>NC_056722.1:19619629-20952129 GCF_018831695.1 Puntigrus tetrazona | reverse complement strand
AAACTGATGGACAGCAGCTTCCGTTCAAGCAGCGTTTGTCATTCAGGACATGGCACTCAGAACCTGCCGGAGAAATTTTAAATCCTGTTATATCCGGGAATTGGGCTGCACCCAGACAGTGACATCAGAATGCAGAAAGCCCATAATTCAATCACGTTAGCTTCCATACAAATGATATTAACTGAAATTAATCCTTGGCTCTAAGACGCCCTCGGAGCTCCTCAGCGCAGGCAGAGATCCTCAAGAAAAGCGCGATGAGGAAGAACAGATGCTGTGTCATCCTTCTGCGCGCCTCAGTGCGGTTCTTTGGTTGTAGCGCCCCCTAGTGGACTGAATTATCATTCTTGATGTATCAAGAGCAAGACGAAAATTGAATCGATCATTTATTCCATTATATTATTTTGACTTTTCAGCTTATAAAATAATTAACTTATGCTGCGTCTGTGTGACAATAACAGTGTTTGTATTACAAGGCATTTTTTATATAATACATAAAACGTTAGCGCGGTATGTTATGTGATCGAATCTTTTATGTTGTGTAATATTAAACAGATTTTGTAATATAATTCATTCCTGTCCGCAAAGCTGAATTTTCAGCAGGCATAATAACACCGTCACACAGTCCTTTAGAGATCATTTTAATAGGCTGATTTTCTGGTCCAAAACATTTTTATTAGTAGTCATCATTTTTAAAACAGTTTAAAACATTTTTAAAACAGAAATTGTGATCCCTCCTCCAAAAAAAATCTTTTACATTTTTTTTTAAATGAACGATTTACTGTTCATTTGAATCAATTTAATTATTATTTTTATAATTATTATAATTATAAATAAAATTATACTGACCCTAAAAAGTGGCTTTTAATGTCATGTTCCTCTGTGACCACTAGATGGAGATAAAGTAAAACCAATTATTCAAATTATTATTATGAACGTCCGCAATCTCCATTGCTTTTTAAGCAAAAATTACCTTAAAATTAGCCTGGTTTCACGTTTCTGACATTATGATTTTATGATTTAATACATTATGTAATATATTTAATATATTATAAAATATTGCTATTTCGATGATTCTCAACGTATTTGAAACATATTTGGTCTTATATAAATATAGAAGTATGTATATGTATATATATATATATATATATATATATATATATATATATATATATATATATATATATATATATATATATATATATCAGAAGTATATATAAAGTTCTGATATATTTACGGAACATGATTTTTACTTAATATCCTAATAATTTTTAACATTAAAGCCAATAGTTTTGATCCATACAATGTATTATTGGCTATTGCCACAAATATACTCATGCTGCTTAAGACCAGGAGCGCAAATGTTTAACTGAGAGCCACATGTGTTCCTAAGAGAGTGTGGGGAAAAGAAAAAGACAATGAGCATTGAAGCCTGTGAGGGAAAGGCTAAAGCGAGTCGGTGGCTCTTTTCTACTCGATGCATCCTCACTCACTTCACACCATGAGCTCTGAGGCCCTGGAGCGCGTTCACAAAGACCCGCGGCTCGTCGCCAGGCAACGCTTAAATACGCTGCTTCAGCAGCTGACAGGTGACTTATCTCAGCAGTGACTGTCACACGCATGTCTGTGTTCATCTGCGTGACACCATGCCCTCTGCAGCTTTTTCCTCTTTTATCACCATCTATGGGAAAAAACAGGAAGTGCCTGTTATGGGTACTGCTTTAAAATAGACTGGACAATCAGGAGCAGTTTAGGATGGATACAAAAATGCTGAATAATTACATTGGCTAAGTGGATTTATTGGTAAATAGGCTCTTGCATTTATTTATTTAAGGAGCACTCGCACGTGCATTTACACTACGTTGCATTAATGAGATTAAAGTTTTAAATATAAAAATTGGAATACTGACATATGAAATGATTGAAAAACAGAACGATACTTTGATATAAAACAAAAATGGCCAGAAGGTGGTGTCAAACTACTGCTTTAATTTGTAAGTTGTTGAATCATTCAGTTGTTTATTCATTCAAGAACAAAGTCAAAATTGGTCAGTTAAAAAAGAAATCATAATGATGGCAAACTAATATGTAATTTTATACTTAATGTAGTTTTATTTATAACTATTATTATTGTAATAATAAAAGCAATAATATTATAGTATTTTAATATTTTTTATATTTCTGTTTTCATTTTAATTTGAGTAATTATTCTTTTTTTGTTAATATATTAATAATTTTATTTTTATAATTTTAGATGGTATGACCATTTGATTCTTTAAAGTACATTAGAATACCATGCATGGTATATTATTATAATTACCATACAATACCATGCTATTATCTAATACATCACTGGACTTAGATGTTTGTATAGGAAAGTTATGTATAATTTGGTAATGTGTCTTGTAGTTTAGGTATTCTTTTTTTTTTTTTTTTTAACTCTTTGGACATCCAGGCTGAAGGCAGCACATGACCCACTGGTTTCAGCAGCACCAGTCCGTGGTGACACGAAGCAGGTCTGCAGTTATGTAATCCAGTATGTGAGAGACGAGCTCGTTCTAGTTCAGGACGTGTGGAGTGCAGGGCTTGGTCCTGTCAGCGCAGAGAGAGTGATAAGAACCCTTTAGGAATCATCTGACCCTGATGAAATATTCAGGCTCCTGCCTTTGCGTCTCTTCTTTTTCAGCTCTCTCTCTCTCACACACACACCCAGAATCTCTCTGGGAAAATGCATGCTTGCTTGACTTTCATAGATTCATGTGGTATTAGTGAGATTTTGACTTGTCAGTTGTCATGTAAGTCTACTTATGTATTTCTATTTGTGTGTGTGTGTGTGTGTGTGTGTGTGTGTGTGTGTGTGTATATATATATATATATATATATATATATATATATATATATATATATATATATATATATATATATATATATATATAATACTATGTTGTTGTTTTTTGTCCTTAAATTATTAATATCTTTTATATTATTATTATTCAAATAAAAAAAAAGAAAAAAAACATCTGGTGGGAAACTCTGTTTATGGTAGTTTGTAAAAAGTATTCTTGATCCTGGCCTTCAGTCACAAAAAAATGTGAAAGTAAAATTATAGCAATATAGAAGTATGTTTAAAAACTTAAAGAGTTTATGTTTAAAAAATATGCGATTAATGCTTTTTCTTTAATCAATTGAAAACACTATATATAAATATATATATGTACACACACACTGAATATTTCAGTATATGATATAATTGAATTTTATATTTTAGTATATGTATTTGTATATGTAATTATGTATATATTTTAATATATGTATTATGTATTTTACTTTTTACTTATAATGATTTTTACAAATTCTTTAATAGTTACTTTTATAAATAATATTTATGCAGTAATTTTTGTTTTAGTGTGTGTGTGTATATATATATATATATATATATATATATATATATGTAAATTAATTTTTTTAAATGTTTAATTAAAACTTGAAACTGGAATTAAACCATTTTTAATTACGTGTTAATAAATTTGAATTTATTTGAGCTGCTACTTTACTTTCATTATTTAAAAATGAAAAGCTGATAAAAAAAAATAAAATAAATAATAAATAAATGCTAGTCAGTTGTCAAAATCACTGTGATGTCTTCATCGCCGCGCCATTTTTAGCCTTCTAACATTTACCCAAACATCTGGATAACATCTAGATAATGTTTTAAGGAATTGTCATTGTGCCAGTGCATTCCTCTCCCTCATTTAGGCCTTATCTGGTAATGCTCTTCATCACTGGATCTGACTGCTCCTGCAGAGCTCTTGTGTATTTACAGAAAACTGCCATGTTTGCACATCATTTCCTCCATGTCAAAAGACATAGCATGGGCATATCCTTATTAAGGAAGAGACTACAGTGGCAACTTTCTAGAACATTCTCATTGGGAGAAACAGCATAAAGCATCTCTGGTCTCTGAGAACTTTTAAATCTATAAATCAGTTATTATTTACCCTCATGTCATACCAAACCTTTCAAACAGGATCCCAAAAGTGCTGATTTTCTCTGCCTTCTTATAAGCCGCCACTTTCTTTTTTTTTCTCTAAAAGACTGGAAAAGTCAGTCTGGCTTGACTCCAAAAGTACAAGGTGACCTGTAGTAGAAAGCCCTCTTAGATATCCAGTGACTTGGCATGTTCACTCTCACATGAAAGCTTATTAAATCAGGCAAATGGAATAGGAAGGCTTTTCCAGCTCTGGCACCATAGAAGAGCAGGTCAGTACTTGCTGATGGACACAAAAGCTCTTGTGAGCGGCCTACACAAGCAGCCTGTGCCGGCTGATACAGAACCTCAGAAGTGACTGATTTGGAACGCTCTACATGCCGTAAGCAGCAGCTCACAATGCATTCTAATGTTGGGTTGCGCTCCTAATTGAAGAACTGGCTCCCTTTCAGTTCACGAGTGTGAAACCGAATTGGCTTCACACCACAGGAAGCTGAGGAGTTTGCTATGGATGGAGTTTGCAGAAGTTGGAGTTTACAGAGGAGTTAACCATGAAGCTACACAATTGATAATAACAATAAGTTTTTTCATGAGCAGCTAAACAGCATGTTAGAATAAATTCTGAAGGATTATGTGATACTCAAGACGGCAGAAAATGATGCTGGAAATTCAGCTTTGCACTACAGAAATAAATTACATATTAAAAAATATCCCTAGTTACTAAATATCATACAACTAGTTTTGTTATATTAAATATATTTATAAAATATTTCATACTTATATATAATATTTATATATATAAAACTATATATATAAAGTTTTTCATCAGAATGATTGCTTTTCTAAAATGTCTCTGAATTTCAATTTACTTTAAATTCTGCTTTCTTACAGTCAAATGTGAATTGCAATTCCATTTAATTCCCTTCTAAACCATGATTTACAGTCAACGTTTATGTCAACAATGAGGATGTATTTTTTGGCGAACACGTTGCGAAGCATTCTGGGATTGTTGTATCGAATTGCACGACGTTCCCAATGAACTTTAAGAGCAGTCTTAAATTGTTGCCTTGGTAGGCAGCTAACTAGGCTGCGTGTGTAGAGTCTAGAGCACACAACACCGAAAAACCAAGACTTTTAAATAATGACTGTTCAAACAAAGAAAGCCCCTTCAGTAGTTCCCGACTGCATTTTTGTCCTAAAAACCAACCCTGTTCCTTCCAGTGTTTTGTTGACCCTGGTCCTTTGAAGATGTCAGGAAGCACACTGGATTTGGAAGGGATTAGCTGTTCGCTTCTCACCAAAGGCACTTTTTGGGCCCAAATGAGCGTCTTTAGAAGTGCTTAGCAGGACCCTAAGTGCCCCTGACAAGGAACGACAGAGGAGTGTTTGGAAAATGAGAGGTGATTACTCAAAACCCATCTAATTCTGCTTACACAACTATCTCTTGGCCTGGCAGTGTGACTTTACCCACTCTTAAGTGATTAATTTGGTGCCTTGAGTGCACTGACAGAGAATGATTTGTTTATGATGGTACAGGAAGCAGGGGGTGATCAGATGTTGATGGCTATTATCACCGGGACATGCATTCATTAGCTAAAGTGATTGTTTTTCCTCCTTGAATGGAATACCCTTCGTGACCCAGATACTGGATTTCACCAGACTATTGTTTTGAAGACTTGATTTGCTGTTTTACAGGGAGAGATACAGATTTGATCTGATATTTTGTGCGATCGATTTTAAGTAAAGGTCAGTTTACATTATACGGTCAGAGTAAAGAAGACAAACTCCTGATGCTGATAAATAATGCAGGAACATAATCAAAGCTTAATGAAGTTTCATTACTTACAAGTGTAAGTGCCAGGAACAACGTCCCATTAATAATAATAAAAAATGATATATATACATATACGTATGCGATCTTGGTAACTTTTGTTAATTTAAGTTTTGTAAGCTGCAATATATTAAATGGATTAAAATATATTCTATTCTAAAATGCAAAGCTGAATTCTCAGCATCATTACTCCAGGCTTCAGTGATTTTTCTGACGTTATCGTGAAAATTACTAATATGCTGATTTGATTTCTGATTATCATCAATGTTGAAAACAGCTGTGCTGCCTAATATTTTTGTGGAAACTGAATGAAATCATTAATGTCTTAATAATAATAGTGATACTTTGCTTGTACCACTAATAAGCAAATAAGAATAAGATTTTACCTTGCATTAAACAGGAATGTTCTCCCACGGCGCCACATTCATTTCAGTTTGGCAAGGTATTCGGAAAAGCTAAATCCTATTTTATGGTTCCCTGATTATTTTTTGTGTTCTCCCTAATGAGATTTTTATTAAAATGAACTGACTCCAAACCAGTGGAGGTCAGAGACCGCATGAAATTACAAGTTTCTTTTATATTAACAAAGTTTATTTGGACACTAGATGGTGAAATTTCTTTCTAGCTACATATATTTAGCTTTGTCTAATATAAATCCTCAAAACTCAAAACATTCACACAGACGCACAATGCTTAATGTATGCGAATGTACTTGAAATATTTACGACTGGGCGTGGTTTTCCACAGTTCGGCCAATCACGAGCAAGGATGGGTTGGTTTCCTTTTACAGTCTCCCTGTTACACATGCTGTTTTGAAGGCATGAACACACACACACACACACACACACACACACACACACACACACATGCTGGCGTACACACAGCTGCACTTGACAATCTGCTGCAGGCTTGCCGGCCGGCCGGCCACTGATTCAGAGCTGTAAAAATAGAGATAAAGAAAAAGAAGCAGAAGAACCCTGAAGGAGGCACTTGAAGAGCATGGAATAATTCTTGAAGAGCACCTGTCACTGGCTCAATGATATGGACCCAAGACCTGGAAGTAAAACTATGTGTACGGAATGACCTATTGCACCGTCCACAGTCTCTGCAAACTCCCTCACTACCCATGAAACGCTTTAGCAGCCTGAGAGGGACCAAAAAACGCAAGGACCAAGATGGACGGACAGGGAGACGACAGTCAGAGCCCCACGGCCTCCTGGGAACCAGTAAGATGGCAGTTAAGACTTATTCTGCAAACCCTAATCGTAAGCCTATAGAGTAGTGCTGTGAAACGATAAATCGCAATTAATGTTTTCATATGTATGTGTGCTGTGTATATTTATTATGTATATATAAATGCCCACACATGCATGTATGTATTTTCTTAAGTATATTTATATATTAAATGTAATTAGTTATAAATTATATAATTATACACACGTAAATATTTTCAATATATACTGTATGTGTGTGTGTGTGTGTGTGTGTGTGTGTGTGTATATATATATATATATATATATATATATATATATATATATATATATATATATATATATATATATATATATGCAGAGAACACATACATACAAAACCTTTATTTTGGATGCGATTAATTGCAATCAATCATTTGACAGCACTAATTAATAATAACCTGTACTTTAATTTATAATAACACTGTAATAATGACACCTTAAAATAAAGTGTAACTGAAGTTTATTTAGTCTTAAATTAAAACAATATGTTTATTGTAAAACATATAATGTTTTCTGGTTGTCAAACTGATTAAAAGAGACCTGACTAGGCTATATATATATTATTTCGCATTATTGGCATTACTTTTATATATACACAACTTGTTATTTTATGAAATTTTATTTTAAAAAAATTTTGAGAGAGAAAAGTTCATTTGTTTGCATTAAATGCTTTTATTTTGTTGTCTAATGCAATGGAATTCAGACATTTTTAAGAGTATAAGGCCACTGAATTTCATGAACTTTCAGTCATACAGTTTTGTCGGATGCATTCAGATCTCAGACCTTAAAGAGTCAAATGTTTTTCTTGTGTATTAATAGATTTGCACAATAAGAGCCTTTACCTGCAAACCTGACGACCTCTAAACGTAATTTACCAATGCATCCTTCCAATTAAACATCGTCCCAGATGATTCCCAGCAGAAAACTAGACTCCGTTGTCTCAAGATATATATTATGCAATGCTTTCAAACGGGTGATTTTGGTTAGAATGGGCCAAGTTCTAAAAATTAATCTGGCCTGCAATGTGGATCAACAAAAAGCTGTTAAGATTTGTATGACTTTTTCTAAATGGGATGTTTTGTTTTCTTCAGATAGAATGCTTGCGAAGGGATAATCCTGTGATGTTATTAATGGGAGTAGTTATTTATAGTCTACTGAGAGTGAGTTTCAGTGGGACTCATTCAAATATAAAACATTACACTGAAATACTGCTGGGAGGAAATAACACACAGAGCAGCTTCATGTCCATATACGGTTTGAAATATATATTGGTATGTTTTTCCATACTTTTGTATGTAGACATCACATTCAGAAGTATTAAAGGTAGCACGGCAGTAGTTGATTTAGTTTCAACCTCTTAAAAATCTAAAAGACATTCAACAAGAACCCTGGACATACGTGACAGTTCATGCTATATTCAAAAAATTTTGACCTTTGTGTCTCAAAAAATTGAATGCATGTTATCTTCGAACACTTGACATGAAAATCAAGATTTTTCTGATTTGTATCACTATTTCAAAGATGAAAAGAACTCACTCTCTGAGTACTCTTAGTACTCTTCTTTACAAATGTTTGAATCTGTTGACACGTGTCTGAAGGAAGGAGAAATTAAGTTTTTTTATTATATTTTAAATTATATTGCAATACAAAATGATTATTTTAAATTAGAATGCAATTTGACAATTATTACTGTTTTTATTATATTACTGTTATTTAAACGCAGCCTCGGTGACCAAATATTGTTGAGCGGTAGTGTATACAGTTGCTGCTGTATCTGCTACAACCAGCCACTTACCTTCATTAACCAACAGATCACGTTCCGCTCCGTTTCTAACAGCCAGCGGATGGAAAAACGATTGACAGAAATGAAAGAGAGACAGCAAGGGGAGAAAGGACAGAGAGTGGATCATACTTGCCCTCTGTGAACAGGTCTGGAAGTTGGAGTGATATTGAAAAGCTGACGGGCTGATGGATGATAGAGAGACACAAATTACAAGTTAGCGGCTGAAAATGTCAGAACATAGCGCAAATGGCAATTGAAGGATGCCCCTCACTGATCTGAGACCTGTTACACATCAGTATTTTCCTCTCAGATGTCCATAATAAAATATAAATAAATGAATAAAAATTAAATATCTATTTTATTTATTTTGCATTTAACTTAGGCATGCTATGATTGTTGTGGTGCCAAAAGACTGTGAAGAAGGAACCGTGATTCATCTCTGAACCCTTTAAGGTGCAGCTTCTGTTGAACTAGAATCTAAATATAAATTCTTCTCTCCGAAAAAATAAAGGCAAGCTCTGATCAGATCTGAGTCTTCTGCTTCTGTAAAAGCGGATGAGAGCAGCGAGCGTTGTGAATGTCACGCACTGCATCAGAAAATGCAATCCTATTGGTCGGTTGAGTGGATTTTGACAGGCATCGCTATGACATGGAGATGGTGCCTGCTGGGAGAACAGCCTGGACTTTGTGACACATGGATGCATGTCACCAGGCAGAGACACAATCCGAAGCAAAAGTTATTGCAGCTTGTGTTCTCATTGGCCATATTTAAACTATGAGTATGCGTTATAATTCACCGGACACATTGCCTGTGTTAGAATTAAACACTCGTGTAGCATACTATGGATACTGTGTAGTATGCAATTTTGGAAAAACATTAGAATAGGTAACACTTTTTAACTATTAACTAGTTTCCCCTCAATAAATTCTTAATGTGCTGCTTATTAATAGTTAGTGAGGTAATTGTTAAATTAGTAGGATTAGGGATGTGGAATAAGGTCATGTAGAATAAGGCATTAATATGTGCTTAATTAGCACTAATAAATAGCTAATATTCTAGTAATATGCATACTAATAAGCATCTAATAGGTGTAAGCATAGCATAAAGTGTAACCACAATTGTAATAGTAGTGTGTGTACATTTAATTTATGAATTAAATCTGAATGCATTATTTATAGTATATTATTATATTTTATATACAGTATATTTTAGTATATTTAAAATATTTTTTGAATAATACATGTTAAAAAAATATTATTATTCTATTTTTGTGGTAAAATACTTTATTTTACTCATTTATTTAATTTTTGGGTTTATTTTTTTTATTTATAAAATGCATTCTAATCTAAAAATTAAAAGTGATATTGATTCTGGCGGAAATGTCCAGAAAAAAAGCTGGCCTGCTTATACAATTAGAAAGCAGGCTATATTTACCATAAACCATAAAGCTGTCCCAGTTTTTTAATAATATGCAATTCTGTATAAATAGCTTTAGGGGGCGCTGCTCAGCTTTTGGTGTCTTTACAGATCCAGAAATGTCCTTGTCATTTTGATAAGATCTACATCTCTGTCTTTATTATGTCTTTAAGAAAGCTTTGCTATCCTTTTTTGCTATGTTAAGCTATCTTTACCTTTAGAGATGTGCATGACGCAGCCCTCTTTACCCACATGCGAACTTAACAAATGCAAATGCATAGCATGGCCATGAAAGCTTTCATCTAGTTTTATAGCATTAAAAGCACAGTTCTAAATGTGTTTCATCAGCTGACATATGTAAAATACTTTGGCTGCTCATTACTCA
The DNA here is from genome assembly GCF_018831695.1 of Puntigrus tetrazona. Lineage (NCBI taxonomy): Eukaryota > Metazoa > Chordata > Actinopteri > Cypriniformes > Cyprinidae > Puntigrus > Puntigrus tetrazona. Next base: position 20,941,475 of record NC_056722.1, on the reverse strand, counting down.
GAGCGAAAGAGAGACAGACGGAAAGGCAAATCAAGAGGTCAGTGTTGGTTGATTTGACTGTGCCGAGGCTTTTTGTGAATTAGTCGTGTTGTTACATTTCTAAAGCTTATTATATGACAAAATATGGACATATAGCTGCATTACACTGAAAAATTAATCATGTCAAGTGCTCTCGAGGGTTTTTGTTTGGATTAGTTAGCCTGTCATGGCTCATTGAATAGTAAGTGTTCTGCCTGCGAGCGCCTGGGTTAAATTATTTGACACTGGGTCAAAGGTCATCAGTCACCGAGGATGAAGTTTGCTAACCTCTGTCTGCAAGGTAAACATCAAAAGACGTCATGATGACAGCAGAGGAAGCTCTATTTACAGAGTGAAGTTCACTTCTTAGAGTCAAAACAACATCAAAATGAACAATGTAGTAATACATGGGTATGATTAATTATCAATGTACAGTACTACATAGACGTTCATGCATTTATGTTCGAGAAATGTTTTTACAGTGGTTTTTCCAAACATGAACTGCGTGGAAATGTCCATTTTTATTCTGTGTTTATATAATAAAACACAAATGTGTTTTGCGGGACGATAACTGGTTGGGATTCAATTAGCCGAGCTCGAAGCAAGCAGACATTTCTTAAAATGAATTTCTTCCTCAATTTAGCCATTAAATCGGCCTCAGGGGCTTAAATTTGATTTACGATCCTGCCAATGTATGAAAAGCGTACGTCAGCATAACGATACAATGGAGATACAGCGTCTAGAATGAGCAATCGTGTTTGAGGAACGCCGCCTTGGCGTTTACCTGCCTAAATGTGTTCGAACTTAACACAAGGAGGCTTTGGATGTCTTACATAACACAGTATGAAAGATGCATGGAGCCTTAGGATTAGGCCTGTCTCCAGCCTGGTTTTGATTTGATTATGTTCCGTAATTATATTAAAATGATTTGATAGTAATGCGGCTTCATAAATATGCCACTTGCACTGCTCATCAGGGCAGTTTCATTCGATAAGCGCTGCGAGTATGGCCTGTGGGTGTGTTCCGTTCGGCTCGTTTACCTCCAGCGCTGCTGCAATGATCATGTGACTCCGTGGGTCCTGATGGTCGATGATCCCTGTGAGTTTTTGTGTAAGATGAGACTGGGTGAGGGGCTATTGATGACATCATCGCCGAGACTTTCATTCTCAGCTCCCTGTATGTTCCTCCTGCCCTCCTCCTGTCTATTTTCTATTATGTGCAGTGTTTACTGGGCCGAGGCCGACTGCTGTAAAATAAGCTCTTTACTCATTCAGCAGCCATGGCCGTGCGGTCTCGGCTGGGGGAAGATAATGGCTTGGTGCAGTGAGTTGAGCTAGTCAGGACGGCTTGTTAATCATTTCTCATCGCACATCTGTAATGGATTCCTTGATCGCTCTTTCACGCTTGATAAATGCTTATGATTTTTAGTCAAATATGCTCATCAATCTACTTTTGCTTGTGTTCGGCATCTTTGCACCCACAGTTAAATAAATAGATAGAGGGACAGATGGATGGATAGATAGATAGTTAGAAAGATAGATAGATAGATAGATAGATAGATAGATAGATAGATAGATAGAGGAACATATGGATGGACGAATAGATCTTGGTGTTCTCTTGGAAATATATTCTTACCTCATTGGTTTGCTGATGGTATCTTGAACTCTGCAGGCAGTGCTACATTTCACTCTCCTCTTATCGACTCATCAAAGCAGAAACTCAATAAGTTTCCTCCACACACCACTCTGCTTCCTTACGGCTCTGCAACCGAATCCAGCCAAGGGAGAGGACGGCACACAGAAGTGGGTCACGTTCAAACAACAGGGAGCTGAAGCGATCACAAAAATGCAATTAGAGGGTCCACAATGAGATTGATTTCTATCATTTAACGGCCTACTAACGTGCAGCACGAATCCAAAACGGACAGGCCAATTACTCAGGCGATTGGCGTGATGAACACTTTTGACAAATGTGTCACGTTCTGGCCTTTGCCGCGAATTGGAGGAATCGTGTAGCCCCAGTAACCGAATAAACACATCCAGAGTGGTGTTGTTTATGCCAGTCATTTTCTGTGGTCTGACTGCAGTATGCAGGGCAGAGCCTGGAGGAATCACAGCATGAAACCTGCAGCCTGCAACAGCAGATGAAGTGTAAAATGAGGTGACAAAACTGCCTGCGGTTCAGGCCTTATGGCCCTTTCTATTCCTGCAGGCATGCATCAGAAATTCCGACAGGTACAGCCTAACCTTTAAATGACAGGTGGATCTAAATCATCCTTTGTGGGCAGAGAACGGGATACAGTGAGACACTGTACACAGTCATAAAGTCTTAAAGGCGCAGTGTATAATTTCAACATCAAAATGAATTCCAGATAGATAGATAGATAGATAGATAGACTGTATCTGATGTGTCTTATCTTCTCTGTTTTTACAGCCTCTGGTATCTCTTCATCACCCACCACTCCAACACAACTGACCAAGCAGTCTTCATCATTTCTTCTGGAAGTCAGTCGGAATGCCCCTGTGCACCGTTCCTCGTCCTCCCCCCTCGACACGGGACAGCACCACAACCCGCCTGTCACAAAACCACCTCCCTGTCCATGCTCTGCACCGATATCTACCTCACGTGCGGTGAGTGATCTGCTGAGGGGCATTTTGTGCATCTTTAATATTCAAGTCATCATCATTCGATAGATAGAAGTATAAGTAGACTGATTAATATCTGCCAGCTCTTTATTGTGATGATCTACCAACAGGCATTCTACTGACTATAGATAGCTTTTCAAGAACATGTCAATTTATTCTAACCCTAACCCTACCGGTCTACTAATACTTAAAGGTGACATATCTGACTTTTCAGGTTTTAAGCACTAAAATCCGGTCCCCAGTGGATCTACCAACCAAGAAAACGTGAAAAAGAAATCCAGTAACTTTGTTTTAGCAAGTTTCAGAATTTCAGAAGTATCTGAATTTGTTATTCAATAATAAAACTATATAAAATCAGAAAAGTAATAAATTATTAAATTAAATTATTATTAAATTAAATTAGCAGTAGTGGCCAATTACTGAATATATATATATATATATATATATATATATATATATATATATATATATATATATATATATATATATATAGTTTTTTTTTTTTTTATTATGCACATTTATAACATCATCAAATAAATAAATAAATCTTTTTTGCAAAGAGTAGGAATAGCAGACAAATATTGACATTGTTTTATAACAGGTTTAGAGGGAGTTAAGGCAGACAACAACAGCTACCCTTACCAAAAATAACCTGGTTTTACCAAAAATATCTTAAAGTTACTAGTTACTAAATTAGCTGACACTCTTAAAAGGATGCCAAAAGAACCCTTTTCGTCTATACGCTTCCATAAAAAACCTTTAACATCTGAAGAAATTTTTTGGTTTCACAAAAGGTTTTTAGATTGTAAAAAGTAGTTCTTTATAGAACCTTTAAACAACCTTTGAGATAGATAGATAGATAGATAGATAGATAGATAGATAGATAGATAGATAGATAGATAGATAGATTGATTGATTGATTGATTGATTGATTGATTGATTGATTTTAGGGACATCAGAGACTTGTACACTTTATAAAATGGGTCTTAATATGTCACCTTTAAAAAAAAGGCGCACAATACTTTCACAACTCGCCAGTTCCTGTCAGTGGATCTAATCTGAATTTTGCGACTCAACCCACTGACCGTTCATCACGGTCACAAGCCAAAATCAATACAGCAGTCACCATCTGCAACGCTGTTGTCCTTGCCTCCCGCTCGGTAATCTAAGCAGAGGTCCAAGGCTGCACTCAGCAGATGTGTTATCAGCTTCACGCGCATTTCCTTTACTCCTTCTCTGACACTCCGACTCTCATTCACAGCATCTGCTCGGAACGTTTTCACACAGATCTAATAATTTATTAATGAGGTCCTATAATCAGCCATATTCAAATACTGTCTGTGCCTTAGCGTCACAGCATAGATAAAAATATAATAGAAGCGCACGTTTTGTGAATTCGTCCCTAAAATCTGCTACTCTGCTTCTCTTTATCTTTAAAAACCCTTGAAAATCCACTCTCAGCAATTCTTATATTATGTAATATTGATCCGTTGACATGTGTCTCATAGTGGTCAATGCGGATGAAGAGAATCAGTGCTGCTCATACACCTTCACTCCTCACTGCTGTCTTTTAAATAAACCTAATGCCTCTCACTCTGTCAAGGTCTAACACTTTGAGCTACTCATTTTCTATTTTACCTTCCCCTGTAATTCCCCAGATTTGTAAACTAACATTTTTCTCGTGAACACCCCTTCTGTGTTTGTTTACTTCGTGGGTTTTTCTCACAAGGGCTCAAGTTTGTTCAGACGGCCACACCCACTGATTCATCAGGCAGGAATTTGGGCATAGTTCATTTTAATTACCCTCCATGCCAGATGTTTCTCTGGGAAAGGAAAACAGTTGTGAGAAATATCTTTGGAGTCGGGCGACATTCATAGGTTTTGGCAAAAAAATTTTTAAAAGCTATGCATGTAGGAGAGAGATGGAAAAAGATACAGGTCAAGAAAGAGTGTCACGGCCAGATGGGCATGACACAAACAGCATTGCTGCTTTATTTGCACAGGCAGTCTTTCTATGGATGCATAGATGTGCAAATGCATTTTAGACGTAGAAGAGTAAGAATTTGATCTTAGAAATCCTCTAAGCACAATCCAGGAGAGAAAAATGCCATCTGATTTCATAAACAAGACTAAAAACTAGGAATATTAACAATTCGCCAACATTTTAATGTTGATCTTTCATGGACAAACACATCACACATTTTATGCAAATATATTGTATTAAAGACTGAGTATCATTGCAAGGCAGAATTCCCTAAATTTTCTTGGTAGTGAGGAAAAGGAGGGAAGCTCTGCATATCTATTTTGACTTTAATTGATGTCGAGCCCTTGGATCTTTTGTTGTCTATTGTGTAATGTGAAGTACTTACAAATTCCCCGCAGGTTTAAACAACTACTGCTTCACTTATGAGTGAATCACTGTTGTTAAACGAATCTTTTCAGTGAATCATTTATCCGTGCACTGACTCAATATATTAGCTGTTCACTGATTACAAGTGTAGTGATATAATAATGAATATGCCTCCTCACAGCAGTTATGCAATCTGTTCAATTCTAAAAATCTGGTGCATTTTGATTAGCTGCCAGTGTTTAATTGTTTAGCAGAAAATAATCACATCTGAAAATATTCCAACTACGATACTTCTCTGTGTAGTCGTACTTCCACATCCTCACGGAATTAGAGCAGTTATTAAGAACGTTATAAAATTAAGCCATTAATTAATTAATAAGTGTATATTACGCATAACACAAAACACTGCTGATGTAATGGCATTTAAGGTGCACGCTTACAACTTTACAGCAATTGTTTGCTGGCAAAATCTGGTCATTTCAATAGGAATCCATGCAATCAGGAACGCTGCATGCAAGATTACACTATGCATCTTTTAATTTTTTTTTTTTTTAAATAATGCACATTTACAACATCGTCAAATTACAAAAACAAACAAACAAACAAAAAAGTATTTAAGGGTGTTTCTAATACATGAGTGACGATAAATCGATCTTTCTCTCTTCTGACTGCCATTATAATTCTCTCTGTTTTTTCTTTATTTTTTTCCTCAAAATAAAAACACAATAATTTAGCAATTTGAGCAAATGGTAACGCAAACATGTACCTAAATTTACTTAACCGTGACTGCTTCCGCTTTTTTACGCGAAACTTTACTGTATTCTTGCTAATACGAAAGCGCATTTAACCTTAAACCGAAAGAGTCGATCAACGAATGAATCATTTTTGTGAACCGATTCAGAGATTCGATTCACCGGGATGAATCAAAATCCCCACCCACCACCAGCCGGTTCGGGCAGGCCGACTCCGCTCGCTTTTATATTCGCACTTTGTGTTTCGCCTTTAACAAGAAATGAGTGAGAGGAACGGTTGATTTAATACACTCCCTGTCAGACCGTTAGCGGCTCGCGACTGCAGCAAACTGGAACAGTCCATTTGCAAAAAGCCGGAGGGGGAGGGTCTCTCGCGACCGACTTTACATTGGATGCAGGGGTACACAACCGGAGCACGCCTGCAAACACCGACGGTCCCTACAAGGACCGATGGACCCAAAATCATGAGCGCTTAGTCGGTTTGTTTTTTTCCTGCTCCGAGCCAGTTCGGTTTACGCTGCCGCCGCTTAGTCTGCTGTTTCTTTATTAAACTCTGACAGCCAACTTCCGATCTCACCGGTCTCCTCACCGACTGTCTGCCAGTGTGTGTGTGTGTGTGTGTGTGTGTGGACGGCGAGGGGAGGGCAGCCTGAGATCGCCTCGTCTGTGCTTGACACTGTCACTCTGTCCCCAGGTCCACTGTTTATCTGAAGACATGCTGGAGAAACTCGATCTCGAGGATGAAGGTAAGCCTCTTCGGGGAAGTATGCGTCTCTCGCGTCGTGATTGTAACGATGTGCCTTCGCTTTCTGCACCGGCTGCCTCAGCGGCTCCGCTGTCTTGACATTGTGATGTTCTCCGCCGACTTATCCAGTCCTCGCACTTCTAGGGACGGTCTATTTTAATCTCATTCATAATCTAACCCGGGTACAATCACGCGATGCGGATTTTCCTCGGTCATTATAGGGCACGTTAGGCGAGGCGTTTTTATGCGAGGTGTCGGGTTCACGTCAAGCTGCTCGGTAGGAATCACTGGAGATCCCAGTAATGTATCGGGATCCCCATTCGTCATTTCTAACCTGTTGGGTGTTCATGCGTCAGAAGATGCTATTGGCTGGAGAGCGTCTCACCCACGTCAAGGAGTCCCTCAGGGGTGAGGGTAATGCCCAATTATATTTATTCCTTTTGCAGTTGTGGATATTGATCATATATTGATCGCTTAAACGATGAGAATGTTTAAAGGGAGCTCAGTCAGTGGTAAATTATGCATAACCTTTTAATCCTATTTATATATTGTAGTTCTATATAAAATATATATTTTATAGGTGTAAACAATTATTAATATTTAATATATATATATATATATATATATATATATATATATATATATATATATATATATATATACATACATTTACAAACAATTATTATTTATTCAAAATTTGCCATTTTTAAAAATATGCAAATAATAAACACCTAAGAAACATACATCCCTAATCTTACCCAATGCCTAGACCTACAGTAACAACTACCTTACTAACTATTAATAAGCACCATATTTAGAATTTATTGAGGGAAAAGTAGTTAATAATTAACAAGTGTTACTTTCTCTGTATGTGTATATATATATATATATATATATATATATATATATATATATATATATATATATATATATATATATTCTGTAGTTTAAATAACCCATATAGAGATATAAATAAAATGTGTTGTATTATATTTTAATAAAATAATAATACTTATATAAATATAAAATTTTATTAATTTTTTTATTATTGTTTATGTATTATTGTTTTATTACGTTGACATCATATACATACATATGGTAGCCTATACATTAAAAAAAAGTATTTATTTTTGTATTACAATTTTATATTGATGTTTTCTGTTGTTATATATTTCTATGATGGCAAAACTCAATTTTCAGCATCATAACTCATAACAGTCTTCAGTGGCACGTCATACTACATAAATAATTTTAATACGCTGATTTGTTGCTCTATAAATATTTTGATGTTAATGATGTTGAACATTTTAGATATTATTGGTTACATAATTCGTTAATGAATTAAAAGTTTAAAAGAACAGCATTTTTTAAAAATAGAAATTTGTTATAAAAATATAAAAGTTGATAAAAGTATATCGATGTTCATTTTAGTTTCACTTAAAGCTTTAATGAACAATTTTGTTTGTTAATGTGATACCTGATTGCAATCGTGCGAAAGTAGCTTATGGCTGTAGTTTTAATAAGCAATCAATCCCATAATTATAACTGGACTTAACAAGGAATGCTGTGCGACAGGGTAAGACCCAGCCCTCAGAGGTTTTTCAAAGCCGACGTTTTCCTCTGAAGTGCTTTCGCCCCAGGCAAGGTTTTCCCAGCAATAGGATGCGAGCATGCCGCACTTGGTCTGGCAGCGCAAGTCTTGCCATTATTTATAAAGGCTTTTGCTGCCGGTCTTTCGACTGTTGTACCTTTTAGTGGAAACGAGAGCAGGTCGTGCAGGCTGCAGATCTGCACACTCACGCTGAGGTTGAGGGTTTTCCCCAAGCCAACAAGTCCTCAGAACCCTCTCTTACACTTTCACCTCTCGTAGATATCTATCTATCTCTGAACTGTAAAACCCCAGGCTGGTGTTTCCGTTTAGGTTGACAGTGGCTGAGACCAAAAATGAGTGTTTTTAGATGAGTTCGTGTTAGCAAATTGAAGTTACTATTCACTGAAAATCTGCGAATGATACAGGCTAATGTATTAATGAATAATATCCTAGAAGTGCAACCAATCTGGTGTCATGTGAAGAGCAGAGCAGTGCGCTTTCTGATGTATTAATAGCATGTGCTAGTTTTTGAAGCGCCGTCATTAAATGATGTCTGAAGGCATTGGTTTGAAGCATGCGGTCGGGAAGCGTTCCAGCGCGGCCTGGCTTGTCGATCTAATAGCATGTGAAAACCAGAGCGTTTTCAACAAACAAAAGATTCATTCTGCAGTAATTCAGTTCTTTGAATAGTCACCATGGACATCGGCCAATGTGTCATGCCTCTGGTTGTGGTAGATCCAAACATCCAGACTTTCTGAGTAGCTTTCTTTTGTCATTTGTTTGGGTCTATTTAAGGATAATATATATATATATATATATATGTATACTTTCTTACATTGGGAATTATGATTAGCACAAATCCCACACTAGAATGGGTGTATTGTTGCTCTCGTAATGAAGTGTGGAAAAATACTGACCGTTTTCCACAACCTAAACCATACTCTATTGGTCGGGCGTATAAACTTACAACAACAGGGTTTCAGAAGTAAAAAATCCCATTCATTTTGTCCATTAAGGGAATTGATTTTCAATGTATTTGAATATGTTTTACATACACTACTTTAAAAACACCTTCTGTGTGCGCTACGAGGTTGTTTAATCAACAGCATGCTTCTGTTGAAGCCATCAGTCCGCATTATTGCAACTTAATTTTTTTAATAATCATAATTAACAGTGGAATCGCTAGTGAAAACATTCGGGGCTACCCTGAATAGTTGAAGATTCAATAGGAGAAGTCTGATTGGACTACCAATCTCACAGTTGAATATTCGCCGGCTGCCATTTTGCCTATGTGGAGGTGCTCAAATGTTTGATTTCACATGTAAATAGGTTTATATACAGCCTATTAATGCTGATAATGCTGTAAATAAAAAAAAAAAAATCTCAATATTTTTAAAAATAAAATGTTGAGTTCATTCGTGCAGACACGGTTATGCCATAAGTCGTTATGTTAAAAAATAACTCTTTATCCCATTAAAAGCATCATTAGCTGCTTTTTATTCATTTGTACAGTGACCCTTGTAAAGTTTATCAAGATTTTTACATCAAAAACGTTTATATGAAGTAATAGGCTGATTTGTGGGCGGGGCTAAACAGGCAGCGCTGTAGTTTTTCTGCGGAGTAGAAATAAGCAGTTTTTAGTATTGCAAGAATGATTTGAGTACTAAAACCTCCTACAACCTTTTATAGTACGATGACCTCCAAAAAGATCAGGGCAGTTTTGATTTTTGAGTTTATGACCTCACTGTGAATCACCATAGCCCCGCCCCCAAACTCATATCATTGGTTGAGCCTGTTGCCGTTTCAAACAGGTCTGGATGTTCAGAGACTTTTGTGTTATTGTGAAGCACCACGGTGTTTTCGCTCTTTGCAGAGTCGTTTTGCATGCGCTTTACATTGTCTTAGCATATTTAAAGTACGCTAACTTCTCACCAAGTACGTATTGTTTCAGCTGCGGCCTTTTTAAGCGTTTATTTTTTGAATCCCCTCAGTAAAGTTTCCTCAAGCAGCAGCAGCAGCTGGACTGTCCTATTTTAATCGTTTCCATGAGCTAATACTAGACCTACTGCAGGACTGTTCTTTGACAACAGCCAGCAGTGTTAAACAGCGCTGAGCTCAAGCGATAGTGAGAAATACTTCGAACACCAGGCTTTTATTAACCTCACCACACCGAATGTTTTTTTGTGGCCTAGCGCGGTACCTTAGTTGGAAAGCGTTTTGAGTCAGATGTCAACTTTCGCTCAGCAGCGGGTTAAAACAGATTATGTGTGTATGAACACAAAACAGTAGAAATAGATTTCAGTCTAGACTGTGGGCCTGGGTCCTCTCTGACTGCACCTATAGCCTTGCGACAAAAGATTTTTTTTAGTCTAGACAGCTTCTGAAGAAGCGGTTTAGTGTCTAAGGATACTACTGTAAGAATTACCATGGCAACTGGAGACATTAGGCAGGATGCTGCTAAAAGGAACAACAAGAGAGACATCAGAGTCCACAGTTCAGTGAGTTCATGTCACCCATTTGTGTCATGCTACCAGATCTACTACAGTGGGTGTTCATTTATTTAGTCTTTCTTTGCTAGGGATTTTCTAGGTAGTATAATGCACTTTGGTTTTTGAAAACAATGTAAAAGCCCTGCTATTAGTATTATTATCATTATTATCAAGGTTGTCTTTATCATGGATTCTTATTTATTTTTTATAATATTTATTTTTTATCGTCTCTTACATTATGTAAGTGTATTAAATGTAAGAATCATATTCTGAGATAATATACGTAAAATAATAGCATTATTGTTATTAAAGTACATGTTATCTTTTTAACATGACTTATGCTAAAAAATTAATAATAAAAACAATAATTGTATTATATGATATTTTCCATGTACTGAATTGTACAGTGGTTAATATAAAAATACTCTTAATATTTATTAAATATCATATAAAGGCAATGCATGAAAAATAATAAATTATCATCTTTCTGTAATAATAATAATATTCTAACATTTCATGTACATGTTCAAATCTGACTCATAAAAATGTATTTACACAGTATAAATGTATTATTGTATTAATAAATAAATAAATGTGTATAAGAAAAAGAATACATTATTATTACATTATTATTATTATACTTTTTTATAATGGTGCACTTAATATTTTGCTCACACTGTATAAATCTTTACACCTTTTATACATTAAATTATAAAGCTTTTGTTATATTTTAGGAAGGATGTCCCTCATAAGTGGATGGTCTTATTTTACATGGAAAAGTATTAAAACTCAGATGATGTCTAGTAACATTAGATTTAATTAAGTTGTTATTTGTATTTTTAAATGTATTTAATGTCTGATTTTACCACAATTTTATCACAGCAGTTTTTTCAGCCTACTTTTTTCCTCGTGCGCTGAGTAAGGAATATTGTTATTCAAAGCTTGTCCAGCTTAATGTTCATTAATTCATTTAAATAACAAAACGAACTTTCATTATGAATGCATCAGCAACTCAGCCTTCTAGCAGTGCTGGTGTTTAACAACTTATTGACTTGCATTCATGTCTCACTTTGCTTTCAAATTGACTGTGTTGTCCTTTATTGCTGTCTTTGCAGCCGTTGAACAATCTGAGAGCGACATTTACATGCGGTTTATGAAGTCACATAAGTGCTATGACATCGTCCCTACCAGCTCCAAGCTCGTGGTCTTTGACACAACGCTGCAGGTAAGATCCCTAGGGATGTGTTCACGTCACTGAGAATCTACGTCAGACATGTTTACCCCGATTCACAAAATACTTACTCTGCAAAGTTAGTTATGGATTTCTTTGTAATAGTTTTTTCAAATTTACTAGCTAAACTAAAAAACTAAAATTCTACAAGTAATTTAATAGATAACAATAATATAATTTACAATATGAAAAATGGGTATTCATTTTGAAATTTACTGTATTTATGCTTAAAGATAAGGAAAGATTTCCTCAATCAAAATGTTTGCATGTCATATATTTCATTAAATTTATTTCTGAATTTATTTGCTTTCAATAGATGTAGTTTAGTTTAGTTTAAAGTGATGCATTTAATGCGTTATTTAGTTAATCGCATATTTACATAATAGCCTTTAATTATTGTAAAAAATACAAATAAATCAATTTTATTAAATTAAATAGACTAAAACAGTCATTTTAAACTTAGCTATTTTAGAAATTAAAGTATACAAAAATTAATATTCATTTTCAAATTTGCTAAAGATTATATTTCATAATTGTAGGGTTTAAATATGAAAACAGGAGAAATGAGGATGCACTTAAAAAAAAAAAAAAAAAAAAAAAATAAATATATATATATATATATATATATATATATATATATATATATATATATATATATATATATATATATATATATATATAAACACAATAAGTAAATTCATTACCAATATGGTGCATCGCTACTTAATATTTTATTTGATAATCTGTATTCCATCTCTGTTTCATTTATTAGTGCATGAATGTTTTCAGAATCATCCATACGCTGACATCTCAGCTGATCACATGACCTTTGATTTCACATCTCTAATCTAGCTTCACTCCTCCGTTCTCTTACTCTCTTCATCTGTTCTTTTTTCCCCAGTGGTTTGTTATACTACATATAGATGTTTTCATCCTGTTCTCTCAGCCCATTACCCATATCGCATACCGTGTGCTCAGCACGTATGTTTCCAGTCTAATCCGGTATTGCGCGTGTTGTCATAAACCCCTCCATCAGCATCAGCGCGGTCTGCTTGTACAGTTCAATGGAGGCTCAGGAACCCACGAGGTCACCGCTCCACTGTCGATACGTGTAAATATTTGATAACTCCTAGACGAACGGTCTTCTCGCTGCCGGCGGGATTGTTTTGGACAGAAGAACCAAGCCTGTGTTCCTGATCACTGACTCACAGCAGTGATACACTAGCCTCCCAGTTCACAGCAGCCTCTTACAGCAGAAAGGCCAGCCTTGGGGAACGTCTCATTATGTTCCTCGCTATGACTCGATTAATGTTTAATAATCTCAGATTGGACTGGAACATCACCCAAGAAAAGAGGCTCGCATGATTTATTTAAGAGCGCCCGTGAGACGCCATGATTAATGCTTTGTTTGGCTCCATGGCAGTATTGACAGTGTTTGAAGGATCGACCCGCCCTAATCCTCCTCGGTGGAATTTATTCCAAGACGAGGAAGGCTTTGCACTCAACTTTAGCTGGTACTATTAGTTACAACATTTTGAGAATTCCTCACGATTATGTATGGTTTTCTTCTAATTGGGTTTGGATTTACGCCTGTTGTAATCAATGACATACCAGACCAAGTGCAGAACAGAGTTTTTGTTGAAGACTTGGAATGAAATACTCACTCTACAGGTTCATACAGGCCTGGTCGGCTCCTCGGGGAATATGCTTGCATTGAGCGAGTTCCCATTGAAGTGCTTTTGCGAGGCGATATTTATGTTTAAAGATAAGGGAAGAATTCCTGTGCTTTCGCGTGTCATGGCTAGTATGTATTTTTCTCTTCAAATTGCTTACTTTTTTTGACATTCTAGGGACATATTTAATGCATTATTTAATGCATAATTCTTTATTTATATAATTACTATTATTTTAATGTTATATGTAATTCTACTCTATTAATACTATTACATCTTTTAATAATAAATAAATTTGTTGTGACAACAGAATATTATATTACTGTTGTTTTTTTTACTTTAAAAATAATAATCAATGGTATTAGTAGTAACAGTGGTGCTGCTAGTGGTAGTATTAATAGAGATAATTATTATGCTTAATTATTATTATTAATAATAATCCAAAGTAGTAATAAAACATTTGTAATACTATTAAATGCATTGTAGGTCATGTTCCTCTTAGTATTATATGCAGTACGACAATATAATAATTATTCATTATTAATAGTTGAAAATCAGTGTATGCCTGTGGATGGTCTTACTGTAGTTGTATGCATACTGTATACTTGGACACACTTTTAACTAAAAACTGTTTATTTAATTAAATCTTAGATGCTTGGACTAAACAGCGCCCTCTTCCTGACAGTGCTGGTGCAAAAAAAGGTGTGAATTGTGACATGGCATAAAATGTTTTGTCCTTTATTTTTTAGGTAAAAAAGGCCTTTTTTGCCTTGGTGGCAAATGGAGTCCGAGCCGCCCCTCTGTGGGAGACCAAGAAACAGAGTTTTGTGGGTGAGTATGTTCTTATAATAAGTACATCAGCACAGTTTGATATGAGTGACAAAGACCCATTTTTAAGTACAAGCACCTCACCGTTGATAGAAGAAGTATTAAAAATTCCTCATACCCTTTGGTTACCCTCATCTTATCAGTTTCCAAGAGCGTTTTCCTTATCTATAGCTTCTTAAACCGAGGCCCGTAAGTGGAGCTGCTCTTTGGCAGACTCTCTAAGGGAGTGTAACATATACGTTTAGATCTCTGTGGCCTAGAAGAGATTCAGACTCTAGATGATCCTTCCTGTCACCCTCCACAGCTCTCAGCGGTCCTCTGATACAGAGCCTTATCTGTTACCATGACGAAACCTGCTCAGAATAGAAGCGTGTGCTGACCAGAGGCGCAGAATTTTGCCTCAGGCTCCACTACAAGCGGAGTAATGATTTCTGTAAGTTAAGCAAAATTAGCTGCCTGGGGGAAACATTCAACTTTCCAAAAATAATGTGGTGGAAACGGCACAGTCGGTCAGTGTGAAATTAAAGGGATGGTTCACCTAAACATGAAAATTCTGTCATCGATTACTCAGCCTCATGTCGTTCCAAACCTGGAACACAAATGAAGATATTTTGATGAATTCGGAGAGAGTTCTCTGACCCTGCACAGACAGCATGGATCCTAACACGATAAAGGCTCGGATACAAATAAAGGAGATTATTAAAATATGAAAATGAAAAGAAACAAGTTAAAACAACTATGCTACAATTAAAATGCAAAAACTCTTATGATAACATGTAAAAAGAAAACAATATATATATAATGTATATATGTATATATATATATATATATATATATATATATATATATATATATATATATGTGTGTGTGTGTGTATATATATATATATATTTATATATATGTATATATGTGTGTGTATATATATATATATATATATATATATATATATATATATCAATTGTCCTCATAAGATAAAGGCTATAATAAAATAAGAAATGAAAAAGAAACACTGCCCTGATTACGCCAGGAAGGATGGTAAAATGATTTAGTCTTGATCTTATTTATAACCCAAATTATGTGGCTTCACCTTATAAAACTCGTCCTTTCATTATGGAGGAGTCATGCTGGGATACCCTCTCAACACCAACCAGAGACTGAATGAGTCACTGAAGAGGAAGCACATGAGTGTCCTGAGAGAGTGACTCAGAGCCTGATCCGCTGAATATCAAATATCTAACTGTAAATAGACGTCCTCCGAGGCATCCAGGCACAGTATCTGTCCTCTCGAGGGATGATACAATCAGAACTGACAATCTACAGGATACATCTCACAGTCTTTACCAAACACTGTGTCACACATCATGATAAAAATACATATCAAATGCATTTATAAATGCAATACGAGCTTCATAAAGCCTCGTGTTTCCTGCTTTCTGTGGACAGCTGTGGCTGTTTCGGGAGATTTGTTCTTGTTCTCCCCGGGCTGCAGATCTGTGCTGGTCTGCCGTAAGCCTCTCAGCGCTGATAAAGGGCCGTTTGAGTGTGTCTGAAGTGCTGAGTCACTTACCTTGCTGCAGACTCAGGCCCAAATACAGCACTTATTAAAGAAATGAATTTATGTCATCGTTTATTAACCCTCATGTCATTAGTAGTAGGTATTATGTTACAATTCCTGTTTCAGATTACTAGTTTATTTACATGTGTCTGCAGTTTTGTAGCCAATCACAGGCATCTCTGTTAATCAGAAGAATCCCCTTTGAACTGTTTTTTTTTTTGTACGTTCACCTTCACTTAATATAATCAGAGAGAAAAAAAAACACATTCACACATTGTAATTAAGAGATTTATTGTGTAGTTAGTCTTTGATTTATCAGCAATTTTATATTGTGTCAAGAGTGACAAACTGTTTTTGAAATTAATTGAATTTTTTAAAAAACTTCAAAACATTTAATTCATTACCATTACATGGTTGCATGTCTTTTTCACCTTTTTCACCCATGATGTGTTTGCATTCCTGATATATATATGCAAGTGTTTGTATTTATAAACAGTAATACTGTTGAAGCAAAATAAACATTTACCTAAATATTTAAAGATGTTATTTTTTTGTAGAATACATTGAGATCTTCAGAAATATCTTACAGGTGATTAAGTGATATTAATTTTGAAACCAATTTGTTCACACGACACTAAATAATTCATTCAACGTTTTTTAGTAGACTGACAGGATCTAGACTGCTTATGTCCTGAAGCACCACAGTCCCTCATTTCTCCTCTTGCTGATTAAGACTGAGGCCATAATGTGGGCCGGCTTGACAGAACCAGATATAAATACGCCTGCACCCTTCATCACCTTTTAATCAAGAGAGTGATTATGGCATGGCAGTGTGAGTGTCTCAGAAACTCTCTCTGCTTTCCTCCAGCACTGATTTAGACACAGTGCGCTCTAGTCCGCTGCCAGGCTTTATGTAATGTTGTAAATACTGCCCTCTCAGATAACACTCATCACTCCTTTAGGACACTGCAGTGATGCTGACCTACTGTCTCCTCCAGTATCGTGTTCATCTGTGTGGATAAAGTCTGTTAAGATTATATATTAGGTTCTATTTTGATCTCTTTTAGCTCACTGATGGCAAAATGCCACTTCCCGGAAAAAACCTCCCTGCTCAAAGAGCTCCACTGTACTCGGAGAAGCGGAACTGTTATCTGAGACCCCGTGTTCTTTCACAGTGTTTTTTTCTGCTTTACAGGTGGTCCAAGCGAAGACTAAGGGGTTCATAGTTAATGTGTCTTTCTTGTTTCTCTGCAGGCATGCTAACCATCACAGACTTCATCAACATACTTCACAGATACTACAAATCACCCATGGTATGCAATGCATTCTTCTTCTTTTTCCCCCCTAGTTTTTAGAAGAAAAACTAAACTCCTAGGCCAGAAGCATTCTCTAAAAACGCTCCAAAAACACCTCAGCATCTGTTGTCTTTTGTCCCAATAATTGCTACTCTAAAGTAATTAAATTGATAAATAAAATGCTTGTTTTCTCACATTGGTTATGAAGTTATACTGCTGTGATTTAATATTATCTTTTACAATGTGGAGTTGCTTCTTACTGTATAATTCACAGCCTCAATTCCGCTGTACAACTTCCTGCTCGTCAGTATTTATAAACTCATATCCTTGTTTTTGCATTTTGTTCTTTAATGCAGATTAATCTGAATTTATGTAAGAGCAAAGAAACCACTAATCACTTCGAATAAAAGCAACATCCTCTCATCCTTTCACAGCCCATCAGTTCTTTTTGCAGACACAGGAAGTAGTAGAAAATGCTGTAAAGCTTCTTCCTGCGTTTAGAGGAAAGGCACAGCTGTGGCTTAATTATTTATATTCATACTCGTATGCAACTTACTGACAATAATCTCCACTAGAGTAACACAAAAAACCTTCAGAAATCATCTGAAGCTTTCATCTGATCTGTGCTTGTGAATGGTTTTATTTTATTATGATTATCAGTGTTGAAAACTGATTTTATATATATATATATATATATATATATATATATATATATATATATATATTTTTTTTTTTTTTTTTTTTTTTTTTTTTTTCAAACGTTTTGTAATATTATAAATTTACAGAGCATCACTTTTAATTATTTAATGCATTCTTTCTTAATATAAAATATTGCCAACAATTTATTTTATGGGTACACCTATTAGCTGTAATTGTAAACATTTTAATTCTTTATGTTTTACTCATAGTTTCGATTTGGGCCATATTTAAATATCAACATCTGTTCAATATTTAGCGATTCAGCCTGACCTAATAAACAATCCAGTGAACTATGAAACTATTTAAAAAGATGAATCAGTCCTAACAGAAACGATTTACACCCAGACTTCTTAAAATATACAACATTCTGTGTAAGTGGATTTCATATCTACAAAATCCCATAGACTTTACATCTAAAATAAAGAGCACAGTACGTCCCCTTTTAAGCACCGTCACATGCTCTGTATCGCTCTCTTCCCATCGTTCCTCTCCAGATCCTCCAAGAAATCGTGAGCTTCAGCATGAACCCGTTTTCCTGTCCCATCGGTCTTATCACGCACTGAAAAGAGCACAGGCGCATGCAAGAGCTCGTGTCCACAGTAATCATTAGCTAACACGTGGAAGCAGGAGGCTGTGCATCTTCCTATCAGCCGTGCTTTTATGATTAGTCATGTGGGTTTAGACGTTAGCCTGCATCAGCAATTGTGCAGCTCTTTAATCGGTGTCGCTGTGGGAAGCCTGCTGTTTAGGAGATGTGTGTCTCACTTTCACTTAGTCAGCGTTACTGCTTCTTAGGGTCGGCTTCACTTTTTACCGGTTCTACAAATCAGTGTCTAAAGCTGTTCTTAGTTTCTGAACACACACCTGTACCTCACTGCTCATCAGATATCTGGCACATTGTGTTGCAGAAAGTTTATATTTTTTTAAATAAATAAATGCCTTGGTTTTGAACAAATGAGGAAAGTTAACATTCGCATTGCTCTCAATGGCTAACGAGTTTATAATATTATTAATCATGAAATATAGGGATGCACCAACATTTTGGAAACTGAAAATGATCAGATGTGTTTTGTATGAATGTAGAATATTCTGATTCTGTTGCATAGAACTGAATACAAATCATTTATTGTGATTTAAAATGAATACAGTTTTGTCCACTTTTATTGTTATACTTTGAATAAAAGTTATTGTATTAAATTGTTAATTTAAAAAAGTGTTAAAAGTAATTTTCTAATATTGTATTTTATATAATTTATATAATTTTATATAATTTCATATTAAATGATTATTGAAAAGCATTTCATTTTCAGTTTTCGCCAAGTGCATCCAGAATTTTGAATTTGGCCCAGAATTTTCAGTGCATCCCTAAAAATATGTCCATTTACATAATAATCATCATTGTCATTATTATTATTATTAGTATTATTATTATAAACTTAATGTCTAATAATAATGCTAACAATAGTATATTATTATTGTTACTAAAGTTACATATTGCCTTTAAGTTATATCATTAAGATTGTTAAATGTATTTTTATTTAATAATAATAATAATACAATAATTGTCATTATTACAAAATAGAAATATAATATATATTATATATAAAATATATCATTTTTTATTATTTTGTTTTTATAAGTGGTTTCTTATAAATATATAAAATAATTCTACTAACTGCTACTTTTACTACTACTGTACTACTACTGCTACTTATAATAATAATATTTTTTATTACTGTATACTTTGAGAATTTAATTAAAATTTGAATACGTTTGCAATATGAGTAACAACCTCTTTTTTTATTTCAGGTACAAATCTATGAGCTTGAGGAGCATAAAATTGAGACGTGGAGAGGTAAGAATTCCTCACAGGTGGTTCGTTCTAGTGATTTGTGTATTGTTTTCTAGATATTATATGTCATGTTTTATTTCTTTACAACAGAGCTCTATCTACAAGAAACATTTAAGCCTTTAGTGAACATATCTCCAGATGCAAGGTAAGAACTTTACATTTCAGTGTTAGCATGCATGTCATTAATTGTCTTGCGATGGCAAACTGACTTTCTCTGTCTCTGCATGTTTCAGCATATTTGATGCTGTGTATTCACTGATCAAAAACAAGATCCACCGGTTACCCGTCATCGACCCTGTCAGTGGAAATGCACTTTACATTTTGACGCACAAAAGGATCTTGAAATTCCTTCAGCTATTTGTAAGTCCATCAGTATGTTCTATGTATATGCATTTAATATGATTTCATCTGCCTGTTTTTGACGGGGTTTGAAGCGCGCAGGCATTTCCTCCAGAGTGGCAAAGAAAGAGGAAAGAATTGAATGAATAGGATGAAAAAGTGCAGAGGAAGGGAGGGGTAGAGCAGATGAAGAGGAAGGGAACAGTCCCTAGATTAATGTCATCTATCCGATCACCAAGGCCTTTCATGTACTTCAGCAGAGTAAACATCTGTCGCAAAGTCTTTGAAAGACAGATGTTAGTTAAAGTCTCGGCAATACAGCTGCACTGGGGGGGGAAATAATATGCACTTTATTTACTAAAAACTCTCAGAAAGTGGTTTTGTTTGACAAACGTGGCAGACTATATATGGCAATATAATTACTCATTTTCATGTTCTTATGCTGCTTGAATTCTAAAATATTCAAAAGCTGATAAAAGTGGCTATGTGTCTCAGGTGTGTGAGATGCCAAAGCCCGCCTTTATGAAGCAGACACTGGAGGAGCTGAGCATCGGGACCTACAGCAACATCGCCTTCATCCACCCCGACACGCCGATCATCAAAGCACTCAGCATCTTTGTGGAGAGGAGAGTGTCAGCACTTCCTGTGGTGGATGAGTCGGGTAGGATTCATGAGAAAAAAAGCCAGATTTTCTGTGTTCCAGTACTCGTGAAATGACTTCTTTTAAATATGTTTTCCTTTGTATTTTTGCCTTTTAGGAAAGGTCGTAGATATTTATTCCAAATTTGATGTCATTGTAAGTATATAATGCATTTATGTTTAAATGTTTAAAAAACGTTTGACCTGTACCATACACGTTCGTTGTCTTCGTGTGTTTGTAGAATCTTGCTGCTGAAAAGACGTACAACAACCTGGACATTAGCGTGACGCAGGCGCTGATGCACAGGTCACAGTACTTTGAAGGGGTCATGAAGTGCAACAGATTTGAGACACTGGAAACAATAGTAGATCGGATAGTCAAGGCTGAGGTGAGCTTTCCAGTTGTCTTCATAAATCCACATTTATTGTGACCAAAAATGTATTTTGTATTTGCTCTAGTTCGCTATTGAGAAAATATTCTAGGCTAGCTCTTTATAGTATGTGTTCTGCAACTGCTCTTGCTCTTTATAGAGGGACATTTTTGGAGTTGTTCTTGATTTTTATTCTAGAACAACTCTTTATAATAGGTATTATGTTTCTGCTCTTGGTAGCAGTCAACAGTTGCTCTAGCTCTTTATAGAGGATATATTGTAGAGGAGACATTCTAGAGCAGATCCTGCTATTAGAGAGTAGGTCTTCATAGTCTTTTTCGATATATTCTATCATTTCTCTAGTTTAGTACAGAATAGATATGCTGGAATAGATATTGTGCAGATGTTCTTGCTTTAGAGAAAAAAAATGTATTGCTCTTAGTAATTATTCTAGAGCATCTTTGGATATATATCTGTTTTTGTAACATTAACAGGTGCTTAACCTCTTTATAGAAAAGAATTAGAGTCGCTCTTAGATAGATATTCTAGAGCAGCGCTTGGCGAGGTATTTTATACAGTGCTCTTGAGAACATTCGACAGTTGCTTTTCTTTTTTGTGCAGGAAATATTTAAGAATTGCTCTTGGTAGTATATTCTAGAGCAGAATAAGCTTGCTAATAGTAATTATCTAAATAGATCTAAATAGGTTTTCTATATAGGTAATCAACAACTGTTCTGTATCTTCATAGAGGAAATTGTTCACTATGTATTCTATGGATAGAAGAGATATTCTAGATAATCTGAGCAATAGATGCTCTAGAGCTGCTCTTTGGTAATATTCTTGCATCAAACTTGGTTCTGTATATTCTATAATTCACTATAGAAAAGATAATCTATAGGGATATAGATGGGTTATTCTAGATCAGCTGGGTAACAGAATGCTCTAGAGCTGCTCTTGTGCTTTATTGTGATCATATTGTGTCTAGATATTATAGACCTGCTCTAGAGCTGCTCTTAGTCATTACAGAGGTGCTATTCTTGTCACTCTTGTTTCTATATAATATAGAGCTGCTCTAGCAAGTGATGGTCTAGATCAACTGGGTAACGGATGCTCTGGAGTTGTCCTTGGTCTTTATAGAGGTGTTATTTTATGACTCTTGTTTCTAGATGTTATAGAGGTGCTCTAGTTCATTGTAGATGGATAACAGATGCTAATTATAGACTTAATTGAGATCATATTTCAGTGCGGTTCTTGTTTGGACACACTCTTCTCTTATTCAATAGACAAGATATGCTGTAGATCAATGTTTTAGGTTCTTAATGTTTTAGAGCTAACTCTAGGTCACTACAGATACAGAGGAGATATTCTAGAGCTGCTTGTTATCCCAAAGACCCTAGGACTGCTCTAGATGCTGACGTGTCTCTGTCTTCGGATCAGGTGCACAGACTGGTGGTGGTGGATGAGAACGGCAGCATCGTGGGCATCGTCTCTTTGTCAGACATCCTCCAGGCACTTGTTCTCAACCCCACAGGTATCAATGCTCAGCATACCTAAAACACATTTCCAGCAGGACCCTCCTCCTCCCGTCCTCTCTCGCCCAAGCCGCAGGTACCACCGCCGCTGCTGAGGTCAAGGAGACGGTGCATGACCACTGCCTGGCTCATGATGTCTGCGAGGACATACTTTCTGTTTCCGCCACAGAACCAGAAGCGATCGGCTTTGATTTCAAGCCCACATTTCACCGCATATGATTTTGATTAACGAGGCACTTGCAGTACATCAGAGCCCCTCCCACTGCAGGGCTTCCCGTCTGCTGATGAGTAACTCAATCACACGCTCTGTCCTCTCAACACATGCATACACATAATCTCGTAGGTCTTCCCACTAAGACCATTGTACATTTCTGCTCATAACTTTCCTTAAATATGTCTAATGTTAATTGTTTTAACAAAATAAAAGGATCATGTTATTTAATACTGTCCTGAATGAGCTGTTTTGCATAACAAATGTGCACATATGGTGTCCAGGACAAAATTATTCAAAGTATATAAATGAACCAAAAGTTTACACACCCTTAAATTTAATAATAATTTAATGTCTTTACCTGGATGTTTGACAACTGTTTTGTTTTGATATTTGTTCATGAGTTTTTGTTCTGAGCAGTTAAACTGCTCATTTTTCTTCAGAAAATCTTTCAGGTCCTTCACATTCTTTGGTTTTCTAGCATTCTCTGCATGTTTGAACATTTTCCAACATTGACCACTGTGTCATTTCGAGATCCATCTTTACACACTTTTACAAGATACAACTAGAAAAGGTGAAAACATTTACTGATGCTCACAGGAATAGTTCACCCAAAAATGATAATTTTCTCACCCTCAAGTTGTTCCAAACCTATATGAATTGCTTTGTTCTGCCGAACACAAAGGAATTTATTTCAGAATTTATCATTTATTAAATATTTTTTAAGAAATTTGTAACCAGGCTGGTTTGGGTCACCATTGACTTCCACAGTAAGAAAAAAATACTATGAAAGTCAATGATGACCCAGAACAGTTTGGTTACAAACCTTTTTCAAAGTATCTTCCTTTGAGTTTGGCAGAACAAAAAAATACAGGTTTGGAACTACTTGAAGGTGAGTAAATGATGACAAAATATTTATTTTTGGATGAGCTATTTCTTTAAGAAGGAACAATGATTCATTCAGAGCAGGGAGTGTACTTTTTTTTTTGCATGTAACATTGTCCCTCAGAAGCTACTTAAGATGTGTATGTTTCTCAGATTTCCAGTTTTGAACATTTTGCAAAGCGAATGTAAACTTATGAGCAGAAATGCATAACCTATGAAATATAATGTACGTCTAAATCAAAATCAGATTGATAGGACATAATACACGTCCCTCTGTTTAACTCAAACTTTCTGAATTTCCTTTTGAGAGGTCACTGTGTGCTGGGCGCCTGCCTTGCTGGCTGTGAATTCATAACACTGCATATTAATTGCTTCTGTGAAGAGTGTTATGAATCCTAAGTAGCAGATGCGATGCTGCTAATATTGCAAATAGTATGCGCGGATCAAAGACATTCCTCCCTGTGGTTGATCCTTCTTCCTGGAGACGGACCTTCTTGCAAAGTCATGTTTCAACTTATATAAAAAAACTCTAAACCGGGTGATTTCGATGTAGCACCACAGCGATGATGCATTTTTGCAGGCCAGACCTAGAATTAGCATCACCCTAGATCCCTTCACAAAATCCCAACAGGATTATTGCACAAAATAAGCTCTGCGACCGATAAAAAAATGTATTCGTATACGTTTTGTTTTCTTCACAAGTAAACACAACTTTTAAATCCGCAATATCACCAGCATGAAGCTTCTATCAACTCTTTCAGTGTTTATTCAAAAAACGTATCCCCGAACATGCGAGAATAGTTAGAATAGTTTGCTAGACTATAATTAAAGATGCGAGAGGGCACTGATTTCGTTAAATGCTCATTTTCGGGTTCGGCCTAAAAAATACTTCATCCTTATTACCAGCAGGTGGATTACAGGCTGTCTGGAGCTAAATTGGGCAGGAATCCAGATCTCCCAGCAGCCTCGGTTGAAAATGCATGTTCGCGAGCTGCCTACTAGTGGTAGTAAGCAGCACTGCAACTTAAAACAGACCTCTCTTTTACATAGCGTCTACTCTTTTGCAGGTATGACCAGGAAGGAGAGCGAAGCGGAGACGGAGTGATGCGTGCTGAGATTGCTGGGTCATGCGATGTCGCTGTAAGAGACTGAAGTAGAAGCGGAGACCACGAGTTTGGGCCACATCTCAGAACGAAAGAGCGAATCTTGAGGGAACTTGACCTAGATGTGTGCCGTTAGGGAGCAAAGGAATGCTTACACAGGCTGGTTATTTGGTCTCTTATCTCATTTTTTAGATGGACTGAGAACGGGCCGATTAAGGTGGATCATCTCTTATTCAGAAGGATACTGTGAACTCTGCCTATTATATCACACTAAGCTTCTGCACGCACACTATGATAACTATACCTTTAGATAGACCTAAAAGTACGCCATCTGGTGTTTGGATAGCGGTCTGCATTCAGACCGCGGATTGTACCACAATCGCCTCTGTCGGAGGGGGTCGTCTGTGCGCTGGCAGGGCATTCAGTAATAATCTCAGTATTCAGTGCATGTTATGACTGTTTGTTTCTCGTGTATATACGATTTTCGGCTTGTGGCGTATGAGCCAGTTCACATATTTGTACTTTTGACTACTCCTCCTGAATTTAGGAACTCGTTTAGTCTTTCTCGGCCACAGTCCCTTTGTAAATGCAGACAGAAATGGTTTCCTCTGTATCTGTCTATGGTGCCTTCTGTCCAGCAGTTATCGCCCACTACTGGTTGCCAATAGAACAAGATTAATTGAATGTTTAAATATATCAAAGTGAATGTTACAGTTGTAAACGAAACAAACAAAAAAAACACACAAAAAAAACCAAAAGCCCCTTTTTTGCTGTTTTAGTGTGTGTTGCTCATTTTATTTATTGCAGAGCTCTACATTTCTTCACTTTGGGTGTTCATTATTTTCTCGATGTTTCTGAAATGATGCTGTAAATGATAATTAAAATGTTTATTTATTTATATTTAACACTTTTGTAATTTTGAAAGCGATATCTAAGTGTGAGATGGAAAGATCTACGAAGCCCCTATGCAGTAAAACCACGTGCTGATCAATGACTTGATGTTCAATGCAATTCAACCTTAAAATCCCACCTTGTTGTTTTCCTGTCCATGAGGCGACTGACCTTCTTGTTTGTATCAATTGTACTGTACACGCACGCAGAGCTTCAGTCTGAGGAATCTACAAGTGCCAGAGAAAGGTCTATTTTTCTGTGTATTTGATGTTGTTTGTAATACTTCACATTTTATGTTTTCATCGTTTGTTTTGCAGATATGTTGCTGTTGTTTTTATGGAAGAGTAATGTCCAGAGATAAATGCACATCACTGGCATTAGAACGCTAAAGGATAATCATGCTTTAGATTCGTTTTTTTATTTACAGTTAAATAAAAAAGAATAAACAAAGTCTCTGAAACTTTTTTAAGATGTTTGGCATTTTTACAACAGACACACACACACACACACACACACACAATATTTGTGTAAAGATTAATATAACATGCATACTCTATTCATGGGGTCTATTTTTAGTATGTCAAAATTCTTGTAAATATGCATGACAAGATTGTTACACAAAGATCAATGATATTTTAGTAGGTAAGTGCAGTACATTGGGAAAATGTTTTTGCTTAGAAAAACAACAATGTAACGCAGTATTGATAAGGGTGTAACTTTGGTTTAAGAAGTGTGAGAAGGTGGGGGGGGTTTGTACCATAAATATCCATATTTCGAATTTAAGCTCTCACTTCTGTAGTCTGAAAACCGGAGGCAGTCCCGGCGGATGTACGCACAGCGCGTGGGCCTCTGGGAAATGTAGTTTCAAAAGGAAACAATGTTTCCTTACTTTAGCAAAGGAAAACCAGTCTCCTCTTGGCTTATATCGAAATCCTAGTAAATGTTTCTTTACAAATCCTTGGTTTGTGCTTCTAATTCATGACTGTTTTGATTTGTTCTCTTTTAGCGCGTATCACTAATCACGCGACATCTTACGTCATCTAATTGACAGCTTCCGGTTTCCGCAGACAGCAGACATGAGAGAAAAGTGCTCATTAAGTTTAAAATATGGATATTTATCGTACAAAAACGCATGGATCTTCTACAGGAAGACTTTATTCTCCCCCCGGAGCCGCGCGAGGGACGTTTCATTACGCTTGATTAATAGTGAGTTTTTATTATAACTTTGATTGGATTCGTTTGAAAGAAGAAAGTCGCATACACATAGGATGCTCCAAATGTGAGAAAAAAAAAACCCCTCTCTTTAACGCAAATAAATGTCACATGACAGTATTAATGTCACGGTGTGGTTTAGAGTAACGAAGCACTCAAGTAAAATAAACTTAAACAGATTTAATCCTTTTAAACGGGCAAAATAATAATATACAAACAGGCAGGCAGAATATAAACCACGTATGGCCCTCGACGATCGGACAAGCTGAATACAACACACAGGACTTAAATACACAAGGTAATTGACTAAATTAACAAGAAACAGCTGACGACAATGATACAACTAACAGGAAGGGAAGGTAGGGCACACAGAGCACATGGTGCAAGACAAAAACTACAACAAAAGAGTCGTGACAATTAACCAATAGGCAGTGCCCGTGTTCATGGTTTCTCTGGTCTAGTTCAAAAGCGCATATTCATATTATTGTATCTAAAATGAAATTCCTAATGTATTAATTTTGTTCTGAAGATGAAAGTTGTCGAGTTTCGCCCGCAGAATCACTTGATTTTTCCCCTTGTGAAAGTAGGAAAGAGCTTACAATAGGCTACTCGTTCAAGAATAAGGCATTGTTCGAAACAATTCTACATATGTTTCTTATTTGTGTCCAACAACAACAAAACAATTGCGTATTTTTTAATAAAGGAAACAAATTGTATGTCGCTTTATCAAGAACTGAATTTTGCATATAGACTGCCTGCTTGTTGCAGGGGTTTTTCGTCTTTCGTTTTGTTAATTTATTACTTATAAAAATATATTTCGCATATGGGCCTGTAACTTTAACTTATATATAGCTTTTCTCTGTTCGCGTGATGTGACCATCGTTCGGATGTTTATGCTGCTTTTTGTTTGTATTTTATTAATTTTTTTTTTTAATGCAATTTAACATAATCTTGTCGGCTAATAATGGCTTAACGGTTGTCGGTTAATATTCCTTTGTCCAAAGCAGTCTAATAACAGTTCTTCGGGCAAAAAAAATATAATTTAAGACTTTGCACACACACACCTGATGTTATGAATGCATTAACTCTATCCAAGATGCTACAGCTAAGGCTCTGTTGGAGGCGTGACTGGTCACGTGGCCTGTCAGTTGAGCCCAAAACATGACAGAAGGGAAATAAATACACATTTTCGAAATAGCGTTTCTGATCTTAAGCGCTAAAAGTGGATGTTTGCAAACTTCACACAGTATCCTTTATTTATCTCCTGCTTGCAATTTCAATCAATAAGTTGCCAGGCTTCTTCCGCGACTTCAGTGATGCAGGAAATAGTCCGAAAATCTCATTTGAACACTTTCTTGAACGCACACAGATTCCAGCTGTATGTGTCTTATGTTTTGCATCATACTAGACGCGTAAGGCTTTTAACTTACGTTGTACAATGCACTAAAAATACGCAGCTCAAAATCGTGGAGGAAAACACATTTGTACAGAAAGGAGCATACGCAGTTTGTTGATGTTATTTATATGGCCCCAAATATGAAATTCTGAAACCTTGTACTGTAAATAAATGCGATAGAGAAATTCAGTCAGATTGCAGGAGAGTGTGGTTTTAGCAAAGTTTTATTATGCATTAAATATGACTTTATTCTTTTCTTTCCTTGTAAGTAGCTAACCTAAAGAAGAAGTCGAAAGAATATGTGGATGTTACCAAAACCTGCCTGACATATAATGCGTCACGTTCCTAGATGTGAGCGGAAACACCGTTAAGACGCCGACGATGAAATACAAGTGTCTTTCCAAGAACATCGTGTCAGTCAAAGTCAACCTGTAGCTTAATCTCAAATAGCCCCTCGAGCGCTCGGAGCGCGCGCGCCGTGCGCCTCTGGCGAGCTGGTTCCTGCCTCGCGCTCATTGGTTGTTTCGGCTGATAGAGACAGACACCTGACTCAAAATCCACCCGCTACAAAAACCGATCCATGAAACCGTAAAGACAGAGCACGTAGGCAACTTCTTGTCGACAAGCTCGGACCTTCACATCTCAAGGTAAATTCATATGCGTGTGGTGCTGTGCAGCCTGCTCGATAAATAGTAGGCGAATATGAAAAAGAAACACTCAGTGATGCTATTTTACTCTATTCCAGTTGTACGTGTGAATTTAACTTAACACTTCAAGTTTAGAAAAGTTCCTCTCGAGGGAGGGCATGCTAATTATTTCCTTGACTGGAACTACGCATTTATATTAAAACGTAGGCTATTTATTTATTTATTTATTAAATAGTTTGCTGAATGTTCGCTTTTGAATATATATATATATATATATATATATATATATATATATATATATATATATATATATATATATATACACACACACACAATATTATGAACTTGAAAGGCTAATTAATTATCATTATGTTTAATAGCTATTTAATATTAGGCTATTAAATTCATTTTATACGTTTGCATGAGCTATGCATCTTTTCAAACAGCATTTGTTGTTTGCAAATATCGAAAGAACGCGCGCGGTGGTGGCTTTATATTATATTTAGAGTGGTATTGTTTCACTTTGCTGGATATTGATGTCACGCCCCCAGTGAAGTAATTTTAGCGGCTGCAGAATATTCCACAACGCTACGTGACAGAAATCACATAGCCCATTTCTCCCAGTCTAGTTCAATACCTGCGCGTTTATATTTAAAACCAGCGTATGATACGTGACAGGTGCTGGAGGATGAAATATGATCTTTAAAATGTATTTCCAGAATCGTAAGCATGTTGCTGCGCCTTTAATCACAAGCAACGACATCTCACGTTTTCCGTTTGCACGCATTAATCTCGCAGACGCGCTCTGCCAAAAAAACTGCGTTCAAGGTCATTGGCTGCGTGTTCTGTGACCTGGATACTTTCACTACATGTCTGGGCATCGCAAGCAAAGGTTGTCTAGTTTAGTCACTCGGGTCATTTAGAATGCTCCTTTATGCAGGCAGCTCGTAGCATTCGCCATGGTAACCTCGGCAACTCCCAACACCTGTGGTATTCTCTGAATAGGACCCCGGAACATCTGGAAGATGTCATGGAACATCTGGAAGAATTGGGGAATTTTAAAAGTTTGGAATTATATTTATGAGAAATGATTGTATTTATTTATTTATTTTTTTTTTTTTTATCAAGGATGCAATAAAATGATCAAAAGTGACAGTGCGTGCATTGATTTTTTGTTTCGAAGTAATTATTCTTTTGAATATTCTGTACATTAAATAATAAAAAATCCACCTGTAGAATGAATTAGAATGATTTCAGAAGGATGAAAAGCACTGAAAAACACTGAAAGCTGTTGAAGATTCAGTTTTACATCACGGAAATGAATTATATTCTAAAGTATATTCAAATAGAAAACTGTTTTCTGTTATTTAAAACTTTAATAATATTTCACAATATTATTTTATATAATGAATTTTAATAATAATAATAAAAACATTATATATATATATATATATATATATATATATATATATATATATATATATATATATATTCATTTATTTCAATCTCTATAAAAGTGAAAGAAGTAGATATTTTGAACAAACCATTATTTTAGTTCCCATCAATCAAATAGTGTTGACAAAAGTACACTGGAAGTCAAAAGGAACCATACCTGTTTGATTACCAGCATTCTTCTAACTTCCACAGAAAAAAGAAATGCTTGGTTTCAATTGACATAAAGGAATGAGATGACAAATTTTCATCTTAAGTAAACCATCCCTTCAAGGTTTTTTTTTCACCTGCTGAGCATGGAATACTGTTTTTGAAGAATGTGGCTATCCAATGTGTTGACAGTACTCCTATAGCATGGAGAAGTCAGTGTCTGCTCTTAACTGTTTGGTGGTCACATTTGGTATAATAAGTGCACCAGTGTACCACCAATACCTTTTTTGTAAGGGACTTTGTCAAAATGTAATTCATGTTGGCGTTGTTTTTAGATGCTGGCCTCTTGTGCACTGGTGCGGGGACTGCAGTCTGGATTTTGGAGGAGGCTGTCAACTTCATCTGCTTCCTGGGCTGCGCACACTCACGGTGAAAACACACTCTCAGGGGCAATAGAGACCACTCAGCTGTCATTCACATCTATCTATCTATCTATCTATCTATCTATCTATCTATCTATCTATCTATCTATCTATCTATCTATCTATCTATCTATCTGTCTATCTATCTATCTATCTATCTCTTGACTGTAGTTCTTGTGCATTCGTCCTCAGATGTTGATGTGGTTGACTGCTCCGTTCCTCAGTACAACAACCGTCTGGACACACCATTGCCAGATGTTCCATTTGTCCGAAATCTCAATGCCGAACAGAAGAAACTCAAAGAGAAAGAGAAGGGATCATGGACCCAGCTCACCAAGGAGGAGAAACTAGCTTGTAAATCATCCTGGCTTAGGCTTACTTTTAGCTTTTTAATCTACTGTCTAATAAGCAAATAAATCATAAGTCATAAAATCTCCTGTAGTTATACGAACAGGTTAGACTTTGACCCTGGGTGGGGAGGAAACTGTTATTCACTCACAGGGCTCATGAATAACCAGATTTGTCTTTACAACAGCTGTAGGTATAAACATGCTCATATCTCATTTGTACTGAAAGCAGAAAAATATATACAGAACCATTAAGAAGTCTAAGATTAGCAAAGAAATTAATACTTATGCTCTACATAGACATGTTAAATGTCAAAAATGAGAGTAAAGACTTGTAGATTGTGATTACATTTTAAAATATATTAAAACAGAAAACGTACTGTAACTTGTAATATTTTGCAATTCTGAAATTCTAGTACATGATTATAATTTGATATTTCATTTAATCTATTTTAAATATGATATTGTATGGTACATTCTATTATGCTTGTGTGTATATATATATATATATATATATATATATATATATATATATATATATATATATATATATATATATATATATATATATATATTATATGTATATTATATATACAGCCTTTTGGACCACATTGCTCAATTCAGCTACCAAACATAAATGATTGAAATATTTGGGGAATTAATGGGTTTGAATGCTGACTGAACGCTTGGCAGAAACTGATCAATTTTCTTGAGTAGCTATTAGAATTATTTGCTTTTAAAGTTGAAAGGATTTTTTCAAATTTTTCCAATTCTACTAAAAGCTTAAAGTCGCAAATCACCCCTTAGTTATCAATACAGCCTGGTATAAGTGTAAACCAAATCTTTTGTATATTTGTATTTTCTGTAATAAAATCAATTTATTGTGTATACTTTATATATATATATATATATATATATATATATATATATATATATATATATATATATATATATATACACACATTTTTATATTCCTTTGTGATGTATAATAGATTCTTTTACCTGGTTAAGATCCCTCAAGGCAAAATTATTAATATAGTAAATGGGTCACGGATCTTGGGAATTCTAATGATAATGGCAGATATGTTAATGACTTCATGCTCATTTGGCCTCAGGTATTAAAAGTTCTTTCCCAGCAGATGGCAGCGTTGTTTAACTGTTTTCAATTGAATGGCTGCCAACCACCTCGCCTTACATGTGTGCATGCAAGCAGGGCAAGCAACTAAATCCAACAATTACTATTCAGATCATCTGTGGTGTGTTTTTTTTTTTTTTCAGTGTACAGACTCACACATGAGCTGTCGTATGCAGAGATGAGGCAGGGTTCCAAGGAGTGGATGACTGTCCTCGGGGGTATCTTTATCTTCCTTGGCTTCACAGGGCTGCTGGTGTGGTGGCAGCGTGTCTATGGTGGGTGTATATATGAAGATAATTATATGTATACATCTTCTAAATGATGCATAATGGTTTTTGATTACCAGATTATCATGGCAGGAAAACCTTAAATGCTTGAATTTCAGGCATTTCATCATACCCGTACACTCCTGTTGCTTTGATGTGAGATTCAGCTGGATTTAATTGTGCTGATGATTTATTTATTCATCCAATCTGAAATCAGAAACGGTTATTAAATTCAAAATCAACAAACTGGCTTCTGCTAAATTGCAGGATTGAAAGATTAATGCAAAAATATTTGCTCACCTCCATTTCAAAAACTATATGCGTTTCTCTCTTCTGTGGAACACAAAAGTAGATAGTTTGAAGAATGATGGGAAAGATATTCAGGTTCCTTTGACTTCCATAGTATTTTTGTCCATATACTAAGGAAATCAATGGGATTCAAAACTATTTTGTTGTCAAAATATTTCGGTCATATATTTCTTCAACATATCTGCTTTTGGGCTCCATTGATTTCTGTAGTTTTTTTATTTTACTATTTTTATGACAACTAAAATGGTTTGGTTGCCAGTATTTTTGCAAGATTAAACTTGTTAAATTTCAAAGGGAATGTTGAAATAAAATGTTGACAATAAATTTATATTAAGTCGTTGTGTTTCTAGAAAAAAAGTTTTTGTATGAAAAAAGTTAAAATAAAATGCTGAGAAAAAAAGTAGTTACATTTTGAGAAAAAGTCTAAATAAAATGTTGGAAATAAACTCATTAAATTATAAGAAAAAAAGAAAATGAGTGCATTTTTTCTCAGCAGTTTAAACTTTTATTTCAAAGTAATTTTTTTTCTCAAAATTTAAGAGTTTATTTAAAACCAAACGTTTTTAAACGAATTTAATGAATTTATTGTCAACATTTTATTTTGACATTTTTCTTGAAATTCAACAAGTATAAAGGAGTAGTTTACCCAAAAATGAATATTCTGTCATCATTTACTGATCCTCAAGTAGTTTCAAATCTGTATGAATTTCCTTCAAAAAGTTCAAACCAGGCTGTTTTGGGTCACCATTGACCTCTACAGTACGAAAAACAATACTAAGGAAGTCAATATCGAACCAAAACAGCCTAAAGCAAACAATTTATTCCTTAATATTTTTTTTTTCTTGGCCCAAAATTGTTTGGCTGGCAATATCACCTTTTCTGTTCTATGGAAGAAAGAAAGTCATACAGGCTTGAAACAACATGGGAAGTAAATGACGACAGAATTTACATTTTTGGGTGACCTATCACTTAACCTCGCTCAAGAGTTAATTTTGCCTTTTATTTTATTCTTTGTGCCTTTTATTTTTTACCATCATTTTCCTCTAAAGCGACCATCAGCGCAGATCTCTCTGATTTCTCACGTCAGATGGAAGAACCAGCACGGCCTTTTACCTGCAGCACACACTCCCGCTGAAATAATTGGACCGGGTTGTTTTGCAGTCGGCGGTTTAAAGGAGCGTAAAAGAGGGGAAAGATTTACGCGTTCGAGCCGCGGCTTCAGTTCAGGAATCCCTTTAGACCCAGCTGAACTTCTTCACAAACGATAAGAACATTTCCAAGGCTGTGTGTGTGTGTGTGTGTGTGTGTGTGTGTGTGTGTGTGCCTAAGATGGATGGAAAGCAGTTGACGCGTTTAAAACAGAATGAGTGTGCAGTGTGTGTGTGTGTGTGTGTGTGTGTTTGTATAAGTGTGCGAGCGGGTTCTTGTCGGAAGCAGACGAGTCTCCTCCATCTCTGTCTCAGAGGTACCAGCTCTTTGAGGAAGGAAGTCAATGCTACATCACCTCAGGAGAGATACAGTAGAGGAAAATAACGCAAGGAGGGAGGAAAACAGAGAAACTGTGAGAACAAAAGTTCAGCGAGGATCTTTGGGGGGGCGGGGGGGAGAGGGGTGTAGCCGCGTCAAAGCGAGAAAGGTACAGAAGTCCAAAAGTCAGTTGTCGGTTGAGCGCTGGGTATTTCCCACAATGTCTGGCTCATGTCGTGACAGGAAAAACTCTGGGCCGATGTGCTTCAAACTCATTAGGGCTGGGCATCAAGACTCGTCTGAGGTTGACTTTAGCAATTGTCGGGGTTTAAAGAGGAGACGAAAGGGGCAATTTTTTTTTGGGAGGCCACCTGGGATGCAGTCACACTTCGGGTTCTCATTCTGGAGTTTGCAAGAATCTGTGCCCCCACAGCTCCTTGGAAATTGAACAGGATTTCCTGTGCATACCTCGGGGCAGGTGCACTGCCTCCACCTGGCAAAAAAAAAAATCGTGATGTTTTTGATCTGTTTGTGTGGCAGAAACTACTGTCTGACTTGAGGGCTCTCAGAAGGGGAGATGCCCTTGACAAAATGACATAATATAAAGCTTATACCAGATATACAGTATCTGAGTTCACATTTTAATTCTGGAAATAAAGAGAATTTTAGGATCGTGAAAAGTATTATGAAGAAAAACCAGTGAGCGCTGTTGTCATTATAGCAATAATGAATTTATTTATAAATTTTTTTAAATTGTAAAATACACTTATAATATTTATTTTCAGAATCATGATGTCAATCATGTCACATGATCCCTTGGATCATCGTTCTAACGTACTGGCTTGCTGCTCAAATTATGAATGTTGAAAACAGTTGTGCTATTTAATGTCTTTTGGAAATTGGTACCCTGTTCAAAAGTTGGTAAATAATTTTTTAATGTTTTTTTTAATTTGTTATAATGTTTTTATTGTTTTATTTAGCTGTATATTTTAGTCGTTTATTTGTTTTTAATATATATATATATGTAAACTAAATTAATACTTTTATTAATCAAGAACATATTAAATTAAAGTGATATTAAAAAGTGATCATGGTTTCTACAAAAATAGTAAACTCACGAAAACTGTTTAGACAGTTTTAATTAATAAAAAATATTATTAATAATTGGTCCTCAATTGTGTAACAAATGAGTAAATTACAATAATTTCACCAGTAATGGCTGATGAAAATTCAGGAAAAAAATTAATTGAAATCTTTTTCAAATCAAATTCATGCTGTAATTTTGAATAAAAATCTATTAAATAAAAAATTATACTATAGACTTTTTATATTAACGATAGAAGCGAGTGTATTGTTAAACACCGCTGCATCCACTCCCATTTCCGATGCTTCATTTTTATGATTTAGTTAAAAAAAAATAATATAGGACCCTCCACTGCAACCTTTTTTTGACCGAGTACATTAGCATGTTTATTAGCTCTATTTTTACTCGAACCAGGTCTGTAATATCAGCAGACGGGTTTGTGCCTGCTGTGCAGACGCAATCGTTTTCTCTAATTTGTTTATTTTTTAATTTTTTTGTCCCCTGTTCTTTGCCTGGAGGATATAACTCCACAGAAGAGTCTTTCTGTCGGGTGCTGCCCTCTGTTAGGACACCTAATTGTTCACAGTGCCCTGTTGTTTGCTTTTTTTTTTCCTGACAGGTCTACGGTTCCACTTAGGGGAAGACTAGAAGGGGGTTTTGCACAAATAACTGTTTTTCACACCTGACACTCCCATTTTTTTCTTTACCAGAATATTATCTGAAGCTTTTTCGAACTCTTAATAAATATTTTGTTATTCTGTGAAACGAACAAAATGAAAGCTAAAAGAAAATTCCAATGCAAGATGATTATACAATTTGGGCTAACGGCTTGTATTTAAACTGAGAGTATTACTTCTTTTTTTTTCTTAACGTCACTCGTTTTTTTTCTCTCTCTGTTTCTCGCAGTGTATGGTGATGTCCCACACACTTTGTCCGAAGAGTCAATTGCCCAGCAGACGCAGAGGATGATAGACATGAGAGTGAACCCCGTCCATGGATTCTCTCATAAGTGGGACTATGAAAAGAAACAGTGGAAATAAGTAATAAATGCATTCCGCCGTAATGGTCTAAAAACGTATCAGGATTGCATTAAAAAGGGGTTCCAAACCCAATTACGCTGTGCAGCCGACAGCCTTAAAATATATTCCAACGTGAATCGAAATAAATGCACTGAATTAAACCCTGAGCTGCTCCAGTATTCTGGCTTTGTACTGTTTGTACTGAGAACAAAGCATGTGTTGGTACATTTAACCTGATACCTGACTACCGTGCAGGTGAATATGTGTTAACGTGATTGGCTGGGACGGAGAGTGTGAGAGAGTGTGTTATTGGCTGAGGTGTGTGGGTTAATCCAATCCCATCACTTCCCAACCGCCTGTAATGACTTTTTGTGAGTGTGTGTCTGTGCAAAAGGGAAAGTGCACATTGTAGGTGCTCATTTATACCACGTTTTTCCATCAGTTTGAAAGGCTATATTATTATTATAGTTTTAAAACAATTTTAGATGAAGTCACACACTGCTGTCACTGCTTAAAATGTTGTCAACTAAAAGACACACTGCTCATTAGGTTCAGTGGCGATTAGTGACTAGTGAATTTAACATTGGTACACTTTTGATTTTAATTATCATTTTTCCGACTATTAACTTCTCAAAAATGATTATTCCATAATTAGTATGGTTATTATTTATATATATATATATATATATATGTGTGTGTGTGTGTGTATATATACATTATATATATATATATATATATATATATATATATATATATATATATATATATATGTGTGTGTGTGTGTGTATATACATACATTATATATATATATATATATATATATATATATATATATATATATATATATATATATATATATACTTATATGATTAATACTTTTTCATCAAGAACACATAAAATGACTCAAAAGTGACGGCGAAGGAAATTATATTTTAAAAGTATTTTAAATACTGTTTTCTGTTTTTCTATCTATCTATCTATCTATCTATCTATCTATATATCTATCTATCTATCTATCTATCTATCTACATTACAAACAACAAAAACACGTAGGTACACAAGTTTGAACAAAATGTGTCACGACACTCCCTTGTTCCCCTAATGTAAATGTATTTAACAAAAAGTTAGAACCCCGTACTTAAAAACACGCCTGAAGTATGGAGTCCCGAGGGAACACTGAAAAATTGCTTTGACAAAACCGAAAGGAATGAAAAGAAGTGCACTTCAAACACAAACCCAGACACCATAAATGCCGTTCATCTGGAGAGTACTACGCCAAAAGCAATGAATGAGGTGACGTACAGGAAGTGCCGCCCCCGTGAACGAGTATCTTCAGTATTCATTTTCAAAAGCGTTCTCGCGTCGCTTCAATGAACGCGCCAGCCTCGATGTCATTCGTCGGCGGTGTCGGAGGACCCTTCGTTTCTGCACGTTCCGGAAAAACCGCGTCTTGCCAAAGAGCGTGGAAATCTACTTGTGCATTTTACACACAGCAAAAGTGCTTTTTCGTGCGCTGACTTGGTTGCTAATTCTCTTCCGTCTTTCGGGGACCTCGTTTGCCAGTGGAATGATTAGAAACGCAGCGTTTGCTTTAACTCTCTTCTTCGGTCTTGTAACGTCAACGGCGTCGCGTTTTTTTTCGCTTGCTCTTGGCTGGAGGTTCGCTGGAATAGAAGAGCAGCGAGTTTGAGCAGTGAAGGGGGCATTCCTCGCGCCGCGCTCGAGACGCGCTCGGATCTTGACCGCGCGCTGCAGCAGCGACCAATCCATCTACGCGTTCATCCATCAGCGCGCTGGACGTGCAGGTTTGCCGACAGTTCTGGCTATAAAGTTCGACAGTTGCGTTTTGATGAGTCTTAACCAATGAGTGTGATGCTAAATCGTACAGTTTTCTTCAGAAATCGCGTTTTGATGAGAGAACTCGCGTCAACGCGATGTGAATTTGACATTTTTCGGAGCTTTTCTCTGTGAGAGAATGCACGTCGAGTAACCGACTCTTTCCTGCTCTCGCTCGTTTTTGTCGTGTTTTATAACGATGGCCAACGAAATTCGCTATGACAATCGGGATATCGTGGAGAAATACCTCAATCACAAACTTTCAAAGAAGGGATATGAGTGGAAATTTCAGTCTTCTGGGGAGGATGATGACACCATCAATACAGGAGCGGTGGAGGGCTCCTCTCCAAACTCTGACAGGAGGCTCCAGGCTCCCTCAGCAGGAGGGGGGAACGACTCTGAATGCCTCATAGCAAACCGGGTCACGCGTTCAGACCCCTATTCGAGGATCTACCGGGCGTTACGCGAGGCTGGGGACCAGATAGAAAGAATGTACCAGCGTGAATTTGAGGAGATGTCCCACCAGATGATATTCAGTCCAAACGCAGCACAACGCAGCTTCTTAGCTGTGGCTGAAGAGCTTTTCAGAGACGGAGTGAACTGGGGGAGAATCGTCGCTTTCTTTGAGTTTGGTGGCTCCATGTGTGTGGAGAGCTTCAACCGGGAGATGGCGTCCCAGGTAGATAATATTGCACACTGGATGACGGACTACCTGAACGGGCCACTGGAAAACTGGATCGAGGAAAATGGAGGCTGGGTAAGTTTATGGTCAAATGGTCGTGACCTTTGCCCAGTCTTTTATTACTGCCTCTCTGCAGCTGGAGCTTCAAATCATAAGTATAAAATATTGCTAAACACGGGAGACTCGTGCAGTGCTGTTTACTATCACCTGTGAGTGTGTAAACAAACTGCTATTGCTTTCTTAGTAGAGTCTGATTCTGATCAGGTGTATGGTAAAAGACCACGTTACATCAAAATGAAAGGTTTTGTGCCTTTGAGTCCAGGTCTGAGGCCTCTTAAATGCAAATATAGTCCAAATTAGAGAGAGGAAAAACAAGATTATTAATTTTGTAATATACAGATTTCTGTCCCGCATGCAATGAGAATTTCCTTCCTCCTATGTAACCTGCAGCCGACTAGCGGGTAGCAACTGTTTACGACTGTGACCTAGCTAGAGGTGATCACATATTTAAAATATGTATAACATTTCCGGTTTTAGTAGAAAATATGTCATCACTAGACCAAACATAAAAATAAAAAAAAAAGTTCACATGTAAAGCCAATGCATAGGGGGATTACGGTATGCAGGTTGAGTAGGAAATGAAATCTTCTCATTGTGTCTGCAGTACTATTTAGTATAATGGGTTAGTTATTTGAGTTGGACTGGTTAGAATTTAGTCACC
The DNA here is from genome assembly GCF_018831695.1 of Puntigrus tetrazona. Classification (NCBI taxonomy): domain Eukaryota; kingdom Metazoa; phylum Chordata; class Actinopteri; order Cypriniformes; family Cyprinidae; genus Puntigrus; species Puntigrus tetrazona. The sequence goes on along the minus strand of NC_056722.1, from coordinate 20,901,636 downwards.
TTGGGTTTTAATGGTTCAATCAAGGTGAGAGTGACAGTCTAATCAATGTAAGCCCTTATTATGTCACCTAAAACTTTTTTTTTCTTGTCTCAGAGTCAAGTAGGCACTAATTTTCTGAAGGACATTTATAGACATGTGCATGGTAGGTCATTATTAATTCTTAATGATAGTTTGGTAGCAATTTTTAATTCAATTATCATTCCTGGTTGGAGATTTTAATTCAAATTTAATAGCGCAACAGTCGCATATTGTATAGTGCATATGCTCCCACTTATGCTACCCCTAATCTAAGTTGTAACTTACAAACATGACTGGTGCAGCTGGCCCCGGGTGGGTTGTCTTTAAAAAGAAATGAAATCTGGTAAAAACCGAGAATATCCACGAACGCCCAGCTCCCTAGTCAAAACAAGTAAACACTTTTTATTCCTTCTTTTTTTCTAAAGAACCCTTGTTTTAACGCTATCCTTCACTCACTGCAGTGCTTCTGTGCTGAATTATTTACGGTATAAATTGGAGCAGCCCATCACGTTTGTGTTGCTCCTGTATGGGTGGACTGACTCCACCCTATTCATACGCAGCACAGCATCTCTCAGAACCCCCAGTCTGAGATGAGGAGACCATCTGTGTCCTCCAAATCAAGAACTGGACTTCATCATGCATGTTTAATGTTAGCTAAAAATGGTGAAATAGTGTTAAATTGCAGTTTGGCAATCATGTCTCTTTCCATTCAAATAATCAACCATGTGAGCATGTTATAATAAGAGATGGTACAGTCTTCTTCAGACTGCAGACTAGAGGTTAGCCTAGTTTCTCCGCTGTCTGCTGCAGCTGTGCAGGTGGCCCAGCAGAGACATTATTCCTGTCTGGACGAAAAGTGTGCTGGGGCTGAATTAATGATGGTCATTACTCACCACATCTGCTGCAGGTTAGACTGACTCAAATGGCTTGTGATAAAGTGAGGTGCAGGAAGAGCATTTCAGAGCGACGGCCGTACACAAACACTCTCCAGATGCAATCCTTATTTCATTATTTTAAAGGTCAGTTGTAATGAATAGATGGTTGACTAATTGTATTACAGCTATATTGTGATGCAAAACTGTATCAAGTCCATCATGTGAAGAGATGCAATGCAATTAAGACACAATTAGCAGAGAAGCATTTTAATAAGCCTTTAACACATGCCTACATTATACACAAAGCTCAGCACTTTTGTCCAGAGGCGATGAATGATTTATTTATTTCATTTTGTCATGAAAAGCACGTCCAGAGTTTGCATTAAGACTATTATTGCTGAGAGATTTGGCTTGCTCTTGAGAGTTATATATTACACCGAGTCTGTCATTAACAGCTTCTTTAAATGTAGGATTTGTTTTGAAGTATTTGACATTGATATATTCTCGCACAGGGGATGCTTCCCGCTTGATTTCCTCAGTAGTTAGTTATTTTAGGGAAATCTTTATTAAGTTACTGATAATGTCCCAATAGCTTACCATCAGAGTGCTGGTGCTGTTTAGGCTTGTTCATTTGCGTACATCTCTTATGAAGAATGCATTTAAAACCTCGCTGTGTGGAGATTTATAGGCCTTTCATCTCAAGAACAGAAGCATCAGTGGGGATGCAGCCAGTAAAAACACTACTATAAGCTTTACTTGAACGTATCCATGCTCAGTTACTCTGTATAAAGTTCAAGTGACTCAGGTAATGGAAGAAGAACTCTTCAGTCTTTGCTAAGCACATCACAATTAAGAAGTCAAGTGTTTTGTGGTATTCATTTCCCCCATTAGAAAGCTCTCCAATGTGCCAGAAAGTCTTCCCATTTGCCTTAAATTGGTCAGATGGCTTTACTTCTCTGCCAGAAAGAAATGTCCTCTCCACCCATAGTTAATCCTGACTTACTATCCTCGTCTTGAATTAATGTGATTCATTAATCCTTGGATAAAGCCTGTCTGTGGAGAATACATGATTCAGCGGTAATATAGTGCTCCGTCTTATTATTATTATTATTTTCAAGCCCCCTGCAGGGATACCCCGTTTACCCAGCATGCCTTTGAGACATTGTCTTACTGTACTTTAGTCACCGTCACAAGTTAAAATAGACTTTTTAAAAACATGTTTGTGTGGATGGTCCTTTGTTTACACACGTAATTCAATGGTCTTTTTCAGATTGCCAAATTAATGTAGTCCTTCTAAATTGCAGAAGTTTAACATGCTGTGTGTCATACCTGAATTAACATAGTCTTGTGCAGCTTGGAAAGTTTTCCATAATCCATTTTTGCCTCTTGTGACCCTTAACTAAAAATAGCCACCTGTAGAGGTGTTTTAGAGGTGAACGCAACAATAGACTCTCAACTACTTTACCTGACTTTATCCCTTTTCCAAGAAAACAAGAAAAGAACGTCCTATAGACATTACTCAGATTTCGTTCTGTATATATACACCTTTTCCAGAACTCTGTCAACTTATTGAATGTGTTAACATATAATATCACACACTCTCTGAGGTCTGCATCATGTAATTTTCACAACTCACTGAACTCACAAAACTTTATTATAGAATTTTTGTTTACAATTTACTTTAAGAAAGACATTTCATCAGTTAAACTATTAAAACAATAGTACAATCTATCAAAAAAACTGTACTTCTATCCCTCACAGCCTTATTTTCATTCCTGCCAAAAAATGAAAATATGCACTATTCGCTAAGGTCTACAAGTGCATGCTGTTTCACATGAAGAAAGAAGAATCTGTTGAGAATTTTGCATTAAAGCAACTTTTTGCAACTGTTTAATTGCTTGTTTAATGTGTTTAACAGAAGCTGTAGGAGTGTAGCGTAGGTCCGTTGCCTCCTTCCAAAATTTGACAGCATTGCACATGGCAAAACAGAGCAGATGCTCAGACATTTAGGACTTCTGGTTTACAAACTGCTTAATGAGCTTTCTCATTACTGTGTAACGGCTTTAAGCTAGCTCATTTAGCATACTTTTTCTTTTTTTTTGCCCCCTCAACAAATTAATGTTTACTGTTATCTTAATTGCCATGTTAGTGTTGAGGTGCAGGTACAGATGGAGCTCTGTTGGTTTGGTGAACTGAGATCAAGTGCATTGTGTCCCAATGCACAACATTTGCTTTAATAATCCCCCACTTATTGTTGAGATTGAATGGTGCAATTACAAATAGTCAGTCAGCAGTTTATGTTAGGTTCAGCATAAGCATTCAAAGCTTATTATAGTTTTGCTATCCTTGTGACTTCCGGAGGCAACTTGACTATGATGTGTATTGATAAACTGGGGCCCCAATTCAGATAATGAAATCAGTCCTCCTGTAAGTTTGTTTAGACAGACTACAATTGCGCAGGTGCTCACCCACACACCACATACCTGCGGTTCATTACAGGTTTCTGGCTGTGTACAGTACGCTGCCGATTCTGATGCCTTAGAGGTGTGTTTGACCCCACCTGGGTCTTTTGTTAGTGGGTGTTGCGTTGTAGGGCGTTTTACAGTTGGAGTCAAAGAACTTCAAACGCTCTAGAATCGCTCAGGTATTCATTTTTCCCCAACATGTGCCTCCTACAGCCCTTTCAAGTGACATTGTTTATGAAAGCGATATCGACACGAAAGACAGACCATGGAAAGAAAAAACGCAGTCAAGAGAAAAGAATAGAGTGTCTCTTTTTGACATTCAGTGATAATGCCTTCAAACAAACCTTCTGCGTATTTTACCGTTGCAATGTACATCTGTGCCTGTGAAGGTGCCAAGAAGGGTTTCAGAAGAAAAGAAGTGCGAGATAAAAAAGAGGAAATGGAGAAGGCACATGAAGAGCAATAAAAGAAAGCAGGAAGGATGAAGAACTGTAGAATAGGTGCCTGTTTTGTTATTGCACCTTCCTGCCCAGCTGCTTTCAGGTAGGTGAGGTTGTGGCTCCTGCTCCTGGGGGCAAGCTAGGGCTCTAAGGGTGTTTCTCATTGGTGCGAGAGTGCTGCATGCTTATTTTGACCTTAAGGCGAAACCCTCAGCTGGGTGTGTCTGGAAAAGAAGCCTGCTGGAGATGCTGGAGTTTATTTTGGGAAAATGGTGGTGGGAAAATAAGGATTCCCTTGCAGGTAGTGGTCTTCTTGGGTTGAGAAGCCAGATTCTATACACAAAGACCCACAAAAGTCATTAAGCAAGACAAAGGTAATCACTCAAATTATTAAAGAGAGCTTGCTGACAAAATTATTCATCATGAAACCAGTTGAAAAAGTAGGTTATCTCGTTTTTCTTCCCCTCAGCATCTTTATAAGTTCTAAGGATTACAGACATGAGAACAAATTAGATGTGAAAGGTGAGTTCAGCGGTGAAAGAACATACCGAGTATGAACCAAAAAGGATCTATTAATGAACGGCAAAATGTTGTGTTGTCCCTTATTGATTTCTCATGTTGATTCACTGAAACTTGCAGTGAGTCATTAGAAGAAAAACTTGGCGATGCTGAAATGTCTCAGGCCCATTTATGTTTTCAGTTATTGGTTTCCCTGAAGAGGTGAGAGACTCGCAGAGAAAGTTATAGGGACATTCCCTGCATATACACAGTGTACTTCATGTTCTATTTTGTAATGGCATTTTATCGATTTTTTTTTTTTTTTTTAAATAGCGGAATGATTCATTTTGAACATTTTTTTGACCTCATAAGCAAAATGTCATAATTTGATCTTCCAGTGAAATGTCAGACTTTTCTCTGTAGATGAATGTCGGACTTCTCCAATCATTTCATGAATTTAAACTGCCTCTCTCCACAATCGACTGCAAGCTTGCGTTCATTTTTAAGTGCAACATCCACATTGCAACATCCAGTCAAAAACTGATGGATAGAACCAAATCCCCACCTTTTTGGTACACTTTTTAAATATTTTGTGCACAGTGGGGAAGAAAAAATATGTCGCTACCTCCGTTTCATTGTGCCTTTTTAAAGATTCCAGTTAATGAATGGCAGACAGACTACAGAAATCACATTTAACCATTATTAGAGTTAAAATGTAATTCACAGATAATTGTTTTTCATGTCTGTAACTGGCTTGCTTTCATCCTAGTTTTGGATGCACTCTGACGCTGGCTGTTTGTGTTTGTGGATGCCTAGTTATTTGGATAAGTTGACTTGTGATTGATCAAAGTGACTGTGCTTGCTGATCAGACAGGCTTTGTATTGGTTTTGAGTTTTGTCTGCCTTTGATGCTGCAATTTTGATTTTGACTTTCCTCACCCTTTGATATGTGCCTTGTGATTTCAAAATTTCTTTTCCACAGACTTTTTTCCTTTGCACCTGTTCACATAAAAACAAAGACAAAGGAGGAGGGCGACATGCTCATGGACGTTTGCCAACATATATGGTCCTAATTCCTGGTTTGGGGCATCTGTTTGGACTGGTGGACTCAATGGCCCCTCAACCCCAACACATTAGATTAATGACCAGATCATTATCTTTTCAGAGAGCAGTAGTTATATACTCAAAAAATGGGGCACACTGAAGGAGAGCATTGCGCATGTATATCAAGAAACACACACTCCTCAAGCTCATTGATTAGTGAAAATGTAGTTTACATGCTCACAGTCAGGAACTCTGTTGCCTCCTCTGGCTATCAGATCTGAGGTAAACATTGTCACCTGCTTGCCTACAAGAACCTTTCTTCCCTCTGTTGAATTGGAATCATCTGCCGGGCACACAAATCGGATTACATTTCAGAGGAAAACAACTCATTCCTCTCTCGATTGCAACTGATTCAACCTCCCACTCGAAAGTTGTCAGCCTTGACAGTTGGTTCATAGGAACCCCTTGCAGTAAATCCACATCTGTGTATTTGCCCCTTGAAAGAACCATGCACTCTCACAAACATGTGACATACGCCTTGCAATAAAACCCAGACAAAGGATCAAGAATGATTAACAAAAGGGACCGCTTGCAATGAGCTGTAGATGTTGCGAACACGGGAATCTGGGCTTGTATACTGCAGAGCTTTTGCTGGTGGCATCTTAAAGAGTTTGAGTAGGTTCGGATTTTGTTAATGGAATTAGAGCAAGCACAGAATACAGTATAGGTTCTTTCATTTCATATTGTCATGCCTCTAGTCCTTTCAGTTTTCTGTAATTTGTTTTTCAAGTTGTTTTTAGAGGGTCTCCATGTTTTAACATTAAACCAAAGCCTGTGTTTTCATTCTCCCTCTCCTCAGGCTGCAGTTCTGAAGAATTCACCCTGATCTTCCTCGCTGAACTGCAGGGGGGGGGTTTAGCTTGAGGACTCAACGTTGGACTGAAGAGTGTTGGGGTACTCTTTGTCTCTCAGTGCTTGTTTGGCATAAGCGTGGCTCAGCATGTCCAACAATGCACTGCTCTTGTCTCTTCTTTTGTCTGGAGGGAACATGTTTCTTGGTGGCTTTTAAGCAGTTCAGAGCTGAAGCCAAGTATTTCCCCCTTTGGGTGCCTCAGGGTCAGCCCTGTCCGTCGCTTGCCATCTGCTTTTCGGTTTGCTCTGGGCACCGCAGGCCCTGTTGATCTCCTCCTTATCCCCCAAAAACCGTTTCTACCACCCGTCCAACACGAGCCAACAGAAGTTTCCAAAACCGCGCTCTTCTTGTACAATATGTGTCCTCACTTAACTGCTCTCCCAGGCCATTGAACTGAAAATGGCAGACCTCTCACTTACATACTTGGTCCCAATGTGGACAAAAAGATCTATCATTACTTCCAATTCATTGCAATTTTTTTTCTTTAACTACAGAATGGGGAGTTATTCACACAATGTGTTACCAAGGAACCCCTGCTGAATGCTAATAAGATGTTATTTCAAGATAGCACAAAGTTTGAGCAGTGCTGGGTCCAGATATGGCAGAATCAAAGCTAAGATAAGTCAAACAGTAATTATGTATTTTAGGTTCATCCAACGCAGCTTGAATTATTCATGTACATTGGGAAAGAGGCAGTCTCTGCCTGTTAATGTTATATATAGCCTGTCTTTACATTTAAGGCTCTCATTAAGGCTTGTTAAACTAGATCTATTTTGTTAAATGTCATTTTGTGGACCTGGTTTGAAAACATCTCGCCTTTCCCATACAGCAGAGTGGATGTGAAGTCCACACACAGTGCAAGGCTTCACGTGTTACAGCCTGAACATGTGAACTGCAGCTCTAAAATGCATTAGCACTGTTTCTCTCCACACTTGTCAGCAGAGAACCTGTGCTCATTCATATTTGATAGGGCCAGTAACCTCAACACTAAATGTTTTTTCCTCACAACACACTTATAAATTCATTATAGTCCAATCAGATGTCAGGCAAAAGATGAGACATTCTTTCTAGTCATGCAATGACAGAAAAGGCAAGCTGGGAATGCAAAACCCTTTGGTTGTTCTGGTCTGCATGATTTATCAAGCTGCTAGATAACATTTAATGCTTATATCTAAAATCAAATATGAACTTCTGAAAACTTAGGCCCTTTAAGTCAGAGATATGCTGATTTGGTGCTTGAGAAACATGTGCTAAATATTTTTGTGCAAAACATGGTACTTTTCTTCAGGAATCTAAAATAAATAGAAATTCATAAAAGTATTTAATTTTTTTTAATATTATATAAATCTTTGTTTATGATCTATTTAATGTGCCCTCATTGAAATAAAGTTTTATTATCTTTTAAAATAAAAAGCTTACCTAACTTTGGACATCCTATTGGTATAATTATGTGAAAATTACACTGTTAATAGACAATAGTAATTTAATACTCTATAGTGAATAACAACAGTGATACCACCTCTTTGCTTTCGTTCTCTTTTTACTGTCCCATCTGTTCTAGTGACTCTGATACTCTGGGACGGTGCTTCAGGACAGCCTGCTGTTGGGGGAATTTCCTTGTGACAGAGTGCTGTTTATTTGGATTAGAGATAGAGCTGGTACAAAAAGACATCAGTTTTCCTATTCATCTTGCACACAACATCAGTTCTGTTAAAAACTGTAGTGTTAGAGATCTGAACAGGAAGTGTGGGACACAACCCCCTGGCTTGGATAAGGATGGGGATGTGTGGGTTAGTTATGAGGGAGCCAAAAGCACATTCCCAGAAGGCTGAACACAGCTGGGGAGCTGAATGCTTGAACAACAGAGCTTTGAGAGGCAACCAGGCGCATGTTGTAATTCCAGCCTTGTGATTTCCCTGCACGTTGACCACTTGCGGCTACATTTCAATAAGAATTACATCACTGTAATGATTACTGGAAATGATGCTTGTTCCAAAGTCTGCATGTATTTATTGTAAGCAACAGTGCTCAAATGAATCTATAGGTTTAAAATGACCATTCTCTATTCAAGTTGGGGAAGAAAACCCATGATGCCATACTAAAACAAGTAGCAAGAACAACTAAATCTGTCTGTAAGAGTTCTGAGATGAGAAAGGATACCTTACTTTTTTACTCAAACCTCTCAGGTGGAAGTATCAGAAGGGCTTTCAGAGTACATTCATGCTGGAAGTGTTACACTGCGTTGAAGTCATATCAGAAAGATCGTATTTAGAAAAAACATGAACCTTACCACAATGTCTCGAATGGGGGAATTCTGGACTTTCTTTAAATCTGTTTGGCTATCTTAGAATATCAGTTTCAAAATCATGTTGATGGTACACACACTTGTAATAAGGGACATGGCTGTTTCCTTCCTATGCCATCTTGTACCAAAATGATTTGAACGCATCTGACATTGTAATTACGACTTCCCAACTTGTAAATATGAAATTCGCAAGAGGACTACTAGCTCAGATAGCATGGCCAGATAACCATCTGAAGTGTAGAATAAGTGGCATTGGTGATACTAGAGGCAGACACAGCTTGGTTTTGGAGCGGAGGGTGATTCTATCATCCCTTGTGGGTTGGATCGGTCCTTTGATGATGGCAGGTGGGACTGAAGCACCTCTCTGATGGTGCAGATGAAAGCAAGGAGCTCTGTCACTTTCCAGTGTAATGCCATGTAGTGGAAAGCCATGTGGAAAACTCTCACGCTCTCTATTCAGACTCTCACGTGGCTCATGAGTCTTCACATGTTCTGTCCAAATGGAAACGTGAGCACATGTTCACCTCAAACACGCAAGATTGATTGCACTATGAATGTAGCACACATAACATGTAACTAGGGTTGAATGCATTGGATCTATACAGGCCTTATAGGTATTGGGCATGCCAGGCCTGTGTAGGTGAATGCTTCTGAACTGAACTGTGCCAGATTTATTGGCACCAGTGTGTTCGAAAGGGTGTTCAGCGCACAGTCAATACTGAAGCAATTTTCCCCATTTTCTCACTGATGGGAGAAATTAGATGTCTAGACATGGTTCATGGCTGCAATAATCAACTTGCGCAAACAGTGTAGGAAATTCACCAAGCAGTTTAATTTTTTTCACCCTCTGCTGAAACTGAATGGTTCTCATGCTTCTGTAATTTCAGAAATTTTTGAGGGTTATTAAAATCTGCTTTAAGAAAAAGAAGAAAAAACATGCTGTTAGTTGCTAGGTAACATAACAGCATTGACTACAACATGTATAGTGGATTTATTTACAGCGCTTGTGCAGACTTCTTTGGTTGTTCAACTGCTGACCCGAAGGCAGAACTCCAATTTATACATGAGTGATTTTGCTGGTTCAGTGGCGAATGCAAACACCATTTTTTTGTTTTAAATACTGTGTGAAATACTTTATCTCTTCTAAATGCATGTTTTTGAGCTTGTTGTGATTATTTCATCCATACAAATATTTTAATGTTCTACTTTTTCAAACCATGTTGTTGTTTTTTTTACTATTATTATTTCTAAAATCTGTTTCAGTTAGATATAGAAGAAATGGTTGATTTCTTAATAACATGTAGTCAGTTTTTCAGTGAAACAGAATAAGTGAAATCAAATATTCAAGCTTTTCTATTCTATTCTATTCTATTCATATATTTCAGTATTGGTGTGTTGAAGTTTACTTATGAGGTTTACAGCATTACTGTCTATGACTGGATTATTTGTAACTTTCATATTAATTCTAGATTTTCCTTCTTCAATAAATATTCTTTGTTGAACAAAATGTAGTAGAGCATTCCATCAAAGAGCCGTCTGGAAGACCACACAAGTACACCAAGAAGTAAAGTCATTCACATGCACAAACAGGGCTCCAATGGAAGAATGGGGATTTGACACCAGGGACAGAGGTGGCAGATGGGTGATTTAGCATGCAGGCAGCCTGCAGGGGGACCCTCCATCTCCCCTTCTTCTGCATTTTGATCAGGAGGAGGAGCAGGAGGGCGAAGACTTGGGAACAGAGAGAGACGCATAGCAACACACTCAAGAGCCCGACTGCCCCATCTCACTATTTGTCTACTGGCTCCTTTCTTCCTTCAGTCTTCTTGGAGGCTCGCGCTGTTGTTTGCTTTCTCACACAGCTGTTTGATATTTAGGGGTGAGACCCGTGGGCCCGATCTGTCGCGGCGCAGTGCATAACTCTGGCGTGCCTTTCATTCTCTTGGGTTTCTTTAGAGACACTTACAAAGTGTTAACAGAGATGGCTAATTGATGGCTGAAGTTCAGTGTTTCGCAGTGTGTTTATGACTAATGATCTTGTGTCCTGTGAACAGTGATGTCCTGCAGGCTGACTAGACAAAAGAACGATGCTCGCTTGCTAACTGGGGATCCATGACAAGACACAAGGCTTCTAAAGCGTGCGTTTGTTATGCCGAGAGAGGAAACCGCAGAGCCATGGAATCTTGACCTCCGTCATGTGGCTTCCATTTTCAGACAGGATTCACACACCCGCCTGACCAATGCTGTATTTCCTTCCATTCAACTCAATAGTGGGATCGTTGTAGCCGACGGCGGGACTTTTTCAGTTTGACCTCCATCACGTTCTTCAGCACAATGCCCAAGACCCACTCCTGTTCCTGCTCTGAATGGGTCTCATATGATGTAATGCATGCAGTGATGTGTCAATGTGTGGTGAGAAGGGAAGTTGGTTAATGTAATAATTAATGGTAAGCTATTTGAAAGTCACACTTTGTTAAGGTTCACCTGAATGGAACCTGTCCTGTTTAAGGATGGAAAGCATTTCCATTTTATCATTAACCACAACAAGTTGTTGTGATCAAAGTTTTACCTGTTTTTCCATTCGAAATATTTGCGGCGCTCATCACTCATACTGAAAGAATGCGCAAACTCCCACAGCGTCTGTTCGGCGATTTCGATGTACATTTTCAGAGGTTTCAAAACTCGATTTTTAGCCAAATGAAAAAAGGACCAAAATACTGTTTTGACGCGAATGCAAATGAATGCAAAAGTAAAAAATTCCCCTTTCTGCAGAGCTCTCTCTGTTCTGTTTACCTACTAGCTGAACATTGAGAGATTGAAAGTCCCCTTTTGGTATTCCCCTGCAAAAGGAGAACAAAATCAGATATCCAAACTAACTGCAAGGGTCTCAGCGGGGCATATTTGAGCACTAAAACCACTCCTTTCAACCGATTAACAGTAAATGAAAGACTTCAGTCACGTTCAGTTGGTTATAACCTGCTTTTGGGTGGGAGGAAAAGTAATGCTTTTAATCTTAAAATATTCTCTGAATGATCATGTTATGACTAGTTTGTGATAAAAGCACATGCTGCTTACAGAGTTTCTTTTTTATGTTAGCTTTAGTGATCTTATAAACGTTAGAATAACAACACAATTTTACCGAAACCAGGTAGTAAAGAGTGTTAGTTTGTGCCTGTTAGATGTGTGAGTAATGTTTTCTCAGATCTTAGGAGTGTGGAAAAATTGCCTGTACAAATACGACCTAGCTTGTTAAGGAAAATAGTTTGTTCCGTACCTTTATCTTTGATGTGGTCACCAATCTCTTTGTGTTGGCGTAAAAAACATCTTTATCAAGGATCACACTCACCATCTATCCGCACAACACCCTGAAACAGGGCCTTTGTGTAAGAAAGTGCAAGTAAACACCTTATTGTTTGGTTTAGATGGAGAACTTTCTTACTAATTAGCCTTTCCAGCACTTCAGTATCTCCAGAGAAAGACTTCTAGATAGGTTAGGATGACACAGTTTTGTCATTGTTTTGATGCAGTCCGCAGGTGGCCGTTGGAGGTCTGATTCAGAACAGCAACATTACTGTGACCTTAAAGTGACCTTAACTTTGTTGTACAGTTGTGAAGTCTAAACGTCTCGTTCTGTTTTTCAGCAGGATTTTTGAGCTCTTCTGCCCCTAAAATGTTCCCCTACGTGATTCCCACAATAACAAAGCCAGATTGTCTTTACGCCCACATCAATGCATTCCTTTCATTCTTCTCTTGGAGGCCAGGCTAAGATCAGCTGATAGACAGAGACGAAATGTGAACAAGAAAAAAAGAGAGGTCGTTGAACCTTTCCAACAGAGGAAGAGGGGGAAAAAATGCTTGGGAGGCGTGTGCGTGGGTGGTAGATCTGCGTTGGAGGGGGTGTGGGTGTCGAGGGAAACGGGTGGCGGAGGAAGAGAGGGCTGATTAGAGAGCAACTGGGGGAGAAGAAAGGGGGGAGACGGAAAAGCACTTCCAGAAGGCCTCCAGCCCATGAGCTAATGCTGTAAAAATCTTTCCTTTTTTCTGCTGTTTGTAGGACTGAGGTTGGGGGCAGTCTTTGCATCTGAACCTCCCACGGTCATCACCCACACTGTCTCTGTGGGCAGAGGTTTGACTTTCTCTTGTGTACCGCTTTTCGTTCTTTAACAGCATTTCTCTTTTTACTGACTCTTTATATCCCAGAAGAGAGTTTTATTGCTCAGGTTGCTCAGTAGGCTAAATAGGGGCTCAATAATAAGGATTTTTCTTCTGCCCTCCCAGTTGGACCAGCAGTCTAGAATCTACTTGCTCTGTCGGTGTTTTCACTGGTTCACAACTCAAACAAATATGTTATTTGATTTTATACAATCTTTGCATTTGTATGATTTAAAATATTTATTAAAAGATACATTTCCCACATTTTTAAAAGATGTAAAGATTTCTTTCTTCGCGCAATATCGCTAATGCTTTTATTAAAAAGTTTGGGTTCAGAAGGTGTTTTAAATTAATACTTTTGCTCATCAAGGATTTATTAAATTAATCCAAAAAAGTGTAATAGTCTTTTGTCATACATAATAAAAAATGTTTGTGCACCAAATCAGCATTAGAATGATGATCTGAAGCATCATGTGACACTGAAGACTGGAGTAATGATGCTGAAAATTAAGCTTTGTATCACTGGAATAAATTACAATTTTGAAATGTATTAAAATAGATGACAGTTGTTTTGAAATGTTGCCATTTTTACATGTTTTGATAAAATTATGGCATTTTTGTTAAGCATAAATGGCTTATTTAAAAACTGTTCTAACCCCAAACTTTTAAAGGTAATGTGCGTGTCTTTTTTTTTTTTTCTTGTAGAGTTTAACCTATTCCTACTATTCGTGTTAAGACTATATCTATTCATTCTTGCAATTTTCAACCAAACCTTATTTGTATGAGCTAGTTAGATAATTTTACCTAAACAGTTGTGTGAGAAACAAATTGGATATGAATGAGACTGCTGGCATATAAATGATTATAGAGTTATAAAAGCAACGGGACTGCATATACCTTAGATAATTAGGTCCTGGAAGAATTTAATGAGAAGTGAGAAGAGTTCATGTTGAATTTTTGATATTATTGTCTTGTATACGAATGCATTTTGTAGCATTGAGATTTCTCAGGAGAACAATCTGAGATGCAGGAGACCTAAGCAAAAGTATCCATTTGCCCTAGATTACGCAAAACAGTCTCAATTAAAATGAGGTTTGCATTTTCTTTCCTGTGAAAAGTTTCTATATTTCTGTCTTCTCATTTTTTTTTGCCTCTTACAGAGATTATGTCCATGGAACAGTCAGACGGTCTGTCTTTTTTTGTCTGTATGCTCCTTTCTGGAAGTGTGGCGGTGTGCTCAGATGAAAGAATGTAACCCTGCCGGGGTTGGTGGTTGGAGGGGGGGAACTTTCCCCTCGGCTACAGCAGAGGCCTGCACTCTCTCTGAACTTTCTCTCTATTTTCATGTGGCGGCTCCAGCCACTGTCCTTTGTGACACCCGGCATCAATTTTATCCCTGTGCCCACAGTTTTATCACTTTCAGTTTGTTTCTCACCCCGGTTCCTGTACAAACAATGATTATCGCCACTGTTGCCAAGCAGAATTCAAATTATGCCCATACGCTAATGCACCAACCAGATGCCAACATGCGGCAGACTTGTTAAGGTCTTCGTACCTTCCGGTTGATGCTAAATGGCCTCAGCTTATGCAATCTGTCTACTCGTCAGATCATATCGAACCCATTTGTGTAATCCATTTTTTTTTCAGCAGGAGGCTGAATTGCATTGGTTAATCAGAGTTCATGCAGGTCGTTGCACTTTTATAAATCTCTAAGAAAGAACATGGCACATGTTAAGCTGTCTAGGACACACATTATGTAATTCTCCTGCAAAATTTGTGCGTGAAATACGTATTTCTATGCGCACTTGTTTGCAGCATGACAACTCTACATTTTTGTATTGTTTATTGGGAACTGTGGTTCCATAATGAACTTTTTAACATGCTGCTTTGGGCAACCAATAGTGGTTCTTCTATGACAAAAAAAAAAAGAAAACTATTTTTCTTTTTTCAAGAGCGAATGATGTAATCAGCAGGGTTTTCGAGAACAGAGACGTGCAACTGGAACAGAAAGAGTTAACATTTTTTAAATGCATGACCGATGATTCATTTGTGATACAAAAATAAACACAGACCTTTTTAAAAAATGTGTCCCTCTGCTCTGAGGCCATGAAGGGATATTTCCCTTCATTTGCACAGACTGACTCATACAGATGCATGGGGCTAAACCAGAGGCTATAGTATAGGGTTTTTTGAAGATGTAAATAAGGACAGAAAAAAAGGAATGTTTTGTCTTCAGCACGAGTCAGTGTTTTGTGTGGTTGTATGGTATGTGCACCGAGGTATCAAAATTACTCACTTTTGTCAAGTATGTTGTTATACACCTATAAAGTTCACCGATCTTTGTTTAGCATGCCTACATGCTGTTTGGAGAATGAGTTTTCCCCTTCGACTAGGGTGTTACTTGATATGAAACGATGCACAGGCTGTTCATATGATTTTATCAAAAAGCAGAAGTTCAGACAATGCTCTACCTCTGGAAATGCAGATGCTGCAAAAATACAAAGATGTGAGTTTGATGTCATCACAGAGTGAAGGTCATCAACAGATCACATGATCTTTTCCTGCGTGGAAATTTTTCCTTCATTCTAGTAGGGGAGAAAAAATACATACAACTTAAGTTGCTAAATATGTCACAATCAATTGTTTTTTTTTTATCATTGTGGTTGAAATACATACATATAATAAGAACAATGTATTTTTGGTCAATATAGTCGTGAATCCATTTTTTAATTTGTGATCATTTTGCATTCCATAAAGAAACAGAAACAGTAACGTCATATATGAAAAAAAAAAAAAATATATATATATATATATATATATATATATATATATATATATCTAAATATACATGCTCTGTGTGCTATAAAGGTATGCATGTCAAGCCACTTTTGCTTTCATTCTTTTTTTGGGTTTAGCGGTTCAGCATCCCTTTTATCTGGCATTTAATTAGAACTGTAGGCTGTTGTACGAAGAAAAGTCTTTCCAAGTACTAGCTGAGGTCGGCTTCCTGCCTCAGTAAGCTGATTCGAGACGTGTCTCTTTAAACCTTTGGTCACTTGCCTTTTAAGCCACAGTGAAGCAGTTCTTGAGAAACTCAAATACAATCCTGTTGCGTTCAACAGGAAATCATTACCTCACTATGCAACTGAGTTTTGCTCAATGAGAAAGACAACAGGCATTTTTCTTCAGAGGTTTAATTGTTTATTGAAAGGTCATTTGAATGAAACGACTCACCATTGATGAAGTCTGAGCATGCAGAAGTAAGAATGTCTGCGTCAGCTTAGTGAAAGAGAAATTTGGGACATAGGGAAGTTGGGGGTGGCAGTGTGCGTGAGGGGGCGTGTGCGCTGTGTGCGTATGACATCATGCACCAATAAAAAGTGGAACTTGACAGACTGAGGATTAACTGTGAAGAGGTAATGATTTCAAATGTTGATTTGTGTTTGTGTGCGTGTGTGTATTTATTTATGTTTTGTGTGTAAATGATTTTTCTTTTTTTTTGAGAGGCAGGCATGTGTGAGTTCCTCAATCTATGTTTGCACACATGTGATAAAGTCTTCCATTGTTATAGTGTTAAACCAAACCCTGAAGAAGCTCATGAGATGTTCTTCAGAAATGATTACGCCATACCACCTTCTCATACACCCAGTTCTCGCATGGCTGCTTTATTGTTGAGCTGCTCATGCACACGCTGCTAAAGAAGAAATGCATTTGTTTAAAGACCTTTATCTGTTAAAATAGCCTCAATGCAGTTTTATTAAAGAAAAAAAAATTAAGAACTCAATTTCAAAAAATCAAAAAAAATTTATATAGATTTTTTTTTTAAATATAGCATTTATAGCAAGTCAAGTATGTCAAGTCAAATTAAACATATCAATACAGAAATATGCATTATTATATTGCAGGAATTCCTAAAACAAGCTTTTTATGACTTAGATTATGTCTTAATGAATGTTCTTAACTCTGAAGTATACTGATATATAGTGAAAAGATCATCAAAGTGAAGTGCGAGAGGTCTTGAAATGTCATTTTGCACTTAGTCTTTTTTAGACAGAATATTTAATACAGCCCTGACATGAGCACTTGACTCTAAGAATACCGGTTGTGGTGAGACATTCTAAGAACTAGGCTGAGGTTTCCAGTGATACGACATTCAGTAGATTTAAAAAAATCAACAGCAGGCTTAGAAAGCATGCCTCATATAGTAGAGCCAAGGAGAAGCCAGTGTCAAAATCAACCTCAGACTTTAAAAGCAATCCCAGGTGGTTTGCACAGTTCATTTTTCATTCAAAAAGATTCTCAGAAGGCAATCTTTGTAAATTTGAGAATCTTTTTTTAACACTCAAGAGTCAATGTTTTTACCTGAAGTTTGGTTGTATTATCTCAGGTGTGTGTGTGTGTGTGTGTGCGTGTGTCTGAGGAAATGTACAGCATTCATCTTTGGAACAACACCACTGAGTGGAGAATGGGTGCTTCTGTGTGCCCACACGTGACCTTGTTTCTCTCCATCTGCTTAGAATTACACACAGGGCTGTATTATTAAGCTCTACAGTGTTGCAATAATTGTGTCGCAATGGCAGGTCCACAGGGACATAGATGCTGACGTCTCACAGCTTTCTTTGGAGTTGTAAGCATTTTGTTTATCTAAAAAATTCAGCCCGACTAATTTATTTTAAACTTTAATATCTCACCAACATCACATTCTTTCTTTCTTCACAGCTTTCTTCTTAAAACCCTTTTCACAATATTTGTATTCTAAACGGTGATTTGATACGTTCAGTTTTTCTTCCAAAGAATTATGATTGAATGCATACCTTCAGAATTCCGCAGAAGTTTCTGCAGAGTTGAAACACCCATAAATCATAAGTTGTACTTGTTTTTTGCCACATGCATACTCATTTATTTAAACAAATTTTCTCATTTAATTATGCTTTCAGCTCTGTTCAAAACATGTTCTACAGATATTCTCCCCAAAATATGTGCAGAATATAGATAATAAAAGGTTAAAAACTGTTAGATCTTAAAGCAGACAGAAAGTGGCTCCATGCGACATGCGAAACGGTGTGCGTGGAAGAGTTTGCCGTCATTTCGTAGACTATTTTAATTCTTTGTAATCTACGGCCCAAAGTTTAATGGAGCAACACTTGTGTTATTTTTCTCGCTTAAAGTGTTTTTCATTTCCCTGCTATTTTATTTGTGATGGTTTGAGTCTGCACTTGTGACTGCACTGATGAAGTTGTGATGGACCGGTGAATTCGTTTGGAAATGGACACATTGTGTGTTTCGTCATTGGGATTCGATCAAGTCTAGACACAGTGAGTTCAGCTTTACCTCATTATCATTAACGTAGGTTTTTTTGGTTAAGACAAACCTCTTAGGTGTATTAAAAGGGTCACCTAAGCAATCGTGTATACGCAATGACATCTGTAATTTTTTGTTCATGAAAAACAGCGCTCATTTATTTTTCCATTGGCTTGTTTTGGCTTCCATTTTTTTTGTAGGCTGTTTTTTACAGTTACAGTTAGTCTGGGGACTTAAACATGGGGAACTACCTAAAAACATCATGACAATACTGCAATTACCACCTTGTGATATAAACTTTCCAACACTTCAGTCTTTCAGCAATGCCGAAAAACACAACAGAAACCTGCAGCAACTCATTTGTAGCATTTATGAAGATGAAAGAGTGCTGAGCGCAGGCTGAAATCAAAACGTAAACTCTCAGTGGTGTTGGGGGGAAACTGTATATCTATGTATTTACACGTTTCAGGTCTTTTCTAGTGAACTCTTACCCCACTGAGACAAAACAGCTCTTAGATGCTTGCCGTTGCGCTAAGAATCATTATACTGATTCACTGGAATAGGCTTGGAAAGACGCGGCAAATTGTACTCCAGATCACATGAATGGCGGAAAACGGCTAACTAACGCCAGTGCTAACTCGTGCACATTGTGCTGACCTACACAGCAAGTGACTGGAAACTAATGAGCTCTTTCTGAAGATAGCTCAGATGGAAATGTTTTGATCTGCGCCTATGTGTGGGCCTGTACCTTATTCTGCCCATGACATCTTTAATGTGGAACCGAAAGGAATGGCGCATGAGATCAGCGTATTGGTCATTAGCCATGAAGCCATTAGAGAGTTTGACTTGGAAGGGACTTTGATTTCAAAGTTTTTAAAATGGAAATTGGTAAAGACGGTTCAATTTGTTAAACAGTTTGTGAATATACAGTGGATAGCAAGCAGTTTTAGAATGCAGAGGCTTCAGAGGTCAGATCCACACCCAATCCCAGCATGGCCACAGGGCAAGCTCCATTTGCTATTTCCACAGCTGCAAGAACATCTCAACAAAGAGGCCCAGAAAAGGGACGCCAACCAGGCCTCTCGTGCTCTTTCAGGCGAAAAGCACCTAACCGAATCCCCCTAAGCTAAGCCTGAAGATTCCCTTCAGAGTACGATTTTGAAGAAACACCAATAGCGCTTTGTAAAACAGTTGTTCTCTTGCTTCTCTTCAACTTAGATTATCCTTAGGGCTTGTGATACTTGGCAATTTGCTCAACCCACAGCAACACTTTGCAACCGTGGTGCAATGGCTCACTCCCTTTAGAAATATGCCAGATTTTTTGCTTCTCCTTTTTAAACTGCAGTTCAGTTGGATTTGGTCTAATTTGTCACTATTGTATATAAATAGTGCAATATTGTAACTTTTATGTATTTGTATATTATTTAAAATAAATAAATAAATAAAATAATATACAAAGTACACAAATCCATTACTTGAGTGGAAGTATAGATACTACTGGTCAAATATTACTCTATTACAAGTGAATGTTGTAAACATTTCCAGTCAATACATAGTATAATTATTGTTGCACTGTTATATGTTATACTTGCAAAACCTTATGCCTCTGAAGCAACCTACTGAATACAGTAACTAGTTTGTAATATATGTGTAGTAAAGAGCTTATTAATAGGATAATAGGAGTGTTAAATGTATGAAGAAGTCTCCCGCAGGTTGGACAGTAAGGTTTTGAAGGCTCTGATAGAGTTTGTTTTTAGCAAACATTGGAAACAAATTGAGTTCATCTTTAACCTTTTTGAAAATTGAGGCTTTAATGTCAAATGTAGTGAAGTTAATGTCATAAGTTTCTAGGAAAAATAAAACTAATAAAAGTACAGATACTCAAAAATTTACTTCACTACTGTCCACCTCTGTATATAAATTTATACATATAAATACATGTTAATATTTTTCAGTTATATATTGTAAGTGTGTGTGTATTTATACATACATAATAAATGTGCACAGTACATATGTAAACACTTTTATTTTGGATTCAAGAGCAAACTGAAATACATTTGAATGTAAATAATGATTATTAAATTGATGATTAATTGTTAATATTTTAATTAATTGTTATTTATTAATAGTTATTTATTAATAGTTCATTTAACTGTTCACATTTATAGTTAATGTATAATCTGTGGTTACAAAGATACATTTTTGGCGCAGTGATTTAAGGGCGGACCTGACCTGAAATATGAGGTGAGTGCCATTAATCTAATTATCGATTAGAGGACAGTCCTTTTATCAGCTAGTTTGAGACCGTGTTGGTGAGTCGATCAAAAACTGTATAAATTGAAACAGACTGTCTCATTTCCTCCCATCACCCTAAGACAAGCCTTCACAAGCTACACGCAACAAAGACCTTTTTCCGGGCTGAAGAGTAGGACTAGTTTGGAATTGCATTAAACAAGAAAGAATAAGCACAGACGTAGTGACTTATCCATGATCCTGTCAGGGGGAGGGATGTGTTTGACAGGGTGCGTGGTGTGTCTATCGTGGGAAGCAGTGCCGCGAGCTCTTTGATGCCTCAATGTACAAGATCTGTACGGGGGCCAATCCTATTCTCCGTCCCTACAGCACCTAAGCCAAGCTCGCCCCCTCTCTCTTCCCGCAGCCGTCTAGAGCATCACGTTCTCTCCCACCACACACTCCTCTCCAAAAACACACACTGCGAATGCCATTCTTGAGGTGTCCCGCTGTTATCCACAAACCCAGGAATGGAGCCATAGTTCGCCAGCACTGTAAATACTCTGTTGCTGTTGGATTCCTTTTTGATGGCATGTCAGAATTCAACTGCGGCCATTTGTTGGATTATGTACCGGGTTGAAATATAAGATATGTAATGAGAAACATAAGCACGGGATAAGACAAACAAAAATCAGCAGAGCAGCACACATCAATCACCCGGCGACTCTTTCTGTCACGTAAGTTGAGATACACAAAATGGATCGGGGAGGAGTGCGGTTTCCCTTTGTAGATAGATGATTTAGACTACCGAAAGGCACAGTGTGATATTAACTAGAAGGACGATTGAACTTGAGCATGGATTGCACAACAGTAGACTGAGAAAACAACATGAAATATACCCACATTACATTATTTTCCTGAAAAACAGCACCAGCTCTGCGGGTCTGTTCCAGGATTGTGTGTCATGTACACCAGCTGCTGCTGTTTTTCAGTTTGTGCTCTTGTCTGTTTGGTGCGTATGAGAAAGAGAGGTCAGTTGTGGGCAATAGGCCACTGTGAAGTGATCAGTGTGTGTGTGTGTGTGTGTGTGTTTACGGTCAGCTTGTTTTTTCCAGTAACGCACTCTGAACCCCTCTGACCCCCATTTCTGAGCAGTCAATGCTGTCATGCTCATCATCATCACGCTGAATCACCAGAGTGGATACTGACTAAATGATCAGCTATGTAATTATTTTTTCATTGGCAAGGAGGACTTGATAAACAACTTAATATGTCCATTCAAACCTTATTAAAAAAACTCTAAATTCTCCTGAATGTTAACCTAAGTCATCATGTATGGAATTTGCAAGTGAGAGAGCAAGCAGATGGTAGAAAAGCTTCAAGAATAATAAAATGAGGTATTTAAGGTGTTTCAAATGAATAAACGAATATTCATGTATTTGTTATGAATTTTATGTTAATTTAATGTTGTGTGTTTTAGTGGATATATACAGACGTGGACAAAATTGTTGGTACCCTTTGGTCAATGAAAGAAAAACTCACAATGGTCACAGAAATAACTTTAATCTGACAAAAGTAATAATAAATAAAATTCTATAAATGTTAACCAATGAAAGTCAGACATTGTTTTTCAACCATGCTTCAACAGAATTATTAAAAAAAAATAAACTCATGAAACAGACCTGGACAAAAATGATGGTACCCTAACTTAATATTTTGTTGCGCAACCTTTTGAGGCAATCACTGCAATCAAACGCTTCCTGTAACTGTCAATGAGACTTCTGCACCTCTCAGCAGGTATTTTGGCCCACTCCTCATGAGCAAACTGCTCCAGTTGTGTCCGGTTTGAAGGGTGCCTTTTCCAGACTGCATGTTTCAGCTCCTTCCAAAGATGCTCAATAGGATTGAGGTCAGGGCTCATAGAAGGCCACTTTACAATAGTCCAATTTTTTCCTCTTAGCCATTCTTGGGTGTTTTTAGCGGTGTGTTTTGGGTCATTGTCCTGTTGCAAGACCCATGACCTGCGACTGAGACCAAGCTTTCTGACACTGGCTAGTACATTTCTCTCTAGAATTCCTTGATAGTCTTGAGATTTCATTGTACCCTGCACAGATTCAAGACACCCTGTGCCAGACGCAGCAAAGCAGCCCCAGAACATAACAGAGCCTCCTCCATGTTTCACAGTAGGGACAGTGTTCTTTTCTTGATATGCTTCATTTTTTCGTCTGTGAACATACAGCTGATGTGCCTTGGCAAAAACTTCGATTTTTGTCTCATCTGTCCACAGGACATTCTCCCAGAAGCTTTGTGGCTTGTCAACATGTAGTTTGGCATATTCCAGTCTTGCTTTTTTATGATTCGTTTTCAACAATGGTGTCCTCCTTGGTCGTCTCCCATGTAGTCCACTTTGGCTCAAACAACGACGGATGGTGCGATCTGACACTGATGTTCCTTGAGCATGAAGTTCACCTTGAATCTCTTTAGAAGTCTTTCTAGGCTCTTTTGTTACCATTCGGATTATCCGTCTCTTAGATTTGTCATCAATTTTCCTCCTGCGGCCACGTCCAGGAGGTTGGCTACAGTCCCATGGATCTTAAACTTCTGAATAATATGTGCAACTGTAGTCACAGGAACATCTAGTTGCTTGGAGATGGTCTTATAGCCTTTACCTTTAACATGCTTGTCTATAATTTTCTTTCTGATCTCTTGAGACAACTCTTTCCTTTGCTTCCTCTGGTCCATGTCGAGTGTGGTACACACCATATCACCAAACAACACAGTGATTACCTGGAGCCATATATATAGGCCCAATGGCTGATTACAAGGTTGTAGACACCTGTGATGCTAATTAGTGGACACACCTTGAATTAACATGTCCCTTTGGTCACATTATTTTCAGTGTTTTCTAGGGGTACCATCATTTTTGTCCATGCCTGTTTCGTGAGTTTATTTTTTTAAATAATTCTGTTGAAGCATGGTTGAAAAACAATGTCTGACTTTCATTGGTTAACATTTATAGAATTTTTATTTATTATTACTTTTGTCAGATAACAGTTATTTCTGTGACCATTGTGACTTTTTCTTTCATTGACCAAAGGGTACCAACAATTTTGTCCACGTCTGTATTTATCGTATATATATTTACCTGTATAGTTGTACATTATGACATACCCAAGCCTCTTTTGTTCACACAGAGCTGGTTCTGAGACCGAACCCGGCAATGTTAAGTCCCCAACCCAGGATGTGTTTGCGTTCACACAGAAGGCACTCACAATTTATTGGATTCTGGATTTTATAATAGCCCATAGCAGATCGTTACAGGTGGAGCTGGGGAAGGTGAAGGGTTTCAGAGGAATTCTAATCCATTTAAATGTAAAGCAGTAAGCACCTTGGCTGCGTATGCAATATGAACCAGTCAACTTGTGCCATGTAGTTTAACGCTTTGAATATCATTAGTTTGCATGAACAACCCATCGGTTTATATGCAATCTAGAGTGTCGTGGCAGAACATGGCTTTTTTTGTACTTGGCATACACATGCCATTAGACATTTGCAAACCCT
The DNA here is from genome assembly GCF_018831695.1 of Puntigrus tetrazona. Classification (NCBI taxonomy): domain Eukaryota; kingdom Metazoa; phylum Chordata; class Actinopteri; order Cypriniformes; family Cyprinidae; genus Puntigrus; species Puntigrus tetrazona. Next base: position 20,877,832 of record NC_056722.1, on the reverse strand, counting down.
CTTTGTCTTTAATAAAATGAACATGCTTAGACTGTACATAAAAGTATTAAGAGGAATTGCTGAGCTAAGGCCTTTGCATTGATTTGTGCTTGTGACCCTTGACGCCACATTAGACCTGAGGTAACATCAGTCACCAAGCGTGACGTGCAATGTATTTATATTTGTATTTATAATATGTTTTGACATTACATATTTATGGATACATACGCAAACCCTTAGCTCCCTCACTCGGGGCATGCACCTAATTATTACGTGCCTAGACTATTAAGCTGGCATTTCCTAATGGCACACTAATGTAATTGGCCCTTTGCCTTGAGCTGGTTTATCCAGCTAGGTGTGCATATTTAGTAGCTCCAGTTCTGGATGGCAAATGACAACTTGTGTGCTTGCCTCTGTGATTCTCTGTGATTATCGTAAGCATTCCTAACTAGCTTCAACCATTCGTTGCAGTAACTTAACCATTGCACCGGAAAACAAGCTCAAGTCATTTTTGAGGCTTCTCATGTTCTGAAGCATCCTAAATTCAGGAAGTGTATACTCTGTTTACAGGAAGCTTGGCCCTGAGGTGGTCAACTTAGACACATTTGATGTATTGTATGTAACACCATCTTAATTCCAGACTAGATAAATATTTAATGCCCTGGTTAGCAATAAGGGAGGATGTATTTACAACAGCCATGGAGCTATTAAATTATGCATGATCACCACTGATAAACATCAGTTTTTGTTTCATGAATGGGCCATCATCTCATTTCATAGTCCAAAAGAGCAAGAAAATATCAAGTAGCTTCAAGACAAATATCACTCATTTCAACCACACCAGTTTAGCATTCAGAGTGCAAGTGAAGGAGACTCTTAGAATGCAGATTGAACTAGAACAAGTTGTTAATTTGTAGTTATGGGCCCCTTTGAAAATTACCTTGCGGATCTGCCTCGTGAGTCTGCTCTTAAAGCTTCCTATTAGATGCTTTTTCTGCAGTCCAACTGCTCTCTAGGCTGCCAGTTAATGAATCCTGTTGGTAAGGGTAACAGGATAATGGAAACTTTGAAAAAAGAAGAATCAATAAATGACACAAAGCAGGATATTGAATAATTGAATCGTTCAATCATGTTATGAAGGCCTCAGTACAAAAGGCTGAATGGGTATTTGATTTCAAAGGGTCCATTATGGTTGTGTTAGGACGTGAGGACTGCTGATCCCTCACTCATTCACATAACTAACAACCAAATACGCTTATAGAAATGTAACCAAGTCTGACTAGACAGGTGGCATGCAAAATTTTATTTTTCTTGTGTATACATTTTAAAGAATGCACTATTTAAAAAGTAGTTTTTTTGCCATTGACGGTTTCAGTGAAGCATATATAACATCCATGGAACATTTGCATTGCATGAAAGAAGGACATTCTTTATAGTGGGGAAAAAAAGTAAAAAAAATTATTAGTTTAGGAACTGTAGTGCAATCTATAATTATTGTACAATTAATGCATCAATTCACTACCATTTCTCAGTTTGTCTCCTTGTGTTTTGGTTTAAGGAACCCAAGTTAGGCTCCACTGCTGCTGGGAATGAAACCAGCGAGGCGTAGGCTCATGAAACTCCAAAATTCCCCTTCTGACTTTACACTGACGTTGAGCCTCAGCTATTTGACCAGCCATTGTGTGTGTCTGCTTTCTGACAACATACTGAAAATATTTCTATCCCGTTCAGTTACTTTTGCCCTTTCCTTCCAACTCTTTCCGCCTTGGGGGAAGGATTGAGTTGCCAATTTCATGTGTTTGGAACCTGAGAGGTGCTGGTAACTCCAATGTGGTGTAAAGCCAAGACCCAAAAATCTGCGGTTCAGACTTCAAACAAGACTCTGCACTATTGTGTCTATCCCTTTCCCCTTCTAACCAGGCAACCTTCCCTTCTGTGTTCCCAGTTGCACCGAAAGATGACACCAAATACTCCTCCTTTTCAAAGCCCAGCTGCATGCAACTGACATAAGAGGTAGTGAGAGAAAAGAGCTGATGAAGAGAACCTTATGGATATTGCGCTGCATAAACTCCATAGAGCAAGAAAGATACAGAGGGCGGGGGGGGAGGGTGGAGAGGCTTGTTTGAAAAAGACAGGCGGCAAGACAAAGCGAGAAGAAGATGAGTTGTTAGGGGATTCTTCATTGATTTGTTTGTGAAGTAAAATTTGAAAGCTCGGGTAGCTAGAGAAAAAATATGATTCATGCATCTGACAATTTTTCGCCTCCATCAGCTGCACCCGACAGATGAGGGCGAACGTTGGCTAGCTTCATTAGGGCGAGCAGGCGGTTCAGAACTGCACTTCGGCTGTCAGCGTTTAACACCTCACCCAGATGAGCACCGTCAGCCCGTCTGCTCGCTTGCAGGGTGCTGCTGGATCATTGCGCTCTGTCTGTGAATGTTTTCCCCGTTCTGCTGCATCTGTCAGCATATCGCTGCCTGTTCAGGGGTTTCACCTCATGCAAATGAAGAGCCATCCATGGCATGACTCAGAGTCTCCACTTAAACCCCCACACCCAAACAACAATAAACCTCTATAGAAAGCCCTGACTCGCACTTCAAACCACTGGTGTACATGCTTATGTAAAGTCAAGTGCCGCTTGTATGATGCCATGCTTTGCCATGCTTACTCTTTACATGCCTTGTAAATTAATATATAGGGGAAAGGATTTTACTGTTTGAAATTTCCCCTAAGATTTCTTATAAATGATTACAGTGTTACTTTATGAGTGATGGAATAAAGTAATCATTTAGTTATTGTTATACTAGTTTCTATTCTGTAGTATGCAAATATAAACTCATTTTTATTGTTAGAGTATGTAAAATCATTTATATATTTTGGGCTTTATATATATAAAATAAATATACACAGTACAGATGCATATAGTATATTAACAAAAACTTGCAATTAATCGTGATAATTCATTTGACAGGACAAATATATACACTGTGTATATATATGTCCAATTGCGTGCACAAAGGCTCTGACTAAAGTGTTTAATTTCATATCAGAACGTAAATGAAACTACGTGCTTGCAGTGTTGTGGTCACTTAAGTGGAAGCTGCCAAAAAGGCAACCAAAGCTGCCTTAAAACTGCATGCATGTAATATGTTATAGAGGAATCATATGTAAGAACATGTCTCTGAAATGGTTTTTAAAACCGTCTTGGGGCAGCCCACCACTTTTTCATCGAACACCCAATTCAACTAGTCGGTATACTAGTAGAGACTTTAAGACCTGAAGTGTGTCAGAAAAAGTAAAGACAGTTGATAGAAAATACAATGCATCTCAGATCTGTCCCATGTTCAGAAGCAGCAGCTATTAAAGAAACAGCAGCCAAAACAACCTAATAACCATCTGCTGTTATGACTGTTAATTAAAGAAAAAAAGAAAGAGGAAATCAATAACTTTTATAGCTTTAAGGATTAATTTTGAATTTAGTGTTTGATCATTTCAATTACTGTATATTTCTGCTAAAAGGCACAAGTAAATATGACCTTATAGTGAGTTATGTGAGGATTGTTTTTAGTTCATGTGAATTAGAAGTTATTTTTTAAAGTCTAATAAATGTTAAAATTGATAGCACTCAACTATACTGTCATGTTGAATAGCTGTAGCCAATGTTTAGACAATAGGCGGGTAAATGTATTTCGGTCATTTATATATATATATATATATATATATATATATATATATATATATATATATATATAATAAGATTGTTTACTTCTTTAATGCTCTGAAAAACACAGCAAATGCAGACTTAATACAATTTCTGTCACAGTTTTGGTTTCATTTCGATTATTTGTGCAGCTCTTCATCCAGATCTATACTTAACATGATGTACATGTTACTGGATCAGCATCACTGTTAGTCCAGGATAAACATTCATGTTAAATTTTAGACGTCTAGTTTATGGTTAATAACAGGGCTTGTTGATAATAATATTGTTCCAGGACCAACCACAAAAGTTGATCCAGGAACATGTTCTACTTGGCTGATTCACGGCATGTTTTGGGTTTACCATGTATTTGTGCAGAATTTCACAAGCTCATAGATGCAGCTGATGCGTAAAGAGTCTCGACTCCCACCACATTGACTAATAATGGCTCAATCAGATCATTAATCCAAACGGATCTACCAAATGGATGGGATTTAATGAATCTGCATAGGTTGCTGATTACTTCCAAGCAGGAAATTCACCATCGGGTCAGCATAATAACATCCCTATAAACACCTCACTCGCTCTTTATCACTTATTCTCCCTTTCTACTTTGAAACAAATCATCAGAGATGATTCTTTACCTTTCTTTGTGCTTTTTCATGCATGATCCTCTAGTAGTCGTATCATTTCCCAGTTGGAGTCTGTATTGGTTTTCCTGCTGATTTGTTTCTACATCAAAATGCCATATCTTTATCACAACCTACCCATTGCCCTCCGGTTTGATTTTAGTACCTGCTTCTTTATGTTTACAAAACAGTTGGAAATCCCCTTCTGTAACTGCCGGGTGTCACAGTGTTTTCTCAGTGGTGAGGGTAAAAGTTTTAATCATAAGCTAATCGTGTTTGCCTTCCAGCGTTTATGTATTTGGTGCATCATACCCGGCTTTCTCAAGACTTCACCCTTACATCACCTGCTGGTTTTTCCATGACATTTGATCAATGTTCTAGTCCACTGGAGTCTGTGAATAGCCCTACTGTGTTATATCTGAGTTTCTTTGGATGCCTGGAAGGAGTGAGACATTATACTGATGTGGGTAAGAGAAGAAATCTAGTATATTTTACAGTGTGAAGCAGCTGACTTCTTTTTCTATATGGAATCATATTATGATTTCCAACTGGCAACAGATAAACACTGTATGTTAAAGAAGAAAATGGCCCACTGTTGAGTTTGGGTGGGTGTAGGAGGAGGGGTGTGGAAAGGGGCACACCTGTCACATGTTGGCAACGTTCGGTGCCCATCTTAATCGGTGGTTTGCTCCCACATCCCTTAACGCCCACTACCCCTCATGTTAATCAACTGAGCATGGAAACACAATGATTTGGGCTCAAAAATGTTTCACAATAGAACAGAATACTAATTTTTATTATGTGTTGGACACACAACTAACCTATCTCTTGGATTTTCTTTGTATTCATGATTTCTTTTTTTATTGTAGAAACAGAACACATTTGACGTAGTATAGTGGCGGAGAAACTAACGGCCCAACGGGGAAGTGTTATATTTAGAAATATACATGTAGCAGGCAAGCAAGATTGAACCTCTCATGGCTCACATTAACACTACTGCTCAATTTTTCAATTTAATTCTATGTTAATAAAATGTGAAATATGTGAAAATTACCGTAGCATCTAAAACAGTCATGTTTTTGCATATGTTGAGTAATTTTAGCAACCTGCTCGTTGATGTGTCAGTATGATGTGTTCTCTCTTTTTTATGAGTAAACAAGTTCTCATTGAAAACGGAATGCTAATTACACATTCTCATTCTCATTGATTTCCCCCTAACTTTTACAACATGCACTGCTGCACAAAACATACAGTAACTTGCAAAATGTAACTGTTTATATCTTTTGAAGATTATACCAGACCTGAAATTTTGCATGTGTAACTCTTAAATTCTTATGTGAACCAAGCAACCCCTAATGTTTCATCAATTATAAAATTTAAAAGCACTAACATTCCAGCACAATCAATTCATCATTCATAATCCTGTCCATTTTTGAATAGTATTGTTAACTTGGATAATCTCAACATCTGTGTCATTTATCTTAACTGTTTACTATATGTACTGTTGCCAGATATTCTTAGTGTGGCACAATTACCCCTATGTAACCACATGTCTAACTTCTATCCTGTCATAATTTTCTTTTTTTTTTCAAGAAGCATGAGAGTGGATGAATTAGCCGGCTTTAGATATGAAAACAGCCTGGGAAAATGAAGATCACTTAGTTCACACAAGAGAGGCTGTTTATGATAGGAGAATGCCAGAAAACACCACACAGCCTAAATAAGCAAGTAAAACAAGCCTTTCTGAGGGATCACAGATGACTTGCGTTTGCTAGATGCTACATTTCTTTTTTTATCTGGAGAGATAAGAAATGATATTCAGCAACTGGACCAAACATAGCATCGCTCGTAGATTCATGTAGATATAATGCATCAAATTGTATATCATTGTAATTTATCATTAATCTATCAAAATCATTGTTTGAGTAAATTCGTTATAGAGCTGGGTACTTTACCATTTATATTACAGTAGATGTATTTGTATGGATGTCAGCCTTATGTCATTATACATCTAAAGTGACACAAAACATATAACAAATTGCAGAGAGAGATTTAAAAAAAAAAAAAAAAACTTTAAAACTTTAAACCTTTCATTTAGAGATGGAGCTGTGTTATGTTTTAGTTTGATGAAGTCCCAAATAAAACAAGAAAATATTTAAATGCCACGAAGAATTTGGTATTTCAAAGTATTATAAGTAATTTGTGTTTTAGTATTTTTATGCAAATTAAAATACCATCCATTTCTAGCAAAAATAACAATACTACCAATATACTAAGTATATACTACCAATATACTATATAAATATAATACGTTTTTCAACTATTTTTCTTTTTAAATAAAACTTGCGCAAACCACAATATTAGATAACTGAGGTTCTTAATTCTGATTATATAATCATAGTAATATAGTTACTTTTGCAGGAAATGCAACAACAGTGATGTGTCTTAGATAATATTTAGCCTATTTTTAACAATTGCTCGTAAGGTTATGTAAGGTCTTTTTCATACTCTTATCTGTAGTTTGCAAAGCCTTCCCGAAATATTTCTTTGTGATAATGTAAGATATTAAATTAAGTATAGTACTGTTCCATATAAACAAGACACGGTCCATCAATTTTCCGCCTGACCTGAGCTAAAAAGAGACATGCGGTCTGTCTAATTAGTTACAATGGGGCTGTTTTTAGACAGTAATATGCAGTCATTAGGAGAACAGAGAGTAGGTGAGTTTCACCACTCGACACAGTTGGGTTGGACCAGCAGTGACTGCAGGGGCCCCTGTGGTCCTTTTCAGTGGTCGATTCCTCAGGGTGCCACATCACACAGACAGAATCAGACAGAGAATTAGGGAAAGCAGAACCGCTAGCTTACGTGTGTGTAGACCAGAGGCTTCACTTTGATGTGGAAGCCATGGGGCCTAAGCTCTGAATCCCAGCGTACCTCACTTTTCACAAATCCCCGCCGGCCTTGAAGAGCACTGGGAAAAAAGAGGAAATGTTTTATCCCGGATAAGCAGTTTGAATTCACTTGTGTTTTGTTGCAACGGAACAGGTTTTCAGCAACATGTGGAAAGCATCTTATGCTGGGAGGAACTAGCAACCCGTTATTCCCCCCCCAACGAATGCAAAAAATAGATCTGTACTTACTGAAAATCAATAAAGGCAGCACTTTTACTGCGTATGGCAAATGTATTTATGAATAGATGTAAGCACCTAACCTGAATGTGTAACAGATGTGCGTGTGTTTGTTTTAAAGTGCGGTTTATTCAGTCAAAAAAAAAAATGCATTGCTTATTTACTAAACCTTGCTGTTCCAAACCTGCATGACTTCTGTGGAACGCAAGTTTATATTTTGAACATTCATACGCTGTTTTGCCCCAACAATGCAAGTTCAAAAACACAAAAGTGGTCTATATTTCTTATGCGCAATATTCCAAGCCATGCTTTAGCTTTGCACCAGAATTTAGATTATTGTTAGAATAAAAAAACCTTTACCGCTTTTAGTTGACACATTCATTGGCTGTATAAGTTCCTTTGCAGCAGCAGCAGAAATCAACTTCGACAGCAATAACCAACAGGAGAAACAATTCAGCAGAACAGCAGATCTATTCCACCAAGATCAAATACATTATCATATTCATCATTACCATGCTAAAATCTTGCCACAATAGAAAATTATTGAAATTAGTTTACAAATTGATTCATTCTCTTTAGTCATTTAATCCTCATTAATGTACATTACAGTGCTATTCTTTAAACATGCTTTGTGTTTTTTTGTTTACCTTTCCATTGGCAGTCATGAAAGAAGCAACAACGTTCAGTTCAAGAACTAATTGTTATAATGAGTCAGATCTTTTCAATGAATTATTTGAATCAGTTTACAACTTTACATCTCATTCAGTTTGCATTTTTTGTAATTGCATGCTGAGTGGAGCCAGAAGTGTTGAGCAAAAAGAAAGTTATACGGGTTTGAAATGGCATGAGGGTGTGTAAATAATGACATAATTTTCCATTTTAGGTGTACCGATCCTAAGCTCATTACATTGTACTGTTATTGCAATGCCTTTTCCTTGAAATTACCATAGTTGTCTACATTTTCTGTTTACAATCATTACATTTATCAGGTGTATTTATTATTACACATCACCATCAGGGACTCCGCCTGCCTGTTTATTTTTTGTTCTGCCAAAAAAATACATAAAACACAAAAATCAATATTCTCTTTTTGGTTGCAATAGATTTAACCAGATACAATTTAAAAAGTGAATGATGAAACCTGCTCCAGGCACTGTATATGAAATAATTTGATGGCGAATGTCTGGTAGAGAGAGAATATGTAAACGAGAGAGAGAGAGAGAGAGAGAGAAAGATGCATGAAAGGGGGGGGCATGAATAATGCCGTTAAATATAGGAGGCCCAGAGCCTGGAGACATAGCCTTGTCTTCTTCAATGCAATGTCAATTTAATGGAGAGCTTTACCTTTTTTCGGATGCATCAGATTACAAGGTCAAGGTGCAATCTTCCTCCCTGGCTCCATATTAGCGCAGTTTCTCAAGCCTGATGGCTTTGACCTGCTGAGCTCTGGAGGATGGCCACACGCTGGCATCTGGGCTTTGGTCAGGGTCAGATGCCATTTCCATGCTGACCGCTGTGTCTAACAAGGAACTGAGTTGGCGGAGAGTCCCAGCAGCGTCTTATCTGTGTCTCCACTAGGTTTGGCGCTAATGGTTTTTCCTCCCCTTACTGCTAAGCTTTGCGATTTCAGCCGCTCATGGCTTCTTGATCCTATTGAACACAAAACAGCCACGGTCTGTTCGGGAAGGATGAGACGCTCTTTGGGCGATTCTGTTGTTCATAAGCATAGTCTCATTTATAATGAATATAGAGATGTGTGGGTCTGTTCACCATCTGCAGCAGACGGCAGGTTCATCCCTGTAGTTATGCAGGATTTGTTTTTCTAGTCTGATGATTTATTAAGTCGGTACTGTTATGATTGAAAAGTCTGACAAACATGGCTGATTCACATTCACGGGTCAGTTCCCCAGTGCGTGTTTAATATGCATTTAAATTAAAATGATTCCTGTTGCATTTCCTGTGTGTGCGTGCATGTGTGTGTGTGTGTGTGTGTGTGTGTGTGTGTGTGAGTGAAAAAGGCAAAAATATTCTTTGTTCCTTCACTACATTTGCAGCAACTACATAACAGTCATAGTGATCATGAGTTGAATTTGATGTGGGGAAAAGCGAAGGAGCCACAAAAGGTACACAATGAACATCAATTATTAGCTTTTCTGTCTCTATTTATATATTTCCTTTATTATTTCTTGAGGGGAAGTTGATTTGGGACATCTATTTAATTTTACATAGCAAAACTGATATTTTCATTTCCTAAATACATTAAAAGTAACAGTAAAGACATTTATAATGTTGTTCAAATGTTGTTTTATTAATCAAATAATCAATCAAAAAAAATATTAAGCAGCACAACTGTTGTCAGCATTGATAATAATAACAAATGTTTCTAGAGCAGCAAAGCAGCATATTAGAATGATTTCCGAGAGACTATGTAACACTGAGAACTGAAGTAATGGCTGCAGGAAATTGAAGACTTTGCTAAATGGCATTTTAAAATATAATAAAATTGTAAGCAAAAATATTTTGATAACAAATACAGCACAAATAGTGATACTTTAAATTATATGCATTTAAATTATAATAACCATTTACAGTATACTGTTTTTGCTGTATTTGTTACCAAAATATTTTGCTTTAGTATGCATAAGAGATTTCTTTCATAAGCGTTTGAATGGTAGTGTATAATAAAATGTTTTTTTTTTGTTTTTTTTTCAAATTGTTGAATATAATAAATATGACCCTATTTGAGCCATTTTAGATTTTAGTGTGTGCTAATACTAAGTTGTATTGGTTATTTATATAATTATAATATTTATTACTTGAATACAAGGCAGTAATAAAATTACAGTTGTACTGCTGCCCGTGAAAACTTCCTGTAGGTATCCCTCTTGTGATCTCCAGTTGTCCTGTGGTTTATGTCACTGCCAGCATGACAGCAACAGACACTTGTGTCATTGAATGATGTATGAGCATTGCTAGCCTGAAGAGGCTCTATTTCAAAATTCATGAGATCAGATGTTTATTCTGAGCGCATAAGTCATAACAAAGTTCCTCAGCAACAAGACAATCGGCAAAAGAACACTTTCTGTGCATGCAGGCTTTCTTAAAAGATGTAATGCAACTCTATCTCTTCCTTCATTGAGGTGAAGGAGGTCAGCTGTTTCTGCATTAGCTCATCTCCTGGCCTCATGCTCAATCTGAGGATGTGATGACACTTGCACGCTTGACACGGAACTTAGTCCCGAGCAACTACCTCTCGCCTTACAAGGCAGTAAAAGCTGCCCACTCGCAAACCGACGCTCCATTCATGCATTCAGCCAGACCTGTTTGTCCACGCTTTTCATATTTGATCTCATTAACCGACTTTCTTTCCAACCTCAAATTGCAGCGTGCCTCTCCGAACCTCCTCCACCACAGGAAGTCTTGCAGGATTTCTGTTAGATCGTTGGCACTTTCTGAGGGCATTAGGGGCCACTAAGGTGCTTTGGTTAGACAGAGTGCCAAGACGCTGTTGCATCTGACCGACACTCCACAGGAAGAACAGAAATAGAGATAGAGGAAGAGGCAGGCCCAGAGCGAATATTGTGTGAGCCGTTGGACATCGTTTGCGCGTTTTCTGCTCTTTGATCGTACGTTTACCCAGCTAACTACAATTGCATCTGCCAGTACCTGTGTGCGTGTGTGTGTGTGTGTTTAAGGGGCCGCTTTTGGAGGCCATTAACAAAGGCCTTGGGCAAACACACAAGAGTCTGTTCAAACACAGGGCGGAAGCTACCCTAATGAGGATGTTTACCAATGCGGGAGAAAAAAAACGAGAGCAAATAGGGATACGGACACGTGGCCGTCAACACCTCCCAGCTTGGTCCTGTCACCTCCGCTGCTGATCGGGCAGCCGGGGCTCTCGTTTCTGCCCTCATCATCACGTCGGCAGCAGTCAGACATGCCCGCAATGACATCTCGTCCCGAGCAAGCCGCTCGGGTTTGACATCTCCGCTGGCACTAATTCCTGTGGCTCTTATTAGGATGTATTGTGAGCTCATTTTGTGCTATTGTTACAGCCCTCTTTTAGTCATATCTGTCACCTTTCTCCTTTCCTCTCCTCTCCCTCTTCGTTGCTCTGTGCCAGGTGCTCTTAGAACCTGCGCAGACAGACAGACGGAAACCGAAAGAGAGAGAGAGAGAGAGGGGTGGATAAGATAGATAAATAGAGGGAGAAAGGAGCGGAAATGTCTTAAGAGATAGCAAGGAGCTTTTCTCCTGATAATAAGGCTGGCAGCTATTGTTAGTGGTGCAAACAAATGGCGAGGCTGGCTTCTGTGTCATGGTTAAATATATTTAACTCGCTACATGGTGTAAAGTGGAATAAAGCGTGACCTCGGTGCAGCTTGGGAATAAAGGCAGTTGTTTTTCCTCCAGCTATTAGATCATTGCAGGTTGATCATTTTTGGAACACTATTGGTGATTTGCTGAGATTGCTGGAGGATGTGCACACCTGCAGCTCTGTACCTCCCGTGCGGGAGCAGATGGCGTCAGGTTTGATTGTTTGGTCCGAACCCAAGTTTGATTCCATCTTTCTCTTCACGTTGTGTTTTTTTTTTTTTGTTGCAAATTGTGTTATGTTGTACGAGGGATGTGCAAATATCTAAAAATTGATTTTTGAACCAAAAATTGGGGTTGGTAGGATTTTGTATTATTCATGAAAGGAGTCTTCTGTGCTCACCAAGGCTGCATTTATCATTTATTTATTTGATCAAAAATACAGTAAAAACAGTAATATTGTGAAATATTATTATTGTTTAAAGGATCTACATTTTCAAATGCTGTTTTCTGTGATGACATTACTCCAGTCCTTAGTGTCACATGATCCTTTATAATAAAAGGTCTAATATGCTTTTATTATCATCGCTGTTGAAAACTCTTTCAAAACACTTATTCGTTTAGGAATTAAAATTGGTTAAAATGAAAACTTATTTATTGTATTCTTGTATTAAAAACAATATCACATTTTCAATTTACCATTGGTTCTGTCAGAAGTTGCAACGAAACCGTTCATTTATACAACATTTTTTATGATATTGCTTATTTTCTCACCTTTAATCTATTTGGTAAAACCCAAAAATGGCACAAATGATCATTTGTTTTATATGACTCCAATTAATGGACTGTAACACAGTTAGCTGCTTTATGTTGCATCAGCGTATTTTAATTTTAAAGACCTCAGAAGGCCGTCCATCGTGTCTTTCTCTATCCCAGTATACCTGTCAAGTCACGGCCAGTTTTATCTGATGTTTTTGGATTCAAACACTCTGTGTCCCAGCATGTGCTGGAAATTCACACAGGCCGTGTTGCACTACTTTCTCTCTCTCTCTCTTTTCGACTGAAGTTTTCTTGCCCATGAAACACAGAATAATGTAATTCAAACAGTTGGGCGTAGGGCGGCCCCCTCGCTGGGCCAGCACGGGCCCGAGCAGCGCCTGCAGGATGATCACGCACTGCTGTCAGCCACAATAAAACCACCGCTTTACTTATTGAATAGGCAACTGCATGCTGCATGGGGATCTGGAGATCATGAATGAGAAAAGATAACATGCACAGTTTTAGTTAGAGATGGGAATCAAAAGGAATTAAATGATTCAGGTTCCTATTCCACTTAGCGATTCTGGCTTCTTAACAGTTCCATTTAAGGTTTTTTTTTTCAGTATTTCAAAGGAAATGTTTGAAAATAAGCCTCCTGTTTATTGCATATATTGCGCTCAACTATCTGCTAGTTTAGACTTTAATGGACTAGATATAGGTAAAAAATAAGACTGTAAATTATGTATAAATATTAAATGAGAAATATGGTAACCTACATAAAAAGATTCTTGTTTAATATTGAACTTGACAACATTAAAGTAATAATGTGGTTCGGTAAATTAATCAGATTATTCAGTAACTGCTCCAATGGGTCAATAATAATTTTTGATTAACTAAAACTAACCGACGTTCAGCATTCATTAAATGACATTGGTTGAGTTATTCAGTATGTGATTCAATCTGCCTCACAAGAGTTTCTTGTTTGGGAATCAATCTAGACTGGTTGAGCTATTTGTGTTTTATTAACAAACAATTACTGCCTCATAAGAATCAATTGTTTGTGAACTAGTATGGTCAACTAGTATGTTTTTGATTCACTAAACCAACCCTAAGAGACATTTCTTAGGGAATCAGGCAATACTGATTGAGTTATATGTGGTTGATTTACCAAAATGAACCAGCTCGAAAGAACTGTATCTTAGGAAATCAGATTACACAAGTCAAATTATATTTGTTTGATTCACTAAAATAAATTAGCTCACAAGAGTCTTTTGTTAGTGAATCGGACTACCCACTGGTTGACCTACATGTGTTTGATTTATTAAACAAACTTGCTCATAAGAATTATTTGTTGTTGAATCAGACTGCACGCTGATTTGTTTGATCTCTAATATGAACCAGCTCATAAGAGTCTTTTGTTAGTGAATCAGACTGAGCTACATGTTTGATTCACTGGAAGAACCTGGCTCAAAATAACAATTAGTTTTTGAATCAGACAACACAGGTTGAGCATAATGTGTTTGAATGCCATAAAACAACCAGCTCAGAGTCATTCATTTGTGAATTAGAGCACATTTTTTCACACTGGTTTCAGTTCATTTAGTGTTTCTGCTATTTTTATTATTAACACTATTGACTGTCAACTCCGGCATTCGTTTTCTTTTTCTTCATTTTTTTCTCGTTATAGTTTCAGTACACATTTCTTACAAATTTCGAACAGGAGCGCATGGGCGGATGCTGCTGGGGGTCTTGATTAAACCCAAAAACCCCAATCGAGACACACTTACACCTACATACACGTAAATGCAAACACACACTCACACGTTCACAAACACCTACTCGTTTACTCAGGGGGCCAGTGCCTCACGCGGCTTTGCCAACAGCCTGAAGATTGAGAGAAATCGATGGTATCATTTGATTGCATCAGCAATGTTTTGTCGCTTTCGTGACCTACGGCTGTGAATTCTCCTGGAAGTTTATTTAGAAAGGGGCTGTCCCTCATTTTAACTGTACACTATTCATTTACACTGTCTGCTCTAGGGGAAAGAACCTAATTATTTCCTTATAAATGGCCCTGTAAACAGGAGGGGGATGAACTCTGTCATTTCCTTGTGCCAAATGCAGATAAGTATTTATGTTTGAGTGTAGGATTTCGGCTGTACAGATGCGTGAAAGACGCTTTAGTTAGTCTGTAGTGAGTCTGGCTGGAGAAGGAAACGGCAGACGCCGTTGTGCGTAGGAGTGATGAGACAGTGGAAGCCCTGGCACAGAGACCCTGTCTTATACGCTCTTCTTCCTTTATTTCCCTATTTCCTCCTTCTCTTCCTCTGTGAGTGGGCTCACAGGGAGCTGGGCTCAATGTTATGGATTTGAGCTGTCTTCTTTGTGCCCGCCCCCTCTTTCTTTCTATCATTCGATGTGTTTCTCTCTCTCTGGGCTGGACGCTGTCCCGGAGGAATTTGGCTACACAGATGTGGAGTGTCTGTTGAAGAGGAGGGATGTGCTCGTCTCAAATCCTGCGGCGAAAACACATCATTTCCCTATACATGGCAATTAGACATGCTACACATTACAGACCTTCTATCAGACACTTAAATGTGTGCGCTTTAGATCTGTTGCTGCTTTGTTTTTTGCCGGAATTAGGGCTGCAACTAATGATTAATTTGGTAACTAATAATCCAATGATTATCCAGTTATTCTACTGAAAAAATACCTATGCATAAACAGTACATGTATTATGTATATATTTCATTTTTGACATTTTAATATTTTCTTGTTTGCATATTGTATATTTTTTTTCATCAAATTGCATTTTAAAATAGTAGGTTGCAATACAGCCTCAAAGAAAAACATTAAAGGTTTGTCTTTTAAAAACATTAGCAAAATCATTTAATTCAATTAATTTACTTTGAATGAATTTAAAATTGCAATTTTACTTTATCACTACCATATTCCAATTCTGCAATGCAATTAAAATTTTGGAACTAGTTTAATATTTCTCCCATCCTTAAAGCCTTGATATTTTATTTATACACTATTTAAAAAAAGGTTCTTTATTGGTATTGATGGTTCCATGGAGAACCTCAAATATCCATGGAACTTTTCAAATGCAGGAAAGGTACTTTATAGGGGAAAAATGTTCTTTAGATATTTGAACGTTTCGTAAAAAATATTTATTAAATCACAGAATAATTCTTTGGGAAACCAAAAATGATAATTCTGTGGTATCACTATGTTATAAAATATGTTTGCTTAGAATATAGTAATTAAGGCTAATCATAGCTGGGTTACCTGAGGCTGACCTTGGCTAACCTGATCAAAGTAGATTGCAGAAACCAAAAGTAGAGCCATGACCCAGATTACCATCATGCACTCTGTTGTGCAGTTATCTTTTTTCCTCTTTCTCTGATATTGCTGTTTAGGCCAACAATGTTCATGTTGCACCACAGGGGGACATAAACTATATACAGATATATAAGAAATCGGCTGCCTGTTTCAGCAGTCGATTATTCAGTTAAATAGTCTTTGACTACAAAATGCTACAAATGACCAATCAGAATCAGTAAAATGTTCCTAAACTTCTGAGTCTAGTCCATTTCCCATTACAGTGAAAACCATGGAGAATGTGACTTCTAATTAAGTATGTTTGTTCTCTTTTTTTATTTTTCAGGATGCCTTTGTGGAGATGTACGGTCAGCAAAGAGACTCTATGTTCCACCCATTGTCGTACCTAACGAAAGTGCTTGGACTGGCAGCACTAGGCTTGGCAGGAGTGACCATCGGAGCATTTTTCGCTCAGAAGTGATGGCTCTACGGGTCTCTTCACCAAACTATCTCACTTTCTCTGCCTGTCTGTTCTCTTCAGCTTATCAAAGCATCTTTCAGCGCCGCACTGCCCCGCTAAGCCCAGCACCAGTGCCCTTCAAAGGCTGCCGCTGATCCGACGGGCCTCCAGCCACGGGAGCTGCGGCGCTCGTGCTCCTTCACCCTCTCTGGAGTGAAGAAAACGCAAAGAAAAAGAATACAGAATGAGGATCCGCAGGAACGCTCTTACACTTTGACTATGATGCTCATCACTGCCATGTACAGTTGCACTCGCACGGAGATCGACACACAAAACACGTGCACACACGAACACTTGCTCACATACTTCATATGGACGCAAAAATACAAAAAAAACGTTTTATCTTTAAAGTTTTTCTTATGTACGGAACGAGTACAGAAAGATTTTTAAACTTAAGATTGTGCTTTTTTGACATTTTGATATCAGGTTTTTTGGCGTTTTGTAGCATGAATCAAAAAAAAAGAAAAAAAAAAAAGAGAGGGAGGAAAATAAGAAAGCTTGCCGGCGTGAATGTAAATAACTTCTCCACTATCTGCATGTGTGGAGAAAGAGACTCTTTTAGCTACTTTTTTTATTGCATGATGGCATTTTGAACTTGACCACCCACCCCCTCCGTGTTGTTTCGGGGTGTTTTTATTTTTAGTTTTTGTTTATTTCTGTCTTTCACTCCATTGGACGGACCTCTCGAGATCTCCCGTCAAACCAACAGATGTTGAGCATTCCTCATTAAAAAAAGTTCCTCTTACTGTTTGGTGAGCACAAAGAACGTGCCGACAACCAAACCAAAGCGACTTCCGTGATGAAATCGGGTCATGGAGAATCTGACCCAAAACACCCCTCTTGAATGTAAAGACATTTGGAACTTTGGCTTCTGAAAGGTTTCCCATTGTATATTTTGTTATACATTTGCATTTTTTGTATATAATTTTTGTTTTGCAAAATGTCTTAATGGAGCACATTTGAGGGTATTGTGTATGTATAATGTCCGTGTACATGTAGTGTGAGTGTGTGTACATCTGTAAATAGATTGTGTTGAGAGAGCTGGACTTGGCTGTGTTCTGGTGGAGAATGCGGGCAGTCCGCCACGTCTGTCCAGCCCAGCCAGGTGTGTGAGTGTGCACGCGTCTGAAGATGAAACAGGCAGGTGGCAGCTGGGAACAGAAGTTCATTCAGGCTGGCATGATAGGCATGCAGGCCATTGGGGCTTTGAAAAGACTTGTACACAACGGACTATGTAATACACCGCCCAGGTGTATCACTTTTCCCTCTTCGGTGCTCCCAATGTTATTTTTCTGGCATGGTAGATTACAGATGCCTTGTGAGCTATAGATTTTTGGATGCCCCCACAACCAAAGAAATTCAATCCATCTGCTGTAACTTCCACTCCCAGAGAGAGTCTCATCTAGTGCTATCCTGCAATTTCCGTGTTATGTTCCTCTGGGAGAGTAGGTTTCTCATTCACAGTAAGATAATGAGACAACTTGTCCTAATGTCAGCTTGACCTCAGATGTTCATTAAAGGCGCTGATATAGATTTAGAGCCCTGCATTTCCATGTCCCACTGAGACCAAACAAAGACTACAGCCAACAATGTTTCAAAGTTTGTAATATATGAGCCATATGCTAAAATCTTGAGAAAATAGAATAGCTATATATAATTTGTGCAAAAGGTGACATTGGAATTGTTTCAGGTCATGAGTGTGAATTGGATTAGAATTTTCTAAATTGTCCCAGCAAACATTTCCTTCTTCTTATTAAAATATGTGCTCATAAGAATTTCTTTGAATTTCAGTTTATTTTAATTCTTTTTTTCAAATGACAAAATTAAATATAAAAACATTGTAAATTCTATTTCAAATGGCACACGACTGATAGTGTCCACAGACTTAATGTGGCATGAATGAAAAAGAGTCTGTGAAGGATGGAAGTAAATGGTTGGATATCTAATTAACTTTTACTTTCTTGTGGAAAGACACATTTCAGTATTTTGTTGGCTAAACAAACATAAACTATACTTCTTTCCCTCACAGTCTCATTTTCATTCAAGTCAATACTCTAACTAAGGATCCATGTCAGGATCGACTTTATCTAGTCTATCAACACAGCTCTCTCGAGTGTGTAGCGGTACAGATTAAACATTCACTATCTAATAGTGTACTATATTGCTGCACCCTTTATCGGGTGGTGCAGGACTGTATCAGAATATGTTAAAGCGAGTTTTGAGGACTCACACTGTAAGATCATTTTACTTTAGCTGCTAAAGATCTAGCAATGTAAGACGACGGGGTGTGAAGTTGAGCTTCTCCCTGTTGCTGCACCATATGAAGCTGCTCGTGGATGAACCAGCGTATAACTGCCACTGCTGGAGCGGAACTAGTCCATCCACTCCTTAGGTCTCGCTTTTCCTCTGGTTAGGAGAAGCTGAGAAGTCTATTACAATCAGACTCTATATGCACCTACTTGAGTCGAAGAGGCCTTATGTATTCGATTAAATAGTGTCAATCTGTGATTTCTATTCATAAGCGATTTTCGATGTCAAATTCCTCTGCACCTTTTAAGAAGCAATGCCCCGACAACAAGTGTAATCGAGCAGTGATTGTTTGTCGGGGGAATTTTTTTGTTTGACTAAAAAAGAGACTTAGTGGAAGGTGAAAGATGCAGGAAATTAATGAGCAGTCTAATAGTCGGATGTGTATGAGTCATAAGTTTCTTATGTAGCGGTATGTGCGTACATAAAAATATTTGCATTGTAAAGTGCCATTCAGGCAGAATTCATTTTTGCTTTAAAACACAGGGAAATGAACACAAAAGTGTAGAACTTTTTTTAGGATATCGTATCGTGAAAGAGACAGGAACGCAGCAGTCAAATGCATTCATGTAGCACATGTTTACATAAAAAAACTATTGAAAATCGTGTAATGTACTGCAAAAATGTGTATTGTGTGAATGGCCCTTAAAACTGTGTCCTAACCATGATAAAGCAAAATCCCACTTAAAGCTGAAGTGTGTCATTTTCTGGACTGTGATGACTGTTTTTAAACAGGTTTCCAAAATACTCCGCCCAGAGACAAATTGGTAGCCCCTCCCCCAAACACATGCTATTGGCTGAACCAGTGTTGCTGTTGTTGGGCAGATCTAGATGTTCAAACAGATCAATTTGTTGAAAACACCACAGAGCTGCAGTATTTAGCTTTGTAGATAACTCAATGTACGATTGTCCAACTAATAATTGTTTTAACATTAAAAAGTGACACATTTCAGCTTTAAACATGAAATTTAGGTTTCTGACTGGATCTTTCGTTACACCGAATTGTCCTGAATTCAATGATGCTGGAAATGTCATGTCTGGTTAGGGCATGGTGTAAGAGAAACCAGGGAAATTACAGTAGATGAAACTAGGTTTAACTCCAGTGTCAATATTAAATTTTATTTAAAATGATCTATAGCTTTTTAAAACATAAATGATCTTTTATCTCTTTGCTGAAAAATATTAGAATTCTGAATGTAAAAATATGATAATCTCTGATCAGCTAAAGCACTCTTTCAAAGTCAGTTGCGTTGCTTGTACTTCTGCAAAAATGAAAACTTACTCATTCATTTTCCTCATACTTATGGAAAGAGGATGGGCCTTTGTTTCAGCTCACGTTCTGTCTGATAAATATGGAAGTGAGACTTGAACTGCAACACCAGGGTTTTTCCCTTCTTCCATCTGGAATGGTGTTGTTCCGGTGATCTGTTAAGAGAAAAATTGCAAATACTGTCTCCATGGTTGCACTGGTTTGGTGTTTAACCATGTTATTTACATTTTGCATGAGTGCATTCTTTCATCTCCAGCTATACAGCTTCATTTTGCTTGAGTTTCGGTGCGATTTTCACATTGTGTTCAATATAAATGACTCATTTTTGGTGTCTATTCTGAAATATACCCCCACGCCCCATCACTTCAAATGGAAAAGATTATCAAAATGTTTTTTTTTTTTTGTTCCTTCGGCAGCTACTATAATGCATTCATTTTACAATACTACTTTCCTGTGAGGAAAAAGAAATCGATTTTCTGCTCCGATTTCTTTGCTTTCTTTCTTTTTAATGACTTTGCTGCCATACCTTCCCTCATATATCACATAACCATTAAAATGTAGCAAAATATCCGGAGGATTTTAATATAGAGACAGGAGTTTATATTTGATTTCCAAATTCTCATTTTTCCACCATTATCCTGTTTGTCTTTCTGTGTTGTACATACTGTCTCGTAAGCCCTCAGCATGTAGCATTCAGAAGCAATTGTTAATGATTTCTTTTTTTTTTGTTTAATTTATCCTCATAGCACTTGTGAGTTTTAAATGTCAATATCATTTTGTGTACGTATCCATGTCATAAGCTAACAGTTATGTGTCCTAATTAAATAAACCTTGCCTTATCATATGAGAAGAGCTGTCACGGTTTGCATCACTGAGTCGGAAACTCCAATATGCCGCTAAGGATTCTGTCACGTTCTGCTGTACTCCAAATTGAAAGCAGCTAGGGAATCATTTTAACAGGCCAGCTGTATATCAGGAGTGTTTAAAGCAAGAATAGGGGAAGGTTGGCAACGGTGTCTCGCGGGAGATGAGGATTTAACCAATCAACACGGGCCATGTGTACATCCTTTTGTTTAACCTGGGGGTCTTTCTTGAGACACTGCTGTTTTACATCTGCTCAGCATAAAGGAATACGCACGTATGACATTTACAACAGTCATTCTCAAATTGCACCATCCCGTACTAAAACATACTGTGGTGGTATCCGGTGGTATTCAAGCATACATTTTCTGCACTGGTTTTGGGGGAAATGCATGATTTAGCATAGCTGTGCGTTATTGATGGCCGAGAAGCACAATATCATTCAATACACAAGCAAAACAAGCATTCAATATCACCAAGCACTATAAGTAAATGTAGAAAAAAAGTAATACCACTGCACTTTTCAGTCATGTTATGCAGTAAGGGCTAGACTAGAAAAACACATATATTCATTTAATGGGTTAGTTCACCCCAAAATTAAATTCTGTCATTAATTAATTACTCACCTTCATGCCATTTCAAACCAGTAAGGCCATTGTTTATCGACACAAATAGACAGCAACACAACTGAGATGTGCCCAGATCCAGAAACAAGAATACTTTTTTTAAAAAAATTCGCTCAACCAAGTTACGGCTTCCACCATTTCAGAGAGTATCACAACGCATATGAACGATTTTCCCTAAGCCTAAACTACACTTATGTTGATGAACGAGGGTTTTGGAACACCATGAGGGTGAGTAATTAATGGCAGAATTTTCATTTTGAGGCAAACCCTTTCATACAATTCCTTGGGAAAGACTAAAATCTAAATCAAGTCAATATTTTGTTGTAATAAAATCAGCTAAAATCACAAAAAAAAAACCAAAAAAACAGATTAAATGCACAAGCACACAAGCGAAGACTCTTTTAAGGTGGGACCTCTAATCTTTCTGCCATATTGGAGTTCCTACAATTTCTTCCCTACGGTTTTCTTTACAGGAGGTCTGTCTCCTTCTACTAGACGTTCCTGAACCTAGATGTTCTGAACCATCCGTCAGGTCTTGAACCTCAAACGCTAGGACACACGTGCAAACACTCTAAAACAGTAGGAACAATGCCATACGATTCTCTAGAGCTTCCTGTTCTAAAGCTGCCTGAGAAATAGAACACACACCAAGAACGAAAAAAGAAAGTAAAGCTGTATGGATCCGTCAGCCACAAGAGGCCACCATTGATGTGCGGTTCAAACGTTAACCTCTACCTCTGGCCAGGGGGATTGGATTGATGAGGAAAACCTTGATGACAATGATGATGCAGATGATGAATGTTAGGACTCCACTCCCGACTATGATGATGAGCACCGTCGAGTTATATTCTGAGACTTGTTTTGTGCGTTGTGTGCTGCGGGGTGTAAACATAACGGTGTTTCCTTTGAGATTTCGCTCATGTGATATTAGATTAACCTCCTACAGCATCCAAAACCCCCACAGCTACATCTCCAGCACCTCCACCCGCACAAAACTACGAAGCAGCAGAGAGAAAGAGAGCTGAGCCTCCGCGGGCCGGACCCGGGGGAAGAGGAAGGTTAAATTAACTTGAGCCCAGAGTTCTTTGTGCATAAAATACTCTCTCAGCGGATGAAATATTTCACATACTTGGAAGAAGGAGAATTTTAAATGATATCAGTTTTAGAGCTCGTACATGCTCAGAGTTCTCGTAATTGCTGGCGATTGAGGGTGTTCTGGTAACTTCTGGGGGATATGAACCTGATGATGATGGCAAAATTTACTCCAACTTCAGATTTCTAAGCGCAAAACGGAAGAAAGTATGCATGCGTGATAACGTGCCAGATCAAAGCAGTCGCTTTGTGTCCAAGGGGATGCATATTAACATCTAAGACTGAAGTAAAGCAACTAAATCTTTGATATCGAATGAACCTACCTTTGTAAGTGCACAACAATGAGTGCATATAGATTTATCTATCTGTTTTTGTTTTTTAATAGGAGATCTCATTTTATGTGAAATATGGCAACCTAAGAAAAAACAGTAGAAAAACAGAAAAGGTGCTGGTAAACTGATAAGAACATTATCAGTTATGCTTACAGAAACATACACTGCATGATTCAAAATACAGGCAAAACATAATTTTGAGATACCTTCCACTTTTATGCAAATTTAGACATTATTTTAGAAATGTTAATCTTATTTTATTTTCATAGGTTTAGAGGCAGTTTGAACTGGTTTGATTGTTCTTTAAGAATTTGATTTCGCCAAACAGACATATTCCCTTATTTGGCCTAAATCTATATGTAACGATAATTCGAGGGGATTTTTTTGAATTATGAATAACTCCAATCCTCTGCCAACCTCTTTTAGGCTGGTCTGGCTTTCTCATTTCTGCGATCCCTGACACACATCACTCACCTCTTTCTATCCTCCACTGGCTCTGCCATTCTGAGCTTTGGACTGAAACTCTTGACATGAAAGTGTAGTCTCTCAAACAGAATTTTTATATGCACAACACACATCTCATACGGCTCCTATTTGGAACCAGACTGGATAGTAATCAGGCCTCTTTACCAAGCAGCCATATAGCCTAACCAGCCAATTAGAAGTCTTTTTCTTCAGTTCCTTGAGCGTTTATTTATATTAATTATTAGTTTTTTGTTTTGTTATAATTATTAATGTTGCAAACTCATTCAGTAATGATGTTAAATTCGATTTTTTTTTACGTTTTCTGCAAAAAATGCAATGTGAATGTGGGTGGTTGCTAGGGTGTAACTAAATTATCGGTTACTGGTCAAAATCAAAAGAGTCCATACTGTGGTCAAAGAAATGCTACTTAGGAACCAAGGGAAATGAAGTAAATTCATCGCTGTCATCGCTTCTGCCGATGATATAATTTGAAGCCAGAGCACGTTTTTATAGCATCAAATAACTAGCTAAACGCAAGCTGATTAACAAAACGTTCACTTAAACCTAAGTCAGTTTGAAAACTACCTAAAATGAGTTTTATTTTTTTATTGGTCCTGTGTTAGGTCCCAGATTATTTATGAAGAGGGTGGTATTTATAAGCTAAACTGAATCCAGAAACCTGGGGGTAAAATGATTTGGCTTTACTTTCCAGACCTCTATTACCTGCGAAATTATAATAGCGTGACCTCAAATTTTCTTCGGCGAAATTTTGTGAGAAATGCAGTCATTTCAGTAGAAATCCACGTAACTACATCGTTTCAAACTAGTAGTTTCGCGAGAAATGGTTATATGGTTGATGCTTGTCTTTAAGTCGTCACACTAATTTGCGACGTGTAAAACTGAAATCTACTTGTTTTGTTTACTGCTTATATGAGAGCTACCTTATGCATGTATTGACAATAGACATTTTTGCCGTCGGGCCGTAAATGTGGTTTCATTTCAAAAACTTTAAAGGAATGGGAACAGAACTACTGCATTAAGTGCAAGCATATGTTACATTTTAGCTCTTTTTGTGAACTGGGTTAGCTGGAAATAGGGGCTATTACAGCTGAAGACAGAGACGCACACTCTTGGTGTTACATTGTAAATAACTGCTCTAACTAATGAGTGAGTGTGTGTGTGTGTGTGTGTGTGTGTGTGTGTGTGTGTGTGTGTGTGTGTGTGCGTGTGTGCGTGTAGACAACGGTAGCTGTGGGCCCCTTTCTGCCACTTTGACACAATGAGCACAAGCCTGGCCGGCTGTTAGTTTTACTAGGTCACCAACAGACACATTTCTCCTTGAAGTGAGCCGGGAGAGCAAAAACAATGGCGACCCTGTCAGCGCAGAGCTGAGGACGGGACAGAAACGCGCGGTGTTCGACCAGAGACCCAGCCGCGGCGGAAGTGTCGTGGGAATCCGCCGCGGGAAAGCGCGCCTCACAAAACGTTTACAAAGGCTTTCGGTGCACTTTTCACAAACCTGCTGCCACAGCAAAAAAAAACACCCCGGCTGAAAGGATTTGTTAATATATGAAACTTTGAATGACCGGTGTCGCCAAACACACACGGTTAATGCAAAGAGACAACAATAAACGTGTTTAAAACGGTCACAGGTAGATTACTATTTTTTGCTATTAATGCCAAAAGGCATTTAGCACTTCATTTAATGCAACTGGCTGTGATCAAATTGAAGGATTTAAAAAATAAAAATAACCGTATTTACGCTACTCGTGTAATTTAATCTAAATTTAAAGGGTAATATAATATTTATAAAAACATTTTATACAACCTATTTTTCGCACGAATTCAAATTACTATAAAGAATAACATAATTCCTATTTTTGACCGTTCGCCTACAGCCCTCTAGTGGACGGTCATAAACATACTTAACATAATTTTGTTGAGGAAAACAAATTAAAGCAAGCTTTGTCTATTTAGAATTTCTGTTATATAGGTTTATAAAAAAAAAATGCAAACTTCACTTCCTTATGCTATTATACTTTAATGCCCAAATTTGCACATGAATAGCATAACACTATTTCAAAGACTATTTCTTTGTTTCCTAAATCCAAGCAACGATAAAAAAAACAAAGAGATTTGTACGTGTACCTTTACTGGTCACATGCTTACGCTTAAAAAAAACGCCAATAAACAAAGCTGTACTGCATTAACAGCAAAAAACGCAAGCTCGTGTTTAAGAAAAAAGATCATATGAGAAGAACAGACGAGCATCGTATACTAAAATATTTGAAACAGCGCTGTAAGAACAGACAGAAGCTGTCAGAAGCTGGTCTACATGTAAGGTTTTACCTTTGGACCGGCATGGACATGTGACAGCACATCAGTCTAGCTTCATCCATCATGTTCAGACAGCCAGTACTGGAGGTCCAAAGGCATCGGTAGTGAGCCGTGTAAAGAAGAAGAATCAGGCAGAGCTGATTAACATTCAGGTGTTGGTGTTCTCTTGCATATTTAGCGCCGCAGCTCAGAAAGAGATTTACCAATGACCCCGTCAAGGACAAGAGCGGGAACGTGTGTTTGAGTGGGTGAATAAACACATGCACAGGCATTTTTCGGATGATGATTGAGATCCCTGCTTTAAGATTTCCTCTTGGATGCATTTTGCAAGACGTAGACCCGTGTTCTGCTCTCTCAGGCTTGTCATGAAAACATTACCAAAAAAAACAAAAAAAAACTGCTTTTCTGAAATTGCGTCGGTGCTAGCTGTTAAACATATTTTTGACAAATAGAATAGGTTAACTATTAAATACAGCATCTTAAATCTTTGAGAATATAGACTTGTGACTTCTTGTCCACGATGTTTCTTTGTCCTAGTTTTGTAGTACGCAGACATATATACTGTACACGACCAGCTGAAGTTTGTAATTATTCATATATTTATGTTCACCCACTCTGCACTTACTGAATATATTTTAATATATTTTAATGTAATTTATTCCTTTCAGCAGCAATTACTTCAGTGTAATCCTTCAGAAATTATTATAGTATGCTTTGGTGCTCAATTATTATTAGTTATCATTTAATATTTATTACTATAATCATTGTATAATAAGGTATAATTGTTTGAACTTTTTATTTAACAAAAAATCCTGAAAAATAATGGAGCTTTACCAAAACTGCATTTATTTGATAAAAAACACAATAAAACCAGTTATATTGTGAAATGTTCTTAAAATTAAAATAATAGTCTTATGTATGTATTTTAAAAGCAATTTTATTTCTGAGATGGCAAAACTGAATTATCCATTACTACTAATAATATTATTATTAATAATGGTTCTTTTCATAAAAAAGTCCTGGTGGTGTCCACAAATTATTTTTGCTGAAACCTATTTTGTGGAAACTGATGCATTTTCTCAGGATTCTTTGATGAATCAGTGAACAGCATTTATTTAAAATCTTTTGTAAACTTTGTCTTAGGTTCAAACTATTTAATACCTCTTTTCAGAATAAAAGTTTTAATTGCTTCGCCTACTGCTTCAAATCTTACCCCAAACCTTTTAATGTTAGTGTATCATGGCTTCCACAAGCTTGATAAATATTTCTGTTTTTACTGTATTTTTGATCAAATAAAAGCATATGAATATACACTGAACCAATAACTATGTATAGTTGATAATGCAGTACACTTTACTTTTGACAAAAAAATTAAAAATCATGTGTTTTCGGTAGTGACTACATTTATGGTAGTGACAGTAATGTTTTGGTAGCATTATTTAAAAAAAGTGTTATTAAAAATTCGCTTTTGTCCCTAATGAAACAATGATGACATGTTTCGGTATAGCAGCAATCCTATGGGATGACACTGAACAAAGACGTCACTACCGAAACCACCAAATAAATAAACAACATGCATTTTGGTAAAATAGTTAACATTTTGCAGGTTCTGCAAAGGTGTACGCAAACTTTTGACTTCAACTGTAAATGAATGAATATGAAAGATGTTTAAGTTTGGCTTCGAAAAGGTACCCTTTCATAGTTGAAGTCCCTTATCCTCCCGCTCAGAGCTGCGATATCTGCAGTTTGTCGCGTTACTCTGTATTTTTTCATTCCAGAGCTCAAACCGGTGGCTGTCCTGGATGGTGTCTTGGCTTCGGGAGCCGCGGGATCATTGGCAGGGGCTGCTGGAACATTCCGGGGGACGTCTGGATGTTCCTCAGCTTTGTTGCTCATTTGCACATCCAGGCTTGTCGACGTTGGTGGATGTGAGGCCCAGCGAGCCGCGAGGAGTTCCAGCACCCTTTGTTGTTTGGCACATTTTATTTGTGCCTGACGGTCCACTGCCTGACAAACAGAGCAAACACTAAGATGCACTGACATGTACTGATATGAAAATGCAATTACGTAAAACAAACAACTTACATTCAGGTTGTGAAAGGCAAACCAGACAAACCACATGCGCGGAGCAATGAAGGCATTTCAATTTGCCGTTAATATTCAAAATTCAAAATCAACCACCCATGGCTACAAAGAACGATGAAAGTCTGGGTCTAAGGTAACTTTTTTTAAATTAATAAATTTAAAAGTGACCTTAAAAAAAATGAAACAAATGAAATGAAATAATAATAAAATAATAAATAAATAAAACTGGAGTTCAAGCAATTTTGGCTATGAGCTTCTCCAGACTCTAGGACCTTGGTTTCCAAATGAAATACAAAACTTCATCTGAAAAGAGGTCTTTGGACCACAGTCACAACAACAGTCCAGTTCTTCTTCTCCTTAGCCCAGGTAAGACGCCTCTGTCGTTGTCTGTGGTTCAGGAGTGGCTTAACAAGAAGAATACAACAACTGTAGCCAAATTCTTTAAAATGTCTGTGTATGGTGGCTCTTGATGCTTTGACCTCAGTCTCAGTCCATTCCTTGTGAAGACTGCGGTCTCTTAGCTTTTTTGAATACACAAGTTTCAGAGTTAATTACTGAAATAAACGATTGCTGTATAATTTATTGAGATGCACCTGTATGTACACTGACTGCATTTATACTTGTTTATGGCATCTGTGATGGTTTATGACGCTGCATCCTGCTTATTTAGGTCAATAGACCTTACCTCATGTTGTGTAGTATTGCCGAAATGGCTTGATATTTTCAAATTTTAATCCTAATAATACATAATAATAATGCTACTTCTCCTAAAACTTGCTCCTAACTCAGCTATATATTCTGAAGTATTCTGAAGTAATTTCCTAATAAAAATGATTGAAATCGTTTTACACTTTACTGCATATAAGTGGTGTGTTAGGATCCAGCAATTGAATCCATTCAGCCGATTCGTTTAAAGAACCGAGTCGTTAACAAAAGTCGTAAACAAAACTTAAATATAAGTATAAATACAAATAAACATACATACAGTTATACATAATCATGTGTAAATCAAGTTCAGCAAGGTTTAAGAACGCTTTAAACATGAAAGTAATTTCCTAAATAATGAGTCGATTCCATATTTTGGAATCATTCGATTCTTTAGCCACTTTTCCACCGTCCGGCCTAACTTTTTTTGCTTAGCACTGAAACGCTGCATTGGACATCGAGTTGCAAAAAGGTACAGTTTTTATCTTTTTATTTAATTCTTTTGAACAATTAACAAAAAAATGGTTACAATAGTAATAGTAATTAATAAAAAAAAATACAATTCAATATAAAGTTCTAAAAACTTTCAGTTACGGTTCCAGTTGTGTTTCCACGTGAGCCTGGAACGGCACGGAATTCTCGGCACGTGACAACCGTGCTGAACCGTGCTCGTGACCTCCGTCACTTGTGTGTTGCCTCGCTTGCTAGTGTCTCCGTAGCGCTGTTTTGAGCAACGTAAACGCAAATTAGCAATTAAATGTAAAGAAATGTCCGATCATCCTCCATACCTGCTGGCTCGGATCGGCTCGGAACCGAGCGGTTCTTTTTCCAGACTCGGTGGTGGAAAAGCGGCTTTTGTGGAATCTCCTTTTGAGCTTTTTCCATGAATAATAATAATAATATAAAAACTTAGGCCATTACAAACCCTATGCGTAAAAATAGTGCTGTAGTAATGGTGGTCGCTCTCTATGGTGATCAAATAATAGGTCTAAGTTACTTTTAAAAACGGCATCATGCGCTTTGATACAGAGTCAAGTGTGTTCTCTTGGTTTCGCCAGCAGAGGGCACTCTTGCTTCTCTTACTGCTGATTCTGACAAAAACTGCCGAAATATAATTAATTGTTAAGTAGTAATTAAATAACAATAGTCACAATATTATTACAGCATTTATTAATCTAGTTTAATATTAATTTTCAAATATATCTACATTTTTATACATTGGGCGATACTTTGGCAACAGTATTTACAGAGCTGATTATTCCAAGAAAATCTGAGATGCACGCCTGAATATTAAACACATTTTTTGTGCTATATTGATGTCTAATGGACAGATGAGGTAACTGACCTATCAGAGAGAAATAGAAGCTCATTATTCGTTTTTATGAAGCTTTTTTTAGTATCAGGGCTTGGTTTTTATGATCTATTTAATAAAATTCTGATTGATGGCGCATATCTCTTTGGCAGAACATGCTGTCTGGTTTAATAAAAAGATTTGCACGCAACTGCACCGAGCCCAGCGGTCTGAAATGCTGCGCATTACCTGTGATTTTGTTTAATGAACGCTTCTCATTAAGCAGAGCTTGGGTTACGAAAAAAAAAGACGCAAATACACCAACGTGCTCAGACCAATTAAATCAGTTATGACATTTTCAGGGTTATCTATCAGCTTTTCTGAGAAACTATAATGAATCTAAAGCTCGCTGGCTTCTTATCTCAGTGGTGGCCTTGGATCTGTCAAATGTTCTCTCTTTTCAAAGATCGCTCAATCATGTGAAGGCTCAGATCTCCAGCTGCGGCCTGTTAATAGGGACCCCATTGTGTCTGCAAATCGGCAGGACACAAATTTAATGTGACTACTCCAAATTAAGAAGAAAAAAAAAAACATCAGGATGCCAGCTCTGTCCTTTCTGGTACGCCACAGTCCTAGTTGGAAAGAGAAGCTTATGAATGAGCATCCTCAATTATTAACCATAATAGCAGCTATTACTCTCCCTCCTATATAATTCTGTCCGACACTGTACAGAAAATTTTTTATTTAGCGTTAGGGTTGTGAATCAGTACTGGTTTCATGTCAACGATTCGATATCACAATGCATCACAATTATATCAAATTTATTTTTAGATTTTTATGAAATTACATAAGCAGGCTACTTTTTTTCAAAAATATTGATGTTGTATAATTATTATTATTTTAAAATATAATGAATTATTGTTAAGAATTCGAAGTAGGCCTAAATATAGCTTCAAAACATACGACCAAATATAATGTAATAAAGACAATTGCAAGTGATAAAGAAAAATTAAACCAAAAAACTCCTAGAAAATTAAACGGACAACGAATGATTGCTAAATGAATGATTGGATGTCCTTTAGAATATAATTTGTAGTTAATAAATGTTGCATAGACGATAGCTTTTTTTCTCTGATCTTTTTGTTAAATTTTTTGTACAATTAAAAAAATAAAATAAAAATGGTTATCATAGTAATAGTAATTAATAAAAAAGAATACAATTTAATATGAAATAAATAATAATAATTAAAAACTAAATAGAAAAATAATATTGAAAAATTAAAATAGTTAAACATATGCGGTCAGTAATATTTTTTTTTCTCCCTAGTTGCATCTGAACTTCTATTTAATGCATCCTGAGCTCCATTTTATTTTTGTCTTGCATAGTTTTGTTTGTTTTCTTGAGAATGGCGGCGTAACATACAGTCTCTATATCGATGACAGCCTTCGCTTTTCTAATATATTCTACATGTAATGTACGTTCACGTTGTGCTTTTTTATTAACGTATCTGAAATAGCCATTTTACATCAGCGTTCTTGCAATGAGGCCACAGAGACCCGAGAGCAGCGGGGGTGATTTTGATTGCATTTATTTTGTGCTTTTGCAGACTTGACCTGTGCTGTATGATGCTATTAATGTAACA
This sequence comes from Puntigrus tetrazona, assembly GCF_018831695.1. Taxonomy (NCBI): domain Eukaryota; kingdom Metazoa; phylum Chordata; class Actinopteri; order Cypriniformes; family Cyprinidae; genus Puntigrus; species Puntigrus tetrazona. The sequence continues at coordinate 20,846,462 of NC_056722.1, read as the reverse complement.
TCCGTCCGCCCACCGTGTTTGGCTTCTGGCAGGTGATAAGTCTCAGGGGCGAACAAACCGTAGGATCGAGCGACAAGGAGGAAGCGGTACAAGGAAGGCACCCATTTTCGGGTCGTAGCCCTCCAGTTGAGAACCACGATCTAAAGAAACAGGTGACGCTGGAACCGTTACAGCTTCTGGTAAGTTAAAACTTTCTTGAATCACGAAGTTCCTAAAATATTTTCGACAACCGCCGCCGATCTGTTCACCGTGTCTGGCCTGCGTGGGAAAATACCACGGTCAATACGGACAAATAACAAGTCAAAGGGATGTTTTAGAGGACTGAGATCTCATTGAAACCGAACAGTGCTTCATTTAAGGCCAAACCATTATTGAACAGTCTATTGAATAAATCACTTTGTCTGAGAGCCTGAGAGGGAATCAAAGGAAAGGATCTATTGAGGCCTGTGTGGTGAAACGGATAGAAAAAATCATGGAGAACTCAAAACTGCTGGTACTTTATAATGGAGTTTATTGCCTGCGGGCTGCAGTGACGGGCTAACAGCAAAACGCTGATGTATCTGTCCAGCTTCACCAAAACACACGACAGACTGCTGCAGGTACTTCATGTTCATTGGCTAAAATACCAATCTCACATTTTTTTAAAAGCTAGTAATCACACTGGTTAACTTATATCGTGCTCCAATGGATATAAGAGCGCGTTTTAAGTAACATCATTACTTTTGGTTGAGTCTGCATCGGCATTTCACCATGTTGAAGGATTCGCTGTGAATTATGGAAGTGAAAATTAAGGCAAAAGACACCCGAAAATTCAATTCCGTCATACATTTCCAAACCTCTCTGCTGAAGGTAAAAGAAGATATTTTGAGGTTCCATTGTATGGACGAAAAAACGGGGAAATGTCTGTTATTTTATGTTCTACAGGAGAAGAAATAATGCCATTCAGATCTGAAATGACGCACAGGTTAATAAATGATGACATAAAAGTAGTTTTTGGATAAATTAACCCTTTAGGACCCATTCCAGCTGTTTTTCTTCCCTTTTTACATTTTCTTCAGAAATATGTGTTCGGTTTAAATTTCCATAACGGTATTATTTTATAACAAAAGGCGGCTCTTTAGGGAATCGTCTTTAAGGAAGTTACATTTGGTGGGCAAGCAGCATCAGAAACGTTAAATATACGGCGGGGGAATGTTGTCCGAACCAGGAAGTGCGATTTGCCACAGCTTCCTTAAGGATATTCCTAATTTATTAAAGTAAAAAAACATAACTTGACATTATTTTTACAATTTGTTCTAAAATGTAAAATCTACACACTCAAAGCCCAAACATATGTTTTCAAAAATGTACATAACTGCTTTAAAATGTGTGTTTTGGGAAGATATGTGCGTATTTTACGTTTTGGAATGTTTCAGAAATTGGTTTAAATACATAAAGATATAAAAATGCACATCCTAATATAAGCTAAATAATCAAAACAGCATAGGAAAAGTCAATGTGAGTGAAAAAAAGTAGGTGAAAAGTGCAGCCAGTCAAAACGTTACTGTCCCATCAGGCCATGGGAGAGGATTTCTGAATGGCAGCGAAGCGTTTACGAACTATTACTGATAGGTCACATGACAAAAAACTACGTCCTCAGAGAGAAAGTGATTTCGGGTGCAGCTTTTGTTGTCTTGTGTTCAAACGTCTTGCTGATATACACGCATGAAAGCCTTACATTTGCTTCTGAAAATCATTTTTTTGTCTCTTTTCCCTTGCATTTTAAAATCTACCTCATTGACATTGAAAAGGAAAAGAACAGACTTGTGGGATCAGTGCTTTCTGCTTAGCTTGCATTACTGACTTGAATTTGATGTGCTACATTAGACAACGGGATTGCACAGCTCCCAAGGGTTTGGTCTGAGTACACGAAGAGAATGCAAAAGTACCTCGCTTTTCCCTCTCCTTCTGTTTTTCTGGAGGTCTTCTCAGGGTCTCTCAGATCCAGACCTCTGAATAACGCTCCCATAGTGAGGTGCTGCTTGTTGGAAACGCTTTCATGTGTTCTGACTCTCGATCTCGTGTTGAATTTCATTCATATTGCATATTGAAACCGAACTTTTTTCGTGGTAAACCTTTGTAAGAGCGCCGCCGAACTTTCTTCTGCGAGCCCCAGGATGTGATTCCCGCTCCAGGTAACGAGTCCACTTACTGTAGAGAGCTGGAGAGAAAGAGGAAGAAAAAGGGTTTGTCTGCAGGTATTCATGTGCGCAAGAACACTAACACATACTTAATGAATAATTCAAACCGCCCTGTATTGTCCATTAAGTGTGTTTGTCCCTTTCCAATACGCGCATTAATATTTAATGTGTTTTTGTGTGGGTATGTCTGTATACCCCGATGATCAGGGCAGGCTGAGCGATGCCGTGTCTACATTTTTGAGATGTGTTGTGATGCCCGGGCTGTTTATTTTAGAACGGGATGATTTAACCGTATTGGTTGTTTGCATTAACAGTAACAGACAGTTTTGGGCCCGGGAGAGCGAGGCCACAGACTCAGACTCAGATTTGAAGAGTTATTTGCGTTGATGCATCCTCCACTTCACACCGCGTGCTACCCTGAGGTTTATACATCGCCTCAGGTATATCAAACACATATTAGATCTATTCCTCTTTCAACACCTCCAGGTTTAGCCTCTGCGTCATCCAGATCTTTTTGACTTTAAGTCTTACTTTTTCCTTACTTGCCCTCTTCGGTACTGTCAACTTGAAGCAGATGTCTTTCTCTTTTGAAGTATCTTTACTCACTTGTGTTTATGTATATAAGTTTAGACGTGCTTTGGACGCGAAGCGATGTGAAATATTTGATAAGATATGTGTGTGTGTGTACATGATTGCTTTAGGCACAGTAACTAAATCGGATCCACCATTAACTTCTCATCTCAAACTGCAAACGATTGCAAGCCATAATGGATGTGATTGTATGGATAATGTGCTATTAGCTGGGCAAAAATATTTTTTCTCCACTGATGGCCTTTCAAAAATAGCCATGTCATCTGTAAACAAAAGTTTTGCAACATAAATTGCTAATATTAATAAAAACAAGAATGGGATGCTGCATATTATATTGCTAGGTGATATAGATGCTGAATCCCATTCCGGAATCTATAGCCAAAAGTATATTCTATTCTATTCTATTCTATTCTATTCTATTCTAGTCTAGTCTAGTCTAGTCTAGTCTAGTGTATTGTTGTAAAGCTGAAGCTTATCCCAGCATTTCCTGCTGAAAGGATATTCTATTCTATTCTATTATTGTTAAGTGTATCCCAGTATTTCTGGCTAAAAGCCTATTCTATTCTATTCTATTCTATTCTATTCTATTCTATTCTATTCTATTCTTGTGAAGCTTATCCTAGCATTTCTGGCTGAAAGTCTATTCTATTCTATTTTTGTTAAGTGTATCCCAGTATTTCTAGTTAAAAGCCTATTCTATTTTATTTTATTCTATTCTTGTGAAGATTATCCTAGCATTTCCGGCTGAAAGTATATTCTATTCTATTCTATTCTATTCTATTCTATTCTATTCTGTTCTGTTCTATTAAGTGTATCCCAGTATTTCTGTCTAAAAGTCTATTCTATTCTATTCTATTCTATTCTTGTGAAGCTTATCCTAGCATCTCCGGCTGAAAGTCTATTCTATTCTATTCTATTCTATTCTATTCTAGACTGTCCAAAACAGAAATATATGCACTGACTGTATATTTAAGCAGCCATGCTGTTGATCAAAATGCTGCTTTCAGTAATGTACATAGTTTTTTTGTTATCATCTCTTGGGTCAAAATCATAGAGGAATTTGGTTTATTGCTAGCTATTGATCAGCACTTAGTGCGCATGCAGAAAACTCATTTTATCAATCAAAGTATGAGGTCAACTCTAAAGAGACGACTGTGATGACGGTGGGTTTTAGTAAATGTATATGTTTTGAAAGCATTTACAGAGACCAATTAAAATGTTTATTCAGTTTTCTCCCTCTGAAAACTATTACCCTAACAATATGTGAGCGCATCTCTGTCCCTGCTAATGCACAATAAGTCTTCGTTTGCATTTTTATTTAGCCTGTAGGCTGTAATAGATGAGAAAAGAACGATGAGGGAATCCCAATGCACAAATGACTGCTGTTATTTAAGCTTGGTAAGATATGAGCCTGTTATTATGTAGCAACAAGATCATTTTTAAAATGAAGAGAGGAAACAAAAAGCTGACAAAAGAAAACAGGATAATGAATATAGATATAGCATATTAAGAAATGGTATAATGACTATATTAAGGTTTAAATTCATTTGCTTCTTCATTGTAACAGACGAACAGATTCCAATTGAAGAAATTTAGTATTGCATCACTTGCTTACCAATGGGTGCCATCACATTCAACAGCTGATAAAAACATGAAGTGTTTGTAAGAAACAAATCCATCATAGGACTTTTAACTGTTTCTCTTCTGAGCTTTTTAGACTGTTTTCGCTGGTAGACGTTCAGTGCATAATCTCTCCTGATTCAAACAAGAGGACATTTTCAACAGAAAAAGCAATATGAGCAACACTTTTTATATGTTTTTTTTTTATATATTATATTTTTAGCAGCTGTCTGAGCTCCCATTCTGACTTTGTGATCTATTAGTGAGCAAGGAAACAATTTGAAGCATTACAATAAAACTGACAATTAAACATTTTGCTGGATATCGAACCAACTGTTATGCACATAAATAATTAAACTCACTAAATAAATGTGATAACAGTGCATATATATATATATATATATATATATATATATATATATATATATATATATATATATATATATATATATATATATATATATGAAGACTTATATCAGTGAGTTATCATTCTAGATAAATGAGCAGCGCTCTGCATGGTGCTGCATTTCAGACCAAAAGAGACGGAATCGAGCGCTGACACCACAGCAAGTCGGTATCTTTACCTTCATGATCAATAAAGTGGCTACTATAATTCAGGAAAAGTATATCGCCAAAGGTCTTCCTGCTGTTCCGGCCTGATCCCTCATGCTTTAAATATACCTGCTCTCCATTCCCACCTGCTGCTATCTCTTGTTCCTTCCTCGCTTTCGTCTACAAGGACAGATAGGACTCGTCTTGTTCTTTCTGATATAACAACGACACTGTTCCTTTCATGCAAAGTTTAATATACAGCGCTTTTTCACTTCAAACCAAACACAAAATCCTCAAAAATAGCATAATATCAATGGGGAACGTATTACTTGTGGAAGTTTGTTTTAAAACATACAAGCTCTGATTTGCTCTTTCATCATGTTTACTGGAAGAATTATGATATCACAGACGTATGCAGGGACAGATACTGTTGATATCGCATCAAAACCAGCTGAATGTTAGTGGACCATCTGAAATCTATACAGCCGCCTGCAGTTTTCTGGCAATGGCATGCAACTCTAGCGCATTTTCTTTCCAAAGCACGTACAGTACACATACACAACTTCTTTATTGATGAGCTCAGTGCAGGACATGAAAAAGCATGATATTCTATGTCCGCGATAGCCTGTGTACTTTTAAAACAGAAAGGTTTGTGGTTTACTTGATTTGTTTGATCATTTGATCATTTTTTTTTCAGATACAAATAACATTGTGGTAATCTCATTTTACCATTTTTAAATCAATTCCACAGAACTCCACAGATCATCCTTCAAATCAATGCAGAAAACTGAATGCCCATAGATTCCATTTGGGCATATACTTACAGGACATAATAGTTAAAATATCTTTCATGTTATATATATATATATATATATATATATATATATATATATATATATATATATATATATATATATATATATATATATATATATATATAGCATGAACAATTAATCCATAAAGCTATTATGTGGCTTATAAGAAACACCATTTTGAGTGGTTTTGAGCATTTTAATGGAAATGGAAATTTTGTTTTCATACAAAACAATACAGTAAAAACAATTAATGCTGCTTCATATTTTTATGATTTTTTTATGGTTTCATTAAAAGTTTAAAATATTCAAAAACATTTTGTAAATTAGTCTGTAATGTTTTTATCATGCATCTTTGGAGAATCAAAGCAATAATTTCCTAACTATTAGTGATTTTAGGAAAATACTAATATGATAAAACAGTGAGTTTTCTGGAAAAATGTTTTCATTTCCAAGGCTCACGCAAACAACCCAAGCAGACTGGCACTGACTCAAGTTGTATATTGCTTTGTCTTTCATGGTCACTTTCATGGTTTCCTGGTAGCAGAAACACAGCTATTCCTCTGTATCATAGTTCAGTGCTAATTACTGCAGTGCTGCTTTCTATTAATTACAATATCATAGAGACTTCAGACTCTATTGACCAGCAAGCAACCACCCAGAACACTGTATAGCAGCTGTAAAACAAAATCTTGTTGTGTTAATGGTGCAATCAAGTAATGTCAGCAAGATCATATTTAAAATACTAACGCACATTAACAATGATCATGAGGGTGAAATTGGGAAGTTTACCCTGTAACTCTCAAGTGTCCGAATCAATGAGAAAACGAAGTTATGTTGGTATATATACAAAGCACAATATTCTAATCATGACATAATATTCAATTACATTTGTAACACCTTTATAAATGGAATAAAAACATAAAAAGCAAAAACATTCTTTATTCATCACTTTGTGTAGTAATTTTTTTAAATGGTTCCACTACTAAATTGACATGAATGTACGAAACATCCAGCATTCCAAGTTTTTTCCACATTTTTCATACTTTTTTGATATACATTTTTCATACTTTTTAATCCTTGGTTGTTCTGTATAAAAGCTAGATCCGTAAATGAATAAGTGATTAATAGCTTTACCAAAATGAATTGTCTCTTTTTGGCTATTACTTGCGTTGTCCTCTGGCTTGGCTTCAGACTTTCAGATCAGAAGGCCTCAATTCTAGCCAAACCGTCTTTTATGTCTCCAGGGTTCAATATCCCACAAATCCATTCTTTCTGTTCAGTTCATTATGAGTCTGCCTGTATCATCTCCGATTGACTTCACCCACCCCTCCCCAAATAAAATCGTGTGTTAAGCTCAATTCCACAGACCCGAACTCATCTCCTGTCCGAACGGTGTGCCGCACTGACCCTGCACTGGACTGTCGGATTTAGATGGAGAGCCTTATCACGAACGGCGCACACCTGCTAAACCCGAGCCTCATCCCAATCATCTAACTCGCATTGCGACATTCCTTTGCTTTCCAGCAGATTTATTAATCTCTCTCTGGTGGAAACTGTTGTTATCAGCACTGCAGCAAAACAGTAACACTCTCCAAGTCACGGTGGCAGTATTTGCATGGGCTCCCCTGTGTGCGTCTATCCTTCCTCTTCCTGGCTCCGTAAAAATTCCGTGCGAGTGAAAAATGGGAACGGATGGGGTCATTGGCCGTGCATCATAGAGCATTCTTTTTTTTTTTTTTTTTTTTTTCACTGGCTGAGCGTCCTCATCTGTAGATAGCAAACAATGGAATGTGCAGAAACCTCTCCGGTGAACAATAGGTCAGTTAGGACAGCTGATTAATCCCAGAACAGAAATCCAGTGCTCAGGGTCATCCTAGGTCTCATATGATGGATGTGACCTCCATTCGGCGTGATAGTGTGCAGAAGGGCGATCTATAATGCCTGCTGGACCACTAAGCCAAAGGGGAGAAACCGGACTGGACGTTCGGATGGAAACCAGCATGCAGTAGTTTCAAAGATCTGTAGGGTGCACTGTTTCACTTGCTGCATAGTGTATCTCAGAAAACAATCAAACGGTGAGGTCGGCTGATGATTGCCGTGGTGAACTGAAAGCAAGAGGACAAACAATCCTGTGCGTCGCAAATAGATTCGTACACTTGCTCTGCTGGATAATTCTAGCACCTGATTTCCAAATGTGTGATTTGAGCAACGCGTCTGTACGTATGTGAAATGACAAGGTGTAATTTCCCAACGGCAGTGAGAGTTTGTGGATATGTGTGTGTGTGTGTAGATTGCCTTGTCCTTTCCTGAAATGCCACTGGCAGTGCAGTGGTCATGTCGGCACCCATTAAAACGTCCATTCATCTCTATCAGCTTTCACCTACTCTGCTTTGACTGCCACTTTGGCGACTCGTGTGTGATTGTGTGGAACTAAAGGGAATTAAGCTGGATATTTACTTTAAAGGAATGTTCCGGGTTCAGTAGTTAAACTCAATCGACAGCTCTTGTTGCATGCCGCCAGGTTTTACAGAAAAAAAGGTAACTTTGTCCTTTGTTTAAAAAAACCCCAAAAAACAGGAAGATACTTAAAGGAATAGTTCACCCAAAAGTTTTAATTATGACATCTTTTATTCACTCTCAAGCCATTCTAGGTGTACATGACTTTCTTCTTTCAAACGAACACATTCAGCAGTTTTTTTTTTTTAAATTATCCTGTCTCAGTCATGAATCCTATTTAGGCTTCATTATTGTTATTATTTATTGATAAATAGTTTAAGTAATTAAACAAAATGTTGGTCGGAAATAGCTAATTAATTTGTATTCACATGCATATTGTTTTTGTTTGCACTGCAACAACACAAGAAAAGAAAACAAGAAAACAAGAAAAAAAGTCAAATTTTACACATTTTCATGCAGATCTCAAAATTGGATTGGACAAAATTATTGGCACTTTAATTTAAAGCATATGATGCTCCTGTAATTTGTATTTAGACACACCTGTGGCAAATAACAGGTGTGAGCAATATAGTAATCACACTTGCTACCAGTTAAAATGAAGAAAATCTGACTCAACATTTGTGCTGTGTGTCACGCTAAGCATGGAGAGAAGTGTAAAGAGTTGTCTGTGGATTTGAGAGAAAAAAATTTGGAAAAACATGGACAATCTCAAGGCTACAAGTCCACCTTCAGAGATCTTAATATTCCTGTGTCCACTGTGCGCAATATCATCAAGAGGTTTACAGCCCGTGGCGCTGTAGCTAACCTCCCTGGATGTGAATAGAAGTAAAAAATTAATTAAAAAATCGTTCAAATGGTAAATACAAGGCTTCAACTTTACTGCGCATGCGTGTAGACCTACCAATAGAATCAATAACAGCAGCTAAGTGCTTTTAGAGTAGATGTTTTTTTTTTGATAACAAGCTAAATATTTCTGCTGTGTAAATCAGACGGATTTATTAAAAACGCTAATTCTGTCTCTGTCAGCAGGAGGTACTTTGAAGGAGGAGGTACACGAGAAATGGTGGTTTACCAGTAACGGCTGTAGACAAAGCAGCTCTGAGCTTACAAACACTGCCTTACATGCAGGATGAAATGAAAATGAAACTTTCTAATAACAGTCATATAAAAACACCAATGCCTCAGTATGATCGCTACATGCTCACGTTTAAGTTTCGAAAAATCGGTTAGTTTTGATATTGTGTCAGGTCGCCACAAATAAATAAATGTATGGGAAACACATGCCACTTCACAATAACTTGAGACTAACTATTATTAGCTGTATTTGTAGGCGGTGGAACTAACCAGACCAATAAACAAACACAGACCGGAAGTTCACTTAAGGCCAGGCTCGATGAAACCGTCTTTAAAGAACCCCAATTAACTTCCAAACAAATTCAGGCTGATCAGCAGACACAGGGTACAGCAGTGTGAGCTTGCACCATCTGTAAAAAGGGACTTTATGGTAGAACACCACCCCTGACAAAAAGGCATAAAAAGCAAGACTGGAATTCTGATGTGACAAAATCAAAAGTATAGCTTTTGGGTAAAGGACATCATGGCACTGTTTACAGAAAAATAAATGAAGCCTTCAAAGAAAAGAACACGGTCTGTATACGATCAAACATGGAGGTTACCCATGGAGGTTCAAATATGTTTTGCGGTTGCTTTGCTGCTTTTGGCATTGGATGCCTTGACTGTGCGAACAGTATCATGAAATGTGGTGATTACCAAAAGAATTTTGGACGCAACAGTGGCCAGTGTCAGAAAGCTGCATCTCCACCAGAGGTCACGGGTCTTCCAGCAGGACAATGACCCCGAAACACACTTCAAAAAGCACTCAGAAATGATTACAAACAAAGCTCTGGATGTCTAAAACGTCCAGATCTGAATCCTATATAACACCCGTGGAGAGATCTCAAAACAGCAGTTAGGAGAAGGCAAAAGAAGGCAAAAGCAGTTTGCAAAAGAAAAGTGGTCCAATTTTTATTTTTTTTTTGTGTTGTTCCAATGCAAAAATAAACATGCGAGTACCAAAACATTTGCAACTGCAACAATTTCCTGAGTATTATTTCTTTATATTTTCATTATAACACAATTACAGGTAAATCCAACTATTTAAAATTTTGCGATCTATTATAATTAATCACAGTCCATGACTCATGCCTTAATTTATTATCTAATTCTGTACATTGTACAAATTTTATTGTTTTATTTTAATTATCTTGCATTTTCCACCTGCACGCTCACATAAAGTCTCTCTGCACGTATCTCTATTTTTGTCTCTTTCTGTAAGATGTTTTTCTTTTATTTATTCTCTCTGTTAAGGATGATTTTGCAGGCAGAAATTGCAGGCAGCGGAGATGTGAGTGGGACAACAAAAGAGAAGATGCCGTTTTTATGAAAGCTACAATAAAAGACGAAACACAGACCCCCCAAACCTATCCAACACCCTTCACAGTCCCTATGACTAGACTAGACAACTTTTCACTGCTTTTTTTTTTTGTAAACGTTCCATTATCACTTCCCGGCTGATTTCGGGTAATTGTTAGGGACAGTTTTTACACTGTTTTGTTAATGGCAGACAAACCCCTGAAGGGCGGAACAGAGATAGGACCAATTACAGAGCTGCCTGGCCTTGAAGTAATCAAAATTATTATATGAAAACAGCTCATTCCCCTGTGTATTATTCTGTGTGTGTGTTTACTGAGGAAAGTGGGTCATGTTGCGTTAGAGAATGGGATGTAATAAATTGCTTTCAGAAGTTTGGTGGCACGAGTTCATGAAGTTCAGTGCAGCATCTTTTCTGGAGCGTGTTGCTGAAGGTAAATCAAAGTGTGTTAGGTATTTAGCGGTGAAAGGACAGCAGATTGCGATTTTTAATTAACCTCTTGTTAGACATACCGCACATTTATGACTATGTTTTGAAGCAAAGTTTGGAAATCGCATTATACCAGTTGCATCTGGCGAACGGAATCCTTCAAACCTTTATCCCGGCGATATCAACAAAAAGCAGCTTGATTTGCTAGTAATAGTTTATTATTCAATATCGAATCTACCAATGCATGTTCTTGTTGCATTATATATGATTTGTTATGAAATTTTAATTGAATTTCACTTACATAACTGCAGGTGCTTGTTATTAACACGTGCTCTTTTAAATGCATTGTTTGATTTGGTGCAAATGATTGCTGTTTTCTGTGTTACTACAAGCATGCTTCTGTCTGTATACTGCAGGCGAGGAATAGGGAGAGTTTGTGTGTCTTCTAATTGGAGAATGTCACAGATAGTATGTTATTAAGATTAGTAAGTAATAACCTTGTTGTCAAGCAAAGCAAAAATGGAGAAAGCAGAAGTAATGCTACCATCTTATTGGGTAACTTTATGCAATGCACACTGTTGTAGATGTTTAAAGTGGCTTTTTAATAGGCTAAACTGTAAAGCTTGGTTTAAAAAAATAAACCAGGCCATGAGTATATAAAGCGTTTTCCTCTTGAAGATGTACACCGTTAACAAATGGTTTTTCTAGCACTTTCTGGATGACAAATGGTTCCTGGTAGAACCATTAGTCTGCCATTTAAAGACTGTTCTGCAAGCAAAGCTCCCAAGTTTCTGGGCCACACATTTGCTAAAATGTGAACTACAATATTTCGTTCAGCTAATTCTAGGTTTGGGGGTTTTGTTTGCTTACTTTCTGACTGTATGAATATATACGTTATCATGAAAAAAATTTGAGACGGTTTTTGATGTTTGAAGTCTTTTATGCTCGCCCATCCGTTCATTAAATAAGAAATGCCGTAAAAAGTGCAATATTGTAAAAATCGTGTTGCAATAAAATGAAGAAAAAAAAATCAATTTTTAATTTAAATAAAATATATTTTATCCCTGTGACGCAAAGCTGATTTTCAAGCAGTCATTACTTGGGTCTTCATTGTCAATCATTATAATATGCTGATTTGGTGCTCAGGAAATATATATATTTAAATACATAGTATGAAAGGTTAAAATAATTGCATTTGTTTGTCTGTTTTTATCAATTTAATATTCTTTTTGTTGTTTTTCTACTTGTATAAACTTCAATATCTTTGGCAGACATTCATATCTGTCTGCCTCTATGTCGAAACAGCCTAAATACAGTATGTACACTGTCCAGTATTGGCAGGGCCTGTCTGCACTACAAGATGTACTTTAAAGTCTGTCTCCTCACATTAGTGCAAAGCATCTTTCATTCACAGAGTCAGCAATGTCTTTCTGATGTTACCTAAAAATGCTGAATCTTCCTACTTGCGGCTATTATTGTTGAATTATATTTAGAATTATACATTTATGCTTTAGAATAATTGTCCCCTTGCCAGGCTCCCCTAAAGCAGATCAGGGCAGAAAATGTGTGGATGCTTCTGTCTGACAAGCCGTCTGTGAAAATCTGTGTCTACCCGTTTAGGAAGCAGTGCTGTCACTCAAACCCAGGTTTGTGTGTAATTTGAGGTGGAGTCTACCACAAATAACAAGCATGACATCCAAAGCTGATATGTTGCAAAGACTATGCGGTGAGCTGTTTTTAATGAGTTGTACGTATCTTCTTCAAGATGTTTGTCCTGGAGGAGACATCTCACTGTCAGAAACGCTTCCATGTCGATGTGCCTGACCGTTTTTTTTCTGCTTTTCCCTCTCAAACTCTCAATGTACAGTGCTGTTTCGCCACAGAAGGATGACGTCATTTCAAATTGTGCTCTTTTTATTTACCGAGATGCCGCATCTCTTTTTTTGAGGGGCTACTGCACCAGCCAAACAAGAATGGGAATAGAAACAGATAGCTTTCACCATGTTTTATAGACCTCCATGGCACAATCTGCACCTATTATTCTTGGATGACAGTGTTTTAAAGCAGGAAAACGGAGTATTAGTCCTGAAGACGGCAGGAGAGCTGAGACAAATTAAAATCATCTGCTGATTAGAGAAATACGGCACCCATTTCCTCTTCGACAAATGGAAATCAAAGTGCTCATTACTCACACGCTGTTAGGCTCCATTTTAAAAAGCTCATTTTTTAAAAGAGGACAGTAATTTCAGGATATTATGTCATGCTTTGTGTTGCCTCAGCAGTTTTTTTTTTCTACCATATTGGAAATTCTGCTTCTTCTGAAAACAAGCGGATATAAGGCTGGCTGATAAAACCTGTAGATTTTTCTTTCTTCTACGCTATTGATTTCTGAATAATGAGCTGCCTAAAACTGGCCAGATGCTCCGAGCTCAGCGTTTAACGGATCCATTAAAGCTCCATTGGCACAGATCTGCTCCAAGGGCGGAGGGATTTGTCTCTTGAAAATGATCTCTGCGTGTTTGGCACGCTCTTTACCTTCCTCTCTAATTATTTTCTTAACTTGTGTTGGTAAAATCAAAACTAGATGCTGTAAGTTAAGTTTAAAATATATATACCGTTCTATGAGGTGCAGATTGTTGATTAGGGGTGTCAGGGATCTTCTAATCCAGGTCCGTTGATGCCTGATCTGCAGGTTATCAGTTTCTCATGCAGTCCACACTGGAGAAGCTGCAGCCAGAGATAAAACCACAATCAGAGACACAACTGATGGCCTGACCAGTGATTGAGGGACTAGGGGGGGGCTAAAATATTCCTTAATTCACCCCCAGTTATCTCCATAAACAGGCCTAAAGGGCAGAGGCTATGCAATCGCACCACACTGTGACATCCTTCATGACGTTGGGCAGATGTAAAAGAAAAAATACCATGGTAATAAGTACTCACCAGAGTAAAGTCAGCAATGGGTCATTTTTTAAAGGGATAGTTCAACCAAACATTTTAATTCTTTCATTAATTACTCACCCTTACGAAAACAAATTAAGATTTTTTTTATGAAATCTGACAGCAATGTAACTACCGTGTTGGAGGTATAAGGACATTGTTAAAATAGACCACGTGACATCAGTAGTTCAACTAATTCTATGAAGCTACGCAAATATTTTTTTGCGATCAACACATGCTGGATTATTGTGGTGAGATTCTAGACAGATACAAAGCCGTCACTGGGGCAGTATCCTGGTACAAAACAATCTTTTTACCTGACCCCTTACAAATTAGTAAAGTGCACATTCTTTATTTTTGTTTCTCTAGGTCCTAATTTTTTATGGAAAAAAAAGAAGAAAAATGCGGCTTGATGCATGTAGAAGCTTTAACACTAAGCAAAAAATAAAGAACTTTATTAAATTCTAAGATATCAGCGATAAGACGATTACAGTGGAGACTAGTAATTCGGTATTAAGATAATGTAAAGATAAGTAAAGATATGAAAGTTTTACCATTTGTATTAATGCTGCAGTGCAGACCCCATTCGTAAGCGTTATGTGAGAGTTATGTGGGTGTGTTGATGTCTGTATAAGAGAGAGCTTTTGTGTGAGATTATGGTTTTGGGCTTGCCTGTGGGTTATCTAGGGTTTCTTTTATGTCCTGCATTGTATTTGAGATTTGCACTCTTAATTAGATTGTGTGAAAGGACAGATTAGGACCATCTAATTTGAACACATCCAGAGTTAATGAACCAAAAAAGCTGAATTCTGATCAACTTCATTTTGCAGTGTGTTGGTGCATAACCAGCTTATTTTAATTTGTTGCTGGAGTAAATTATGGCCGTGAAGACAATGTTGGGATGTTACCTACATTTATTTAATGTTCACAAATTAAGCTTTTGCCTTTTTAAAGCCTTAGTCATTGCTGGAAAATGTGTTTGAAGGTCACTGCAGTCTGCAGCAAAGCTTTTACCACCAAAAGTCCTTCAGTCTAGTCTCAGTGGTGCAATTCCATCTCTGTTACACAAACGTCATGTACAGCACAAGCTGGCAGACAACAGCTTTCTGCCTGACTTGAAGCTCTTTGAAAGATTTGTGTCTTTTTAAGAGGCAGGTTGAGCCGGTTAATGAACATTAAAGAAGAGAATGTTCTTTTAAACAATCTGTGTGCTTCAAATTGCCTCCGTGAACTCATTTTATTTCTTTTTCTGTGCATCTTTGCCTCATGAGAGAGGAAAAGAATCTGTGATACCTTTTGTGAAGTTATAAACAAATCATTTAAATTCAAGTTTTATTTGTATAGCACTTGATACAAATTGTTGCAAGGCAGCTTTACAGGAAATTAGGTTTCTACAATATATTTAGTATATCGCTTATCAGCTGTGACTATGTCAATGTGATGTACATATGACAGAAATGTACAATCAAATCTAATTTAATGACTGCAAAATCATACAGTTAATGACTGATTTAATGAATGAATGCGATCAAACAGACAATGAACACTATTAACAGCAATGCTTATATGTTCAAATAAAACCTATGGCAAAATTTTCTATATGTTGTTTCAGGGTTGGCATCATCTGAGGTCCTCTGAGACATTATCTGTAATCAGGTGTTCGGTCAGGTTAAATATTTTTAAGGTCGCATTCAGACTGAAGCTTGTGTAATTCCTTGTTACCATGGGATGTTAATGGATGTATATTGAAAACGGCAGAGGACCTAGTATAGATCCTTGTGGCACTCCATGCTTTACTGGTGATAATTAAGATGGCTCCTCGTAGTGATCGGGCACATACGTTCTAAACCATCATAAAGCTTGCCCACATCCTATACATACTGCAGTTGTCAAGAAAGCAGCAAACTGATTGGCTTAACATAATTTTCAAAAAGTGTGCATTAAGAAACTACCTACAAACAAGACTCCTACAAACAAGAGTAAATAAAATGGCAAACTTTTGAGTTTTATTTCCCATACTGACAACACGTTGTCCTGTTCCTCCATTACGGTGTACATTGTGCAATAGGTAATAAGAGTTTCAACAGGCAAAAGTGATTATGGAAGGAGAAATGTTTGCCTTATTATGTTGCCTGCCAATTACTGGGATATCTTTTCAGTTTATAACAGTGTGTGTTTGTGTTGATGTGGCATCAGACAGGTGTCATCCTCTTCATCAGGGAGATGCCTCAGAGCTGAGCAACGTAGATGCCTGCTTATGCGCTGTGGATAAGAAAAGCACAGGATAACAAGGTCCCCGAAGCCCTATTATTTGGGCTGATATTAGAAGCATTTGTGTATGTGTGTGGAGTCTGTGTTCCCTTGTGTGTGTGTGTGTGTGTGTGTGTGTGTGTGTGTGTGCACTGCATGTGAAATCTGTGTTTGTCACTGTCAATTCAGATGAGCTCTGTGTTTATTTGATGAATAAACCATCTCTCTTCACTTCTTTTCATGGCTGTTAAAGTCAAGTAATGATCATACGTTTCTATTTACACACCATCCATCACAATGGCAATACGTTTTTGGATTTAACACTTGAAATCAGTATTAACAGACCGCTGCTTAAAGGGATAGTTCATCTAAAAAGCAATTCTGTCATTGCTTACCTGTCCAATTTCAATGAATATGATGAATGCTTGAGTATCCATGCTGCAATAGGACAGCATAAAAGCATCACTAGATGCTAGAAATTGTTTTTTTTGTTTTCTTTTACATAATCTGTTCTTTAAACATCCGTGTAGCTGTCAAGTAGAAAGTTTAATGTATTTTTAGATAAAAATTGGAAATTTTTCTTCTTAATATATTGTGTGTTAAACAGTCGTTTCCTTCAAAACTGGTTGTTCTTGAGCAGAATTAGCTGCAAAGTAGAAAAAGGAGACAAAAACGACCTGAACGGAAAAAGGTCTCGTCCACATTTCAGCTTTTTCTGGCAAAGAACCACCCATTTAGAAAGGTATACAAGAAAAACGACCAACTGCAGTTTTGTTTTTATGTTCCATCTGATAAAGGTTTATCTGAAATAGTTCATGTACCACGATAATAAACCAATGTATAGACTGTAAGACACTGCCGGGGTCAGAATAATTTTATTCAGCAAGGATGCATTCCAAAATATTCAGGAATGGCATTTATAAGTATTATATAAAAAAAGTACTTTTTAAAATAAAAGCTGTTCTTTTGACATTTCTGTTCATCAAATAATGAAAATATGTGATACTGAAGGAATAATGGCTACTGGAAATTCACCTTTGCCATAACAGGAATACATAACATTGTAAATAAAAATATATTCAAATTGAGAACTGTTATTTTAAATTGTAATAATATCTCAAAATGTTATTTTATTTACTGTATTACTGTATTTACTGCCTTGGTGAGCATAAGAGTTATTAGCAACCTCATTTTTGGCTGCCATGCACCGTGGAATATGTTAATGTCTATCACCCTATAGGTACAGTAGTTTATACTCTACATTAAATGAATATTTCTGTATTCCCCACAGAGCTGTTCTGTAAGGATCTGAACTTTTGTACTGATTTGACCTTACAAAGTAAAGATAGATGTTTTTTGCCTCCACTGGAGCACTGACTGTTCTTTCAGTATGCAGTTTTTTAACCTTCATAAGAGTAATTTAATATAACCTATCTTGAATATCAATCTCTCACTTGCTTCCTTTAGAGAAAGCACCCGTCCTTTCTCCCTAGAGATCAATAAAAATGAAAAAGCAAACAAACAAACAAAAAAACCCGGAATAAAACAAATCAAGCTTTGCAACACCATCTGAACATGTTTAGTAATACAAAGCGTTTTGTGTTTGACATGCAGCTGTACTTGAGCTGGCCAGATCCAGTATAACTCTTGCACGGCTGACAGTTCTTGGACACTCAGCGTGATGTCACTGAAGACCTCTGGCTGGCCCTGCAGTGCACCTACACGTCTTTAGACATGTTCTTCCCGTTTGAACACAGGTTTCTGATCCCTAGAGGAAGCAGAGAAAGGTCAACTGCTCGCTCGTAACCTGTGTTTCCTGTACTCCAGCGCTGTCTGCACAACTGCACTCAGAAGCTTTTGACCTTTCAGTGTGATGGAACAACTTTGATGTAAGACTGAGTTTCCAGAGAATATGTTTTCCACCACACCCTTGATCTCTCAGCCTTTTTCTCACCTTCTGGATTTTGTCCTTCGTGATTCTTTTTCTACTTTTAATTTAAGAACGGCATTTTTATACAAACGAGCACAAAAAAGACACATAAAACACTTTTTTTTAGTAGCCAGCTGGCTAATCTAAATAAAAAAAGTCTTGAATTCATGCAGAATCTTTTAAACTTTTACTTTTTTAGCTAGCTCTTTAGTTATATGCTTCTTTGGCGATGAAACTAAAATAAAGGTGCTTCACAGTGCCATAGAATAAGCATTTGTCTGATTGCTTCCAAAAAGAAACTTCAACATATGAAGACACTTTCACAAAAGGTTCTTTGTGGCATAAGAACATTCTTCAGATTATAAAAAGGTAAGAAAGAGATGGTTCTTCAAAGACTGAATGGTTCTTTGTGAAACCAAAAATGGGTCATCACTGTAAAGATGACCTTTAAGCACCTTTATTTTCAAGAGTGTTAGAAAGAGTCTTGTTGCATTATAGGTTCTTTAGATCATTATATTGGTTCTAGGTTCTTTAAATTGCCAGATTAGCAAAAAACTAATAAACTAGAGAATTTGTTGGACCTTAAAGGGTTTTCTCTGGCAAATGACTACTAATTGTTGACTGCTTGATCTGGTGATTTGGTCTTCATGTTGGCAAAAGACCTTCAACTGTCTTAAAGCACACTTTCTGACATTATGTAAAGTACTTGTAGCCTAAGGGAGCATAACCAGGGCCAGGGCCATTTAGCAATAAAGAGGATTAGACAGTGAAGAAAAATGGATTAGGATTAGAAATATTTCTTGTCGTATTTTGTTTTGAAGGGAAGAAATTACAGCGATTATAACAGAGTGTTCATTTAAATCCTCCCTCAAACAAGAATGAAGAGGTGACCTTCAGATGGAGTTACTTTGCAGAAAACTCCGCACATGTATCGTTTAGACGCTTAATAAACTGTATTGCTTTCTGACGAGAGCGGAAGGCACTTTGAGATAAAAGTAAATGTGATAAAAGCGCGATGTCAGCGAGGGGAACGTATATCACTGAAACAAATATTCCAGCAGGTCTGTTAATACCTTTTTTATCTGTATTTGTTTTCTTTTCATCACATTCGCAGAGACGCCCTCTCGATTCCTACGGTTCAGTCAGGCTATCACTAAATTATGATGCAGAAAATGAAGCTCTTGACATTTGCCAAAAAGCCTTTCATGAGATTTCAAGCGGATGACCTCCGAGATCGTTGTAACGGGTCTGAGAGCCAGCTTAAATCTTTAAAGAGTTCGGTATCTGCTTCGCTGCTAATCATAGAGGCTTGTGTGAAAGTCGTTCTAATCTTTTTCTTCCATCTTTCTCCTTTTTTCCCAGTTTTATTCCCACCCCTTTTCTCAAAGATTTACTCCACTTCTATAGCAACATTATTTAATGATCTTCTCTTTCCGTTGCAGTTCTTTCTATTTCCTGTAAAAGTGACGCTGCTGTTATTTGCAGGCAACTTGAGGACACCTCTTGAACCTATTCAAGACAGATGCTTCTCGTGTGTTATAAGATTCTGGATGGTTCAACTCTGATTTAGTGTTTGATAACTAGTTACACTGGTCCATGTCTTAAATAATTCACAGCAAACTATAATACAGACGGGGTAAATTTACAAAGTATGCTCAATTTTGAGGATATAGTCAAATTTTCAGATAAAAATATGGCTTGAATTTGTGAAATCTTAGTAATAAATATCTGTGTCATATTTCACTCACAAATAACATGAACACAGATTTTTTTTTTTCTGTTAAATTTTTATTTGTCCTTTCTTTCCAACATTTGACATTATTTTCATGACATTTCCACTAATTTCCGAGAGACTCGATATATTAGTAAATCGTAAGTAAAAAACAATAAATTAATAATTAAATACTGTTTACCCAAAATTGGGGGTTGGGTGAGTTAAAAGTCTCTTTTGTTAATATGTTGATAAGGTAATAACGGTTTCTCATTATTTTCATTGTTAAAAAACAAACAAAAACACTTGTGCCAATATTTTCATCTTTTGTGACATTATAGATTTCTGTCAGATTCAATCACTTTAATGCATCTTTCCTGAATATTCAAAAATGTAACTTTTTTTTTAATAGTAGCGTAATTATTATTTTTATGTGTATTTTCACATTATGCAGTGGGCTGATTCTAAATGCCATAATTATAAAATAATCACAATGCATGTTATTAATGGCCCAAAAAGTAAGTTTAATTTCTGTTTTGTAACATGAAACATAAAAGTAACATAAGTTTAATAACGTTCAGTTTCAGTTTTTAGTGAAAAATGACCTTATGACTTTTTTTGTGAGGTTCACCTACCTAGTTAGGATGGATTTTTCCAATGCAGTTATGTTTTATTTGTGACCGAACATCACTGGCATTGTTTGGCAGTTCTATTAACACTTCATGAGTTTTCTGTGTGATCTATTGCTAACATGATATCTGTATAGGTTCCATTCTTGCATTGGATTGAGGCTTGATTTAACGCTCCATAACAGTCGATATGGCCCAGTAACAACCCAGAGATACCAGAGCCAGTAAAAATGATTGCTCTTAGTAGAACTATAGAAATCAATAGCACATAGAGAGCTGTGACTCCTGAGACTTCTCCAAACTTCTCCAAGTGAATCAGTGGGTTTGCAACCGACAGTGGCCTGTTCTTAAAATTGCGTTCGAAACGTATTTTTCTGCAGATGAGTCATTAGCTTTACATAAGTCAACTCTGCAATGCACTGGGCTGCGGGTTAACAGTAAGGACAGACCAAAACTATAAGTATTTATCACTGAAAGTAAACTAAAGGTGACCTAAAGGTGCCGTTCTTATCGCTGGAGAAATATCAGTGATCAAATATAGAGCAGGAGTGACCTTGAATGGAGCTCGTGGTAAAGCGTGGACAAGCACACGTTCTCTTTTTGCCTCCCCAGGGGAACGCCGCAGGGTGACTGTGCTCTTCCTCATTAACTTTGGTGTGTGCCGATCATGCATTTAATGTTCCTGTCTCAGCCCACTGCACTCCTCCATGGTTTAATGAGAAACCGAAAACAACCTGCCAGAGAGGAAGCTGCGTTTTATAAGTATTTCATCAGAATCACGACAAAAACTGCTTAAATGTTCTTTCCTTAGTACAGACGTTTGGACAGAGGAAGAATCGGTTCGTGTTGTCTAGGTAACCACCATGTCTGGATCTGTGAGGAGGGAAAAGTCTCGTTCTGGCGTAAGACCCAACAGTATTGGAGAACCCGAGTGTGTGAAAAGCCAAAAATATTATCTTTTTTTTTAGCACCATTTAGGGTAATAAAAACATGATGCGCATTTTTAATCACAAGTGTGATTACAGATTAAAATGTTCACTGATTCATTTTTTTACTTAATTATTGCATCTTTTTTGTGTCAATTTTATTAGGAAGGATTACAGTAGTTCAAATTTCCTGATAATTACCGCCATGCCAAGATATTCATGTGTTTCTTTCTTCAGTCAAAAATTATTTTAAAGAGATAGTTCACCAAAAAATAACTAATTACTCTTGCTCATGTTGTTACAAACCCATAAAAAGTTTTAAAACATTAAAACATTTTCTCTATATAGCAGACTTCAATGCGAGCCAATGGGTTAAAGGTCAAAATTGCAGTTTCCCAGCCAAGGAATAAATGTCTTATCTAGCAAAATGATTGGTCAAAAACGTATTTACATAAATTTATATACATATATATAGGTAGAGCAACGATGTCAAAAATTAAGAAAAAGGGACATCTTGAATCTTTTGGAGTCCAAAAAGCTTTTGAAAACATCACAATAATCCACATGACTCATAATGTGAGGCGAAGTTCATTTTATGAAGCGAAAAGCTGTGTTTGTACGAAACAAACTCACCATTAGGAGGTTTTATATTGCTTTCTCCAGTGAAAAAGTCATCTCGTCTGAATCAGGAGAGAAATATTCACAGTTCAAGTCTCATTTGCAAATGGAAACAGTCCAAAACAAATATGTTTCTAAACAAATATGTTGATGGATTTTGATGTGACGTCAGGAGATCAGGGAATGGACTTTTTTCACTGGAGATTATGTACTTGTATTTTTGCCAGAAGTGATGGTTTAAAGTAAAAAAGACACCTGGATGGATTTGTTTATTACAAAAACAGTTTTTCACTTCACAAGACATTAACTGATATGGAGTAATGCGGATTGCTCACTACAATTACATTTTATGTCATTTAAGTCAAAATAAACTGAACTAAAGTGAGTTATTTAAACCCTGAAATTAGTTTGAGCAGTTTTAAACGATTCCAGAAGCAACAGCCACAGACGCATTTATACAGCGCAACAGTTTCTCAGGCTTGCTCTGGACAGCCTCATTTGTCTTTTTGCTTATCTCAGCAATATGGAACATCCCGAGTTCCTTGTCAGGTGAGAAAATCTATGTTCAGCCAAAACCAGGCCAAATCGCCCCTCAGGATGTCTTCACTCTGGCGGACTATATTGAGACTGAAATTACCCTTGAAGATTAAAGCACTTCTCTGTGCCAGGTTATCGCAGGTCTATAGCGAAAACTCATTTACTAACATCTTCCTATATATTTCTCTGCATCGCTAGCCAGTATCAGAGAACAAAAACATCTGGGCCGTATGTCAAGCGTGCAATTAAGCAATTACATTTCCAAATCGAATTACACAGGGGAATGATTCATAAAATGACCAATTGCCCATGTACAATCACATTAATGCGATAACACTTTTTACTGCCGCAATTAAATTCGGTCATGGAGGCCGCTTTCAAAACCGCCCTCGGAGCATATCAGAGCTAAATTTGAACCGCTTTTAGCTGAAACGGCTTCGTTAGAGCAAGACGGGCCGGCACTCTTGTTAAAAAGATCTATGATCCCCTCACTGGAAGACATGACTTTCTTTTTCTTTGACGTACCACCTTGAAAACTGTAATGAATTGCCTTTGAATTACATTTTTGCATGAAGGCGAGTTGGCAGAGGGTGATTCTGTGAGGTGAGGGATGCATGCATAAAGCCCAAGGATCAGAATGAAGGAATCAGTTTGTGGCTTGTGTTTGTGTGAGCCAAACTCGTCCCTTCACCATGCGTTCCTTTCTAATTGGGCTGCTGTGTTTATTTGTCCTCAGAAGTTAAAAGACCACGTCATGGCGAGGCCATCACTGCAGGCACTCTCTACAAGGTCACTGCAACAAAACAGCCCACTGTAGCCCTTAAGAGAAAGAAATGTTAATGACACCAACTCGCTAAGATGTGCGTCTTTTGATGCTGGTGAAAGTTTGAAATTCTTCTTCGGAGACTGATGGTCAGAAAATTTCTTGTCATGACTGAGGGTTCATTGCGGTTCAAAAGAGGTCTTGGTCGTGGTGGTTGACTAAGGCAGACAAACACATTTGAGATCTGTCGCTTTCTGCCCACTTGTAGCTTTGAGTGACCTTCAAGAGCATTCGAATGTATGCTGATCTCTATGGAAACAGACAGGAAGTGGAACTAGAGTGAAAACCTATGGCTCTTTGAGAGTGTGACGCAGAATCAGAAAAGTAGCAGCTTTTCACCAAAGCTTTAATAGATCTATCTATCTATCTATCTATCATTTGCAGTATATTTTACAAGAAAATACTATTTAAATATTTAAAGAATTTCTGAGTACTAAATGTTTGAGGAATAAAGTGCTGCTGCTCTGAATAATATATATATATAACTAGATATTTGATAGATGACAGACAGATAAACCCAAAAAACAGGTGTTATTTCCTGGTTGCCAATGCAGTCGTTGCAGCTCGAGTGGGTTTTGGCTAGTGATCGATACTGGATGGTGCATTTAATGACTGACGGTTATCACATCAAGAGTGCTTAGAAATATCGCCAAATAACTTGCTTATTCCTCTAATGCGACTTTCGGCTCGGTGCATGTCCAGCTGCCTGCTGGGAAAATCCCACTGATCGATAATCCATCGAGATGGAGTGCTCCGATATGACCCGAAGCATTGTGTTTTTGTTTGGAAAATTACAGTGAAAGCAGCACTTCGCTGCATTTAAAGAAAGATCACATGGCGTGTCAAAGAAACCGGACCGCAGCTGATATGTAATGCAAAATGACGTTCACTGAACGTGGCGTGTTTCATATCCACTTGGGTTGTATGTCAATATCTCATGAATGTTAAAATGAAGCGCTCTGCAGCCGGTAATCTATGACTCCCTGAACTGGGCAGCCTGTGTTTACATGCTGTAATTGCATTCACTTCTTGCAGATTTTCAAAGCATAAACATTCCTCACCAGAGCGCTGGAGAAAAGCATGCGCTTATGGCTTCGGCCTAATTAAAACCATACAGTATGCTCACTTGCGCTCTGTTTATTATGAGCGAGACGGCTGGTGAGCGCGGCATGCTGTCGGTTTAGAAAGGTTCCTGTTATTTCTGTTGAATTAATTCTCAGAGCTTTGAAGGCTGATCGATAGCTCTTGAATGACTGCAGATCTCTCCCTGACTGTGGCATTTAAAGGCAATCACCATGTCCTGGCTGGTCCCGAATGGAAGAGGCCGATTCTGCACCTCTTATGCCTTTTTCATTGTCTCTTTATCAGAATGCACCTGTATCGATCCTGTTATTATGCACATGGAAAATGTGAAAATATTATTAACAAACATGGTCAAAACTTGAACTATGAATGTTGTAAGCTTAATCCATTCTACTTCTCTTTTTATGTAATTTAAAGGTGAATGAATAGGACAATGATGATACAATATTATTTAATACAGTAAACTAGGATTGTGCCATCTTTTAGAATTGAATAATGTATTTTAAATTCAAAACACCTCCATTTCAATTAAGTAAATTAATTTGAGTAAATTTCTAAAAATGAAAATAATTTCCTTTTTAAAAATTTTAGAACGGTAGCATCTTTAAAAAAAAGTTTAAAAACTTGATTGACAAGGACAAATATGCATAAAAAGGTCTCTTATGTTACTAAGATTGCATTTTATTTGATGAAATAATACACTAATATTGTGAAATATTGTTAGTAGTGCAATTAATCTCAACCGAAATAAAAGTTTTTTGCTTAATATCTGTGTGTGCTATATATATTATTTACCTATAAATAAATAAATACGCACACATACAGTATATATTTTTATGATATATAAATGTGTATAAATATTTTTCTTAAACATACTGTATACGTGCACACAAATATAAAATATGCATACTACACACATACACTATGTAAACAAAACTTTTATTTTGGATGTGATTGATTGTTTGACAGTGCTAATGCTTATTACTATTATTATTATTATTATTATTATTATTATTATTATTATTATTATTATTTAAATGAGTTTAAAATGTAATTTATTTCTTCAATGGAAAGTTCAATTTCCAGTCTTCAGTGCCTTCAGAAATCATTCTAATATGCTGTTTGATGCATATTAGAGTGCATAAACATGTCTTATAATTATCAGTGTTGATAATATTGTACTGCTTTGTAACATTAATGTAACATTTATAAACGTTTGGGGTAATTATAAGTATTAATTTCTTTAAAAAAACCAAAAAAACATTTTTTAAAGAAAAAACACCACAAACATTTAAACTGTAAGATAGACAGAAAGACAGGTGACAGCAGATAATGAGACATTCAGTTCTCTTAACAGCGTCTCGGGGCATGTCAGTCTACAACTTTAGATATTGCCAGCCCACTAAAAGAAACTTGGATGCTTTCGAACCATCTAAGTACCTGCAGGGATTGTAATGTTCAGCTTAATGTTCTTTTGTTGAACATCCCTGCGCCTCTTTCCTGCCGTGTGTTATTGTTGCTTCACAGTTTGACGATTTGCCTTTGGCAGAGCTTTGTCTGCGAGAAGCGCTCAGAGGATCTTACTTATCTCCAACACACCAATGAGAAAGAGAGGGCGATATTACAGTCGTCCATCACAGAAATCCTGCGCAGTTTACCGTCCAATTTGTCTGGGAACAGCACAGAAAATCCCTGAAAGTGCTCTATTGAGCTGATCAAATGGACAGGAAGTGGGTCACGAACCAGGGGACTTTTCTAAAGCCCATTTATCTACCGAAACAATTAGAGAAAGAGACCGAAAATTCTCTCAGCTCAGTCTGTCACAATTCATCAAAATCATTAGCCCCTTAAACGCAGAGTGAGAAAAATATATGACCGAATAAGGATAAATAATGTATAAAAGTATATTCCAAATGTAAAGTTTTGTAACGGAAAGCGTTTATGTTGCTGTTTCTGCTATGCCAGGTTCACATTTTTATTAACGGTAGTTAATATGTATCAGAAAAAAAAAACGCGGCTGCCTTAAAATCAAGTATTTGTCCTTTTTCTGCCTTTTTATCTAACAATTCAATATCTCAAATCTGAGAAAAAGTTGTGAGAGATCATAATTGTCATAATTGATATAAAAAGATAATAAAAGTCATAATTGCTGCATGTAAATTTATAATTATGCAAAAAATAAGCCTGAATTCTATCTTTGAATAAGTCCACAGTATTTTGCCAATTTGTGTCTCACTTTTTTTCCATCCAGTTACGAATTTATCTCTCTTAAACTCTTAATTTCTGACCTTTTATCATTTTTTTGCATTCCCTGGCAGACAATTACCTTCCATAGGAATCACGCATTTGCATTGCTAAACTCTCCCGGGGGCTAAAAACAACAATTATGTATATATAGAAGGATGGTGTTTGTAATGTTTGCATGCATGTGTGATCAGCTCTTTATACGCTGGTGCAAGCATGCAGTCATTACTCACTGCTCATTAATTTCACACGCCACGCAGACACAGCTTACATCATCCAAATGTTAAAAAACGCTGAAGTTGGCCCAGGGTCATTTAAGTCCAGGGAGCAAATCTGTCAGGGTTCTTTTTCCAGGGTAACCTCTGCACCTCGCAAATTGTGAAAATTTGTCCTTAAAATAAGCATTTCTTGGTTCACTTATTTTGCCTTGCCTCAGCAACTTTGTTGGCTTTTAGAGGCGGGCCGATTTGCTTTGTCAGCAGGGCCGAGGCTTTAGAGTCACGCTAGGGGCAGTAGGTTTACTCAGAGCCCACAGGTCATGCATCTGTACCTCAGCACGGCCTGTTCTCCAGTGCCCTTGGGAAAGAATCATTACATTACGGAGTGCAGCACTGCCTCCGCTGTCAGGGTTAATCAAGTTTTAAATTTATAGTTCAACACCTTGTGCCGAGCGTATTATCGCCCTGCCATTGAGTCTGAGACAGCGAAGCGGAAAAAAAATACAATTATGGTGAGTTTTCACCTGTAAATTAAAGATATGAAATTAAAATAGACTTTGTTTTTGTAATAAATGTCTTTGGTCCGGTAGTGCAACCTTGAGGAAAAAATAGTTTTTATAGTACTTGTTCAGGATGCATTTGAGTCAAAAATGTCTCTTTCTGCATCTTTGAAATTAGATTTCACTTCAGAAAAAGAAGAAATGGTAACACTTTATTTCAAGGTGTCCTAGTTACACCTATTACGTGTTCTTTTTATTTGATTAAAAATTAATTACGCATAATTGCATGCAATTAACCTTAAGACAAAGCCAAATCCTAACTCTGACCATATAGTAAGTACACGCAGTTAATTAATTTTACTCAGTACAGTGTAATTACACTGTAACAAGGACACCTTAAAATAAAGCGTAGCTGAAAAATCATATCTACCTGTAATATCACATATATGCAGGCCTAACAAATTATATTGATAATTGTGTATTTCAGAAATGAAAACATTAAGGAATCACTAACCTGGATCTCTGAAATTAGCTTGTTTATTTAAAATATAGCTTTTTGTTATGTTTTTTGTGAAAAATAAACCTATATATTGGTCAAAGACTATAGAATACCCAAGACGTGTCACTCGTATAGTTTTTTAATGTGGAAAAATGCAACAATTAAAATGGCCGATCAATCACAAGATGCCCCGCCTTCTAAATAAGTCACCGCATTACAGCATCTCCTGTCAGCATCTTCGGTTGCTATAGAGACAGTCAGCATTCTGAGATGCGCACCTAGGACTGCGCATGCTCCTGAGAAATAAGCTTTTTTTTAATAAAAACGATATTTTGGCAAAAAACAATAACAACAACAACAACAATTGTAGCACAGTTATTTTGAAATAACTAAATGTAATCTGAAGCTTAGTGAACAGTTTGAGAGAATTTGATGTTTCCCAATACAAAGAGATAGGAGCTGTACTTGGATGCCCAAGAGACGTTTCAAAGATGGCCGCTGTGTGACATGACTTAGAGACTTTGTACTGGTGTAGTTTTTTTATTTTTTTATTTCAGTGAATAGTAAGTTGAAAATATGTTTCATTGTCTTTAATATCCACTACATTTTGCAACCACAATTATTTTATTTTAAAGTTTTTTTTTTTAATACTCGGAAATGAACAACTATTTTCAGTGATTAATAATAAGAAATCAGAATATTAGAATGATTTCTGAATGATCATGTTATATAATGTTGATGATAATTCAGTTTTGCCATTACAGGAATAAATTACATTTTATATTGATGTAGAAAACAGCTATTTTACATTTTACCATTTTACAATATTACTGTTTTTACTGTATTTTATCAATTAAATGCATCCTTGAATCCTAATTATTCCAACCTTTGAATGGTAGTGTGCATAAAATACTAGCAAATACATTGTTTTTTAAAAATAGCTATGTTTTGTACCAAATCGCCAAGCCTTCACGCTATTAGTGTAAAGGTTTATTTTTTTCTCCCCAGCCTTCTTTTTTTAAGGGCTGCAGTCACCATTCAAGCAACTGGGGTTGCCATGGAGATGACTGGTCCTGGTTAAAAGCAGTGGTGGGGAATGACCTCATGCGAGATCTTCTGCTCTTTCAATTAGCCCTCCAGCCTTCCCCATGTCTCAGTCCTGCTCTGAGAGGGCTGGACGAGGCCTTTGTTAGAGAGAAAAGTGTGAACACAGGGCATTCAGCCTGTACAGTGTGTGTGTGCCAGACTGCATCAATGAGAAACACACACACACACACAGTGACAGCAATTACCTTTCAGACCATTTCAACCTCCCATGCTTTCTTCACATCTCCTGGTGGATTGTTTTGTTTGGATGCTCAGATCTATTCTCTGTTCCAAAACCTAGTGAGCTGCCTATGCTGGCAGCATTTTTAAGCACCTCTTTTGATGTAAAACAGATATCATAAAAAGTTTGCCTCTAAAATGTAGATGAGTTTGCTTCTGGAGGAATTTAGCATTAAGTAACTTTCTCACTATGGATCCTCTGCAGTGAACAGGTGCCGTCGGAATGAGAGTCCAAATAGCTGATGAAAACGTCACAGTAATTACCATAATCACAATAATCCACAAATCCATCATTAAGATTTTAACCTCAAACCAGAAATACAACTCCTCTTTCCGTGACATTGCTTAATGAAAAAGTTGTCTCATCTGAATCAGGAGAGAAATATGTACAAATCAACTGATGTTTACGTGAAGAAATTGCCTTAATGGTGAATTTGTTTATTACCAAAACCATAGATTTTCACTTCACAAGCTGTTAACTGATTGGCTGGAGTCGTGTGGATCGCTTGTGGATTATTATGACGTTCTTATCAGCTGTTTTGACTCTCATTCTGACGGCACCCATTCACTGCAGAGGATCCTTTGGTGAGCAAGAGATTTAATGTTATTCTTCCAAATCTGTTTTGATGAAGAAACAAACTCATCTACATTTTGGATGGCCCGAAGGTGAGTACATTCTCAGCGAGTGTTAATTCATTTTAATTAATTAGCTAGCTTCAGCCAATTTTTATGGCAGCATTGAATACATCCTTTTCAAAAAAGGTGATCCCATAACGCACCGTGGCAGGCTTAGTGCTAATTGAATCCAAAACCGTGGGTGAACAAAGCAAGAAAAAGGTAAAAGCGTGTTAAAATTATATTAATATTAATATTATCTTAATATTATTTATTTTTAAAATATTATTAGAATGCAGTAATTATAATTATAAATGTAATTATATAATTAAATTAAAATATGTTTAAAAATATGAAATCTTAATTTAAATTTAAAAACATGAAAACTAATTTTAATAATTGTACAGAAAACAAGCTTCGTATTTTATAGATATTAGAGATATTACTTTTGTACTGTTAGCTGAGCAACATATAGATGTAGAGTGTTTTAAACAAGTCTTAGTGACAGCTAGTGTGCTAAAATTTCATCTCGCTCAGTTTGGAGCACATGTATAATATCCGCAGACAATCTGGCATACTTCACAGAAGAAATGAGGGAATAACCACTAAATCTGATGGCTTGTGTTGTGCTGTCAGTGATAGATGTGACCATATGAAAAGAGATGCGGTTTCGCTGTAAATGTTGTGCGAAACCGTGGTTTCCAGCGAGATTTGTGTTGCATTTGAAAACAATCATAACTGGTAAAACAATGGATGCATATAAACCACAGAATAAGTTTCACATTTTAGAGTAAATCCGGTGCTTTGAATGTGAGACGGTGTTGTGAGACAGCGCTATAAATAACATTGAGATTCATCTCAGTATTACAGCACACCACACGTCGATGATTGCCTGAACGTTCTGATAAAATATCTCTTCAGGAACATACTGTGAATGGAATCCATTAAATCAGACACAAAGGCACAATCATCATTAGCCTGGACTGGATGATTGACACACTGGAAGGCTTTATTGTCCTTCGGAAGGGAACGTCCAGAGAGGCAATGCAGGAGCGAATACAGTTTGATCTAAAGGAAAAGACAGGATAAGGACATGCGAACAGCAGGGTGTGATTAGATAGGAACAAAAGCCCCCCTTTAGTCGACCGGTGGCTCTTTGCTTCGCTCTTCTGAAGCTGACAGAAAATCACATTGACATTTCTTTTATTTGTCTGGGCTCAATTTAAAACGGAAAACTACATCCAAATGTGAAAATATGGCCTGGGTGTTATTTTCGGGCTTTTGGTTACGTTGTTTTAAAAAGTGGGGAGGGAATTTGGAGGCGTGGCTTTAGTCAGACACGAAGGCTCATAAATCGGGAATTTTTATTAGGTTATGCACATTCATTTTTTACTGTGCATATAATAAAAAAAGTTTGGTGCCATTAAGGTATTTTTTTTTTTTTATAAATTGATCATTCAACAAAGGAATAAATTGAATAAGTCACAGTAAAAATATTTAAAATGATATAAAAAAATATGAAATTAAATTGTTTTAGTAATTCACAATAGTACTACTTTTATTTTATTTTTAATCAGATAAATGCAGCCTGAAAGAGAATTCAGTCAAATATACATATTCAAAATCATCTCTGTAATTGAATATCTGCTGATTTAAGTTAAATCTAAATAAAATCACAGTAAAAATTTTGAAAATTGATTGTAATATAAACACACTTTCAAATTAAATTGAGCTAAACATACTCACCTTATGTACAAAACCTTTTTTAAGGTAAAAGAGAGTTTTTGTTCATCTTCACCTCCTAAATGGCAGAAGAAATCACATTGACTCAGTGTTTTTTGCTCTTTTGTACTGAGGATTTATTTCCCAGAGTCATATTTCATTATTTCACTCTGTGAATGAACTGATGGGAAATGTGCCAGTGAGAGAAAATGTAGATGTCTGTCCTTTTGCGTTATCTACAAATGAAAAATTTAATGAGCAGATTATAGACTTTCAGCTTCATATGTGTGGATTATAGGAGACGTTCTCCTGAATAGCAGGGAACATAATTACAGAGAACAATTACATTTCTAATGACTGTCAAACAGAGCAAAACGAGGTTTTACCACATAAATCTCTTTAAATCTCACCATTATTCTTTCTCTCACTCCTACATGGAGTTTGATGTGGTAAAGATTGAGATTTGGGAAATTGAGCGGCACACTGAATGTTTTTTGTATATTTATCAATGGGTTCAATATGATTTGAATGTTCAACCTCTGTGTTTTGATGTTTTTATTTATTTATTTAAAGTAATAGCTGTTTCTGATTCACTCTTCTGAGTTTGTGATCATATTTAAACCACTTCAAGGAGACTGTTATGAAATTGCTCTCACCACTTACTGACTTTATGCTTTTTACAAAAGCCTTATGACTTTCTTCTGTTAAACAGAAATGCAGGATTTCTTGTTCTTTCATATATAATAAAAGTAAATGGCCGTAACACAAGATTTTGACTTTAATTATACGCTGTCGTAAAAAGCTATTCAGACGCTTCAGAAAACTTGCAATAGACACAGACCACTTTTGTGGTTCTTTTTAGGCAATACACTGCACATTAATCAAGATTTGTGCATCTTCCCGTGTTGATTCATTCAGTAAATTAAGATGTTTTGTATTTAGTAATTTTGTATTAAAAGGTTTTCCTAAAATGAATGTCAAAAATGTTGCAAATGTATTTTAAATATGCATTTGATGCTTAATTTAATTAACTGTACACTAATTTGAATATATGTCTAGTTATATATTAGTATCATTGTGATATTGTTATACTTTATGCTTTTTTTTTTAAATAGTTTTTAAATTTTTTTCATTTTTTATCATTTTGATTCAGCAGTTTTTTTTTGTCTGGAAAATGAATGAATGAATAAATTAATGAATGAATGAGTGAATAAATTGATTAATGGATAGCAATGTAACCATTTTTTAGGTTAACCATGTGATATGAGCAAACTCCTCTGTAAAAACCTTCAGAATATTAATAGGAATAAAAAATATTGTGTGATATTGTAAGATGTCTGGGAAATCTACAAAGGCAACTACATAAAGTTTAATAATGTGCTCTTAAATTTATATTTTGGATGTTTTCTTTCCACTAGTCTGAAAGAAATCATGAAAGCAAAGAGCCTAAAATCTCAACATTGACCAGTGCCTGAATTAATAATGCTTTGTGTTATCATGCCATAAGGTGTTTATCCTTTTTTCGCTCTTGACAGAAAGTGTCCATCCACTTTAGATTCTGCTAAAGTTCTCAGTTTGTGTTTCACAGGAGGAAGTCAGTCATGCAGGTTTAGAATGAACACAATGTTTATATTTAGGTGAACGGTCTCTACACACAAGTGCGCTGCATTCATTCAGACAGTGGGAACAGGAAACTTCTGTCTGATTTCACTCTCGTTTTTTTGCTTAATTTCTTAATTCTGTCGTCCGGCATTCCTCCCTTTCTCTCCTTCACCCTCTAGATTCACGGCTTCTCACTGTCAAAAGTGCGCTGAAGACAGGTCACCCGGAAGATCTTTCCTCACTTTAATCTCCCTCCCTCAAACTCTCCGACTGGAGGTGACATGAGCTGCGTTTGGTCTGAGAGGAGGAAGCTGTGTTGTTCTACCCCCCTGTCACTCTGTCCCCTTTGCTGTCTGCCTCTTTGCCCCGAGCTGTCATGTCAGATGCCGGAGTCATGAAGGCAGCGGTGGAGAGATGGACGGCTGAGACAATGAGGGTGGCACCTGTGGGCACCTGCCTGCTTGTGATGCCTCGGCCTTCCTGCGTCACTTTCACTCGACAGGGCCAGATGGGGCGTCCTGCCAGACTGAGGCTCTGTGTGCAGTCCAACTGCTCTACAGGATGATGTTCTCACACCAAGGGCAGGCACAGCAATGTCAAATGAGTTACTGAACTATAAAGAAAAACTATCGGTTTAGGGACTTTTTGCTTGTACTTCTTTGGCAACACTTTATTTTTACGGTTATACCTACAATATTAGTTGCTTATTAGCCATTATTAGTGCTAATTAGGCACGTATTAATGCTTTATTCTACATGACCTTTTTCCTAATGCTACACAATACCTGAATTACTACTAACTACCTTACTGACTATTGATAAGCATGCAGTGCAAAGTTTATATTAATAATGCTCTGCATTGCATTACATTGTGTTTTAGAATCTATTACATTTCCATTAAATTAATGAATAATGCCTTTTTTTTACTTTTTTGTTTTTTTAACATTTTAAATGCTGTTATTTTGTACATTGTATTTATCAAAAAGTCTATAGCGTTAATTTGGATGTGATAAAAATGGCTTATTTTAAAGAGCTGTGTATGATATAATTAGCCGATTCATTTCAACCATCTTAACTCATTTAATTGGTTTTTCAAACTAGTTGTCGAACTGAGATGCGGGCATTATTGCAATGACAAGGTAATCAGCCAATCACAGCCCAAGAATTTTCTACATCATCTGACTTGTCACCTGTGTTTGCCCGTATTGCCCTTTACATTCACAAGAACAAAACAGATGCTTCTTTTGAAACATTATCTATTCATGTGACAGCATTGCTTTGAAAGAATCAGCGCTTTTAAATGCTGTTTGATCTTTCGTATTTTATTCCTTTTCTCTATCAGAACATTTTGAACCTCATGCCTCATCACAACCACGTTTTTCTTTGGAGTGGCTTGTCTGTTCCTCTCTTGATTTTAAGAGTGACTCAAAATCTCTATTTTCTGCGGGCAGCACTACAACAACGCCTGGCCTCCAAAAAGCCCTTAACTTAGAAATTGGATTCAGTGATGTGTATAATTCAGAAGCCTGGCCCTGACAAACACCCAGGGATTGACGCTGGTTTATTTTAGCCTCCTCTGTATTTTAGGCCAGGGTGGATGGCTGTGTATTAGACAGAGGAGCCATAAAGGCAGTGGACTTGTGGAAATCGGGCCTGGCTGCAGGCAGAGTCAGTAATCACACTAGCCAATGAAACCGCACAGACACTCAGGCTAAATTATTTTCGTCACTCGCTGCAGTGTAATAGCCGTACTAAAGAAAAGACAGAGGAGGCGACGGAGAAAGAGAATGATAGAGAGAGAGAGAGAGAGAGAGAGAGGCTGAGGGGTGAGTAATAAAAGTGTATCTCATTCGTTCACTTCACCAGCTCATAATGCACAGCCAAATTGCTGTCAATTGCTAAACAGGGATTTGAAGTGCAGTGTTCTGAATGTCGATTGATTGCCTGAAATTAAAGGCGTTTTTACACTAGAACTTGCAGCTCGAAAGTCTGTTTGACGTCAGAGTTTGGATCGCTTTGTTGTTTTCCTCGCTCCTGGGTGTACTTGAAAAGACAAAACACAAGTTGAAAAAGTCAAAAGTCAAACCTGGTCCAAAATTAACTTGCCGTATCTGGCCAAAAAGGCGACTTGAGTGGTTAAAAATGTTTTTGCTGGCCATTAAATTGTCATTTGTATTTCATCGTATGAATTTGTAGCTGTCACAAAAACGTCAAGGCATTGAGCTATTGTTCGTTAGTCGTTTTAGTGGTGAATGTGAAGTGTACTTGTGTTGTTGTTAATGCGAAGAATAATAAGAACGTTAAGATGATTGATTTTCCACTGAGAAAACTGCTTAGAGGAGCTTTTATGTCTTTGCTTTAATTTGTGAGCCGAAATGATTGTTTTTACAATTTGATTTAATCCAAGTAATGTTGCTGTTGAAATAAAGATATATAGCTGAAGGGGGGAAGGAAATTTAGGTTCACCTGTTTTTAAAATAAATACTTTAATTCACCAAGGATGCATTAAATCAATCACAAGTTCCAGATAAGATGTTTAAAAAGTTATGAATGTCTAGTAAAAGAAATGCTGTACTTTTGAGCAGTTTTGCAACAATTTAACATTTAATTAATCAGTTTCATGGCAAAAAATTACCAGCATATATATATACTCGTCCAGTATCAGTGTGTGACCTCACAAATGCACTTCTGGAAGAATGGTCAGAAATTTCCATAAACACAATCCTAAACCTTCTGGACAGCCTTCCCAGAAGAGTTGAAGATGTTATAGCTGCAGAGATTGGACCAACGTCATATTGGATTTGGATTAGGAATGGGATGTCCTTTAAATTCATATTATTCATAAATTCAAGGCAGGTGAGCAGACACTTTTGGCAATATATTGTGTGTGTGTGTGTGTGTGTGTGTGTGTGTGTGTGTATATATATATATATATATATATATATATATATATATATATATACATACACACAGTGCTTAAAATTTTAGGTCAGTAATTTTTTTTTACAAATGAATCAAAATAAAGTAAATAACGAATTGTTAATTTTTAAATATACCTTTTTTCCTTTTGTTTACTTTTACCTTCTGGAAAATAAGTTAATTTATTATACATGTACTCAGTACTTGATAGGGGCTCTTTTTGCATTACTGAGTTGAATTACTGAAATAAATGAACTTTTCTACATTTTCAACATTCTAATTTATTGAGATGCACCTCTTTACTATTCTTTTGAACTGTTTTTTCAGTAGTTTTTTGTCCAACTAAAAAAATATAATTATATGGTCATGTAACTCTGAAGAATGGAGTAATAGCTGCTATAAATTTAGCAAAATAAATTATATTTTATTTAAAATTGTAAAATCATAAGAGACCTTAAAAAAATCTTATAGACTCCAGACGTTCAGCAGCATATACCACTTCCCACCAATTTTTGTTATCATGTGTGATGTTTGGAGTGTGTCGGTTTTCGTTCCTTCCTTTTTCTAGTTCATTACCTAGCTTTTACGTTAAAGGTGCAAATGTACCAAGATTGCTAATGTGAAATTAGAAAAATTGGAGCAGCATGATGGAACTGAACTAAAATTTAGGTCAAGCTTTTAAACATCCAACATCTGGATATTCAACTGCACTCAGGATGGCAAAAATGCATGTACACCACTTACTCTGCCTCAGCCCGCCTCATTCAGTACACTCCTGGCTGCTCTGGAATAATGGCATGGTTTTTCGGTTTGCGTCATTGCCTACGGTTTCTGCGTTTCAAAATCTCAAGGCACTGTTCTCTCATCAGGGGGTACTACATGTAGATGTAGGGCCTGGACAATGCACATCTTATAATGAAAGCTCTATATGATGCCTCTCATATTCTTCTCTTCTGATCAGGAGCTCTTTGTCCACCAGAACAGAGAGAACATCAAGTCAATGTTCAGTAGCGTGGTGGGCAGATGAGATCGTGTTACTGCGGTCAGCTCTCACCCGAAGAAATGGCCTGTGATTCTCATTATCACCGTCTTTATGAATTCAAAAATAGAATCTGGCATGTATGCCCTGAATCTGACAGGATGTCACACAGAGACCCGCTCAACACGGCACCTCTCTGCTCGGCTTAAGGACGCCGTGGGAAATTCACGATCAAAATTTGTGATGCCAACCTGCTGTGGCACGATGAAAGCCCGACCTGCAATCAAAGCAATGACAGAACGGGATGACTTCGTAGGAGAAAGAGACAAACAGAAAGTATCTTTTATTTTTTTGAGCATGCTTTTCTAAACATATTCTTATTCATTGGTATGCTGCTCAACGATGGCTTTTTCCCAAGCTGTTGATGACTCAATGAATAATGGATTCCAACAGCTCAATAAAACATTCGGCTGGGTTTAGACCAGGTGTGCTTCGGCACATGCAGGTCTGAGCCAATGTCACCCAGTCAAAGCTCATTCACCTAAACAGCCCCAGATTCAGCAGAAAATGTGGCATTGATCTAAATGTCAGGCCTGTGAAATATTACAAAACTAAACCTTCCTGATTAAAACGTCTGATGAAGAAGGCTGAAATCTTTCATCATTCTATCTGTCGTTCTTTCTATCTACTGTTCCGTTGTTCTATTTAGCATTCTATCATTCTGGCATGCTATTCTATTCTATTCTTTTCTATTATGTCATTCTATCATTCTCTTCTATTGTCCTATTAGTCTTTTATACTACTTGTCATTTTGTTGATATGATTATATCATTTTATTTATATATCTGTTGTTCTATAATTCTGTCTCTCTTCTATATCATTCTATCTATTGTTCTGGCATTTGACCCAATATTATCTATTACCCATCATTCTATTTGTCATTCTATCATTCATTTCAATTATTTTCTCTGTTGTTCTATCTATCTATTGTTCTGTGGTTTATTCTATCTGACATTCTATCTACCACTCTGTCTGCAATTCCATGTTATTTTATTTGTCGTTCTTTTATTCTATTCTATTATTCTATCATTTTATCTGTCATTCTATATTTCTGTTGTTCTGTTCCATTTAAGATTCTGTGTATCATTCTTTCTGTTATTTTATTCGTCATTCTATCGTTTTGTAGTTCTATTTTATTCTATTATCTACTTTTATGTTTTGCCTTTTTTGTATGGCTACCTGTTGTTCTATCTGTTTTACTTTTGTTCTGTCTATCATTCTACATGTTCTATTATGTTCTTATGTTCTGCCATTCTACCATTCTATTCTATTCTATTGTTCTGTCTGTTGTTATATCTATATATGGTTCTGTCGTTATTTATATCATTCTATCTGTATTTTTTGTATGTTCTACTTATCAAATTATTATTTAAGCTCATAGTTCTCCACCGACAAACCTAATATACGTCATCTGCCTATCTGCCTATTTTCCAGAATTGGAATTCATTATTTATAATTAAGTTGCGTTATATTTCACAGCCTCTGACATATTTGTAGCAAAAAGTGCCATTGTGTGTGAATATTCATATCCATGCATGTGAATCTGTTTTGGAGGTCAGGAAACAGTAGGGTCAAGCAAACCTTCTCCACTTCCTCTGGGAGATCTGCTTCTCCACCAGCATGCTTGCAGACTTTTTTCTTCCTTCTCAGAAACTGATTTAAGTGGCTCCCCGGGGGCCTCACCTCGCCATATATCCAATGCACTGTTTGGATTTACTTAACAGTATCCTCATGTTGCAAATGGAGAATGAACTAAAATCAATGGAAACATCATCACAGGAGAGCTACCGTTCTGTTTTCTTCCATCTGCTGACCTTGTGATGCTCAGACCACCATTGATTTTTCCAATGAAGAGTGTAAGAATGTATATAAGAGCTTTCATAACAGTGTTTAGGTTCTTGTTTGTTTCTAAAGCCATTAACACAGAGGCTGATCATTAAAAACAGACACAAAGCAATGTTCCTTCTCGCCATATTCATTTGGATATACAGCGAATGTGAATTGGATGGCAGCGGTATCTAATTTAAACGAGCTTTGTTGGTTTGCGGTTCATGCGTACTGTTGGACACCATTAGAGCTAATGTTTTCATAATTACTGAGCATTAAAAACGGGAAATCAGGCCGCATTTCAGTACCAGCTGCCTTAACAGAACTAGGCAGTAGATTATAGGCCCAAAGCGCTCTGAATATTTACCAGCAGCACAGGCTGTCATATCTTTGCTTTTTCAAAATTTGCATTTAGTTTCATACGCCTCTGTTGTGGCATGTGTGTGCGTGTGGTTTGGATTTTCTCTCAGGTGGTGTGAAGATCATGTTTTATTCATCTCCGAGTCCCAACAGAGTGTCTTTTGGCGTTCCTCTGCCACCCTTTCGGTGCACCGTGTCCCTTTTTGACAGGCATTTCCCGCTGAGGTGAGAGCACAAAACTATTGCATTTTGGATCTGTCTTCTGTGAAACAAACTGCACAGGGAGAATGTAAATAAGACTTTATTTATCTCATCAATATCACCCTTGTCCCTCCACCCACCACTCAGGCACTTAACACGCTCAAGCGTTCACGCATCAGTACCCGCTTGCATTTCTTTCCTAACATGCTGGTCTTCCTATATGCAGCTTAATAAATTGAACAAATAATGTTTTCTTCTGATTCATAATAAAGCAGTAAGGAAAAGGGGATGCAGTGCAGTATTGCATTAGGATTGGTGCTATAATTGACTCCTCAAGGTTAATGGTGTGTGAGAGTGAAAGAGAGGGAGATATTACATTTGTTCCTCCTACAGGATCTGTTTCAATGGACACAGTTTTTCCTCTGACTAATATATAAGTGGATGTTTCTTCATCTATGGCCAGTTTGGCCTTTAGATACCAGCAAGAACTTAAACACTTAAAGAGTTGTTTTACTACTTATTTAATATTGCCCAACATTGAATATTAACACAAACAGGAATTTCAAGAATTATTTTATTTTATTTTAATTATACTTAAATGTCAAACAAAATTTAAATTCCTTGTAGATCAAATGTTGTTGAAATTACGAGTTAAACAATTAAAATTATTTAAATGTAAATAAATTCTTAATTTTATTTTTAATTACATTTGAAACATTACATCTTTCTATGAGAAATTTAATTTCTAGGATTTTATGCATCCTGCATACAACTGAATATTATTTTCCAACATTTGACACAATATTCTGTTTAGTGAAATTTACCTTGATTTTTTTTCGTAGAATATTTATATAGATTATATACTTTAATCTCTATTTAAATGATCATAGTCATTGTATGCTTTATTTTTATTATTATTATTATTATTATTATTATTATTATTATTATTATTATTATTATTATTATTATTATTATTATTATATTATTAATTATTGATATGATTGTCATGTTTTTATTGTGTTTAGGTATTTTTAACAGAATCAAAATAACCCAACTTTAGTTTGTTTGAGATTAATTGGAATGCACATTTTTCAGAACTTAAAAACGTTATCTGTTTTTGCAAATGAACTCTTTATTTATATATATATATATATATATATATATATATATATATATATATATATATATATATATATACTGTATAGAGAGAGAGAGAGAGAGAGAGAATTTTTATATTGAAAATATGTCTGATATAAGTGCGCTATACAGTTAAAACATATGTTCAATGATTGTTTTTTGAAAACGAGTAGCTGCAATTTTTGCTATCAGCATATTACAACCTCTTGTTGATATCAAGCAAGGTTACACAAACACCAACTTGATAATAACGCATTAGGGAATTCAGATTCTATAATGATAATTAACAAAATAATCTGTCTTCATTTGCTAATCCTCTAATTGAGTTGCACTGCTGGCTACTGAGCTGCATAGATGATTTTCCATTAGCTAGATGCCTATAAATATTCATTCTTTGAATAAGATGCCAGATTCACAGGATAGAGGCAAATACACACCCGGAACTGCACAAAGGAATTGTACGCAGGCATTAGGCTCATTTAAAATAATTCAAAGATTCTAATTGATGTTGATTTGGCTAATTGGACAGTAATAGTCTTCTTGGTTGTATGCCATGCACAGCGGTGCATTATGTATTTGAGGGAACTTGGATTCATTTTGTGATAATGTGCTTTGATTTTGATGAAAGTAACCTGATGTTTTGCAACTTGTGTTTGAGGCCTAGTTTAGCAGGAGTCATCTATAGGCAGCTGTCTAGCCTGGTTCTTTCCAATAATATGACTTGTGCACTTTTTTTGTAAGTCGCTGAGAGACAGACAGTCAGCGAGAGAGACAGAGACAAGATGAATGAGCGTCTGAAGCCTATAGACGGCAGAGCCTCAAGACGGCTCTCATGCAATCATGTGGGAAGAGCTGTACAAACAGATCTAAATTTCTGACAGATAGATTGACAGTCTGTATCAGCGCAGCCAAACAAACATGCTTCCCAGCATCTGTTATATGTTCATGTCTTCATGTGGAAACCTGTAACTGGGAATCAATCTGCTTTGATCCATCTCTACTGTAGTTTCCAGCAGCTTGAGGTGTTTTTCAGAGCGCAGGCAGTTTTTCAATCCAGTGTCAATGAAATACATTACAGGAAAAAGTTGATGTCTTAAGCCAGAAATGCACTGGTGATCTGGTTCTGGGAAATTCTTATCTCTGTTGACCTGCCAAATTGGTGCTTAGGACAAAGACTGTACAATAAATGATCGTGTTTTTACTATATGCATGTCATGCATACCAAAAAAACCTTCATCTGGACAATACTTAATGTGAAGCTCATCTATCTATCTCTGTGTAATTGCATGTTATATATATAAAGAATATATGTTGTACAAACTGTATTATCTATTTCCCAACACTAACTGTAAACCTAAACCCACTCCTCACAGGAACATTTCTGCATTTTTAGATTTTCAAAAATCATCATTCTGTATGACTCATAAGCTTGTTTCCTCACGGGGACCTCATGATTTGAGATATTGCATCTTCGTGGGGACATTTTGTCTCAACCACGTCTAAACTTAAATACACTTTTCCAGGGAAGATATTTGTTATTGGTGGGTTCTTTTTAATGGACCAAATGAGTAGTCTAAAAAAATAAGACATCACATAGCCTATATTGCTCATATTCTGTCATTTTTTAGGAGATCCGCAGCAGCCAACCAATTGTCTTGGAGATAAATGGGCATGCTAACTCTGGTGATAGTTAGCCATCTTTATCACAGAACCTGTGACAACATTCCCAGTTGTGCCTGCTGATGACAGCCCTGTATGTCAGAGAGCCACAGTCAATAACCTTCAGACCTACAGCAATGACACAAAACCCTGCAGACAAATGTGTTGTATTGTATGCAATTGTGTCTTCAGTTGGCCGCCCTCTGATGGCTTTGGGCTCATCGATTATCCGGCAGCGATGGAGTGAGTAATAGAGGTCACACACACTCACAAACACACACACACAGGCCTGAAAATGCTGAAAGAGTGAGTAATATATGCAGAAAAGAGCATATTTATAATTTACTGTCCTTAAAGACTCTGAAGACTACTAGTTCTGCATTAAAGCTCTTATCCTAGCATGTTAGAGGATGGAGATTGAGAGGTTGTACTCTGATGGGGGATAATGACTGTGATTAAGTCATAGCGTTCATTCTCCTCTCTAATGTATTGCAGATAGTGATGTTTACTTAGAAATCGTCGCATAAACAAAGCAAAATGGGGCCCAAAAGCAGCTATTGACAAAAGGAGCTTTGTGTGTTTTTATTTCTTGCATTGCCAAACCCCACATTAATGTCACTCTTTCAGGGAAAATGGGCTTCTTTTAATCCTTTTTTAAGCTCTACGACTTAAACACAATGGGTTCATGTACCCAATGTGAAAGAAATTTGAAAAGCCAAATGTTTTTGGCAAGTGCTTTTTATTTTCTGTAACAGCCGACAGCTTTGAAGGTGCCATGTTTTAGGAAGCATACAAGAACTTTTCTTATTTTAGGTGAATGGAGGTGGACATGGAGTGTCTCTGTGATCATAGAAAAACCATGCAAAAGAAATCGCAAATCGTTTTTTGGCAGTGCTGATCTTTTATTAGTTCAGCTTCAGCTGGTTGATGAAAATTGGGAATGGCAACAAGCAAAAATGTGAAACTGATCTGTGAGAGTTTTGTTTTATTTCTCAAAGCCATGTGCCATGTTCATCTGTTTGTGATCTGTTAACCCCAAAATTATTTATAGAAAGACATTTTGGATTATACAGCCAACCAAGTGGCAGTTATTACAGCACAAACACTTTTTAAGCAAAACATTTCATGCAGAGGTTTTAAATGCTAAACACACGGCACAACCCGTGCAGTTGGATTCTCGAACTAATGGCTTTCATAAGCTGATTCTGACTCACTGTTTTATTCATTAAATGAATCAGATCTTTGTAGTAATGTAAAGAATGTACAGCATCATTATTACTGTCTAATTCCAGAATTAATGACTTTTATCAGCTGGAAGTTTTTAATGACAATCAGACATTTATATGTCTGATTATATGACATATTATATGTTAGAAATATGTACCTCTTGCACTTTTTTGTACATACTTTATTGGACGCATTGCCGCAGTTTAAAAGAGAAATGTCTACTGAGTGGGACTAAAACACAGGTTCAATATATGAACCCTGGCACATTTTATTAAGTTGATATAGATACATATTGCTGTGTTTTAGTTTTGTATTGTATTG
Source organism: Puntigrus tetrazona (assembly GCF_018831695.1). NCBI lineage: Eukaryota > Metazoa > Chordata > Actinopteri > Cypriniformes > Cyprinidae > Puntigrus > Puntigrus tetrazona. Next base: position 20,802,525 of record NC_056722.1, on the reverse strand, counting down.
TAGTATTGTGAATATTTATAATTAAAATATCTGGGGACTGTTGCTAAAATTTAATGCTCTATCATGTTGGAAATATGCCCTACACCAAATTCAACCCTTAACCTACTGATAGTGTTAATAAATGCCAAACTGTTATAAAAAGGCAGTTGTTGATGCAACCGTGCCATTTTAACCACCTTTTATGCAGATTTGAACGATTTTGTTTAACCGCGGTTACACGGCATTCAAAGCAGAGCTCCTCGTCTCTCAAGTACGTCTCTGTACTTCTTGAGCTACAGAACAAACCTATTATCTATGACAACCCATAGATATAAAGCTGGATATGTTTGATGTTAACATTCAAAAGCATCAGTTTTCAAATCTCCCAGCATATTAATATTGTTTCGAATTTCTAACATGATATTCAAGTAATTGTGCGAGAATTACACTTTATTAAAGGAAAAATAAAGACACAGAGTCATCGGAAGTCAGTGATTTACTTTATTATTTTAAAAATATAAATATTTTGTTACAAAACCCCATCGATCTGCTTCAGAGGACATGTGATAGCCGTCCAGAGGCGTACAAGTTAGTTTTTGTGATGCAGTACTTGCAGATATATCAGCTTCAAAATAATGGCCAACATCCACCTGCATTACCAAGCTTGGAGGAGCCAGGATACATTTTTTAAAAACTCAGTGTTTGTCTGAAAGAAGAAAGTCATATACACCTAGGATGGCTTCGGGGTGAGTAGATTATTTCGTGAATTTGTGTGAAAAGGAATAAAAGGTAGAGTTTTGCGGTTTCTAGTGCTCATTTCTTTTGGAAACTGCAGTGATATGTACTTATTGGTATGTATGGGTATGTCCTGCTAAAACGCGCACAAGGTAGTTTTTTTTTTCATGTGTGTTTTTTTAAATTTTATGGTGTATCAGTATCAATTTATATAGAGGGAAATGCATTTATGTAAAAAGAAAGTGCGGTGTAAAATAAATGGGCTGTGCTGATTGTCTGTGACAGTACGGCTGTGCTCTCTTCTGTATCTTTGGCGACTTAAGTACGGAGAACATACAGGTGAGTGGCTCTGAACTGATGTTCTGACCCCTATTCTATTGCGATTGATCACTCTGACCATCGCTGCCAACCTCATATTTCATATTTCCCTTGAGGCACTTTCCTGTTCAGGGAAAGGAAGATGAGCAGGGTCTGTCCCCTTTACCCAGACATTTATTTTCTTCTTACTGTTGAAAAATAGCTAACTACTCGAGCAAGTAGTGATGCTATCAACTTATGCATGAAGTATCCGTCTTATGCATTTCATTTTGAGCAAGTTTCAGTGTTTGTGACAGAATGCTTGGATATATTGCACATATTTTTAGCATTTTAATGTCACCCATTTCACATCTTTCTAAATGGATCCTAGTTAATTGTTTCTGTCAGTTCTGCTTTTTGATCTTTTTGGTGTTTAGTTTTGTCTGGCCATTCAATGAGTTAATGAATTAACAATGAAAGTCTTTTCTCTGCAAGCTAAAATGAGTAATTTATAAGAGTCTGCATTTCAGATGAGGGCAAGAATTACAACCCTTCATCAGACAGACTTTAGCACCGACACCAGTAGAATATTCTTTCTATTTTTGATACTGTCCGATAACATAAGCCAAAGACATCATTATGGTTATAGTGAAAAAAACCCTTTTCAACATTTCATGTTTCCATGCATGGCTCTTCTGTCTGTTCTTGTCCATCAAATCATTTTTGACTCTGACAGATGAAAGTTCAGTGAGGATTTATTCCTGCACCCATGGCTTTGATCTTCTCTTTTCGGTTTGTCTCTTTCGCTGATATAAGGGTTCACAATCAACAGAGATCTGCCACTGATTTTTTTTTTTTTTTTTACAGTCAGGACACACAGATGCTGCCAAATCAGACAGAGAGTGACATTTGTGTCTGTTCTAAAAAAGCCCAGAAATTGTTTCTAGTTGGGTGGAAATATTTTTTTACTTTTATGAAAAGTCCCTTACATCATGATATATTAAACGGTAGAACATTGATAAAATGTCATGTTAATATCAGGGCCGTCAAACGATTAATTATGATTAATCACATACAAAACCTAAGTTTTTATTTGCATGATATATGTGTGTGTCCTGTGTATAATTATGTATATATAAATACACACACATACATGTACATGTGTCTATATTCGTATTCATATAACATAAATACATATTTGTAATATATAAATATAGCATATTTTTCTGAAATGCATTCGTGTGTATTCATATATACATAATAAATATATACAGCACATGATGATTACTTATCTTTTCCTTATGAGAAAATTGATCCTCTGCAGTGAATGGGTGCCGTCAGAATTAGATAAAAACAGCTGATAAAAACCCAACAGCAATCCACTAATGACTCCAGCCCATCAACTAACGTCTTGTGAATCAAAACGCTTGTGAACGCATTTGTCGCTTCCAACCAAAATCCATAACAATGCTTCTTACACCCGCAACATGAGGACGAAACAATACCGACAGAGTTATTTTAGAAGTTCTTCATAATGCTGTTGACACAAATCAAATCATCTGTAACAAAATAAATCTTGTCACATTTCAGTCTGATTACAGAGCTGCCTTAAAAAAATACACTGTAATAAATTACAAATCAACGAGCAAATTACTCCTAACTGGATACTGATTTGTATGTTTATCTCTTGCAGTTGCTTTCCAATGAGTCGAGAGGCAAAGGAGTTTGTTGATTTGCAGAGCATGGGATCAATTTCAAGCAGTAATTCTATTGTTCAACAAGCTCTCTTCTGTCCCTGGCCGAATCCCTTCATGCCATGTTCACACACCCTAATTTAATTCTTGTACACACACACTCTAACCTTATTTGCTCGCACATTGGAAGCAAGTTAAGCTCGCCTCTCCTCCGCTGTTCCATTACAGGCAAGGAAATGATGTAATCACAGATACTGTCAGTGTCAGCAGCAAGCCGTAATAAGATCTGATGCGCTGATCTATTCTGGGTCCCGTTTCTCTTTCACGGTCTCAAGTGGGAGAGAGGCAGAGTGAGGGAGAAATTTGATTGTGCACGCTTCACTTTACGAACATTCATCATCAAGATGAGTTAGCTGATTTGTGATTGAGCATTTAGGTAAACCGTTAGCAGGGGAAGCTTTTGAAGAGATGTTATCCTCCTCTAGCTCACAGTGTTTGCCAGCGAATGTTTTTTGGCCTTATGCCAGCGTGCCAACAGCACTTGATTGTGAAGGGAAACGAAACCGATAATAATGTTTCTGATATCTGCTGTTCCCCTCTGATAATGCAAGAAATTGTGTTTGCATAATTCACCGATGAATAAAACATTTCACCATCAGCCCTAATTGCACTGAATGAAGAATCAAAATGGACGTTTCAGCAGCGATGAATAAATGAATAATCGACTCTTTAATTGGCTTTAAACAAGTTAATTTAATGATGACAGGGATGGAATTTATATGATGGTGCGATCAAATGACGGCAATGAAAATCTGTATCTCTATCATCAGTCTGGTGAACATGCTGTAGAAATGTCCAGATGCATGCTTATAGCTTCGGTCAGAGTGACTGGCTTATACTGTCCAAGGAAACTGTGTTTCGTTACTGCTCCAGACAAGACTGCGATTAAATATGATAAAATATTACCAGTGGCTCCTGAAAGCCTGTCCGAATTTTTTTTACATTCGCTTCTTTTTTTCAAATTCGGCATCTTTTTATCAAAGTGCTACAGATGCGAAAATGCAAAAAACGTACACAGATCCAAAATTTTTAATGGACAAAAGTTTCGCAGGCAGTCTATGAAAGTGAATGACACAACGTGAGGTCGAATTAATATTTCAGCGTGTGACAATTTTTGTCTCATTGTGCAATGACCTTTTTGTGCAATGTTTTTGTGTGCATTTTCCATTTTTGGTATCCGTTGTGCTTTCAAACACAAAAAATCCAACCTGAAAAGTTTCAGAGGCAGCGTGTGATCATGAGTCACATAATCTGAGGCATTTATTTTTTACATGAAGAAAGTTCGGACTGCAACAGAAAGTTTGGAGTATGATGGCCTTTAATCTTGAAATCCTTTGTGGATTTGCAGATTGATTTAAACTTGAAATCATTGAAAAACTGAGCTTTTTTACAATTGTTTTTTTTTTTCCCTTTCCTGTCAAAATGTTTGCTATTGATGTGAAAATGCAGAAAATTCAACCTGATCCAAATTTGTTCTGTGACAAACAAACGTTTCAGAGGCAGTGTGTAAATGTGATTGACACAACGTGAAGTCGTCTTTATTTTTTTAACATGCAGAAAATTTCGAATAAAGTGTGCCAACATTTTTTAACTTTCTGTGACTTTGCAGTAGAAGAGCGAGGTCTGCTTAAAACACCTTTTTAGTGTATAAAAAATGTCAAAGAGGTAGCAAATGTATTTTTACATGTAGTTGCATGTAGATGAATATTTTATTCCCAGGGACCAGGCATATTTACTATTAATGAGAATAGTAGGCTATTGTTTGTAGGCCTATTCCTGCAACTCATAGTATATACATAGTATATAGTATATATATATATATATATATATATATATATATATATAGTACTCAACATAATTTCTATGTACATATTCTGCATATTGACAGGTTTCACTTGCATTCATTTATGATTCATTAATGATGCATGCACATTTGTGATTAAGCAGCTAAACAAACTCAGCTGGTCCTCTGTTGATTAAGTTGAGTGTCAACATTAATTCTGGGACACCGAAAACATAAACATAATCATCAGCATGTTGATGAGAAACTTCTCTAGCTTTAGTTTGTATAGTGTTTGAAGCACCGGTCTTAGGGATTCAGCTTTTCAAAGCAAGGATTGCAGTAGCTTTAATGACAGAAATCACAGCCCGATCTCACTTTATGAGGTGGCTAATACATACAAATTCATATTTTTGTTCAGTGCATAGATCTTTGTTAAATCGTCTGTATTTTACAATTTGCACAATTAGTTTGAATTTGTATGAATTTGACCTACATCTTATCCCGCCGGTAAACCAACCCCTCACATCTGTTCACCATGCATTTGTATTTGTGTACATATATTTTTCTGGCCTTGATATGTTGAGGACATTCAGTAACATATCAATTTAGCATGTATGGTTTCTCAGATATCAGGACGTCCCACCTATGGGTCTTGTTGGCTTCCTTTTTTTTTCTGGTGTGAACAGCTCAAGGGTGTTTTGTGTTTGTGTATATCAGAGCGCGACATCTGGCTCATGTGTTATTTGTGTTTCTAATGCACTGAATAATTCATGCTGGTTTGTTTTATTGTTTATACTAGTTCACACAGAGATGAGGAGAATGTAAGAAAGAGATTTTTTTTTTTCCATTGCGATGAAGTTTGGCCGGTTAACCTGATGTGTGAGAGTGCTCCGTGGAGTGGTTTGTAATCTAAGAGGGTTGAGAGAGTCTCTCTAGTCATGGCAGGTTGCAAACCTGAACCATGCTGAGTGTACACAGATGAACCCTGACTCTCAGCTTTCATTGTGAGGCATAAAAATAGTCTTTTACGCCAAGTATATTAAAGTTCTGTACCCTACAAAACTCGCAGCACTCTTCTCTTCATTTAGTTTTGGTGTGACTCATGCAATGTGACCAGTATCACCCCCTCTTTTACTTTCATTCACTCTCTCTTTTTTGAATGCTTTGTGTTACTGCAGCACTATTATGTTTTACAATTTCTTTAAACCCCATGTCACCACTTAATTTTGTGAACTGGACTTGGAAATGGATCTTGCACACAGCGTTCTCATGTAAAGCATGCTGTACAGTAAATTCACGTAATCTGTGCGTTTAATTGATCTGTCACCCACATGTCGTTGTGTGCATGTATATCATTTGTCACAGTGTAGATCAGCGGGTGGGCGGACACAGGTTGGTACTGACAGTTTAATGCATGTGACCCCCAGCCATTCGCTGCTGTCCCAGCAATTACATTCTTCCCTTCAATTAATCAGAGGCACCAGCGTTTCCCCGCTCCGGGGACTAAGAGGAAGAAAACGACCCGATTCACTCCTCTCTAATTTGCCCGCTAATTAAAACGGTTTTAGCCTGACTGGCCTCCAGCTCTGAGAGAGCTTTAAATTGCAGATTAAAAAAAAAATTTAAATCTCACCCAAAATGAATTTTTTTTGCCATCGTGCATGATCTTCAGACTACAACCGTGTAAGTTTTAGTGTGTTCTTATATAAATAATCTAAATATTTCCATTATTATGAAGCCAAAGAAAGTATTTTTGAATAAAATAATGCTAAATAAACACTGATTTATGTCTGTTTGAAAAACGTAGGGTCAAAAGGTTAATTTCGGATGCTGATTGGATGTTTGTGTGTTGATTATTCTGTCCGGTGATTGTGCATCTATTTGAGAGCTTCAACAGAAAGCTTGCGCTGACAGCAGCTTGACCGAGATGGATTTGTGGGAAGGGAAGGGAATCACCTGTTTGTTTTCAGAGCGTAGGCCCGAAATGACTGCATGATGTCAGGCTGTGTCTCGTCGTGTTGTTTTTAGCTCTCAATAATAGCGGCAAAGCGAGCCGCTTCAGAAATAGACGGATGGACTCAGGGAGTGGCGACTGGCGAATGTTGACTATTTTGACACACCACACCCTTGGGCTCATTTTTTTTTTCTTTCCAAAAGTGTGTCTGTTACTGGAAGATTGCAGCACTAGCAATGTCATGGGTTTGATACCTAAAAAAAAATATATATATATATATATATATATATATATATATATATGCATGTAATAAAATGATATTAAAACATTTTACATTTAAGCATAAATAATAAATTGTACCTCAGAGGCCATCTTTTAAACCGTCTGGATTACTTTCCAATATAGACGCCGTGCCTAATGGGGGAATTAAAGAATTACAACATTCTTTTTATAGGATCTTCCTGGTGTGGTTCTGATGTCAATGGAACATCCCAGAGCCCCGTGGTGCCCATTCCTTGGTCCATGCGGAATACGCTCTCTCCTGCAAAACATCCCTCATAGTCAAAACACACAGCTGAACATTTTTCTAAGAAGTGTTGGCACCAGAGGGGTTATAGAGCGCACAAGGGTTACCGAGAGAAACAAATGTGGAGGATCAAGTTTGTGTGAGGAGAGATGATGTGAGCGTGAATGGCATTCATGGGTTTGGACACACGTGTTTAAGTCTGTGTGGATTGACAGACAAATTGGTTGATAGTTCAGTATTTTATTTGTATTATTATAACATTTTGATTTGAATTATTATGAATATACAGATGTTATACTATGCATATATGGATATAAATTTGGTCATGACGAAAGACACAGACTAAACCTTAAAATTGAAAATATGCTGAAAGCTTAGTAACAGCCAGGCTTGTCCATGTAGATGAACTTAGTTTTTCATCTAAATGATTTGGACAAATTTACTGTTACATCAGTCTCTTCAATGGATTTTTTGTAGTGAAGTGGGTGCCATCAGAACGAGAGTCCACCCAGAGTACACAGTAATCCACCCAACTCCAGTCCACTAGTTCACATCTTTTGAAGCATTTTTGTAAAAAAACAAAGAAACAGAAAAACAAGTTATTTTACTTTTAAACCATTACTTATGGGCAAAATAGCACTTCCTCCAGTGAAAAAGCTTCACATCGAAATCCACCGACGCATTTATTTTGGACTGTTTTCACATATTTTGCATATTCTTGAACCACATGATGAACTTTTTCATTGGAGAAAGCAGTATTATGGAAAGTTCACTCGTATTAATAAGCAATAATACCAAACCGCATTGCTTATTAATACCAATAAGTGATGCAGATTGAAGTTAAAACGTCTTAATGATAATTTTGTTTTATTACAAACATGCAGCTTTTTGCTTCAAAAGACATTTGTTGATGGACAGGACACAAGTTGTGGATCATTTTTGTGTTTTTATCAGCTGTTTGGTCTCTTATTCTGCAAAGGATGCATTGGTGAGGAAGTGATGTAATGCTAAATTTAACTGATAATTCTTACTATACTATCATGAAGGTGAGTACATTTTCAGCAAATCATTGTTTCTTGGCGAACTATTCCTTTACGTTTAAGGAAGGCAGCAAAAACAATTTTTGAGGTCCAATTTTTGAGGTTCTCAGACAGGCAGGCATTTAGAGAAGAAGCCCAGAAAATAAAAGGTGACAGTGATCAGAGAGGGTTCCACTGGTTGGTCTTTGCCCTTATCACAGGTGCTCTGACGTCCCCCCGGTTCCTCCATTGGAATTGCTAAATCTGACCTTCAACAAGACATTTAAAAATGACCCCAGATTGTTTTTTTTATCTCCTGGTGCTGTTCCAGAGATTCCTTTTCTCTCTGTAGAAGATGAACTGGTCACTTTAACTCCTGGAATAAACTACAGTTGTGTAGTGAATGAAGATAAATGTAAAACTGTGTATAGCTTCTAGTGACAAGATGCTTTATTATCATCCTATCTGACCTCATCCTGAGGCAGTCTGCTCTGGACATAAAGAACATGTTTATTTAATAAAAAATAGATCGTTTTAAAGAGCTGCTGAAAGAAAACTGAGCATTGGGGGAAAATGATGTATATGAAAGACATGAATTTATATCCGACAACCACATATAGCATCACATTCTCATCAAAATGCAATGTGTGCAAATAAAAACAGAAATCAAATGCATTTTAACCCAGTCCACAAAATTCTATGCATGCCAAGCATAAGCATGCCAAGCATTTTTACATTATTCTATTCATGTTACAACATGCATGTTTATCATTACACAGAAGATTGCATTGCAATATTAAATGAACTAGTTTATTTCCTACACTATTGCCTACTTTATTGAATTTTTAATATGCATATATTTTAATATTTATTTTACTTTCCTCATTTATTTATTTTTATTCTTTTTTTTATTATTTTGATAGATTTTTTTATGTTTAGAAGAATACAAAACATTATTAAAATACCTTTTAAAATAAAAAGTGCAATTTAGGGAGTACTGCAGAAATATTACATTTAACCTAAATACCTTCTGTAATGGTATTTTTCAGGTCTGGCATTTAAAAAGACCTCTTACAGCTGATCTTACATTGTAATGGTACAGCAGATTACTTTAATGTTTGGTGTTTTGACGTACAACAAACCCATTAAGCACATGTTTAATGTGTTTTTTTCGTACAGAGAGAATGATAAAAGAAGTGGTGGTGGAAGCAGAAAGGGCAGATAAGAGGCTTTCGTTCAGTTTGTAGAAGCTTTTTCTGAGATCTTCAGTTTGTGGAATCAGAGCTATAGACTTGTATCTGTGTTGTGCCTTAAAGCCCTTTTTAGATTTACCCACCAAACACAATGAATGAAAAAGAAGTTTAGCTGGTCCATTTATCATGATCTGATCCTGCACAGAGGTGTATAAGTGTGTCTTTTGTGAAAAAGAAGGTTTAAAGATGAATAATAAATACTGGTTTTAGTGCTTTGGCATACAGTTATGTGGACTAAAGTCATCCCAGCTAACAAAAAAGTATAATAAGAACTTAACTCTTCTGTAGTTATATTGTGTACTAAGACCGGTGGGAAATTAAAAGTAGCAATTTTCTAGGCCGATATGTTATATGTTAAACTATACTCTCATTCTGACATAATAATCAAGGAAGTTTGCTGCCGTATCACAGCTTTTCATTTTCCTCTGGTTTAGTACATGATATAGCTACAGAAGTGTCAAGTTTTAAATAGCACAAAATATCTTTGGTCATTTTTGAACGCAATGCTACTGGTCTAATTGGACTCAATGATCTATGCTAAGCTATGCTAAAAGTGCTATCGCCAGACACAGAGATCAGCTATATGGATTCAAAAATGGTAAAACTCAACTTATGAACTCTGGGGGAGTTGGAAAAATTTGCCTATTTCCGAAAAAGTGTTTCTTAAAGGGTACATGCATTAGTCATTAAGGAAATGTTGCTTTGTTTAGCATGTTTTCTGAGCATTTTGAACAAGCAGCAAACATTAGATGAACATAAAACATTCCAAGAATGATGTGCACTTTGTTGAGAACATTATTAAAGACCTGGCATCTTTGAAAGAACATTCTCTTCAGGGTTAGAGAACATTGCTGAAACTTTCTGAGCACATTCCCTATTAGCTGAGAGATGAAAAGAACCTTGAGGCAAAGCAAAACTACAAGAAACTCTAAACTGCTGGTGAGGTCAGTAAAACAAAACAAAACATGATAATCATTGCAATTTTAAGCAGAACTTCATTTCCTACATTCCTTTTGTCCATTCCCAGTTTTCATTTTTAAACCACATATCAAATAAATATTTCTCTGTTTTGGGAAAACAACTACCCAAACAATATAATTTCAACTGTACATCAGGATGAAATTGTTGCCTTGACTTCAGTTAATCATATTTATTGACATTTCCACAGAAAACTGAGCATAGCAAATAATGAAAACCTGTCCTCATTCAAGACTTAACAACATATAATCATTGTTTGCCAGCACCTGAAATCTAAAGAGGCATCACTATCGAATTAGTTGAGGGAGAAAATCATCAGGACGAGTTGTTTTGGGCCGCTGCTTCCACTACAATCACATACGCTGGCCTGGTTGCTGTTACGGCCAATTTGAAAGGCTGTCAGATTTCAATAGCATTGAATAATCACTGTGTTTGTTCAGGTCTGATTGCGAGAGGCATACAGGGACATGGTTTGGCACAGTTAACGTGGTTTATTTGTTCATATTTCACTCTCTCTCTCTCCGCTCTGATTTTCTGAGAATATCAAGAAAAAAAAAAAATCCTTAACAAGCTTTAGCTGAATAACTGATTCACTGGAGAGATGCGCCGAGTTCACACACATGCAGAAATGAGTAAGTAATTTTTATTTCCCACATATTTGTTGATGCGGAAATTCTCAGTCCCAGAATCATTAAAGAATATTTGCCGAAGCAATTATCTCTATATAAATATGTAGACAAGAATTCACACTGCACGCACACATGCTCGCGCACAAACAAATATATTCACACCCTTCTGCATTTGTAATTGTAGTGTGGACATACAGTACATGCGATTAAGACCGAAAATATGCCTGTAAGAAAATTTTGGATCAGAGCATGTTTACCAAAACAATGTTTATTTAATTTCTTTTAATAATGAAATTTGAGTGTGGCTTAACAAACCAATGGTCCAATAGGAAGTTTGAGCTTTAAGGCTATATGTGGAAAGGCAGACTAACAACAAACAAATTATGATCGCATACGAGACAAAAAGCGTATTCATGCTTCAGTTTGTGGGCAAAGAAAAAAGAAACAGCGGGAAGGGATTTGATCCCCAAAACTGACATGAAACAGCAATGCAGGAACGTGTTTATAAACTCATGAAAAAGCAATTTCACACATGACAACATGAACGTGGAATCTGTCATTGTTCTCCTGATTAATTTAGCTTCTTCCACCACAAAACGGAAGACTGACAGAAAGGAAAATTAATTAATGGAGCAGATATGCAAATATGTTAGCAAGCCCTGTGTAGCAGAGGTTAAGATACACTAACGACTGTGAACTCAGTGAGATAGAACAGTTACTAAATAAACCATTAGAAAAAGATCTTCTAATAGGAAACAGACTGTAGGTAAATTGCAAATGGGGATCAGAGGAAGACAGATTCGTGCTTGCATTTGGATTCTCAGAGGCTTTCTCTCCAAAGCTATTTGCAGGAAAGTGAATATGCACTTAAGTGAATTATTTTTGTTGGGAGACGGGATCCTTGAGAGCTAGTACAACCACACGACGTCAGTAAAATGTCATGCCAATACTTTTTTTTGCTGCCGTAATTACACAGGGTGAAATGTTTGATTGTTTAAAACGATCAGAGATAATGTTTAGGCAATGGATGGTTTAAAACAAAGAAACTCAAACACTAACAAGAGCGGCAACACTGAAATTGCAGGGCACTCTGAAGTCAAGAGCTTTATTTAAGGGCACAATGGTGGTATTTATAGGTCATTCTCAGCATCGAACCTTAGTTGTTTAAAGATGATGAGTGCAGTTTTTTTAACGAAAAATAAAGTTTAGTATTATTTATAAACTGATATTTTATATTATTATTAAAAAAATTTCAATTTCAGTTTTAGTAATTTTAGTCTTTCACCGTAACTTTAACTTCAGCTTAAATAATGAACAAAAGTAGCAATAAAATGATAACAACATTCAAGATCTCTTTCATCCGTCAGTCTTGTTAGCCAAAAGCAGTGCGGTAGGATGGCTAATGCATTGCAGCCCTTGTTTCATCACTTTTAATATGATGCTGTAGCTTCTGCTCTGCCATTAATCTGAAGTTGTCTGCTGAGCTCTGTGCGTGGTAGATAATGTGCTTGGGTACCATCCCAGCCAGCTGTGCCAGACACCGCCCAGACTGGAGCCTATAACGGAGTTCATTTGGCTATAGTCTTCTGCTCATGATTTCCAACCAAAGCCTGAACAAAACTAAAAGCTGAGCTGATCAGTAAGGAAACAGCGTCATATAATTCTTACACATTTTTGAACAGCACTACAGTATTTGTATCAATTCCTTTCCGAACCGTTTCCAAACACAGGCGTGCATGTAGGTTGAACCGTTACAGAAGAGTCCCTGGTGGACAGTTCTCTAAATACTCCACGTATTTCCCAGGAAAGGACATTTATCACAGTTAATTCCCTCATCTTAATTATATGTGAAATGAGACAAAGAAAAGGCAGCAAGCGTGAGCTGCAGTAATTAGTTACAGTGCAGTAATTGATATTGTTCTGTTGCAGTGACTGAAGTCATCCGCATATAGTCAAAGCCCCTTTCATTAAGTTATCAAAACAGCCTCAGCCATTACATGCTCAATTATAGAAGAGTATTGGATTCTTTTCCTGCTAATCTCTTGCATTGAAAAAAGGTGATAAGTGAGAAAAAGGCTGAAATTGACTTGAGCAATTAGTAGAACAAATTATAAAGGTGTCGGTGTTTGCATTGAAAGCAGAAAACCACTTAGGAGAAAGCAATCAGACAAGAAAGAAATAAGGAAGGATGAATGGAAGAACGGATTGTAAAGAAGGCAAAGGAGGAAAGAAAAAAATAGCAGAGAGAAAATAATAAAGGTTGAATGGATTTTAAAAAAATAGGAAAAAGGGGAAAATAGTAAGGAGCAGAAAGATATAGAATAGAAAGGTTAAAACTGGATTTAAGAAAGGTTGAACAAGTGAAAAGAATGGAGAAGGAAACGGTAAGAAGGAAATACATATGGATGGATGAATTGAAGAAAAATGGTAAAGGAAAGTATACAGTGATGAAAAATGGAGGAAGGATGGATGGTGGAAGAATGAAAGGAGTAGGAAAAAGAGAAGGAAGGATGAATGAAAAGATGGGAGCAAAGGATAGAAGGAATTAAGGAAGGAAGAACAATGTAAAGAAGTATGGAAGGATCTGAAGAAAGCAGGGATGAAAATTGAGGAAGCAAATAAGCAGGAATGAAAGAAGTAAAAGGAATGAAAAAGAAAGAAAGTGTGGAAGGAAATTAGAAAAGAAAGGAAAAAGAAGAAAAGATAAATGGGTGGATGGAAATAATAAAAGAAAAGAGAGAATGGAGAAAAGAAAAATAGGAAGAATGAAAAATGGATGGATGGATGGAAGCAAGGTGGAAACATGGAAGGAAGAATGTTAAGAAAGAGGTATGGAAGGATCTAAACAAAGGAGGAAAGAAAAATGAGGGAAGGGATTTGTGTAGAAGAAAAGGGATGGAAGGTATGAATGGTAAGAAGAAGAAAGGATGAATGATTCGATGAAGGGAGTAAAAAAAATAGAGAGAGAATATAGAGAGTAGAGAAGGAAAAAAGGATGGGTGGATGGATGAAACAATAGAAAAAAATGATGAAAATGAATATAATTTTATGCTGCAAATGATATCTTCCTTTAAATTAAGAAACACTTTTGAGTGTTACTTACAGTATTTCATTTCACATAATTACAAGATGTTTGCTGAAATTATTTCTAAAATATCAACTCCAAGAAACAAATTACATAAATATGTTGATTCAAACAGCCTCGTCCCGTTTGAAGCCTTCCATCCTTCCTCCCACTTATTTTGATCCAGACATCAGAGCGTGTTTTTGCGGATAGTCCTGAGTCAGAAAGGGGGTTTTACTGGCTTTCAAGTGCTGCACAATGTGGGCTGTTCTGACCCGCTCCTCTTCTCAGAACACAACAGAATTTCTCCCCCGCTGTGGAGGCAGCGAGGCCACTACTTCAACTGTGGGCTGAACTCAAACTTGGTCTCACCGAAAGAACTCTCCACGAGTCCCTGTTGCCCGCCTGTTTGGAGGCCGAGGAATCCTGGGAGGCTCCTGACGTGTTCGTGCTGGAGCGAAGAGGCTTATGCAACGCAGTTACTGATGGAGAGTGACTCTAATGCACACCTGGAGTGGCTCTTGTGCGTCTGGGAGGGCTCTTAAGGGGAACAGGGCCGCACCTTTGAAGAGCAGGTGCCGGGGGCCATTAGGAGCACCACTCTGCAAAAAACCCCGGTGGAAATGCAGACAGGACAAATACTCACACACATCTATTTGACTCACAAATCTATTTGAGGAATAATTCACCCAATAATGGAAATTATGCCATGATTTTTCGCCATATGATTTCTATGGAGCACAAAAGAACATTTTAAGGAATATTCGGCGGAGCACATTCACTACAATCACAGTATGCCTTTGTTAAGTTTAAAGGGATTGCCATGATTTACTCACCTTCAAGCCATCGGTGTACAGCATATGGCTTTCTTCTTTCAGAAGAATGTAATTAGAGTTATATTTTTAAAAAAAAGTCCTGGCTCTTCCGAGCTTCATAATGGTAGTGAATGTGCTCTTTTGGGTTAATGAAAGGTTAAACCATGTGGAGGTTTATAAACCATAATCTTTTGTGAGAGAGTGAACTAGAGATTATGGTTTGTGAAATTTTTTATATAAATATTTTTTCTGAAACTTATCGCTTCGCTTGAATAGCCATTTATATACCCCCTGGATCCGTTTTAATGATAGATGGATGCACTTTTCTGGGTTACGAAATTTCAACCTCCCTTAACTGACATTATAAAGCTCAGAAGAGCCAAGACATTTTTAATATAACTCTGATTGTATTCATCAGAAAAAAGAAAGTCATATAGACCTAAGACGGCGTGAGGGTGAGTAAATCATGGACTAATTTTCATTTTTGGGTGAACCGTTCTTCTAAAGCTAAATGAGACACAAGTGTTAACAAATTAATATGCATGACTCACTAATCATCTTGAAAGTATAATCTAATATTTACAAACAAATTTTTTTCAATTAATTTAGTTGAAGTATTGTATAAGGAGAATATATATATACACACACACACATACATACACACACACACACACATATATTTTTGGTCAGCATAGCGTAGATGATTTTTTAAATTATTATTATTTGTATGTTTTTAAATAGTTAGCTGTTAAAAGCTAGTTTAACACAAACGATAATTGAAAATGATTTATCATGTAATGCTTATATCACAGTCCAATAGGTGCAAGTAGAACGAAATACTGGACTAACTAACTAACTAAGAATAGTGCAAAGCATTTTCTTGTATCTCTATGTTGTATCTCTAGGGAACATGTGGGGAAACAAATCTGAAAAGCCAAAGTCCCTGGTTGCTCTCTATATTTAATCTCATTGAGATTGTGTGCGTGCCATTCAGGGGCACTTTTAGTTTTCAGATAGAGAAGATGGTACAACACGTTGCTGTCAGGGTACCATTGTGCATTGTGTGAGCTGAGGTCATGCCTGGCTGAGAGTTTTGCTCTGTGAGCCGATAGGACGGCACATGCTGATATTTCCACAGGTCCAGGGTGAGAGCTTAAGGCTGTATATCAGCATTCACATCACAAATGATGAATTTAAGCCGAGTTTCACACTGAAAGACCACAAAGATGCCAACACATTCACAACATGTTAGCAGTAGCGTGTCACGTATGTCTTGACAGTATAACACACGCATTCACCTCAGCACATTCGGTTTTCACAGCTCTTTAGTTCTTGCTGTTTATATTTACACATGTCATTACCTCAATGCTATGTTTTAGACAGAGTGTCAAAGCTTGTCACACACTGTCAGTTCATGCATACATTAATGTGAATTAATCAAACTGTTTTCACACTTTTATTCAAATCAACTCTCAATACATATGTTCTCATGTCTCACGATGTACTTAAAATGTATTTATTTAACCTATTAAACTTTAGAAAACAATTGAATTTGAGTCAAAATTAATTCTTTCCAGTAAAGCCCAACTTTTGGTCATTATTATTGCAGTAAATTAGCAGCAAAAATCACCATAACATTGTTATATAAAAGTGGTCAATACGATTTATAACGTTTCTGGTGTTCGATTGCTTTGGTTGATGAACATACTCAAGCTGAATTTGAAGTTTGGGCTATAAGTTGCTTTGATTGGATCATTGAATCATTGAGTTGAACTTGAGAATGATTCATTCAGAGTGTTTTTTGAACTGGATGAACTGATTCTTCAAAGATTAAATTTAAACAGTGATTAGTGTTTTTGCTATTTTCTGTAATGAAGAATAGATCAGTTAACATCTATTCAGAGAATAAAACTATCGCATGGATTCATTACTTTTATGTTGTTATTATGTCATTTTGAAGCTTGACAGTTCTCATTCACTTTTGTATTACTACACACAATATTCCTATACTATTTTCTCCTTGTTTTTTATTCCAAGGAAAAAGGAAATCCACTCAGATTAAAAAAAAAAGGTTTAAATCAGCCTTTCTGTCCAGACTGGAGCTTCAGCCACTCCGGGTCCATCTCTTTAGATACACTAAATACAGATGGTGACCTACGCCAAGATTCATCTCCAAGTATCTCTGAGTAGGTCACCATCTGCCCCATGTTTGCGTGTGTCTGCTCTCTCACCTGGGAGTTTATTTATGTTGAGAGGTTGGAAGGTCATTAAAGGTCTCAATGCCGCCGCAATGATGGATCCGAGACAAAAGACAGATGCGTTCCACATCACGGTCCATAGCCCTGAAAGTCAGGGAGAAAAATACCCATCATTCAAGCAACATGATCCTGGGAAATTGAACATGATGTGGATGCGGACTGACCTACTGCATTATTTCTTCATGTTCTCATACTCCGGTCTCTTGAATCTCAGACAAGAGAAAGGGAACGGAGCGGATATGTTTCTGGGCCAGTGTGTGAGGCATTTTACGTCGTACTGGAAAGGCCATTTTGAGAATGTGATTTCCACAGAAAAGACAAATGGGCTGGAAGATGCACTCCCTATGATGCAGTGCAGAGATACTGCTCTGCGTGAGCCAGGGAAACCGCGTGTCGCTATAAATCTTGTGTGCCATATGCCGAGAGGAATTCCGTAATCCTCAGATTTTTGGGAGCGTGATCATTTTTCTTCCCCTCGCTCTCAATGCACGCCGGAAAAAGGAAAATTAAAAATGGATCGCAGGTGATTCATCATCGCAGGTGCGCCTGGAAAACCTCCTCATTATGAGGCCTGAAACTGAAAAACGACACTTAAAAATTCAAGACGTAGAGCGGAAATATATGATGCATCATCTACGTATAGAATAGCATTGGAAGAATATCTGTCTAACCGTCTTTCTGTCTATCATCTTTCTTTAATAACAGTAGAATTTAATTAAGAATTTAATAAAAATGGATTAGAAATTATTTTTTTAATAAGAAGAAGAGAGTATTTCTGAGAGCAATTTCCCAATTTACTTTAATATGTTTTGGTTTAGTTTTTGTTATCTAAAGATTAAAATATAAAATCATACTCACTAGGCTGTATTATATTATGGTGTAATGCAACTTTGTACTCTTTTTTTATTTTTACGATGTCATTTGTTAACATTAGTTAATGTATTATCTATGAACGAACAATGAACAATACATTTATTACAGTATTTTTTCATCTTTGTTAACATTTGTTAAAAATTCAACCAGTTTTTGTCACAGTGCGGCTAACAGTGCAATAGTGTTTTTAATAATGCATTAAATGCTGAAATAAGCATTCACTACGATTAATAACGAATGATTATTAATTAGCTCCATTAGAATTTATTTCTGTGAAAACAGTTGCTATAATATGAAGTTAAATGTGTGGATTTTTGTGCATTTCAGCAAATTGCTGAATTTTTAAGACCCATTTCACAGGTGCTGCAATGCAATTTCCCCCATGCTTTAATGGATGTTTTCGCATAATTAAAAACATTTGGTATTGCTTAAAAATCGGTTCCGTTCTGTAAGTCAAAGTGAGGCTACAGTTTGTTCATGAAGTGTGCAGTGGCTGATGGAGGCAGCCTCTCGGGAAAGAAAAGGATTATAGCCTATTAATTTTGGTTTATTTTTGTCCCTCATTGTATTTGCCTGCATGTCTTCATGGCTTCAATGCTTTGGGTCTAATGGCAATGCTAATGCATTCTAAGTCCCTGAGGCATGAAACTATTCTTGCTTTGTATTATGTTAGCCATCGAGTATGACAGTATGCATTCTCCCTGCAATTAAATCAAGACGTTGCGCTGATGTAGTGAAAGTGTAGGCCGGCCCATAGAACTCAATTTGAATATCTGCCTATCACTCGCCGTTGCCTGTTTATGTACCTTCCTCTCTGTTAGTGGCTTGTCCTTGTCAGAACGAATGGAGTCAGAACCACTGATGAAGGTTACATTTAAACATTGCACAGTTTACTTATTATAATATAAATATAAATCACTTTGATTTTAAAACATGTTTGGTGCCTGAGTGTGTGTTAAAATAGAAAGCAGATGACTTTATATGCAAGCCAGTGTTCATTTATGTGCTGTCCAGTGTTATTATAGCTAACTAAAACACACACACACACACACACACACACACACGCTGCACATACACACATACTGTACATACATACATATTCACACATACATACATTTCCATTACTTTCAAGTTACGTCTAAGTATAAATATGTATATTTCAGCATTTTGGCAACATTTACATTTAATGTGAACAAATTAAATTAAAATCAAATACTATATAGACATGTTTAAAAATGTTTTTTAAATGTTAGAAATAAAAATGGAAATATAAAAACCTACAACATAACTACATTAAACACTATTATTATTATTACCGTTATTAGTTATTTCACTGTAAAACCAGATTTTTTGTGATTTATTCATATAGGATTTACTAGAAAAATATGGTAGCCTTTACAATTCTTTCATTTCAGTGCATTATTTGGCATTTCATTGTAACTAAATTTACAGTTTCTGTGTAAGTGCATGTTAAACGTTAAGAAAAAAGAACCAGAATGGCATATTTATACAGTACGATCATGATCCTAAATTACAGTGAGACACTCTGGGCTTCAGGTTATCGGCACAGTTTCCTGCTCGGCTCATTTCAGCTTCTGCAGCTCTGTAATTGGCTAAGAGAAGCTTATTGTCCGTGTCAACAACAGAATGCCCAGCAGTTGTCTTTTTACCGCTTTCCTCTCATTGCCAGGAAGACCACGGACAGAAAATCTCTGAGGCCATGTGCATATCAGATTCAATTAGAGCCCGATCCATTATTCTCAGAGCAGCTTTTCAAAATGAATTAACTTGAATTGAATCGTTGCTTCATAACCGCTGCTTTCTGGTTTCCTGTGCTACAGTCTCACTTCTCCGAAATAGCTCTGAGTGGGCCTTCGGTTTAGTTTGAGTTCTCCTTTTCTCCTGTTTTCTTTTAAAGTTTAGACTTAGAAAAGATATAAATGTTGGGAAGAGAGCAAAAAAATGAATACGTGATCATTCCACAGAACAGACAATTGTTTCCCTGTATTTGACTTTTGCTAAGCTCATATACTTTTTTTTAACAAAACAATCACTTATTTTACCTAAAAATATATCAATATAAAGCTATATTGAATATATGTATTTGAATAGAATATTTGTAGAAATGTATAATCATTTAGAAGTAGTAATACTACTACTACTAATACATTTATAATGATAATTTAGTAATAAATGCGCAATTTATAATACATTTCTGAACAACATTATGCATAATACATAATAATACATTTATACTAAATTATATATATATATATATATATATATATATAGTATAAATATGGCAATATTGTGAAATATTATTGCATAAGAAATTACATTTGCATTCTCTCTATTATTACATTGCAATTTATAATACATTGCATGATCCTTCATAAATCATGATAAATCTTTTATTATGATAGATACCAAAACATTTGTGATGCCTAAGATTTTTGTGGATTTTTAAATAGTATATATATATAATATATATATTTGTGTGTGTGTGTGTGTGTGTGTGTGTGTGTGTGTGTGTGTATATATAATTTTCTTTTTTACAGACCCTTTTCAATGGTTGTGTTATGCATTTTATTTATTTGTTTAGCTGGAAATGCCACAAAGCAATACTGTACATTATAGATTATTTACAATCTTAAAGTTTGATCCAAAATGTGTGTTTATTAGATAAGAAAAGGTATCTGTTTTAGAGAATGACCCACGGAGAGGACAAAACAGGAATAAGGTCTGTTCAGTCTCCTCGTTGAGGATCAGAGTCATGAGCTGTAGGAATACACTGAACAGGACAGCCATCTGTGCAAAACATTCTGGAGATCTGCTCCACACACACACACACACACACACACACACATCAACACTTGATGCTGCATGTAAAGTAACACTGCCAAGCAGATTTAGCCACATGTACAATGCCAGTTTTGCAGCCATCCCAACAATCCATGGACAGTTTATTTGTAAATATTTCTCATTTTCTGGACAAAATTTTATGCATTCAAGATGATGAAGATTAGGAAGGCTAGAGTAGATTTCCATTGGATATTAAAGTTACTCTGGTCAAAAATGAAGGCAGCTGCCGCTGCTTTTTATGCACATTTATGTATATGCTTTTGCTACGCAGACACATTTATAAAAAACAATGGAGTTTACAAGTAAGCCTTATGTATTGTCTGTCACGGGGCGATTTGTCATTAACACTGCAAAGCGACTTTGTAGACTAGTCTATTATAGGAGAGGAGGAAAAGAGAGTTGCTTTATCTTCTTGAATTAGATTTGTGCTCTTCCCTGGAGCGATATTCCAAATGTGTTTTT
This sequence comes from Puntigrus tetrazona, assembly GCF_018831695.1. Classification (NCBI taxonomy): domain Eukaryota; kingdom Metazoa; phylum Chordata; class Actinopteri; order Cypriniformes; family Cyprinidae; genus Puntigrus; species Puntigrus tetrazona. The sequence goes on along the minus strand of NC_056722.1, from coordinate 20,781,284 downwards.
CTAACTGCGGTGTAGAAAACAAAAGCACAAAGAAAACAAATGTGGTCTTTAGGGTGAGATTGATGAACGCGAGATGTTCATGACTCAGTGGAGGTGTTTTAGAGTTGGGCATCTCCTCGCCAGCTCTCACAGTTTTGCAGAAAATACATGAACATTACTCCCAAATCACATTTGATTTTAGCCATATCCAATAAACTGCAAGACTACATGATCAGATTGCTCTGAAAGTTGTCTGTTTCTGTTTGTCTTGCCATAAAAAACCAAAAAAGCCCAAAACATAAGAACATAGGAAACTCACAAGAAAAATTAGAATTAGAGTTAAAAAGACTGAATTAAAAAGAGAGAAAGGGACATTAGAGGGTGATGGAGAGAGCAAACAAAAGAGAAGGAAAACAAAAAAATCAAATGGAAGCACAAAACAAGTAAAACATACTAAATTTAAAGTGATATAAGTACAAAAAATCAATAAAAACACAATTAATGGTTTTAAGGGGTTAAAAAAACAATAACTAAAAATAGTGTAAAATAAGCAAAGGGAATCATGGGAAATAAGGAGATAAGCGGAAAAAAAACGGAAGAGCGCTAAAACTTGAAAGTGACCAATAGAAAGAGTGAAATAACCAAAACAATTAACCAGTATAAATAATAACAGTAAAATAAATACACAAGAAGGAGAAAGCAAACTAAACATGAATGAAGGGAGAAAGAACAAAGCAATCAATTAATCAATGAAAGAATAAAAATGCTAAACAAGAACAATGAAGGCTAAGTTCTTTAAAGAACTGTTCTTTGAAAGGTTCCTTTAGGGAACCAAAAATGGTCCTATGGCATTAACTAAAAAACACCAAATTGAAAACTTTCTTTTAAAATAGCATATTAGGATCGTAAAAGTATGTAAAATGGGTATAGTGTAATTGTATAGGTTTACGTTTCACTATTTTTTTATTTTTTTATTTTACATCTTTGGTTAATCCCTATTGAGCTCTGCATTCCCAGAAGTGCATGCTGACCAGATTCATTATTGTTGTACCTGCTTGTGTGACGTTACTTGCTTCTCTGATTTTTATGCTCTGTGTATGGCAAAATGGAGAAAATGAACAAACAAGCATCTGCAATAGTGACAGTTTAACCGTTTAAAGGAAGATCAATGTCTGTGCAGCTCCCATCACTGAGGGAATATTAGTTGAACCGCCACTAATTTGCTGGCGATAGAGGAAGAAAATGAAACCAGAGACACATCATCCTTCTGTGCTAATTCAATAACCGTGACCGATTTAAAAAATAGCAACTAACATTTATGTTTATGGACCCATAACAGACCAGAAAGACAAAGCCCAGAGGAGCACTCACAGGTTCTGAGTGTGTTTCCTGTGTGCGACTATAAATAAAGAGCGGGTGTGAGCAGTAAACAAACCGAGTGTGTCGTAGCATGTCAGAGCAGCGAGCTAAGACCACTTTAATGATTTCGGAGGGGCCTCAGGGGTCCAGAGTCCAAATGATGATTATCACACCCACTGTAATAACCTCAGCTTTATCATTTCCCTTTCACAGATCCCTGCAGCTTCCGAGGAAAGACATAATCCAGTCAGGATCTGAATGGATTTACCAGTTTTTCAGCAAATAAACATCATCAAGCCATCCAAGGGATGGAGAACAGATGGATGACTGGATGGATGTGCCTGAACAGGCCAGTATCGGCAGTGAAAATACACAGAACCGAAGAAGAATGTTAAATACACCTATAGAGTATATTCAATAATATTGATTAAAAAGAAGAAGAAAAAAAACTGTGTTGTGAATGCGGAAGCTGTGCTGAAGAGTGTGCTTAAACGTTATTAGCGTAAAAGCATAAAAATAAAGGCACGCGCTATCAAAAATATGGGAATAGTCCATTTTTTATTTTTAATAATTTTTTACTTTTTGAAGGTTTGTTAAGGAGCCCCTACGCGGACATGGTGATGGAAAAGAAAAAATATATGTCAATGCTGTCAAAAAAAAATGTTGTGTCTGCTCGCAAAACTTTAGTGATGAAAATGTTATGAGGAGAAAAAAATATTTCAGGGCTTTTGAGAGGGAACGGTACTGTTTTAGTGGGAGAATGCAAATGTAACGCGGCGCTTTCGCGGACAGATGCCAACGTTTGGTGAACCCAGAGTTTTGCTGGGGAATGCAATACTTGTAGAAAGCAAATGTTTTTAAAGAAGAATCTCGAAAAATGACTGAACTCCCAAAAAAAACTTTGCGCTTGCTCATAAAACATTTGCGTTCCTTCAAAAAAAATCTTTTATTCCCCACCACAAAACTCCCGGGTAACTTTAGCATTCTCTTGCAAAAGTATTGCATTCCCCCAAAAATCTATGGATTTTCCTCCCATTAAAAAGTATTAATTTCTTTAATATATATCTATCCATTGCTATGCTCTGTAGGGGTTAACCATATTGAAATAGGCTTAAATGTCACAAACCCAAGTGTGCTTCCCCATGGTTAACAGTCATTTTTTAGTTTCCACAGTGCTGCTGTAACAGGTTTAATCAATGAGTTTAATAACATATATATGGAAAAAAAACCTAAATGTGCTCATGATAAATCAGACGCCAACTTCTTAGCTTGTTCTTAGCTATAAAGTTGCTTGAAACTAATGTTATAAACATTAGATAATAAAGAATGAGCAATGCTAAACAATACTGGAAAAGCAAAAATAAATAAAATAAAAGCTACTTGTAAGATGACCCTATGGAAAATGTATCTTTTTATGTTGATGTAGATTTTTTTCATTTAGAATATAGAGAAATTAATAAAACAAATTGAAACACAATATTTTGATGTGATCATTTTAAAGGATAAAATAGTATTTTTAGTATTTTCTGATAAAATGTACTCAAGTAATCTAGTGTTGTCAAACAATTAATCACGATTAATTGGAGTCATCTCATTTACATAATATATGTGTTGTACTGTGTATATTTCTTATGTAAATATAAATACACACGCATGTATATATTTAAGAAAAATATGTTATATTATGCTATATATTTGTAAATAACTGGAATGGAACAAATTATACATGCATGCATGTAAATACATTAATATTTTCAAAAAATATGCATGCATATATATGTATTTATATACTTAATAAATATAATAGTATGCGCGCATACAGGGGTTGGACAATGAAACTGAAACACTGGCCAATTAAGTGTTGAGGTTTCATGGCTAAATTTGACCAGCCTGGACAGTCTTCATTGATTGCACATTCCACCAGTAAGAGCAAAGTGTGAAGGTTTAATTAGCAGTGTAATAGCAGTTTTGCTTAAAATACTGCAATGAGTACATATCAGAGTTCAGAAGAGTACAAATTGTTGCACGTCTTGCTGGCGCATCTGTGATCCAGACAGCAAGTCTTTGTGATGCATCAAGAGCCACGGTATCCAGGGTAATGTCAGCATACCACCAAGAAGGACGAACTACATCCAACAAAAGTAACTTTGGACGCAAGAGGAAGCTGTCTGAAAAGGATGTCCGGTGCTAACCCGGATTGTATCCAAAAAACATAAAACCACAGCTGCCCAACTCACTGCAGAATTAAATGTGCACCTCAACTCTCTAGTTTCCACCAAAACTGTCGGGAGCTTCACCGGAAGCTTCATATACATGGCCGGGCTGCTATAGCCAAGCCTTTGGTCACTCGTGCCAATGCCAAAGGTCGGTTTTCATGACGATGTAAAACATGTATTGTTCTTTGAGTCCACCTTCACTGTCTTTTCCACATCTGGGAGAGTTACGGTGTAGAGAAGCCCCAAAGAAGCGTACCACCCAGAGAGTTGCATGCCCAGAATGAAGCATGGGGGTGGATCAGTGATGGTTTGGGCTGCAATATCATGTCATTCCCTAGGCCTAATGCTTGTGCTAGATGGGCCCGTCACTGCCAAGGACTTCCAAACCATTCTGGAGGACCATGTGCACCCAATAGTTCAAACGTTGTATCCTGAAGGTGGTACCGTGTATCAGGATGATAATGCACCAACACACACAGCAAGACTGGTGACAGAGTTGTTTGATGAAATTGAAGTTGAACATCTCCCACAGCCAGCACAGACACCAGATCTAAATATTATTGAGCCACTTAGGGGTGTTTTGGAGGAGCGAGTCAGGAAAGGTTTTCCTCCACCAACATCACGTAGTGACCTGGCCGCTATTCTGCAAGAAGAATGGCTCAAAATCCCTCTGGCCACTGTGCAGGACTTGAATCTGTCATTCCCAAGACAAATCAATGCTGAATTGGTCGAAAAAGGAGGCCCTACACCATACTAATGAGTTATTGTGGTCTAAAACCAGGCGTTTCAGTTTTATTGTCCAACCCCTGTATATTATGTAAACAAAACCTTTGATTTTGGAAGTGATTAATCTCAATTACTTGTTTGACAGCACTAGTTTATTTTATTATGTTATGATGAGTTTTGACGTTGTATGAAATGTATATTTAATAAATGGAAATATTACATTATTATATATATATATATATATATTTTAATTATAATAAACCTTTGTTAAGCTACAAGTTGTATTTTTTGCTTCATTATATAACACAAATATTATACGTGTAAGTATTTTTACCCCCCAAATCTAAACTACTTACCATCTTCATAATAATATTAACAAATCCCTATTATCCTGGACTATATAGATAGATAGATAGATAGATAGATAGATAGATAGATAGATAGATAGATAGATAGATAGATAGATAGATAGATAGTCGTTGTTGCAAACCTGTATAAGTTTCCTTCTTTTGTTGAACAGATATTTAGAAAAATGTCTATTATGCAAGTCAATAGCTATTGGCAACTATTCTTCAAAATATCTTCTTTTCAAATGATGACAGAATTTTCAATTTCAGGTGAACTATTCTTTTAACCCAGAATGTATTTGTCCATTGGAAATGACATATACCTTTTGTAATGAATCTCCCAGGCCTCTCTCTCTGCGACAATGTAACCCCTGCACACAATGCCGTCCCCTCATTAGGGTTTTTTTCTTTCTGCCCTGGCTGGGCAAAGGTAGGGCGACCAGGCGAATCATTCTGTCCATTCTCACTGAAGCCATACAAACGTCATTATTCATGCTCTCACTAGTTAACAAGATCACTGGATGTGCATATTAATCCAATGCAAGAATGAATGTTCATTTAACATTATTAATAGTGATACGGTTTTGGAAACACAACGATCCGGGGAGGAACGTGGTGTGAGCCCAGCTGTTGTTTTCCTTCGTTGTTTCTGCATGAGCAGCCATGATGTAAAGGGCAGTGGATGCCTGTGCTCCGGCGCACAGGGAACTACTGTTCCCTTTCTATTTGTTCCACTCATCTGGGGCACTTGGTAGTTTCTGTCGAAAAAAATATCCAATTAATTCCTGTTTTGTTTTGACGCCGTTTGGTGTACTAATTAATACTGGTTGAAGCGTTATTCGAATGCTGGCGTCAGTCTAATTGTTTTGGCCATGTGCCGCGTAAACAACATGGTTTGCATTTGCACATGAAAGATGCAAGACATTTGTTTCCCAGTGTTTCAGAGATAAGTTGGCATTTTATGTTTTTTCATTAGAGTTTAAGGGCCTCAAGAGGCTTTTAGGAATTTAAATTTTCTACATATTGAAGCTGCACATCTCTTTACTAGTTTACAGTCTATCAATGCAAACGCTGCCAATTGCAGAACATAAAAGTCTCTTAAAATTAAGCCTCCACACAAACCTGATTCTGAAATGTGTTGCGGTGCCCGACAGAGAGCCAAGGATGGCTCAAACTGCCAGACAACACAAAAACAGCTGAAAATAAACAGAAATTAGCGAGAGAACAAATTAAACATTGTTTTTTAAAGAACAGAATATTTCACATGTGTGTGAGAGCAAGTTTTTAGTTGAGTTTAGTTTAGTTTGGTTTAGTTTTTGCTACCTAAATATATTTTATTATCTGTATATCTGTCTATCTATGAATATATTACTCATGCCGAACCTTTGAATTTAGGCTTTTTGAAAAAAAGTATAAGATGGCATTAGCGTACTATTTTTAAGAATTATGTATTGGGGCACACTAATTCTAATCTTACATAATCCTTTTTAAGATGGAGAGCAGCCAGAGTGAGTCGTGATGGAGTTGGTAACTGTTCATTAGATGCAGCCACATGGCCCACATCTCTATAACCTGAGAATGGGCATTTGATATGGAATATGTAACTCTTACAATAGATTCTTGGAGGAGTCTTTAATTGTTTTGCGGTCCGATGCTATTATTTGTCTTAAAGTTTAATCCATCATTCAGGAAATCAGCACTTTTAAACATGCATTATGGGATTTTCTTCGAGGGCTTTCTTAGAGATTGGTTCCGTTCCCATGACCTGAGAAGAATGTTTATGAGTCTTAGTGTGCTAAATCTCAAACTCTTTCTATCAGCCTCTCTTTCTCTCCTTTCCTTGAACTCAGAAACTAGAGGGTACGTTCTGTGATCTGAAAAAGAATTGCTTGGTCTCTCCACTGATAATTTGTGTTATGAGACTTGCAGAATCTGAGCTGAACTGAGGCTGATCTGACAGGTCTCTGTGGACCAAGGCGTATAGATCACTTTCAGCTGAAAATGTCACAGAATATTGCTGTTTTTTCTCATTAAGGGTCTCATTTACTATCTGTGCTCACATAAAAATGTGGAGCTACATACAAATTTGTTCCAAAAAAAAGAAAAACTCTACTGTATAAAAACAGCACCAATTATAACAATTTAGTTATGATTCATGATTTAATAATGTAATTAGTGAATTTAAATTATTAAATGAAAAAAATGCTGGTTGCTTTGTATTATGGTTATTATAGTTAACTAAAACTAAAATAAATAATAAGAAGAAATAAGAATTATATATATATATATATATATATATATATATATATATATATATAATATAAAATAAAAATTATATATAATATAACATTATATATATATATATATATATATATAGAATATAAAATATATATATATATATATATATATATATATATATATATATATATATATATATATATATATATATTACTACTTCATTTCAGCTAGTTACTAAAGTAAATAATAAAATAAAATAAATTATATATAATATAAAATAAAATAAATAAATAATAATAATACAAAAAAATATATATATTTTTTTTTCTACTTTATTTCAGCTAGTTACTAAAGTAACAACACTTCAAATAAAAATCTTTTTAAAGAATTTTAAAGATAAAAAGATATTTAAAAAAAAAACAATAATACAAAACAAAAACTAGACTATTGTTTGCCCAGTAAATGGTTGTTATAGTTATACTAAAACAATAATAGTATTTCATCACCACTAAAATTACAAACACACAATATAGAGCATATTTTCAGTAATAGTTGAAATACATTCAGTTTGAATAATTAAACACTCACAAATAATTAATAGATATTATGAGATATAAAGTTACATTTGATACCAATATGCACAACAAAGTACAACCCTGTACCAAAAAAATAAGCATGGTGTCTATTCTGATGAAGTTCCATAGACAGCCTTTAAGGTTGGTTTAGGTTCTAAGCAGTCTTTTCTGGAAGCCTTAAATTGAATTTGCTTCAATTTGTGCTCAGAAGTTGAATGGAACAATTTGTTCGGACTAATAAATTAGGAACATTGAGACACTCTGAAGCAAACAAGATAAATCGACAGAGAGGGAAAGTAGGGTGTTGTAATTCCATCTCTATTTCCAGATCCAGATCTTTTTGTTCTGGTGTTGTCTGTCTGATATAGTTGCTACAATTGCTAGTTCCTTCTCCCCAGTAGCCATTTCCATCTTAAAATACCTCCTTTTCCTCTTTCATATGTCTTAGAATAATTGTGGTGAGAGTCTTTGTGAGAGCGCATAGAAAGAAATCAATTCATTTCAAAGAAAGAGCCACATGTCTTTTCCTAAGTTCAACAGTGTGAAGAACTAAAACCACTAATGAAAATGGTCCATTTCTCTCAGTGGGAGCCATTCTGGCACTACAGCCCGAGATATGACTCACTTTTGGCAGAGGGTATGGAAACAGATAAAAGAAAGGGTGTCTGCAGCAGCTGTGCAGGGTTTTGAATGTTTGTGGCGTTTCTTGTGTACCCAGAAAAGTACGGGCGACGAAACACACCCTCTGCTGCGAGGCAGAAGGTCACACACACAGGAGGAGGCAGAACTGTGTGAAATGCACACGTCGTCTCTGCCTTTCTCTCCATCAGTGCTCACGCCTCTAACGGCGCAACCAATTAAAAGAGGAGAAGGGTGTGAGGACTGCTGTGTTGACAAAGCATCCTCATTCCCCTGTGAGTTGTGCAGCTCCCAGATCACCGCCGTTACGTGTTTTCTCACATCGGCCTATGTGTTTCTGTTTCCTCGCCCGACTGCACAGACTCCCTTTATTTGTAGTGAGCTCTGCAGTCATTACAGTCAAGGTGACCCAGTATTTGCATACACAGTGGTGCAGATAGTACATGGATGTAAAAGGTTGACAAGTCCAGTTGTCAACCCTTTATATCTTGCACCGTTTTTAACTTTGTAGAGGCTTTAGTGAACAAAAATACTGTAGGCTAAATAACGATATTGTCAGTGATGATTCCAAAGGCTATTCAAACCCCTTTTGGATTTTTAAATTGGATCAGTGTTGCCACATTGGAAATGCTATATGTTTACACTGGGTAAACATATAGCATATAGCTAGACCAACAACTTCTTACCTCTTTACCACAATATTACCACATTTGCCACAACAGATAAATAACTAGGTGTACCTAAGGGGTAAGGTCCAAACGTGCCTCCAGATGTTGAGGTAGTCCGTTCGCTGGTAAACTTTTAATACTGTCATGGACCGCAAAATAGTGCACGTTGGCTTAAAACAGCACTATATAACTTTCTCGGTGTACAGAATTTGCTAAATGTATAACATGAATTCATCTCCCAAACCGACTTCGTGCCTTATCTCGAATCGCTACTGTACACTTATAATAAGCGTTTATATTCGAACTATTGCGGCCCGTTGAGGCCGTCACCGCTGCGGAGTAACACGTGGATCGCCTTGGAGAAGTAGCTCCGGTTGGAATGTTCTTCCGCGGGATGCGTGCAGTTCTGTTTATTAACCGCTAGAGCGCCAAAAAACAATGCGGAAGAAAAGCAGCACGGTAGACGTAGGGTCCACAGCTAGATTAATTAATGTAGAAGCCCTATCATTAAACCATCTGAAGTTTCACAAAATACTGAAATTAATGTACATTATGGGATTTTTTCATTATTAATCATACATCCTACAGAGGTCTAAATGAACGACTCTCTGTGAGACCCTTAAAAAAACAAAAAAAAAAAAAAAATAATAATAATAATAATAATAATAAGAACATTAACCATGGTTTAAAAAATAAAAACTGGTTAATATACTATAAGCTATGGTAACCACAAATCGACTGTAGTTTTAATACACTAACCATAGGTTAATATTTGTTGTAAAACTATTAAGTTATTAACTATTAAGAAGAATAATATTGTGGCTACCTCCATTTTAGGTAATAACTGCACAATATGACTCATCAGTTAAGCATTTGTTAATCCGTTCATCCTTTACAAAGCATTGGTCCAACATTAATAAGCAGTTTATTGAGTCAGCATTGACTTCAATAGCAGTTCAATAATAGTTCAATAGTAAAAAGATACTATGAGAGTCAATAATGACCCAACTACTTGAGGAATGTCCATTTTTCTTGGCGAATCCCTTTAAATCACTTGATAAAATCGTTGTGAGGGATTCATTCAATTCTTCAGCCAAACAATTCGCTTAAAGGCAGTGATTCATTCAGAAATGAAACAGGTGAGTCATTCAATCCTTTTCTCAAACGATTCAGGAATTAAACAGCGATACACTTTGCTGCTAATTCTGTTTGTTTGGTTCATTTGTTTGAATCCTTTTCTGATATGGTTTTGGGCTGCACGGTGGGCAATAAAATCCCATTGACATTAAACAAAGATCTCGAGCAATATAGGCTGCTTAATTACTCAGAAATGTATCTCACATTCTAAATAGCCATTTTGTTTTCATTGCCCGAAAGACGTTGACTATAATGCTTCTATTTGCGCGCCTTCAAAATTTTTTATTAAGCACTACACGTAGCTACCTTTATACATCAGTCTTCTCGGCTGATTTAATATTGTTCCGCTTGTCGATCTAGAATGAAGAAAATTACCTGCACTTGTTTCGTCTTTGTGTATGAATTCACTTTTGTTTTCCGCTCAGCAGATCTGCACAGAGAGAAAGGGAGCTAAATCGCTGATTAAGAGACGGATATTTAAAAGCAAGCATCTATTTTCTGAACTATGCCGGGCAGTAGAGGTAAGAGAACCGCGTTTATTTAACCGCTGTCCTTCATTTTCCTCTGTAATGTAAAAGAGGAGCTCACTGTGCCAAAATGAAGCGTGATTTATCATGTTTCGTGAAACAGCGGGGTTTCTGAGGAGCTCACTCTTTCCAGGAGTAAACAATTGGATGCCCTTAATGAGCCTAAATTGCACTGTTGTTTGTTCAAGGTCAGACGTTTACGCGAGAAATCGGTCAGGGAACATAGTTAGTTCATTCGCATTGCATAGCGTGTAATAAATCAGCTCTACCCCACGCATAACCTCTACCAGTTTGATGGTAGGAATTTTTTTTCATCTGAGGTTTATTATGCAAGCACACAGAAATCTTGTTAAAATGAAAAGTCATATATCCTCGATTCCACTCAATGGTAAAAGAGAACTCTGTATGCTCAGAGTTCTAACACGTCAGAAATGATTTCTATAAATATGAAGATTGATACAGAGGCACCCTAAGACCACACAGCTTGTGCCCAATCTCCATTCCACTATTATTTCCTATCCTACTACCTCTCACAGCTGTATTTTTTTAAACTGTAATTTACATTTTACCGCCATTAACCAAATTACTCAAACCCGAGAACAATTACTCACAGACCATTACACAAGTCTTTGCTTAAACCTCTTAATTCTTCACCTGAGGCCGAAGAGAATTTTATCATATTACACAAAACGAGATAATGAAATCAGAGAGTTTTCGAACTGCCTCGCAAAATAAACCCACGATAGATTTTTTGGAGATGTTTTATGCATGCTATTGTTCCCCGCAGAGAGATAAAATACCAATGCTTTGAGTTTCGCTCGTGCATATCCATCAATCCGCTCTTAAACGAGAGAATGATTGCATATACTTAAGCATGTTTATCTGTCGAAGGCTGTTGGCTGCTCCCCAGCGTGTAGTTCTGATTTAGTTTGAAAACACTCGCTCACACTTGGCTTGCATTTCCCCATTAAGTTCCAAGACGAACCTGTGGTCGTAACCAAAGAACAAAACAGAGTTTGAAAATAATAATAACCAGATTGAAGGAGTTGATGACCACCGAGAGCCGAATGAGAAAATGCCGCCTTTGCATTCCAACTTGAATCATATGCTTTGAAAAACAATCTAGTTGAACTTTATATTATTGCAGGATCACAATTATGTTTTCAAGTACCTTTTATCTCTGGGCTTTAAGGCAGGGTTTGAGAAATGGTACAGAGTAACCACACAATTTATCACTGAATGGCATTTCAAAAGAGATGTTTTTGTTTCTTTCTTTTTTTTTTAAAATAATATCCAACAGAATGCTAGAAGTTATACTGTCACAAAGATCTATTTTTCATTTTTATTTGAAGTCTTTGAACTAAAAAGTCCAAAAACTTGTATTTATTTTCAAACCTTCTAAACATGAAGACTATCCTCGGCATGAGATTTAAAAGTAGACCCATCTGATGTTTGTTCTTCAGGTTTAAATCATTTTTAAATCAGCTAATATATTTAAAAATGTCATAATTTTATTTAAATTGCAAGTTACCTGAGTAAACCATTAGATTTTTTTCTCTTTAGCAACTAAGAAATTAATATATATATATATATATATATATATATATATATTTATTTATTTATTTATTTATTTATTTACAAATAAGACTTTTCTAATAAAGTGAATTATGCTGATATATATATATATATATATATATATATATATATATATATATATATATATATAAACTGTGAGCATAATTCTGAGCCTCATGAATTAAATGATTGTCAGTAGAATTTTTTTATCATTATTTTGGTACAAATTTTCTTAAAGCCTTTATGCATGATGTGTTGTAAAAATTTAATGCATTAATTATGATTTGTAGTGCACCTTATAATGCATTGCGTATATTGCAATAAAAATTGTAACCACAGTTAATAAATTACATTACAAAACACTTGGTTGTATTATTTTCCACAAGATATAATTTATTACAATGATTAATTATACTGAATTATACCTATTACAATGCATTTAAGTGTTTTTTTTAAACCTATCTATCTTTTGTTGTGTTATCTGTCTCTATGACTTGATTTACATTACATTAGAAAGCCTCAACCTGCTGTCAGTCCTTTTAAACACTGTCTATTCAGAATGTCATGTTAGCTGACAGATGATTGACAGTCATGGGTTGTGGAGTGCTGTTGACTTCATGGCAGTCGATAACAGGCAGATGCAGGTTTGTTTATTATAGTTGAGTAATGTTGAATCTGACATGAGAGCAGCTACTTGGCCTGAAGGAGATGCAATGAAATCCAGGGGTGGTGACTTAAATGCCCTTTTAAAATGTCTGATACTGGTCAGAGTGAAGGCCAGTTTAATTCATCCGAGTCACAAATACCCTGAAGACATCAGTATAGCTGAAAAACTGTAAGCTAAAATAATATGAATATGTGACACGACACTCAAAAAATGGTAAGTTGCTTACCTAAATATTTTTTTGTGGAAACGCTGTTGGGATACCTAATTTTGCTTAGAATTTGAGACAGCATATTTTAATAATTTTTAATAAAATCAATTGAAGTAATTTTTTTTTTATGTTTCATACAACAGCATCAGACTTCATTGCCAAAATGCAGGAAAACAAAATGCATGAAATAGTGAACTATTTTATTTAACAAAAACTGATCATTTTAACAGATTTGTGTGTGTTCTGCTCTGCTTAATTAGAATTGTCTTTCTTTCTAAGTTTTTAAAAGAGGTCTCTTATTTTTAACAAGGTTGCATTTATTTGATCAAAAATACATAAAAAAATGTAATGTATTATGGGTACATATAGGTAATGTTGTGAAATATTACTACAATATAAAATAACTATTTTATATTTTTTTTATAGAATTTAAAATGTAATATCAATGTGATGGCAAGGCTAAATTGACATCAGCTGTTACTTCAGTCTTCAGTGTCACATAATCCTTTCAAAATCAACCTAACATGCTGATTTGATGCTCAGAATGCAGTTCTTAATATTGTACATTTTAGAAACATTGCTGCTTAATATATATGTGATATACTGCTTTATCAAAAGTTTGGGGTAGTTACGATTCGAAAGAGAGAGAGAGAGAAAAAGAGGGAAAGAGCGAAAAAGGTAAAACATTAAAGAAACTGATTAAAAGTGACTTACTAGTCAGATATTCATTGCAAAAACAATTTTTAAATAAATGTTGTTCTTTAGAAATTTCGGTAACACTATGAGGTTCACTATAGTTACTATAAGCGAACTACATTAGTTGACAAATTAAGAACGACAATACTTTTACAGCATTTATTAATCTTAGCTACTGTTCATTTCAGCATTTACTGATTATCTGATTATTGAAATCACAAGCTATGTTTATTAACACCGTGAGCTAATGTGAACTATGAACGACTGTATTTATATTAACTAATATTAATAAATGTAAAGAGTGTAATAAATGCAGTGTTCTTTGTTCACTCATGTTAATTAACACTAACAAATTTTAAGTGTTACTGAAATTTCTGTATAAAAGTAGTGTTTTTACTGTGTTTTGTTTTTCAAAAACAAAGTATTTCATAAAATATTTTATAATTTTTTTAAAAACTATATATGTGTGTGTGTGTTTGTTTGTTTGTTCTGTGATCCTATCTTTTTGAGCATAAAGATTGTGATGATAAATAGCTTGTAGCCTGCTGAGTCTGGTTTGCAGCATTCGTAAAAATGCGCTGTGTGATAAAATTCAGCCGCTTACATGGACAGTACGTTGTGTGAAGAATACCTCAGACAGTGGTCAGCTCCCTAGATGTCTTATCTCTGAAATAGTTGACGTACCACACTGCCTTACAAACAGCAAGAGCTTGGGTTGTGTGTTGTAATACAGCAGAAATGCATTAGCGGTATTTCATATCCCATTAGGGCCCTTGTGAGAAGTGAGTAGCTGTCGTTGCAGGCAGCGACTGACTGATGTCTGAAGAGCTGTCACAGACAGCTTCTGTCACACTGAAGTTTCTTGTGTTTCTTCTCACCAAGAGTGTGTGTCAGTCAGTCACACCGCTGTCGTTCATTGCGTGATGCCTGACATCAGGCAGCACACAGGCGCCTCTAGTTTATTCGTGCATAAATTGTATTTGGCTGGTCTGCAGTGTTCGGGGGAATGCTGAATGCTACCCTAGAAATGGTGGTGGTGTGGTGTAGTGGTTAACGGTTTGGGTTGATGACCTAATGGTTTTAGGTTTGAACCCCACACTTAAAGCATCTGCTTTGCATGTAATTGATTTAACTGATGTCCGGTGTTGTGGGGGGTTTATTTCTTTGCCAGCTCTGTTAAAAAACATACGGTCACTGGTCAGGTTTTGTTCCAAAGCCATAGTATCAGTCCAATAAATGGGTGGAATAAATAAACAGTGTAAAATAATGAAAGAGGATAAAGTTGTTTCTATAATCTGAAAAGCATTGTCAAATCAGATATTCTGTATTTTGTTTTTTAAAACTTTTATTTTGAATTCGAATCATTGTGATTAATTGTTTGACGGTGCTGTTATTTACATTACTTCTCATTTTGGTTTGTGTTGCTTATTATTTTATTTAATTATTATATTTAGCAGACTTTTTTTGCATTTGAATGTTTTCTTTTGAGTCCATTGACACCATTCTGCATTAATTCTTCAACCCTCAGTCGGTCTTTCTGGACTGTTATCACTGAATCCCATTTTGACGTTCTGCATCTCTTCCTTCTGTGATTATATCAGTTCTATTTTCCACGAATGAAAGTAAGGCCTCGCTCTTCTCCTGGACTCCTCATCTTTCATAAAATCAGTGTCCCTATTGGTTGAGAGCTTTCATGAGTCACGCCATTCAGAGGTCATATTTCTCCATGCTGAATAATTTATTTTTCCTTTCTTATTCTCAGCATCGGGGTCAGTATTAAAGGTGGTAGAGTGAGTATGTGCCCATGAGCTGTTTAGCCATGAGCATAGAAATAACACAAAAAAATACAAAAATTCTATTATGATGTCTATACATAGTCAGATAATCGTCAGTATTCTCCATTATGATACTCTCGTGAATTGTTTAACCTTGCTCCTTACAGTATTTTCACCTGTGTGTTATTTAAATGAAGGACTGTCATAGGATTCACAATTGAAATGACCCTTAATCCCTCTCCCGTCTCCTTCAAGGTCCTTGTGGCTGTCAAATGCTATTCCACAGCTGTTAATTAAGCCGGTTTGTGCTTCACAACGTCAACCCTGAAGGCCCTTATATTGCAACAATATGTCTTTCCCAAGGACACCACCTCAAACTGCCCCATTGACAGGGCCGTGACCCCACCTAAGTTTTGTAGAGGCACTAATTAGGGCACCCTCCCATGTGTCCACACTGCAGGAATTAAGTTTCAGTGAGTGCGCCATAACAGTCACCAAACTACTCCAATGAAAGCCAAAGGCATTTTAATGCTGCGAATGGCATTTCTCTGGCCTTTGGAAATCAGTATCAGTATGAAAGAACTCAAACGTGTCTGTGCTGCTAATTTATTTATAACATAAAACACTGAATGTTCTGATAGATGCTGCTGAAAAATGTTTGTTATGGAGTTTGGCTATCTGGAATAAAAGCAAAAACATCATGCATTACTGACAACGAATTGATATAACTAGCATGCTTGTTCGTTTTATATTTTGCTGATTCTTATCGTATTTATACCCCAGATGGAGTGTTTGGATTAAACATAAAGCTTAAAATGGTTCTTTGTAACTACTAAAAAAATTATTTTGCTGTAGAGGACTCTCACTTTGACTGTATGTTTCTTTGGAGATTTAAAAAGTTCTTATCTATTCGTCCATCCATCTGTCCCTCTATCTATCTATCTATCTATCTATCTATCTATCTATCTATCTATCTATCTATCTATCTATCTATATCATCTGTCAGTCTCTCTTACAGTTGAGTGTCTTGTTTTATTTTTATATTTTTTTCTTCCTCCTTACGTTCAAATCTGGCATGAAAAAAGTTAAAAGCCTATTAGGTATAAGTTTTTTTTTGTGTGTCATCAGACTATAATATGCCTCAAAAATTGTATAAGATTGTTTAATTTTATTTATTGCTGTCAAAACTAGCATGTTGACCCAGGCGATATATATAAATAACTTTTATAAAGCTGTATTTACATGTATTTAGTTTAGAATTTAAAATTTGATAACTTTATTCAATTTCAGTATATTTCTGCTGAGGGGCACAAGTAACCTAGCTAAATATAACATTTATAATGGGTTTATGTGAAGATTTTTTTTCTATACATAGAGCCATTGACTGGACAAACAGATCCATCCCCAAACTATGGTCTGGTAACGATGACTGGGAGCAACATTTTTATGGCATTGTCATTTCTTTGAGAAATCAATCTACTAATGTTTTACATAGTCTTCACATTTCAAGATGTGTTAGCAAAAAAGTATTTTAACATTTAAAAAAAAAAACACTCTGGTCTCATAAAAATATCAGCACTTTTTGTGCCATACTGCATGTTTCACCTCAGCTTCAAAGAGAAATGTTCTGTTTCCACAGTAGAAACAAAAATACTAAGAGAGTCAATGGTGACCCAAAACAGCCTGGTTACAAACTTTCTCTATTCCTTTAACAAATGCAAAACTGATATAAAAAGGCATTTGTTCTGTCAAACCGTAGTTACACAGAAATGTGCATTTCTAGTACATCTCTTCGTGAGCTGCAGAACAAACCTACCATCTATGAAAACCCATAGACATGAAGTATGCGTGATGCTAACATTCAAAAGCATCAGTTTTCAAATCTCCCGGCATATTAATATTGTTTTAAAGTCACGTGATATTCTTTAAGCAACTGTGCAAAAAAATGTAACTGGATTAATCGAAACTGTACATTTGTGTAAAAAGGAGTTTTGCTGCCTCTAGTGTTAATTTTCTTTGGAAACTGCAGTGATATGTACTTATTGGTACATATTTTGGGTCTTGCTAAAAAGTGCAATGAGGTAGCTTTATGACATGAGACCAGGTAGAAAAAAAAAACACACCCTTCAGCTTTAAATGGCCTGTTTGAGAGGTTTTAGTCTCTCCAGTATCTGAATCATATATAGCTCAGACGTAAGAGAGTTTTAAGCATTAAACTTTTTATAAAGAGAAACTTGAAGTTAAAAATAGTACCTCAAGAACATGTACGAGTGCGTTGTACTGGAGTGTGTGGAAAGGTGAACGCCCCGTTCTTCCCAGTTTGGTCAGCTCGCCTCTGGGCTTTTCTGGCTGGGCTGGGGTGTACAGTAGGACTTCAGAAGACTGTGTATGACTCTCTCCACCCACTCAGTGACTCCTGCCCATGCACCCGGGCTGATTAATCTCCATTTCCACTGCAGTGCGTGGAGGAGTGTAGAGGGGATATCACATGCTCTCACTTATTCCCTGCATTAACGCAGTGGGTGTGGGTCACCTCGCTGAGGAGTCTGTAGACGCTTTCTTTATCTCTCTATTCTCAGCCCACGTTCTGAATCAGCTTTCAGGGCTACAGAGGTTCCTCTCTTCCAGCAACTTTTGTTTCTGCTGTATATTATAAATAGACCTCAAACACACCTCTCGACAGGATGGGAGATTCGGTGTGATTTGTACAGGTTTATCTGCTCCGTGATTCCCTGGTCTTGCATGTCACTCAGATGATTTACTGGCTCTTGAATGGCCTGTGAGATTTCTATTTTGAATGTCTGTGTACTAGCAACGTGAATAGAGAGTGTTGCGTTATAGCAGATGTTTTACCGTTTTATTATTATAATGAATTTTAGAAGAAACAACTGAAGTGATGCAGGGATTGAAATAATTTTTTTCTCTCACCAGCTAATTTGGCTACTACATTTTAAATTATGGGCCATTCATAACTTGTGCTAGCCAAAAAAACTAAAAAAAAAACAAAAACATAAATCATGGAAATCATCATTTTGTGTGGTTGATAGAAATTCATAGAAATGAATTTTTTCCAATAAGTTTACATTGATTTTTACCTTTTATGGGCATTTTTTCTTTAGAAAGACTTTTGATATTGATTAACTATTGAAATGAATAGAAATACATACATTTTCTGCCCCCTTGTCTTGAATTATGTGATACTTCTCAACGCATATTAATAGACTGAATCATATAAGAACTCACTAAATTGGTCTAACCAGACATCATCACTTAGTCACATAGTATGCTATGGTTTTTGCAGTATACTTGATAATGATGTCTCACAAGTTCAGTTTTGTGCTAGACCTATGCAGATTTGGCTTGCATAAACTTAATGAGTGAAAATAACTTTTCATTTATTTGGCAGAGTTACCTGCCGCAGCTGATTTTTACCAACATTTGGTGGGTCTTTTCAAACCCTGGATGTAGGCATCACAAATAGAGCAATTGGATGCAATTATGTCTTTCATTTATGTGGCATTTATGTGCATGACAAGAAAATCACAATCTGTCAGCCTGTAATGTGCACATATGTTCAACACTGCCATTAGTTGACACAATCAAGTATTTATATCTAATCTAGCACATTATAGAGCGTCGAGAGTCAAGAGGCAAGAAATAACTGCCACCCTGCTAATTAAAAAAAAAAAAAAACACACAAAAAACACACTTTTTAATTTAAGCAGCTACGCATTAAACATAGTAGCTGTTTTAAAGGTAAATCGTTTTTTAGTAGCTAAACACATTAATTACAAAGGCATAATATTGGGCATGTATTAGAATTTGTAAACAATAATCTTTAATCAGATTTTCCAAGTGATTTTTATATATGGTTGCATGTGAAAATGTCTGACTAGGTCAATTAAATTTCCTTTATAAATATCAAACATTCATCTCCATGATGGTAATATAAAAGGACATAGGGTTAAAACTAGAAATGTGATCATGTAAAATTTACTCTTTATAACCTTTTTTCTCTGTTTATATTGTATTCACTCAGCCTTACTTAACTTTTTCCTTAACTGAATTACATGGATTTTAGTAAACTTAAGTTAATTACGTAAAGTTAATTCAATGTTGTTGAATCAACTTAACATCCCTGACTTCGATTTAGTCTATTAATTCAGTTCAGTTATTCTAAAATTTATATCATCACCTTCAACCAAAACAAAAAAATCCAGTTTCACCCATGAAAAGAGTTAATTCTGTTTACACATTTTTTCAAGAAGAACAATTTGTACAGAATCTAAAGACTATAATTGAAAAAAAAAAACTTGTTGGGCATAGCCATAAGAGTTTTGTTACATCCTTAGCGTGCACAAAGCATTAAATGATTTTAAGTCATGTTAGCAGGCCCACTTTACCCCCAGTAACACTAACATATCAGAAACTGTTTTAAATACAAAAATAAAAGAGCATTGAACGAGTCTCCCAATTTGATCATCTTAATTAAAAAGTTCCTAAAATAACATTTTATTTCAACATTTACTCTCCTTATTTAGCCTTGTGCAAAGCATGATGGGAAGGGAAACCCACTATCTAGTTGAACAAGTATCATTTATGTACTCTCAACTCAAATGCATTAAGTAAAATAAAGTGGTTGTAAAGAATTATGTTGGATTGTTGTCATTAAACAAGCATTAAATATTACCTTTGGCCTACTTAATTGTTTAACACAATGCAGTTGTTTAAATCGGAAACCTAACATAATGTTGTTAAATAAAAAAATAATAATTTTTTAAAATAAACCAAACAGTGATGGAAAATAAAGCCCAGCAAAATTCCCACGACAGAATTGAACACTAATATGAATGTTGCAACTGCATTTCATTTTATGTTATACCCTTCATTTTATAATCAGAATAACTGAATATTATACACCGTAGCTTCCACTTTCCACTTTGTTTCTTACACACTCTCTCTTTCTCCTTATATTCATATTGCTCTCGCTTTTGCTTCTTACGGTGCCACAGAAACAGTAGCTTTAGCCCTGGAGGCGAACTACTGGTGCAGGAGTTTTTGACATAATCAGCACAATAAAATCTGCCTTGTTAAAGATGATGAAATGGAGTGTTCAGCCCAGATGGATAGCACTTATTTCTTTAAAAGCCATGCCGCATAGAACTGCAGCATGGTATGTATGAACCAAAATCCAGTAATGTTATATAACAGCGTCCTACAGTACAGTAGATCATTCTCCCCCTTGTAACTGAATACCCTTTGTGTCGCTTCAATCTACTCCTCTCTGATCTTCTTCATTGGATTTATGTGGGTTTTATGTTCTCGATATGCAAATTCTGGCACTCAAAGCACTTTCTTTATTCAAGCATTCTAATCAGCCAGATACAGAAACATTAGCTTAACCAATAGTTCGAGTTTAAGGGCGGGACTTTGACTGAGCAATGCCAGACGGGGAAAATAATCTGTGCCTGCATCCGAAATTGCATGCTTTCCTACTATACATTGTGTGCACAATTATTAGGGAAGTGATTATTTTGACCATATTGTCATTTTATCCATAATTTCCAACTCCAAGCTGTATAAACTTGAATGCTTATTGGATTTAATGCATATCAGGTGATGTGTATTTGTTTAACGAGGGTAGGTGTGGCCTAAGGAGATCAACACCCTATTTAAAGGTGGGCATAATTACTAGGCAGATTCTTCTTCTCAGGAAAAATGGGCCAAAAAAGAGCTTTGACTGACTCTAAAAAGTCCAAAAATTGTAGAAAGTCTTTCACAGGGATGCATTACTCTTGAAATATCCAAGATATCGGGGCGTGCTCACAGAACCATCAAACGTTTTTGTAGGAAATAGTCAACAGGATCGCAAAAAATATATAGAGAAGAAAATACGTAAAATAACTGCCAAAGATTTTAGAAGAATCAAACATGAAGCTACCAGGAACCCATTATCCTCCACTGCTGCCATATTCCACAACTGCAACCTATCTGGAGTGTCTTGAAGTATGAGGTGTTCAGTTTTCAGAGACATGGCCAAGGTAAGAAAGGTTGAAACCCGGCCACCTCTGAGAAAGACACATATGTTGAAACATCAAGAATGGGCTAAGAAATATCTGAAGACAGATTTTTCAAAGGTTTTGTGGACTGATAAGATGACAGTGGCTCTTGACAGACCAGATGGATGGGCCCGTGGATCAGTAATGGACACAGAGCTCCACTTCCACTTGAATGCCAGCAAGGTGGAGGTGGGGTACCGGTTTGGGCAGGTATTATTAAAGATGAGCTAGTTAGACCTTTTCGGGTTGAAAATGGACACAAAATCAACTCTCAGACCTACTGCCAATTTTTGAAAGAGACCTTCTTCAAGTAGCGGTACAGGAAAAAGTCAACATCTTTCAAGAAGACTTTGATTTTTATGCAACATCGCTCCATCACATGCATCAAAGTACTCCACTGCGTGGCTGGCCAGCAAAGGCCTTTAAAGTTGGAAAAACTAATGACATGGCCCCTTCTTCACCTGACTTAAACCTTGAGAATTTTTGGGCCCTTCTTAGGCAGGAAATTTACAGCGAAGGTAAACAGTACACCTCTCTGAACCGTGTCTGGGAGGCTGTGGTTACGGTTGCTCAAAAAGTTGATTCTGACCCGATCAAGAAACTGACTGACTCCGTGAATGGAAGGCTTGTGACTTGTGACGAAAACAAGGGTGGCTATATTGGTCACTTTTCTTTTTGAAATTTCAGAAATGTTTATTTGTAAATTGAGGTTGTTCATTATTCCCACTTTAACAGGTGAAAATAAACAAGTGAGATGGGAAAATCTTTGTTTTTCATTTAGTTGCATAGTTCTGCACACTAATAGTTGCACACTGATAATGGTGTACATGTAGATATTCTCTTAAAAAAGCCAAAACTTCACTTTTACTACTTTATATGTTCAGATTCGTTAACATTTTGGATTGACCAAGAGCACTGTAGTTGTTCAATAACAAAATAAATCTTGCTTAATAATTGTATTGTAGGCGAAAAACAGTATGTGACATAAGATCACATAAAAGAGAAGGCAAAACATATCCGGGAGGAAATACTAGATATGACTTGGCGTGATTCCAAAGTGTGCATAGGATGGATACTATCCCGTCAGGCAGAGAGGATTTATGAATAGCAGTTATGCGATGCATCATGTGACAATGATAATATGGCGAATGTAGTACGTCCAGACTACATTATCTTTATAGACTACATTTTTGCAGTTGCGAAGTATCTACTCAAGTGTGCGATTTCGCATGGAGCGTGTGACAGAAGTACGCTGTCTCTGCAGTTCCAATGCCGATGCTACTTCTTTATAACTATCAACTGAACTTAAATACGAACAAATTTGTATATTTATAAGCTTAATAAACACTGCATAGGCCAGATGGTTTGGTCCTTTCATAAAAAATTTATGTTTTGTGTTGGTCAGTTTGAGCACAGCTCTAGAGGAGACACGTAACAATATAAAGGCTTTTGTAGGAGAAAAAGTACATTAGCATATAGCAATATATAGCAAATAAATCTATCAAATATATTATATATTATATGTTTAAACTGAAAACTAAAAATATATTTAAATAAGTTATTTAATATCTCAGCATTCTACTTCAAGAAGCTCATAAATAGTGCTGTTAAATGATTAATTGCTATAATTTCTTAAAAAAATAAATGTTTTTATTTACATAATGTGTGTTCTGTGTATATTATGTATGTATAAAGAGACACACATACAGCATATATTCAGAAAATATGTATGTGTGTGTGTGTGTATGTAAAATATATATATATTCTTATATTTTGTATTATAAATAAACATATGTAAAAGTATTTTTTCTTACGTGTGTATTTATACTACTACTTCTACTACAATACTCATTAATAATTGAAATTGAAAAAACCTAAATAATGAAGTATAAGAAACTAAAATGTATTCATTATATAATTTTATATAATATAATCTTATAATATCACATTTATTTTTGCAAATGTCTATTTTTAAACTACGTTAGTAACGCATTTTGGCCTCTTTTCTTTGTATATTTTGAAATAAAAACATTTAGTAAATCCCATTGGGATTCTCATTTTTATTAATTTTCCACAAGCAAAATACTGGAAAAAGTTTTTTCTTTTATTTATTAATAATAATTTTAATAATTAATTTTTGCAATCTGTTTAGTGTGATTTAAATGGAACGGAAACGAAACGCTTCTCCTGCTCCTAAGAAATAATGTAAAAGGCAAATTCCCAGCCAGTTGCTAAAGATTCTAATTCATCCTATTTATGTCATCCATTTCTCCACTAGAACGCTCGGCGTGACGATTACTGTAGAGGAAATGTGGACTAAGAGAACAGATGGGCCGGACTGATGAGAGCGAACTGTAGAATCTTACCCATCAATCCTGTGTGAACGATCCCTGAGGACTCACATGTGGTCGGCTTCCGTCTGCTGTGTTTCCAAGTATAGGCCCGTAAGAACACACACACTTTTTTTGCACATATTCTCACCCCGATTCATGGGTGGGCTTCAGCAGGGGCCAGACGTGCAGATGTGCACCTCCAGATGAGCGTCACCGTCCCACTTCATGCATCTGCCTTTTCTTTCACCCTCTGTCCCTTCTATTACCTTTCTCTCCTTTTCCTTCTCAGTAACTCTGGTCTCTACTATTCTTACACTGTAATCAGAAAACACTTCACTGCGGCCCCTTGAATGTAACATTTAATTAACCCTGCAATTATTGCATCTGGAGCTTATTAACATATCAAATGAGCAACCGCTGGGACACGGAAAAAGGAAGTGGGGCTTTTGGGAGGCATTGATTACCTTTTCAATGCACAGCTTGCTTCAATATGACTCATTGTGCTTAAAGCAGCCTGTTAATTTTCCCTCATGCTCATTTTGTAAAATGTAAATGTGTTTTAGCACATTTTCTCAGCTCATTAGTTTGAGGTTCACGTCAGCGGCGTGCAGAGGTGCTGCGGCTAGATGGAGTTGGCGGAGGTGATACGCATCTTTCTGCAGGTTTGCTGTGTTGGGAGAATATATGAATAATTTCTTGTTTGTTTGTCGATTACGCTGAGGTTGATCGGCTAGGGGAGATCGTGTCGGCTCGGCGGGAGGGAAGTTTCTGTCTTTAACCTGTCAGGCAAAGCCTGTGATCTGTTGGATCTGAGCTGTCAGGTGCTTGTCATACAGATGCTGTAGCACTTGTTAAGAAAGGCAGCTCCTGGTATAAAGATCTGGCGGCTGTAAAATAGCAGCTCTGTAATTAGGCTACACAATGTTGAGACTTCACTTGTATGTTTGTGAATCTGGGTAAGGCAAACGGCACTTCTGCTGTCGCTCATAACAAGGGTTCGAGAATTATATAATGTATATATAACTGAACACATAAATGGTGACGAAGCATAAAAAAGAAACATGATAAAACATTCACCAATTATCACAAATTTAAAGAAGAATTTTAAAGCTGTTTAAGGTGTGATCATAAAATTATATTGGAAATCTTAAACTTTTTACATTTTGCCAAAGCGTTTTAAAATGATATTAATAAAAAAAAAAAATATATATATATATATATATATATATATATATATATATATATATATATATTTTTATTATTATTATTTTTAATATTAATATAATTTATTTAGATTTTATTATTTTTTTATTTAACCATAAATTGACATTCACAGAATTCCCTCATTACATTTTACATTTGATGTTGTGCTTGTTGCTGTTGAAATAACGGTAACACTTTACAAAAAGGTGTAACTGGTTAACTTTAGTTAATGAACATTAACTAAGAATAATAAATGCTGTAGAAGTATTCTTCATTCTTAGCTCATGTTAACTAATGTTGTTAATTAATGTTAACTAATGATGCTTATTGTAAAGTGTTACCAATAACTGTTTTTTATTATCAGTTTTGTACTTTAGGTTTGTATGTTACATCTGTTGTTGTTAATGTATGTTGACTGGATTGTTTCAGTTTCATGCGTGTTATCATGACAGTCTTTAGTGTTTGTGTGAAAGACACTTTGCACCTACAAAATAGATTACTTCAATAGGTTGGTAAATTAACATCATATTAGTTTTATTACAGTACTTAAATGTCATTTTAGGATAAAACCATAACACCTAAAATATTGCTACCAAAACTTTTACTGAAAAATCTACAGTTGCCTTTTTTTTACAGAATCTTTTATTTCTTTCAGTGAACAGTACATTTTTAATGGGTAGTGTATATTTAGGGCACATAAAAATTGACAATGAAATTAGGTCTAACAAAACAAAGCAACCAGAACATTTTATTTCAAATATGTTTAATATGTCATTTCCATCATTGCCATTTTAAAATTCTCTACATCATTCGAGATGAAGTCAAAAGCCAGCAGTTACATTGCAAAATGAATTGTTGGCATTTTAGCATGTCTCTTTCTCTGATCCAAACTTTGGTCAGTCATGTATTTCGTTGCTGTAACAGGGCACTGAATTTCAAATGATCTATTCTGTTGAATAACCGCACATGTTTGTCTTTGACCTCCAATGTTGTTCTTTGCATCCACGGCTTAGCACAGATGGCTTTAATTGTGATTTTGCAGGCATGATGAGTTCTGTCCTTAGAAAGACAATAAGCACTTTGGCACACAATACTATGTGTTTGTGGGTACCAGAGCATATGGACAGACTTGTAGGAGTGGAGAGGGGTACCAGGTGCTGGGCTTCTGTGATGAAGCCTTTTGTTGGACAACCAATGGAGTCAAAGGCATACCTTGATGAGCAGTTTTATCACAAGAATGCCTCGTCCTTGAGACAAAGAGAGAGAGTGAAGGCTGAAGAGGTGAAAGAAAGCAATTATTTCAGAGAGAGGGCACCTTCGGAGCCTGGTGAACATATGTGAGATCTCGCGTATGGAGAGAGGTCTGATTGACCATGAGCTGATGAGAAAACCTGCACAGGTGTGTTTCTACCAATTTCACAATCCTCAGGGGGTCAGAGACGAACTCCAGCCGCTCGTGAGAGACACTTTACTGTCTTTCTGCACGTTACACAAATAACATCTGGCTGGGAGCAACAAAAAAAGAAAGTTTTTACAGAATGACATCATTTACAGTACGGTATTTTCAGTTCTCTAGGCTCACAGGGGTCAGTATTAAATACACTGTGTTATCTATCTATCTATCTATCTATCTATCTATCTATCTATCTATCTTTTATGGCTGTACGATATATTGCATGCAATAGTCATGCAAATCTCCTCAGGAAAACCGGTTCTGTGATTAAAAATAAACCTCTATCACCTGTTTTCAGATGGAGTGGCATTTAATACACAGAGCTGTAGTTCTATCTATCTATCTATCTATCTATCTATCTATCTATCTATCTATCTATCTATCTATCTATCTATCTATCTATCTATCTATCTATCCATCCTTTATGACTCATCTATGACTGATAAATAATGCTTAGATGCTCTGGGGAGTAAAGGTCCTTGCACACTAAGTAATTTTTTGTATTTGTCATCTTACAGATGCGAAAAAAGCAGAAAATTAAACTGATCCATTTTTTTATGATGGATGAAGGCTTTGGAAGCAAGGCGTAAATATGGTTCTATTTTTGAATGTGCGTAATTTTCCGACAAAACTTTCAGACCTTTAGAATTCTCAGTCCAGTATAATATATTTTGATATGTTTGTACATAATCGGTTGCGTGAACTAAGCGTTGGTGATTTGTTAAAGAAAAAAGAGAAATTGCTTTTATGATGTGTACAAGTTGAACTGAACAAAAAGCGCTTCAGATGTGATCTGAAAAATACCAAAGCGTCTGAAAAAACTAAATTGGAATATGAAAAAGTACTTAAATGAATACGTAATTAAACACTAAATTCAAAACAAAGAGTTAAAGCACTTAAAATTAAGAGTTAAAGCAAAGTAAGATTAAAGCACTTAAGTGCTCTGGCATCCAACAAGGTTACTGGAAACATTTTTTAGTTTTTGCCGTTTTCAGTCTCCTTTTGTGTCAGTGTTTGTAGGTGCATGCTATTTCATTATATCTGAATGTGTGAGCTGTTCGAGGTCATGATAGAAAGTATGAATTTAACAACACTTTGCTTTCGCGGCGGCTCGACAAGCCACCTTGTCTTTGGGAGGCGTGTGGCTTTGTCTAATCTAATTTTGCTTTGCAGCTGCCTCGCTCTCTGACGTCAGCTCTTTGTGCTTCAAAGGCAAACCCACAGAAACTGTGTGACAGGGAAATATGGAAGGAGTTATTTTGCTACAAAGAATCCTTGGCCCCAAGCAAATTCATAATTTTCACACTGATACGTTGGAGCCAGTGTCTTTGCACTTACTGCCTTTTATAGCTTTTTGAAATGTTCTGGTGCTCAGGCGCGCTGAGTCAGAGGAGACATTCGTTCTCATTTGTCACATTAAATGACCGGGCTAATCATGCTGGGGAACATCATGGAACATTTGTAATCCTACAGTGGCAATAAAAGTCCATTAAACAGAGAGAGTCTCATATTGTTAAATTGCTCTGGTCAGATCTGTTGTTGAGTTGGTTGAACTTAATGTCTCGACCCCAAACCTTGGTTCAAAGTCCACACATGCATTGCCTACATGAGTTAACCTGAAATGGGTTATTTAATGTATGGTTAATGAGCAAACATATTTAACCATTGATAAAAAAATTATGTGAGGTCATTTATGTGAATATAAAAGCCCCTGGTGAAGTTATTTTTCATTCTTTACAAGCGGTAAAAAGAAAGATGAGTTTAAGCTGCAGCTAACTTTTTTATAAAAGCCCTGTTGAAAAAACTTGTTTAGGTATGTTTTAAAGCTGGGGTGCTGGTTTAAACTGGTGTATGCTGGTCCATTGCTGGTTTAACCTGGTTGTTTGTTGGTTTATGCTGGTCACGTGCTGGCAAAGGACCAGCTTCAAAACATACGTAACCAGCATATGCTGTTTTATTCAGCAGGGTTTGGTTCCAAACTCCTGAAAGGAGCTTCAAACGATTTGGTTTTGGCCTGATTTTCGAAACGCATGTATTTCTTTCAACTTTTAAATGCACGAATGTTTCGCAAATCATTTTTACATATACGCGTAGCGAACCCGGACCTATATATCCAGCACAGATAGATTTTTAACTGCTGCAAGACCAAAAATCCCTCTTGATATTTTAAAATAAAGCACTTAAAATTTAAAACTGTTCAATTTGAGCAGATAATTTTACCATCGCTGTCATCGTTCAGGTAAAATTCAGGTATTCGTTTATCTTTTACTTTTTTTTATATTTTTTGTAATGAATAGATTGAGGAATACTAAGAAAGTTAATGTCTAACTTTAAAAAAATGAAGGAGGGAGAGGGTAGAGAATGACCCTGAGGCATGCGGTTAAGGGTTAATAATGTTACTTGAAGAACATTGCTTATAACTTTTATAACCAAAATGTTAGCCAAAGTTTTGACCGTATTCCCTGTTATCTGTCACTTTAGTAATAATTAATAGCAACAATAACAACAGTAATGATTAACAGAACCATTTCATAACCATTTACTCCTTATTTTGAAACAACGCAAAAAAAACAAAAAAAAAACAGTAAAAACACTACAGTAAAAACCAGATAAAAGGTTGACGGTAAATTCCTGGAAAATTTACGGGAAAAAACGTAAACTGATGTTTCAAGAATTCCCTGCACTGCATTTCAATTTTTGATGTTTTTTCTTTAAAATTACTATATTTCTTCTTAGTTTCTTTTATCAGCTATGTTTATTAGGGTTGTATGTTACATGTGATGCTGTTAAATTAATGTTTATTTCATATTTCAGTTGAATGAGTCTCACTGTGATGATGTTTAATGTGTGTGAAAGACTCTGTGCACCTTCTATATATGTTATTAGTTAGAAATTGCTTATGAAGGGCTTTGATTCATCATTTGACTTTCTCATCTCCACCTGCCTTTGGTGTTTATCTCAAAGGTATTTCAGTACTTTAATAGGATGGTATATTAACATTATGATGAATTACGGTAAAAAAAGCGTAAAACCTAAAACGTTGTTGCTGTATATCTAATTCCGGGAACCACAGCTGCCAGTTTTTTATCGTAAATTTTGATTTTTTAATTTTTTTACTGTGGGATAACAGGTTTAAAAAACGCCTTCAAAAGCATTTGTCTCTCATAGACAACACTTCCCATGGCTGTTCTACATTTCTGAAGACATGTACGACATCACACAGTCTGTACAAGAGTGCAGAACGCAACAAAACAGGAAGTGCTTCCTGTTCTGTGAATCAGTAGAGGTTCAGTGCTCAACTGCATTCGAGAGATGTGAGAGCCGTGTGGAGGAGTCTTGAACGTACTCTTATACATCAGGAATTCATCCGAACGACTTCAGACCTTTCACTTGTATGGGCGTCACTTTGTATTAAAAAGCAGAGACACATAATGGCTCATAATTATTAATTTGGTTATACACGAAAGCTTCTGCTGTTTTAATAAATTCTAACTAATGAAAGTAAACTTCCAAAATCAAATGGTCAGTATTCTTCTGAACTGAACTCAGTTTAGTTCTCTCCCATAAAAACTCATGGTAGGTATTTATTAGCATCTTGGCATTATTAAAAGTCATAAAGGACAACATGGCTTTTATGTTCCATTTTTTATGAGTGAGGAAAGGGTTTTATGACCAGGGATAGTAAAAGAAGTGACAAATTCTCATGCATTAAATACTTTTCTAAAAAGGATTCCTTCAAAAATCATTCACATGGACATTACACAATGTAGCGGAAAATATGAATAAAAAAAATAAAATAATTTTTTTAAATTAACTCCTCACTTTGAACTTTGGAAGCTTGGAAGAAGTTTTAATGTTGAGCAATACTGACAAAATATCAAGGGGCAAGCTTTTCTGTTTTATTAATTACTAATTGATTAATAATTTGGACCTTACTTTAATGTTAAACTCCAAAGATAAAATATTACGTAACTAAATGTCATATAAGCAAACGATATAATATATTGTTATATATTATAAATGGCATGCTGTGATATGCTATGCGGTGAAAAATGTGTTTAAAAAAAAAAAATGTGCTGAACAACTGCAGCGAAACACACATTAAAGCCTTGCATGTGCTTGAAAGATTTCCTCATTTAATTCAATGAATGCAAACCATCTGCATTACAAAGAGGCATATTGATTACATAAGAGAACAAAAGTGACACTAAACGTATCGTATGACAATCCAGTTCAATTTTATATATGGCGTATGCCTAGATTTTCCATAACGGTCATCTCTGGTTTGGGTCAGACTCTAAGATTACTGGTCAATAAGTAGAACAATTACATTCAGTTTAACATGAAGTTGGGTTACTGTGTCCTTGCTCATTATAGGAACTTGAACCACTTTCTTGCTTCAATGCTTTCACCCCCTAAAGGCAAATAAGTAAGGTTAAAGCCAGGGACACTCAGACAATGTTCTGAGCAAGGCCAAGTCAGACGTGATGAATTACACCAACAACAGCAATTGTCAGTCTCAGGTTCTTTTTAAAAAAAGCATTCAATTAAATGAGCTCCTAAGCTCTCATGCACAGATGCTCAATGGGTTTTTTAAAATGAAAAGAGTTACCTGTAAAATAGACATCCCTGAACTGCACCTACAGTAATATCTTCGTCTGCTGGTGTTACGTAATATCTATATTGAAAGGGGAAGAAAAAAAAAGAATAAAATGTAATTTTCACTTTACAGCAGTCCAGATGAGCTCAAGTCACTGGACATCAGTCGCTCATAATGGAAACTGAATTAACTGGTATATTCTGTCTGGAGATTGAAGATGAATGTTGTTTGCGCAATCAATATTAGTCATTATCTTTCAGGATGCGAGCTGTATTCTCAAATCAGGTTACTGTGGACGCTGACTTCCTATAGGTCGTGCGAAGAGAATAAGTGCTTTTCATACGGCCATCTATTCACTCTCCAAACCACTTGTCCTTTGAATGTTGCAGCATTGTGTAAAATGCATCTAAATATAAGTGCATCCTTTCTTTTTAAAAATATTCAGTACACCCTCTATGTCAACATATGTTTCTTCTATCCCAAATTAATATGCTAATACACTACTATATGTATTATTATTGTTATATGTGCTGTTGACCAATTTTTTTTTCTGGGTCATATTGGTTATTTTTGTTGATTTTAAACCTACACCATAAAAATGTCACTTGAAATTTATACTTATATAAACTTATACTTAAGTAAAACTAAAGCCAAAAAAGAGATGTTTAAACATGTTTAAAATAACATTAAATACCAGACAAATTAAATCATTTTATCATATAATTTATATATAAATATTGAAATATATACATACGTGTGTATTTATATACACAGTACACACACACACACACACATGTATTAGGTAAAGAACTATCTAAATTATACTAAATGAACACCTTTCAATAAATGGCATATTGGGATGTTAGAAAAACAATGTTTATTTTGCACTTGTAATTATTTATTAGATTGTCGTAGGATATATTTATTTTAATAATATGTGTATTATATTATTATAATATCAGTATTAGTTGCTATAAACATTAATGAACTTGAAGTATATTTCTGCTGACAATAGGCTTCTAACAACAACAAAAAAATCATATTCTTTCATGCATGATTTAACAATAAAAAATGCTGTGATGGTTCCGCTGCATGATATAATTTCATTTATTTGCTAATGGACTCTCTCGCATAGAAAAACATTGCTGATTGCTTCATTGAAGTGACGAGAGAGATAGTTCACCTCTGTATTATCAACAAATACGCCCGGGATCAAGCGATCCATTTCGGCCGAGCTGACATAAATGTAGAATTTTCCATGGGTATGTAGTCAGGGGAACTGTACTGTGAGCCTGACACTAAAGGTGTGTTTAAAGCTCATATTATCATCAATGTTTGAGCTAAAAGGGGTTGAGGTCAGGCTTCCTACTGAAATTTTAGACTGACAAATGGAGCTGGAACACGAGTAAATGACTATGGGGAAAATTGAAGGCAAAGCAGATTTTAATGGAACATCACTCAAAAACTGTACAGGGTATGTGCGGGTTCGTTCGCATTCACGACGGCCTCACAGAACATGAAATAAGCTTACGTGTTAACCTTATTGTCTTGATCGTGGGTTGTGAAATGGAACATTTAAGACCTGAATATATTGCTTTACTTGCACTTAGGCTTAAATTCGAAAGCCTCGGTGGTTAAAAAGCCTTCCCGTGTCACAAATCACTCACGTCTATCAGTCACTACTGCCTCTCTGTACTTTGAAAATAAAGCTTAAATGCTGGAACTATAAGATGTAAGAGCACAAAATGTCAGGGTTTTTTTTTTTTTTTTTTAAAAGAATATTTATACCAGTAGCCTGTGTGTGTGTGTCTACAGCCTACCATATAAATATCTGTTTGACTGTATTCATATGGAGAAAATTTACAACATACCATTTCCAGGCCTCGTACTCCTCTGTGTCGCCCCCTTTCGGTCCTATGTGGACTCACGGAACTAAGTTAAATCTCTTCAATTACTACATGTTTGATGTTTTGGTTATCGTACGAAATTTTGCATGAAGCGAATTACTTATTTTGAAGTTACTCGTGCAATTCCACCACAAAACATCACATAATAATTTATTTAGTTATTAAATAACACCCATAAGCGTATTATTAGGGAGCATGCGGACAAAGAAAAATATATAGCCATGTAAAAAAAACTAAGATCTACATCATAATAAGTGTGTAGCTAAGCTGTAAAAATTAATTAAACAACTTAATATCGCTATTTAATTATTTTAAGTTAGTGTGTTCGTTTTGTTAACGACAAATGTTAAAGTTAAATATAAAATGACTGTTAATTCTGTTAACGCAGTATTTTTTTAAATGTAGGCTATAAATTATATACAAAAGACCAAACTACTTGCATTTTAACCAAAAGGGCAACTTTATGTTCAGGACAGTCGTGGATCGCGACCAAATTATTATCCAAAAACAACAACAACAACAACAAAAAAAAACACTGCAAGCGAGAACTCCAAACAAATAATTTCCTTCATAGTTACGAGCGTGAGCTTGATGTGTGTGTGTGGGGAAAGTGGGTGTCGCTGTGTAGAATAATTATGCGAGACAAGGGAGGTATTTTCTGACGGGTTGCTTCACAGAAGACGCAACAACCCCGAGGTCTGAGGAGCGCTCTGCCTTCATCCGCAGTAAAGGTCCCGGGAACGGATTCGAGCTGGATTTTTGACAGGTAGGACCGAGCAAAATGTGGATATAATGTATCCAAACACACGTTGTCTCCAGATTCTGAACTCTTAAGTGGACCTACGATGATCTGCCTGAGGAGAGACGAGAAGGGTGCGAGCCACCACAGAAGCACCGCGGACTGTTGTTGTCTGAGAAATGATAACAAATGAACGACACGGAAAGGAACATGGTTGAAAGGACCAGTAAATTTCTGTTGATCGTCGTCGGATCGGTCTTCTTCATGCTGATTTTGTACCAGTACGTGGCGCCCGGGGTGATAAACTTCGGTTCCCCGCAGGGGTACCTTCTCGGCGAAGAGGACATGACCATTTTCCCCACTCCGGATCCGCACTATGTGAAAAAGTACTACTTCCCTATTAAAGATCTCGAGCGCAACATCGAATTCGAGATCAAGGGGGAAGACGTGATTGTGTTT
The DNA here is from genome assembly GCF_018831695.1 of Puntigrus tetrazona. NCBI lineage: Eukaryota > Metazoa > Chordata > Actinopteri > Cypriniformes > Cyprinidae > Puntigrus > Puntigrus tetrazona. The sequence continues at coordinate 20,747,199 of NC_056722.1, read as the reverse complement.
CTCCACATTCAAAAGACCGGCGGGACCACCTTCGGGAGGCATCTAGTCCAAAATGTTCGACTGGAGCTTCCTTGTGATTGTAGACCGGGCCAGAAGAAGTGTACTTGCTACCGTCCGAACCGAAAGGAGACCTGGCTGTTCTCTCGCTTCTCCACGGGCTGGAGTTGCGGCTTGCACGCGGACTGGACCGAGCTCACCAACTGCGTTCCGGGAGTCCTCAACAAGAAGGAAAGCAAGTCGAAAAAAACGAGGTGAGTTTGGTTAGCGTGTCCCTGCAAGTGCTGGAAGTAGCAGGGTTTTCAAAACACTCCCAGTGTCGCGAGGAGTTTAAATACCTCTGCGTGCGCAGTAAGGAACATTTAGTAAAAGTCTCAGGTGCTGGGTTCGGCTTTGCTTTTGTTGATAACATTATGGTTTTAAACTCTTTTTTTTTTCACCCTGTGTAAAATCGCCTCAGCCTGTGTTCAGTTGTGCGTAAACAATAGACTTCCTACATTACACCAGCTTGTCGTTTGAAAGCCGTGTTTGTTTAGGGTACTCGGCAAAGGTTACGGTGTCGGTTTCGTGAAAGAATCGAATCCGTTACATTCGAACGCGATTCGGTTAGACAGCATCGTTTTTGTTTCATTTGCTGCTCCAGGGCGGGAAGGGGATTCCCTTTAGTGAACCGAAGTTACGCTGGAAAAGTCCAAAAGGTTAATTCACGATTTTTCTATATTTAAAAGATTAGAGTTGAGGTCTGTACAGCTAATTTAGCCGTTCGTCTTCTGTTAAAGGTAGTGGCCCAACATGGCGTTTGTTAGATAAATCTAAATGCTTTTTATACGTCCCAATAATCCCTTATTTACTTCAAGAAATCCTGGTAATATGATTGTCTTTGTTAGACTGTGCTGCTAACTCATCTGATATCTGTACGTCCTCAAGGGAGGATGATGGTATGATAGCTTTGCCTTTAATTATTTATGGAATGGTAATTATTTTGGTGACACTTTTACCTAGTCCCCTGAATTTCACCTGGCATAAACTGTCTTAACTGTAAGGCACAGCGGTAGTAATTAATCGCGCTATAATTGAACATATAATATTTGTAACTTTCGGTCTTGCTCTCATTTAGTTTTTCTTTTTTACCACAAAGTACCGTATTTGACTGTAGTAACTGTATTTCTATTGAAAATGTTGATTCTTTTTTTTTTGTGTAGAGAATGAGTCACCCCATCGAGGGCTTGAACCTACAACATTTCAGTTTATAGCTCTGAGCTTTAACCACACTGCTATATCACCCCTATTTCTACCCTGCGCGCCATTTCATCGAGTTGACCACAAATTAAGTGGCTCGCTTGTGTTTATTGTCACAACGACTAGAAAACCAAAGCAGTTTCAGTTTATACACAAGGAAGCTCTCCAGCTGTGTAACCAGATAACTAGTCAGACGCACAACGGGGTGTGTTTTAGCAAGCCTGCCGGGAGAGCTGAAACAACATGCTGATATCTTGCTGTTCTGGACAACTTAAAGACTTCTTTCAAGACTTCTCTGTGCGTTTGAAAATCACTGGCCCTAAATGTGATAATGGACACCGTGACTCATGTTTCACTAAGTGCACGGAAAGGACATCCTAGAACTTGCCTTACCTTTCACTTTCCCAGGTGTTTTTTTTTTTAGGATTTTTTTTTTTGACTCCGCCCGGGGAACTTTGTGGAATGCCTGCACATTCCTTTTTAGCGAATGGCCAGTTAACCTCTTAAACCTCTTAACTCGACAACCTGTTAATTCATGATGATGCACTTTTCGGTAAAAACCTACTAGATCCAAACACACTGCTGCTGGTGAGCGGCCACATTCTGTCAGCTGTGGGCTTGGTTGATGAAAATTGGGAATTTCATGGATGGTTATGTCCAATCACTGAGAAAGAGGGTTTAAAAGCTCGTCCAACTAGCCTAATAGACACCCTGCTGGCTGAGTGCATCACACATGCCTTGACGCACAGGCCTAAGTGACTCGCACTACCAGAAGAGTTGTTACTGGCTGATCTCAGCGGCCCTGCACCAACAGCCGCAGCCACACTTGAACAAGTAGAGCGCCGTTCACACTCCCTGCTGGTGACGTGTTTTCAAGATGCAATCGCCATGTGTTCAGTTACAACAAAGTGATTTATAGTACACAAGTTTAATATGTAAATATAGTGGACAGTGTGGCATTTATAATACATAAGCATCATATTAGACACTATTTAGTATTATTATTTTGTATCACTAATGGTTTAAATATTGAATATTTAATTGTGCATGCTCATAACTTTGCCATCTGCCTTCGCCATCATCTACTGCTGATTTAAAGTTAATCTTTAAAGAACAAAAAAATCATCTTTTCATACTGTGCATAATGTTATGAGGTCTAGATTCACTTCAGTATTTAAAGAAAGATTAATTTTAAGTTTTGAAATGTTTTTATTATTTATTCGCATAAAAAATAGTGACTTAATATGACTTAAATGAGTCATTTATCAGCCATAGCCATGAAATGAAGTATCAGTTTATTGTTATAAGACAGGAATTTTACATCATTTAAGAAATATAAATCCCCACTTTATATATATATATATTGTTTTTTTTTATACTAAACACTAATTTGTTTTCATTGCCTGTAAATGAGAACTCACATGATTTCACTGAAATAGTGTTTTGACATTTGCAGTGTATATATTAGTTTGAGATCATCTATTTCCAGTCTAGTCAACTGACTATCGATTCTGCCAGAAGTGGTTGAACCTCTTGCTCTAATGGGTTTTATGGTGGGGGCAGTAGCTCGTTAAGATTATCATAAACGCCACAGTAAAGGCTCATTATCTGTTCTTCTCCTGGGTAACGTCTCAATGACACACACACATTGGGGTGTGTGTGTGTGTGTGTGTGTATGTGCGTCGAGAGAGGGAGAGCAATTTGACTCTCAACCAGAAATAGAATAAGGTTAGTTGCACTTGAGGAAGATGTTGTAACTGATAGTTAGGATGGGGTCTGTGCCTTCTAAATTAATGCTGTAGCATGTCGTTGCATGGAGAAGAGTCATCTACATGACAGGTCAAAGGGTTTAGCTTCATGGTGACTCATTTGAATTGCGTTCGTGACTTTGTGTATACGGGATATGTACGTACAAGTTAGCAAGCGGAACGGATCTAGGAAATACTTAAGCAAACTCAGCATTTTTCACAGTGTGTCTGTGAAGAAATCTGAAGAAAATGTAAGTGGGGCGAATTGACGAAACCTTCCAGCACAGTGCAGTGTTGTAGTACAGTGTTTCGGATCGTCGTCCAAGTCAAAGAGCCCATCTGTCAGCCTCTATGACATTCTGTTTGTGCTTCAATTCAAAAACTTTCTTCACTCATTTTATTGTAGTTCCAAGGGAATTTCTCAAGTCTGATAATGATGAATAGCGATCGACAAGCCAAACTTAGCTGGGTAGCAATCATGTTAACGGCACAATCTGTGAACATTGCGAGTTTGATATCGAGCCTTTTGAAGAAGACTCTTCTGCTTAACCCATCACCCACACACGGTGCTAGTTTTCACCTAAGCAAACGACTATTGACAGCTTTAAGTCCAATCTGTCTGTAGCTCCTGGCAACAGACTGTTTATTTCATCTGTATGTCACGAGAGTTGCTTATATTAACGATCATGCAGGAAACTGCAGTATGAAGCCTGCGATAGCAACCATAAACCTTACCATTATCAGATAATTAGTTGGTTTTTTTTATTAGTCTGTGTATTAAGTAGCACCCCCACCTCGACTGATGTGGTTCAAAGTGGAGATGTGATGAAATGCTGGCTGTCATAGATCTGGATCAGGCGGGATGGTGACATAGATTTAGACAGAGCTGCTTTTGTGCTAAATTTGGGTCTCAGGATCCACTGGGAACCGTTCAGGGATATTATGTCTAAGTAAGGTCTGTTTGTAGCTCGAATGTTTATAAGAGGATTTGTTCTGGACATAAATGCTGATAATCGGTACAGCAGATCCTCAGCTTGATTTTCAACCACAGCTGTAACGAAACTTGTGTGCAGTACCGGTATACTATCAATTTACTTTGTTTTATTCATGGTGCTTGTGACGTTTTAGGATAAATTGAGTCGAATGGCTATTTCTGGAAGACTTTCACAAATGGCCATCAAAATCGCTTCAGTCAAGTATAAATCAAATGTGTACTAAACTGTAATGCCTGGAGAAAGCTCCAATGTAGGTGTTTTAAGATGTAGTTCTAGCATGTGTGTTTTTAAGTGCATTAACAACATGACAGCGTCTAAAATGTATGATTCTGGAGATGTAAAATGTTGGATTATCCTTATTAATAGGGTATTGAAATCACAGATTGAATTATTCTTGTTGATTAAATCAATCTGTTCAGTACCATCAAATTTAATGCATTTACCTAATTTGGCATTATTCTGTTCTTTGTGGTTTCTGATGCCATTTTCAACTAATTTTCAGGGGTTTAATCTTTTAAGTTAAACCAAAAATATTAAACATAAAGATTATGATTAGGGCTGTTAAGTGATTAAACTTTTTTTTTTTTTTTTTTTTTTTTTTTTTTTATTAAATTAATTACATGATGTGATGATTAATTAATCACAGATTAATTTGAGTGAGAAATTCCTGCTTCAGCGTAGCAACGATTCACCCAGTTCGTTCAAAATATGCATTAAGATTGTCATTGTGCCTAAAATAACACAATATTAACTTCTTCTTTTACTTAACTTACTGAATAACTTCTTACTCACTGAGAATATGACAAAAACTCAAACATTCTTGAATTTTAATGACATTCCAACTCCGTTCTCTAGGCTCCACGCAATGAGTTGTGTCCCTGCATCATATTTGTCATCAAGCTGCTGTATGATAAGTCCGGGGAGGGGAAAGTGTGTTAAATGCAATTAAAATCATTTATAATAAAATGTAAAAAAAATTATATAAAAATTAATATTAACCTGTTATGTTTCAGTGTAATTATTCTAATTAACATTTTAAATTACCTGCCATAATTATGATTAAAGCTAAAAGTGCTCCACCCGACCCAGGGATCGTCTGAAGGGATTTGAAAAAGTAAAACTCAACTGTTTAACTGGAGTTGGAAATTAGCCTATTTTCTAAAGTGGTGTCCTCCTTTTAAACTAATATATAAAGATGTTATATATATATATATATATATATGCAGTAAAAGTAGTAATAGGGTGAAATTAAGTAACGGTAATCTTTTAATTTAAAATAAAAAATTTTGTCGCGATGGCAAAGTTTAATTTTTAATTTTTAACAGTGTTTAGTATCACATGATCTTGTACAAACACGTGTGATAAAAATATATAGTAATTTTTACATCAGTTTCACACCTAAGGAATTATGCACTGGTAAAAATATAATACAATAAATAGAAAAGATTGCATAGTTCTGAATATCCTATGTGTTTTGCCCTCTACCAGTATAGGTGCTAACTGCTAAACATAACCGGCCGACAATTAAAACAATGAGCAATGGCAGCAAGGGGGTCAGGAAACCATAGGATCAGTGGTTATAAATAGATTCTCAATGGGCGAATCCTCTTTGCCTCACTGGTGTAATCTTGAAGAAGGTGCACAGACCGGTAATAATAGTGGTTCTGGCTGCAGGATGTGATTTACTGTGAGACAGGACAGCAGCCTGTGAGGGAACAGGCCAGCGGTAAGCCACTAACTACCTGTCCGCAGAGACAAATGAGGGCCAAATTCTCTCAGACTTTCCCCTTTTCTTATTTTCTCGTCGTGTTCATTGCCTCCCTCGTTGTATCTACTCCTCTTTCTTTCTGTAGCGCTCACTTTATAGCTTCTCTTTCTCCGTCGTTCTCTGCGAGCGCGACTGAAGTGTTTATTTTAATGTAGAACTCCACAGTTCCGGCATTCTTGTTTTGTATTGCTTGTTAAGTAAATGATGCCGGCACTCTAGGGAAAAGTATATAAATTGTGGTTCCCTGGCATGTGGGTTTAATGCAAAAGTCCGGAGCCCTTGATGGCATGGATTTCCTGTAGCAGGCATGAAACTGGATGAGCTCTGGATGAGCGGTGGTCTGTAGCAGCGGTGAGAAGCAGGAGGTTCGTCGCTAAATTGAATCAGATGTTGTCAGGCTGTGATGGCTCACGGTTCAGTGAGAGCCACTCAGACACACTTTGGAGGTAATTGGAGGACTTTTCTCTTCAACCTCACATGTCCTTTCGGTGATTTATCTTAAGATATGACCTTAGTGCTGATACTATTCAAATTTTGCATGGATATCACACATTCAATCCACTCCTGGGACTCGTTTTTCATGTAGCCTTTTGAAGTTCACATTGAAGTTTATTTTTGCCAAGAACCAAACGTTGATATGTTTGAGGTAAATTGGATATAATTTTTCCAGTAAATTGAAGTTGTTTAAGTGAGGGGTTATTGCTATAGTTAACTAAGAGTAATAAATAAATAAATTACTTGAAATAAATATTATGATTTAAAATGTATATAAACAAAACATGTATAAAAAAAACTTCAACATTTTCTCACATAAAATAGTACTAATATAATTAAAAAATAATAATAAATTATAAATTGCTATAATAGTAATTACTAATAATAATATCAGTGATACTAAAATAACACTTTTTTTTGTATTTAAAATATGAAGGAAATCTGATTTTGTTAATGGAGTTTTGTGGGGTTTTTTGTAAAAATGCCTCTCTTTCTAATGATCTTATCACATATGGATTACTGCCATAGTAAAAAAACATAATCGAAGGCAGTCCAGCACAGGTGTATGCTCGTGCATTTCATGGTTATTACACATTGATTTGGCAGTAGTGCTTGCAGAGTTTACATTTACATTTTAAACATTTAGCTGACACTTTTTTTTTTTTTCCCAAAGCAACTTACAATTAGAGTTCAAAGCTTAGGTGTTTGTGGGTCTCTTGGTGTAAAGTTCAGCTGGTCAGGGGACACACCTGAACCTCGGGAGGTTAGCTGTGTCAGTGGCCGCACATGGCATGATAGCACAGCACACAGCCATGTCCCTATGAGCCGGGACAGCCTTAGTGTGTTAATCCAATCAGATCAGCGGGGGATTAGAGACCGTTGTCTCCGAAGAAGACCATGGAGTTATGCTAATCTCTTTAGCGACGAGTGCTGGGGCCAGAGCGTCTCTCTCTCATGAGATGCAGGCAGACAGTTGCTTCCTGCGTTGAGAGAGTTATTTCATACACCAAAATAATACCCATTAGGATGTAGCATGTTTTAGGACCACTAGGGTTGGGAACAGAGAACTTCCTGATTAAGAAAAGTTATAAAATTAAAAAAAATATATTAATAAAAGTATATATTGATTGATGTGAGTGAATTGTAGCACAACCAGTGTGGTGATTCATAAAATAATTTCAATAAATCATTTTAGTGAATCAAAAATATATGGTATAGTCAGTTTAATCCTGAGGGAATGAATGCTACGAACCAGATCTTTCTCTCCAAATCAAAAACATACAGGACAAGCTCTGTAACCCAATTCATTAAACAAAAACATCTCATAAACTGGCTCTTTTTTTGTGAATCAAAAACATGCAGCTCGACCAGTATAATCCAATTTCTGATTGAATGAATCTTTCAAGCGGGTCCATTTTAGTCAAGAAACAGAGCAACTGGTGTATTCTGAATTCTGAATGAAGAAGTATTATTCATTTGTAGTCAATCAAAAACGTACAGCAAAACCTGAGTAGTCTCATTCCTGAAATAATTCTAATGAGTCAGTTCATTTTAGTGCATCTGAAGTGGGCTATATAGCATACTTAGCGTATGGCTTCCTAATGACTAAATACGAGTTGGTTTATTCTAGTGAATCAGAAATATACAGTAAGGTCAGTGTAATCTGATTCCTTAAGAAATGAATGTCATGAACCATTTATTTTTTTGTCTGTCTTATGAACTAATTAATTTTAGCCAGTCAGAATAATACAGAGCAACTAGCAACTGTGTTATGATTCCTAAATGAATAAATATCATGAGCTAGTTCATTATAGTCAATAAAAAAAGCTTGCAAGTCTTAAGTCAATGTAAACACTGGCTCATGTAGTAAAGATGCACATTATATTCTCTAAAAGATTTGATAATGAAAACATTAAATCAAATCGGCACCTTTTGGTACAAGTTCCCATGTACCGCACAAAAAGGGCAAACTTGAAAGTCATTTCTTAATTTTGAAACCCCTTGTCCCGACCAAACCAAGCAACACTTTTATTTCTTGTTCAGCATGAAAGTCGAAATTGACGCTTATAAATGCGTCATACTTTTAATGGCAAAAAGTCTAGCTCGGATACGTCCCGTGCCGCCTCGGTGACTAGATGACTGATCTTCACATCATTTGCGGGGACTCAGTGCCGTATGAAATTGAATTCAGGGAAAGTGAAGACCGCAAGATGGGGATTTAGAAGCTGATCATTGTATTCTACTAGGGAGGATAATGTTATCAGTTACTCCCTTCGGGGAAAGCAGGCTTAAACGGAAGCTGCACAGGAAGTACACGAAAACCCGACGGTCGATCTGTCAAATAAAAGTGATTAGAAGAGTCTTTCACGATCGCTGTTCCTGTCGTCCTCGTCTAGCATCAAGGACGTGAGGGGGATGAGGAATCTGGTGCTTTTTTGTTTTTAATTCAATGAACTTTGATTTATTTATTTATTTTTTTTCCTCGAGACCTCGTTTGTCTTGGTGTGCGAGATGTCCGTCGTGAATGACATCTCACTTAGCACGTCTTCAGATCTATATCGGTGCGCGCAGGAAATGGGCCGTCCTGCTGTCCTGCACTAGATTGATGCTCTACAAGGGCAAATTACAAGGTAATGAGTGGTTAGCTGGAGACACTCTTTAATTACGGCTTGATGGTCTCGAGTGAGTCTGAAGGACAGCTATGGATTGTTGTGTGCTTGTTTGCGCGTGTCTGGATATCTCAAGCAGCGGCTGGTCGCCGTCTCGCACTTTCTCCTGTATTTTTAGTCGATTCCAAATCTGGAGGCCCGTCTCAAGGCGGACTAATAATAGCCCTGGGGCCTATTATGACAATGACGTGCAATCTGTCTCTTTCTGCTGAACGGCCGGCAGGGCGCTAGCAGACTCATTCGGCTCACGCTAGCTGAGATACCCTCATTAAAGCTCGGTCTTATTAAAACATGTGAAAACGGGCGATGAAGGAGAGCAGTTTGTGCGGGAACGATGACAGAATCAAAGCTGTGACCAAATGGTGGTTCCCAGTGGGATTTCATTATCGAATTGTCGAGCACATGTCAACATATTTGCACATGCACACTTAGTGGTGTGCGTAGGATTTTTTTTGCTCGGTTTTTTTGGCTACGTTTGGACGTCATTGGTGACATTGGGCAGCACAGGCTGTGTTACACACAAGTGTGCCCACACATAATCTGCACACTTTTTTTCATTTTCATGGAGGAAATCTTCTTCATTGATTTTAAATTAAATTTAAATTATTTTAAACTTTTTCTTCTTTTTCAGTGAAAAGAAATGGATCGTGTAAAGAACATGTACCACAATCTAACATGCTGTTGGTTATATATGAGTTACAATGCTTGTTTCGTTACAGTATGAAAGGAATACTTATACATTACTCATTGTTTTAGTAAATAAATAAATAAATATATATATATATGTAATGTATACAGGAACTATCCAACATTTGAAATAATTTTTAAAATGTAAAAAAATAATAATGCCAAATTGTTTATAGAGATTAATCGCATCCAAAAAATAAAAGTTTTTGTTTAAATATTATATGTTTGTGTATGGTGTATTTGTATAAAATATACACATATCGTATATTTAGAAAATATTTACATATTTACATGTGTATATTTTTATATTATATAGTACATATTATTTTATAATAATAATAATAATAATAATAATAATATCTTTCTTAAACATGTTCATATATTTATATGTATAATTTTTTTTTTTTAATGAACAACAGAGCAAAAACTGTGCAATTAAATTCTTATTTATTTAACAGAGAAAAATATCAGGCTAATTAAATTTTGTCTGGACTACAATAAGAATATTTAAAGGAATAGTTCACCCAAAAATCTTAATTACCCCATATTTTACTCAACCCGAAGCCATCCTAGGCACATAAAAAGTTAATTCTTGCTCTTCCAACTTGGTAATGCTGGTGGATAGCGGCCATGATTCTAAAGCTCCTTAAATCGGATATATCCGCAAGTACTGCAACATAAACCTTATACTCCTTCAGGGGTTATCACATGTCCTCTGAAGCAGGTCGATGGGGTTTTTTTGAACAAAAATATTTTTAACTTTAAAATTGTAACTAAATAACATAAATTGTTGTAAATAACTGACTAATGTTGCTTTCCGCTAGAACGCTGAGCTCCGGCTTCTTGGCTGGCCCTGTGACTCGATGTATGATGCAACCTAAGCCAGCCAAGAAGCCAGAACTCGGCGTTCAGTCAGTCAGTCAATTATAATTTTACAACTAGAAATATTTTTTCTTAATTTAAATTATGCTGAAATAAATTGTTGCCGAAAAATATAAATGCAAGAAACTACATACACAAATTAGAAAAGTTGCTTTGGCAGCTAACTGAATACATTTTTGAAGTACAGATATTGACTTTGAAAAAACAATTCTGTCTGTCTACACACACACACACACACACACACACACGAACACACACACATAATGTGAAAACGTATTAAAATATGCAAATAACTAATATAATAATATTTACATAATTTAAAAATAATTCTTAATTGGCCAGTATATCTATCGCTAGTGCTGGCTTTTGCATTATTGATTTGATAAATTGGCCAAGCTGTGGGTCAGCTGAAGGGAGAGGTAATTGTAAAGGTGAAAATAAGAAACCAGCGACACAGAATGAGTATGTTCAAGGTGAGATTTCTGCAATGAGGAAGGGGGTGGATAACGTATCGAGAGAAATGAGGAAGAACACTGTCACAGAGTTGTTTTACAGCATGCGCGGTTGGCTCTGATTCATTGGATTCACTCTTCTGCAGACGTTCACCTTCCACTGCCTCTGATACGCTCAGCCAGTCAACATGCGTACAGTAATTCCAGGCTCCCTCCGGCTGTTTCTGGCTTTACCACAAGTCCTGGACACAGATAACGCAACACTGCACCAGATTGATTCCTTTTGCATGCTGTAAATCTTCCCGCACCTCTGCTAATGCCCCGAGAACAGAACTGGGATAGACGACTCTTCATTACCCAAACAGCGGGGCGTCCAAACCAACCCATGACACAGTCGATTCTCAGCACAAACCGCATCTGTTATCCCAGTGTAAGATGTTAAATAAAGAAAAGGAAAGGCTGAGCATGTGGAAACCGATCAGTTGGCTCGATTGTAAAGGATTTGTTTTTTTCTCCCCCTTGTTGTTGCTGAGCAGATGTCTCCAGCCAGCGAGAATTGGGTTCCGTGAAATTTGGGCTGGCATTGTGTTATTAGACATCTGGATGCTGTTGCCTGATATTTGGCTGTGCAGCAGTTGAGGGATTTAAAACTAGCAAATTTTTCGATTTTTGAGCCTCTTCGCACCCGCAGTTGAAAGTGCAGAAACAGCTAAACGCTAGAAAGAACATCTAAGAAATCGAGGGAGATGGAGCATATGCTGAGAAAACAAAAGCTTAAACTCATATTTTGAAGGTTCCCACCTCCCTGATCTCCAAACATAGACCTAACGGGATTGGGAGGGAAAGGAAACCGACAGGCACATCGCTAGAGATATTATTACCCATTTATGGTACTATTTATACCTCTGCTGGGCCTGCAGAGCACCAAGGGGAAGTGAGGTCATATATGTTGAGATTGCTGGAGGCTGGTTTACATTCTCCTGAACATGTTTTATTTATTAATACTATGATGGAGGTCAGTAACAGGCGCTTTTCTGCATGTATCCAGTGTGTTGGAGGAGGCGTTGAGAGCACCGGTTTGCCTGCAGCGAGTCGGGGGATGTGGGTGGGTTTCGGTTTATGCGCTTACCTGGACATGGATCAGAAAGGCAACGGGCCGTACAGGCTTTCAGTGGTTTGGACCCAGGGTTAGGCTTGAGCTGCGTGAGCGTGCCCGGGGGTTGTTTTTGGCGTTGAAATAGAAGAGGAACAGGAGATAGAGAGAGAGAGAGCGAGAAAGAGGGAGAGAGAGAGAGAGGAGTGATAAATAGATAAATCTAGCCCCATTGATGAAAAGATTCACATTGACCTCCAAAACTGTCTGTAAAGAGTAATTGTGGGGAAAAAATGAATGGTCTGTTGCCTCCTTTTTAAACTCACAAAAAGAGACTGGGTGCAATACCATCCGTCTATCTCTGTCTGTCCGTCTGTGGCAAAAACGTCAACAGAAAGACATCTTATCTGCTGTATGCGGTCATGCTCTATTGATTTTATATGACGTTTCAAATATGAACTTTGCAGGGGTTTTAAAAAAAGTTTCAGTTATTTCTTCTGAGGATCATTCTGTGGAGTATTGCAAATATAAATGCATTTAAAATAACGTTTTAAAGGCTAGTAAATTACAAACCTGTGGACTGTACGTCATACCCGAGGGATGGAATACAATGTCTACTTCATTTTCTCTTCTGTTTTTCATTATACAGCCATTTCAATTAGTTTTTTTTTATTTATTTTTTTATAGATGACTAAACATAGCACAGGGCCGATGGTCTTCAAAGCAGCTAAAGAATTCAGTTTTTCTTTATCATATATATAAAGAAAAACTTTATTTTGGGAGACAATACACTGCACTTTTTAGATTTTATGACTTTTACGAGATTGTTCACATTCACATACAGCTACATTACACATTGCATAAATAGCAGTATTGGAAATGGTATAATAGGGGCGCTTTAAAACCTCGATCAGTCCGTTTTGGGAAGTTGAATAGTCATTTTATTGTTAAAGTGTTCACAGTGTTAAGGTTTTTATTAAATAGTGACTTATGTTTGTTAATTTCCAACTGTATGGCTTTGAAAGACTTGCTCAAGTTGTATGGACCATGTCGATAAAACTTTTTATGGTGTTTTTTGTTTGTAAGGCCCCTTACCTTTTGATATAGAGTTAAATATGGATAGAACAACATGTGGATAAGTAAATGATAACATAAGGTTAATTTGTAAGTGCGCTATCCCTTTAAGGAGTTTGAGAGAAGAGTTGTTTAGTGTGTGTGTGTGTGTGTGTTTGTTTAAACTTCTTGGTGTGGCCCTGACTGTGGGTTTTTAATATGTCTGGATTTTTATTGCCGTTGGGAAAGGATGGAGCTTTTGTGAACTACAGTCTAAATTGACAAGTAGATTGAATTTGTGGAATGGATGATGAAATGCTATTGAAATATTCATTTTTCCTTTGTGCTACAGATGGGTTGGGGCGCCCACCCACATGTCCCACTACTGCTTCACTTGAGGAAGAACTGTCACCGATTCGTCACCTCACAGCTGTTCCGCAGAGGAAGAGAGTTCCCGTAAACTGACGCATTTCTCTTGATGATCAAACCGCTATTGAAGTTGTTCCTCGGAACGAAATGAAAAAAAGAAACGTTTCCAATACAATAACATCCGGTCTTCTGTTATTAAATGTTGTTAGGTGTAGTCCCGAGCTGCTATAATGAGTTAAAAGAGGGAAAGGCATTATGGGAATTGATGATGTTGGCAGAGCAGGAGTCTTGCAGTCAGGAGGCATGTGAACTAAGCCGGCCTGTTCGACGAGCGTGATAATTGAATTGTTGGAAATGCAAATCCGTTTCAATGGCATCTGCAGACAATGACCGCTGCAAGCAAATGAAGATCCACCTGTGGAAGCTGTGAGCATGCGCAAGGAATTGTGGGTAATCGTTGCTTTGCGAGCGGACAAAGACCCTTTGAATCTCTGCAACCTTTTTGTGTCTTTTCATTATATTCAGTCTTTTCTCTCTGAACTCAAAGAAGTTGAGACTTATTAAGTCTGTCAATCTTTTTGTTTTTCATTCACTCTTTCATTTTTATTAGATTTAGTCAGTGTAGATGCCATACTAAAGGTTTTTTTTTTTTTTTTTTTTAAATGGGATGCATTGATATTGAAATTGATAATGTGGTGTAGTCTTTTCATGTTATGCCCAATAGTTTACCAAAAAATAAAGTTTTCTTTATGTAGGAATGCTGGTTAACATTTACTTCCATAGTATTTCTTTCCCTGCTCTGGACCCGTTTGAGTCTTTTCTTCTACTGAATGCAAAATAAAATTTTTTGTAGAATGTTAGTAACCAAATATTTAATTGTAGCCATCGACTCCCTTGCCATTTCTTTTATTTTTGTACTATGCAAGTCAATGGCTACCGTCAACTAATTACCAACATTTTTCAAATCCTTTTTTTTTTTCATCAACAGACGAAAATCTTTGCCATAAACCCGCCGCTGTCCTTTAAAGTTACTGCTTTAAATGATTCACTTATAAAACTTGTTTGTGTTCGTTTGAGCGAGGTTCTAGTTGAGCGAACACGAGTAAATCCAACCATCCATCATTCTCATCAGCCGAGCATGTCTCCAAGCTGCCCGTTTCTCCCGAAACTCCTGAGTAGGAGCTTTGGAAAGTTTGTTCATTGAAAAAAGTGCTGAAGGTGGTTTTCCTTTTTGAAGCGCGGCGGCCGTGGCTGTGTACAGGCCTTTGTTGTATGATGACGTGATTGAAAGCTAAACATGCGGGCTTTCTAGAAGATCAAATGATACGAGTTCTTCAAACCCCCAGTGCAGCGTGTTTTCCTTGGCTCAGCGCTGATGTACAGGGGTTTGAATATGCGAGTAGGTGCAGTGCATATTGCAGGCCTCGCACTTCAAAGACATCCGTTTATATCTCGCATACTATTTCAGGCTGTTTTAATGGCCACTGGTGGAGGAAATGGATGTGATTTACTGGATGTGAGTGAAACCGTTTGATTTACTTTGCTGCTTCTTACGTCATTTCGAAGGAATCTTCTCTTTTGTTCGCCAGAGTTACATGGAGTTTGACTGCCTTATTGAAGAACGTGGCTCTGACCAGGGGATTTTTTAATTTTTTTGGTCTGTCATGAAGGGTTCAGGTTCTTCTAAAGAATTATAATTGATGACGCAGCTCAGCAGAAATAAAAAGTGCTGAGCTCTGCCAGTAAAACAGATTTGCGACAGAGAACTGGAACGGAATCATGTCTTTCTAGCATAGCTGGGTCGACTTCATTTTTTAATGGTACTGTGATATGTGAAGCTTGAACTGGTTTTGTTTCCTTTTTGGCATGGCATAGTACTTTACCTTTTATTTATGTAGTTTCCTCAAAAAATAAATAAAATAAAGTATTGTTATTGTTAACGTCTATATAGCTTTAGTTTTTTTTTTTTTTTTTTTTTTTTCAGTATCAAGGTAATGTGAAGAGTTAAATTAAGTTATCAATTATTTTTTTGTCAAGTAACACACTCTTATCTCTCTCTCTCTCTCGCTCTCTATCTCTCTATACATTTTATATATACAGTGTGTATATATATATATATATATGTGTGTGTGTGTATATATATGTGTGTGTGTGTATATATATGTGTGTGTGTGTATATATATGTGTGTGTGTGTATATATATATGTGTATATATATACATATATGTGTATATATATACATATATGTGTATATGTGTGTGTTATATGGGCATTATCAGCCATAAAACAAAAAATGCATTTATTTCAAAATAAGCAGGCTTTTTAAGCACATTGCTTTCTAAAGTAGTTAACCATTTTTTTTATATACAATAATTATACTGTTTAAAACAGCATTTGGATATTAAAGGATCATGTTCACAGTAACCGTGCTGAACTACACCTGTGTTTGCTTTGCTAGAACACCTGTGTGAACATTAGGAAATGACTTAATACATCCAGTAAAAACGACATGTGGGTGTACTTGTGTCAGTCTGTGTTGCATGTGTGTGTGTGTGTGTGTGTGGAGCTGAGTACAGGATGAGAGTGGTCTGGGTCTCTCTGTGCTAGTGAAACACGAGGTGATCTGTGATTTATTGTGTCAGTTATCACCTTCTGTGTCCCGAGTAGCTGTTGCCCAGATGGTCTTGTCGTTAAGAGGTGTAAATTACACATTTAAATGGAGTCATTCCAGAACTCTGTATGCGCATACATGCCTTAAATGAGATGTTCATCTTTCACATATTATGAAAGAAATTATAAAACAGACTTGCTTTTTGTCAAACCTTCTTGCCAATGTAAAGGACCGACAAATGCTGTTTAAAGATGGTTGCAGTGCATTTATATAACAATTTTAGGCATTTTGCTTATGTTGGTCCTGCTGCTGATTTTGCTTTTGTACATGTGTGCAAAGAGTGTGTGTACACACACCTATAGGTGTGTTTGTGCTGACCCTAATGCTGGCAGCTGCATCCTGTCATCATTTACTAGGGTCAGCAAACCTTGCGAGTCTTTGAATGATGGCTTTAGCCTCTTTTAGCAGGTGTTTAATAGAAGAATGAGCCAAAGCCACCTTCCCTTCACCTTCAGTTTCATTAAACCCAGACCGGAGCTTTTAACAGCAGCTGAGGGTGGGCTGAATAAAGACGGGATCATATTTAAGCATTTTCAGGGATGCAGTAGCCTTTCAAAGCATTGAGCAAGGGAAAACAGCTCATCTGGGATTCTCCCTAAAGGTTTTGGGTCAAATGGGATTTACAGAGGGTGGATATTTACCCCCTTATCAGGTCTGCTTTGAGCTTCCTTTAAGAACATAACATTTTTATTTGTCCGTTTTTTTTTTTTCCATAAATATTGAATTTAGTTAAGTCGCTTGTCCTCTGTCCTACAGCTGAACTCAAAGACCGTTCGGCCCTGAGAGAAGAGGTCAGGACAAACCAATGTCACTATTCACATGGTAATAATGCTGTTCACTTTCACTCAGTATGCCGGACTAATGGATAGAGCATCGATTATAGCTGTCATGTTAAGAAACGCCAAGGGACTGGCTGCTTTTTTTTTTAAGTGCAATTAAAATTCAATGATGGCTAAAGGGTCAATAATCAAACGCCTTTTGGAAATGGGCCTCTGAAAGACAGAAAGTCAATGGAAATCACTTTACCATCATGGGGTCTGTTAGTAGACACGTGTTGAGTGATATTTTTTTTTTTCTCCCCCCGCTGGTCAAGGAACTCTGATAACCTTTGGTTCACATTCGTCATTGGAGTTTACAGGCTTGAAATGGCATTCATGATGCATTTAACTTGTGAAATTTCTAATTGAAACATTCTCATTTTGAACGAGTCTATCGATCCAAAGGAACCTGTAATTCATTCATGGTTTCTGTATTGGAAATCGATCCAAAGATCTTGTCTTACACTTTTGTTTTCTTTGGAAAAAATATTGAAACTAAAGAAATTTACATTTATTTCAGACTTCAGATTCAAGGCAAAAACTGTTATAATAATATCCTATTTTATAATTATATCCTATCCTTTTTTTACACTATTGCCATAATTATTTTTATACTATTTTATATATTCTTGTGTGTGTGTGTGTGTGTATTTTTTTCTGTTCTTTTTCTTCTGTTAGTGCTGTCAAATAATTAATCACAGTGAAATACACTATTAAAGTTTTTGACTTTCATTGAGATATACACAGCACACATGCATATAGCATGTAAACAAACAATTTTTGATTCAATTAATCACCTGACAGCACTAATTTATAAAAAAAATAATATTGGGCTATAATTTTATTTTGCCTATTTTTAACTGTAAACTAAAAAAAAGATTGATTAAAAAAAATAGTTGTGTTCAGCAGGAATTATTATAGAGAAGCACTTTTAATTTACTCATTTAGCTATAATATATTTAATTAATATTATGTTTCTTTGCCCATACATCTGTGGTTATGTTACAGGCATTTAGTCACATTTTAAATTACATTTACATTAAAAAAAACCTATTGTTTTTTAGAATATTAGCCATGCATTTATTATTGATTCGCTTTATGAACTGCAACACTTAGAGAGTTGAAGTTGTCCTGAAAAGCATTTCTGTTTTTCTAGCAGGGTCTGGTTTGGTTTAGCTCTATCTTATTCTTGGTTTCTCTTAATTACATGCTCGTCATACGCCCCTAACGGTAAGGATGTAATTAACTATCAAGCGTTTCAGCGAGCAGCTGTTTGTGGTCTGTGGTGTAGGTTTGGTACGAAGCATGACAGCCGAGACTCTGGATTAACAAATCACTGTGTCATGATCTGTATCTGAACATTATGATAACGACGGCCATGATGACATGATGTACAGACATGGGGTTTTTTTTAACGGCGACCGGAGCTGACAGTGGCAGGTGGCACAGTGGCCCACAGAGACTCTTTTGTCCATTATTGCATTATTCCACTGGTTCTCTCTGTGAGTTCTGCGTTAGTTGTTTTAGAGCCATCTGGAGCCACTCACTCTTGTCTTTTTTACCTTTTTTTTCTTTGGTTTAAAGGTCAGTGGTCAGCAGGAATCTGAGCCTGCATGTGGTCTAGAGTGGTTACCACCATTAACATTAGGCAAGAGGTCAAAGGTCAGACTTGGGGTTTAGGGAGATAAAAGCAAATCCTTGTTTTATGGCGTGCCGTCTCCGTCTCCAGACTGCTCCTATTGCTTTTCCAGATAGACATCAAGTCCTAATGGCTAAACGGAAGCATAAGTATCATGATTTCAATTTATAAAGCAATTTAAAAGCATTATAAAGCTGTTTTGTTTTGTTTTTTTCCTAAACGAATGTTTTTTTTTTTTTTTTTTTTTTTTTGAGCATCATTGTAGGAAAATCATTGAGAAGTTCTTCATTGAAAAAAGTAATATAAGTAATAGTAATAATAATTTCACAATAAGTAATAGTTTTAATACATAATTATAATTATATTATAAAAATGTTAGTAATCATTAAAAATGTAAAAATGTTTATTATTATTAATAATAAATAATTTATAAATAATAGGTAATGTAATAATAAATATATTAGTAATAATTAAGGAATAAAAATTTAAAATGTCATACTTGCCAATTAAAAAAAAAATCTTTCTAAATCAAATCAGAATAGCTTGCCAAAAAAAATAGATGGTTTTGTAAACTGTGTTAATCACTGTCGGGTTCAAAAAAAGGTTGATTTCTAAAACTGAGGTCTGTTACCCAATGTCCTTATGTGTGACTGTTGGAATTACTGCTTTTAGTTTCTACAAAGCAAAAATGTTTATTTTGCTGTATTTTTTTTTGTGGAGATGCTCGCTTTTTGTATTCTGCTTTTCTGAGATGAGCTTTGCCATTTAAAGCCCATTAGGTTGATTGATTCTGTCTGTGTTATGGTAAATGGCAGTGTTGGGTTGCTGCCCCTTTTCATAAACTCCATTTTTAATCTAGCAGAAAGGTTCACGCATCTGTTCATTTTTCATCCTGGCGGCTGGCTGAGGTTCATCGTGGCTGGGGGCACCATATGGTTGAATTACCCAAAAGCCACTGGTTCATCACCTGTTTTTTTTTTATAAAAATGACACTGGTTGAGAGCGCTGGAGTGGGCAGAAACACAGTCCTGTGAAAAACAACAGATGCTGAGAATGCCTCCTCTGTCTGACTGAATGTCAAGTGGTTCATGAGGAATTCTAGGTGTGTTTGACTAACCTCAAATCTGTGAGCCCTGTTTATATACAGTACACCTCAATCATTTTTAAGGATGTTAAATTAATGGACATTACATAAAAGTCTCAATTTAAGTTACCATTAAGCCTAACTGCAAAACATTTAATTCATAAATGAATATGACCTCGTGTTGTGTCACATTTACACACTGCTTCCGAAAACTGTAATCCGTCATAAAAAATTCAGATCAGGTTAGCACTTCTGCATTTTCACACACGTAGAAAGCATTTTAATAGGAAAAATAAAAAACATTCTACAATTTCAGACACAGTGTGCAAAGATCTAAAACACTGTCCGTGAAACCGGGTCTACATGTTTTATATTCATATGTATATATCATATCTTCATGATTTTAAGAAAGGAATGATATGAAAATTAACCATCAAATGGCAGGTGTTTTTCTTTTTTTTTAATTTTCTTTATTAAATTTGCTTTCCATTTTTCTTTTCTTTTTTAATAATGTTTTATTACTTTATTTTTTTTCATCATTACATAAGCGATTTATGCGATTTAATCACAATTAATTATTTGACATGACGACTAATAATAATAATAATAATAATAATAATCAGTTCTTCCTGTATAAATGGTTGGCTCTGGACAGAATAATCTGCAGTGTGAACGAGGTAGGTGATGTCTAGCGTCGCGAGACTAATAGGACTTTGATAAACTGGTGATGATGACGGTTAACTCCCGACTGCTGGTAATCCGGAGGTTCATAGGTCTGTGCGTTTGATGTTCCCCGTTCTCAGATTATCCCCGTAGATCCTGTTAGTGTGATGTTCACACTGCTAATCTGAGCCAGAAACATGCAGCACATCTCATATTCAAATCACACACAGCCACCTGCTCATGAGATCACAGCTGCGATACGGGACGAGCAAAAAAGATTTCATTTGACCTCATCAGATGTTATTATTTTTCAGCAGCGAGCGGTGACCCTCTTATGTTTTCTCCTTTTGTCCGCTTCACACCATTTGTATCTCCTCGATCGGGAAAAAAAGATTCGGAATTAACCTGTCACCATTTCACAACGTCTGTTTGAACGCCACACAATGGCTGATTTCACAAATCAGATACTGTACAGGATATACCTTTGTGTCTTTTATAGCTTTGTTGAAAAGGCCTTGTTTATTGCATTTGAGAAAATCATTTACCTCAAGTATGAGTAACAGTAAAAGCTTATGCTAAAATGCTTATCTTTTGAAGATTTTA
Source organism: Puntigrus tetrazona (assembly GCF_018831695.1). Classification (NCBI taxonomy): domain Eukaryota; kingdom Metazoa; phylum Chordata; class Actinopteri; order Cypriniformes; family Cyprinidae; genus Puntigrus; species Puntigrus tetrazona. The sequence goes on along the minus strand of NC_056722.1, from coordinate 20,726,275 downwards.
AAATAAGTTTCAGTATTTTATTTCAAGTCTCTCTCTCTCTCCTCTCTCTCTCTCTCTCTCTCTCTCTCTCTCTCTCTCTCTCTCTCTCTCTCTCTCTCTCTCTCTCTCTCTCTCTCTCTCTCTCTCTCTCTCTCTCTCTCTCTCTCTCTCTCTCTCTCTCTCATGCTGACCATCTCTCATGCTGACCATCTCTCCATTTCAACTAAGATGTTATTTTCCTCGGCCTCATTCCCTTTCATAGTGTGTGTTCTCAGTGTGAGATATTTCAGGTATCTCTGATCGTGCTGCCAATAAAGGTGTCTCATGGGATGCCAGGGTCCTTCTGTGTCAGTGGTCCTGCCTTGACACCATCTGGGTCTCTAGTTTACTGCCTGTGCATTTGTTTGTCATCAAAGACTAAGATTATCCTGATCTCTTTGATATGGACGACTGCGGACAAACACGCTCAGGGTTATACAAGCTTTATTTGGCAGTTTTTTTTTTTTGGTCTTTAGTAAAAACCAAAAGTAAATATATGCACTACAGTCCAAAAAAATTTGGTCAGTAAGATCTTTATCCGTTTATAAAAATAGGAAATTTCTAATGTTCACCAAGGGAGTATTTATTTGATGAAAAATACAGTAAAAACTGCAGTACTGTGAAATAGTAATACAGCTGAAAATAACTTTTCTATTTTAATAAATTGACAATTTATTTATTTATAATATATATACATGCATGCATGCATACACACACACACACACACACACAAAGCTCTCTTCCCATTAAAATATAATTTCCCACAAAATTTTGTGCATAACTATATAATAGACAAATAATATTCTAATTAGCTGTGATTTCTTTACTTGGCAAGAGCAAACTTTTTTGTGGCTAGAAATTTTGTGGTGAAGTTAAGCTGTTCAAAGACCGCTTAGATCAGTATATTCACTATTATTTACAGCTTACTATTATTAGAACAAATAATCAGGCCTTTTCATTGCATACCACGGTTAATCCAAGTGTAGATCCTGCCGTCTGGATGGGTATGATCTCCACCCAATGCTTTAAATTTCTGTTGCATACCAATTTGTCTTTCCCTTCGCTGTCGGCAAATGGTGAACGATCGTGGAAGGGTTCGACTTACAGTAGACGTTTCTGTTGCGACGCAAATGCCTATTTGATTAATGCAAAACGAGCCTCAACTAAACCAAAAAACGGTGGCTTGAAGTTTTGATTTGCATCCAACGAAGTGCATGTAGGCTCTTGTGAGACGCTGCTCTCTGTCCTTCGTATCAGGCAGCCGATCGGTGTCAGCAGGTGAAACGAAGTCTATTTGGTGGCTCTTTTCTGATTTACTTGAAAGTTTTGAAACCGTTAAGTTCAACAAGCAAGTCAGTGCTAAAAACGGGGGTTTGTTCTTTTACATTTTCTATTTTCTCTTCCTGAAATCAGAAAAGTTACACCAGAGTTACAACACCATATCTCTACCAAGAGACAGTCTTTCACTAAGGGATCAAAGTGCGAGTGCCTTTGTTTCAGTTTCACAAGGGCTAAGTTGTGACTGTGAGATAGAAACTGAACATTTGAGGAAAGAATTCAGGAGTTTCTCTTTGCTGTTGCTCACTTTTCATCTATTCATCCTATTCACCATCCGTGTGTTTTTCATACTCTCAGTATATCTCTGTTATGTTGCCTTCCTCTTCACACGGAGATGAGAAATAAGGTAATTGCAAAATGTGAGGCTCCGTTCCAGCTCTGTGTTCACCAACAGAAAAAGTGTCATTTATGTATTCACCCTCATGTTGTTCCAAACCCAAACCTTCGCGAGTTTCCTTCTAACACACGACACAACCGTTTTAGGTTGCTGTTTTCCAGATTTGTCCACGAAATTACAAATAACTGATAATTTGCTTGTCCCCATTTCATTCCAAACCCATCAAATTTTGGTTATTCTTAAAAAAAAAAAAATTAATTCAAAAGATAATTTTAATAAAATCTAGAAGTTTCTGTTCCAAATTAAAAGTACATAAAAGCAGATAATCAAAACTTAGAAGATAAAAAAGATAGCAAAATCATTTTATTAATATGAAGCATTCCATTAAAATTGAATTCATTTGTTCACTAAATGATAGGGTTTAATGCAAAAACACAAAACGAATGAATGATTTCAGAAGACTTTTATGATACATTCACATTGATTTCAGAGCTTGGACGCCCCTGTCCACATTCACATTTATAATATTTATCATATTATAATAAATATAAAGGTACCAAGTTTTGGGGGGTCAACCGTTAATTAAAATTTTATGAGAATCATGCAAGGAATTCCTACAAATCAGGTTCTCTTTTCTTTTGTCATTTTTAGTTCTCACTTGATAGTTCGATTTTGTTAACATGACTTAACATTTTGTACTGTGTTCTGATTCTGAGAAATAATATCTCTCGTGCCCTGAAAGAAGAATCAATCCGCAGTAAATACATATATAAAACTGAGAGCGATCCATGTTAAGTGTCTATCACATTTTAACATTCGAAGGTGAACTTGCTTCTTACATTTCACTCGGTTGAAACCATCCCACAAGATGTTTACTCCACGCGTTGTCTACTGATGAAATATTGTCTCTTTGAACGGATCGTTGGCTCTCATAAGTACCACGTCCTTCTCAGAGGACTCTCTGTGTTTGTGTAGATGTTTGAGAGTTTTTTTTTTTTTTTTTTCCCTCTGGTGAGTTTTTTTCCTTGAGTTTATTTTATTTTTTTATTTTTTGAGTAGCCTGAAGAGAGCTGTCAATCAGGTTGACTGACACCGAGACTGCATTCGCACCTTGCCTTTGTGTAGGGAGTTTTCCTTCGGTCTATTCATGTGTGCCACTGCATCCCTGCAGCCCGTGGCACTAATAAGTCTGTCACGGCCGTCTGTGAAAAGTCACGTTCAGCTGTGTGTTATGTGTGTGTGACCCGAGGGAATGTGACACCTCATTTCTCAGTCGAGACAACAGAGGCACCGCACTTTGAAGCCTCCGGTGCTGCTCGAATTGAACCCTGTGTGACTGTGCGACCCCGGTATGGGAGGAAGCTTGTACACTTTCGACACTCCCACACAACTCACACGGAGCCCTCATGTGCTAACTGCTCATAAATGTTTTATATGAAGCATATGCCAAACACACACAATGCTGTCGGCCTGCCAAGTAGACAATGTATGGGAATGTGCTGTATGTATGTGCATGAGGCTACTAGTCTAGTTTGAATGCACGCTCTTAAAAACAAAGGTGCTTAAAAGGTTCTTCACAGTGATACCTGATGTAAAAGAATCATTTTTGGTTCCATTAAGGCAAAGGTTTTTTTAAAGAACCGTCTTTATTACCTTTTTATAATTTATAGAACCTTCTTTTGAAAAAAAAAAAAAAAAAAAAATCTGAGGTTCTTTTAGATGTTAAAGGTTCTTTATGGATCATTGAGGCAAAAAGGTTCTTCTATAGCAGTGTACTTGACGTTTAGTTCATTGGGCTCCGTTAGAATTTCATACTTGTATTTAGCAAGGATGCATTTAATTTTTAAATGGTACACGATTTCTACTTCAAATAAATGTTGTTGAACTTTTTTTCAAAGAATCCTAAAAAATGTATTGTGATTTTTCAACACCGATAATAAGAATTATCCCAAATCCCCAAAAGCTTTCTGAACCACAACAATATTCTAAACCCACCTTTTGTATAGAATGGAAGACAACAGAATGAGGATGAGTGCATAATTTAATTTTTTTTTCGTGTGAACCTTCTTTAATTAGTTTTGGCAACAATAAGCCCTTCCTTTTAACGGTCTCTTCTGTGCAGTGTCTGTTAGCTCTGTCTCTGTCATTGTCTCTGTGCTTTTGTCTCTCTGACTGTCAACTTTGCTCTTTCTCATCTCTCTATCCCCGTTCACACCGGTAAACAACACAAAATAAAGCAATTTTCCTCACCCAAACTATTCCTATGCAAATTTTCTCCCTTCCCCGAAAGTATTTGCATACAGTTTTACGTTTTCTTTTTGCTCTGATTGTTGTAGCTTCTGAAAATGCCCTGAAACTGTAATGTAATTCACGGAGCTGCGGTTTCATTTTAAAATCGCGTGCTGAAATTTTCCGCCTGGTGCGAACTGATCTCGGCTCTTTATCTCGCTCACGAAATCGTAAGTTTGAGGGGGAGGGTGTTCCCGGCAGCGCGATCATTTGTTGACGTGCCTCGTGGGACCTGAAGAAAGCGGAGTTATGCATGTGTGGAAGCGTGATTGAAGGTGTAAATGCTCCAGGCCTGATTGGTGAGCTCTGTTAGTGGAGGTGACGGGCTGACATGAGGTGAGGGGTCTGACTGTGGCAGAATCTCCACCCCAAAGCTGCTCTGCGGCCCAGGCAAATGTTTCTCATTCTCAGCTGTCATCCGCTGCTCACAGGCAGACTGGCACGCAGGGATCTCGCCCGCTCCGAGCCCCGAAACACAACATGCCGTGGCGCTCCACCCCTGTGCCGCCCGTCCGGGGCTTTAGAGACAGAAACGGAGACAATCTCCTGAGAAATTTCCAGAGTATGCGCGTGAGCCGCCACATAGACGCTACGCTCTTTTTAAACTGGATAAAGGGGCGAGACCTCCCCTTTCTTTCTCTCCCCCGCTCTAATGGAGTTGCTGCGGTGGTTCAATCCCAGGGTGCACCTCAAGAGGATTCGGAAGAAGTGTAGATTGAGGGATGAGAGCTGTATAATGACCTGTTCATTCATTCATTCTTTGATGAATGACTCTTTAATGTAAACAGCCGACCTCCACTGGAACCAAATTAAATGTGTGTGATTATTAGTTTCTAAGCAAGATTCAGTTGTTTTTAAAGTTAAGCTAATTATAATTAATAGAGACTAACATTCGACTACTTTAGCTATCTAAAAAAAAAAAAAAAAAAAAAACAAACATTTTGGTGAGACCTTTTTAATTTCATCAAATAATTTTTTCTGTATTTTCTGCTGAATGCAGCCTTTATGTTTTCTTTTTTTCGTTTTTGTGACATGCAGGTCAGATTGGTTAGAGTTCAGGTGTTACAACACTTTTTCTTTTCAGATTCAGTCACCGTTTTCTTTCTAGTCTTCTTCTAATAGAATTTCAGTTAACTTCTCATGAAACTTCTCCAGATGTGCACCGGGCTTTGCTTTCTCTGCTGTTGTCATTTTTTTTCTCTTCCCTTTCTTCTTGTCCCTTCCTCTCGCACCCATAAATCAAAAAACAGTCAGTCTCAGAAAAACTGGCTTGTTAAAGGCCAAGGCTATCTTTTAGATGATTTCTATTGAATAATTTTCTGAAAGTAGTTCTACAAATGAACGCAGGTGACTGTCAAATCGATAGAAATCATGTGGTCAGTCAGACCATCTCTCGTTCCTTCTATATGAACCTTCCTACACGTTAACTGAGCTGCCTAAATGTAAAGAAGTAAACTACATGCAAAAATGTTTTGAATTGTATATTATTATTATTATTATTATTATTATTATTATTATTATCATTATCTCTGTGGTGCTCACATGAGGATGCAGGTTCAGTTGTATTCCAAGATATCCTATTCATTTCTTTTGCTATAAATAAAACTGATAAATGGCAAAAAGGTTACTTATTTCTTCATTTATTAATGTAATTACTTTTTAAAAGGTCAAAATAATAAACTTTATATTAATTTATTTTGAGTATATTTTATCCATATACAATGCTGTTTTTTTTTAAGTTTATTATGCTCATTTAGGCTGTATCTATTTAATCAAATTATTTTAATCTTATTGCGAAAAAAGTTTTTTTTTTTAATTTTTTTAATATTTGGATTACTCTGATTAATAAAATATTGAACAACAAAACAGTTTCAATGCTGCTAATAAATCAGAATATTACAATGGTTTCTGAAAGATCATGTGACATTGAAGACTAGAGTAATGATGCTTTTGCTTTTCTTTTTTTATATATATATTAAAACATAAAAATATTTTTTCTGTACTTTTGATCAAATAAATACAACCTTGATGAGCATAAAATAACAAAAAAACATAAAAACTATTAGTCATCACAAACTTGCGGTGTACATTTGTATATATTTTTAAAAGTTATGTATTTCTATTTCTATATATAATTATTTTAAAATCTAGTCATCAAACATTGCACTGTGGTGCTCACATGGGTATGTGGGTTCAGATCTGTCCAGCTAACCTGACCCCATCCCCCTCTCTTTCCCCATTATTTCTTGCGTGACTGTATCCACTAATATGAATAAAAAAGCTCGAAATGCTAAAATCATGCTTCCATAATGCGTAACAGTTTCATTGAGACTCACAAACTGCAGTTTTTATTAATCTTTCTCTCACGCTCTGTCTCTCACACCAAGCAACGTTAGCGAAGGGAGGTAATTGTGCCAGAGCCTTAGAGGGAGGTAAAATGGAATAATGAGACTCATTATCATACTAAAGAAGGAGAGAGGGACCGAAGATGGGAAGGAGATGAGAAAATGAAAAAAAAGGGAGGGAAGGATGAGGAAGTGCTCCCATCAGTTTGCTAGCGAGAGCGTCTATGCTCTTGTTAACGGAGTTTAACTGAAGAACGGTGTCAGTCTGGCTTTGCTGAATATTCTCTCTAACGCTGCAGAAATGAAACCACTTTTCCCTTCGCTCCGTCGCTTTGATCAGCCCGCGCCAGTCTTCTTCCACACTGGATGAATAGCTGGGAAATAAGACTAGTGGAGCGTGTTACCGCCGCGCAAATGACAGGTGAAGGGCAGTTTCCTCTCTCTCGCTGGCAGGGCTGATCCGGTGACAGACTTTGAAGTTTAGAGGAATCTCCTCTTCGCGTTGAATCGGGGCGGATAGAAGCACTTCACACTGAGAGATGTTTTTGTCTCCGCTCTGAAGTGGGCAAGATTACAGCGTTTTGAGTTTTTTTTTTAATCCTCACCGAGCGTGAGATTAGAAACACCAGCACAATGGAGCAGGAAGTAGAGGAGGAGAGTTGTTCAAGGACATGGGGAAGTTTGTGTCTTTGAGGCGAGTGCGACAGGCTTAGCGGGATTTGACGGAGACCGCGTTTTGTTCTCACATTGCTGCGTGATGCTTCGATATCAGAAGCCTGGCTGTAATATTGCATTATGGAAGGGGCGAAGGAGAGAGACCGAGATAAAAGAAAGCGGGTGGTGTTGTTCGAGGCGCAATGGTGCAATAGTTTGTGAAGGAGAAACAATGTCAGCGCTCAAACTTTCTTTTTAGCCGCTGGTTACCAGACTTTTCGATTTTAATTGCGTGTGGTGCTCTGCAGCTTGTCTACAGTAAACTTCATTTCATTAACGGTAGTTGATACAATAGGTGAAATCAAACAAATATACAATACTTTTAGAGGCATTATTAGTCTTCATTAAAGTAATGCACTACCAGTAAAAAGTTTTTACTATTTTATTTTACATATTGCAGTCGCCGTTGTAATATTGTTTGTCATAAATTAGCAGGAACTTGCTTGTTTAGAGCTGAATTAATGAATTTCTTTTATGAAGTTAATAGGTTGTGGGTTCGTTTGGAGGACACACATGAATTTTCAATTAATGATACTAAGATTAGACCACAATAAAATGTTTTTCCCCTAATAAAATTAATCTGTTGCATTTCTTTAACAATTAATTTCATTAATCAAGAATCGATGGACGTTGAACTTAATATAAAGCTTCCTCCAATTCATGAAAATGCCGGTACGATCTTCGGGACTTCCGGTAACACCAGACTTATTACTTCCAAGCAAACTTGTGTACACGGACCATAAACCAGACTTTTTTTAATCTAAAAATATTGTGAAATATTGCCTTTTTAAAAAATGCATATTTTATTTTAAAATGTATTCTAATGTAATTAATCCTTTTAATAGTATCAGTTATTTTTTTCAATCTCGCTGCCCCCTAAACCTTTGCAAAATAGTGCATCAGTTTCTGCAAAAATATCAAGCAGCAAAAGCTGTTTTTAACATAAAAAAGCCAAATCAGCATATTTAAACGTATTATGAATAAACACGAATAAATTATTTACGTATTATAATATATTAAATATTGTTACAATTATTCATAAGATTGCACAATGCATTCTAAAGTGAATTGCAAATCATAAGTAATGCAGTAAAACTATTTTTTATAATGCATTATACATAAAGGTTTTAAGTAAACTGTTATTTTTATTTTATTTTTTTTTTTGGCCAATTATTCACCGTTTAGTATATTCAAATTTAGTAGATTCAGTGTTTTTTGTTTATATATCTATTATGCTCACCAAGGCTGTATTTAATATAAAAAAAAATAAAATATATTTGAAAAAGTTGTTTTAAATGTAATTAATTATTCATCTGATGGCAAAAAACAGCTTTCTTGTTATATAATAATTTTAACAACATTTTTAAAAGCCTTGTTTAGTTAAGGATACATTGAAATTTGTTCATTGTTTGTTCATGTTAGTTCACACTTCATAATGCAGTAATGTTAACGGATAAATATTTTCAAACTTCAAACAAATTTCAACTTAATTTGAATATTTACTAATGAATGTAATCTAAGTATTTTAAGTGTCGCTCATAGTTATTTATTATCAAATAATAATAATAACAAATGAAACCTTGTTGTTCAAGCATTCCCCATTTTATGTCATTAAACACTTTTACATTACATTATGAATAGGTAAATTGTGAAAAACAGATGATGATGATTATAAACACTAACGCATTTCTGTTTATTATTAGCTAAAGAGGTGCAATTTGAGATGCTCTTGGCCACCGCAGAGCCAATGAGAATATAATTTGATTACCTTTCATTGTGCGATGCCAAGAGCTTTTGCTGAAATTATGACTCAGTTTTAATAGTATCATTACTCTTTTAGCACACGGAAATGAGTCATTAGCAGTGCAATACATCTACTGTCTTTGGCTTCATTACGTTTAGCCTTTTGTTGCTTATCTGTAATCTTTCATATGAAACCAGCAGAGCCCGGTTGATTTTTATTTTGTGTACTTTCCACCAAACATTTGATTAAAGGATTTGCAGCTTGACCTAAATCTTATATCACAGTATGATATTTTCTATATTACGTAACCATGAAGCTGTCTATGTGAGAAATTAATGTAATTTATTTTTTTATGTTAGATTTCTTCAAACCATTCCATGGGCTCGCTGGTATAATTGATTTAAAAGAAAAAAATAGTGCAAAATGGTAAAAAAAGCTTCCACTGTACTCTTTCAAAAAAGTACTAATATATTGAATTTAAGGGTAAAATAGGTACATTTAGAAAGCGTACCGTAGCTTGTGCAATGTATTTTCTGACAGTGAATGTGATTTTCAGCTCTAAAAAGATACTGGTTTATTGAATTTATGTGGTAAAGAGACAGTGACCTTCTCAAGTCTGAAATGTTTGTTGTATCGGAGCTATAACCAACAAAGCGCCGTGTGTCATGATTTCAGCTTTACTTTAAAGCCCACCGGCTGTTTTGATGGATCACAAGGAGGACCAAACACACTTCACATGTCACTTGCTTCTCCAAGGTGTTGCGATTTGAAGAAAACGCTGAGCAGCCGGCATGTCAGCTGTCACTTCACCAGAAAAAAAACCTGAGCGGCTATCAGAGCCGCTGAGGCGTGGATGGCGTGCACGGTGCCTCCCCATACCGTGTGCCTGTGTATCGGTGCATGTCCGTGACGCTTCTTGAGTGCTCTGACGATGTGTCTTCTCTTCGCTCAGTGGTGTGGCCGTGTCTCGCCCGAGCACCTATGAGACGCGTGCTTGTGTTTGAACGCTGTCCTTGGTGCTGAACAGCTGTCTGGCCGAAAGCTGGATTGATTGAACGGTGCACTCGTACTCACACAGGTGGAAGTGAGGGACCGAACTAAAACGGTGAAGTGACTCAAACCTGATTGAATTCACTTCCTCTCTGGCCTCTATGCTATGTGCAGGTCAGTCAGACTGTAGAGGTTGTGCATTACACTGCATTTACTGCATGAGAGAGAGAGACTGAGAGAGAGAGAGACTGAGAGAGAGCAAAATGAGCTCAATGAGCTCTCTTTTGCTGCTGATTGCATTTAAAAGGCAGCTATAAAAGACAATATCATATTTATTTTTACCATATCAAATTTCTATCGGCCCATTCTGTGTATCACCCACCCCTATATGAATTGATTACTGTATACTTTTATTTTGTAGCTTCTGATGTTGCATTTTGATGCTGATTTGCCATTTATGTTTAGCATTAACATGGCTGTCAAATCAAATGTGATATTGTGGGTTGGTTCTTGGGTATTCAGATATCTCCCAACAGAATTAGCACTGTTTTGGCAGAAAAGGGGTGGCTGATGGAGGGATTTTAAGACGACTGAATCAAGAGTCACTGGAACATAAATTGGAGAGGTGTCGTTTGAAAGCCGATGACTCAATAACTGCTCTTATTTTTTCCATTCCAATACACACACACACACACACACACACACACACACACACACACACTCTCACTCCTGGATTTGGTATCTCAGGTGTTAGATTAAGCTCATATTACACAGACTGATTTCTCGGAAAGGTTTGAAATAATTAACTCGGATGAGAAGCAGAACCAAGAGCCCTCTCAGACATCTTCATTAATATGGAAGTCACTTCTTTTTCAGAAGAAAATCTGCATTAGTGTTATGTAAATTACATAGTAGCCATACTTGAGTATAAAACCTATTTGAAATGTGGGAGGTGGACAGCTAGAGACTGTTAGGTCTGTTAGAAGTATTTCTTTTTTCGCTTCTGATGTACATTCAGGCTGTGTACCAAACCCGTGTGTTTACGGTGAGCAATGTGACCATCACAAGAGTAAATACGCTTTCTAGATTAAATCAGGCTCTGTGATAAATAATAATAAGCTGATTAAAACACTCTCATCAACTAACAAAGAGTGCGAATGAGACTGTATAGCTTGCTTATTTTATTCCCTGTAGAGAAGAATATGCTGATAGGCAGACATGTTTGGTTGTCAGGTGTAGAATAGAAAAGTGTTCAAGTATTAATCGTATATGAAGGCGCTGCTGTTCTAAACACTGTGTAGGGCTTTTTCACATACGGTCTGCTCCCTGCAGACAGATCCATATTGATCGACGTGGACCATATCTGTCTTGATCCAGATCGACCGTGCCGCCGTGACATCAGCGCATCGGTCAGCACAGCGGAAACCGTTAATGCAGAACTCATTAAACCGCACGAATAGGCATATGCTTTGCTTGAAATACCAGTAAAAAAAAATCAGGCTGATTCACCCTTTATTATTCATCTTTCCTTCCTTTTTTTTTCCTGATTACTGATTTTATATCCTATAATTATTCCATTAATTCTTTAATTTTTTTCTTCCTCGCCTTTTTATTATTCCTTTGCTTTTTAACCTTTTTTCTTTATTGATCTCCTATTATTCTTCAATCCATTCTTCTCTTTTTCCTTTCCTTTTTTCTTTGTCATTTTTTCATATTTTCCATCCTTGCTTTCTCATTTTTCTTCCTTTTTTATTATTCTATCACTAAATAATTTTTTTTTTTGTCTTTTAGTTCCATTTTTTTTCCTCTGCTTCTTTTATTCTTTCTGTCTCCCTTTCTTCCTTTCACAGCATTATGCATTGAGAATTAATATATTCTTTCTTACTTCTTATATACACCCAACTTTTAATATTCTCAAGAGTTCTGTTTTGGCTGTGTATTAGGTTGCCGTGTGTGTGTGTGTGTGTGAATATCAGTGTCTTGCGTTAGTTCAAGTGTGGGAGATCGACAACTGGCCCGAAGGCTCTCCATTGCCAGTCTGCTTTTATCAAGCTCCAGTCATATGAAGGTCTCTCTCACTTCTTACCAAGGACCCTCGATGCATTATAACAAGGCCAGTGTTTCATTTGAGCCTTCATTTTTTTTTTCTTTTGTTATCTTTCTGTTGGTTTCTCTCAGCCATCAACCTGATAAAGAGACTCTCGGTGCTTTAAAATGACAGAAGTGTTCAAAGAATTCAGAAATGTCTCCATTAGCAAGATCTTCATTGCACTAAGAGAAAATAGACTCTGCAATTATCCAGGAGTATCTCATGTGTGACAGGCATTCTGAGCAGGTCAAAAACACTTATTAACTTCAAACTGTGTGAGCGTGCGTCATGGCTGCCTTGTGTTTGTTGTCTTTGTTCAGTGGCAGCTAGAAACGGAAGCTTTATTTATTTGTGCAGAAAAATATTTACTCGTGTTAATTTCTTGCATTTTCTCTTTTGTTAACTATTAGTAGGTTAAATATGTAAAACGCATAACAAGCCTCTCAGGATATCTTAAGCAGCTAAATTCACCAGCATATATTCTGATTGGCATTAACCAACCCGAACTAGAAGCACAATACATTCTGGTCATGGAAGGAAAACGAACGCTTGCTTTCAAGTGTAAACAAATAGTATGAAATAAAGTAAAGCACAATAAATTGACAGTTTAGCCTGGGTGCTTGCAAGTGCAACACCAGCAGTGATGCGCATTAGCCAGGAAAATGGGGGAAAAGCCCCTGGCCTCCTTCCAGACGGCCTGAAAAGGGAGAAGCGAGAGAGGGAGGATGAGGGGGAGCAGAGATAGGACCAGCATCTGCTTCGCGCCTCAGTAGTTTTAAAAAAACAAGAGAAGGGGGGGACGCTGGATGCCAGTGACTGTGAGTACACCTGTCTGGTATCGCCATGGCAACCTAATTAGAAGGCCAATAGGATGAAGGCAGGGTCTTGTTAGAGACGCCAAAGACAGGAGCTCAAAAACTGTTCAGCGTTAAAGATTAGAATGAGACTGAAGAAAGATGGCTTCAGCTGAGGTGATTTGAGAAGATTCGTCTTCACCTGACAGCACCACAACACAGCCCTGCCTTACCTTTCTAAGCCATTTTTACTATTTCTATTTTACATTTTACACATTTAATTAATTTCTTAAATTCTTTTTATAAAAAGTAAAAAGCAAAAAAAAAGCAAAAGTAATGTAAAAGTTGTTTTGTTTTAATACTATATTTGTGTTTAACCCATATTTATTTTCTTCCTCATTTTATAATTATATACTATTTTATTTACTTATTTATTTTGTCTCTAACCCATATTTGCTATTGCTATGGCATTTGTTGTTGCATATTTCCATTATTTTACCCTATTTTACATACCGGTACTTTTTTGTACTTTTAAAAATATATATTTTCAGTTATTGTTGTATGTGTTTTTTTCATCATTGACATTATTCATATTATTTGTCTTTAACTGGTTTAATGTTAATATTTCAATTTTTTTTAAGATTTTTATCTTGTTTTTTCTTTTATTTCTGCTTCATATTTTATATTATATAATTTCTTATATACCTATATAATGTAAATAAAAGTAAAGTTTCTGCCTTTTTTCTAAATATATTTTGTTTTTGTTTTTTTTACCATGCCATTAAAGCAGGCTCTTATTGAAAGTGAGAGGGATATCTTTCAGAGAGATCCAAAACAAAGGTCTCTGTCTTTCACTTTCAAGCCTCCTCTGTCTCGTTCTCTTTCTCTCTGAGCTCTCTCTGTCTGTCGAATAAGACAAGTGGTCTAAACAAGCCTGGGGTTACACACATTCTGTCCTCTTCTGCCAGAGACGCTCGTTGTTTAAACTGTAACCTTGTTAACCCAGGAATCCAGCTCTAAAACAGACACCTTTTTGTTCTTAAAAAAAAAAAAAAAGAAAGTATATATGATTAGTGTGTTAAACACAAAAGACAAGAAAGGCATAGCTGAAAATAATTCAATTTTAGTCTGGACTGTGTACATTATATACCTAGGATAGAAGAGATTGTGTTTCCATGTCATCTGAAGTAGTTTTATAGAAATGGTGGAGTTCTGTTAGAATTGCGGTCTGTTTCAATGAGAAGTCAGTGAAGGTGAAACGGAGGGATCTCCCCCTCAGGCTGTTAGGGGGTCTCTTTGCTATAAACATTCCTCACATTCCTGCTGCTAATTGGATCAGAACCATGGAGTTCCTGGTGGAGAGCTCCTTTATTGTGCTTTTAGAGTCTTACATGGATGGTGGTCTCTCTCTCTCTGTCTCTGTCTCTCTCTGTCTCTCTCTGTCTCTCTCTCTCTCTCTCTGTCTCTCTCTGTCTCTCTCTCTGTCTCTCTCTCACTCTCTCTCTCTGTCTCTGTCTCTCTCTCTCTCTCTCTCTCTCTTTCTCTCTGTCTCTCTCTGTCTCTCTCTCTGTCTTTCTCTCTGTCTCTCTCTGTCTCTCTCTCTCTCTCTCTCTCTCTCTCTCTCTCTCTCTCTCTCTCTCTCTGTCTCTCTCTCTCTGTCTCTCTCTCTGTCTCTCTCTCTCTCTCTGTCTCTCTCTCTCTCTCTCTCTCTCTCTCTCTGTCTCTCTCTCTCTCTCTCTCTCTCTCTCTGTCTCTGTCTCTCTCTCTCTCTCTCTCTCTCTCTCTCTCTCTCTCTCTCTCTCTCTCTCTCTCTCTCTCTCTCTCTCTCTCTCTCTCTCTCTCTCTCTCTCTCTCTCTCTCTCTCTCTCTCTCTCTCTGTCTCTCTCTCTCTCTCTCTCTCTCTCTCTCTCTCTCTCTCTCTCTCTCTCTCTCTCTCTCTCTCTCTCTCTCTCTCTCTCTCTCTGTCTCTGTCTCTCTCTCTCTCTGTCTCTCTCTGTCTCTCTCTCTCTCTGTCTCTCTCTCTCTCTCTCTCTCTCTCTCTCTCTCTCTCTCTCTCTCTCTCTCTCTCTCTCTCTCTCTCTCTCTCTCTCTCTCTCTCTCTCTCTCTCTCTCTCTCTCTCTCTGTGTGTCTCTCTCTCTCTCTCTCTGTGTGTCTCTCTCTCTCTCTGTCTTTCTCCTTCTCTCACGCACTACTATTTGGTCTCTTGGTCTCCACTTGAGCGATACATTTTTTTGTCTTTTTTATTAGTATTTTTGTTAATATAGTTTTTGTTTTATTTTGTTTGTTTTTAACTTTTTTGTTTGTTTGCTTGTAGTATTTAGTTTGATGACTCACGGACCTGAAAGCATAAAAAAAGCACTTCTTTTCCACCCCCACAGCGCATCAGCAAGAAGTAAATATTCTAGGCCGAAGGTTAAAGGCCAGGTCATCCTAGACTCTCTCAGGAGGGCATCGCATTATGAGAAGGATTTATGAAATCCTGCATTATTCCCTCTGTAGTCTCCGGTCCTGCCTTAGTGCCTCCTGGATCTTCAGTCATACATAAACATAAAGAACTGCATGCAACAATAAGCTCTAGCTTTATTAAAGCCTCTGCTCCGTCTGAACTCGCGTATCACTGCTGTCTGTCTCTCTAACCAGAACTCTCTCTTTCCTGTAGAGTTTCAGTGTTTTGAATTGCACAGCAACAGTCAGATTTAGATTTGATTGTCATCTTTCTGCAATATTTAAGAAATTCGATCTTTCATTCTGACACACTATTCTCTTTCAACACCTTCTTTAACATGAATTGTTGCATTATAAGGTGGTAACACATGATGCGTGTGAGATAACGCAGATGCTCTAATCTTCAGGCTACCGATTTCCTCATGACACCCGTCACAATTCACATCCTGACTGCTTTTGAATGACCCCCATGAGGTCACGCAGGGTTCCTTCAGCGTGTTGTTTTAGGGCTTGCTCTGTCCTTGCACATTTGGCAGATCTTAAACCTGCCAGGAGTCTTTCCGCCTGCTAGCATCTCAACGCATTATTTATCACCCACTCTGACGGCAAACACCTGTGCGGGTTTAAGATAGCTAGTTTACGAGACCCCCAGGTAGATCCCAGGACCTGCAGGGGGTCGACGCATCCTTGCTGACTTGTTTACCACATCTCTAAGCTTTTATTTGCGGTTCCTCGTCTACTTGAGGCACTACTCACGTTTTCTTCATACAAATCTATTGCTTTATACTCCTCTCTTTCCTCCTTTCCTCCTCTATCTCTCTCACTCTCACATACACTGCCGTCTTTATCTGTGTCTCTTCCTCCCACATCCTAAGACGAAAGAATCGCCGCTCTCTTGTTAGTCACGCTCCCTCAGCTGTTACAGCTAGCGTGTGGCAGAGAGCGCCAGGAATAAGGTGGAATTTACATTCATCCTAGTGAAAGCAGTTGTGCCTCCTTTGATAGTCAGAGAAATCTAGTTGAAATCCTCCACCTCACTGGTACTTTAACAGGTTTGATGCTGTCACGGGTGAAATTTCCACCTACTACTTCGCTCTACACTTTAGGCAAAGCGCTGCCTCCGCTCACATTCAGAAAGACATGGGGAGACCCTCTTACTTCTCGGTCTCTATGCACTTCATCATATTTGTGTATATTCACAGATCGGAGTGAAAATAGCTTGTTTCTTGTTTGAAAGAATTCTGTAAAGCGTCATTTATCTGATGTTTTTGTTTATCATTTTAACGTGGAAACCTTCGTTTTTAAAATATTACATTTGCACGATTATTTTAGCCTGCTCACTTTCAGCAAACTATCGGTTTCCACAAGATTATTAATATATTTTTAACATTGATAATAATGAGAAGTGATTCAGAAGCAACAAGTCAGCACATCAGAATGGTTTCTAAAGCTTTATGTGACTGAAGACGTAATATTACTAATTTTACTAAAAATATTTACTAAGAATGCATTTAGGAATATATTAAAATAGCTGTTATCAATTGTAATATTTCACAATATTACTGTTTTCAATATTTTTGGACAAAAAAATACAAAATTTCAAAAACTTCATGGTGAACAAACTATACTAATGTGATTCATACAGAGCTCTTGTAAGTCTATATTAGCTTTCCAGATACTTCCAAGACAAGAATTAAAAATGGCCACTGACGCCATTTCAGACAGAAAAGCAAGTTCAGCTTTTCTGTTATGAGAAGTGGCTCTGCCACATTTTGCTGTTTCTTCACCCAAGGCTTTTTAACTCCACACATGAAATGTTAAATGAACAGATTCACTCTGGTTTGATGCAACGAGATGCTCCAGACAAGTTAAGTTCGTAGCTACGCTTAGGGCTTCGTTTTATGTAGATTCATTATTATAAGGACGCAAATGTGGACCTCTCTTTGTGTAAATTAGATTTAATGACAAAATCAGAATAATTCTCAGTGGCTCACTTCAGTATAATTTATGTACATTGGTAAAATAAATAGCAGAGGAGATTTGCTATCACTTATCTTGTGTGTGTGTGTGTGTGTGTGTGTGTGTGTGTGTGTACACAATGTGAGATGTTTTCATTTATGCATAAATTATATTAATTTTATTCATGTTTTTAGCACAAGGGTTTATTTTTTTTGTTTGTTTCTAAAGGTTAAGTTCACCCAAAAATGTAAGTTGTCATTAGTTGCTCATCCTTATGTTGTTTCAAAAAAAAGGCATTTGTTCATTTTCAGAACACAAATTAAGTTTTTTTTTTTTTTTTTATTATGTAACCCGAGAGCTTTCTGAACCCCTATAGACACCACTGATGTCACATGGTCTATTTTAACAATGTCCTTACTACCTTTCCGGGCCTTGAACGCTGTCGTTTTGTTGCTGTCTATGCAGGATCAGAAAGCTCTCTCATTTTATCAAAAATATCTTGTCATTAGCTGCTTCTTGTTGTGATCGTGTCAGCCGATTTTGTGGCAGTTGGCCACAGAGAAACAAAGTTCCTGGAAAGCAAGTTGTTGAAGAAACATCGAGGCCTACCAACTTTCAAATAGCATGTCAGCAGAATTGCATCTTTTGATCCGAGGTGTAATCATGTCGCTGCATGTACAGTGGGCCAGTTCAAAACGACTTCAGTGTTGTGGATCAAATGCTCGTAATCATAACCATTCTGGTGCCATCGATATGTCAGTGTGTCATCTTTGTGTGGCTAGAAAAGGTAATGTTTTCCTTTTATGTGTGTGTGAGAAAGTTTTATGTGTGTACATAAATGTCCACACTGAATTGTCAAAAGTGCTTTTCTTTGTCCAAGTTTTTTTGTACTCTTTGTGCTCTTACAGGGAAATGGATTTTCAAGTGGACCATCTCCAGGATGACAGACTAGAGTCATTTTGCACAGTCTGGTGCTTTTTTTTGCAGACAGAAAATTCAGGAGATTTTTAATTTCCCAGTCCACACTCAAAAGCAGCAAGCATCCCCGATGATATTAAACCGGTCTGAAACGTATTCACCTGAACTGTCCTAGTCGTGTCATCTTTGGATTGTTGGCAGATGTACTAGTGCATTAAACCGGTGGAGGTTGGATGCTCTGGAGGGGTGAGGGAACCCTGTGGCAAGAGCTAGCAAAGGTTCTGCATCAATAATGCAGCAATTGCTCCACTTCCCTGGTTTAAACGCACCATTGGGAGGGCGGCACTGGAAGTGGAATGTCTTAGGAAGCTAAGATGTTGATCAAATTGGCTTTTTTCATGTGTATTTGTGAGAACGAGAGCATCTTGGCAACGACAAACAACATGGGGGTTAACACACTGATCCAAACCAAAAACTGAAACCAAAAGTCGTTTCCTCCATTTTTCTGCAACTTCCTCTCTGCGAGTGCGTCTCAAAGAGAAAATGGTGCCCCCACAGCTGTTTTGTGTCTGGTCTGTCAGAACGGGTGACTGGTCTTTGTGCAGTCATCATATATTTGAGAGGCTGATTTGCATGTGGAGTCATGTCAGATGGAGAGTTGTGACGGCTCCACTGTGAGCTGTCAGCCCGAGGAGGAGTCTTCCAGCATGCTCTGTCTTCAGCTCTGACCTTGAACTCCAGACTCTCCAGCGGGCCGTTCGTTGCATCTCTCTCGAGCCACATTTCCTTTTCCATGTCTCAGTGGGAGAGAGAAGGGTTTTAACCTCAATAATGAGATTTTTAATGAAGTCGTGGATTGTTTTAATGCATTTGCTAAGTGTGTTTGATTCTACAATGGAAACACATGGAATGATTTTGTAATGAACTTCACGTTCAGGGTAGCATTCTCCCCAATAGTATTTGGTATTACTGGATTTAGACTACTACATTTTGAAGTTATCTTCTTGGTACAGGTATTTGTTTTACACTTTAAACAAACCTACTCTAGACACAGTGTGAAGTTCGAAAAAACATTTTATTGTTTGATTGCAAGAACACATCCAGTGAAGGTCATCTCTGTATTTTCACAGGGCCTTAGGATTAGTTAGTTGATTTCGAAAATGTAGTTTTACACATGTATACTCTTGTTGACATTGAAATTTTGTAGCACAAGAGGATTAAACAAATACTTACAAACAACAGGCACCAGATTCCAACGCTCCCCGTTGACTTTGCCAAAGCAGACTTGCACACAAACACACAAATGCTTCTGCCCGAGCTGGCCTCAACTAGGTCTTAATTCAATTATGAAAGACTTTTATGAAAGAGGCTTGTGGTTCAATAGCTTAATTTATGAGTCTGCACACCGCAGCAGTCCAAGCTCGTAGTATGACCCTAAGTTACTTTGCGAGGTGCCCCAAGTCTCAGTACTGGGTCCATTCTCATTAATAATGTGGCTATTTCAGTGTGTGTTATTAGTATTGACCGGCCTTGCAGAGAGCAGGCAGCCAGTTATTGGCTGGGATTTGGATCTGCCGTGTGTGTTGATGGGGCCCCGAGTTTAATCACTGTGGAAACATGAGAGTTATTAAAACGGGAAGCCTTGGCACTGCAGAGGGATCTCGGATGTCTCTCGGGCTCCCTAATGATTATAAGCCTGCAGCTTTGTCACCAAATAGTGAGAAAGGAAGAGAGAATGAAAAGATTTGAAGATACAGAGAGGACATGAAAAGTAAAAAAAAAAAAATCTATTAATTTAGAGGGTGAATTAAGCAAAAGATCAATAAAAATAAATCGGAAGTCAGAAAGCCATTTTAGCACTAAGCTCAAAATCTCGAATTCTGATCTCGCATATCTAAAAGTGTTCTTGGAGGGTGTCGAAGTGCTCATAACTGTCCTGTGCTTTCTGTAAGGGTCTGGTTAATACATGCACACTGCCACCATGTGGTCAGCAAGGGCACTGCATATACAGTGAAAGGGCATCTGAGTGCACGGTGTTGGCTGAATTGCCGCCTCTTGGCCAGAGGCAAGATGATTGCACAGTGTGTTTCAGCACCCAGTGTTACCTTGGGAGGTGCCATGTGGGTCACCAGCAATGAATTTCAGCTTCGCCTACTGTTTTTGTCTAATCACTGATTTCATGCCTTTTTCGATTGTGTAGTCACATCTAGGCACTTTGGAGGGTGTCTGTTTCCTTGGCACGTTTGGTCACTGGGGTGTGAAAAGGTAATGTTGGGTGAAGCACAGCTGGAGCGGGTGGTGACGGGGGGGTGTTGAATTTGTAACTGAGAGCTAAATCTCTCTGTCGTCAGTTTGGTCGAGATTAATCTGTCGAAAACCACCTGCTAGTTTGTTGGCAGTGCTTGGTCTTCCTCCCACTCCACAAATCCTTTTGCGTGGTTCCGACGAAACACACTTTTCCCTGTGGCTTGTGTCTCTGTAGGATTTTTAGAGTGGCAGAATGCTCTGGTAGAGAGGTTTTTTTGTGTGTTTTCAAGAAAGGTCCCTATAGTGTGCATGTAAGCAGCGTAAGAACTGGGTATTTTCCTTGAGGTGGTTTCATCACCATCATTATCTGATCTGAGCTCTCACTACAATACAGCCAAAAAGATTCTGAACCGTGCCTGTTATTTCACTTAGTTCAGCTCCATATAATGGTTGGTAAAGATGTTTGCAGATGTTTTTCCATCTCTTGCTAAATGGGGAAGTGTGCAGCATACATGATTTTGTATTATATGTGGCAAAAAAGGTCGTCATGTTTGAATGATCACAAAAGAATCATTTAATCAGAGGTTTTTCATTTTTATTATTGATTTTCATTGAAACTGAATCACAGAAGTGAATCAACTTTTCCATTGACCAAGCATTTTGCTACTTATATTTAATAAATGTACACTTTTTTTATTTATATATATATATATATATATATATATATATATATATATATATATATATATATTTTTTTTTTTCCTTTTTGTTTTTTTTTTTGTCCTAGTCCTTATATTCTTGTTCCCCATTTTTGTCCATCTTCAAAGATGTTTCAAGGTCCGTCAATTAAAAGGATATCTAAACAGACAGGATGTGAAGTTGTGGGAAAAAGATTAAGACGGAGTCTTCCCAACATGCCCTTGGGCACCAGAGCAAAGGCATTTATTGAGTCACGGTTTACACCTATTAAATCCTGTCTTTCGAAAGTATTAATTGTAGGATAAAGTTGTAGACATGTAGACTGCCACAATACAGGTTGCAATGTGATGATGATTTTCCTTTGTTCTGCCATGAATGCCTTGATGATGATGTTTTCAGCTCACTGTAGCTCCAACAGCAAAGGTCATGGGTTCATTTCCCATGCAATAAAAGTCACTTTGGATAAAGTCTGCCAAATGCTTAAATGTGGATATCATAATCTTGTATATGATTGTTTGTGTGTGTGTGTGTGTGTGTGTGACTAATGGAGGTCTCTTATCTCGTTTCCTGCAGAAAGTTCTATTACATCACTCTGCTGAGGGACCCCGTTTCCCGCTACCTTAGCGAATGGAGGCACGTCCAACGAGGGGCGACGTGGAAGACGTCCCTCCATATGTGTGACGGACGGACACCAACGCCCGAAGAGTTGCCGTCCTGCTACGAGGGCTCAGACTGGTCGGGGTGCACATTGCAGCACTTCATGGACTGCCCCTACAACCTCGCCAATAACCGTCAAGTACGCATGCTGGCCGACCTCAGCCTGGTTGGATGCTACAACCTCTCCACTGTTCCCGAGAAGAGGCGCTCACAGCTGCTGCTGGAATCGGCCAAGAAAAACCTACGAGACATGGCTTTCTTCGGCCTGACGGAGTTCCAGCGGAAGACTCAGTACTTGTTCGAGCGCACCTTCCACCTCAAGTTCATTCGGCCTTTCATGCAGTACAACAGCACGCGGGCAGCCGGCGTGGATCTGGATAACGACACGATACAGCGCATCGAGGAGCTCAACGACCTGGATATGAAGCTGTACGACTACGCCAAAGACCTGTTTCAGCAGCGCTACCAGTACAAGCACATGCTGGACCGCCGGGAGCAGAGACTACTGAGAGGACAGGCGTCTTTCCACAGTCCGTTCCGAGAGGACGGAGCCGGAGGAGAGGGTACAGCACGCCTGCCAACCGAGGACTACATGAATCACATCGTCAACGGATGGTAACCGCCCACCCCTCTCCAGAGAGACCAAAAAAGTGACACAGTTACAAGGAGAGGGGGAATAAACAGACCCAAGTGGAATATCTATTCCCAGATGGGAGAGTTCAATGTCCCAATCTTTGGGTGGGAATATGGGACCAGGAACGTTCAAGAAATGCGTTTCGCTTAGTGCCGCATCTCATAGGCCTTTTTTTTTAAACACATAACATTAATATTAAATTATTATCTTTTTTTTTTTTTTTTTTGTGCCACAAACTTTTCCTCGACTTCCGTGCTGCAGTGTTTTTCAAAAAGAGTGACTGAAATGAACAAACAGGTTTTAATATCTGATTCAAGTGAATATCTGAGAATCTAAACTCTTTAGGAAAATATAAAGATTGTTTTTATATACATATATATAAATATGTATGAATCTTAGATTTGCCTTTTTTTAAACCTGCATTGAAGTGGATGGAGCCAGTCACAAGTGGTTGAAAATTACTAACAGGTCTTGTGAGTATGATTTTATAGATATATCTTAATATATATATATATATAACTCAGAAGAGTCCAGTTTTCCATGAGTGTTTTTATCGTTTTTCCCTTTTCGAGTGTCGATTCCTAAACAGAGATTTATTGGAAAGCCATTCCTGACAGACGTATCCAACTGTAGTACTGTTACCCAAAAAATGATTATGCCTACATCTTTTGTTTGCTTTTTAAGCATGTGCTAATTTATACAGTATGCACTGTATGTGTTTGTTTTTGCACATTTGCTGTGATCCTTTTACCCATGATGCAGTGCAGTATACCCAAACTTTGCATTGTAAATCACGTACCTTGAATGAACAAAAACCTTCTCTTCATTTACCGATCAGGATTCACATCACCATTTGCCCTCGTTAATTAAGTTTGCGCGCATGTAAATGTGTTAATTGAACTTGCACTGAGCATGCTGTGGCTTGACATCTCTCACAGATAGTTCTCGTATGGCTCTGTCTACGGAGACTCTTTAACTTTCATCTTCACACTTCCCTCCAGCTTAAACTCGAAGTAAACAGACTGCTATTGAAGCCACGTTAGAGCCATTTTTACAAATGTTTATGGGAAAAGAGTATCTCAGTCAGAATATGGAGATCAGTGCAGATTAAAATCAAGAAAGTGGTGAGGAAAGTGCGACCATTGCAGTGTGTGTGTGTGTGTGTGTGTGTGTGTGTGTGTGTCTGTGTGTGTCTGTGTGTGAGTGCGTGTGTGTGTGTGTACGTTAATGTGTACAAGTGTATATTGTTTATATTTGAGGTGTCTTGAGTTTGCTTCCCAACTATGTTCATTACTGTGAGTATTTCTGTTATTCATGACACCTGGATCTTTAAAATTACCAATAAAAAGAATTTGCCATTTTTAAAATGTGGTCAATTTGGTCATTTTTTTTTGTTTCTTAAATGTGCACTTTTTTCTTTCCTCTACAGTACTTTTAAGTGTTACATGTTCTCTAAGAAATAATGTGCTGATTTGCTGCTGAAAAAAACATCCCTAAATAAATAATTCTAATAATAACAGTGTTGAAGTTTTTGCGGAAACCTTGAATCCTTTTTTTCAGTATTTGTTGATGAATAGAAAGTTCAAAAGTTTTTTTTTTTTAGTTGTTAAGTTAATGTATGGTTGCTAAGTAAAATTAGTTTTCTTTAAGGTGCCTGTAATGGATTTTTGAAAATGAACTTTCATGCAGTGTTAACAATTCTAAGTGAATTTTGAAATTTGAAAGCACACCGTGTATAAAATTGTCTCTGAACGAGTCAATTCATTGAAAATAAAATTGTGTTGATATCAACATGACACATTAGCATATTACCCGCCCGCTTGTTGGTCTGAATGAAAATGCTAATTCATTCTTTGCCACTAGGTGCCACCTTTGGAGCAGTAAAAAAAAAAAGCGGTTTCCCCGGTAACGCTGTCCACAAAGCAGCACTGTGCTTACAGGCTTTATCAGGCATTACAAGATGAAATGAAAATGAGACCAATCATGGCAGATTAGCATCATGCAGAGGAAGAGTTTGGAAAAATGAATAACTGAGCGAATCCTCTAGGAGTCGTTAAGCAAGAGAGGAAAGTGAAAGTGTTTTTTGATCTTGCATGCGTGTCAACCTTTTGGGTGCTCTCATAACCAAAATATGAACCTTTCATCTCCTATAACAGAGGCCCTTAAAAAACCCCTAAAATATTAAACTGGTAGTGTATGAGCAAGCGTTATTTATTCAGGTCATTATTATTGGATTGTAGCGTACCTTGATGATGTTTTGGGATTATGTGAATATAACTTGAGCGTTAATATTCACAGTAAAAAACAACAACAAACAAAAAAAACATTTGACTCTCAAAGAAAACATTAAATAATTACATTCACCTGAAAACTCGTTAAGTTCAGCCCTTAAAACGCTTTAGCCTCAGGAAACCCAACAGCTCTGTGCAAAAGTGTTGGAACAATCACAGGATTTCTCTCCACCTCTTACAAAAGTGTTTCTGTTGTTTGAGTTAATCAGGAGCCCTCTCTAGAGTGTTAATTATCTTTTAGAGTGTGTGTGTGTGTGTGTGTGTGTGTGTGTGTGTGTGTGTGTGTGTGTGTGCGTGCGCTCAGTGTCCCAGGGAACAGGCTCAATGTTATGAAACATATCCAGCGGAGGGCAATCTTATCATTACTTTTTTCCTGACTCAACAGATTTCAGAGACAAACATTAAGAGAATCTCAAACAAGAGTCTTTTAAACCCTCTATAATCGTCATATTTCACTACAGCAGTCTTACCAGGTCAACAAGAATTCAGGAACCAGGTCTCCAAGATTCTGTGCAATTTACTATATCTTTAAAAAGGATAAAAACCGTTGCAAAGCTCTTTTTTTCCTCAGTTGCCCGATCCTGTGCGTCTCTTTAAACCTCCGTGCCTCAGTTCCCGTGAGAGTGGAGCAGAAATCATCTGCTGTTCCTCTGAGAGCTAAGATGCTGATGACACGGCTCTGTTGTAACCAGAGATCCAGCCCAGCAGAAGCACAGGGACGGCCGCTTACCTCACTCGTTGTTTTTATTGTTCTTTGTAAGACTGATGGGATTGGATTTTGTGTTGTGTTCAAAACTAAAGACCAACATGGACTTCGGGGACCTCGTTTATGAAGTGTGCGTGTGCTCATATTTGATCTTAGAGTGTGCATACGCTTAAATCCACATCAATGCGTATTTGTAAAAATAAAAAAAACGCCTTTACAAACGCTTAGCATCCCATCAGGTTCTCAGCAGATGCACATACTTTTTCACGCCTGAGTGCTGCAGGTTTTTTTTGAAAATGTAAGCTGTTCTTGCAGCTTGCTGTTCTGAATTAACGCATTTAGACGGCGGTAATCTTTTTAATAACATTTGTTGAGAGTCGTTTACAATGCAGGGATATGACACCGTTCAGTTATGCACAAGTCATTTCAAACATCTCAAAAAAAAGATCAGATTTGGGATGGTTTTTGCTGACATTTTATAATGAGGCCCCAGAGGTTTACAAGGGACACAGTGTTGCATTACAGCCTAAAGTTTTCAAAAATACAGTCCGTTTTGATGCAAGACCATTAAACTAATCGTAAACTAAACTAATCAAGCATTTAGTATATTAATAACGGTCAATGGGTAGAAAATACTTTAGTCCACCTTGGCAGATGTTAACATGGATGTTTGTCTTTAAAAGCCATGAACATGCTATGTACACATGTATGAATGTGTGAAAAAAAAAAAAAAAAAAATACTATCCAGGCTTCATTAATTATTAGAAGTTTGTTACTCTATTGGGTCACCGCTTTGTCCAGCAGAAATTATTTAAAAAAATAAAATAAATTATACAACCATTTCAATGACAGATTTCAGGATATTAAAATAAGTAAATGAACAACTGTGGCACAGCGTTCAAAACACACAGATTGGACTGTGTACATCTGATCATGTCCCCTCAACTGTCTGGACAAGCAAAAATACAAAAAACATCTAAAGCTACAGCAGCATTTAAACAGCAGTGAGATTTTAAGATTTAATTCATTAATAATAATACAATAATATACTTTTATTCTGTATAGATGCATTACATTGATCAAAAGTAACACTAGAAACTAAATGCAGCCTTGGTGACTGTAAGAGGCTTCTTTAAAAAACATTAAATGTGAAAAAAGCCCAAACATTTGGCTGTGTATTTGAAATTTAATTTAATATTCTAATACTTGCTTTCCGGAAGCACCGGCTTCCTCTCAACAGTGATCAACAGTGATCGATAGCGGTCAAGGAGCAGTGGTAAAACATAACACAGGAATTATTATGAAAGTGAATATAATGGTTTTCACAGTGGAAGGAATATAGCAGCAGTGTGTGTTTTAGCCCATTTATTATATTTGCCTGGTTTCCCAAGTGTCGGTGGCGCCCCACAAAAGATCGAATCTTCTCACACACAGCTTTTGATTCAGCTTCAAAACTACTAAAGAACCTAAGACTACAGATCATATCGCTTCTCTTCATCCAGCACAGCCAAGCAAAATCTGATTTAAGCCATTACTTTAACTGAATCATATATTTAGGTTTGGGCTCCGCATGTTCTGCTCAACTACTGGTATAATCAAGTCAAGGAAATGTATTAAACGTGTTTGGAACCACGTGTTCTTGTAAAGCGTACTGTTACATGGCCTAAGCACCAGACCCACCATTCAACCTGACACAGAAAAAGCTATGCTCTTCAAAGACACTAGAGAGCACAAGAGGACTAATAATGCCTGGGATCTAATGCAAGCCGAGTGCGCTTTTTTTTGGTACTCCACAACATCTTTAAGTATGTCTTTATATTTGTGCGAGAAAGCGTCTAAACTCCCATATCATGAGAGTATTTATTGACCGTAATTCTGGATTGTTGAATAAGTGTTTTTCAGGTTTGCAAATGTATGCTTTCCATTTGTTTTTCCATTCCATATCATCTTGGAGTTATCCTCTGACTTGTAACATACTAAATAATAGCACACTTATTCAGACGCATTGAGTGTGTATGCATTTGTGTGACATAAAAATGAAGATTTTAACTTTTTGGTGTGAAATGAATTTAGCCTTCATGGACATTTACATCAGATGAGTTCAATCCCTGCTCAAATAAATTCTGAATGTCCATAAGATGGAGCTGTCGGTTTAGTTTTGTCACTTTAGTTTGATTCATTTTCAGCAGCGGAGGGTGTTTTAGCAGAATTTTTTTTTTTCTTTCTTTCTTTCATTTGTCCCAAAGTGTCAAGTTCTTCACTGACCTTAGTTAACAAGAGCACTAAGTTTTGATTTAAAAAAAAAAAAAAAAAAAAAAAAAAAAAAAAACTTTAAAAGTCAATATTTCAAGGACTTTTTCATCTGGCCTAATAATTCAGATTAAAAATAAAATAAAGCAATCCTGGATCATAAAAGTTTGTGTAAGATGGCACTTTCAAAGTGTGCCCTTGAATAAAGAAAATACTTTTTGTCTGCTTTGAGTTCTCACGTGCTAAAACATCTGCCATTTTAAAGCAAAGGCATTAAAAGTCTCATAATGATCCGTTCGAACGAATCGAAAGCGTCATTTACGATTAAACGATTCACTATGAATCAGACTTGTCGAATAATAATAAGAGGAGGACTTTTAATGGTAGCTATTAAAAAATAACAACGCTGTAACACTATTGTAATTAGAGCCATGTTTTAACTTTTGAATAAATCAGATAGCAATTAAAGTGAGCTACTACCACTTTACTGGTAAATTTTTACTTAATCCACCATGACACCGATTAAAAGCCTTGTGTAGTATGTAGTAGGCTACAGAGACAGTGAATCGTTTATTAACATTAACTGTCGAGCGGACCGATTTGCTAAAAAAAAGATGAAGACTGTTTAGGATGAACCGATTCAGAATCAATTTGTCGAACAATACAGAGAACAAATTCACCAAATTGTAGATTTTATAATAATAATACAATTAATAATAAAACTTACATATGAATGATAAAGCTTACAGCACTATTGCTTAATCACACCGCACTGCTATCTGTTAGAAAAAAAGCAGTTTGTAGGAAAGCAAATTAAAAAACTAATCTGTAGTCGTGCTACTAAAATGTAGGTAACTTGTTTTGATGACTATTTCATGTTTTTCAAGTCAAATGATGTTTTAGAGTAGGTCCACCCAGACTAGATGTCATCTAGACCCTGTCAGAAGAGCTCCAGGCAGGGCTTATTTTGAACAAGCCATTATTCGGATCCGGTGTTTGGCCGATTTTCAACGCCCTGCTAAATTATTACTCCCCTCCTTGAAATCACTACTAATCCTAACCCCACCCCTAATCCTAACCCCTCCTCCACACCTAAAACTAAACCTACCAATACTAGGGGTAATGATCTGGCGGGGGTCAAAATTCGGCAATACCTCCGAAGTCCGAAACCTCATTTTCGCGACTGAAAGAAGTCTATGTTCACCTATAGCATGCATATGATATATATCATGAACGATCCGTACATCTACATTAGAAATAACGAATTTGAGGCGCAAAAGATGCGACATGTGAAGAGCCCTTTACAAGCGAACACAAGAACACAAGAGTAGACTGCCTTTTCTTTCACACCTGTTTACATTTAAGGCTGCTTACAAGGATATTCACCAGTGCGGCCAATCTTACAATAGTTTGTGTGCTTAAGATCAACAATGACACGCTCGAGGCGGCTTTAAGCGCGTTTTTGGACACGCGGGCACATGGGATACAGCTAATAGAATATAAAAGATGTGCAAATGATAAATTTTTTTGTGACAGTACAACAATGACCTAATAAGACGAGTGACAGTCACGTCAACTGTCCCAGAAATGTGAGCGAAAGTAATGGATCAGCTTTCAGCATATTGTTATACTCATGCAAATATACATCGTTAATTAACCTAATCATCTGTGTGGATGTATTTATTCATTTGACCTACGATACTGAATACAGGAAGGTATTACAGGAAGATTTGCAGGAAGGTTCCCTCATTAGAAACTTGGCTGCAGGGACAAAAAAAAAAACACCTACCCAGCGGTTTAATGAACAAAAGCTACATTCTGTGTAGCGAGGAAAAGATCGCCCTGTCATGCCTAAATTGCAGGGAAGATCCAAGAAGTGTGCGTTACACGACTTGGAAGTCGATCTGGCTGAAAAACCATTCAAGTTTGGGATTTGAGAAGCTCTCGTTCACCCAGATGGTGTTTGGAGATGAGGTCAGTGGAACCAGTCTGTGAAGACACTTACGCACTGAAATCTGATAGCATTCACGGGCAAGGCACACTGAGGAACTCATCATTCGCGTGGTTGCTGTTTGAATAAATGTTAACACTCCTGTTCAGATGAAAAGATAGTAGCGTTCGATGAGAAATTATCCACTAGGATGAACTGCTTCATCCTGAACCCTACTGTAGCTTTTTTTAAAATGTATTCATTAAACAGTACAGACGTTAAAACCTTAAGGCAATGCGATTATAATTCTACACAAAGTCATTGATTCAACTTGATTCAATAATAATACTGCTTTCTGACGTCACGTTTAGTGTAGCTAGCTCAAATTAGTCAGTTGTTTTTTTTAAACGACGTATATATGCGGTGCATGTTCGATGCTAAAACTACATGAACATTGAAACATAAATACAATTTTATTGCCCGTAAATTAGCGAGGCTGAAGATTTAGTAGATAATCAGCAAACACCTGCCGCTGTGCGTTTTCCCGTGGGCAACCGTACCCAGTCCGACAGCAGAGATTACTGCCGCTACCACAGATACGCTATTACCGTACACCTGCAAATGAGTGTTGATCTCGCAGCTTATGCTCAAATGAGACTGCAGCTCGAGAAGGAGAGCTAGCGAAAGAGGACGGCAAGATAAAGATACGCATACGGTATCTTTCCTCAACAACTCCCCTGTCTCTGGTGTCTCCGTTTATAAACCCGCTGCGCTAATGACTCCTGCTGAAACCAATGAAGAATAACACTGATTGTGCTTATCAAACAATACTGGATTAATGCTTTCCGTTCAGCTGCCCGCGTCTGAGGTCTGCGGGCCCACTTATTTACAAGGAATTTCAGGACATGACAATACATCCATTTTGACAAACCTTTCCGTATGCACGCTGGATAGCGAATTAAATATCATCTTGCCACATCGGGTGACCGATAATGCTTTTATGTAAATGTTAACAAGCATGAAACATGCGGCCAGCAGCATGAGTGCAATTAGCATACTCGGAGTAAAACATTTTATGAAGAAAATATGAGTGACATTTACATGCAAAAAGCCATTACCATGGGGCTAGAGTGTTGCATGTGGTTTCCGGGCTGCTATTTCACGGTTACTAAGGTGTTATTTAGCATTTGATATGAGGTTTCTATTGTGTTGCTTACTGGTAAAAGTTTGAAGTGAAATATTGTGGCCCTTAGGCCCCATTTACACCAAACCAAGAATACACAGTCAGGCTGGAGCCCATGTTAACAATTCAAGCTCTATTATAGAATACCGGCATAAACATGTGACGGGATAATAGTGGCAAAGCATTGGTAAAATCTTTCTTTTGGCTCAGGCTGGCAGTGGCTGATACATTCTGGTCAAATGTGTAAAAGTGCTGTAAGAGCTCGCCTCAGCACTTACCTCCGAATTCAGACCTGCATTACTCACATTTCAATTACAGATCACATTACTCCCATCATACCTCGCTAGAATACCAATTCATGGGATGATTACCTTTCTTCCTCCCTATCATCTGGAGAAAAATGAGACTTTCAGACTGAACAGCTACTCGTAGAGTTTCTTGTCTCCTGAGTGTTGAATGGTTTAGCATTTAGATAGCAGCCATGAAAGAAATTAAAGATGAGGGACCGAATGAGAGAAAGAGAGAGATATGTGCTGGATTGTATACTTAGCGCTTCATTCTGACCGAGACTGAATCTCCTCAGAGAACAAGAACTGAATTACAATGAAACTCGTAAGATTCACGTAAAATTGCGTAACTTTACATTATCAAGAACAGGGTTACATTTTGGATTGTTTTGTGCAAAGATAAACACATCAGTTTGTACTCGGTCAGTCTGTTGAATTTAATGATATATATCATAAACATTCCAGTTAGATATTATAAAAAAAAGGATTTATAATTAATAATATTATATTAATATTAGTATTTGAATTGCTACTACCATTTGTATTACTACTTTTGAGCACCAAATCATATTAGAAGGATTTCTGATCACGCGACATTGAACGCTACTGTGGCTTCGGTTTTGCCATCACAGGAATATTTACTTAAAAGTAAAACAATATTTTTTTTCTATTTTTGATAAATGCAGCCTTGTTGAGGAAATGTTTCAAATCCCCACCCCAAAAAACAATTCAA
Organism: Puntigrus tetrazona; assembly: GCF_018831695.1. NCBI lineage: Eukaryota > Metazoa > Chordata > Actinopteri > Cypriniformes > Cyprinidae > Puntigrus > Puntigrus tetrazona. Next base: position 20,694,677 of record NC_056722.1, on the reverse strand, counting down.
TAAATAAAAAAATCACAGCATTACCAGGGAAGTATAAGTGAGTGACAACATGAAACGTGGCGTTTCAAAGAGTTTCTACTAGAAATTGAAGAACAAAAAAAGACGTTCTTGAAGACAACTGTTGCTGTATAGAGGGTGAAAGGAGGGTGTCGTGGGTTTTTGTCTATGCTGCATGCTGATGTTGATGGAGCGTTTGGTGTGTGTGTGTGTGTGTGTGTGTGTGTGTGAAAACAGCAGGTGGGTTCATGTTGAGGTCAGGGTCAGCTCACTGTCTCTCAACAGAGAGCTTAAGTTTGCCTTTGGGGACTAAACACATCTCTCCCGCACCCCCTTTACATTTTTCATAACTCATTTATTATGACGTGAAATGCCCTTCTGCGAGACACTGAAAGCATCTGACACTTTGCTACAAGTGTGTGCTCAATTGTCATTTGCTGACATGCATTATTATATTTCAGTAAGAATCCCAATTTAAACAGTGAAGAATCATGAAATTCACGAAAGGCCCAAAAATCTTTAAACAAATATGAACAAACTACATTTGTTTGGTTTCTTCAAAGGCAATGAAGTTCTGTTGAATCTGTGTTATCTGTGCCGTGTTTTCATAAGGTCTTAAAATTGTACTTTGGACCACTAGGGAATACTTGACCGTCATATCACCTCTGTGGTGAATTATTTACTTAATCTCACTTCACACCAAATTCTGTACTGTTTACGGATTAAAAAAAGGAGCTTTTCATTTTTTTTTCTTTTCGATGAACATTGCTGTGGAGGTTTCTCTCTTATTCTCACATTGACGGTGCTATCTTTGTTTTATTTGACGCATGCATTGTGTAGTAGTTCACATTTTCATCCTCATTTATTGGTTTCTTACAGCTTGGTTGCTCTAATAAAACAATAAGAAAATAAAATAATACAAGTAAATAACTGAAATTGGAACAATTCAAAATCTAGGTCTTAAAACCAGATCAAGCTACCACATCGAAAATAAAATTCCATCATAAAGAACATAAACTATTGGTGTTAACGCCAAGAATGTTAATGAATATTTTTTGAGACTGGCACTTAAAGCGCCGTAGAGTATTTGATGCAAATGTTATGTTAACAATGTTAAGATTTGAATAAAGAGTTTTCAACGGCAAAATTGAAGTACCATTTTATGTTCCCCAAAGAACCTTTCAGTAAACATTTGTCAAAAGAAACATTATTTTCTTAGCGTAAACATTTTAATCATCTGAGTGACCAATTTCCAATATAAATAATATTTTGTGGAAAGGTTCTGTGAACATTAGAGGTTCTTAATGGCGCCATTAATGCCAGTAAAAAACCTGTAGGATGAGTGTAGGTTGTCAGAATTAGATTTATTGAATATACTAAATACGCATTACAGAAAAATATGCACCCTGTAAAGCACAAAGTAGTGAAGAAATCACCTCCGAGCTTAAAACTACCCATTAGACACCCACCTCCTCTCAAAAGGGAGCTGTTCATAACCACATCATCTAAACCCCCTGTAGATGAAATCATAAAATATAAGCCCAAACATTTTCCACCACACCTCGAACTCTTTTGTTGTTGTTTTTGCTAACAAACCGTCCTTGCCTTTCACACGATAAATGTCAAAACTGTTTTCCCGCAGCAGCAAATTTCCATCTTATCAATCTGTGTCCCGCATTTTGTATAAGAAAGCTATGGGACTGGTTAGTAAGTACTATAATCGGTGCAGGATGAAACATGCACCTTGAAATGCTGAAGGCCAAGAAAAAGGTCAAAGCCCCATTTTCCATGGTGGAGTATTGCTGTTGTGTAGAATTACACTTCTTTGAATATAATATATAACCACTTTTCCATAACAGAAGAATCTGTCTGAAAGAGATACCGGCCCCTACAATGAATTAAACTGACGGGGTACTGATGGGACAATGAATAAATAGTGGACTAGAAGGTGGATAGGTGCTGGAATCTGAGGGCAATAATAATAGCATTCATAAAAAATGCATAACCTTTTATAATCATAAAGATTACTCATTGGCATCTATGGTTCTATGACATCTATTGAACCTTTCCATTTTACAAGGTTCATTATTGTGGGAAAAGGTTCTTTAGATTGTTCATATATTCATCACACTAAGAAAATGTTATTTAAAAAAAGATTCTTCGTGGAACCCAAAATGTTCTTAATACATTGGTTCAAAAACCCCCTTTGAATTTTTGTTTATCATGTCAGTGATAAATTACGAGCTTATTTCAAAATGATCAAATGGAACATTTAGAACCACATTAACAAATACTCTAATGGTTATTTTTGAAAGCCACATGGGTGTATGCCAATTTTCCTACAAGACGGAATTTTAGCAGCAAGTGGCAATTGTCTTTGTTCAGTCATGATCTGACAAGCCCCCACGAAAATGGTTTTAAATTACAACATACACGAATAACCTGTGAAAAAGAGGTGTGCTGGATGACAGCAATTTTATCAGCATGGTTCCTTCTCTGCGGTTTCTTGCAGAGACCTCATTGCAGTGAAGAACATGTGGCAGAGAGAGTGGTCTCGGCAGGCGGCCCCGTCTGAAAGGAGGACGGGTGGCAGGGATGCCCATCCATTGAGATGAAAGCCACTGCTTTACTGATTAAACTTTGCAGGTTCCAGTTCGGTCTCAGTGACGCCATGTCAATTATCCACAGCTCTTCCCACCACCTGCCGTCTTCTATCCACAAATTGCTTGTAATTAATGCAATTTTCTTCGTCAGGCACAATAAGGGTTGAGCTGAGGAAGCCTCACATCATTAGCTCACGCTTAGAGAATTGGGCAGTGGATTTAGGTAACGTGCCCTTTGTGACTTGATTTGCTATTCAGTCCTGCTGTGTTGCCTACATGCTGAACAAAAGTAATTTAATCAGTCGAACACATCATTGTTTGATCGTTTTTTTCAGCTCTTTGTTGTTAGACGCTGACCTAAAGCCTGTATTGATTTGGAAGCTGGTGACTGTTTATTATGCCACGTTGTCTAATGGGCATCACAGATGTTTAGCGATTTAGAATGATATGTTAAACACATTGATCACAAGCTTATTGATCTTGTTTGATCGGTTTGTCCAACAAAGCAAAGCAAAAGGTACTCGCACGTGGCGTTATATTTAAATGAGCTGTATTGGAATTACAACATCAGGTTAACAGCTTGAGTTATTCTGTGTCTAAGATGACCTCTGACCTTGGCCTTGCATTGCTGTGTTTCAATGGGGTAGCATTTGCATAAGTTGCATATGTCCGTTACGCTCCAACGGTTTCACTGCTCACCCACCTTGGGTCAGTCAAACAGTAAAATAGAAGTTAAAACCTAAACTGTTTGAGTAGCTGGAAAGGTAGAGCACTAGCAAAACAAGGTCATTATTTGATTCCAATGAATCAACTGAATGCAGTGGAAAGAATCGCTTGACAAATTCACTTAGTACATTTACATTTAAAAGTTTGCAAGGATGCATCATTAAATGAATCAAAATTGACATTTTTAATGATTAAAAGATTTTTATTTTTAAAACAAATACTGTTCTTTTGAACTTTGCATTTATCGAAAAAACCTTAAAAATATGTATCTGGACAGTAAAGTAGTTCTTTTACAATGTATACAGTATAATTGTTTTTATGTATATTTAATCAAATAAATGCAGCCTCGCTGAGCATAAAAAAAGCATAAAGCTAAAAAAAATGCATTCGAACTTTTGAGAGGTAGCACATATAAATAAATCAGCAAAACAGCAAAACAAACAATGGGGATCCACAAGGCTCTGTTATTGGACTTTAGAAATTGCTGTTTAGTAGGGTTTTTTCTTATTCACAGCATAAACAAATGATTATGCTAATATGCTAACTGCAGAGACAGAATGAATTGAGACTTAATCAGTGAGGGTATTTTCACAAACCTCCTCTCTTAGATCCGCAGAGACAATGGGCACAATTACCAGACTGAGTTGGAGGATTCCCCCCCGTGTTGTCTCAGATGACAAATCAGGTTTAGACATACTCCACAGGGCCAGACATAAAGCACTTCATCACGCCAAGAATTAGAGAACATAACAAAAAGAAAAAACCGAGAGTGAGAGGATAATAACATATTCAAAATCAAACATGAAGAGAGCAGTTAAAACGCTTTAGAGCAGCCGGCACTATCCATACAATAATGTGTAAAAAAGTCACACAAAGCAATATTATTCTTCCAAGTTATAAGCTCTCATTTTCAACATCAAATAGAACAAATAGAAAATCTAATAGCTTGTAATCCCCTTTCGAGACTTAACAATATCTTGGATTTAGACATGAAAGTAGTTACTGAATGAGCAGACTAATGCATAATGTGGCTATAATGGTGATTGGCCTTTCAAAAAAAAAAGAAAAAAAAAAAGATACCAACATAAATAAGTAACATGCATCTCTCCATCCACGTTTATTTCTCTTATTTTCCCTTCCCCCCCAAACGTTCACTTCTTCCTTTTAAACACATCCTCATTCACATTCATGGCATTACAGCGACCGATAACTATCTGTAGCGATGTCGGATGGAAACGTATTGCATTTAGCCGCTTGATAAAAGCAGCCCTGCATTACATTTCTATGCTTATTTCTCAAAGAGAGAAAATGATTACACATCAGCAGAAATCATCAAGGTATCAAGGGATGAGAATGTAATTTCGGAAGGGGTAAATGTCTGGCATTATCCAAGCTTATCCAAAGGGTTTCATCTACACAGAGGGAATAGAAGTGCTTCTAAAACAGAAAGCAAATATTGACATTTTCCAGGGTTGTCCAGGTGTTTGATTTATGCTTGACTTGCCTCTGATCAATGTGAGATGTCCCCTGCGTCTCGGTGCTTTGATTCCTCCTCGTATACCATTGTGGCTTCCAGCACTACAATCACGATTTTAGAGCCACAGCATTTACTGCGTTTTCAGAACCAGAGCAGTTTATGAACAAAAACATTATATTTCTGTTTTTGCCTGCTGTTTTGAACGCTTTCTCACATAAAAACACAAGACGCCACACAGCAGAATGGCAGGATCAATGCATGTATTTAAACAAACAAACAACAAAAAGGAACTAAAATACTAGCGAGACATCACGCAACGGTAAGTATTATGCTAACCAGCATCCAGCACATTGTTTCCGAAATTTTCAAAAGAGAACCCTTAAATGAATGAAATTCTGTGCTCTACGTGGGAAAATAAATAAATAAATAAATAAATAAATAAATGTAGCTATAATTGCACATTTTCATGTTTAACTATGGTAACATAATAACTAATATATGCATATTAAATAAAAGTATTAATAAAACTATTAAAAATGACAAGAACCCTAACCTCCGTATCTTTGCATCATGCTTATAACACATACCCCAAAATGCCCAAAAAGGTAAAATAAATAATTAAATTACATTACGTTATGATTACTTTGGACGGGGGAAAAAATAATCTGAAAAAGCATACTTGATAGCGTACTAGCAACAAAACACTGTAAAAATTAATTGCGTATTTTCTAATTATACTGTATTGTATTTTTATTTTATGCTTTTGTGTTTTAAATCAATCGGTTATGTTTAACATTATATTTAAAACCTTGATTCAGTCTTTTATTTTGACTAAAAATGCTTCGTTAACACTTTACAACAAGGTTTAGAGGTTAACAACACTAGTTATGATGAACTAAGAATGAACAATACTAGCATTTATTAATCTTAGTTAAAGTTAATTAAGCATTTACTAACGTATTATTAAAATCACAAGTTAACATCAGTTAATGCAATGTGAACTAACATGTATAAACAATAAACAGTTTTTTAATTAACTAACATTAACTATGATTAATAAATAGCGTAATGAATGCATCGTTCATTGTTTGTTCATGTTAGTTAATGCATTAACAGAATTACACTTTATTGTAAAGTGTTACCGATGCTTCTGTGAATTGTGAACATGATGGTGTACATTCAAAATAACAATATTCGCATGTTTCAGAGACTTTCTAATAAAAACTTACATCACACATGGTCTATCAGACTGAGCAACATAACACTTTTTTTTCTGAAATGGTTTTAAAATTACATGTTTATGAAAGGTGCATGTTGCTATGCAATACAGCAAAATTGAGATGAATTATAAGGCTTATTTTGGACTGCCGCTTTCATGTCGGAAGTGGATTGAACGCCAGAAAATGCAAACAAAGGATCAAGTTTAAAGCAAATCTGCAGCCTAGCTGGAACATTTTGTGGAGGACATTGTATGTCCTGTCTACAGCCAAAGCTTGATGAAAAGCCAATCCAGGACAACAGACTGATGAGGTTTGTCCCACAGGTTCCCACCAGCTCCCTGAAAACGTTTTTATCAGCCCGTGCACCGGTGGTCTGACAGCGACAGGCAGCACTTCAGCAGTCAGCCTGGGAGGCTGATGAAAAGGTTTGTAAGATGACAAAGGCAGCGGAATAATATTTGACGCGCTAGTGACAGCCTGTAGTGTGTCCTGGTGAGATTTCAAGGTGATTTCTGCAAATGAGGACTGACGAGGGCTTCTCCATCTTGAAAAATCCCGGAGAACAAGCCCATGGCTGTCTGTTAGCCGGTTAACCAAACGGCTACATGAATATACGAATACAAATTGATCTTTCTTGTTTTTTTGCGTCATGTGTACAAATAACGTTTGCATACGCATGACAAACGTGCTGGTGATGGATCAGTCTGTCTGCAGTACTACTGTGCATCCATCGAGGACAGATGCATAGTCTGAGACAGTCTGAGACAGCAGATGTAATCAGATACCTTCCATGTGCACTGATGGCCTGAATAAGCAGAATGGATCTGCTCCAAATGGAAAGCGCAGCGATGGAATAAACCTGCCAGGCCTGTGTCCATCAGATCCAGAGCCAGGACATTCGTTTGATAAGGCCTGGACATAGACACAAATATATAGACTGGCAAGGTCTAAAAAATATGTCTTTCGGTGATGGACCCAAGAGATAGCAATAGAATATAGCCTGTAACATACTTCTATGTGCATAGCTGGACCAGCAGCATAGTCCAGGTGATGTTAGATGCACATAAGCAGAATAAAATGTTCTGAATAAGGTGATAAATGCATAATAAAAATATTATATATATATATATATATATATATATATATATATATATATATATATATATATATATATATATATATATATATATATATATATATTTTTTTATTTTTTTTTTTTTTTTTTTTCTGGCAAATAATCAAGAAATACTGTATAAAATTTGCTTTGCAAATTTTCTAAAATGTTGAAATTAATTTTTGTGTTTTGATTTCTTTTTAAATAAAATAAATAAATATTATTTGTATTGGTTTTAAAAATAATTACATTTCAATATGAATAACTATATATATATAAACTTGTGTTTTTAAAAACTGTAAAATGTCAAAATGTTATGGAAAAGATATTTCAGACTTGTCAATATCGATGTTTTTTTACTATGTGAAATCTGAAAAAAATTCTTATAATGTTTTCTTATAAAGGATTTTAGGTAAGTTTTAATAAATATTTTATAATGTATGATTATTAATAATATCAAAAATGAATATAAAAGTAATATTTATCTAAAATATTATTTAAAACTTTCTTTTTTTGGAGAATGACCCGTATACTCCCAGTAAAAATTTGGACTGCTTTTTTTTTTGTGCTTTTCACATTTTAAAATAGAGCAGCTAACATACATCCAGACAGAAGCGATAAAAATCACAATCGAGTTAAGATTCCCCCTCTAGCTAATAAGTTTATTATAAACCTCTGCGAGGACAGATCTGTGTGTGAAAGCCCTGAGCTCTGCCCGGGTCCAGGCCGAAGGCCTCCCATCTCACCCCTCTAATTGTCATCAAGTTTTTTTAATCATGTTTAATGGGCTGTAGAGAGAGTCCTGTCACCGACCCTTCTCAGACCTCTCTTTTCTCATTAAAGCAGACAGCGAAAGAATACCCAAGTCTCTCCTCTTCTCTAACACAGCTAAATTTAGCAGAATGTTATTAAATCATGTCATTCAAGTCTTGCGTTTGTTTTTAGAACTATATTGCCATCAATACTGCTGACACAATAATGTTATATTATCATCGAGGTAACAACATTGCTCTAGACTTTATCATGTTTAGAATCCAAACAAGAGGACACATGTCTTGAGGATCAGACTAATTGTGAATAGCGGCTGCTGAAACAGTGATTTATTGCCGACCGTGAACGACTGCAACCACCATAACCACGGCTGTTGTGGATTTTATGGAAGATACAAAACATGTCCTGTACGTTTATATGGATCTTGAAACAACACATTCACCTTATGAACATTTATTGTTCACCCAGATGCAATATTCTGATTTTACATTCTCACATTTGCCAGTTGAATATAATAGACTGAGACTAGTCACATTTGTATGACATTGAAATCTGTATGTTAGGTGTTAGTTATATACTCATTAATTAACATTTCTTAAAAATGTTTTTAAATAAATGACAATTTAATATTTATATTTTAATTATTATTTGTTAAGAAACACATCAACGTGATTTAGAAAGAATCACGTGACACTGAAGACTGGAGTATATATATATGTATATATATATATATATATATATATATATATATATATATATATATATATGTATATATATATATATATATATATATATATATATATATATATATATATATATATATATATATATATAGAGAGAGAGAGAGAGAGAGAGAGAGAGAGAGAGAGAGAGAGAGGTTTATTTTCACTACAACCCTGATTTTTACTCTTTCAAATATATATAAAATCATTAAGAATTTGTCAGAGACTTACATTATTATTATTATTATATTTTTAGAGTAGTTAAAACCAAATAAATAAAACTGTTTAAATTTTTTTTTACTAATATATACGCATACACATTTAAACCCTAACAACATGCCCCCATAACAATTTAAAAAGACATTGATTTGCATAACTGGACATTTGACAATTGCAAGATATTTACAGAATAAAAGCCCTCCCCAATGTGACAACTAGCCCCAGTTTCTCCTATATCCTCAGTGCTAGCAGCGTCAAGGTCACGGCTCTATCATTTGATGAATCAAACTCATTTCACCCTGTGCGGCTAATTGAGGGTTGTCTTGCTGTGGCATCTAACTAATACTCAGACCATCATGTTCGTTTTTAAAGACACATTAGCTCAAATGGACCTCTTCTTTCTGGGTAATTGGTTTCTGGAGAGCTCCGCAGGCCGATCCTCTAAATACCCTCACACTTTCATCCATCACATATCGCAGTCAAGATCCTAGTTTATTATTCCCCGTTTTCTAATTTTCCCTGCACCTGAGGGGTTAATCTCTTTCCGTATCCTAATGGAATCCTAACAATTACGCACCCGGGAACCCCCGCCAGCACCCACCTCTGTGTTTAACACTTGATGGCTTCAAGGTGACTGTTGATTATTTTCTGTATTTTCCCCCTTCAAGCCTTTTCTTTTATGTGTGCATCAAGGCGAGGAGAGAAAAGTGTCTATCAAGCGAAATCAGTTTTCCTCCTCCCAGCTCGCGGGTCAGCAGTCCCACCGGAGTGGGCATATTACATAAATTAAGTTTAAGCTCAATTTTCTTTGCCCTACAAAGAATAGGTCACCTTGAACAAATTCAGCTCAAACTAGCATGCAAGCTAATAATCGGCGTGTCTTACCAAGAAAAATGGAATGCCGCTAAACTCGACTTTATCCATTTTACCGCCGGCCATAATTCGTCAGCCAGGGTTTACCACCCGAGGTCCTGTCTGACATTATCTTCCTTTTATGATGACTGAGTATTCAGCTGGTGAGCTATACTGATGCAGGAAGGATGAGATTTCCAGATGTGTCATATATTTGTGCTGTTTTTTCGTGGGTCTTGGAAACCTGAGACCTTCTCATTAATTTTGGAAATACCAAATAAATCAGCTGGGCAGCCCGGAAGTTGCAGAAGGGGACAGAGAAATCCGACTGACCTTTATAGTCACCATGCTTCACTGCAGTGAATGACTTGTGACATTAATCTGCCGAAAGTCTGCTAGGAAAAAAATTGGATGAGGTAAATCATTAAAAGCTTATGGTGATGGATTTCTGAAGGGGCTTAACTCTGATTCTTCACACTAGTATGGCATCCTTGCCTTGGTAAACATGTTAAAAACTGAGAGAGAGAGAGAGAGAGAGAGAGAGAGAGAAAGAGAGAGAGAGAAAACAGAGCGAGAGAGAGAGCGACAGAGTTGACATCTTGTATATGCATTAATTAAATCAACATGCAAGAACTTAATAAAATCTATCATTATGTATACTGTGTATTAAAAATTTGGTGTCACTAAGCTTTTAAATTGAAAGTTTTTTTATTAGTTTTATGAATTAAAAAAAAAATTTCAACAAGAATGCATTAAATTGACCAAAAGTAACATTTAATGTCACGAAAGATACCTATTACAAATAAATGCTGCTCTTTTCCATCCTGAGTAAAATCCTGAATAAAGTATCAAAACAAAAAAGTGATCAGTTTTCAACACTAATGATAAAGTTTTTTAAATATAAAATCAACATATAAGAATGATGTCTGAAGGATCATGTGACACTGAAGACTGTAATAGCTTTCTGATAATTTAGCTTTGCCATTAAAGAAATATATTACATATTTTGCCGACATTTGGGTGAGTATGGGTCAGATTTTATTACATGACAAATCAAAACAAATGAATGAACTGCACACAGAAAAAAAATTAAAATGTAAGTTTGTTTGACATGACCAGGAAGTTCCCTGAAAACAATGATTGCAAAATTGACGTTATATACAAGAGTTAAAATTAGTAGTTAATGTACATTTTATTTCAGTATTTGAATTAGAATTTATTGAAAGGATATATATTGTTCACTGTTTTTGCTCAATTTGATTCCAATAAAAGATCACAGCAGAACAGTAGCACATATGAAACACCCAGCGGTTTGTTAATGAATGATTCGTGTTTTTGAATCATTTGAGTCAATGATTCAGTGGACCATTCATAAGGACAGGCACTTGCATTGTTCTAGAATGAATCAGTCGTCTGAACGAATCAACTATTGGCGGTTTCGTTTTATGGTAGCCTATTTTTTTCGAACATTTCATATAGCTATATATGTAGCTATATTAAATCACCATGCTCACAGCATTACACTGTTATCAGTTTGCAGTGTATATATATATATATATATATATATATATATATATATATATATATATATATATTGTGCACTTTTGTTTTTGCATGTCTCATAATTCTTGCGGCAGAGCTAAGATTACTCTCTTTCTCATTCAATAAAGTGAACATCCCTACTTTATTACATCCACCCTCAAATGGCAAACTTTCTCCCATACACCTGCACCGAGACTGAAAATTTATGAGAAAAAATATTATTTATTTGTTTATAGATCACTATAATTGAACTACGAGTACAATAAACCTGATACGGCCACAAATAAACAAACAAAACCAAGACAATCACAAAGCAGCAACTAAATCCCTGCCTCTGTTCAGAACGCTCATACAATGACATTTCAGAAGTCAGTGGATTCAGAAGAACAGATATTGCATTTTATGGCAGTTACAAGAGGACAGTGATGTTTATGATTTCCATAAATATTTCTCAAAGGGGTCCCTGTCATATCAAATAAGGTGAAATGTTCCTCTCGTGCCTTCAAACTGAAACTGCCTCTGGCCAGTGCATATGGAACTCCGCGAGCTTTCATCGACAAGTAATTTGTCTGAGTGACAGTGAAAATGCTTCAGGGTGCATCACAGCTGCAGCTAATCAGAATATAGTTTAATTAATTTGAGCCAATGGGATTCTATTGTGGGCGGGGCCAATGCTATAAATAGAAACCAAGTGACAGTCAACAAACTTTGTGCAGTGCTTAATGTGTTCTTGTGTGAATTGCTCATTTTACTCCATTATATCATTTGATATTAAGAAAACATTTGTTTTTATCAGTGCATCATGAACTTATGTCAAAGATGGTTTAAAATGGTTTAAAATGACAAATGAGTCCAATTGATCGAATTTTCATTTAAGGGTAAATTAACCCATTAACCATTTGTTTTTAAGTTATTCATCAGTTTTATCCTTCAACTATAGCTCAACTAAGACAGATGAAAAACGAATGTGGAAAAATATTGCAATTACTTGTTAAAAACTAAGGACGTAAACCTTTTTCTCTACATAATTTATTTGGGTTTTGTTTTCAGATTAGTCAGTATATTGGAATGAATCTTTTTAAGTTAAGTAACGCACAATACTCACATGATTAATTCACTGCACTGAGCTTGAAAAAAATTAAAAAGTAAGTCTCATTCACTGATAATTGCATGGATTATTATGCGTATGCACATAAAATTGATCTTAACCTTGTTCTAATAATATGGTATTTTATAGAGATTTATCTTGGCTAAAAATATAACAACCTTTCACTGTGAATGACAAAACATAGATGCAAAATCCATATAAAATGTAATCTGCACGAGCGAACATCTACACAAATCTTTTATCTTCAGCCTCCGTGCATTCACACAAAGAAACACCAGTTCTACTGCACTGAACATCCATAGTACATCTGTATCGACCTGTAAGATCTGATATTTGACGGATGAGTAAAGCTGTAAACAAGCTTGATATTTGCTCAGGATTCATTCTTCAGTGCCGATACCAACGGCTTGTGATTTTTAGCATGCCACCAGTTGACTTTGACACAATCGTTGCCTTGCACCTAGACGGACCCCAGATCATGAAAGCGCTGTGCCATGTCATATCCGCAGCAAAGGCAGCCACACACGCACAGCCGCATGCCTCAGTGGCGTATGAGAGGGGTGTTTAAAATGCAAACTTTAAAAAGGGCAGCACAGTAAATATCCTCTGCGGAGCGCTGATAAGGTCAACTGTCAGTCTTCAGGCACCATGAGGCAGAGAATGTGAAAATGGGACAATTCATATCCCCTCTTTAAGCTGTCATAGCAGGGCTTGTCATGCATGCCATTACATGGGGCCGGACTGTAACAAGCTCCCTGGGATGTAAAAAGATATGCACATAATAAAAGCGCCCTCGCCAGTCTGCCAGTGATTGACTGTGAGTGCAGCCGTGGGCGACACCGGGCTGTGCCCACCTATGGCTTGTGAATAGTTTTTCTATTTATAAAGATATGGAGCCTGCTGTTTTATGGGTGTGTAGTCTAGGAGAGATGAGATTTAGGGCAGGATAGTACACAAATGCTCTCAAGAATGTCTTGTGGGAGCCGTGAGAGAGGGTTTGATCCGCAGAGGGAGAAGAGTCAAGTTCTCTCTTGAAAAGTTTTGCTTCTTCTGCCCTTTTAAACACACATGTGCCACATGCATGGTTAGAGTGCATTGGAGCTCTGCAAAGTGAAGATGCCAGTGTGATTTAGAACCTAGATTTTCTCCATTTGCATAGTTCTTCCTTAAAAAGCATCTGATGGTTTGCCCTTTTTGCTCTTGTTCAAGCAAGGCTGCTTTAAGTCATGCCTCCGAGGTTATGCTGAATAAACTGTTTCAATCAAAAAACAGCAAAATATTTAACAATTTGACGTCCTAGCATTTTAACCCTTACAAAAATTAACCATGAGTTAACTACCAAAAAAGCTAAGCAAAATGAACAAAACAAAACATGGTAACCACAAATTAAAGGGGTCGTGTTGTGCGATTTTCAATTTTCCTTTCTTTTTGGAGAGTTACAAGCTGTGCATAGATAAGTTCCTTAAAGTTCCAAAGAAGTTTCAAAACCAATGAGATTGTCTTTATAAAAGTTATGACTTGTCCACACACCCCTAAATCCTTAAATTCTTGCTGTAGTGTTGCTGCAGGCGCCATGTTCTGGAGACGCTGTGTTTTGTTGTGAAAGTGAAACTTTGTGCTTCCACAGAAGGACACAACTAGAAATCAGTGTTTAAGCTGTATTTAAAACATTTTTCCAGAACAGTTCAACACAAATATTAAAGTGTGTTCAGCAGGTTAACGGAGGACTACTTCCTGAACCTGCAGACTGTGCACAGAGACTAAGTTATGTAAGTTATGTTAGTTGTTTCTAAGTAAGGTATGTTTTCTTATTAAAATAAACCACTACTTAATTTTCAAATGCAAGTTACAAGTAACAAGAATACTTGTTTGGCATTTTTGCAGTGCAAACATGGTGTTATGTTAATGCAGTGCAAGGCAATGCAATACGTTGTCTCATAGCACCAGGACGTGGCATCACAATATGGTAAGGGGCGTAACATTTCTATTAGATACTTGAGTTATTCGGCCAATCGCCAATCAGAAATCAGAGAGCACCTTGATTTTTTAGAATGATGAGATTTGTACAAATCAACCTGTTTCAGGAAGGAGAAATAAGAATGTACAGTATGTGGAAATAATGTGTCTTTTCCTCCTTAAACCCCATAAACACACTGCGTTACTCCAAATACACAAAATAATGTTTTTTTTTTAGAAACATCATATGACCCCTTTAATCATGGTCTTGCTACACTAACCAGAGTGTAGCCACAGTATTTGTAGTAAAACCATGGTTATACAAATGGTAATTTGGTCAACATGTTTTCCGTCAAACATTCATTTTCGGATTGATCTTTGTGAATTTTTTGAGTTTGTATTGAAAAACCTTTTAAAGAACTTTTAAAAGAGACGTGCCAGACAAAATTGACATCAAGGCAGTGATGTGATTGGTTATCAAGGCACACGTGATCAACCTCCAGTGGTAGATTTGTGGTATTAGATACCTTGGTATCTAATAATATGGCCACCTCTGAAAAGTGAAAACGCTAGTCTGCTAAGTTTCCTCAGTTTTGCGAGCTCTTCATTGAAGATTGAGCTCTGAAAAGTGAGGATGCTAATCGGATTTAACTGCTAGGTTTCCTTAGTTCCCTTGGTCCTTCCTTGAAAAGGTTCAGTTTCTTTGCTCTTTTAAACACATGGTTTCAACTTGTGCAATAAACATGTATTGTTAAAAAGTGTTCCAGCTCTGAACATTGATGCTGGTCTGATTTAGTCATGACGTTTTCTTCACACGATTCCTGCTGATGCTGATTTGTCCAACGGTGCACTTTCAGAAAATAAGCTGTCACTGGGGTACCAAAAGCTGAAAGTTCTTTGTATTATTTTCCCCTAAATGGTATATTGGTGCCTAAAGTGTACATATTAGTACAGTCTCAGTTAAATGTCCAGCTGTGACCCATACAAGGCATAGAAAAAAGCATTTTCTTTCAAAACAACACAACAACGCAGAAAAAAGCAGTAAAACAAATAGCAAACAAAACAATAATTACTAAAGTAAGCTTTATAAGTAAATGTTACATCAGACTTTCTACTTTCAAACTTTAATTGCTAAATCTGATTAAAAATGGTTTCTTTTTAACAATCACAGAGTAATTACTCATTCAAAATAAGCAACTATTCAGTGAAAATACAGCACACCTTGTCCTTTTTTCAAGTATTCATAGGAAGGTCAACAAATGCACTTGGGTCAAGGAACACTCCACTTTTTTGGGAAATAGGCTCATTCTCCAACTCCCCCAGAGTTGATAAGTAGAGTTTTACCATTTCGAAATCAATCTCCCAGTCCGGCGATAGCACTTTTAGCATAACTTAGCATAGATCGTTAAATCCAATTAGACCAGTAGCATTGCGTTCAAAAATGAAAGAGTTTTTATATTTTTCCTATTTAAAACGTGACTCTACTGTAGTTATATTGTGTACTAAGACCGGTGGGAAAAAATGTTGTGGTTTATAGTAAAACTCTTCTTAACTCTGGGGGAGTTGGAGAATGAGCCTATTTCCAAAACTCCACACTTCAAATTTCTCACTTAAAACATCTTCATTCATTTTTGATGTCATCTTGGTGTAAAGGAAAACAACATATTTCGAATACGCTTTATGATAAACTGCACAATAAGGTCAATTTTGACTTCACACTATCAGATTTGCTCAATTATTATGCAGGGTCACAGTCTGTAAATTCTTCTGTAATGTGCAAACAGCTCCTGTGTGGCATCAGACACCGTATATTTCATTAAACTGTCATCAGGCTTGAAACACAAGCTTGAATCGCAAGGCGCCAGTCTAATTCTGCCCCCCTCCTGTCTCCACCGTCTACGCTCACTGTCACTGATATTAAACAAATATTTTCACTCAGGCGGGGGGATATCTAGCAGCAGCAGGCAGAATTCAATGAGGCTTTGTGTTGGAAGAACGAAAGCCTAAAGAAGGGAATTTCATTTTTAAGGGTAAAAACAAGACACTTCAGTGTTGTGAATCTTAATTGGATCAGTTGTAAAGGTGCTTGCCTTTTTAAGCAAACAGATATACCGTGCATTAGGGCTGCCAATCAATTTAAACTGAATTAATAACATGATATGTGAATGAATTAATCAAATTCATAATGCATGCAGTAAATAAAAAAAAAAAAATGATTCAAAGCTATTTTGGTAATGTGGCCAAAAATGTGGCGAAAACAAATTTACATTGAATATTTATATATACTATATTTTTATAATAATTTATTTTAAACTAAAATATTTGCATGAATTAGAAAATATTTTTACAGTATTATGTTTTGTCATATTTTAATAATTACAAATTATTTAAAAATATTTCTTTGCATTTAATAGACAAAGTAATTTTACATATATGTGTGTTTGTGAGTGTGTGTGTGTGTTGTAAACACGTAATAATTGTACAAATTAACACATTAAATTGGCAACCTTAAATATGTGTATCTTGATGCCAAACACTGTAACTGAATCCAGCAATGATTCAGTTTCCTTAAACCTTCCCTCCAGCTGTCTTCCTCACGCTGTGCATCACAAACAGACGATTGTGACCCATCTTTGTCATTTGTTTAAGCCTCATAATGAATTCTCGGATGGAAGAGACACAAATGATGATAAATTCCTGCCTCTGACTTTGTGGTAATGCCGTATTTACCAGAAGTCAATCAATTTGCCATAGCAGCGCATCGCGAAGGGAATGCATTGCGAGAGAGGGGGCAGAAATGGAGATTGATTCTTAAAGAGTGACGCTCTCTCAATCACCCAGCTGTTGCAGATACAGAGTAAAGGATGATGGATGATGGCTGGCCGGTGTGTCCAGTTAAGGCTAAAGAAGCACACCTGTTCTAGTTTTAATCCTCCCTGTCCAAGGAAATTGATTGTGAGGTTTTCCGTTTATCCTAGTAGAGGCCGTGAGCACAAATGGGCTGGACCTCCAATGTCCTTAATATGTCCTAACTATGATTTCTAACTTTTTGTTGTAGAGAAATGAAATAGAAGTGTTAACATTTATGTGGCAGGATTATCATTTAATGATTAGTTTTATACAAATGTCTCTATATAAATGTATTTATTTGCTTAATACAATCCAGTGCTTCTGATTACATGATTAAAATACATTATATATGTCATGATAAATCAAAGTTGCAGATTTTTGCAAAACATTCAGATTCTGCCTTTTCCGGGTTTAATGAAAGGCAGCATATTAACAGGTCTAAATTGAGTTTTGTTTTATAGCATGACCTTTAACCCCTTATTAAAGCCTACCATTAACTTAAATATCTAAATCCTCCATAATCAACTTAGACTATTATGTCTTCTGTAGAACACAGAAGAAGATATTTCAAAGAAAAACGGGGTGCACAAAATATGTGAAGGTTAATAAAAGATGATGATTTTCTTAATTTTTGAAGAACTATCCCTTTAAGTCACAATGAATCTGAAATATCACATGGCGGAGAAAGACAGACTCTAATGAGGGAAAATATGATCAATATTTCCGACCTCCTGGCCTCATGTCAATTCTGAAAGGTCATAGATCAAGTAGGCTTGAGTTCTCTCGTTAAGATGTCATTAACACTTTAAGTGGAGCATCATTGTCTCGTGTCTCTCTATTTCTTTAAGGTTAATTGAGTGAGGGCATGTCCTGTCACTAAGCTCAACATTAATATATTCTTTTCTTAACACCGCAAACCTCTTGAGGGAACGTGACGGCCCTCAAGCACACATTTTAATTATATTCGAAAAACTCTGATTGATGCTTTTTTTAATCAAGACCCACATCGCGACTCAATGTCAACATTCATTAGGTAGGCCTGCATTTCAATGAGCAAATATTTAACCTGGGCTGCTTTTTCATTATTAACTAATTCTGCCAGATCTTATTAGACATACCTTCTTATTGTTTCTCTTTTCCTTTCTCCTCTTTAAATTTTTTATGTTTTCAGGAGACTGTAGCATCTCCCTCTTCAGGTTCTTTAGTTATACAGCCTGGATTTGTGGTCTGGACCTGCCATTAACTCCAGCAGAAACAGAGGAAGCCTCAGGCATCGCAGATGCGTTATAAGCGGCTCCGGAGAGGCAGAGCACTGTCAGAGTCCACCCAGCCCGCAGGTGCACATCCACATCCACAGACGTTCAGCTGCCAGAGAGTGCTGTCATTATGAGAGAAAAAATACAGCAAGAGAAACGGACAAAGAGACAGATGGAGAGAAGCAGAATAAAGAAAGAGGAGATGAGTCGAAAAGAGAGAGAAAGGGTCTACGTTGAGAATGGAGTGCATACTACACATTTAAAAAAAAAAAAGTTTGTGAATCAGTAAGCAATATGGAATGATAATAATTCAGAAATTCATATATATATATACACACACACACACACACACACACAGAAATTTTGCAATGTTTAAATAAAAATATATATATTGCTAAAAATAATTTAATAAAATCAAATTATAATATAATATAATATAATATAATATAATATTTTTTTGCCTGGCTGTTGTGGACCACAGTTTAAAAAAAAAAAAGTTGCAAAGTTGTGGAAATGTGGAAGCATATTGATATTATTGGTATATCCATTAAAAAAATAAACACAATGTTTGTGTAAAAAAAACAGTATTGGAAACAATGTGTTATGTAGTATAACATGGATTTTGGCAATTTATTTCATGCTTAAAAAAACAAAGCACACTCTGCTTCGGAAACATTATGTTATAGTAAGAGTTGTATGTTATTTCCAGTACAGCCAAGATAGGTTTTTAGTATTCTGCGAACAGACTTTTCTCACTTCATTTCTAAATTAAACATAGGATATTGTGTTTGCTCACAGACTAGACAAATGAAATACAAATCGTTACCAGATATGTCAGTCTGATGCAATTTTATGCAATGTGTGAAAGGATGTGTGTGTACTCAGCAGACGCGGAGAGCTTTTTGTGTCACCTGTGAGAACAAGAAGTTAGATTTTCATGTTTTGAAGGAAACAATATTGGTTATAATCCCCACGACTTGACAGACACAGCAAAAGGCAACTCTAATATAAACAAGAACAGCACTGGATACAAAACACACCACCATAAATCACAAAGTCTCAGGGTGCTTTTTCAGCTAATCCTAACCTATTCTCACATTTGTATTCCCCTGCAGTCACGCAAACTGGATTTATTCGATTGCTTCTCGCCATACATGGACTTGTTACGGATTGAAAAATGAGAGACTTGGGTGTCTTTGTTGTAACCATGGTAACATATCCATGTCCATGCTGTTACCGTGTAGACGCTTTGCTTGTGCTTGTTATAGTAAAATAAAGATAACCATGTTTACTCTTTACACTAATTCCGTACTTCTTCGTTTTTGACAAAATGGTATTTGCTGATTTTATTCTGCACTTACAAACGATTATAATCTCTTATCATGACTGCTAATTCTAATCCGATGCCTGAATACAAAAGAATTTAACCCCAAATCACATTTTCAGAGTCAGCATATAGGTGATATGAAATATATTAGCACTCACCTTTCCAAAACCAATGAGCTAATTGACTAGTTGGCTCAGGCATAGTCCTAATGTGAGGGCTGTTCCAGGAACGTATTTTAAATTCTGTCACCACCATGTGTATCTGTTGAGGGTGAAACAATCCCAGAGTGCATTGCAAGAAGGCGGAAAAATAACACTTTAAATATAAACTCAAATATGTGACCCTGGACCACAAAAATCATCTGAAAGCTGAATAAAGAAGCATTGATGTGTGGTTTGTTTTATTTGGCTGAAATAAAACTATTTGAAAATCTGGAATCTGTGGGTGAAAAAAAAAGAAATTGGGAAAACGCCTTTTAAAGTTGTCCAAATAAAGCTCTTTTCTAGAATGCAAACAAAATGGATACGGTTATAATCTAATGCATAGATATTAACCCTTTTACCTATATTAAATATACACTTGTTTCACAGTTACATAGCCTGTTTGTTTTAATTTATTTTAAGATTTAAGGTCAACTTCGATATGGCTCTAAAGGTCACACAAAATGATATTCAAACTCATATTTGACTTTTAACTTGGAATAAAGCACACAATCAGTATTGGTCATAGTTGCAAAATACTGTGGGTTTTTTTTAGCCACAACATCTTTTTTTTTTTTTAAATAGAAACTTTAATACCTCAGGTAAACATGGAAAATGTTACCAGGGGGTCATGTGTGGTTAGTTTTTTGTTATTTTGCTCATTATTTGTGTAGTATGTATTTTTGTGTTTTGTTTTGTTGTTAGCTTAGCAACATGCTAATACCCTATGCTGTTCTATTTGCTATTAGCAGTCTATATAGTCCTAACAGGAAGAATATTAGCATTTCATGGATTTCAGTCTGGATCCTTTGGGTTTTCTGATTATTTTTTGATTTATAGTTACTGTATAGCCTACATCATACATTTAAAGCATCTGCATTGGATTTAAAATGCAAAAAAATAATGTAAACAATGTAAAAAAAAACCATGTTGGTCTACCACTTACAAGGATGTAAGTTTACAACCTTGGCAAATTAGCAGGCTGCTAAGCTAATGACAAGTAACAGATATGCCTATACTTGCATGAATATAGGCTAATATGGGGAAATTCATAGCTGATAGTTAACAAATATTTTAAAGTGCTACCTTAAGTCAATATAAAAACACAAACCAGCAAAATCCCACCCGTGAAAGGTCATCCCTTTTCATTTGATTCTTTAAATGTGAGTTATTGGATCATTCCAAGATGGCAGATATGTTAACATGTCTGGATTGGAATAATCAAATGTGGGATGGTTATAAGGGCTATCTTACAAAATGGCTGACTATACTCTAGGATTTGGTACAATGATATTGACTCTAGCTGCTGGTTTCATTCGGCAGCATTAATTAAACAGTGTGCTGTAATCAAATGAAAGGTGGATTTATTGGCTGCAGTACAACATGACACTGTTGGCTGGTCTCCATAACTGTCTGCCCTTGAATCATCTTCAAAGAGGATAAATAGTCCAAAAAACGTTAATTACATTCAACTAAACTAGGTTAGAAACAGATGCTTGGATTAATAAAGACTGACCATGAGGAAGAATAATGCGATTATGCTTTGTGACAAAAAAAAAAAAAGCTTTGACATTTTAAAACACTGCTGCTTTTCTGCTGATGTCATTACACTTTTAATTAAGATGTTACATATGCTTGATGTCTTTCAAACACGCTGTACACACACCCACGCGTTTTTATTTTTTATTCCATTCACACACGCACCAAAACCTGAATGAATCTTTGCTCGAGTTGCTTGTTCTCTAAATTCTGCTATTTGTTCATTCCGAGAAGGAATGAATAACTAGCTGAATTTGGAGATCAGGCTGTAATGAAACAGCTGCGTGAAGCTTAAACCCGAAGCCGTTTTTAAGGTGGCGAAACCCTCGCTGCCATTCAACGAAGCCCCTCCAGATGGTGGCCCACTGTTTGAGCAGAGCATGATGGGAATAGCAAAGACCTCTGCTCTGTTTGTTTTCAGTTAGTATGGATCTCACGAGCATCTCCTGGAAGAGGTAGAAGGGAAGGGAGAGAGACAAGCGTCTGACAGTCTGTTTACCTGTGTGTTTATTCACTATCGCTCTGGGGAGTCTAGGTTTAGGATCCGTTTTCTGGTGACAGATGTTCAATGTTTTTCTTGGAACTGACCTTTCGTTCCTGCAATTTCTGGATTGGTAATGCTTTAACTTAAATTTATTGCATGAAACAGTAATATTTAACCTCTTCCGTGTACCTTAAACATGAAATGCTTTATATATACACGTGGTTTAATATTTTGCAACTAAACTCATTTGGACTGCTGTAAAATGCTAAAATGTTTCTCAGACCTAACTTTTTAAAAGGAATTATTTGAAATATAAATGTAACATGCAACATACAAAATCTAAATTAATATATAAAATATAATATAAAGAAGACATTTTAGAATTAATTGTAAAAGATCTTATGATTATCTTTTTATTCAAGACTATAAATTTAAAAATATATTAGTTTTTATGTAATATATGTATGCGTACTGTACATATTGTGTATATATTATATAAACACCCACCCATACATTATATATTTTGAAAATATTTACATGTACATTTTATATATCTATATTTATTTAATATATTAACATTATTTATTATATATTAATATATTTTGTCTTAAATGTATACACGTGTGTGTTTGTATTTAGATATATATTTTTAATAAATATATGCAGTGTACACACATTATGTAAACAAAAATGTTAATTTTGGATGCAATAAATCATGACAGCAACACACACCATTCAAAAAAGGTAAAAGTGTTTTAAAGTAAAAATTTACAATTATGTTTAATTGCGAAAGAAATAAAGAAATAAAAAGTTTTTTTGAGCTTTTTTGGTAACCAATAATCAAAAAATCGAAAATACATACATTTTATATAGAGTTCAGTGAGTGTAAAGCTTTTCAAATTTTTCGAATCATGGTTTGCTTCACGTAATTCTAAATAATTTATCTAAAAATAAAAATAGAACTTTACATGGGTGATAAATATGTGTGCATAGATTGATAGATGATAACCAAGGGCTAAAAATATTAACATATTTATTGGACACAATGTTTAAAATGCATACAATTCAACAAGAGCTTTATGAAATAATAACCGGTACACAAATGATCACAATGTTGAAAACCTCAAAACAAAAGATACACAGAAAATTAGAGGTAACATCTTCAGGTACTGACTGAGGACCTGGTTTGCTAAAGTCAATGTCTCAGTGACCCTTCATGGCCCTATCTGATCATGTATCCATTACTGACCTCCTACAAGCCAGAGAGGCTTTTTACACTCAGGGATGAAGCCCTCCAGTTTAGAAGTGGGTTGCAAAGTGCATCACATGCGTACACTTCAATGCAGGTACACCAGATATGATTTAATTATGTAATGCGCAGTGCGGTTACCCGTACAACAAAACAGCAGTCCTGACTGGTAGAGAGTGAGCGACAGAGGCCGACTGTTAAACCTTCTAAAGATTTTGTAATGCTGAATCTTTCGAGCCACAAGAGAGTGGCCTCTTACAGTTTAATTCACGACTTTCCAGACACGTCATTAATATTTTTCAAACAGCGCTACACGTCTCCCCCGCTGAGTGACATTTATTTATTCTCCCTTCTCACGGCTAATCCTGGCTGATATTCAAACCTGGCAATCAAAGTTTAAGTTGTGTGTTCACCATCTTGGCTAAAAATGTCTATTCCAGGTCCTGATGCAATGTGCAGGTAACCCAGTAACAGGTAGCGTGGACTGTGTAAACTGCCAGACCATAGTATATGCATGATATTACTGTGTATAATAACAGCACTTCACAAAATGAAACGCGAACAACTGCATTTATTTAATTTCTAAAAAGCAAAAGGAATGTCAAAAATGCTTCATAACAATGTTTACTGCATTGAACTGTGAGAGTGTGTGTGCACGTTTGTCAGTAGTGGGCTATAAGATAAAAAATATGAAAAATGAGAACTTTGAGATCACTCCAAGAATTCAAAGTTTATTGTTTTGTGTTGGAAGACGCTTTTTGCAACGCCTCATTAAATTATTTGCTGTTATTGTTGCCGCATGGGAAATTACAAATCGGAATAGGCACATATGTTTCAGTAATTTGGCAATTAGGAATAGCTCCTAATTAAGAATTACTAAAAGGACAGAGCAGATGCGCCAGTTACAATTATAACCTTGACTTTCATCAATAAATATGCAGAAGAAATAAAGATTCTTCATTATGGTTTCAATTAAATGTAACTCAATGAGCCGAAGGAACACTTTCCTACGTGAGGGTCACAGAGTGAGAGGCTAACACTGTTTTTGTTTCTTCTGCATCACTTAGAGGTCTGTCAACTTTATAAATAATGTAAACATAATTGTTTTTGAACTTTGAAATTTATTTTGCATTTTCCTTAACAGAGTGTTCAAGTTGTGCTTATTAAATCAATACTGTTTCACCTACAAGGTTTGCATCTGCACTGCAAAAATTCACTTACTCAATTTTGTCTTGTTTTCCAATAAAATGTTTTTAATAAATTAATAAACATAAGATAAACTATTGTTCAGAGGTTTGGGATCGATCATATTTTTTCAGTTTTTTTTTAAAAAGTCTCTTTTGCTCACCAGGGCTACATTTATTGGATCAAAATATTGTGAAATATTATTTGAATTTATTATAACCTTTTATATTATTATATATTATGTCTTTTCTTCAGTGTCACATGATCCTTCAGAAATCAGTCTGTTATACTGATTTGTGTTTTAAATAGCATTTCTTTTTCTTTTTTTATCAGGAGATAAAAGAAAAAAGATACAAATTTTATTTCTTTATGGTCACTTTTTACTACTTTTATACAACCTAACTGAATAAAACTATTAATTTCTTTCAAAGAGATCTTACTGATCTCAAACTTTTGAACAGTATTGTAAAACAAATTACATATATTATTTTTTTCCATAAAAAACACTAAATTTCCTTCAGAACAGAAAAAAAAATTGAGTATTTAAATCCTAAGTATGTTGAATCGTAGATTTTTATTTTTATTTTTTTATTTTTTTAACAGGAAAACAAGACAAAAACAGAGTTTAAAAAGTGTTTTTACTGCATAAATGAAAGACTTGTGATGACAAATAAAACAAATGAATAAATAAGAACAATGAAACCAAAAAGCATCAAATGGGAAGTGTATCCATAGATGACAGAACCGAGTTGGCAGTTCTGTCTGATCTGCTGCCATCTTGAATCGTGTATCAGTAACAAACAACAATCCTGAGAATGCTTAGCTTTCCCGAACACCTTAAAGCTAAATTATCCATTACATTCTACAGCCTCACAATCCTCGTCTGTCCAAAGCTAGAGTTGAAGGTTAAAATAAGAGTCACCACCTTGCCTTAATTTACAACTGACAAAAACCTTCATAACACTAAGTCATTACTGTACAAATACAATAACCAACACTGTACAATGTCTTGAGTTCTACTGCAATACAATCGTTTGTTCTTCAATCACACATTTCCAAGCGCAGAACGAAGCACTGCTGAGAAACATGGGGCGAGAAACCAGAAATTGTAGGATGAAGCTATTTTTAAAGCACCAGCATCTGTTGCGGACACCTTTTTTATACACAGGATTGTGAACATGGTGCATGAAATGACATGGAAATTGTATGCTAAAATGTTTAAGCTCCTCCATTTTGTTATCATATGGAAATGCAATCTGAAGGTACCAAGCACTCTGTAACCATCTACGCTAAACGGGGTCCAACACAAACACAGGTTCAACAGTCCACCGAGTGCAGCTCCATCAACACCAGGATGATTTAGGAATAAAGTCTCCATCATAAAATGCTCAACACATATCCTTCCTCCTTCCAAAAAAGATGCTCACGTTTGTGATGAAACGCACGTAATGAGGCGAAATACTTTAAATACGCAAAGAAAAGCCACATCACATGAAGCAGCTCCACATCAATGTGTTGAAAAAAGACGACCGAAAGTTGCTGCCAGTGTGAAGGAAGGACGACATCTGCCCTCTCCGTGACATCGTCACGCTGTCCAGTCTCTGTTTGTGAAGAAACAATTACTTTTCATTCTCTAAACGTCTCTCGTTTTTCTCTGTTGCTGCACATCGGATGTCAGAACTTGTCAAAAGTGACAAGCGTGGGCTCTCTGAACTCCAGCGGGCTCCGCGGTGGAATTGACATATTCCGGAGACGCTGCCGAGGGCTTGACGGGAGCAGTCCGGAGTGGCAACTGGGGTCAAGCAGCGGCCCTTCTGCGTAGCGTTTAAATGTGTGCGTATGTGCGAAAGAGAGATCAGTGCTTCATTGCTTTCTAAAGACGAGTCTGAAGGTTTCTAAACTATTTCCACATACACAAGTTTGCAAGGTCATCTCTCGCTGAAGGTTTCCTCACCCTCGCAGTCTTATTGAAGAAAATCATACTAGTATCGCTCGCAAAACAGTTAAAAGATTCACAAGACACAATTGGTGTTTCTTCTCAAGGTCTTTCTTCTGTACAACGAGGAGTGAAGCGTGATGTTCACAGTGCTGTGATGTCACATGGTGTTTATTCTTGTCCTTACTTCACTTGGATGGATAGATATCCAAGTTCATAATCTCGGACATCCGCAGCGATCTACTGCCTTTCTGGATGCTGATCACAAAGGGGAAGGTACCGGCCCGTTCTCCCGTAGGGCTGATGAACTTCAGTGCTGGTAGAGAGATAAAACACAGTCATTTTGCAGCAAGACGCTTCCATGTGTCAAGAACGCTCCCAATCTCCTCGGCAGGGGAAGCGGAACAGGTTTGAGGGCGTTGAGGTGAGGCGCTATACCTGAACCTGAGTCCCATGGTGTGCCTGAAGACACTGGATACTAGACAAGATCTTTTTCTGATGGCCTGCAAGTGCTACTCCCATCTTATCCAGTTCACTGTGAGAGAAGCGAAAGAGATGGAAGAAAATGCTTTAGGAAAGTGTTATGTTCACACTTATTTGCAGTTAGCAGTATTCAGTGTGTTAACTATTACGCTTTTATACACATATGGTATCAAACAATACAGTGTATTGCATTTTTTTAAAAGTACTTTTTTAGAAAATAATGTTCAGAATGCAATTCTACTTTTTGCAGCTTTATACGATGTAGTTTGTAAATTCTCAAATTGATTCTTAGTATGCGGTAAGATAATATACCATTGAAATCACTGTCTAGTGTTTCTTGAAATGCAACCAAACATTTTTTACCTGGCGCTGACATACAGAACTGAGTCCAGGGTGACATAGCCGGCGCTGGAGAAGTGTTCCTTGTACTGGCCCATTTTTATCAAGTCCAGCCAGTCTTCTACCGTGCTGACCCCTGCCTCAGGAGTTACTGGATCCTCCCTGTGGTTGGAGGAGGAAGTGGAGTCAAAATTATAGTCTTATATTATCATACAAGTCATTTCAGAATTGCCACGAAGAAAGCAATTGGCATTGGTCCGTTTTTGATCATATTCTATTTAGATCTTTCTCAGCTTAGATTTTCAATGTGAGCATTTACAAGCAGTTCAGTAAGGGTAAGAAACTAGCTTTTTTCATCTATTTGAGTGTGTTTTTGTGTCAGCTTATCAAAAGCTTATCATGTCCTGGACTTGTTAGGCTTTCCAGATCCAGAAGGGAGGCAGATTGCACCAAATCATGTCTCTGTCACTCTCTCCTTCTCTGTGGCATAGCCTCTATTATAACACACAATTGTGAAGAATTTAGATTTAAACCTATTTTATTTAACAGCAAGGTCACAGGCAGATTTTTCCCAGTGGTTTTTGGGAAAATTCAGTTTGCACATTCTGCTTTAATTGTGGCAAAAACAGTCCAGCGCCCATCTGCCTTCTATTTGGCAACCCTCAAAATGCAGCAGAGGGATAGACAGGCAATCAGATATCAGCCAAGACCACCACAAAACCCCCCTCCTGCTCAAGAGAAGCATGCACTGGAAGTAAGGAGTTCGTACTGGCGTACATCTGTCTTCAATCTAGATTAGTCGGATATCTGTTTCATTTATTTTGAACTTATTGGATTACTGCAAAAAACACCTCAGATTTTATCACACACCTGAGAAACATCATAACGCTCTTCATGAGCAATATATTGCAAAGCGCCACACACATCCCAGCGGAGCACCTCTATTGAGTTCCGATCTAATCCGCGGAAGGCATTTGGCTCACCAGACTGCAGTGTTGGCCAGCTGCTTCAGGCTGCTTGGGTTCCGGATCAGTCTGTCCAGAGTGTTGACAATCTGCCCAAATTTCGGCCGATCGCTGCGGTTCTTTTCCCAGCAGTCTAACATGAGCTGGTGAAACACCACCGGACAGTCCATTGGAGCCGGTAGCCTGTAGCCTTCATCTATAGCTTTTATAACCTGGAGGGATGAAGATTCCATATTAAAGATCATACATATACAAGCATATACGCTTCATGAATACTCAACAGATTTATGCATTTAGCTTTTATTTGGCGGTAGATTAATTCTTCTTTTCTCCATCTGTGACTGAAGTGAGAATGAGATTTTGGATGAGACTGTCTTTGTTAGCGCAAGAGGAGAGCGGTTTAATTTAGTCCCTTTTATGAAAAGATACCGCCGTAAGGGAAAGAATAAACTAGCTTGATGCAAACATTCGTATGATCTAAACTCTTGCCTGGAAGAGCGTAACCATTGAAACGCTCCATTGCTTGTTACCATGGCAAAGAAATGAAGACAGATGGATTTCGTGGTTTACGCCTTGAATGGAAGTTTCGAATTCTGCTCCCCTGACACAATAAAAGTGCATCCGCTAACAAGCATGCAAACGCTTTTTGTGCTCCATTTTAACATGTCGATTATACAGGCTCGAATCATTCCCAAATGTCTCAATCTTTTTCCCGAGCAGCCTCTTTCCAAATCCCGTGCAAAGATCTCTTCCCAAGGTGAAAATAAATAAATGAAAATGGTTTCTGGTGTGGAAAATCTGCCAAGAACCCACTGACACGGATTCAAATTCCCTCTTTTAAAGCGGTCCGTGAATTGAAATCTGGAAATGTTCAGCCTCCAGATGCATTTAATCTTTTTACCTTTTGTAAGCCTGGGAGTTTTTTTTTTTTTAAATTCCAGTCCCACTGAAGTTTTCTGGCAGAGGGCTTTTATTACAAATCGATAGGGATTCTCAAGTTTAAACATTTAAGTGGCTCAAAGGTTAACAGTTGTTAAAGTAAACTAAATCCAAAAAATATTAATTGAAAATAAAGTCTAAATAAAAATAAATGAATAAAACTGTAGCTTCAATAAAATAAAAGATACAAAAAAATTATAACTCACAAAATTAAGTTTTAAAACTCCCAGATGTTTCTATTTACTGTGAGATATTTGTGAAGTGTAACTATGGTATCATTTGATTTCACAATTTACTCACATCCTGATTGGACATTTCCCAGTATGGCCGTTCCCCGTAAGATATCACCTCCCACATGACAATGCCATAACTCCACACATCACTGGCTGATGTGAACTTCCTGTAGGTGATGGCCTCAGGGGCTGTCCATCGAATGGGAATCTTACCCCCCTAAAAACAACACAAAATCAGTGGTTAGCGATGTTGTGAAACAGCCTCACTACAAACAGCAAAACTATGGTGATCACTAGCAAAATGCTAGTACTGCTATACAGCTTTACAATATGAAGCTATTTTATTATCACAAGGTGTGGAATAGCCTAATAGTAAGCTATTGTTGAAATGTAGCTATTTTTGCTAAAAGGGAGCTTTTAGCTTAGCTTAGCTAACTGGGAGCTTAGCTAGCTACATTTTTTGAGTACCCAGCCCAAAAGTGGTGATTAGCGGTAAGCACGTTTTTATCAAAATATGTCACACAAGAAGACACATATGGAACACGAATGTTTGGACAGCTAAGGAGGAGACAAGCCACTTGTTGAAACATAACTGGGCATAATTGCACCACTCAACATAGTGGATAAGGTAAAAGAAGTCCTTCCTTTCAATTAAAAAAGCCGTTGCCTGGTATTTTTGCTCTAAAATGGCGGTCCAACGTTTATTTTCCATTTTTAATGCTTATCGTCCAGCAAACCCATGTACGAATGCATTCACAAGCAGGGAAAGGCACACACTCTCAATGAGTAGATGTTTAGCCATCCATCAGTCTGGATAGCTGTTATGACAGTCCTGCATGACCTCATTTCCAGACTACAGGTCAGCAAGAATATATCTCGCTGCGTTTGAGGTTTTCTTTCTTCGCAATCTAATCATATTTCTTTTAAACCAAGAGTCGAATCAGTGTAACATATCACAACAAAACTCTTGCATAGCGAATCTAGTTAAAATGAGACTCGAGAGCAGAAGCGTGATCTCTCACCCGTGTAGTGTACGCCGCCTCGGGATCGTCCTCTAACACGCGCGACAGCCCGAAGTCAGACACTTTACACACCAGGTTTCCGTTCACCAGAATGTTCCGTGCCGCCAAATCCCGGTGCACGTAGTTCATCTCTGAGAGGTACTGCATCCCCGCAGCTATCCCACGCATCATTCCCACCAGCTGGATCACTGTGAACTGCCCGTCGTGTTTCTGCACAAAATGAAGAGTTCTCATGTCAAATTCTCATCCCTGTGGCCTCATTTCCTGCCTTGTTCAATCTCTTTGGATTCTGGCACAGTCGGTCATGTTTGAATGTGTCTCATGAGTAATTCATAATTCATTGGCCCCCTAATTAATAGTGTTGCTCACATGTTACAGGGCACGAGCTATTAACTGCAATCACTGTATAATCATTCAGGCTTTTATGCAAGCCATGGCAAGTAAGTAACCAGCTAACTAAATTATGATGTTTCATTATACCCTCTGGCAAGAAAACATAAATGTTTTGATTGTTAACTATGGTTTCATGGTAATATTGGAGTAATAATGGGATGGTGGTTTGTTAGAGCAGGGGTTATACACACACACACACACACACACACACACACACACACACACATATATATATTATAGTCCTGTCAGATCGATTAATCACTATTAATTGCATCCAAAACAAAAGTTTATGTTGCAAAATATGTTTGTACTGTGTATATAAATAAAATTAAGAAATATTTACATGTACATATTTTCATTAGTGCATATTTTCGATTAATTGTGATTATTCGCATCCTAAATAGGTTTTTGTACACATAATATATGTGTATATTAATTATGTATACATTTATTATTCATAATACATTTCTTATGTAAACACTTGCATATATATTTAGGAAAAAAAGTATGTTTGTACATTAAATATATTTATATAAGAATATAAATATATAAATGTGTATACATGTAAATATTTTCAATATGTACTGTATGTGTGTATGTGTTATTTATATATATATAACAAACTGTACTTTTGATTTGAAAGTTATGAAAGTTTGACAGCACAAACTTTCATATTTGTATATTATTTATATTTTACATAAATATATAATAGATAATGTAATAAATTAATATAATAGTATATAATTCAATAATCTCCTTTGATTGAAGTATAGGGATTATGCAAACAGTTATATAAAAAATATTGTCGTTATAATGCATTTACATTTACATTTACATTTAGTCATTTTGCAGACGCTTTTATCCAAAGCGACTTACAATTGAGAGTACAGTAATGCAAATCTTAATATTTTTCTTTTCGTTTTGCAAGAATCTCCATAAGGCGTCTAACCTAGATTGGCAATGCTGGTTGACTATCTCAACTGATAAGATTTGCTTGAGTACATAATGATCGAAACCATGGTGGTCTAAACCGGGAAACAAAACAAACGCTGAGAGACACATAGAAAAACCAGACATACAGAAGTGTGAACACGCGAGTCGTCTAACCCAATCTGGAAGAGCCGGACGACTGCTTTGTGTTCCTGTGATATTTCACAGCATTTCCTTTGGTGCAAATTGGCCTCCATCATTCGCAGCAAAATAGAGCAAGCTCACCTTCAAAAAAGTGTCCAGAGATCCATTTTCCATGTACTCTGTCACTATCATCACAGGCTTACCTAAGGGATGGAGAAAGAGGAGACAAAACGGGAAGTGTGAAACACTGAGAAAAATAGAGAGAGAGAGAGAGAGAGCAGAAGCGAGAGAAAGACGTTTCATTTTTTTCAGAGGCGAATAAGAAAAGACACAGTGGAGAGGCAGGAAGAGGCTGGCGCTTTTGTGTCCTATATTTAATTCATTTCCAAGTTGACAGAGAAAAACATGCAGATAAAGAGAGCGGACACCTCCCCCACTCCCTGAGACTTCACAGCCCCTCGTTCCTGCTTTGGTTCGCCTCTACCTGCTGCCTGTTACTCATACTGACAGCCCCTAATCAAAGCTCTCAATAACAGTCAGGCAGATAATTAGAGCGAGCTGTCCACTGAGAATATCTTTGTCCAGAAATACCTAAAATGGTAATGAGTTCCTTTAGGAGGGAGGATGATGAAGGGGGGAGACAAGTGAGGGGGGAGGTTTTTAGGGGGTGTGGTGATTAATTGCCCTGGGGGTGGTGGTGGTGGGGGGTTGAAGATGAAGGGGTGTAAAGATCTGCTAATGGCAGAAGTGTTCACCTCTTTGCTATGTTGCAGACACAGCTGTGAGAGGCTCATATGGGAAGCGCACCTGCGTTGCTGAAAGTGATTAAAAATTCTCCTTTGATTCCACCCAAATAACACGCTGTCAGTCAGAGAGACCCCCTTCTCACCTCGCATGTGACAGGGAAGACTACATGCTAATCCATCTTGATTATCAGAGATGCTTGACGGATGTAACGTACGGCGTAAACCTTCACCTCAGGGCAACAAACGTACGTGAGCATGAGATGCTGTTTAGCCCCAGAGACGCTCTCCGTTTCTGTGAGCTGCCCTTTATGTTGTGCCTAGCCTTACAGGTTATGGGTCTGAAAGCTGAGAGGTGATCACCATTGTGCAGTTGAGGAAACAATTGAATCGCAGTTTGCTCCATGGGGACTGTTAATTATTCATTTTAATTATGTTTATGGATTTTTTTTTTTCATTTTTCAAATTAAATTAAATTAGGCAGGATTTTTACATTTAAAATTTAATATTTTGCTTAAAATAATTGAATTCAATTTAATTCAACGGAATGAAAAATATATTAAATTTAATTAAAATACATTTAGGGCGGTCCAGTTAATATGCTTGCATTTTACAGAAATGCAGAAAAGCCATGAACAATGTTTTGGACTGATTGATTAGTAAGATCAATGACTAATGACCTTTTGATACTTTTTGAAACTGCTAAACAGTTTGTAAAACCTTGAAAACGTTGCATCAGTAAAGCATCACCTCTATAAACGCAGGCGGACATCACTAGCCTCCGTGTGACTTTTGCACACCTCTCGCTGCAATGCAAGAAGCAAACGAAAATGTGAGCAGAAGACCTCGAGGACAAAGATAACAAGACATCTGCCCTGTCACTTTCAAAGCACAATTTAAACCTGCAGACTGGAGATTTGCGAGTGAGGCTACAAGCGAAGAGCCAATGGTTTCATTATGGTTTTGTAATCTCTACTTCAGCAAAGCACAAAGTAATAGAAACCCAATTGAATCCAATAAAACCCCATTCAGCCCTAACAAGCTATTTATAGCACCAGGCCCTAAGACGTTGCCAGTTGTGGTTTCGGATGAATGGGGGTTGCACTGTATGTCCTAGCTGTCACTGTAAGTAAATCACACATGTATCAGTCACACCCTTTAGAATTGAAGCCACACGACAAGCGTGGCGAAGGATATCCGAAAGAATCGCGTTTTAGCTTATCAACGTGGGGCAAATTATTTTGACACTGAGCTAGCTGGATAACCTGGCATCCTTGCCTCGATCTACAAACCTGTAGTAACGGAAACTGAAATATACAGCGCATTCAAACATAAAGAGCGACATTTTCGTAACACTGCCGTTGTCTGCATTATCAGATCAAACCAATGCATTTCCGCATTCTATGGGTGATGGTTCGTTAATTAAATTATCTAGATACTTATCCATGTATGCACATTCAAGGGTGATTGATGCTGCAGCAGTTTTAGAAGTGCTTCAATTAGACAGTATTCACACACACACGCACGCACACACACTGAAACACACACTGTGTTCTGTAGTGAGCCAATCTACTCTAAATGTCTCACCACTGTGGAAAAGCCACAATTATGGTTATTATCACAGGAGCAAGGAATTCGTACATGTATTTACGAGAACCTGAAAAGGTGATGCATATTAAAGGACCAGCAAAATCAGTTTGTAGTCTGTAAATCATCTGCAACTACATGCTTAGGATGCATTTGATAAGAGGATATAAAATAAAACCAAAATAAAATGTATTTTAATTTAATATACATGCTTCTTTTTTTTAGATTTATGTATTTATTTTTTTTAGAGAAAACCATTAAGGATTAAACAAATAATAAGTTACAAGATGCATTCAGTTAATATGCAAGCATTTTCTAGACAAAAACAATTCTGAAAAAGTTTGGAGTATATGCTTTGGAGGAATTTGATGAAATGGCAGTAAATCCACATGCAAGTAAAAAAATTAACTAAATACATTTTTTATAAAACAAAATAAAAAGTGTAATACATATGTTTGCACGTTAGGGCTGTCATGCTGACTAATTAATCACAACTTAAATTTGGCTGTGAAAATACCTAAAAAATAAAAAGTCTGGTCTAGTTAATACACATGCATTTGTTTTTTTTTTTTTTTTACAAAAAGTATTCAGAAAAAGGTCATTTGCCATTTAAAGACCAGCAACTCCAGTATGTACTCTGCACATCATCTGTAATCACATGCTTTAAAGGCATTTGATGAAATGACAGCAATTTATCATGAAATATCAGAGGACAAAGAGATTTTTAGGGCTCAAAACAAGTTAAGCTCTAGCTTTAAAGCACACATTACTCTGAACAAAGCAATACTTTCAATGATTTACAAATGGCATTCTCTTATCTATTGTTCCTGCTTTTTATGGCACAAAGAAAAACTTTTCTTGAGGACTCAGCTGGAATGAACCTGAAAATACAGCCACGGATGGCAAAAGTTATCAGATAGCAGACTGGAGTCCGCTAATCTGATGGTTAGATGCACAATGGGTTTATAATAGAGACGATGACAGCTCTGTGTTTTTGCAAAGATGGGGGATAAAGAACTGAATGGGGCATTAAGGTCTATTCTGATTCCATTCTCTGAGCTCCTGACACATTTGCATTACAAAAAGCTCAATCACGGTCTAATTTTTTCCGTCTGAGGTGGTAATGATAGAGCGCCTCTCCGAAAGCTCTGTTACGTGACAGATGCTTTTCATATTACAGCGAAAAACTCTTTGTCTTTCTCGCCGGCGCTCCATCAGGCAGCATAAACACTCTTCAGCCTCTTTAATGCATCTCCGCTCGGCTCCATCAGTGCTGTGATTAGTCTGTGCGTACGAGGAGGGGGCTGGATTGACAGCTGCTTCTGTAATGCAGTGCGAGGAGGTCACTGACCTCTCCTATCCCCATCCCCTACACCATCAGGCTGATCCGTGACCTGTGAAATTACTCCGGCTATCATATCTCACCCAATCAGTGGAGGATCAGGACTCGTTTGCAAACCGACGCACGCACACATGTGTGTTATATTACTTGCCAGAAAGAGCAATATGGAAGATACGTAATATGATATTTTCACTGAGTTTTATTCGCAAATAATCACGTACAGTTGTGTTTGCATGCTGTACGTGCGCAGGAAAAAGGTTCCTGTCCAACTGTACATTTGTGCATAATTTATTCTTATTCAATTGTTTATTAATCAGGAATGTTCTCAAGAAGAGCGTGTGTACTATAGTTATTAATCCGTGTATAAATTTGCATACCTGCATACCTTGCATAACCTGTTATTATGTTGTAACAGCACAGAATAAAAAAAGGGAAAATGACTATTCTTTTATTTAATAAGAGAGGAAAAGCTGTACAGCCAACATTTAATAATACCTATTTGAACTGAATCAAACTAAAGGCCACCATTAGCATTTTGCACGAGTAAGGGGAACTGGGAGGAAATCTCGAGAGGATTAATGTTAATAACTCTGATGCTGAATATTCATGATCCCTCCCAAAACTCACATCCAATTATATGTTTGTATTATCGATATTCATGCAGCTGGCATGAATATGGACGGTCCTTTTGTTATAGAGCTTGTCAGTCTAATCCACAGAGATTTTAAGGAGGAAAAAATCCTAAAGAGAGATCGGTAGAGGAAATTATCGCTCAATAGTGACCAAAACACCTGTTGTAAGATACTGCTTTTTTAAAATGCAGACAATAGAAACTGAAACGCACAATAGTTGGCAAATTCAGGTTCAGAAGCATTATTCTAATCACAGCCAATATTAGCATCCTCGTTATCAGCGTGCAGGCAGTAAACACTCAGAGTAGCAATACAAGCAATCAGAGGTAATATAGACCTAATATGCGTTTATATAATGAAAGTGGTTTCTTCTATTTATTTTTTCTGCAAACAATTTAAGTCAACTTTCACCTTGATGATGTATTATCTCCGACCTTTCTAAAGACATTATCTTACCAGCTAGATTGATAATTCAAAGCTATAAAAGCAAATTCAAAGGCATACTGTCATAGCACATTTGTATTCTAAAGTAGAAGTAGGGCAGAAAATCACTGATATAAATATTGTCATACATATTTATTCGAATGAATATTCATGAACCGCGCTATTTGGTTTTTGTTGAAGATTGTAGGGTCAATTATCTATGTGTGGAAAACACAAGGGGTACAAACTATTTCCAGCAAAAGACGTTATGTGCAAATGTGTTTCGGATATAAATGCTTACATCTGGTAACGACTCCCTCCAGTCGAATGATGTTGGGATGGTCGAACTGGCCCATAATGCTGGCCTCACTCAGAAAGTCACGTCTCTGCTGCTCCGAATATCCGGCTTTCAGACTCTTTATGGCCACCTGGATCTCCCTCTTACTGGGCAGCCTCAGACGGCCACTGCAAACCTCTCCAAACTCACCTGAGAGTCAAACAAGAGCCTGTCAGTTAATTGAATTTGCCCTCAATCCCTTACTTCATTGCATTATAATCCCTTGGAGAGTTTTCAAGTGGTTTACACAAGTAGGGCATGTTTCTGAGGCAATTTGTTTTTGACTTACCGGCCCCAATAACTCTCTCGATCCGTATGTTGGAAACTTCGATCTCTTTGGCGAAGTCTCGCACCGCCTGGTTGGGGTCCTCATAAGTGTGTGGGTGAATGTACATGCGTGTTTCTGGAAGTTTGACTGCAATGCAAGAAGACAGTAGGAGTGAAGATAACATTAGGGTTACTTTACAGTCACTTTAGTTACCTAGACTGATCCATCCATTTTCCTAAAAGAAGGGGAGTGCTGCATTTTCAACCTCATTAAACATTGTCTTTGGCAGGCAGGAAAAGTGTCATTAGAGAAAACACACATTAGGCAACTAGAGCGATCAGAGACATCATTTATCAGCAGATGCATCAGAGGCTCTCTTCACTAACCGACAATTTGCTGGAAAAAACATGCGTTTTCTTTATTCATCCATCCAGCCAGACTGAATTATATTCACAGTTTGACTGGCCAGAAAAAATACAATCCTGATTTGATGACATCTCAAACTATGCACTATATTAGACATCTCAAAAAGTTTTGCCCAATATTTTGCTGATTACTCTTAAAAGATATGAGTTATTTTCCAAGACCAAAAAACCTGTGTGCATTACCTCGTCCATGCTGAAACTGCATTTTCTCTTCCTCTGGGTCTTGCTTTGCTTTAATATATCCACAGCGCCTGAAACAATAGAATAAGCACAATTAAAACAGACCGACACAATGAAATACATGCTTTCTCTCTCACTAAATCAACCAAGCAATCTCCAAAGACTAAGAAAATGTTGATGACCATAGAATCAAATCTACAGCGGTCTGGTCTGGTCACATATATCATCTTTTTACAGTGTAGTTTAACCATAATGTGTCTTTAGAGTCCGGTTTTCCCACCTAGTAAAGGATTTCACTGCTATAATCCGCTCTTTAGCACCGGGAAAATTCAATCCTGTCACCTCTGACTTTATCATTAACTACATCATTCCTCTCACAGTGGGATCATGAATAAGGAAATGCCCCAGATAATGAATATTCCAATACACTGGGGAGGAAAGGTGGCCAACGTAGAACTGATAATTATGTTCATTATTCATTTAATCCTCTTAGTGACACACGCTCACACATTCCCTTTTCCTGTCATGTCTTTAACAAGAACGAATTGCCAAAAATGTAATGTCCCAGGCTGAGTAGCCATAGTAATTATAAAGCATGTTGAAATGTGGAGAATGGCTGCAGAATGTCTACAGATGTTCACGTGGCACGTTGGATGGGGACCAGGTGGAAAAAGCCATCCTATATGGGTTTCTAAAGGACATTGGCTCAGTAGTATGGGTGAAAATCCACTTATGAATAGAAAAGTAGACTGGAGTCTCTATTGTGCTACTGCAGATGACAAAATGCAAGGCATTTCCTCTAACTGCAGGTAAAGAAAGCTAAGAGGTCCACAGTAGAGAGAGTGTTATGAGTCAAACACCTTTGGGGAAATTCACACTGGACTCGCTGCATCCAAAACCAGCTAGAGTGCTGGGAAACAGGGCAGATTGCAGCATTTTTTTTCTGTTTTTAAACTAACTGCTTTTTTTTTTTATGTAGATAGCAGATAGATAAAAAAACAGCAAAAAAAGATCTATTGGATGAATGTGTACACAGGTGAGCAAAACAAAAATACACCTTTAGAAAACCTATAATACATGTAAAAGTGCCATTCAGAACTGAAATGACTTGATTCCAGTTCAAATACTTGAAACAAGGAATGCAGATGCAAATTTCGGTTTTATAAAATGATAGAGAGAATTGCTATTTAATTTGGATTTAAAAAAAGCAGATATCTAGAATGATAGAACAATAGTACAAGTCAAAATAATGATAGAATGACAGAGAGACAGAACAACAGAATGATAGAATGACAGATTAAATGGTTAAATAGCAGGTAAAACAACAGCAACAGATAAAAAGACAAAGTGACAAAAGAATCAAGCAACAGATTTGATAGAACAATATATTTAGGACAGAACTATAGATATATTGAAGGATAGAACAATAGATTGAAGGACAGAATTATAGAACGCCAGAATGTTAAAACAACAAAAGGTCTGAACAACAGTTAGAAGGATAGAGTGACAGACAGAACAATAGAATGATACCTAGATTGACAACAATGACTGATTTAACTATATTTATATTGATAGATGTATCAAGTGATAGAATGAGAGATAGAATGACAGAATGACAGAAGGTAAGCATGACAGACAGAATGATATCTAAACTAACAGAAAGATATAACTATATCTAGATTGATAGATGTATCAAGTGATAGAACGAGAGATAGAATGACAGAATGACAGATAGAAGGTAAGAATGACAGACAGAATCATATCTAAACTAACAGAATGATAGAACTA
This sequence comes from Puntigrus tetrazona, assembly GCF_018831695.1. Lineage (NCBI taxonomy): Eukaryota > Metazoa > Chordata > Actinopteri > Cypriniformes > Cyprinidae > Puntigrus > Puntigrus tetrazona. The sequence goes on along the minus strand of NC_056722.1, from coordinate 20,655,171 downwards.
TATCTAGAAGAATAGATATATCTACCGACAGAATGATAGATAGAATGATTGAGCGACTCCTGGAATGACAAATGGATAGATGGACAGATTCGATTCAAAATAACACTCAAGGACTCTAAATACAGCACTGCAATCAGTCCATAATGACAGTAAGAAATCACTAAACGTGCACCAATCTGCAATCAAACCGCTAAGCTAGTAATACTCCTGCAGCAGCTGTGAAAACTATCATGCTTCAGGGTTACCAGTATTTTGATTCTGGTATTGATTTTATACACAGTTAACAATGCTAATCAATACAGGATACACAGTCCCCTTCATTCAAGAGCTAGAGCATGCTCAGCTGCTCCAGAGCAGTCAAAGCATCGGGGCCCGAGGCCGGGGTTGGGGCGGGAGCAGACCTAGGGGTCTATTACATAATGGGAAGACTGCTGGGTTCATTCATACCCCCTCTAATCCGGTCTGTTGCATCTCCCTACGGAGCAGCGGGGGGTAAATCTTTCCCTTTCAGCTGTTGTACAGCCCCGTCTGGTGGGGGGTTCAGAGGTACATGTGTGTCGTTTCCTTTCTGCTGCTTTTAATGAGACTGGGGGTCTCAAGAGAGACCCCACCTGTTCATCAGCCACACATACACACGTACCCCCCTGAATAAATGCTCGGGGCCTAGTGTGCATCTGTGTGCAGGTACAACCCCCCAACCCCTACGATCTTTAACCGTCCCATGTGCGAAACACAGTCTATTAAGTGGAACATGCTTGCACGGGGGGCACAGGGCTGGAGGGGTTCGCCTGACTGAAGCATGTGGTAATCAGGGAGAGTAAATCGTCTCCGAAACCGACCCTGCTTGCTCTCTAACCTGCCCCGTCGTCCCTCGAGGTCCCGCAGACGGATCCCTCCCCCTTGCACCTGCCGCAGCGCTGATGAAACACTTCCCATGCCGCAGCGGGAGATCCGGGAGCTTCTAAAGTGAAGCGTGATCCCACCCTTCAACCTTCCTGTCACTCATTTGAATGCAATATGCACACTGCGGGGCTATTTGCATATTCTGTTATAACGGCGGATAAAAAAAAAAAACCTGACAGACTAGCGTCTAGGACTCTGCAATTAACACATTTTTCAACTCCGAAGCATTCCTCAAATCCCTTTTGTGCGGTGATAAAGACGTTTCGCAGCCCTACACCGCTGGAAGCCCTTTTGTCTATGACCCAGTTTCTTTTGCCTTTCTTCTTCCTCTCTTTTGTCTTTCTCTCGCTCTCACAGTGCAGAGCTTGTATCTGCAGGTGACAGTGGTGCAGCTTTGTATCTGCTGACATGGCTCATATCTTTCTCTGTGTCTTTGAGAAAGGGACGTCGAGTGTCATGGTGCTAAAGCAGAGAGACTGTTAAACTGTCTGGCCGGCTTGAGGGAACGATGAGTGAGAGCTGAGAAAGAGTTCGCCATAAGCATTTGGAAAAGGATGTAATGGAGATGTTGAGAAAATAGAAATTAAGTGCTTGTCAAGACAGTATTTTTGATCATACATACTTTAAAGGGTTACTCCTCCCCAAAATACAAATTGTATCACTAATCACATACCCCCATGTTGTTCCAAACCCATAATAGCTTTGTACATCTTCTGAACAAAGTTTAAGATATTTTTGATAAAATCCAGGATGCTTGTGACTGTCCCATTGACTGCCAAATGAGTCAAGGTGCAGAAAATATGAAAGACATCGTTTGAAAGCCATCAGCTGCCATCAGTGGTACAAATATAGTTCTGTGTTAGACTAAATCAAAAGATATGTCTTCTACATGCAATGACTTGGGGTTTAGAGATTAATGACAAAGTTTTTATTTTGGAGTTGTGTAACCCTTTAAGTATTAAATGCTTCTTTGGTTGGCCATAATTGGTTTTTGAGCCTATATGCACATAAATAATGTGGCTATATAAACTAGATCCCATCTGACAAAGAACCAAGTGGTTTGCTCGAACAGTCTCAGCATGAGATGATGTGCTACGAGCATAAAACACTGTCATTTTAATGTGGTAACTCTGTCCTCTGACCCTCAAACTAGTTCATTACATAATGATATTCCAGCTCATTGAGCTAATGAGGTAAAGCAGCTTCCAGCTGGGTCTTGAGATCTGTTCAGCATGTAGCGGACGGCAGGCCAGCTCAGGCTTTCACCTGCTACAAGGACATGCCAAGCCATTGGCATGGTCAATGCATCCCAGTAGGGTGGCATGAACAACAGAACAAAATTCAACTGATGTCCTTTTATGTTGCCACATGCCTGTTCTCCTAAAGGACAGTGTTAATTTGGAACGGTTCACTGAAGCATGTATTTTATCTGAAAAAATCTGTAAAGAGTCAACACACCTTTGAGCAGTAACTTTTGCTGGTCAATATCATGGATTATAAATGATTTCTCTCCAGACGTTTGCAATTTTGCTAACTTTTTCAGAGGTGCACAAGGACATATTGACACATCTGATGAAGACAAACTGAACAGACTCAAATGAACCGGAGTGATAACAGTAAATCAGATTTTTTTTTTCAACTAAAAATTGACAATGTGGTCCCCAGAGACATCTCTGTAAACCTTTCCTTCTACCTTAGTATAAAAAAATAGATTTACAATCAGGTTAATTACAAAAAGAGGAAATTATCGTGTGTTTGGAGGAAATGGACACTCATAAATTCTAAGCTCCTCTGACGGGTGTTTTAAAAACACTGACTCTATCAGTTTAAAGTGGTTCATTACGCTAATTGAAATCCAGAAGAAAATCGAGCTGATTGATGGCCCATCCTTGTCTCATCTCCAATCATTGCACATGCATCCAACACATCATCCACTTGCATATTCTGGAATGTTCTGCTGACGCGTCCAGACACATCTACAGCTGGCCTGCCATCAAACGCATGGAAATGAAATTGGAAGTGAAGCTGCGTGCCTAGAGTGAGCGAGTCATGATGTGCTCAGGGGCTACACAGCCAGCGATTTCTACTTGGAAAGGCACTGGGATAGCCAGATGGGAAAAAAACAACCCTGTTTAACAACCGAACACGCTCATGCAACCATTTCGGAATGGCATAGTAATTCCATTTTGTGTGTGTACTTGCACATGTTGCTATATTTCTCTGTTAAACACATACGAATGTACTAACTAAACAGTCACTGTACGGTATCAAACCCAAGGGCGAGATACAGGTAATGTCTGCACTAAATCAACAGAACAAGACCCATTAAGCCTTCGGCTGTGCCTCCAAAGCATGATCTACACTGCTCAAACAAAGAACTCCATAACAAAACACATTTACAAGCTACATTCATTCATGTTGGTAGATTGTGAACGAAATCTACTTCCCCTAAATGGCATCAGTTACACCATACTGTGGGTTTTTTCTCTACACAGAGAGAAATGTGGCACTGAAATCTTTCATTTTATGATTGTATATGTCTGTTTTCAGCTGCTACAATTACTCTTTTTTTACTCACTGATTGTTTATGTGATGATCTCAAGTAAACACCAGCAGAAAGAGCAACTGGTGCATTTTTTGTTGAAAATATGCATGTAGTCTAAACTGGAGAGTTTTGTATTTGTTCATTCTGATAGAATTGAATCATTTGCTCATTTTCGAAAATCCCATATATTCAACAGTCAGAGAGCAGCTGTTATATGGCGTGTACTTATTTTATTACGCAATGTATCATTTTCTTTCCCTTCTTGCTTGAACTAGCACACTACAAATCTGCCAAACCTTAATGTGATTGAGTAAGACAGACAGGGGCTAAAAAGCCGAAAAGGTTCCCCGCATAACACAAACACATAACCACTAATCAGAAATGCAATAGCCCCAATAATGGAATATTAACCGACAATTCATTTATCACTCCAGCTGAAATCAGCCATGTGGCTTCTAGATTTCATCATTAAACTGCAATAATTCCATCCAACATGAGCATTAGTGAATGGTTTGGAGGCCGTCCAACTGGAGGTAAAGGGAATTGTTTTAATATCAGAAGCTTGATGTCTTCAACTTGTTTTCATGGCTGGCACACAATGCTCCTCAGACTTGCAAACGTTTGTGCTTTGGATAGTAGGCACCTGCTAGATGTACTGCAGCATCTGTCATTGTACTGAAATGTTCCACAGAAAGGATCTATAAAGTCTTTAAAGTGTGTCCTTCATTTTTAATTGCTTTTCTTGAAATAAGCAGAAAATAGGGGGGAAGTGAAAGACAAACGAAGACCATCTGCCAGCATCATCACAAGCCAATCAAAGCTGTTTTTTCCTCATCAAGTACCAGAATGCTGGCCAACTCCAAATCACTGGGAGCCCAAATCATTGCAAAAACAAAGTTGAACACACTAAACATGCCTGAACTCTTCATATTTCTCTGACCAACCTCAACTTTGGTGTGCAAACAAACGACAGACTTATGGGCCAGTGTTTCTACCACTCTTGACCAATGCATTTTCATGATTTGTTCCAGACATAAATGATTACATTTGGAAATAAAGAGGAAAAATGGAAGCACAAAGTGATAGATAATTATACAAAAAAACCCTCAAACAATTACGGAAATGCAAACATTTTATACTAATATCACAATTTTTTGACATTCCCTGGTTTTCCAAAAAGCCCTAACTGGTCACAAATCTTCCATTTTGCTGTATAAATTGTCAAAAAAAGCTAAGCATTCAAAACATCTTGCTGCCACTTGAGTTAAACTTAAAAAAAAAACAAAACAACAACAACAAAAACTGACGTATGTTTTCAAGACAGCAAGAGGATCAGAAATCAATGACCTCAAACTGTCAATAATGGAAAGGCCTTGCTCTCTCAAAGCTCAGCTGAGGTTCTGAAAGCAGTAAAAGAACCGAGGGCACTGTGAACTGAATACCTTGTTAAGTCCAGTATATATAGCTCAGTATAATCCAATGCCAAGGGACTGAATGCAATTACAGAGTTTAGCTTCACTCACCATTACGATTCATTGGCCTCCACACCACACTAGAAACGCGTCATTCGAGATCAGCATCAAAACTCTTTTTATTGCTTCCATGAGGGTCTTCCCACAAGCAGACACACATGCATTGGGATGGGGGTGGTGGAAACCATGAATAAGAGGTGGCAGCACCAAGGTTTTGGCTTGCAGGCATAAACTTGGCCGACATAACACATCCTACGGGACCTTTCTGTCACAGTGCATTATGGGTTACAAATTGCAAAGCAGACGGAAATCTCATTCTGTGTTACAACATACTGGATCATATAGCATCCAACAGTCGAAAAATCTCTAGTAAATCAGACTTTGAAATGTGAGTGCCGGTAAATACTAAAATAAAAAGCTGCACCGATGCCAGTCTTTCTGCAATATTGCTAGGAGAAATTAAATTGGGTAGCTGCCTTTGACGCTTACATTTTTTTATATGAGAAATGAGAGAGAAATTAATAATTGCATTATATTTTATATATATATATATATATATATATATATATATATATATATATATATATATATATATATATATATATATATATATATAAATACACATAAACACACACACACACACAAAAAACATGCATATATATATATATATTTATGTTTGTATGTTAAATATATTTATATATAATATAAAATATGATAATATGAATATCTTAATTTATATACATATAAATATTTTATAAATAAATGTTGTTTGTGTGTGTATTTATATATATATATATATATATATATATATATATATATATATATATATATACACACACACATAATAAAGATACACAGGACACACACAGATAAATATAAACAGAAACTTATTTTGGACGTGATTAATCGGTTGACAGCATTACTATATACATATATACACACACACACACACAAACTCAGTTACTAAAATCCAACTTTGAATATAAAAATCCAAGGGAAACCAAATAGGTGCACACATACACAAAGATCAGCTCATGTCTCAATCTGAGCACTTCATGTCATTGAGAGCATTTTATTTTCTGCTTTCTGTTCCTCGTCTCCTCAGATCCCCCTTTCCTTTCATTTCCATTTCATTAGCTCCCTCATTCTCAGCCGTACAGAGCCTCTACTCTTGCTGTTCTCCCTTATGTCTGTCTCTTCAATTGTTCTCTCAAGTGTTTGCTTTCATCTCCACAGATCACGCTATGCAATCAGAGGGCTAAACAATTTTGTGTCCTTTTGATTTTGTGTAAATGCACACATGCACACATACAAAGGCATACACACGCTGACAGACATTCAACAACATCTCATTTGCTCGATTCTGTCTATCTATATTTACGCATCTTCACTGATTAAATGAAACATGGTTTCTTTATCCTTCATATGGATTTGTTGACGGTTAAACAACTCAGATTAACACTGATTCATTCAAGTCTGTCAGTGTAGAAATTGCCAATTAACTGCTCTTTCATCATACAGAAGACTGCATGCTTGGCTTTGGGATATTTTCAAAGAATAAGGTACGGTCTGAATCTATAAGACGAGAGAGCTAAGAGAAGAATAGTAAATTATTCTTACCGTCCACTCACAACAAAACAGGCCACTAGCAAGACCAGAAGCACTGCACCACCTGCCACGGAGATGGCCAGTATGGTTTGTTGGTTGGGATCTCCAACTGCCAGCATATCTAATAGAAAGAGTGAGAAACCAACATTAAAGCAGATATTAAATTCAGTGGCACCTACATTTGCGTATAGAAAAAAATAAGTAAATAATGCATTGGTGAGCACCTGGAAAAAACATATCTATTTATTATTTTTTGATTTTTTTAACCAATGCATTTATATATATATATATATATATATATATATATATATATATATATATATATATATATATATATATATATATATATATATAATTTACAATTTCATTCATTTATTATTTATTAAAATGTTTAAAAGTATAAATATTAAATTTTTTAATTAATTAACACATTTATGTTTACTGACTGTGATAATTAAGAAAATAGTACCACTTAGTAAACACTAATTAAAAACGCTTCACTAATACCAAGGCATATATTCCGACATCATTATAAAGTGTTATATCTCAAACAAAAGTAATTTGACTATAATTTTAGTAAACAAAGGGATGTACAATAAGCCAAATTTTTCCAGATTATGTTCAAATAAAAAGAATTAAGAAAGCGACCCTCTAATTATGCGCACAGGATGGTGGCGTGTACCATATGGTACACAAACTATGAGACAAACACAGCGGGGCATCTGCCTACTCCGCTCACACTTCAGAGGAACACTGACAGAAAATCTACATGCTCAGACTTCAAACACAGCAGCAAGAGAGCAAACTGCAGCACGCGAGGAGCTTCGTCTATCTCAGGGGACTAATTGAACGTGTTCACATGTATGAATATTTCACAACCCCTTTCAATGCGTGCAGCGGATCGGAAATTCAATCAGCGGCGTGTGATAGAGAAATACACGCGTGTGACACAGGTTACAGTGTGGTCGAAACCAGTGTCCTTGAAAATATGAAGATATTCAGCTGTGAATAAAATGTGAAATTTGGTGGCACAGTAAGAAATTATAAAGGGATCTACAAAATTACGAACACTGCAAATGGGTTACTAATAAAGAATAAAACTTGTAATGGTTTTTTATAGGTTTATTTCTTTAGAAATAATTATTAATGCTGTCAAATGAATAATCGCAATTGGAATCGAATCCAAAATATACTATATAATATAATATAATATTTTTGTTACATTTTGTGTGTACTGTGCATATTTATTATGTATATGTAAACATACATACAGTATATATTTTGAAAGTATTTACATGTATCTAAATTTTATACTATATAAACATAACATATTTTTCTTAAATATATGCATTGTATTTCTAAATATACAAGCATATATAAAGCAAACTAAATCTTTATTTTGGATGTGGTTGAATTACGATGAATTATTTGATAGCACTAATAATTATATTTTTTATAATAATCATAACATACAATTCCTACCTGATTTGGCTCACCATCACAACAGGGTTCAATTGTGTTAGCACACAAAACTTCATTAGAATGTTATTTTGCAGCAAATTCATCAGCATTAAGGAGGAGATCCATTTATTTTAAAGTGGCAATTTTAGATTTGGTTTCATAGTCATTTGTCTAAAACTAGAGAAGAACAATGTGGCCTAACACCAGAAAGCAAGGGGTCCCCTAAGAGTTAGAACGGTTTATAAAGGTGCATGAAGGATGGTTTTGCATTCACCTTCATTGCTCGTCTCCAGCTCAATTTCTCCCCTGTAGTTCCCATAGCCTCCATCTGTACGGGCTCGGATCCGGAAGACGTATGTGGTTCCAGGCTTGAGTCCATCCACCGTCATACTGTTGGATTTGGTCTTCAGCACAGTGTAATTCTGATCCTGCTGGTTCTAGTACAAAAGAACAGAATAATAAGAGACGGGTGTCTCGATTCCTCACAATGATGCCTGAATCCCTTACTGTCCTGCAAACCCCAGGAGTCTAGACGAACTTTGTCGAATCATCATTAACGTATCGACTCACATTCACAGAAAAAAACGAATAACAAGCGAACAGAGCATGCAGATTGGATTCAAATCAGTCAATTGCCAATTAGCAATTAGCTCAAAAGGAATTTAGTGCTCATTCAAGCACCTCTTGCCAATGACTAACACAATGATTTTCACATAGATGGATTGAACTGAAAAGAAAACGCAGATTTCTGCAGTTTTTTTTGGGGGGGGCTAACAGCTTTTAGGCTTCCAGTAACTGGAATTTATCCAGATAAATGACATCAATCCTATTGACTTGGATCTGTCGCCTCATTGTCCAATTCTCATTGTCTAATCCTAAGGAGAATTCCGTACAGTGTGCACATGTTAATATTTCACAGCTTATCGATATCCATTCATCTTCCTTCATGTAAGCCCTTTGCTAAAAAGGCACGTGGCAGCTCGCTTAGGGAAATCTAACGTTCCAGACAGGAACGCCACGCCCTGCGAGAGAGGGATGGCCATATTTCCTGTGGTGCTATTAAATCTAATATGGGCCAAACAGGCGGCATCAAACGAATCGCGGACACAGCGGCAGCCAAGCCTGTCCATCTGTGCGCTCCATCTAAAAGCCACATAGCCCATAATCACCTGAATAAATCATAATAATTACCCATCACCCTGTTTTCATGCCACACAGCCAAGTACAGTGGTACAAGAGGGTGTCACCGAGAGATCTAAACAACTGACGGCAGGAAATCACTTACCCTGTGTATAGAAATGTCAATGCAGATAGAAATTTTCACTATATATATATCTGTACCATATCAGCAATTAAATAATATTGGAGATGTCTTTAATTGTGCATAGTCATTTCTGCTATTTACATTTGTGGACATGTAACGATCATTTTGAGTTCATCTTAATATATTTATTAATATACATTTTTCTATAACATTGTGATGCCTTACCTGTAGTGTGTGTGTGTGTGTGTGTGTGTGTGTGTGTGTGCATATATATATATATATATATATATATATATATATATATATATATATATATATATATATATATATATATATATATGTATATGTATATGTAGCACATCTAAAATGATTGATTTATAATTTTATTTTTAATTACTTATAATGGTTCAGAATAGTAAATATATGGAATTATAATACATACTTTTGGTTATAGGCCATAAAATGATATACACATACATACATTCATATATATATATATATTTCTTTTCTTTTCTTTTATATACACATAACTTTTTTGTTCATTTAATGTTATAACTGATAGAATTTTCATGTATCTAGCAGTGAAGAAAAAATGTGAAAAAACTGGAATACTATTTTTTTCCAAGGACAATTTTCAATATTACACATATGACATACATACTCAATATGTCTCAAATGAAGCCGTCAGAAAAACTACTTGAAATCAGATTTGATCATTTAGAGTGAGAATTGTATTTTAATCGGATTACAAACAACACATGGACAAGGTTTTAATCGGATTTCAATCATAATCGCATACAGATTTGTAACTATATCAGATTTCATGTGTTTTTCTGGTTGTTCTGCTAACGGGTTTGAGTTTGGACCAAGCAAAAATTGGATTTTTGCTCCCCGTCTGAACAAAGCCTCTGTAAATTGTTCAGGACAATAATGTCATCAAGTCTAAAATGTGACAACCTCAAAGGTTTTTGGCAGACAGGAGATCCATGAATGTTAATTGGGACCGAATGAAGCATGTCTGTGTTAACATTACAGCTTCTCCCCAGGGTACGATAAAAGTGAGCTGCCATATGTCCAATCAGTGCAAGAAGACTCAAACAGGGCCAAAAGGTCACCAAAGCATCTAACCTTTTCATAATAGGTGACTTCATATTCCACCACAGTCCCGTCAGAAGGTTCTGGACCCTGCCATGCCAGCGTTACACTGTCTGTGCCCTTCCTTTCCTTTAAGATGACGCTCACTGAAAAAGAAAGAGAGAGAGAGAGATGAATTGAGATTGATTTCCATGTAAAAGAGAAGGATTAATTACACTTCTAATTAAAGAGTATGAGAGGGCTGGTGGAGCGCGTCTTGTCTTTTTCGGGAGTGATAAATTATTCTGCGTGTGTAGTGAGTCATTTTCACCCCGTACTACATTGCTGGCACACAGCCAGAGCACCTCAGCCCTTCTATTCGTACTACAGCAGTGTTAGCGAGCCGCCCTGAGCAGAAAGAGAGAGAGAGAGAGAGACAGAGGTGCTAATGATGGTGTCAGATTGTGAGTACAAACGAGGGCCTCCCGTTTTGGGCCCCGGCAGCTAGTGATGAATGAAGGAGCTGACGCTCCGTTCTTTAATGAGCTGTTCGAGCCTTAACTCGGCGTACTCTGATGCTGACACAGTGACACTGCTAACTGCCGTACGCATACAAACACTCTTAAAGTGATAAACAAACAGCTACGCTGATATCTCAGCACGCGTTCGCTTCACAGATAAAGAACAGACATGCTTCAGTTCACAGTAATGAAAAGAAAAGTGTCTCAGAATATCACAGGAAAAGATGTAGGAGGTGAGTTAAACAGTAAAAAAAAGGACAATAATGCATTTATATATGCTAATATATGATTTTATCATTACGTGAACAGCATAATCTATATATTAACATGGTGGGAAATAATAACTACTTGATAAAACTTGAACATTTTGTCCCTATACTTTGAAATTTGGAGTCATTTTCATGTTTTTGAAAGAAGTCTCTCGTGTTCACCGAAGCTGCATTTATCTAATCAAACCAACAATATTCTGAAATATTATTACAATTTAAAACAACAGTTTTCTATTTTAATATATTTTAACATGGAATTTATTTCTGTGATGGCAAACTGAATTTTCAACATCATTGCGCCAGTCTTCAGCGTCACATGATCCATCAGAAATATGCTATATTATATCTATAATCATTATCACACAAAAAGTTATTTCCTAATATTTTATAGATGCATAATGAATACAAACTCAAATTTTTTATGCAACATTGTAATTGCCTTGACCGTTATTTTTAAATTACTGAATTTAAAATTTTATAAAATGAATCCTCTCCATTTCGATTTCATGTTGTCTTTAACACAGAAGCTCAGTGAAAATATCCGCCCTAGCATTATACCTTCATATATGTAACATTAAATTGCTCTGCATTCAGTTCTTATGAAGTCATCAATCTGTCAGCTTTATTTGATGTATTCGTCACTTTATGTCTCCTCAGAATTTGCATTTATTAATATTCTGTTTGGTGTCTCTCACACACCTGCCGATGAAAGATGTGCGCCGAAACATCAGTCAATATACGAATCATGCAAAACATGCAAATACAAGCACTACATCATCCCAGAAGTCTCCTCTCGACACACGGCGGATTGTCTCTTGAATATTTCAAGCAGTGTAGACCAGAGGCCAAGCACTCGAAATATAAGCCAATCAGAGTTATGTACACCTCAATCAGTCCCCGCCCACTAGTGGCGTTTCCAAGGTTACAGGCATGTCAGCTCTCATATGAGCAAAGGGCTGTTGATCTGGGCATCCCGGGTAACTCTCCTCTCAGGCTTCTCATTACGCTGCCTCTCGCTCCTGTCTGTCTCGCTCTCGCTCTTGTTCTCTGAGGGGCTGAATCATACTTAACCACAGGATCAGGAGAGCTCGTCCCTCCTCTCGACCAATGACAGGCTTCGAGTGTGGGTTTAAAGGTCAGGCGAGATATAAGAGGACTCACTGAAGCACAGCGCACCCGTGTAAAATTCAAAAGCAGGAAGCAGGAGGCTAAAATTGTGACTAAAGCTTCGGCGATTGAAGAGCGTAAGCAGAAAAATGTGTAGCTGAAGATTCACATAACTGAAAGCTTTCAAAGGATACTACATATCCTTGACCCTCCTGAGTTATAAAATATACTTGCCAGTTATAAAATATACTTGCGTCACATATCATGCCATTTTTAATTTTTTTTTTCCATGAATAAAATGAAAAGGCCCCAAAAGAGGAAAAAAAATTGTATGTCCTTGTAAAATGTTCGTAATGTTTAGAACAAAGGGTTTTAGTGTTTTGACGTCAAGGTCCATCATACATAACCATCACCTTATAATTATACTCCTTCATAGGGAATGAAGACAGCTTTATCTTTTCATGTTTAAAGAGCTCATGAAAAAACCAAATGTAATACTGCCAAATAAGTAATTATATTTCTGATTACATTTGCATTTAACAATTTATTAAAATATTAATGAATAAACTATTTATAAACTATTACATTAATATTATATTATATATTAAATTGTTGATATTATATACTAATTGAAAAATTTATATAATATATAAAACGTGTCTGATAATTGCCTAAATGTATAGTAATAAAAATATATATTAATAAAAATAAATAAATGTTAGTTGAAGGAATGTATTTGTTTGTTTGTGTATTTATTGCAAATTATTTATTGATAAACAAAAAATAGTTTAATATTTCTTGAAACTTAGTTTCAAGCACAGTCTACAACAGAACAAAAATGAATCAGCAATTATCCCAATTTCTAAAGAATAAGAAGAAGAACTTAGCCTTCAGACACTACCTTTGAAAACCATAGGCTACTAATAAGCAGAAAAATCGCTTAATGGAGAGACACAGAATGTAGATGTGTGACATCTCACCTGTCTGACTAGTGGTGACGTTGACGGACACTAGTTGACGTGGACTGGGGCTGAGATCCGACACTCCGTTCAGGGCTTCAATGTTGAAGGTGTAATTGGTGTGGGGCTGCAGCTCTGTGACCAGAACTCTGGGATGCGTCAAGCCAAACTGCCTGGGGTTGAAATGCGGACCACTGCCACAGGGAACGCACTTCTCACTGTCTCCTGCAGCCCCTGCTTCTCCAGAGCACTTCCTGCAGTGGACACTGTAGGTGACATCTCCACGTCCGCCACTTTCGCGAGGAGGACTCCATTCTAGAGTGACTGCAGTCTCGTTCACCATGGAAATAGGATTGCCGGGTGCAGAAGGTGGTCCTGATGAACGTACACACAAGTAAAGCACTTGACATCAGTTGTGCACTTAACCAGATAAAATCAGAACACAATAATGAACAGGATCTTTACGCTTTATTTTAGGATCTACAAGGCCCTTTGCTTACTTGTGCATGCCATAGAGCGAGGGTCCAGTTCGGCCCTGTAGAAGCCTCTCTCACACACACACTCAGAGGCCTTGTCCTGGTGGGAGTAGCTGTGTGGTGGGCACTTCACGCAGTACGCATCCATAGCAGAGGCCTTGTAGAAGCCTGACCGACATGCTATTGAAGAAGAAGGGAAGAAATTAAGATTGTGCTCATATTCAGAAAGATTACCATTATAATAAATCACACATATTATATATAACATATTAAACTATAGATAATAGTTATATATCTCATATATTTTTATATAAAACCAAAAACCAAACTGTACAAAACATAAAATTGTATGTATGTATATATATATATATATATATATATATATATATATATATATATATATATATATATATATATATATATATATATAAGTAAATATACACATGCTGGTGTTAATCAATTAAAAAATTAGGTCAATTACTTAATTCTTAAAGTCACAGTAGCAAAAGCCTGTTGTGTAATACAAGCAAGCGAAGAAAGGCACACGTGAACTACATTATGTTATTTCTTTTCATTTAATAAATTGGAGGAAAAAAAAAGCAATGTGAAGAGAGGAGTTTTGTGATGTTATCTGAGGGAGGTTTCCTCTCAGCTCTCGTCACCTCCTCCAGCGAGGCATAACTAACATCTCGCCGCAGCATTAGCCTGACTGGAGGCACGTGGCGGCAGTGCTTTCTGTGTGTGTGTGTGTGTGTGGGGCCTGGGTTAAGTTAGAGCTGAGTGAGTGTGATTGGTGTGTGTATGTGTGTGTGCATTAGAGCACTTTCCCTCAGGGACGCCGTGCCAGACTCCCATGTTGCCCCTGAACTAAAAGCAAACCCTATATTTCTGCAAACACATCCCAAACATGTCAGTTCTTATCAGCCACAGCACAATGCCTCCAACATATTTCCCTTTTCAGGAGAGGCTTTTCAAAGCAGCTAATACTGAACTTCGGACCGTGCTAATGGAGTGAAGAGTGACGGCAGCTTGTAGGTGAATGTAGTTTGAGAGGTGTTGCTTGTAAATTTAACAGCATTAAGTGACTTAACCTACACTGTAGTTAATAACTCAAACACAGATGCTGTCTTGGACTCCATGACAACTTCATTAGAGAGGATGATATATTCACATGAGAAACCATGCTGTTCTTCTTGGTCTCTCTTATACATATACATATATATACACGCACACACATTTCTTTCCCAACATGATGTTCAATAAAGGGGCCAGGAAATCCCATTAATAATCAATAGCAGTAAAATGTGAATTACACTGCACACTTTATAATTTACACTCACATCCTCCACCTCAATCCATTTACTGACGTTCCGATTTACCACCACATTAACATTAATTACTGGTCTGAGATGTTTCATGATCAATAAGACAGCTGTCCCTCTTAATTAATTAATTGACATCATTCAGTTCCCCACCAACTAATCAACAGCGGTTTATTGCAAGTATTAAGCGTGAAAAGTCAAACGAGTCAAAACATGAGCAGATGTGGTTTAATGATAGGTACAAATAACGTAAAATGCCATTTCATTTCAGACCAGTCCAGTTTATTTTAGTTATTTAATATTTCATCTTTAACGCAAACGACAAAGATTTCTCAATCCATCGCCACTGACACAGCCACACACACGGCAACATACACACACACACAGAGTGAAAAAACATGAAACCGATAATGCTTTAGTAAAGATAAGACCCTCTCAGCGGGAGATCTTTCTGAGAGATTAAAGGAACAAGAATTTGCTCTAAATGCTTTTACTTCAGTCTGCCGAGAGGCAATCGGGACCAACAGAATTAATACCGCTCTTAACAGGAAAAAACGCCTATTTTTTCATTCTTCCACAGTGTGAAATTATTAAATCTATCCTTTCTCAGTGTCACATTGACACTGCTTTCTAGCCATGCTCTCCTTATATTTACGGAAATCCACATGACCACAAATATACAAAAAGCCATTGTTTTTTTTTGTTTTTTTGTTTTAAACCAGAGCTCAGTGTGCTACACAGTTCCTGCTGTTCTGTACAAAAGGAGTATATACAGAGATGTGGAAATACACAAAAAACCCTTTTTCCCAAATGTCTACACTGCTGTACTAAAGCTTTATTCTAACAGGCTTACTGAATTCTGGCACAAATCCGGGAGTATTCACTGACCTAAATAATTTTCAGTTAAAATGTAGTTATCAGGATTATGAGGTAAAGTTCTGCTGCATGGGGTGTAAAAACACTGATATACTAAGACCTGAAGAGCGTGCGATTGCCTCTCCATTACCTTTGGTGGTCAGCGTGAGGTAAGAGGTGTAAAGTCTCTGTGGTGGTTTGGAACGAGGCCTGAAATGAAACAGCATGTGTGTATTATGGTTTTGCACCCTCTCTGTGTTCAGTGCCAAGCCAGAAAGCCCTTGGAAAGCCCGGCCTTTTGTGGAACCCAACCGGTCTAGTGTGTCAAAGCCAGAGCTAGTAACAAGGCAGATTTCCACTACGCCTGCTAACCGCAAATGAAAGTATGTTAGAGGATATGGAAAGCTGTGAAGGACAGATCCAGGAGAAGCAATTTGCCCCTAAGTAGAGAGCAGAAAAGCTCTAGATTAATTGGTCTATCTGAAATCATCAGAGCTTGAAAACATCCTCCAGCAAGGTGAGTCCACCATAATGAAATCTTAATTTAGTCAAACAAATTGAGTGAACATGCCAGCATAGCCATGCCATTAATCAATTACACTCATTTTCTATGAATTTATTCAAAACATTAAAAATGCTATTCATGCCCTGAATACAGCAACAACAAAAAAAACAACAAAAAAAAACATTTCTTCACTTTTTGTTAATATTTGAAAAACTTTTATCCACCAAAATCAAAGTTATGAATTTTACATTGAGCAACAAAATGTCAGAACAAATTATTAATAGGAGAGGAAAATAATCAATGTAGAACAGAACATACTTAGATTGTACTTTTGCTCATAAGCAGTGGAACATCTCAGAGATCCTCATCAGAGTCCTTATCAAATATTTACATTGGTGTGATTGGTGTCCCCTTGGCTCAAGGTAATCAATAGCTTTTATACATGATACCTTCAGACAAAAAGACAGAAAGAGCAGCACCATCATGGGAATTAATAAGAGAAAGCAAGCGAGAGAAAAATGAACAGTGGAGCGCTTATATTTTTTTTTCTTCCTGTGAGGAGGAGGATGAGAGACATGTTTGGAGAGTGTGTTTAATGCCCTGGTCCATAGGGACGAATGCTTGCTATTAGTGTATTTCTCATTCTGTCTGCAGCCTCGGGTTCATATTGAAAGAGGCAGATCAATAGACATCAATCCACCACCTGAACAGCTCACACAGACCCTTTTCCATCACATGGATCAGGGATGCCACAATACTAATGTTAAAACAAAAACTGAATAAAACTACAATAAAATAAAAACTAATACAACTTAAAAAAAATGGAAACATAAAAACAATTAAAGACTAACTATAATCAAGTAAATTGGTAGTACTAAAAAACTGAAGAAAAATAAATTGAAAACATTTTTGCATATATTGCAAGACAAATATGTAAAATAAGAGAAAAAATTAATGGTTAAAATTAAAATGGTTAGGGACATAAGATTTAGTGTATTAACCATAATAAATTAATATATAATATATTAATATTATCTCAAATCTTATTAACATATTGCTGTTATTTTAAACCTGGACAGTAATAAGTTTAATTAATGTTTTTTTAAAAGATACATTAGATACATTAACAATAAATCTGCAATGAAGTCACATTTTACTTTGAATTTAGGGGAAAAATTCTGATACAAAATTTAGGATAACAAAAAATTCTTAATGTGTTAAAAATACTATGATATTACAAATGGAATATCATGGCATCAGCACAGTACTTAAAAAATTAAAAAGAACATGACATCCATGTCTGTTAGGCGTCAATGTACACCAGCCTTCAATGAAGAAGATGAACTGAAGATGAAGTGAGGATGAGTTTTTCTTAGATATGAGAGACAAACGAACTGACTTTCTTCTCCCTAAGGGGGAGAGTGAGACAGTAAGAGTGACATCCCTGCTTCCAGCGCTTCAGGTGCCCTTTTCAATTTAACAGCATTGCGGACCTACTCAGAAAAGCAGAACAGCGTAGCAAAGGTAGGGTCAGTGGAACGCAGACCGCAGGGTCCCGTACCCACAGAAACATTCTATTCTATTACCTAGGGAGAGAGGCTTATGTACTAGTTTCCATGGCAACATAATTCCAAAACGTTCCCTTCATTGAGTGTGAATCAAGACTTAAATAGTAGAACACCAGGGGGATTGAAGAGTGAAATTTTATCCACACGTAGCAAAGGATTCGTACAAACTAAAGCAAAGAGAAGAGCTAGGAAACGTTAGCATCTCAAACACTTTCAAAGGACTTTAAATAGCCAACCTTCAGAGGCATGTTTCATGTGTTTGGCCTTCAAACGGACAAATATGGGCTCCACTAGACTAGCTCACATTAGTATTTTGAAGTATAATCATACAGAATTCCCTTTTATGCATACAACATGAAATTTGATGGCTGACCAAAAAGGCGCTGAGAAAAGCGTTGGCGAAGCGATCAATGAAGCTTCATTTCTTACATCTAGACTTTGATGTCTGCTCACCTTGAATCACTGATGCCAAACAGCCAAAATGCATCAATATCAAAGCACCACTTTTCATATGACATGCTAATTGAAGCTAACAGTTAGCCTCTAGGGTATTTCAGCTTATTTGTCTATGGATATCCATGTTTGCATTTCGGTTGGTAAGCAAATGACCTGCTGAGCCCTTTGACATACAAGACTAAACAAGGTTCTTCACATTAGTAGAACTCGATCTCACCTACAGGAATGGAAGTGTTCTGGTGATTATAGCGCTGTATTGATTTAGAGTCCGGTTGCACAGCAGAGACTTTTTAAAGTCTTTTCAGCCATTTTTAACCTAGCCATTAGGCAATGTAGCATTGATTTTTGGAGAAGGAAAAAAATCCAACCCATCCAGGCTGACGACTGGAGAATGGTAGAGCCAGACTTTACTCAAAGCTTACCCGCTAGGAGCGCGGCTAAAAGGTCATTCGCAATATTCACACAGAACCAACCTGCTCTCGGCCTAAACCACATATTTAACCCTTTAAACAGGAAGATTATGGAAGGAGTTGAACCCAGAAGCAACTGAGGATACCAGACCTTCTCAGAGGTCAAACTGTTTAGCTTCTCCAATAACCGTGGTTGCACAAATGGCTCAAAGTCACATAACACAGCTTCTACCTGGCCTTCAACATCCGAAATACCTGTCCAATTACCTCAGAGGTGTCAAGAGAGGGTTTAAGCATCTCCACTGCTGGATTTCTCCTTTGTCTCAATCTGCTCTCAATCTCCCTGGAGTGCCCTTTCTTTCTAAAGGCTATTTCCCGCTTTCCATCCATCATGCACAGCATGACAGAGCCAATCTCCCAGGCTTTACTGGTATGCCTAGCTGGAACATCCTATCAACCTAGTGGCATATAACGTCTACTTGAGCCAAAGACAAAACGTCCTCTTAATCCCTTGAAAGAAACAAGGTGGACAACATTATCATGATCCAAAAGTGGAGCTGTAAAAAATTCCAATAATTTCCGCCTACAGCTGATTCTCCTAGTATAAAAAGGATCACACACACAACAAAACCACGTGCGAATGATTGTGGAGCCTACAAATAAACATCCAATAATAATTTGCAAATAACTAGATTTCTGTGAATGCGAAAGGTACTTGTTCATATTACTCTAGCTATATATAGTGGCTAGTGTGTTTTAGTTGGCTGCTAGTTGGCTGCTTACTTACCCACGTTAAATCTGTTCTATCTGGTCTGTAAAAATGGCTTCTTCATCAGCGGCAATAGCTACACATTGTGTGACAGCCGTCCCGAGTTTGAATCCAAATTCAAGATTCTTTCCCGATCCCATCCCCCCTTTCCCTCACATTTTGCTTCCTGTCAGCTCTGACCTATCATAATAAATTGTAAAAAAAAAACAAAAAACAACATGGTTTCTTCATTGCAAGTCTGTGGGATTTTTTATTTTAATAAATTGTCTTGTTTTAATAAATAATATATACTAAATAAGATTTAATAAAATATTATATTTTAATAAAGTCCTAAGATAAATGAAAATAAATGTAATTAAAAACAAATGGAAATATATAAAAAATAAATAAATAAATATGAAAACAACAATCACTTCCTGTCAGCTCTGACCTGTCCTATCAAAAAAAAAAGAAAATAAATGTTTTTTTCAATGTCAGACTAGTTCTAATTTTCCAAATTTCTAAAAGCAGCCATGCTACTTTATTATTGACTAAGCTAAACTAATTATTGTATTTGCTATACAAAAGCAGCGGCGTAGCAGATCTCATCCTCTAAAATTAAGCTTATGTATATTTCATACTCATGCCAATAAATTATGGTTGAAATGATCACTCCATGAGTTGTCATGACTGAACTGTAGTGCCTTCTAAGAAACTAATGCACAACATTTGAAATGCATCAGCACTTAGGGAACAACAGATGTTATTTGCATTCAGTCAGTTCTCCTTAAACTTACAGCATACTCAATGCTTAAGTTTTCCCGTAGACTTTGTAATCAGTGGGGCCGAAATGAAAAGCAGGTGTGTTTGGAGACTGGCGGTCTTGCTGTTATTTCAGTGGGGTGAGCTACAGAGCGGGCGCAGGGGGAGCCTCTGACCGCAGCTCTTGGGTGGAGAGCTATAAAAAAGAGATTATCCATACATGTGAGAAAAGTAGCAATAAAAACGAATTCTTCTCCACTTACCCATGCCTTTTTTTTTGCCGTCTGTGCGAGCGTGCAAAGCTACAGCCTCACTATATCAATTTAAAATCACAGGAATATAAAATAAAACTACTTCAAGCTGAGCTTCCAAAGCAATACATTATTTCTGAACACAGAACAGCCATTAAAATAGCTGCTGAAGTCTCCCTCGTACTACTGTTTTCTTTTAACATTCTGTGTTATGAAAAATCAAAAAGATATATTCATATTGATCTATTTAATGAGCCTCCCACTGTCTAGAATTTTTATTGAGAAAATTCTTGTCCTCTATATTCATAGAGGTTGATAAAGTAAAATCCAGATATGCATTGGAGATGTGAGGTTGTACAGGTCTGTAATCACAAACGTAGACCAGATCTTTAACTATTCGATGCCAGACTCTGAATCAGCACTGGAAACTCCTCTTAAAAGAAAGTCTCTTGTTTTATTGATAGTGGCTACATTTCAATACACATGTGCAAATACTATCGGATACTGCATTCCTATGTCTTCTGTGGCCCTGCCTTTTTTAAAATGTGGGAAACTTTAATGACCAAGAAACGACTGCGTTCTCACAGAGCAGCTGACAGTGAAGTTTTTGGTCCCTTAAAAACTGAAGTGAAAAACCCTTTTGACTCCAAAATCCAATGTATTTTTGGGTGAAAAGTAATGTTCCACAATAACATAAAATAAAATTTTATTAAATAAAATGTAAAAATTCTTGTTAAAAAAAAGCTTGTTAAAATCACACAATAGTTAACAGCCTGTGTGGCCTAAGGTAGAAAATAAAAATAATAAATACAATTTAAAACTAAAGTAAAAATTAAATGTAAAATCAAACTACAAAATGTAAAAATATATATATTAAAATTATAAAATAAAAATAAAATAATCCTTGCAAAGGGATATTTGATTAAAGATTACAAAGAAACGTTTTAAAATATTGATTAATGTGCACCATTGAGTCATGGGCAAAACTAGGAAAATGTAATCAAGTAAATAGGGTCCATACGGATTCATGCTGACTTTAAATAAAGGAGCCTGAGCCAACCAGCAGACTGTTTCTCCTGGTCGTAAGGCCCTCTTGTCATCTGCAGCGTGCCAGATGAATTATTAAAAGAGTTTGGAAAAAATAATACAAGATGACTGCTGGTTGCACGTGTCCGCGCCTCCACGTGCCGCCTTGCTTCTCAACACACACACTGAAAAAATATATCGGAGTGCCATTAAGAGACAGAACAGGTGTAGAAACAAATCCCATTACAGTGTCACTCTGAGGCAATATCAGAAAAGACATCAAAACACTGTAATGAGAAGTGTAAACCATCCATACTGAACATGAACAGCGACTAAGAGCCCATTATGTTTTTTCAATGGTTAATTTGACCAAACTTTGTGAAAATCGCAATCCTGTCATAATGTGATTTGTGAATTGCTCTATAAAAATCTGAATGTTAATGTTTTAAAAAAGAAATAATAGGCCTATTGTGACTTTTAAAACTGTGGGCGATTGGGAGGAATGAGGAAGAAATGTCTAGTTTTCTTAACAGTTTTCTTTTTCAGTAAAGAAAAACTGTGAAGCCAGACTGTCAGTTTTACAGACTGTGAAATAGAACTTTAACTAAACGCATGCAAAAACATTCATAAATTCATCCTGTAGACAGAAAAGGAACATTCAACGATGTGCTAAACTCCCTAGATGAAATTTTAGAGTTCTGTAAGCTGTCAATGTCCCTGTATAATTGATGGCGCTCCGAGTCTTTGATGCTTCGGCTGTGGAGACTCTCTTATTCCTGCGTTTGTCTTTCCTACAGGGGTCCACACCCAGGACCCAGCAGCCAGACGGAAAAAAAAACCCCACCGGCTACATCTGGTAGCCATCCTGACGTTCTCCAGCAGAGCTCAGTTTAACTGCTTTCCCGAGAAAGAAATCTCACAAATCTCAAAACTCCACAGCTCTTAAACCTATGAAGACACCCTCGAAGGAAATTAAGTCTATGCGATATGTAATTGTCAATAGCATTACCGCCATTTTTATTCCATCGGCGTTTGATTTTGGCGTCATTTATATTTTACACTGCCCAGATCTCAGCGTGCCAGCAATCTGAAACTCGAACATGTTCTATAGTTTCCTTAGAGACAACTGCACGCGGAAGAAAACAAGTATCATGAATCGTCTGTGTTATGACAGTTGGACCGTGAGCCTAAATTGGAGATTGGCACTTTGCCATCCACTGACAGGTTATTCCATGTTGTTTACTATCGGCCACTAAAGTGCTATTGATCCGAACAGCAGCTGGAGGTACAGAAATGAGTAGATGACATGTAGTAGACAGTATGATAGAGGGCTGAGATGGCTAGACATTTTAGTCGGCAAGTGATTAACTACATGCCACTAATAAAAATATCATAAATCTTTATTATTTTTTACAAGGCTTAAAGTAAGGGTTAAACTAAAATGTAATACAGCATCTGCATAGTCATTAAAATAAATACATTAAAAAATATATTTTAAGTAAAAACATTTAAATTTACATTAAAATAATTTGTGAAGTTAACATTTTAGGGCAGTTGCTATTTGCACTATGGTGTAAATAGAAATAGAGGCTATTTAAGCTAAGTGTAAATAGCAACTATATGCTATTTACTCTAAGTCAAAATGGCATATTTTCTTAGCGATATGCTATTTACACTAAGTGCAAATATATATATATAGATTATATTTACACTATTTCTGCTATTTGTACTACTTATTGCATATGGTAGAACTTATCTGCCCCTTAGTATTGTAGTACTTCATAAAACAATATGTAGTAATAACTTCTTTAAAGTAAATTTAATTTTTAATTCATATTATTAAGTTGATTGCACCTTATTGGGACAATAAAGCCAACCCTAACCCTACCCGTTACTTTATTTTCAACTTTTTGATTATTTTCTTCATTTTCTTTTGTTCATTTATAAATGCTTTTGTGAAAAAAGTTACGCGAGAGGCGGATTTGAACCCGTCAAAATGAGCACAACTTGAGTTTTACCATTTATGAGTTTTACCATTATATCTGATGACTGTCAACCGTATTTTGTAATGTTCACTACCCCACGCATACGTTTGTGGGCGGAGTTAGTGTAAACAGCCTGTGCCAAAAAGGCGGGCTATTTACACTCTGTAATTGTAAGTGCAGGCACAATTTACATTTGTCCACAAAACTAATTTTCAAGCGTTTAAGCATTTGGTTTTAAAGATCATGGGAAACACAAATTCATTCGAGCGCATCCAAACTGGCTGGCAGTGTAGTTGCACGAGCATCTTTTTCTTCATTAAAAATTTGTTCCAGAAATAATATTATTATCAAGGGTAAACGAAATGGCTATTGCAGATGTCTTAAGCTGTCTTTGCCAATAAAAGCTTCTCATTTGGAAGAAAAACTTGCACTCGATGCAGCTCATACACGCACTTCCAAACTGGCAATGAGCAGCTAGCAATATGCTATGCAGAGAGCTCAAAAGCATATGGGGGAGGATAACAGCTCAGGTCACTGAGTTGGGCTGAATGTTGAACAGGCAGCTTCATGGTTCACTGAACTGTAGGGCTATCAGCATGTACCAGTGACGGTTAAATGATTCAGTATATGTATGTATGTCCACAGCGCAGAAACGGTATATCACGCTTCATGTGTTATGGGACCTAAATATCCACAGGCATGTTTTGCGGTCGAAGTCACTGGCAGCACCAACTAAATACAGCAGCGTGTTTTGTTTTTTTTTACCAAATTATGATGTATAAATATAAAAGTCTCAAGGGTCCCTGCTTCGATTTAAAATATGTTTTAAATGTAATATGATATTTACTATCCCATAATACGTTACAGGTTTTAAAAAGAAGACTCATCAAGGCTGCATTTATTTAATTGTGAAATATTATTACAATTCAAAAGAACTAGAGGAACTATTTTAAAAAGTAATGTACTTCTGTGATGGCCATGTTTTTTTTTTTTAATAGAATGTTGAAAAGAACAGCATTTTTGAAATAGAAAGCTTTCAAAGCAATTTTTGTAGCTTTTGTAGCAATTTAAATGTCTTCTTACTGATTTAATATGCCCTTGTTAAATAAAAGTGTATCTGTGTATGTGTATGCATGATTTTTTATTTATCTTACCCCAAACATCTGGTAGCATATAGTGGTTTCCACAAATATAATAAAAAAGTATTTTAATTTTATTTTTGTAATAATACTTCACAATGCTGATTTACTGTATTTTTTATTACATTAATGTAGCCTTGCTGAGCATAAGATGCTTTAAACGATACAAGCCACTTCCAGAACATTTTTCTTCATATATGTAATTTCAGGACTTGAAAAGAATCATGAAAATTACTAGAATCTCCATGGGAATTTTAAAAAGACTATCTGATATTTAGCTATTTGTTTTGCTTTTAAATGATGTTATTTATTTAATTTATTATAGTTAACTTATTTATGTTAAATTCTAAAAGTTCAAGAAGTCAAAAAGTTTGGGCCTTATTGTTGATAGTCAAAAAGGTAGAGAGCTACTACTCTAAATGGTCCTCTCTATAAAAGGCAAAACGACTGAAATTTCTCAATTTCCTAATACCCATTCACCCTTTAGCCAACAAAAGCTGCAGAGAAGGTTTATGCGGGTGAGCTGAATGGCGACTGTGTCCATGGTACAAAACCACTGGCGATGATAAACTCCTGCAATTCCGGCGTCATGCTGTCACCCGGCAGGCGCGCATCACGTGGTGAGGATTACAGATGTGGAAATCGAACTAAATGTCTAAGTACGTGATTACTAGAGCCCCTATAAAGACGAACAGCAGCAGCGTTGTGGAGAGCTCAGGTCTCTTAACCGTGTTAACCTCTCCAATCTACACTCCAAAATTTGGTTTTGGAGCACACACACACACGCTCATCTCCTAAAGCCGCCTCCACTGTGAATCTCCATTGGGGTGCTGACAATCCCATGACCCAGTTTCTCAGCTCAAATCCTATGGAGGAAGACACTCTAGAGCTCCTCACAGCGAGATTACTGTCACAAAGAGCTCATTTCTGCCGCTCCTGCTCCGATGAAAAACACTCCATTCAGCCACAACCGTGTGAGCTTAGCGTTGTAGAAAATACCCTTCGGGAGACAGAAGAGAGTGTCCATCTCCAGCTGGCATGCTTACAGTCGGGGGGCCATTGGGTCAGACCTCATGCCAGACCCAAACTCAGAAGCTGGTGTGCACCACCAATACACTCAAAGACCGTTTACATCCAACAAAAGCTCTTGATTGTACACCGAAGTGCTTTACGCTGAGAGATACGGGTAAGAATGAACAACCCCACTGAAAGGACTTGATACAAGAGGGTGTTTTTATCAGAGTTTACAACATATTTTCACAGACTAAAAGGTTAAGAGAGGATATGGAGAATGAGACGAAATAGAAAGAGAGGGGGGAAAAAAGACAAATCTATGGACGGCAGGAGAAAATGTTAAACAAGAATGGATGGGAGGGGGTTTCTGTTGGAGAGCGTTCGAGAGCTGCCACAATAAGACTAAAAGAAAATAATAGAAGAGATAAATATAAGAGGCAGTTCACTGAGCCGAGGTTGTGGGAGAAGACGTATCTAAACAGTAGCCGTCTCCCTCTATTTTTCACTGTCTTTTTGTATGGCCTTGTGGGTCGACATTGAGCAGTAAGTGGGCTAGACTGAAGCGCTGTTGGAAGATTTAGAAAGAATCCTCAGGACAAAAAGGACAAACAAAAAGAGAAAGTTAGGGGAAAAAAAGGAGTAAGAGGTAGAAAGACAGAGGAAAAAAAGAGAGAGAAATGTTTGTTAAACACTAGCCTAAATTTAGCCTAAATTACTTCTGTCCTTTTACTAATGCTGTTTTCAGTGAATATAAAAGCCCTCGCAGCATGAAAAGTGGAGAAAGCCAGCGTCAGCAAGCACTTCCAGAACCCACAGCGAGACCGCAAGGTGAAAACAGACCATGAGCTGTTTCACTTTAAGTCGTTTTGCATGGCACTGCCCTGTTTCTCAAAGAACTGTTGGAGAGAAATTAATGTTTTGTCAGCTGACCGGGAATGAATTTACCAATTCATTATTACAGTTGAAGTAAATTTTTTATTTTGAGGTTATTTTTGAGTTACAACCCAGTCTTAATCGCTCTCAGTAATGAATGGCTGCAAAATGCACCCCTTTTTCCGTTGGTGCTGAATGTTACTTGCGGCACTGAGCCACAGCAAATGATATTACTCCTGAGAGAGTTTAAAAAGATGAAGTTCTCTGAATAGAAAGTATCGAGATAAACTGAGTGCTATGACATTACAAGGAAATTGTCTTTTTCTAATATGATGTCTTTACAGGCTGCATGCAAAAGCCAAAAATACAACTGCCTTAGACAGTATCTCAAAAGTAGAGTTTTGCTTATTTTAGTCCATTAACTAAGATTATCTAGGCTATATGCCAGTAAAAATTATCTTTTTGCATGTATATAGTTCTAAAATGTTTTTCTCGGCTTGGAAAACTATAATAGTACATGTTATTGGCTCATTTTTAAAAATACCCTTGGGTATCAAACCCTAACTTTCTGTTTCTCTCATTCCCGCCACTATCTCACTATCACACACAGTCGAGAAGAGTTATCAAACCTGACATGCGCCTATCGCTAACAGCCCAATTAACAGATACAATCATTGACATGAGCTGTAGGACTCTATCAGCCGTGTTGCAAACCAAAGAGCGCTGAACTGGTTGTGATGAATATCCCACCCCCATCTCTCCAGTCTACTTCCTTGCCATGCCACTAAAATGTTCCCTGTCCAAACCCCCTCCTTCCTGATCTACACATCCACCCACAAGAAAACAGTCCAGAATGGCTGAATGAATATTTAAAAGCTGCAGGCTTCTCAGTCCTGGGGTGGCATATAAGCAAGTTCTTCGAACAGAGGCTGAGGGGCGACAGGGCTTTGAAAAACCAAAGGCGAACAGAGCAACAAAAGCAAAAACATAATAATAATAATAATTACAGTGCAACCCTCATCTTGGCAAAAAAAAGCAAGCTACATTAATGAAGCTATTAGCACCTTCTGAGATGAAAAGAACAGTCAAGACCAGAGTTTAAAACCGTTACCATGTACATGCGATAATAAAGTTTACAGTCTACTTTTCTCTGGGGGATAGCTAAATTTGTGAGGTTTTACCTAGCATTTTCTCTTTTTAATGGATTTTTTGTTTGGAAGTATAAAAGATGCCAAAGGGCAAAACACTCCCTGCTTCATTAAACAATTCAATAAACAAATAACTACAGAGCAATAAGATGTGAATTAAATGCCACTTCTAGACTGTACTATATTGATCTATCTATCCATCTACCTACATGTCTATATCTGTAGCTAAACTCTATATCTACCCATCCATTCACTCATCTACCTATCTATCTAGCCACCTACCCATCCATCTTATCTCCGCTCCAACATTTATAACTTAAACTATATCTACTTACCCAACTACTCATCTAGTCATCCACTTGCCAGCACTATGTATTACTCAATAATTTCTATAATCAAACAATAATCCATCTGAATCTCTTCCATCCAACCATTAGATTGTTTTAAAGCACTCATGAACTTTGCCTTTGAGTCCTGACAAATCCTTTAACCCTATTTGCTACAGTTTCTAACTGCGTAACCTCGAATTTCTGTTACGCAACCGATAGTGTAATGCTAACACAAGCGGAAATAACCTATAAAGAAGCTGTGGATTTGGACACTTTTGCAACGTAAAACCACTATTGTGGTCACACTATTCATTTCAAAGTGGACTGCTATAGATCAAGTGCATGTTTACCCAGTTAGCCACAAAAATGTTGATATTTTCTGAAGCAATCATTTGAGACTATAAAAGCAAAAATACTTACGTTGGCAGTGTCCATCTACCTCCTCGAAGCCTGGCCGGCACACACAGCGGCCGATGGGCACCAGCCAACCTCCGTCGGCACTGCAAAACATCCTCGGTGCCTCGAGCTCTTCCGCATCCTCCACACAAGTGCCACGCACTTCCACCAGTGCCGAATCGCCACCCGTCACTGTATCCGGGAACCGGGCCAGATTGAGTACCGCCAGAGGACAGCGCTTATAAAAGACTCTCACCGACACCAGAGCAATGCAAGCACCCAGGTCTTGAAACGCCAGGTACAAGCCCCTCTTGCTGAGACCACTGATGTCTCGCACTTCCGTATTCAACTTCATGACACGATCCCCAACGTCTGTCTGCGTAAAGCTCTCATCGGCCGCTATAGTGTCAATCTTGACATATTGGCTTTCTCGAATGTGTCGCAACGGTGCGGCGACGGCATTGTTAGATTCATGGTAGTACACGTTAAACGTCTCCTTACAAGTTCCAGGGACCCCCGGGAGGCTGTTGCAGTCTCGCAGAGTGAATTTGATCTCCACATAGACACGTTGCGCACCTTCTCGCTGGATCAGTCCAGTGCGCAACCAGTTGTTCTGATTGGCTTCCATTACATTGCACACCTGGTACGTCCTCATAGGAATGTTCCTCTCGTCCATAACACTGATCTCCTCCCACTGACAAACAAACAAAAAGTCGATCAGTACAAGGAGACACACATCTCTCAATGCTTTGGTAATGGCTCTCTGTACTTTGGTTCTGAACTTTCTAGGCTTTTACAGTGGTTTCTAAAAAGATTTTGACAGACGCATGATGGGCACTTTACGAGAAAAGGCTTCATTTAACTGTCATCAAGAGGAAAGTGCATGTGACAGGCAATCAGCTCGAAGTCATGAACTGAACAGTCTCAGTTGTTTTGTTCACGCATAAATCAACTCATTGTTGATACGAAGAAAATTGTATAATTGTGCTTTGGAAACTTCAATTGTTAAAACGTAAAAGGCGAAAACCATGAAAAATAATGTGGGTTATAGGTTTGGCATTGACGTCAGTACGTTTGTGGGATGAAAATGAAAGCACAAAAAGTAGCAATGTAAATCTTTCAAAGCTTTAATTTCAGAAGTGTAGTAAGCATACAGCTGGACATGCCAAACCTCGAACGTTTCCCTGCTTTATAAGCACCACACAAAAAACATGAGATATTTCTCTTTACAGGCACTTGTGAATCAGAGCGTGACTACTTGTGCCAAGGCCACTATTACAATCCATCATCATCTTGTGAAAATGGATTTGAATGAATGAAGCGAAAGCGTGGGATGAGAACCAACTCCTACGGAGGAGACAGAGAATCGTTACTCAGCGGGTTGGCAAGGTTATTCGAAATGAGACTTTCCTATACGACCCCCCACAGGAAACTCAGGAGTCACAGCCTGTATGTT
The DNA here is from genome assembly GCF_018831695.1 of Puntigrus tetrazona. Lineage (NCBI taxonomy): Eukaryota > Metazoa > Chordata > Actinopteri > Cypriniformes > Cyprinidae > Puntigrus > Puntigrus tetrazona. Next base: position 20,625,269 of record NC_056722.1, on the reverse strand, counting down.
CTCAGAGGGGAGCTGTGAGAATTTTTAGGGTTAGAAAGATCAAGGGAAGATCAAGCACTACATTTTAAATCTGGGTTGTAACAGCAATGTTTGGGGATGAAGTAACAATTAAATATCTGGGCTAGTTATTTAGAGGTTTTAGGTTGAAACTCTACAAGGGAGAAACATGAGATGGTGCAAAGGTTGTGCAGCATTCAGAACTGACAATGCTTTTTAAAATCAAATTAATTTCACATACTTCACATACTGAAATTTCAAAGAAGCACAAATGGTCTTATAGATAGGTAGAACAACAACTAAATACATATCCAGAAAAACACTTTAGTTACCCAGAGTGCATTGACAATGCTGGATTACTTTGAACTGTTATTCTATAAATTCCTTTTATTGGATATTCAAACTTTGAAAAGCTTAAATATCCTTTTATAAGAAAAGAATTTTCACTTATCCCCAAACCTGTGACAGTAGCTTCTATATTGAACTGCTTTTTAGTGAAATCTCTAGAAAAGGTACTGTGAGAAAGGCTTAGGGCAACTTTCACAAGCACAGAGCTCTTAATCATTGTATTTTTGAGTTGATTGATGTATGTTGGCTGTGCGGTGCAGACTTTTACAGGTACTTACCCCCTCTGGTGGATACGCTTCCCAACCCAGATCACCTGGGGCAGACATAGAGTCGAGCAGAGTAACTGTAAAAAGAATGGAAAGGACAGAGATACAGAGTTAATCAAAGCCACAGTGCTAGCACAGAACATCATATTTTTATCATTCGTTCAAATTTTTCATTAAACAACAATGGGGTTTTTACACAGCATGATGTCGTGTAAAGCATGAATCATTAAAGGCTACAGTCTTTCTGAATGAAATATAGACAACGGAGCATTACTTGTAATAGTCTAATCAACATTTTGCAATTGAGGTTATTCATTCCAGATTTATTTAGAAGAAGTACAATGGATTTATTTTATCAGCCTAAATCTCAACAACTTTTACAACCAAGCGCAATAATCTAAAGGCAGATAGCTATTCAGTCACGACCGTTACAAAACATGTCATCCGCAAATCTTCACGCAGTCTTTTTGAAATCTGTTCTCACATCAATATTTTCAGAGGTTGATGGTGCTATTTATAACAGTCTTTCAATCTCCCAATGGTTGGAGCCCTGAACTTCCCACTTTGAGCCCCGTTCCAAACCAATTACATCCCTGGCAACCAGGGTGATTAATTCTTAATCACATCCAAACCTCAGATGTTCCTCCTCTTTCACGCTGAATATCAACCTCTCCCTCTCCTGGCACATGTGCGTGCCCTTTTGTGACGATTTCAAAAAAAGGAAAATGGGAAAATCAAAGACCATCTGGATCCAAATTCTAATTAAAACTGACTGCCAATGGGTTTGTGTGACATGCAAACAGTGTGCATTTTTAAATCGCGCTTTGATGGTTGGTTGATGTGGAAACATGGATTATGTTTGGTTTTATGGGTCATATACAGAGCAATTCGGTAAATTTGATGACTTGACACTCAAAGAGAAAACCATATGTCGAGTCAAAGCAGGATATTGCTTCTTAACTGAATACAGATTACGATGCCATTAACCGCTGGTGCTCGTGTGGCTGTTTTCTGATGAGGGGGTAAAACCAGACAGGCCAATATATCAGTCCAAACGATCTGGAAATCATTCTGCTCTGCTTTTCAAAGACACATTTAATAAAACAAACAAATGAATACAGCCACAGGCCTTGCACAGCCCATTAATACAAACAGCAGGTAACATTTAACTCTCAGCAAGGCAAAATTTGTTCCACCTGAGACATCGGTTTTGGCTCAGCAAACATTTTTTGAACAACTGCTGTACAGTCCCTGATGAAAAGACTGGCGTGCTGTGTTTAGGACACCAGGATGCTTAAAATCACAAACAAATAATGTGCTCAAACTTCTAAACCAGCAACACAGTCTATGTTGGCTCTCTGAACAATAAAGGTCTTGCTATTTTTTTCTTGTTTTGCTATTTTAACCAGCAATACTACTTGGTCAACCAGTTGCACCTGCAAGATCAGGTGCAAACACCTTTACTGACAACGTTTTAAAAGTAAACATAATTACTAAGCTGGTCTTTCAGCAAGGCAAACAGGGACTAACCAGAATAAACCAGCATGAACATTATAAGATTTTAGCAGTAAGTAGCCCAGGCTAGATTATTGTTTACTTTAATTATCAAAGGACATTCCAAGAAAGCCACAAATTAAAAGACACTTTTAATAAAAATAAATAAATAGCATACATGGCAAAACATGATTGATTTGCAATTTTTTAACCATACTTACTGATGCTAACAAAACTATGACAAGCCATTTTTGCAATTTCAACAAAACCCATCCATGTTAATATTACCTAACTCACCTAGCAAACAGAAAGGCTTATGCAACCAAATGTCACAGAAAGTCAAATGTTTAAGGAGCCTCCAAATTCCTAGTTCAAACACAATTCTATTTCTTTCAAATCTTTGTCATCCAAAAGGTGAAAGATCCCTTTATTCTGCCTGTCAAAGAAAAAGAGAAGTGAGTTTTTCCACAAAGCTGGTGTTTCTATGGTCCTTAAAGAAGAATATAATCAGGCTAACCAAAAGACTTGACAGTACCATGCAATAAAATGACTTTCCTAAAAATACATTTAGGTACCTTAGAAGTCAAAATTATGTAAAAGAAATCATTATAAATTACATTTTCTGTCACTATATTAAAGGAACACTTTCTTTGAAAATAGGCTCATTCTCCAACTCCCCCAGAGTTAATAATTTGAGTTTTATCTTTTTTGAAACTATTCAGCCGATCTCCGGGTCTGGCAATAGAACTTTTAGTATAGGCCATTGAATGTGATTAGAACAATAGCATTGCATTCAAAAATTATCAAAGAATTAGCTATGCTTCCGGTCTAATCAGATTCAATGATCTATGCTAAGCTACGCTAAAAGTGCTATCGTGCTAACTTAACTTAACGAAATTAACTTTTTTTTTCAAAAGGGTCATAAACTTTAAAGACAATGCAGGTAAAACATTAACTCATTAAGTTGTCGTATATAGCCAATTAAATATATCCCCCATTATCCCAAAAATGGTAAGATTCTTGTACAGGGCCATGTGACGTTTACTAAAACAGCTGGTTAGAAAGACTAGAGGATAGGGGCTTTTCTTCGTCATTAGCTCTCAGTCGTGCAACTGCGGATGTGGCAAATGCAGGAATCCCTCGGGGGGTTGGGAGATCTCGCCACCTCAGGCCAATAGATGAGATTAACCATTAACACCGGGGAAAAGTGCAGTGGTCAGCAATCACCTCCAATATACACAGGTGAGCAAAAACTTAAAAATGGAAAAAAGGAGAAGAGTAGATCAAGAAAGAGAGCGAAAGGATAGATAAGCAGCTGGATGTGTGTCCTCAGGGAACCGAAAAGGTCACTCTCGCTCATGCATGGCCACTGTCTTCTCAAATATCCTTTACTAAAATAGGTAAATCAATCTATAAAGATACTATTTTTAACTCTGAATATTTATATTCTGGCAGGATTCAGGACTATTGGGCATTAAACTGTTTAAAATATACTTGATTTGTATACATAAAATATGGTATTTATACACACTTCTGTCACTGGTCAGAGAAATGCATAGCCCCGTCCCAAACTCACACCATTGTTGAATATGTTGTTGTGTCAGGCTGATCAGGATTCTTAAAGAAACACAGCAACATTCTCGACAGTGCTTTCAAAAAACGAAATATGAAAAGAGCAGTACGTCTCTTTTACGTGTTAGAAAGAATTACTTCTGCTGAGATGTGCATCTGATGGACATATATATCCCACGGGAACATGGGAGAGGAACTGTGAATGTCAGTATAGCAGCACAACTGATGCCACAAGTCAAATCACAATAAGAGGATGAAGAATGCAGTATGTTCAAATTTCAGTCTCACAACTTACTTTATGACCACAAAGTAGGGTCGTCATCACATGCAGACAGTACCCGATTTCAGACACAACCATAGTGTTTATTTTTAGTTTTCTCTGAATATTAAGTTAGAAAAGTATTGAACACCAGCAAAAAAAACCCCTATGCATTTCACCTTTAAGTCTCATAAGTCTTCCACATTTGTAAAAAATCTTGTATGGTTTGAAGAAAAGGACCCTGGTGTTACTGAAGCACAAAACACAAAGCCTGCAAAGACTGATATGTCGGTTTCCACAGCATCCACTTCAAGCACATCTATCGTAAGAGATTGCTATCGTACAGTCTACTTGGCAGAAGTGGTGGGGTGTATTTGAAATGCAGTCAGCAGTTCCTGTCAGTCATTGCTGGTGGGGAGTCAGAGGTCTGCTCTACTGGGAGGTGGTAAAAGAGCCTCTATTCTGCCTCAACAGACTGATGAGACCTGCCACAGAGATCCAGCCTGTCCAGCAGAACCATCACACTTATCTGACTCAATGCCCAAAAGAAGAGCCATCCAGTTACAGCTTGACATCCATGAGTGATCTCCTAATGACTACTGACAAACCTGTTTAACACGTATGAATGAAGATGTTGTGGTATTTTCAAAGCAGACATATTTATGTGCAGTTTATTTAGATGAACCAAATATGCCAATGCTTTTTTGCTACCTTTACATGCTCCTGTAATTATCCAAAATATGAGTTTCCTAGTAAGAAATTGGACATGACAAACATTGGACAAACAACCATTTGATGCATATTGTATACATTTTGTTCACAGCAAAATTCTTAATTTGAACAAAACTACAGAATCATCAGCAAGCTGACTAACTAGCACAGTGAATTTATGCATTAGTGCAATAGTTAATGTTTAAATATCTAACAACAAATAGGATGTAACTTTTTATTTAAAAAATATTGTGGATTTACTAGAAAATCACAATGCATTTTGCCTTTACAAGGAATGAACCTGTTTACTTCATGATTCCTATCAGTCGTAAGTGTCAATTGTTCAAAAATTGAGATATGCATCATCTGAATAAATAAGCTTTCCACTGACGTATGGTTTGTTGGGATAGGGCCATATTTGGTCGAGATACATCCATCTGAAAATATGGAAACACTGAAATTACTGAGAAAATCACTTTTAAAGTTGTCCAAATGAAATACTTAGGAAGGCATTTTACTGATCAAAAATTAAGTTTTAATATATTTACAGAAATAAAATAAATTTTAATATATTTAAGAAATGTACTTAACATCTTCATGGAACATGATCTTTACTTAATATCCTAATAAAACAAATATACCCAAGCATCTTAACAGTCCAGGGTTACATATGTCTTTAAACTCCTGTTGCATTTGTCTAATTTTAAATTAGCAATTAGAAATTAAAATAAACTTTAACAAATCACAATATATAATAATACACTTATTACATAGCTCTCTTTGTGACTCATTTACTACAAACCATAACTGAGGTTTCCTGATGTATCAATGAAATCCCACGCTAGACTTTTATTTTAATGTTCTTTTAGTACTTTTCCTGGCTGTGAGTGAATATTTTGCTGACAGAATGTCATAATCTACAGATCATGATCTTTAGACTGAAGCCATAGGAACCGTGCCAAGCTCCAAACCACAACACGAGACAGATAAGACTCAACCAAGACAGAAATCACCACACAATCACTGTTATCGCTCAGACAAATGCCAGAGAACTACAGAATCACATTGCCAAACAGGCTTTGCTGAGATAAACTTTGCTCCACCCACTCAATGAAGAATGGACACTCGCAGAAGGGTAAATTGAAAAAAGTTAGGAAATATTCAGGTACTGAGGATTATCTAACTCCATCACATGAAATGCCAAAGAACTACAAACTACAGCTGGATTTGGGTATGATTTTATCAAAAGTATACATTTGTATTTTAACTTTACCTTTAGACAGGAAGCACGTCAGCATTTGAATTACAGTGAGCACGAGGGCCATTTCAAAACCTAATAATATGTGTAATGTGTGTCAGGCAAGACTGACTGGCTATGCCAAGGTCTTTTTAATGATGAGAGGTGTACACAGGCTGCTGCCAGACATGGCATGAAATGGTGACCTGTGTGTTAGTTAGTTGAAGACAGCAGGGAAGACACTCTTGGGAAGCCTCATTAGAAACACAGACACGGCTCGGACCACACCTGCTGCATCGATGAGTCTGAATGTGTGTGTGTGTGTGTGTGTGTGTGTGTGAGATGCACAACAGTGATAAAACTGCACCAGTGCTGGACATGGAATCCCAAGAGGGCATGAAACAGGTTACAACAACACAACAGCACAAGTCATAATTAGAGAGATTAAAATGGGCCGCACCAGAAGAAGATGACATCACCTTTGAGCTTGTGGTTCATAACGTCTCTTTATAATTAAGGCTGATTAGTTTCTCAGAACACCGTTTATGAGCAAGATGTCTGCTAAAACTAAAACAACAATTTGTCTACCAATTTTTTTTTTTTTTAAATAAATAGCTGTTCAAGTTATGCACCAAAGTTTAATACCTAGGTTTAGGGTTAGGTTTGATCTCCAAATGCGAACGTTTCATAAAACAAATGTAATTTGCACTTATTTAATTTCAATCAAAGAAAAAAAACATGTAGTAATATGCATGAAACAGCCGTTTTCAAATTCGGGATGAGTCTCTAAGCAATTAAGCCTTGCATTAACAAAATGCAGGGGTCCAATCCAATAAAACCTCCCAGGAATCATAGCGCACGAGCCTCAAATCCCCAGGAGAGCAGGCCATCAGTGATAAGCGTAGTGCTGTTAATGAGATACGCACAACAGAATTCACACCGTCTCAGACATTAGAAAACATTAAGGCCGAGTATTAGGTACAGAGATTAGAGAGCATATTAATGAAGGTGAAGGAGTGGGCCTCACAATAACGACAGATCAAAGCTGTTGTCGGCTAAAAGGGTTTCGGCCACGTGAGCACACATGAACACACAAGGGATCTGTTTTAATCAAGTCTCATTACCTTACCAGAACCAGAAATATCATAAATGCAATAATGCTAAGCCCTCAGACAAAAGTTTGGCTGATAAAACACCATGGCCTTTGACATTTGATGGAAAGGTGGGATGCAAGTTGATCTTCTTCCTTTAAGTGACAAAGGAAATGTACAAATCCAACCGAAATTAAACATGGAATCCTATTCTAGATAATCTAGCATAAATGTCTCATGCTTGTTTGAGATTTTGGAATCCACTGACTTTCACAGCGGTTAAACAGTCATCTTTTATGTTCCAAAAAGGACATGTTTGGAATGGAATAAGGTTTAAGATTAAGATTAGATTTCCACCAGATCAGCTATGCGCACAGTTAGATGAAATATGACACTGATATGCTCAAGTAAAGGTAAATAGTGCAATAATGAATCGTCTCATTTAGGAGATTCACATGGTATTTCCGGCAATGATCCAAAGCACTCATGTGCTTCTATCCTGAAATGCCACAGGCATCGAGACTCGTTCTACCGCATGAGCTGTCTGATCTGCAGGAGTCTGGATGCAGCCAGGGGCGATAAGGTTTAAGGTGTGCCATTCAGAGCAGCAGGAGACAGAAAAAGTAATAGCTCTCATGTTAATGGTTTTGACTCATAGTTATATATATATATATATATATATATATATATATATAAAAATCAACTTTGAATTTGAGTTGACTCACTCCACTGAATCAATCAACCTAGGCTCTCTGGAAATACTGCACACCTGTAGCATACAATTCACTGCCGTTTCAAGCAGAAATGAACACTGGAAGCAGCGAAACAGCAGCTATTTGTATTCCTAAAAAATTTTTTTTGCACAATACTATCTTATGACCTTTGCATCATATAATCATCTACATATGTATGGCTTTTCTGATGCAGCAAACTTGCTCAGATGCCCACCTGGTACAGCATTGCAATGTAGAGTACTGAGGACATAAAAATTAAGTAAAAAAAAAAGCTTGTAAAAGCAAGCTAAAAGGGCATGGCTGATTCACCCAATGCGTTATTCTCACGTTAGCAATGACCTTTTAGAAAACACAGTTTTTTTTCTGTTGTGACACATACAGCAGCCACTGTAACAAAACGTTGCCAGATTCAATTTCACATCCATCTGTGTTTTTAGCGCCACTTATTGTTGTAAAATGTCCAAAAAGCAACATCATTTTCCAGAAATATCATTACAGGCGCATGTTTCCAATGAGTCCGAGTTGGAATCAATAGCGTTTGTCTCTGAGCTTTATATCAGCAAATACATCTGTTGGACATCAGATTGGTCCATTAAAAGTCATATGACCGTGCAAAATTTGATTTTGTAATGCTAGCTTCCAAGTTTCCAACCTGGATTCATATATCGTAATGTTCAATAATGAACTGCATGGCAGGTATAGAACAGCAGCGCCGTCCCGACTAATTAAGATCTGTAAATGTATCTTAGGTAAAGCAAATACCAGTCAAGCACTTGAACTATTCATTTATAAATCCTCCTTTTTACCAACTAGAAGGGGAAAAATAACCAATATGCTCTGAAAACAAAAAGAAGGCCACAGGTTAGACTAATCAACAGACTTCCTCAGACAACCCAGAAACAAGAGAGATGCAAATTCAGGCTTCTCTTTAAGTCAGTAGCTAAGAGATGGTGAGAGGGAGAGTGAAAGAACGAGAGCAAAACAGAGCCTCCGAGCACAGCTGAATTGAACATAAAAAGTGTGTTTTCTCATGCTAATTTCCCTGCCAGAGTGCCGGGGAGAGAAACAAAAGCAGACGAGAGGAACCGTCACTAAATGCAGTAAGAACGTGCACAAAGGACGAGCTAATGAGGGGGACCTTGGCGCTAACTAGAAAAACAAGAGGGCAACAGAAGGCACTTATTAAAAATGAAAAGATCTTTATATAGTGTAAAAGGTTGTCACAGGTATCTATGCTTTCAATTTATAGTTAAACAACCCTAGATCACTGGTTCTCAACCAGTCTATTAATAACACCATGACCTGCCTAAGCCTAATAATAAGCAAAAATATTCACATATTTGGGTTGCACGTGATAATCAAAATGGTTTCACGCTGTTGCCAATAATTCCAATATTTCTCATCTGTCTTATTTGGCTAACACTAAGTGACAATTTATTTCTTTTTCTATTCAAACTATGCTCAATTATATGTAATTACGTTACAGTGTATAATTTATTTATCAGAACATATTTGCAGCCCATTTTTGGTCTTTAACCAGCTAGTTAAGAACCACTGCTATAGACCAAAAAAAGTTTTTATGCTTGCGTGAATTAAGCTTTTTTTTTCAGTGATTTTAAAAATGTTTTTGCAACATCTCGGCCTTTATCATCTCCAGAGGGGTGTAAATATCCAAGCACTGCACTAATGCCTTCCAAAAACAGAAAATGTGCTGAGGAAGTCAGTCATTTGGACCCTGAATAGAAAAACCAATGCAGTCATTAACATTAAATATGTGCTGATGTTTTTCAGTTTGGCCAGAAGACAGATATCAAGCATATGTCGATACGGGACATGTCACCATCCTTAATGCAGAAAATGCTTACGAGACGAAAAACTCCAGTGCAAGATAGTTAATGAACAGTTTGTTGAAATGAACACAGATGTGCATCTGCTCACAACACAAAACATTCACAGAACCATATTGTAAAATCACCTCAGGGATACCACCAGCTGGCGATCAGAAGAAGTGCACACTTCTGTAACAACTGCATTTTACACCAGACAAGTGATAACCCTATGTAAAGCTCAAATATATACTTAAATGTAATGATTACTGAGACGCACTAATGTCAGTGAAGTACAACAGCTCCCACTGTCAAAGCCCTCCATAGCGTGTTTTAATTTCCCAAAGCCTCCAGTCAGCCAAAGACATCATGTCTAAATGCTCTCCACAAAATCCTATCTGATAGATTCCACCTAAATGTGTATTAAACCCACAATTGAACCTTCCTTCTGACAACAGCACAATGGGTGGCTTAATCCTAATCTCATAACAATGAGAAGTAAACCCATTTTAATCCAGTGAGGTTAATTTATTGTCTGATTTTTGAAGGCTCTGAGTGAAATAAAGTCACTGTGGGCTGTGTTTTTTGTTTTGTTTTTCAAATTACATCCTGCATCTTTTAACATATATCTGAAAACGGCTGATATCTATCAGTTTTGGATGACAACGTAGCATTTTAAAATCGCAAATGTCTATAAACATCACTGGTCCTCTTGAAAACGGAAGAAATCTAATCTTATTCACTTCCCTCGCTCAAAAAGCAACTTTTCTCGTGCCATGTTAAATCGCTTTCAAGGGTCAAAGAACGTGATTATACAGGTCTGGATGGGTTAGAATACTGGTCTCTGTTGGAGGAGCTCTCTCTGATCTCTTCTAATTAATTGTTTAATTAAGCAAATGAGTGTCTCGCATCCATTTGTCAATGCTCAGGGCATCGCCTGTCCAAAGCATCCCTGGAAATGCCAAACACGGCAAACCACTATTTAGTAAATACAGCTTGATTTAATATGAGCTGTGTTACAGATGCTGGCAGTTTTCTGTGATACGTTACTGTATATATCTATTTATATAAACCACGGCTACGCATCACCTGTGACCGCCGCTCAAGATGTGTTTCTACAAGTCAGAACAAACTACAAGTCTTGAGTCTTAAAAAATAAATAAACTTTTGGGCGACGTTGCTTTATGTTTGGATCATAAACACATCCTAGAAGTCAATCCTTCCAACTCAACAATGTGAAGTCAAATTATTAAATCATTCATCGAATGCTGCTCCGCTAGGGTTCTTGTTTTTGCTACTCGGGATAGATAACGAGAATCCTGTATTTTAACGAGTGCTTATCCAAGGCATGTCCTATCTTTTAAGCATCCAATTTATTGCCCAGGGAGAGAAACGAATGTACGCAAATTTGCATTCATTCATTGCCAAAGTCCAACGAAATCAAAGAACATCCAAAGCGCGCAAACGTGACAGCGGCTGTATGCCTTACCTTCATTATCCGGATAATTCCTCAAGGCCTGACACAACACCAAAATATGAAAAAGAGCAAGGAAAGGGTAAATCCTAAATAGAGCCATTTTCAGGCGGCTCCACGCGCCCGCATCCCTGTGCGTAAACTTAGGCTGGTGAGCCGGTGGCCGCTCTGGAAAACTGAGCTGAACTGAGCTGGAGAGGAAACAGCGCGCCTGCTTGAAGGAGGATCCCACTCTGGCTCGAGACGCGCTCTCTGGCTGCAGCGAGCTGGATGAAGGAGGCGTCACGAGTGTGTGCGTCGCGTCAAAAGTAGGCGTGAGTAAACGAGTTTGCTTTGGAGAACTTTAGCTGTAAATTGTGTAAAAAGTGATGGTTACTGTCAGCATTTAGATTAGACAGACAGACAGACAGACAGACAGACAGACAGACAGACAGATAGACAGATAGATAGATAGATAGATAGATAGATAGATAGATAGATAGATAGATAGATAGATAGATAGATAGATAGATAGATAGATAGATAGATAGTGGATTCACAGAGTTAGCCCGTTTTTGTTTGGCCAGAAAAACGAATTTGCACGCCCTGCTGTCCATTTTGACCGGTTGATGGAAAACAAGCTTATGTGAATTGCACACATTTAAACAATTTGGGGAAGGTATCTTGAATTATTCATGGAGCAGTTAAAATACATATAACCATTTAGTCAGTCATCGTTTTGATTTAACCCTTTTATTTATTTAAATGAAACTACTTTTCAAAGCTTTTCAAAGTTTTATTCAACATTTATACGCCATTTGACAAACTGTGGCCATTCATGTCACTTAAAGCACAATTAGTAATATTCTTTTAGCGTTTATGCAAAGAAAAGCCATTTTATTTCATTTGTTTTGTTTTTGCTGTTATTGTTGTTTGTTGAGTTAAAATATAAAACCTGGTGAAATTATTTATGTCAGTACTTTTTGAACAATTCCAGCCCATTTTAACAATACAATGATAATGCTGATAACTGTGAGAATTTAGGTCACTACAATTGTGATAAGAAATTGTCATACCGTTATATCTCTAATATATAGATAATTTAAAAAAGATGATAGTTGTTGTCAGTTTATGGTTAGATAGATAGATAGATAGATAGATAGATAGATAGATAGATAGATAGATAGATAGATAGATAGATAGATAGACTTATAAACTTCCATCACTCATTGGCAATGACTTATGGACATCTAGATCAGAGGGTCAAAGTCACTTTAAAGCCCTGCTGCGGCAACGTGCCGCCATGTTCACTTGACCGTGTAAGTCATATCACAGGCATGGGGACGCAAAGTGAACCCACACAACAGAGCCCATTAGACCAAAACATCAATGTTTGGTATTTAAAGATGAAGGTCAAATCAATACTCTTACTCTCTTGGAAAAAGGCCACAGTTTTTCCACTCTGCCAGCTGGTTCCTCCCACGCAGGAGCCCTCATAAGCTCTGTCACCTACCAAAAAAAATGACATCACATTTCATGTGCCTGAATGTGATGGCAGGGAGTGTAAATGAGATGTCTCTACTGTGTAAACTCTCTCGAACAATGGCTGACAGACAATCAGGCACACTGCCCGGGGTGTGTGGAGGAGTGCCGGGGGTGTTTATGATGGCTCAGACAAGCCTGTACACACCAGAGCTGAAAAATAAATGCAGTGAGTTTTCTTAGTGCCACTCTCTTTTTATCTGCATTTCTCTGTCTTTCTCTTGCTGTCTATCACACTATTGGTGACAGGCAGGACAGTCTGGAAAAAAAAAAAAAAAAAACATGTGCATGCAGCAACCAAGAAGCTAAAGTTTCCACAAAAACAAACCTTCCTTACTTTTACATGTAATTTAAAGGAATAGTTCATTTATTCACCCTCGCGTATCACTTTCTTTCTTTTCTGTCAAACAAAAATTTTTTTTAGGTTGTCATTCTGTTGAATGCATGAGGAATAAAGCTTTTTATCCTTGTAAAGCATGAAAAACACCATGAAAATGCAATAAAAGTGTTTCAAGCAAATAGAGTGCTATGTATTTTGATGCCATACAATGGTGTAATATGAGAAAAAGTCTAAATTATTCACTCATTATTTTCCTCTCCGTGTATTCAAGAACCACTGTGACTGGATCGAATCTATGCGCTGAACACAAGAACCACTCAAGAACTCACAACAACATTCATTCACAAATTAAATGTGTATGTTTTTCGGATTTGCAAAACTTTTCAGCAAGCTTAAAAAAAACATAAAGGAGAATAAATTATGATAGAATTTTCTTTTTCGCATTAACTATCTTTAATGTATTGTGTATCCCTAATCTAAAATTCATGCAAGTTTCATCCACAGAGATTGGAAGTGAGCTGAACTCAAGAAACATAAATCAGATTTTTCTTTCATAGATTATTTTTGAAACACATCAAAATATTAATTGCTAATATCTGAGTTATAAAGCTGTTCTTCAACAAATAAAAGACTGCATTACTGTCATCTATTAACCAGAAAACAGGGACATTATATTGAGGTTTGAAGCCTATAAAGATCCAAAACAACAAAAAGGTGAATAAATGATCACAGATTTTTTTTTCTTTTCTTCTTTCATTTTTTTTAAATGTCATATTTCTTTACTTTAAAATAACTAAGGGCCTGCTGAATTTTTTAAATTACCCCCCTGCATGCATCAGTGACCTGTCAGATGAACCTTCCTGTTTGGGGAAGATGTGGTCACGACGTGTCTTCCACAATGTCTCCCGCTGCACCACATCCCAACATAAACCCGTTTCATTATTTAGCTCAGAGGAGTGAGAGTCTGTACCCATCAGCCTGAGAATCCAAAAGCTGTGGCGGATCCGAGATCTTCATGCCCGCTTTTATTAATGAAGTGGGAGGGACTTTGACAGGTGTAACAGGGCTGACAAATACATATCAACCTTCAACCTAAGACCTCCTGTTGGTTAGAGCAGATAGCTCCAGCCTAATGAGGCTTGCTGGCAAGCTCCAGAGGCCAGACAGAGCACGAATGATCATGTCAGCTGCAGCCGAGAGCCACATGCTTTCATATTTGTCTATCATGGATGTGTAACCATGGTGGATGGGCACAGGAAGGGGGGTTTGCAGTGGAGCTCTTGAACTTTGAGCGGGGCCCCTCCGGATCTCCAGAACCCTGCTGCTGCTGCATATGGGAAGAGCCTTTAATATGGAGAAAAATACCACTCAATGGGTTTCAGTGGCTTGACTGTGATGAATACATTCTTAGAAAAAGCCTTTATCCTTTTTTAAGCACCCTGTACTTGGACTACTGGTTTCACTGAAGCGTTTAATGTTAGCGAGAGATTTTAGTTCATCTTAATGAATAATAAATTAAATTCTTTATTAGTATAATTTTCACATGTATACTGGGCCCATTAATTACCAATTGTAATCTGTTACTGATTCCAAATTACATGACAAAAATTTTAGTTAGTAATGTAATGTAATATAATAATAGTACTTTTTGATTACTTTTAAACTAACAACGATTCGATTCATATCATTAGTGCTGGGTAGTAACTGATTAATGTAATCTGGGCTACACAATCAGATTATATTATAAGTTTACAGTCCACTTCCACATTACTTTAATGAACTTATTCTTTGAACTTGGGAACTCCAAGACTGAACTTCCCAGACTGTGCCCACAGAACAGAGCCATCTGGGACAGGTTAAACGAGGGCCGTGCCACTCCACACAGATCTGAATCTTTGGGCCCCAAATACTGACCCTAGGGCTCCGTCTACTGAAAGAGAGCCTTGCCCTGTCTGCCATGGAGCGGGGGCCGGGTCTTAGGTCCCTCCCGCCCCTCTAGAAAACGCGCATTGTGCACTTGCCTCTTCCCACACTCCTGTTCACCTCTGGTGGGTGGAGCCTGGACCCCCGTCAATCAGCCGGCATGCGGTCCCTGATGCACCGCAAGCCAGCACAAAAGAGCTTTTTTGTTTTTCGTTTGGTTTTGTGCAGCTCTACAAAAGTGTCTGGTGCAGAGAAAGAGAAAGGGCCGCTTGCGTGTCTGCTGCAGGTTTCTGGAAGTTGCTAAGGTTTCTCTTATGTGGTAAGGTTACACTGAACATGCACTAAGCTACTTCTAGTAAAATGAAAAACAAAGTCTTTTTCCAGCAGAAAACCTGGCTAAAACACATTGAGAGTTCAGTGAAAGCAGGCAATGTAAGGCCACATGCCTGAGTAAAGTTCAGTGCTTTGTTTATTTCAGTCCATGGAGTTATTTGAAGCATCAAAGATGTTTTATAGCTGTATGAATGAGTGGCTTAATCTCTGCTGCACTGTGACAATTTCAATGGGAAAGAAACAGAAAAAAGTGCAACTTAATGATAGGATTTTCACCTGTTTTTTATTGTGGCTCCTAAACAGATAGTTTCATTTTTATCTGTCTGGCTAGTGGCACCGACTACAAATGCACTTAATGTTAAGTGGATAAGTAAGGTCATACTTAAGAAGTAGACTTAAGTTGGGCTCACGTTATTGTGCTGTGAGATGTTTCCAATACATTGATTTATTTGTGGCAGCTCTCCACAATATCCGAACTGACCTCCATTAATACATTTTCCAAAAGGCTTTGGCTTTGTTGAATAAAGTACTGCATATTTCAAAACGCTGCACATGTTTTTTTACATCACTGTATCCCTGAAGAAAACTGACTGTCTATAGAAATGTTTTGACATCAATTTCATCTTACCTTAAGCGTTTGTTAGCTCACACATCCTGATATTGCTGAGTTCTATGTATTCCTGGGTCAATATATTTTCTTGACACTTGGACAAAATTTTTTACTGACTTTAAGCCTAAAACTTCACAAACACTATAGATTGGTCCTTCAAGAAACAGATTCTTCAAATCTCCTTGTGAGATCAGGGCTGCTTGGTGTGCAGCTGCTATCTGTTTCTGCGGCTCCAAAAGCGCAACCTTCTGGCAGAAATTAATTTGCATTTTCAATAAGCCCTTCTGATTTAACAGCAAACACATTTAGCTTGTAATCAGATATAACCTACTCTTTGCTGTTGTTAATTCTTTGTGAAATCTGCTGGAAGTTCATTTTGGGCCACAAAAGCGTGCACGTACAGTAACATTTGTTTCTTTGTAACAACCGTCTATAGCGTTAATCTTCAAAGCTCCAATAGCCCAGAAAATTAACTTCAATGTTTTTCTTCATCCTATTCTAAAATTATGAACTGATGCTTAGGTGTTGTGTGTTATTGAGTGTTGCTATGTGGTTGCTAAGGTATTTAGGAATAGTTTTAGCATGTTTCCATGTGGTTGTTAGGGTGTTTTGTGTGGTTGCTAGGTGATGTCTCAGTGATTTTATTTCATGATATAATGTTTTATTTAAACAATACAATGTAGGAATAATTGACAAATTGATTAATTAAATTACATTAAAAACAACAACACTTTATAGTGTTTATATCTATACATATATAGGTGTAATAACAAAATAGTTTTAGAAAGTTTCATTATTATTTACTACAGAGGCGATAATAAAAAAATCACAAAAATTAAATGAATTTGTTTTCAAAAGTCAACACATTTGAGCTAAACATAGCTTTAAAAAAATTTGAGGCAGAAATACATGTTAATATTTAAGCCTACTTAAAGCCTGCACAGGTTCAATAAATATACACATTTCCCGGAAAACCCCGTGCTACCCGACTGAGAGAAAGTGAAAACAGCGGCTTGAGCGATTTCAACATGCTGTGTGTCAGAGATTGTAATGCACGTCCTGATTTTGCTGAGTTCTATGTGTTTCTGGGTCAACATATTTTGCTGACCCTGGAACAACATTTAATCCAAAAATGTCATCAAAGGAAATTATAGATGAATGACACTGATGTACAAGCACCAGACGCTGATTGTAAGCCTAAACTTCACAAAAACTATAAACTGGTTCTTCAAATCTGTTGTTCCAGGGTCAACAAAGATGTTAATGAACATGTCGAATCAGCAAAATCAGGTTCTGCAGATGGGCACCATATCTAATACATAACACACAAGAATAAATTGATTCTTCACTGTCTTTTTTGCAGTTCACTTCTTAGTTGTTTAGAAGATTAAAGTAACTATCAAAATATTGTTTACACCTTTCAGTAAAACATGACACATTTTTACATTATAAATTAACTTGTTTTTTCTCATATTTATGCATACTTACTATATAATAAAATATCAATTGTATCTTTGATAAAAAAATGTTTACATTCATGTTTCATTCTCTCCGTTTCACTTGTGTGCTGGTGCATCCTGGCGAATGTGAAAACAACTCACAGACATTGTTGAAAGAGCCTATTTCTGGGAAATGTTACCAATATGTTTTCCGAACTATTCAAAAAGAAAACAATTTAACTCTGTATTAAGATCCTCTTAAAAACCACCTAACACATTACCGAAAACCATTTCCCAGTATCTCCATCACTTTTTCCCTCCGTTATTGTTCCTCAGACACTTACACAACACACCCCTGGAAGAACAAAACCTTGTCAGAGTTGTTTATTTTGTAATGTCTCTGAATATGTCTTCTTCTGCTATACTTTAGAGGGCACTGGATGTCTCTTTCAGATCACAGAGGAGAGAAAAGACTCCCATCCCTCTGGCGTGGTTATATAATAACCAAGAGAGAATGTTTTTTCAGCGCCGACTCTGTGATGTTGCACATCACTCGGGTTCATTGGGTTTCTGCTTCCATCGTCCCTGTCAAAGACACTCCGAAAAAGAATCCCGCTTCTCTCTATTTCAAGGCAGAGAAACGGATCAATCTTCAATGCTCCGGTGCGGATTAGTCTTTGTAATTATTTGAGATCTCATTATCAAACAGCTGCTCTACCTAATTTAATCAATATTTAGTGATAAGACATCCAGCATGCATTCAGCTGCAGAGTGGGACGACATTAAACAGGCTACAGTCGATTCTTACGCTCTCTTTAAGTAGGTCAAGATGCAGGGTTTTCCTTCAGAGTTATGCAACTTCAGGCTTCTGGACTACAGTGATTCAAAATACACAAGAGAACGAGGGATATTTTTAAGAATGCATACGCCAGGATTGTGAACATCATATTTTTATTGCTGCAGCAATAGGATTAGATATATTGCCTTGCATAGCGGATATTTCTATGTTGCGTTCACAGCTTTCATTGGATCTAGTGAAATTAACTCTTATCTTTAACACACATTATTTGACCTCTCTCTCTCTCTCGGGATGACAATATTTTTAGCTGTATGTTCACTTTATTAACACCGTCTCTTCCTAAACACACGGGTCCCTTGACAGAACCTCAAATCCTCAACATATAGACTGTTTCCTAATCAGAAGCACACAGCTGGGCTTTCTGCCCTGAAACGTCACTGGTCTGCCATGACCCTAGTTAACCTCTCTATTTAAACCACCGAAAATCCCTTAAGCAAACTCCAGACTCCTATCTCTTCCGCGCAGCCTCTTAACACCAGCCTCGGGAAAAGGAATCAAGAGAAAGGAAGGAGCAAAAAGACACCAGGATGTGAATCGAACCCCGAAGTTAGATTACATTTTGTAGTCTTTTGTACGGTAATCACACCAAAACGTTGTCTAAAGAGGCCTTTCAGGCAATGAGACTCAGAATCTGCTGCTGTTTTGCCATTAAACCTGCACTGTGTTTTATTTAATATGACTAAATATGGTTCCAGGACGTTGAACAGAGCACAGACGCCTCTAAGTCTCCGCGTTTTACCTGAGTGACCTGAGAGAAAATGATGGAGCGGCCTCATCTGTGCTGTATTATAGCTGTAGTCTGTGTGAAAGGTCTCTGTATCGATCTATAGTACATAGTCGATATTCATAACCTGCAATGATAACACTGTCTCTTCAGAGTCTGAGATGTTGGAAGGGATAAGGTCAGCCTGTGTCTGTCTGTGTGGTGTAATGAACAGCAAAAAACTATTTTATATATATATATATGTGTGTGTGTGTGTGTGTATATATATATATATATATATATATATATATATATATATATATATATAAATATTATAAATTATTATTTTTTATATAATAAAATATTACAGTTACAATTAATACAAGGATGTTTCGATATACCTGTTTAACCGTAATATATAAACTGGAACAACACTGTGATTAACCAGTCAGATTTGAAGAACCATTTTATTGTTTTTGTCAGGTTTAGACTTACAGGCAGTGTTTAGTGCTTGTACATCAGTGACATTCATCTATCATTTCCTCTGATTTTAGGCATTACTCATGGGTAAGGTTAGGTTCAGGTGTAGTGATATGGTCGAGACTAAGGTTTTGAATTAAAATGTTGTTCCAGGGTCAACACAGTACACTGACCAGGAGACACGTCGAACTCAGCAAAATCAGGACGTGCCTTCAGGGTCACATGATCCTTCAGAAATCATTTTAACATACTGATTAAGAAACTCATTATTATTATTGTTGTTGCTGTTGCTTATTCTCTATTTTTTTGCCACTTTTACCAATGCTAATACCATTACTGTGGTAATTACCGTGTTCAAAAACGGTAATAAGATGCTCAATTTTTTAAGTGAAGCCATACATTTTAGCTATTTATATTTTTGAGCATTCTCTCCTTCTGTCCAGCGTTTCTGTACATGTTTTACCTTCTGGAAATCTTTTTATAACACCATGTGTGTCTTTTTGCCAATGGAGTCTATCACCAATCTGCCGTCTTGCAAGTGTGGCGTCCATGTTGCTCCTCTGACAGGGAGCAGGTGTGTTTTCCACCGCATTACACACACTCTGATGAGAGCACAGTGAAGCAGCAGGTGTCTAATTTCACCCGGCCTTCCACCTACATACGCTCACATCCACACATCCTTCACGCGCTACTTTCATAACAAACCCACAATTTTACACAAGTGACGGACATTTAAAGACAGAGGAGGAGATGGATGGAAATACTAAAGAAAAAGAGTTAAGCGTAAAGCTGCGAAGTGCTCACTGTCATAAAGAAACTCACCACAAGCCAAAAGCAGAAACCATAACAAGCTTCAAGTTCCTGTCCAGAAAGACTCCTCGGAAGCCTGTCTCAGAGGGAGGTTGCATAAAAGGCTCTATTTGTAGCAATTGAAATGACATTAGTGTTGCTGCTATTATTCATGCATTAAAATACACATATCGAAGCAATGTAATTGTTTCATAGCATGTCTATAGTTTCAATTTTATTAATTGGTCTCAATTTTATAATATATTAAGCATTTCATACAAAAGAGAAGTGAAACTATTTAAAACCAGGCCTAAGACTGGACTAACGGGCAGTACACAGCATTATTAGTAACTGTTAGCTGTAAATGATTATTGAGACTTCACTAGCTGCCTACAGAAGAGAAGGTTTTTAAACATTAAAACCCAATGCTCCATTTACGGGGGATTTTTGTATCTTCTGTCATATAACCCCACCTGGTGGAGAATATCAAAACAACATTTTGTAAAAGCAAGTACCAAGTCCACTCTTTACAACAAACCTGACAATTAACTGAATAACCGAACATATACTGTGTTCTATGCATTTGTGTTTAAAGATGCAGATCTATTTCTGCTTCTTAATCCTTTGTAAGAGGATTCGATTCCTGCTTGAGAAAAGATCAGGTGTTCCTGAAACAGACCTGAAACTGCGTGGTTTGTGGTTAAGGCACTCACTTTTTCACATTGTGATATTTTATATGTTTCAATATATATATATTATTCATTCATTCATTCATTCATTCACTCAGCTATTCATAGCTATTCAACCATTCATAGCTGAAAAACAACATCAACAACAACAACAAAATGAAGGTTCTTGGTCTTTATATATTTTTCTTAATTTATTGAATAATTCCAAAATCAAATCTGCACAACTCACTCATTTTGCAAAATTATGTTATTTATTTATAAAAAATATTTGATGCAAAAATATATTCATACATTCATAAAAGATTATAAAATTTGTGAAGCAGAATAAATTCGTTTCAAAAGAGATCGAGAATGTAAACATTCAGCATAAAACAGTCATGAATATTTATTTTTGACATCTTACAAATGAAGGTTTATGTCAGCTGGAACAGGTCAAACAATACATAGCATAAGTAAACAAACATCTTAAGCTTTCTTTTGATTCTTTCGTCTGCGTTTCTTTCCTTTATTATTTTTTTTCTGTCTTTTGACATTTTGGCTTGGCGAGGCTTTTGGATCAGAGTTTTGTGTCAGCTTTTTCTGTTCCACTGTTCTGATAATTTCTTTGATCCATTCTGAGTCTGGATCAAAACACTTCATTTTCTCTCTCTTGGTCAACAAGCTAGAAAGATAAACAATGACAATAATGGTAAAAAAAAAATGTTTAATTCCATTTTGGTTGAGCGCTAATAATATTTAAAGCACTGTAAGCACTGCCAACTTTGGTTTTACAACAACTTGTTTTTGATGAATCTATAATTTAATTTCAAAAAATGGTTAAGGGTCAGTTAGCAAGAGAATTTCTTCACTTACACAATTGCGTTGATAGGGCAGACTCCTGCTTTCTGGACTGTATAATCCAACACTCTGTTTTTAGGTATTCTGCCTTTGCTCGTCTTTAAACAGCAGTTTGGAGTACTTTGACTTGCTTCTGAATCACAAAAAGCAACAAGTTATTTTTTAAACATTAAACTCTCTCCATATTTAATAATCAACCCTAACAACTTTGCCTTTTTATAGTTAAGTGTTCAAATTGAAAACGCACTAACCCTTACCAGAAATCACGAATGAGTAACAAAATGTAAACCTTAACTCACCTGCAGTGAGGCAGAGAAGAAACAGCACCATACAGAAAAGAAAACATACAAGCGACCTCATAATGGCTGTGCAGACACGGACTGAAACTACTCCTTACACAACCTTAATATTTCACACTTTCATTTCCTCCACTCTTTTGTGCACACACACACACACACACACACACAAACCTCAACCTCCGAAATGGGTGTTGTGTCTGTGTGTGAGAAACTGTGTTCGAATAAGCCTCCATCTGATGAGCGGAAAAAAGTGCTAGTGATAGGCTCTGAGTTTGGTTCTTCACCCACACAGCTCGCCACAGCGTAGGTAGCTACTGTAGGTGAATGGAGTTGCATTGAGAGAATGCAACTATGGAATAGAACTGCACGCTTTTTATTCAACGCGATGATCATAAAAAATGCACGAAGTGAGACCATGATCATCGTAGCCATTGACATCTTAGAAATGGTCAAATTACATAAAGCTGCATTTTTAGGCTGGTCTGTATCAGATGCTCCACAATGTCAAAATGATTGAGTCGGCCAATCAAAGAAAAGTAAAAAAGAAAAGAGTTCAAATTCCAGCATGAAGCGCTGAAAACCTTGAAAGAGAGTGAGGCAAGATGGAAGCAGTTATGAAGAAGAGAGATTCAGCATGTATAAGTTTAACTGTTTCAAAAACAGCTAATGTTGCTATTGAGCTATATAATTTAATTTTCCGTTTGCAATATTTTTAATAAAAAAGGTCCATCATGTGTCTGTACTGTGGGAGAAAGGAATTATGCATTCCTGAAATATTAAAAGGTAATTTGACAGGGCAGCCATTGTTTTCCTTTACAGAACAGGATATTTCTGATATGGCCAGTGTGAACAATGTCCTTGTATTGTTGCAACTATCATTCCACATTTACTTCACTGACCTGTAAATATCTATATATATCTATATATACATATATTAAAAGTTCAGAAGGACCACTTACTGTAGTACCTGACAGATACAGACATCTCTGTGGATTCATGCATTAAATGGTTAACAAAATGTATCACTATGCTTTACATTTAAATCCCTGCTCTACTGAAAGCATAAGACATGCACATGACCTGGGAAACACATTGTCAACCAATCTATTCTTCAAACACCCACATTTTCTCACAAAACCCACCTTGTGGTCTGCTTCACCTCTTCTTAAGTTCCATGCATCATGCACGGGGAAGGAGCCTTCGGCACAGACAATACACATAAGCACTGCTAAGTGCTGGTATCATATGAAACTATATTAAAATGTTTTATAATGTAATGAGTATCATCCTGTCGGTAATGCCCTGACACTCTGTTTATTCTTGTTTCTTGAGTCTGTTGTCTTGTGTCTTCCCCTTGCCCCCTTATCTTTGTATATTTTCACCCTTACCTCTATGCTGTATGTGGATTTAAATTAGACACCCCTAAATTGCCACAGCCATCTCCGGGTCAAAAAAACAAGTTCCAGACCCCCCAACTTGACCGAGACAGCCGTTGATATCCTTGACTCAGTCAAGTCTGTTACAATCATTCCTGAGATGACCAGTCTGCTCCTTCTTTGCTTCAGTTAAACCAGTTCTAGTCACCCCTAAGCCAACCAAATCTCTGCAGCTATACATGTCAGTCAAGTCAGTTCCAGAAACTTGAGTTGAACCAGACTGCCATGCCCGTTCCAATGACTCAAGTCACTTCCGGTCTCAGATGTCTAGTTTGGTGGCCTTGATCTCAGAGCCTCTAGTTAGTTACAAAGCATTTTCCTGAGCCACCCAGTCTATTTGATTTGTTTATAGAAGTTATGCCAGAGACTGTTTCAACTTGTCATGCCACACCTGTAGAAGTTGTTTCTGCTAGTAATGTCCTTTGTTATTGTGATCCTGCCTATTGTCAAATCCACAGAAATGGTTCATGGAGACTATTCCTGTCTGTCAAGATAAGCGGTTATTCCTACCTTTAATGTCTTGGCCATATAAAGTGTTTCCTGCCTGTCCTGTCAAGCCTAGAGGTTCTCACCAGTTAGGTCATGGCTATAGACAGTCCCTGCAACCCAGTGTTCATACTATCCATTCTAAATAGTACCTGAGATTAGAATAAGTGTGTCTCAAGTTATGTTGAAAAGAATATGCCTAAAGTCCCCGGATGGTTTAATATTACAGGCCGATTTTTGAAGTGTGAAAGGGTTTGACTGACTAATAATCAACATTTAAGCTGTTAAAAGAAATATTTATTTAATGTTATGTTAAATATAGTCTATAACAACAATGTGAACTTTTATAAACATCCATTTGGTCATTTTTTGGGCACTTTTAAATGCATAATTATGCAGAAAATAAGAGCATAGTTCTTGACATAAAAGACTTGCGACTGGTTTGATTACTTTTCAAAACAACAGGAAATTTAATTAAATGTGGAGGATGATAACTGTGACAAGATGATTGACAGACCAGTTTACAGTAACAGGGTGTGTGTAACGGGTACAACAGAGCAGTCAAAAACGCAGTTGTGTGACATGATGGTATGTCCCAAAGCTTGCCTACTCTTCTGTTTCTACACTTTTTCTTCACCAAAAAAGTACATACTTTAAAGGTCCAATGTCGTAAACTTTTTATTAGTTTTGTCCTTAAGAATACATATTTGTGGTATAAGTAGCAAAAACCATCTTAATATGTTTTTACAGATCTTTCTTCGGAGCTCTGTCAAAAACTGGTCGATTTTGGCCTGTCTAATTACTATTCATGAGCCTCTCTTCTGATTGGCCAGTGTTTTCTGAGTGATGCACGAGCAGGCCAATCAAATATAACGACGTCACAATTATTTCACGCCGCTAGCTAGAAGCGAAACAAAGGGAAGACGTGAGGCGGCTCATTCGAAAGTTTTGGCTACATAAGGAGCTTAAAATATCATCATTTTGTAATGGTGGGTGCCAGAATAAATGTAATACAGCCGCAAACTAAAAATATGATCGCATACCCGATGCCTGGCAAAAAAAACGTGGACAGCTGTGGTTAAATGCGATAAAACAAGCGGACTTAACAGGAACTCATACTCATGTAAAAAAAAAAAACCTAGTATAAGTAGACACATTGGGATGCAGCGAATGTTCCTTTCTGTGAGGTTATGACTATATAAAAATGTTTTGTCTGTCCTGTTTTGCCCTCGGAGGTTGCCCCTGTGAGTTGTCAAAAAAATAAAATTCCCCTCTTATCGAGCCAGCAGAGGCGGTTCCTGTTAGACAAGTTTTGTCCACTGAAATCATACCAGACCAGCTCTCTGTTGTTTTTGAAAAGGATGAAAGCTTTTGCTTTCAGTTTTTCTCTTTAAGAATAATCCTCTCCAGGCCCACATGGGTTTTTCCTGCTAGTCAAGTTGCGTTCCCTGAGATCATGTATCTGTTTCTGCGGTTTCTGAAGATTCCATCATAGTATGCTCCTGTTAGCCATCTTCCAACTGTAATATTTAATTGATTCATACATTTATGTATCTGTTTATTTTATCAGGTCATTGCCGGTAAATGCATGAACTCCTTCAAATACATTTAACTGCAATACACACCTATGCACACAGCGTTTTTATTGGTTATTAACCATACTGGGGTCAAAAAAAGAGTGAAAAATGATTTACCACATAATGTGAAGTGAGATGGATAGTGTAAAAGAAATAAAAACTAATAGATATCTCTGCATTTACCTAGTTTTACACTGAGCTGTGAACTATGTTGTATTACAAGTTTTTTTTTTTTTTAAATATGATGTTAACATATGCAAAAAAACCATTCTGAAGCCAGGTTCAGAATGGTTTTGTTTTGTTGACCTATTAGAGGTGAAGATTTTTACAGAGGAATGTTGGATACATTATAAAAGCCTAAAATTTAAAAACTGACAGATGCCTGGAAAAAAAGTTTTTGCCAGAGGCAAAACTTACAGACAAAAATAGAAATATTCATATGGCTTATGTGAATTGCTTTGTTCATCATGTCCATTCCAGCAAGATGTTGTATTTTGCGCTGATGCTGTTGATGTGGAGATCATGGGATGGACTGTTGTTTCGTTTGCCTTCTTGTCCACAAATTGCATGGCTCTTTTCACCCAAAGCTTTTGTGGTTTATAGCAAAACGTTGAACCGTTGACCGTTTTAAATCTGTAAAATCTGTAAAAAGGCTTTTGCGGATCGGGGCAAATGAAACGACCTTTGACTGTTTTAAATCTGTGAATACGTAAAAGTTACAATTCAGCACGACAATACACAAATGAGAAAGTTTTTTGAAAATAAAAATTGTCAATGTACTATAATAAAGCCTAAACAAAATATGTAGTATTTTAAGTTATTAGCAAAGATCTATCATAAAATATATTGTTGAATAGATCCATCACAGCGTAATGTCTCCATAAGAAAAAAGAACTCACAAAACGGCAGTAATATGGCAGACGCCCGCTTCTTGAATTATGTAGCTGTCAATATCTTCCTTGCGGAGAACATGTTTTGACGTCTTGAGACAAGGACAGTTTGGCAGACCACTAACTGAAACACCAAAACAAAAACATTTTTAATACAGACATTAACAATTATTTGAAGTAATATTTGAAGTAATATAAAGTAAAGTATTTTTACTTTAAAATAAATTTTATAATAATAATAATTTGATATTATTTTAGGGCCAAATAATTATCATTATTATTTTACGGCCGAGCGGAGCACATTGCAATGTTTTTTGACTTTGTCAGTTGAGACCATCATTTTTATCCATAGTAATTTCACACTTGTCCAGTATAAATATGTTTGAATCCATGAAATATGGATAGCAGCCTGGTCTCATAAAAATATGTACCTCAGTGCACTTTTTGTGTAACGGTTTTTATGTACCTTGACGCTGAAGCACAGGTTCAAACCCCGTGAACCCTGGCACATTCTTATGATGGCACATTAATATTATATATATATATATATATATATATATATATATATATATATATATATATATATATATATATATAATTTTTTTTTTTTTTTTTTTTTTTTTTTATAAAATTTCATTTTGACAACACAAAAAGAAAAAGGATAAGGAATTATAATTTTTTTTACAAATACAAAAGATTCCTACTTTTGCAGGTGACTTGAGCGAGCAGCATTATAGCCAGGCACAACTTAGAGCTCATCATCTCTTGAGTCTGATGTGCATTAATTTGCCACTCCACAACCTGTACTTTATGAACGCTCACAAACAGGAAAACAAATGAGAACTTCCTTTCTGTGGCCTTCACGAAACCTGCATGTGAGTTAAATAAGCAAAACGTTCTAGAAACTTGGCAATAAAAAAACTACTGATCGTAACCACTATTTATGCACCTTGCTTATGTTAATGCCCTTGGTTAGATTTATAAATATACTTACATAGAAGAGTTATGTTTTGCCCCTTTCACATGAACCAAACAGCCTTCCCTCATCATTATGCCACACACACACACACACACACACACCAGGGTCAGAAACTAAGTTTTAAGAAAAACTGCACCAAAATTGTTAAAAACATCCCTTACAATTTAAGAAAAGTTAAATGACAATGTGGGAGTTTTTGTTATTTTTATTTATATTTTACGCTATATTTCTATAATATCACATGTATAGACTTAACATTAACATTAACATTAACAAATTGAAAAAGTCCAGGTAAAGTTCATCCTGCCCATTCCAGTCTGATGTTGTATTGAGTGGTGATCCTGTTTTAAATGTTGATGTGGAGTTTATGAGATATGCTGCCTTCATCTTATCCACAACATGCATGGCTTTTATATTTTTTCCCACATGGACACCAAAATAAATAAACAATAGGCTCTCTTTCAGCCAAGATCATTTAAATCAAACAAGAATCCTTTATTTGAATGAATGTTAAGCATAAACCTAGAGAAAATTCGAAATAGCATACACAAACACATAAAGCTTCTTACTTTGGCGGTTGACTTGATCGATCAGCACTTTAACCAGCAGAAGGGTTATGCCCTCTATTTGGGTCACCAAAACTTGCACTATTTGTGAACACTCGTAAGCAGAAAAAGGTACATCAGAACTTCCTCCCACAGAGATGTCAACTCACAAAGAATTTCTATAAAATATGAAACGGTCCAGAGACCTGGCAATAAACAGCAAATAACATTTATGATACCTGCCTCATGTGAATTCCAGATTAGATTGAAACGGGCCATCAGGCCACGAAACATCGTACTTTTTGTTACTGTTACTGTTTTTTTTTTTTTTTCCAATAAATAAATAAATGATTGTAATTGCATTAATCTCTCTGTCATGTTTTTCTTATACTGTACAGAGATAATTATGTTTAGGTTTAAAGGTAGGAGTGGGATTAGCGACTATAATAATATTTTTTAATGCTATGTTGTTACTAAAATGGTTATATTCCTGCATGTTTCAGTCAATTGTGTTTTCAATGTTTTTATATTCGCTACAAACGTGTAGGTTTACCTAAATCGTAATTATATAAAATATATGTAAATATTTTAAGTTTTTCAACAAAAATGCGTAGCAATTTGTATGTTTTAAATGTTGAAAAGCATCTAAATTGTATGTTTTAGCATCAATAAAATCTTAGGAAAACGACTTTTTGTGCTTGTAAATGTTACTTATTAATACCTACGTATAAACATGAGACCAGGCTGGACCTGGATGTTTCCTGATGACAGTGACCACTTTCAGCAGGATAATTGTACAGAAAGTGTTCAGGAATGGTACGATGAACATGGTAAAGAGGTCAAGGTGTCCCTGTAGCCTCCAAATTCTCCAGATCACATTTGACTGAGCATCTATAGGATGCAACACATCTGATCTACGGCCGCCATAGTGCACCAGAACACTCCAGCGTATTGGTGTAGAGGACACAGAGTGATGAGTCCAATCTATAGATAATGTGAAGATATGATTATGAGGCCATGGTAATGGGCAAATTTTGCCAGGAAGCCAGGGTTACACTTCTGCTCTTTTCAAAGAACATCTTTGGACATCAGTTTAATGATATATCTGAAGGGAGGTGCTTCTTGAGACATTATACTGGAGTACTAGTACAAGTACTCTTCCAGCAGCAGCCTAAGTCTCCCATCGAGGTACTAACCAGGTTGAACCCTCCTAAACCACGTAAGAGCTGCAGAGCGATGCTGCATAGGTTGCTATGATATGCAACCATCATCCCGGACCACAAAAACCTGACCTAGCTTTCATTTACCTCACTGACCTTCTCTCTTGTTTTAAATGAGAAATTCAGACAAGCTACACTCGTGTTATCTGACATATACAAATATCTCCATGGTATTCGGTAGGCTCAACAAATGTGAAATGCAACTAGGATTTGACTGACTTTAACATAAGGTCAACGGAGACATAAGTGACTTTATGGAAAACATATTGCCCACCAACCTATTGTTTACCCACCCACATTTCATCACAAAACTAACCGTGATCTGCTCCACCTCGTCTCAAACCGACATGTGTGCATGGAATATAATGCATCATGAAAGGGGAAGGGGGCTTTAATGTGCACAACTGCAGTTCTTCAAGTACACATGTGTTGTCTAACCATTTATCATATGCTAATGCCATTTTGGAAAAAAATATTTAAACGTAAAATATTGTACTTGAGCCAGACTGCTATAGTTTGTGTGACGTATTTATAGAGCGAAAGGGGAAACCCACACAACTATGTGGATTTAAGTGTCTAAACCCACACAAGGGTTAACAAAATGTGTAAACATTTTACTTTCTTCTACCCACTGACACATTCACAATCACTCATTCATGCACACGAAGGTAAAAATGACTCAGAATTAATGTTTGAATACAGCACATTTTATTTATTTTCTTTTTTGATTTACCAGGTTATTGTGAGCAAACGCGCGAGTGAAACATACATTTTATATCTTCTGCTTACAAACATATTCACACAGATGCAAACATTTCATCGTTAATTGATTGTTAAAAATAAAACCAAAAAATATTTGCGCTTGTAGCTGAAGGGATCGTTTCCTATTTTCATTTGGTTCATTTAGTTTACGTGATGTAGGCCTGCTAAAATAATTAAAACTAGATAAAAATGTATAGCAATAATAATAATAATAATAAATGGCAAAATTAAAATGATAGAAAACAAAAAGAATACTAATTTGAAATCTGAATAAAAAATTTAAATACTATGATAGCTCCTGTTGAGCTGAATAGAAAAAAATCTAAACCCATTAAAAAACTATAACATAAAACTATTTTCGCTTGTCTGTCAAGGGAACATTTCTCCTTTTCATTCAGTTTATGTTGATGTAGTCCTAATAAAATATTAGAATATTATATTAATAAATACTTACTGGTTAAGATCGGTCAGTGCAAGTTTCTTTCAGTTGAAACAGTTCAGATTTACATTTTAGTCTAGGACTAGGTTAAGCCTTGATTGTGAAACCGGGTGAAAATTTTGTTAAACTGAATAGAGAATTTATATA
Organism: Puntigrus tetrazona; assembly: GCF_018831695.1. Classification (NCBI taxonomy): domain Eukaryota; kingdom Metazoa; phylum Chordata; class Actinopteri; order Cypriniformes; family Cyprinidae; genus Puntigrus; species Puntigrus tetrazona. The sequence goes on along the minus strand of NC_056722.1, from coordinate 20,594,957 downwards.
TATATATATATATATATATATATATATATATATATATATATATATATATATATATAATCATGCATGAGCATTGTAATATTCTCAAATATACTTAAATAAAGCAAAAAACAAATACAAAAATTACAGGAATATGAGTTCGCAAAGTTCAGGTAAAGCAGTAATAGTTCATCCAGCGGTATTCCAGTGTGATGTGTTCTTCAGCGTGGATGCTGATGCAGAGATTACGGGACGTGTCGTCATTTCAGCTGCTGTCTCCTTTTCAATGGCTCTTTTCACCCAAGGCTTTTGCGGATCGGAGCAAATGAAACGACCTTTGACTGTTTTAAATCTGTGAATACGTAAAAGTTACAATTCAGCACGACAATACAACAAAAACACAAATGTGAAAGTATTTTGAAATCAAAATACTTTATACAAATAACGAAATGACGTAACGCAAATAATAAGTATTTTGACATATTAGCCGAGATCTATCATGAAATACATGGCTGAATGGCTGAGATCCATCACAGCGTAATGTCTCCATAAGAAAAAAGAACTCACAAAACGGCAGTAATATGGCAGACGCCCGCTTCTTGAATTATGTAGCTGTCAATATCTTCCTTGCGGAGAACATGTTTTGACGTCTTGAGACAAGGACAGTTTCGCAGACCACTAACTGAAACACCAAAACAAAAGCATTTTTAATACATACATTCATGTTGACAAAAATTTTTTCAAACTAACATCCTATATTTCAATTAATATAAAGTATTTTTTTTTCCAAATACACAAATGTCCTTACTTGGGCAGGAGAATTGAGCAAGCAGCATTAGAGCCAGGCACAGCAGAAGGCTTACAGAAGCGCACCTCATCTTCTCTTGTGAGTCTGATGCGTACTATCTCGGCTCACCACAAACTCACACTTTTATCAACACTCACAGATCGGAAAATGCCTCAGAACATCCTCCCACAAAGCTATCACCTATCTTGGAAACAAAAGACCCCCCTCATCACCTCTCAAAACGACCACCGGCGTGTACAGGAACATTCACAACTTTCTAAAATTCAGTGGTTTGCATTACCATGAGAGCATGCAGGAGTGTCGCAGGGTGGAAAGTACCAAGATGTTCACGTAATGAAGAATAGAATAAATAATGAATGGGACTGACTATTACACGTAGCCCGTTTCTCTTTCACTAAATGGTTACGCTCTTGGTAATATATAAGTAAGAAATTGTTCAATTAAAAGTTATTTTATATATTAAAATATTTGCTTATAATATGTGTACATGTGTTATATATTTATTATGAGGTAATATTTATTGAGAAAAATAAAAGGCATTGTAAACATAAAGAAATTGCTCTTCATGACTTTCTAACTTGGTAATATTGAGAGCTAGTGTTGGTTTCCTGCAGCCTGCTGGTGTGGTTAGTGTTTAGAAGGGGCTGCTGTGACAAAGTCTCTGTGGTCATTCACCCAACTTGGGGGGAAATACGCATTAAGCATACTGTGTGTATGCTTTTTCCAAGTACAAAGGACACAATTTCTAATAATCAAACCCATTAAGTCACAGGCAAGCGTTTCGTCTGGAAATAATTAATGTGATGATAAAAAATGGAAAAACCTATTTAAATAGTTTAAAGTTGAATTGTTAATGCAATTTATTGATATTGAAATCAAATACTTTCCAGTGAGTGTTTAGGTTTGAAGGCCTTAATATTGTGAAGAGACATCAGGTTTAATATTGGGTAGTTATTTTCCATAAAATAAAGGATCTACACGCTGTGTACTGTGTACTAGACATTTTTTTAATTAATTTCATTTTCGCACTAGTTTATATAGCTTACTGTCTACCTTATGCATATACATTATAGGTAATAATCTTCATAGTTTTTGCTTATAGTGTACATACATTTACAGTATAATCTATCTGTATAGTATGTTCATAACCACCCATCTCTATATTATACTAATAATATTTATGAACCATTTTACAGTTTTTGTGAAGTTGAGGCTTAAAGGAAAACTCCACCGTTTTTATTCCACTTTTCCACTACTCCATATTCCATATTCCACTATTCTTCTCTCAGCTCAGACCAGTTAATACATATCTCCTGTCTCCGTGCATGCTCTTAATCACTTTAGCAGGCGGTGCCACTACGTTACCGTTAGCTAAGATCAATTAATTCCATAGGATCCAAGCAGGGATGAATTTAGAAACCGCCAAACACTTCCACGTTTTCCCTATTTAAAGACGGTTACATTACTAGTTACACAAGTAAGTATGGTAACAACTGATAACAAAAGATAACTAACTGTGATAACTGTGAAAGCACTTCACAGCACTTCGACCTAAGTGCAAAGTTCCTTTCCGCCATACATGGTGGTTTGGATGCTAAGTAATGAGTGGAGCTAAACTAAACGTTCATTCATTTATCATTTCCTCTGATTTTAGGCATCACTCACGGTTAAGGTTTGGGTGTAGAAACACACCAAGACCAATTTTTGGATTAAAATGTTGTTCCAGGGTCAACAAATATGTTAACCTATGAATGCATCGAGCTCAGCAAAATCAAGACACGCTGTACATTACACATGCAATAACAATACAGTTAAAATCTAATTTTACAACGTCCTTGTTACACTTTTATATAGGAATAACAATAAAGTATGCAAACTAACCTTAAACCTTACTCCTAACCTAAGTAATCTTAATTACACCGTAACAAGGATACCTTTAAAAGTAAAGTGTAACTTGATATTGTAAAATATTTACAGAAAGCATAGCTGATGAGATTAAGTGGGCATCTTTTGACGTGCATATAGATGTCTGACAAACTAAGGAAAGTCATTGTGGTGTACTGCAACATCATGTGACCTTTCGCATGTTCTGTGTAAAGATCGAATGAGGCTTGGCAGAGCCTGCAAGTGGCCCACAACATTTCTAAGGTCTAAGACACATTCCTCTGCACAGCATGTGGCACGCTATCACTGAATGCAAGCATTTGTGATTTCCGCTGAGCCAGACCGATTGATTGATTGACTGATAGATCAGACCTTTCTCATACCTGACAGGAAATTTCTTTGCAGCAACACCAAGCATGGACCAGAAATATAACAGCAAAACTACAGATTGTGGTGTAGCGTTTGAGGGCACCAAGCTGAGAAAACTATTTACACTAGAAAAGGTTTTATTGCATATCACTGGATATAACACGATGCTCTTTAAAACCCTTGATCTTGAAGCCTGAGCTATAAATGTCAAGTGACTAATCACCATGGAGCCGGAAGAAAACGACTTCATGACCACAGTGACACCACAAAAGCCTGTATACTGTAAGAAAATATCACCATTGTAGTTTATGTTTTAAAATTGTGTTATTTCATCAGAATGCATTGCTTTTTTTACCTGAATGAAGGTGTAGTTACAACATAAACCAGTAGGGGGTTGTTGATGGAGCAGGAACTGTTGGTCTGAGCCGTAATTCACACATGAATAATCAGAATAACAGAGAATGTTAACAGCCACTGAGCACAGAGTTAAAATATAATTATTTGTGTATAGCCATTGTGCATCTCCAAGCCTCTTGTTTTCAAATCAAACAGGTAAAATTAAATCAAAGAACATTTAGTCTGTCTTGCTCAGATGAAATAGGTTGTGTAAAATGTGATGAACATAAGTCTTCACACCTATATTTGACAGAATGTCGACAGAAACAGGAAAGGGGGGGGGTTGTCAGTGGTTGTCGAGTTGTTGCTTTTCAAAGGGATGAATAAAGTGCAATACAAAGAGAAATATGAAGTGTGAAAATGCAATAGAACTAGATATTTAACCCATTAAAAAAAGAAAATGGGCTCTCAACGTTCAAAGAGACATGGGCACTCAACAGATGGCAGCATGTAACAAAAAAGAAAAAAGTAAAATAAAGTCTATCGCCAGGGGGCGCTGCTGGCACTAATAATGTTTATTTAATTACACAAATGATAAGTGGCGTACCTTAAAATGTACTGCGGTCAACAGATTAAGTGTGCAGTCCGCAAGTTCACATTTTTCACGTCTGAATATTTTGTATTTCCTGTTATCAGCATTCATCTGTGGTTTGGATAAGTGCTAACTGCTAATAAACTCAATAAATCAAAAAAGAAACAAAGTCAATCACGAGGGGGCGCTACTGGCATTCATAAATGTTTTTCTAATTGCACAACTGATAGGAAGTCATGCAGGCCTGCCTTAAAATGTACTTCTGTCTCAGTTCAAACACACACACTCTCTTCATTTAGAATAAATGTTCACATAAACAGCCTCAATATAGTGAAGCTCACTTAGTGAAGCCAGGCTAGCAGAGATAGTTTCATATTCAAAGAAATGTGTAAACATAACTGTTTCGTATTATTCTGGGTAGCACCCTTACACAAATTTATCAGGGTAAGTCTCCGTCCACATACCATAGGTACCAAAGTGTAATACTTCTGTGTATCACCATAAAAAAAAAAAAAAAAAAAAAAATATATATATATATATATATATATATATATATATATATATATATATATATATATATATATATATATATATATATAATAGAATTATAGAATTTAATTAAATTACATAAAATACAATTAAATGAATTAAAATAAAAGTAATTATTAAATGAAAATAAAATGCCAGAAAGATTCTGAAAGTGTGTCGCGTTGTTATTTTAGTACTTGTTAGGTATTTTGGTGGAAACTGGTTACCATGGTAAATGTTTGTAAATCAAGCAATGACTCGTATAAAGCCTATTTTACTCAAACAAGTGATGATGTATATCGATTAGTCATTGCAGATCATGGTGTGATGCTTGTTCTCACACAGTTATCACAAGGGCACCGTCTCTGTCATTATAAGGTTTTGAATCAAATGCCCAGTTACACAAATGTGTGTTTCTCTATCTGTGTTTTTTATAACAAAGTTTAATTATAACTAGTTTTATATCTTTCACACAGGGAACTTTGCTTAGCTGAGTAAAACAATGTATCTAACAGCGCATGACAACTCAGTAAACAATACGCTTATCTGTATAAACAAGCTTCAAAATCTTCCAAAAAACATATGTAAATGTAAAACTATAGTAGGCTATACAGTGCTTCTCAAAAGAGGATGTGATGCAGATTCTTTCATGTCTGTATATTTTGTTATCAGCATTCATCTGTGGTTTGGCTAAGTGCTAACCGCTAACAAGGCTAAGGTTACAAGTCAGAGATATTAAAGCACAAGCATTGTCTAAATGAACTCAAAGTACGCATAAATGTTTACAGTGTTATACTATTAATAATATGACAGTTTAACAGAAGCTTGATTCCGACTTTTACTGACATACGGCTGTAGACTTTGTTTCCATTTTGTAAAGCACACATTTTGAAATGCATGAGGTTAAATGTGTGGGCCACCATGAGGGTGCATATAGCGTATGAAGAGTGTTATTAATATAGTTTCATTGACTAAGCCGTAAGAAACGTGGGATGATTTCATTTTGACTACTTAGCAACTCTGAGCTGTGGTTTTAGTCTTGCTTTGCATTCTTTGCATGCATCGCCTACACGAACACTTGAGCTTTCCTTAGAAACACTGCAACACAAATCAACCCAAGGGTCACAGAGACTTTTTAATGCGTTTGAATGTTTAAAGCCGCTTTTTAAAAAATCCATGTGACAATATCAGTCCTAGACATGGGAGTAAAGGGTGGAGAATATTTCAAGATGACAGTCTGTCTCACTCCCAGGACAGGGATGAGGTGAGATCCAGGAAACCAGTGACCCCTCTTACAGCGTCATCCAGCTCCTAAAATAATCCTTGTGTCAAAACACAAAATGACTAGATGACTTACAATGATAAATGATAAGGATATCAGCACTGAGACACACACAATAATAAATAAACAGACAAATAAATAATAAATAAGAGTGAGCATTAAATTATTTTTGAGATGCACCAGTATTAAAATTTAGTCTGATGTGATAATTATTCATACACATTTTTTTAAATTAATATATTCATTTTAATGTAAAGGATATGAAGCAACACTGTACATATAATGTACAGTATGAAATAATGGATATTCACATTGGGATTTGCTAAAAATTAAATGTATATTTGCACATGCACATCTACTTGACAACAATTTAGATTCAGAACTACTGTTTACTTTTAACTACTTGCTTATTAACAAGCATATTTGTAGCATATTAGGATTTATCATGCGCATATTCATTTATTATTATTATTATTATTGTTATTATTATACATTACCATATTTTAGATTTTTGTAACCATACACTATACCTAAACAATAGTACAACTACCTTTGTTTTTACGTTTATTGAGGAAAAGCCTTAGTTAATAGTGAATATGTGTTATATAAATTATAATATATAATTTATAATATAAAGTGTTATTTTATACTTTATTTATTTACCCATATTTTTATACTTAACTAATCTCTTCATTATTCGGGTTTAATATTTAAGAAAATAAAACTCTATATCACATGGTACCAATACATATCATGCATTCCATGTCTAATTCTTGGTTTGATATTAATAGTAATACTTCTTTTTATGAATATGTTTATATTGCTAAACCGGTCTGCTATATTGTATCGTACACTTTGCATTGTATACTTTGTACTTGTTAATCTATGTAGATGTACACTGTGTATTGAGATATATTTTCATGAGTATATGTTTGCTGAGTCACAGCAGTTATTTGAGAATGAGTCTGAGACTGAGCTTTTTAAATTCCATGACTATTAACCCAGTAGTTCCTCAGTCTCCTGTGTGTTGGTAAAGCAGCACAAGACAGAAAAGCATGTTGGCACTGCGGCTAATCTATAAACCACAGAAAGACAATGATGGAAAAAATAGCCCCTCACCTTTCAAAACTACATGAAGCTTTGATATTACCAAAATGATGCAGAGGAAAGCTCTAAAGACATCCTCTTAAAACCATGACGCTGCTGTCATGTGACTGTGGGGATTTCCTGTCCTGACTCTGACTAACGGCTCAAACTCACTTGGACTATAACTGTCCATCACACATAAAAATAACTCATCTTGGCTGGAATGTATTGCACCGGATGCTAATTTTGTATGTGGTATATTCCCTTATTACATATGTGTACAAACGAGAAGAGGATGTGGAAAGTGACATTCACAGCCTTTATGGTAAGACCAAATATGGCAATGAGGCATACTGAAGACCAGGGCTAGTGGTCACATTGAAAATGATCACGAAGGCTTTTTCTATGCAGCTGCAAGGTGTAGTCACACGTCCGAATTTGAAAAAAAAATTCAGTCTGTGTGTGTGTGTGTGATTACTACCGATACCTTCAATGTTCTGCATTTATTATATTTTTTTTCACTGAATTACATTTTGCTTTATTTAATTATGGTCACATTGATCCTCAGTAGTGAATGGGTGCCGTCAGAATGAAAGCTCAAACTGCTTGATGGATTTGTTTATTACAAACACAAATCTTTTGGCTTCAGGATGTTAATCTGGTGGCACCCATTCACATCAGAGGATCTACTGCTCAGCAAGTGATATACTGCTAAAAATCTGTTTTGAAAAAGAAACTAATAGGGCTGGGCACACATGATAATTTATTATTGTGATATAATTTTTATTAATAAGACAGTTACAAGAGTTAGATAAATGTTTGATATATTTCTTGCCAAAAGTGGAACAAAACAGTATTCATACATATTTTACGAGGTGGCTAATTAGTAGAAATGTATACAGCCTCACTTGCACAAATGACAAACTTTATAAAATATGTTCAAATTGCTCTTAGATCAGGCTGATATTTCCAACATGATAGAGCGTTAGCCTTTAGTGACAGTCCCCGAATATCTGAATTCTGAATATATGTCACAATATATACTTGAAGCAACGTAATAAAAACACGGCAATATGTATCTATGCCAACATACAAAAATGTGCCAGGGTTCAGGGCACTACAGAGTGAGCATTTCTCTTTGAAACCGCAACGAAACTTGCAGTAAAGTACGCAAAAACAGTGTTGCAGAGGTACATATTTTCATGAGAGCAGGTTTTGATCTAATTATATGCTAAATGGAAGACCATTTAGGTTAATTGTAATAAAAGAGTCAATGCTTTACATATAATGATTTAACTCATCCATGTTTACATACAGCATTGGGTACACACACACACACACCCTGAGCGTTATTTATGTTGTGGTCTTGGTATTGAAGGTGGAAGAGAGCGCTGGTAAATTATTTTCCCCACCTACACCTCCTGCCAATATTGAGACTAGGAAGCATGGCTTGCGAGTCCAACCCTTTAACCCAAGGTTGTTACAATTTTTATAGATGCTAATATTTGAAAATAATAGAATATAGGAGATAGAATATCTCAAGGAACTATCTGAGAAAAACTATCTGTTGCTTTCGAGTTTAAGGACTCTCTCCCTCTTGAATTGAATCTGTGAATAAACTCACCTGCTAATTGAATCCTTGTCTGCCTTATAGACCAGTTGTGACAACAATCATGGCCTGGCCAGGTCAACACTTTACATTAAATTACATTACAACACATTAGCACACAATTCTGTAATTACAACAACACTTATAACAGCATTTGATATTTATACTTCCCTATTAAAAAGTGTAACAGCAACTGGCAATCAAAAAAAATGTAGCAATTTAAGTTACACATCGAGATTTTTTAACATATTACAATTGTCACGTAAAACATGTTTTGTTTACCATCAGAGACAATTTTCTTAACTTCACTTTTGAACAAATGTACATCTGCGTCCTATCTCAAGCTGCTACTACTGTGAACTCAAGGTGCTCAAAAAGTAATATTTTTAATATTTGCTGAAGATTAAAAATGTGCCCTCAGGCAGAACCTGATTTTGCAGAGTGCGACGTGTTCCTGGATCAACATCTTTGTTGACCCTGGAACAACATTATGATTAACCAATCAGATTTGAAGAACCAGTTTATAGTATTTGTAAAGTGTAGGTTTACAGTCAGTGTTCTGATTCAATCTGATTTTAGGCACTAGTCATAGGAAGCTTAGGTTTATCTGACCTAGGAACACATTCAACTCATCAGGACGTGTCATTGGAGTCACGCAGCACAAAACCCATTGTCACTCATTACAATACGCAGAGGTTAATGTTCTGATGATAAAGAATAGTTTTGAACCACAACTTTAAAAACTACAGCTTTTACTTGAAAGTAAAAATCCTCGCTAAAACGTCTTTATCTTGAAGCTGTTGAAAAAAATGTATTATTATATCATAATAATGTATTATTGTATTATTATATGATCCTTAACAAATTTATCATTGCCCATCACTAATCTTGAATACATTTTCAGCAAAGTTTTTACATTTTTTTGTATTTTACCCATCAGTTTTTTTTCCAAAAACAAAAAAAAGTACTGGCCTAATGTCTGCTTTTTTTCTTTTCTTTTTTTTTTTGCATGCAACACTTTTTTTTTCATTTGAACATTTTGCACAAAGGAAACATGCTGTGGTTTGTTCTCACAAACTGCTGTGTAGTTAAATTATTACTGGTTTCACTTTTCAGTCTTTCACTTATATCCTTACTGCATAAATTATTTGAAACTGTTAAAATATAGTTTACATAAACTGTTACAAAATTTAAATAAAACCCATTTACAGCATGAATCCATTTTCCGTGCCATGTTTTTGGCTTGTCCTGAATAACTATAATAAACCCATAATAAGCATATATATTCGGTGGGTAGGTATTCTTCATAGACACAAAGTAACTCCAGCTTTAAGCTTTAATCATGTACCCCTTTTTTCAAGTTTTAAGCCTAATCCTAGACTAAAATGTAAATCTGAGCTCTTTCAACCCGAAAGAAACTTAAAACATGCATTTGTTGTTTCAAATGATGCACATCAGTGGTTTTTTTCCTATTTTCTTATTTTGTTTTAGGTCGAGCCCAGTCTAAGAAACCAGGCCATATTGTAATAATACACTTGTTGACAGTGTTAACTCATTCTAGCAAAATGTAGGAATACCTACAGAGCATCATCATCCTAATCAGACTATAGCATGACATGATTATTATTCAGTTTTGTATTTTTGACCCCTTCGTACGTCCAAATGACAAATTTCACCCCCCGCACACGGCGATACTCTCCTGTCATCCTTGACACGTCATATCAGATAATTTTGCAGAATCATTTAGCTAATGTTTCTATGAAGCAACAACTTAGATAACTGTAAATGTTCGTCTTTTGGAAGTAATTGCAGTGACTCTGTTCATGTCATGCTGCAGAGTGATTAATCATGGCGTAAGTTATTCCATTGTGAAGCATGAACGAAGACAATACTTCCCCTTTCTGAGGACATAAAAAGCAATAGCGGCCCAAAAGCAGCAAACAGTTTTTGGAATCTAAGAGAGCCCAGGATCCATCGGCAAACATGCACCTGTCCTCAGCACCTCAACAAATGATCTGTTTGCTTTCTTTGGTTATATTCCTGTGTGCTTTTACATCAGGAGGTGAGTGTTCTTTTAATTACCGCACTGCCATACACAAACTGTCATTTGCATAAAGAAAATTGTTACATTTAATTGAAAAGAATCTTATAATATAAAAAAAAAAGGTTTTCAACAATAAACCTAATTAAATTAAATTTAGAACAAGGAAAAAAAGTATTGGTCAATAGCTTAAGAATACTCTGCTCAAAAGAACTTTTATGCGGTTTTGCTTTATTTGAAATTGAGCTAAAATGGGAGAAACGTTTATGTACGGATGTGTTTCTGTCCGCTTGCAGTGATCTCTCATGACCCTAAATGGACGACCTGCTGCGAGAACCTCAAGACTAAAGAACCAAAGATTAAAATCATAAGCTGTCTCACCCTTCGAGCGACAAGCAAATGTCTCGAGGCTGTGGTGTAAGTCAGTCCATTTAAAAAATAATCACCTGGCTGTCAACTCTCTTGTCAAAAATCATTTTGCTGCACATATTTTTATTTTGTCAGTATATGCGGTCTAAATGCATTTGACCCTTTCATTTTCACAGGTTTGTTGATAAAAACAACTGGCTGCACTGCATTGATCCTAATGCTACGTGGCTCGATCAAAGAAAAGAGCGTCTACGAAAGGTTAGTGTTCACAGATTATGACGTATAATGTAAAGCGTGCAAAGAGTAACGCAGAGCGACTGAACTGAATAAAATACAACAACCTCAGCACGGTTTATAAAAACACAGTATACTGTATATTGGTTTAAAGGGCCACTTCCTAACCTGTTTTTCTTCTGTTCTAATTCAACAGTATGGCGTGGAGTGTATAAATTCATCTAAATCTATGTAGAGAACAAACATCTGTGAACTGTTAGCCAGAAAAGCTATACCCTGTACTACACAATTCTGCTCTTAACCGTAAACACGCACGACTCTTCTTTGCTGTAATATGTTGAACGTATTGCGCAAAGGAAAAAACACGCAGTTCGCTTTCACACTTAGCTGCAGTGCAGTCTAAGTACGGTTATCCATTTTTCTTTTTATTTATTTTTCAAATATTGACGTTCTAGTTTTATTTATCGTGCTTAATTTATTAACCTTTATTTTCTTTTCAAAATTGTATGTATTCTGCATTTGCTATAAGTACTATTTTTTGTTTGTTTAATTTATTTTTTTATTTAAAAGAGTATATATTTATTTTCCTATAATGACATATATAATATTCATTATTTTTCTCTAACTTATAACAAACGCCAGTTAAAGTGCTTTGAGCTTATTGGATGTAATATGTATGAAAACAAAGAGAAAGTTCAATAAACACTTTAAATATTTGCTTCTAGAATCACGTTCTTCTAAAAACTATTTTTATTAACTTTCAATTTTTACATTTTTGTTTATTTCTGAATTTCTCTTGTGGCTGTCTTAACTTTTGATAAAAGGCCTGAGGCCTACAAAAATGAGGAGAGGTTATTGACGTCTTATGAACTGATTTAAAACCATCAGAACATCTAAGGAGGGTCTTTGTGGGTAGCGTGTGTATTTTCTCACAGATTTAAGCTAGAGGTCACAGTACAGATGAGACAAAAACACTCTCTCTCTCTCTCTCTCTTTCAAACACACACACACACTCACACACACACACTCATACCCTATGACTGTCTGATGAAAAACAGAGTCACATGTTCCGTTTCTCTATACCACTCTAATGATGGGAACTGTGCATCATCTTCCTCCAGACTAATAACAGTCAGACATGTCTTAGAATGTGCTTGTGTAGGAAATGTTTAGTCTAATGCTGTGAGAACTCATCTCAGACTTGAAAGTAATCACCAACGTGTCCATTACAATCATAAATTAATGATAATTAATTATAAATTAAAGATAAATAAATGAATAAAAAAATAAATAAATAAATACTACATTTTAACCATTGTATATCCCTTTTAACCCTTCTTGTGTCTGCCAAAAACCTCTTTTTTATTCTCATCTGATCACAGAAGCAAGTCCTATTTTATGTTGGAGGTTCGTTTTTAAATGAAAGCAGAGGCTATTGATTGTTTAACAGGTTGAGGCTTTTATCTCCAAAATTCAACTAATCTCTGCCGTTCTCCAGCTGTGGTCACTCAAACTCTCCTCACTGTGTATTTCTAACATGTTTAGCTGATTGAAACATCACAATTATTGATGTGATGACAGAAGTGGGATTTTTAACGCTTTTAATGCCATTTTTTATTTAACGAAGATCAACAGTCTTTTGCTACACTTCAAGGCCTGTATACTTAAAGCTTCTAATTAACTCATGATTAACAATTAACTAAATAACTAACTAGGAACCTTAGTCAACTAACTAGCAATAAAATAACTAACTAGGAACCTTAGCATAAGAGTGACACAGGACCAATCTGAGAGCGACTCTTGCGAGGAAAAGACACAAACTTGTGTTCAAGGGGAAAAAAGGTCTATTTTTTCCAACTAAATGCCATGCTATTATTGCACTAAATGCCATAATAAAGAAAGAAAACAAATATTTTAGTAATCTGTCAAAAACCTGAAAAATAACAAACTGAAAAAGCTAAATAGTCTTATATGTTTATCTCCAATAAAGCTGAGACAATTAGATCCCTTTTAGACAATTAGATTCTTAAATCCAGGAATAAGAATCAAATTACATAATTCTTAGAGTTTTAATACACTTAAGAGTAAAATTCTACTCAACTATATTCTCTTTTTTTTACTCAATGTGGTGATGATTAGGGGAATTTGGCTTTTGTTTTACCCTATATTTATACCCCCATGAAACAGGAAGGAATATGACTGGAATATTTCATCCACGGAACACAAAAGAAGATATTTGAAGGAATGTAAAATGTTTTTTTGGTGTATAATAACGTTCATCTTTTTTGAGTGCTTTTGTTCTGTCTTTCATTCATTTTATTACACATTTTATTACGTTATTTTTGTTTTTATATATCCAATGTCAAAATATATTAGACTTCCATGAATGTGTTCCAGTCTGTCAGTAAACGTTGGCGTCGTGAGGACAAACCGAAACGGTGGCCTGTATTTCAGAAGTATCTGACAGTATGGAGCAGCTGAGTGTGAAAATATTGTGAAATGGAAAAACCTGACCCATGCCGTCCCACCAGCTAGCAAAACTCCCCAACATACATCCTAAAGGGTGAAGTAAGCTCTGCCTTCCTAGTTTGCTTCAACTGGTCAACTTTATAAGATGAAATATATTTAAATTACTGAATTAAAGGGGGGGGGGTTATTAGTACACTAAATTTGTTCTATTGGCATATTAAAAGTAGCCAAACTAAACTAACAGCAAGGTTAGACATTAAAAGTCAAGTAAGATTTTTTTTCCCAAGCAGGTATTCCCCATCTGCATTTACATATATTAATTAAGCACTTGACATTTACGCCTACTATGACAATTGAGTTCACTCCCAATATAAACTACATGAAAATCTAGATATGTTGATGTAACAGAACAATGATGAAATCATCCATAAAAATAAACATGGCCGCAATGAACAGGATGCAGCCCATGCGTTTAAGTTCCGCTTTATTGACTATTTAAGGCGAGCTAGTGAGAGTCTTGAATATATTCTCTCTGATACAAGAAGTGAACGCTGAAGATCGACTGAGACGATGGAGACACCAAGGGTCCTCGTGAGGAGTTTAACTGTTGCGGTGGTCATTGCATCTGTGTTCTGGACTACAACAGGTGAAGAGTTTTAACTGTTCATACATTACTCTATCTGCTGAAACAATGCAGAATATTGAGCTTTACCTGGTTCTCTTGTCTTTCTGTAACTGCAGCTGGAGATCTTCAAAGGGCAGATGCACATAACTGCTGTACTAAAGTCTCCTCATCATTGGTGAATGATCCCATCATCAGTTTCAGGTTGCAGCGTCAATCTCTTCCATGTGTGAAGGCCGTCGTGTAAGAATCAGTTCCTTTCTAAAGAAAACATGTCATGATTAGACATCAACAGCATCTGATGTTATATTTCTGTGTTTTCAATGTTTTCATTGTCTTTAACAGCTTGGAGACGGAGCGGGGAGATTTCTGCATTGATCCTAGACAAAAATGGGTGCAGGAGAAAGTTAAGCAGTTTCTGTAAGTTAAACCTAACAAGGATGATGAAACATAACAGAATCAGTAACAACATAAAAAGATTATAAAGTGTATTGTGATGTATTTAGCATAGCATTCTTGTATTCACACCTTTTTTTTTTACAGCAGATCTCAAAGAAACAAACCCCAGACTTCCACATCATCCTGAACATCATCTACTAGTGTCCAAACTCATGAGAGAGGATCAACACAAACAACTAACATCTCATCAGCCACGAATGCCTAAAAAAAAGCTAATAATGAGAACAAGTAGATACGAATTTAAAAACTAGGTATAAAGTTTAAGAAACCTTGTTGTAGTTTTTAGGATTTTTTTTTAACTATGCACATTTAAAACGAGTCTTTAAAATATTATAAATACATGTTGGACAATTTGATGGTGACCATTGTTAATCTGTTCAGAAACTGAATTATAGTGAAACTGTTTTGCAATAATTGTGATTTTAAATATTTTGTATTTCACATTGAAATATATTTTACTTAATGTCCAAGTAATAGACTTGTCTCATTAGCAAGAAGACAGACGTGAGTCTGAGTGAATTTTAGAATGATTTGTATGAGAACATACCTGGATTTATTTTTTCTTTATTTGATGATGTAAATGAAAACTGCAATATGAAACTACAAATAAACTGATCAGCATCTACTGGATTTGCTTGTGGTTGATGTTTCTGAATGTGTGCAAGAGGTCCTTCATCAGACATGAAGACATCTTTTCTCTTTGGCTTTTTGAAGTCTTTTCTTTGTGTCTGGTTGCTGGCATTTCACTGTTTATGGTAATCTATGCTATTGGTTATGCACATTTGCTCCAGATAGATTCGAGTGCTAACCTTTACTATTTTTCCTTTTTCTATATATTAATTTAATTAATTACAAACAAAATAAAAAAAAATCATAAACCACATAAGATATTATAAAACACAATAGTTGAATGTTCCTTCAACTCCCTGTATTTTTATGTTTTCATTCAACTGATTGCTTTATTATTATTATTATTATTATTATTATTAGTATTATTAAGCTATTATTTTCTCTACAGTATAAGAAGGGGAAATTAAATCTGTCAGAAATCAATTATGATGTGATTATTTATTAATTATTCTTTTTCAAATTTCTTTTATGTATAAATGAAATTAAATATGGTTTATTGTACAGTGTTAATACGAGGAAATACTCCGTATTGATTTTTCATTGGTGTTTTCACCACACATTTTGAATCACGCATTGCAGAGTACATTTTAATGGGTTAAAGGGTTAAAGAAAACATAAAGAAAATTTGATTGTATTTTTCTGTGATATGTGAATATGTAATAATGTGGTCTTCAATCATCAAATATATGTATTAAATGTATTTATAAATGTATTTATAAATATAAATACTTAATACTTAAAACATTGCGAGTAACATTCAATTACTTGTGTATATTTAGGATACATAAAACAGCTATAGCTAGAAAGACAAAGCAGTTGGCCAATTTATTCTAAAACTGAATTTTTTTCCAGTTATAATTTCTCCCACATAATGATTAAACACAATATATCATGAAAAATGGGAAACGAAGAATGTGGTTGGAATTGTTTTTGCTATAAAATCCGTTAAGGTAAAGAACATTCAAATCAAAAAGTCACCACATCAACTTAAGTTTTGTTTTCAGCTAAACTCATTTAACCCCTAAACTCATTTCATGTGTTGTAGCGTGTTTTGCATTTGCTTGCTGGGGTGGATATTAGTTTCTCATAAATTACGCTGTTGGGCAAAACTGAATGTATTGCGGTAAGAGGTGTGAATGCTTCTGATATCTTGATGCAATGCTTTCAAAAAGTGGTGGTAAGTTTGTGACGCGTTACTTCCATCCGACTGCTGCTGCACTGTACCTCTTAAAAGACCTCCACATATTAACTCACCCACATAATCAACACCCGTTAACTTTTATTTAATCTGGACACCGAGAGCCATGGGCTGGACTTCTAGATTATTCACCATCGCTGTTCTGATTGCCCTCATGGGATGTTTCACTGGTGCACAAGGCAACTGTAAGTAACCAAACACCCAATATTTCAAAATCGTAGTCGCTGTTTATTCGTGTGCTCCTGGAAAAAAGAAACGTTAGAAAGAGCCCCAAATCTTCAGGATATAATACTGCTGCGATCACAGATTTGATTTTTGTCACATGGGCCGCAGGCTAACTCTTACTGGTTAGAGATGTAAAGGAAGTGAATATCCTGTCTTGAAAAATACTATATAACAACACCTAGTCTAGATAGCATGTACAAAACAGAAACAAGCTTGCAAATATCTTCATCTTGTGGTTATCTGAATATATTAAACCAACATCATGCAGCTCCGCTGGAAACTCGCTCTGATGATGATGATGATTCTTGCGTGTGTTACTGCACAGCAATCCAACTGTAAGTTTTTTTAAGTTATTTTTTTAATGCTAAATTTCTATTTCTATAACGCTTTTTGTTTTGATCGCTGTTTATCATTTAATTTGAGTTAACGTTTTTTACATTTATACTCAGATTTCATTAAATGAACACCAACTTGTTTTTGACTAGTATTTACGTTTAAAGGCCTCATCTACCAAGAATGCAAATTCTACTATCATTCTGTGAAAGATTATTAAACAGTTTCGGTTCTCATTAGCTTCCACCGTATGGAGCAAAAATACAATAAAATTCAATGGGAAATGAAACTGTCCACCGAAGAAAAACATAAATATTGGTTTAGAAAGAAATTCTATCAAATAATAACATTTCCTCTTTTTTTAAATTCATGAATCCAGTTGATTGAATTTTTTTTGCGATCTTTTTAATGATGGTGAATTTTTTTTTACAGTTTTTTGCATTCAGTAGCAGTTTTGTTTTCTTTGATGGAGCCCTTATCAAGATCAAGATCGCCTAGTTTTCACACGTATGCTCACAGTATATATACAGTAGCGATTTCAATATCATTCTCTCTTTCAGATCGTCGTCCCACTCGTGTCGGAGTGAACTGCTGTAGGGACGTGTCGAAAGGAAGAATCCCTTTCTCGGTTAAACTGATCGGATACAAGCGTCAGAATGCTCTGAGTCCGTGTGTGGACGCTATAATGTAAGCTCTCTCTACACAGTGTTATTTCACAGAACGTGCATGATATTATGTTTATTCCATTTCATGATTTCTTTTTTTTTTCTGCAGATTCTACACAGAGAAGGAAAAGTTCTGCTCTGATCCAAAAGCGGCCTGGATCGAAAACCGTACGAAAGGTACAGCTCTGATATTAATACGACCTGACGCTTATGCGCTTATTTAAAAAAAACCTCATAACATTATAAACTTTCCTCCAGGTCTGAAAGAGATTGTGGACTGAGCCAATGGAGGCCAAGAGGATGCTGCAAATATATCTACATATTAATAAATCTATCTGTTGAAAAGATATATCATAATATATATCACGCATGATTATTTAAGCAACAACAAAAGATAAGATAATGATAAGAAATGTTTATTTGCTTTGTTTAAGCTGCTTTGAAATTAAAATGCAATTTTTGAAAAATGCACATTCAAGCTATGCTTCTTTTCACAAGAACCTTCGGGCTGTATTAAATCATATTTCTGCTGAATCATTAGAGAAATAGTTCACACAAGAAGGGGAAATTCTTTCATCATTTACTCATCCTCGTGACGTTCCCAATATGTATGACTTTTTCTCTTGTGTGGAATGTTATAATGATAATATAATCTTTTTGTGACTTTTTGAGGCTTTTAAGAATTAATGGAAGTAATTAATACTGGGTAAAATATTCCTCTGCCTACTAACTAGATTGTTACAGTAACGGCTTGTACGCCATCTAGTGGAGAACAGCAACTAATGAACAGAGTAGGTCATGATGCATTTCATCATAAATAAAGTGTCACCTCTGATTAGTTCACTATCAGCTAAATAAATTTGATTTATGTGACATTTTATGTGACTCATAAACAGAAATAAACATGAACACGGTAACAGCACAGCCCCAAGCAAAAAGTTCAAAAACAACTTCAAGTATCAGTAAAAGACTTACTAACATAAAACCCTAGCAGCACCATAATCAAGTGGTGTTATCATAAAAATAATGATTTGATGTTTTTGGAGGTTTTTGGTCTTGTTTTTTGAGGGTGTTTTTGTTGTCTCTTGCTCTTTGAGAATATGTTACTCGTGACGTTTCACTGAGAATATTTGGGCATGCCCAGTGTCTGTGTCATTCAGTTTTTATTTTTTTATGCTGCTAAGAGAACCAGCGATGGCATGCATGCTGCAAAGTGTCAGAAGTGTATAAATATGTATAATTATGGGATCAGATTAACACAATAATTACCGCAATAATAAAATATGATGCATGCTTTTAGGAAGGCTAAACATGTCTGATATTGCTCTATTTCATCAACAGACATAGTTCCAAACAAAGTCGCATGAATGAATGGATCTGCAATGATGCAGAATAAATCAAGCAAGTCGATGATTCAACTTAGTCATTAAAGAAATAGTGTCAAAATTTGCTAATACATTTACTCACTCTCGGACCATCAGAGATACAGTTTTTTTCTTCACTAGAGTAAGTTGCATTTTAGATGAAACCAACGTCCTATAAGCTATAAATGAACAGACAATAAAGGTATATAAATAAATAATGTTCAGTTTCTTGCACAGACCAATCATTTTGCTTCATAAGACTTCAATATATTGTCCATTGCTTTTTATTATTTATATAAAAACAGGCAGCTTCTGACTTTATGAATCTCCAAGAACTATGGTTTTACCTAAAAATCATTACTTTTCTACTTAAGAAAAAAAAATCATCTACATTTTGGATGGTCTGAAGTTGAGTAAATTAACAGTTGAACTCAGACGTTTGATCAGGTTTGGTGAATAAATGATTCAGGGACAAAAGCAGGGCTTTGTCACACCGCTGGTGATTTTAGGTTAACTTTCAGGTGCAAAGATCAGAAATCAGTTTAAGGAGTAGAAATATTACCTCATAATGGAAAGATTAATTTCTTTCACAGATCAGAAGAGGCTCCTAAAAAGAAATGTAAGCATAGGTCAATGATTCAGGTACACATCATGTAACTTTTTGTCCTCTTTGGTTAAGTAACAAAACTGTATGTATTTTGTGGAAGAACAGTTTGTTCTTAGACTGTGAGGATGAAGAGACTCTCTCTAAATAAATCTATTGCTTATAAAAATCACGACTAGACTTAAAAGAGATAACTTGTATTGAACTGAATTGAATTTGAAATCTGTTTTTAGAATGCATTAATCATTAAATCAATAAATGATTAATTAATTGAGCAGTAATACTAATGGAAGAAGTTTTATTATAAACATATTTTCTCTCTCTGGCAGCAGACATTTCTCTATTCCTCTTTCCAGAGTGTTTTTTAGTTGTTGTTTTTAAATAGTTGATTCCACGGAGGTTTGAGTCTTCGAGATTTTGTGAGCTCTTGCTTTTTGTAACAGCTAATCTTTGCTTCTCCAACACCATCCATGTTTGGTGTGTTCCAAACGAGAAATATTGTGTGTTCTTTTGGTTTGGTGCGGTTTTTAAAAGTGAATCAGAAATTGTAAACAAAGCCACACTAAGGTCTAAGGTCTATTCTTTGGACAGATAATGTGATAATGTATTTCTGTATCTGAATCTGTATTTCTGTGTGATTGTTTTTTACTCAAAGTAAGAGTCCATGAATCAGCTAGCACTGTTCATCTCCTCCAGCTTCCACACTGAGCTCCTCAACCTTCTTCTCAAAGGGCAGAAACGTCATAATGATCCTCACACAATAATCCTGTGATCTAAACTCCAAAATGGTTAAAACTGCAATATATACATATATATATTTTATATTGCTAAAAATAATGATTGAATTCATTAAAAAAAGAAAAACTTATAGTGTAAGACTATAACTGTGTTAATCATCATATTTACCACATTTAAAAAGCACATGCTTTTTTAAACATAAATCTTAAGTCCTAAGCCTGGTCCTAGACTAAAATGCAAGTCTGTGCTGTTTCAACTGAAATAAGATTGCACTGATTTATCTTAAATATATCAGCGTCTTCGTTTTGTTTCATGATGCACCCCAGCAATGTAACGTTCCAGTAATGTTTATAAAAATTACTTTATAATTTTGGCCTAATCCTGGTTTAACCTAAACCCAGTCTGTGAAATCAGGTCAAAATACATCACACTTGTTTCCCCATTAATGCAAGATATAAATTTAGTTCTGTGTGGTCTAGCCTTAATCTAGAAATCCTTACTTCCTCCTTTCTGTCTTCCATGAAACTGTTCTTTTTTCCCCAGCCGATTTTACAGTGTAATAATACCACCTACTTGTGCTGCTATTTGTTGATATAGTTGATGTTTTCCTGATAATAACTGATTTTGTAACATTTCTTCCCAGAATTACCTTATTATTCACCATGTTTTGCTTCTTTTGCTTTTGCTGTTTTCCATACAAATGGCCTCTGCTTTCAGTCTGTAGGACAATTTATACATTTCCACTGTAATGGTATTCTTTATCGTTTTTATGAATGTGCAAACTACAGTCCTACAGACGGTTTTACTTTTGTCTTAAATCTTGGAATGCACACCTGGACTGATCTGTATAAAATAATAAAAAAATATTTAATTACTATACCCTTCTTCCTCTTTTTCCTGGGCCTCCAAACATTTTATTTCAAAATTGTGCATGTCTGATATCTCTTATCATTATACCTGAAAGTTAAACCAACTTTTCTATATGTATGTACAGGACAAGACACATATGATCGCATGATGCCATGCATTTAAAGCAGAAATACAGGCCCACAACATCAAAAAACAGTAGAATATTTCATTGTACGCTTGGGGTACTTTTTATCCCTGTGTTCACCTCATCCATCTTGAGTATTTTCTGGTATAAAGCATATATTTTAGTTTCATGTGACCATATATAAAGCCAGTCCAATTTGGTGTTCTAGTCGTGTCTAATAACTGAATATGCTGGAGTTTCATCCAGGCAGTTTTGCAACATTTTATGTTGACCGGAAATGATTAATTATTACCCTGATGGTGAAAACGTTCATTTTCACTACTCTAACTCTTTTCTTAAAGCACTTCCCGCATTTGTGAAGCTTAGTTGTCTTTTGCTGCACAAGAATTAATTTTTTGTTTTTTCTCATTGTGATGGATGATTAAAAAAAGGGCTTTGTTTTCTCCCTGGAGTGTTCAAGATTGAGAATATGTATTTTACTTATATTATTTTTGATTAATAAATAATATTAAATATTTTGTTAAATAAAAGATCATGATTAACAATGAAGATTAACTTCAACTTCAACTTCATCAACTTGAAACAAAGAAAGTAAAATAGTGTACCTTCAGCAAATGAGACCTTATTGTGAAGTGTTGTCAATATTTTTATAGTTTGAATATATTTCAATAGTTTTTATGCAATGTTTTAAAATCAGCTTTATAGTTGTACATTTGATCCAATGGCCGGGTTTCCAATGTTTTGCATTTCAGAAGAATCTGGCAGTGAACATTTAAGTGTGAAAAACTTGACCTGCATGCCATCCCACCAGCTATAGCAAAAATACCCGACAAACCACTTTGATCAGCTCTTCCTTTATATTTGGCTTCATTTGAAAACTGGCTGGTCTAGCAAGATATAATATATTTAAAAACCCACACTCAGTTGGTATGCCAAATTGTCCTCTTGGTATATTAATAAAGTGCTTTATCAGCATAAATGAAATATAAAATCAGTTCATTGACGGACAGCAAGATTTGAAATTAAATATCATGCAAGAAGAATCCCCCATCAAAAAGAGAATCCCCCATCTACATTTACATATATAAATTTAGCACTTGACATTTACACCTACTGTTACAATTGAACTCATTCCCAACCTAAACTACACGGAAATCAAGATATGGTAATAAAACAGAAAAACGATTAAATCATCTACAAAAATAAACATGGCCACAATGAACAGGATGCAGCTCATGCAGTTTAAGTTCCGCTTTATTGACTATTTAAGGCGAGCTAGTGAGAGTCTTGATTATATTCTCTCTGATACAAGAAGTGAACGCTGAAGATCGACTGAGACGATGGAGACACCAAGGGTCCTCGTGAGGAGTTTAACTGTTGTGGTGGTCATTGCATCTGTGTTCTGGACTACAACAGGTGAAGAGTTTTAACTGTTCATACATTACTCTATCTGCTGAAACAATGCAGCATATTGAGCTTTACCTGGTTCTCTTGTCTTACTGTCTTGTCTGTAGCTGCAGCTGAAGGTCAAAAGCCAGATGCACATAACTGCTGTAAGAAACTCTCCTCAGCATTGGTGAATGATCCCATCATCAGTTTCAGGTTGCAGCGTGAATCTCTTCCATGTGTGAAGGCCGTCATGTAAGAATCAGTTCCTTTCTAAAGAAAACATGTCATGATTAGACATCAACAGCATCTGATGTTATATTTCTGTGTTTTCAATGTTTTCTTTGACAGCTTGGAGACGGAGCGGGGAGATTTCTGCATTGATCCTAGACAACGATGGGTGCAGGAGAAAGTTAAGCAGTTTCTGTAAGTTAAACCTAACAAGGATGATGAAACATAACAGAATCAGTAACAACATAAAAATCTTGAAGTGTATTGTGATTCATTCAGTATAGTGTTCTTGTATTCATGTTTTTTGTTTGTTTTTTACAGAAGATCTCAAAGAAACAAACCCCAGACAACTCCAACATCCTCTACTGATAAAGTAGTTTTTTAAGTTAAACCCAGCTAGTATTCTTTAGTGTAGTATTCTTGTGTTCATGAGGTTTTTGTTGTTTTTAAGGCAAGAAATCAAACACACGTCACACAAACATCATCTATTAGAGACTGAACTCATGTGAGGATCTACTGAAGAAACGAGTGACTAAAACTCTTCACAATTTAAAGAAATTAACACTTTTAAACTTTTTTAAAAAAAATATGACAGCTTGCTTTTGTTTTTAGAAAATGTTTGTACCTTATTCATTTTAATTGAATATTTGAAATATTATGTATGTTGTCAGATAAATGTAGTGCAATGTGACACTGACAGATCAAATTATTATTTAGAAACTAAATTATGAACTGTTACAAAAGAGGTTAAAATTAATAAATAAAATATTAGTATATATTATATTTCACACTGAAATATATTTAAATCCTGGTAAAATCAAGAAGACTTGTTTGAGAACATAAATGGATTTTTTTGCAATGTAATAATTGGACAACTGCAGTCTGAAACTACAAATAAACTGATCAGCATCTACTGGTTTTGCTTGTGTTGATGTTTCTGAATGTTTCTGAAGGTTTCTGAAGGTTTCTGGATGTCTGCAAGAGGTCCTTCTTCAGGTTTTAAGACATATTTTCTCTTTAGCATCTTAATCTTTATCTTTTCTTCATGGCTGGTTGCAAGTTATTTACTATTTATTTATTGTTGTGTTTTGCACCCCGTACTACTTATTATTTATTTCATCTTTAATCAAATGTTAAAATGAGTAAACTGTTATAGTATGAACCTGACAATGTGTTGACAATGACATTTTTCACATATTACTTTATTATTTACCTTTCTGCTTAATTTACATGAATTTTAAAATATAATCAGCCACATTACATTAAAGACCTAATAGCTGAATGAGACAGTCCTTGAACTTGCATCTGTGTGTAAATTTTAATACTCTTGGCTCTTAATAGATTTGAAATATGAATGTGAATATTATTTTATTCCAATTTATTCCATTTGCGCTACCCTAATTTCTTCAACAAAATTATATTAAAAACAATAAATCATGGAAGATGTGATGGAGATGAGAATGTGGTCGAAATTGTCTGGAAAAAAAAAATAGAACCAAAAGTCTTTATACAATAACTGAAGAAGCACCCAGTTTCAACTTCAAAATCTGCTTTTTTTGTTATTAAAATTATTAAAGGAGTTGTAAGTATTTGTGGTCTTTTATTGCATATTATTTTCTCATGAATTAAGTTGATGGATAAACGGACTGTATTGTGGGTGAGAGTGTGAATGATTTGATGATCACTTGTCCAAAGTTATGGTGCTATTATTTCCATCTGACTCCTACTGTACATGTATTAAAAGACCTCCTGAACATCTTCATTCAGACCAAGATCTGTGTTTCACTAAACCAGACTCCAGACAATGTTTTCATTTTCTTTTCTTTTTAACATATTTATTTCTTAAAGTTATATATTCCTATGTTATTATTCAGATCTGTGGTATTTTTTCATATCCATCCATTATTAGCACACACTCATCACATTTGACTTAAATGAAGGGGACATTTATTACTCAGATGTAGTTCTTGTAATAAACACGAGGTGTCGCAAGTCTTGTGTTATTACTTGAGAAATGAGTTGAAACATTTTTTAAAAAGCCTATGTATTTGCCCCGATAATAAGAACCCTTATTAAAATCGCCTGAAATTTACAACCTTAAAATAAATATGAAATCTTAAAACTTTATATTTGCTGATAAAAAAGCACCTCATAACATGATCTTTTCCCCAGGTCTGAATGAGATACTGAACTAAGGATGTTTTTTTACACCCGGTCTTTTTTTAGGAGTCAAATACTTTCAATATTTGAAGAACAAGAGCACTTTTGTTATGATGCCACTTTTAGCAAGAATTTAAGATTATAGTTTTCTCTTGTTCTCTAGATGAAGGATGATTGAATGACATTTTACTCGTATGTCTTTGTCTCAAAAACCTAAAGTATAATGTTTGGCTTTCATAAATTCCTCCTTTTTGTTAGATTTACCTTTGAATTCATCACGAGCTTCCATTGTAGGGTTTTTACCACAAAACTTGGATTTTCAATGCCCTTTATTTAAAATGCAATATAAAAAGACTTGATACCAAACATCACCTTCAAATCAGAAACTAGATTGAAAACATCTTCCTTTTGTGGTTATCTGCAGTTTAAGTTCTGCTTTATTGACTATTTAACGTGGCCTCGTGAGGATCTTGAACATTCTCTCATACAAGTGAGCGCTGAAGATGTGAAAATGGAGACAAGAGGGATCCTCGTGAGGGGTTTGCTTGTTGTGACGGTCGTTGCTGTGATCTGGACTACAGCAGGTCAAGAGCTTTAACCGGTTCAACCTTGTTTCTGGTGGAACGCTGCTGAATATTCAGCCTTACTTCTTACATCTTAGCAGGTGCTCAACAGCAACAAGGAGGCGAGAAGAACAAATGTAAGTAAAAGCACTTATATATGGTAGTATTTGCTTACATAAAGAATTACCTGTGAAAGCAGAACTAATCATTTTCATAATTACTTAATTAAAAAAAGTATTATATGTAAAAATTGCTATTTAAATGCTGAAATAGCAATTTGTTGTTTATTGTAGATCATTGTGATAAATAATAATCTTTTTTTCTGCTGAATTTGTATTTTATAATGCCCTTTGTTGGGATTATTATGGATTACTACTTTTTAATGAAATTCATAATATATATAAACTGAATTACAATAAAACTAATGTAGTGTGTGAGCGTTTAGTATTGGGCGTGGATTCAGAGATAAGTGATTAATTCTACACACTGAACTCTACATGCTGTCTTCGTTTCAAAATGTATTATTATTTTTTATTATTACACAACAAACAAATCATTTCAAATCAGCTAATGTTTCTTCACATCCCGTGCATGTGTCAAGAATTTCTCAGCGCTAACCCATCATACAAATCATACATACTCCGATGATAAAGTTTTGGATTAGTTTGTTATATTTCTGGCATTGCTGCATCATATAGTAAGATATTTCACCCATCAATTAAAAAAAAAGTCTGCTAAGTATTACTTTTTTTTTTCAGCTCTTTCTTAAACAGACCAGATGTTTTGACTTTAAGTTGTATGTGATTGACTTTTAATGTCAAAGCATTAGGTCTTTTGGATCATCAGGAGATCAATATAACACTAACATATAAATATACATACACTTTTAATAGTGATTTTTCCTTGCTTAGTCCAAGTTGGTCAAACATAATTCATTGCAACCTATTTATACAGAGGATGTCCTACAGAAACACCGTCAGCAGACAAGTTTGATATTTTTTTGTCCACCTGGTTTGTAGCTTTTTTCTTTCTCATGCGATTTCTTTCTCTATGGCCTTTATTGTCATGTACATTTCAAATAATTAGTTTTGAACATAAATTTGGTAAAATTACACTCACTTTGAACACTCTATCAACAAACTTTCAATCAAGCTTGTGCAAGTTACGATGTTTTATAAATGCCCTTTTATAAAAACGTATTTCTTCACTGTGAATTTCTCTTTGTACAAAGATAATGGTCTTTTCCGCTGTACTCAAATCCTCAAAACAAAGTGTTGAAATCAGGTTTTGTGTCTCATTTCCTGCTGACAGATGCTGTTCGTGGGTTTGTTCTGCATTTTCTGTCATTTGCCATAAATTTGTGAATCCGTGCTAGTGCTCTTTTTAGACGTGTCCTGTCAGAGATGCATTCCTTTTCATCAAATCACAGTAACACCATCATAACAGATATTGTGTTTATTATGCGAGTTTTGAAACTTCTTGTTGTGTGAGCTATGTATTTTGATACCAGTCAGATTCATTCATGTGAAACTCCAACTCAACGTCCTGCTCAAGAGTACAGTAATGCTGTCAAATGATTTATTGTGAATAATTAAAACAAAATGTTGTGTCTGTGTGAAAAATTCTGCTCTGATTCAACAGCACCCTGGATTCATCCGAAAGGTACTTTATTATTAATAAAACATCGTAATGCTTATGTACTGATAAAAATCTCATATCACCTTTCCTCCATGTCTGAAGGAGCCTAGATTAGAATATAGAATATACAAAATATACATAAATATACATAAAACTAATATTAGGTACTTTTCGGGTAAGAGATGTTTCACTTAATCGCTTTGTTTTATATGCTTTAAAACTAAATAGCAAGATTTCTTACAAACAGTAAGAATTTTGTCTAACAGACTTCATTGTATTTAATCATTTTAGCTGAATTATTAAAGAAATAGTTAGCAATTATTTGCAGATGCAGACCTTTTGTTTGTAAATTACTTAAGAAATAGGGATTTGTTAGATGCAGTTTCAAACTTTGAAGTGTTACTTATTCAAGAGAAGATACTGTATTTTTCAATATTGTTTTATTATATTACTATATCTTTTATATTACTATTTATTATACTTTTATTAAAAATTTGAATTCAGTTTTAAATGTCAGATGTCAGTCGCAGGTAGGACAGATGTTTTTGTAGCAATTGGATATTTTGGAGATTTATTTTGGAATCTGAAGAGAGCGATTTCTCCACTAGGTGTCAGAAATGTTCTTAACCAGAGAGGCCTAGTTAGTTTCATGAGTTAGTTAATCACTCTTAACTTCTGACTCTGCTTCTGAGTTAACATGATATGAATGTATGTCACGGGGCATTGTGACGGGGCAGAACTGCGGCTGAATGTGCGCTGTAGCACTACATTAGGATATTTCTTCAAAAGCAGATTGTGGAGATATTTTAATCACCCATGATCAAAAATGATCTTAACGCAAAGCCCCTAACTACCAAGTATAATCAGTCTCCAACACACAAAGTTGCCCAATGAAAACACTTCCCACTAAGCAGCTTTTTTATGAACATGTAAAACTGCATCTACAGTTACATTGATAAATTAATTCATTGCATAGAATAGTTTCAAAGTTCATTTTTGGGTACCACACATTGGTAGCACAGACACCAGTGTACTTCTCCTGTTAGTAGTTTGTTATGATAAAGTTATTTAGTTATAAATGGCCACTGTGGCTGATAGAAATGAAAAACAGGATGTGGTTAACTGCCACTGAAAAGAATATATGTCTAGCAAAAAAAGTTTAGTATATATCTGCTGGCACAAGAGCTGCGTTTAGTTAACGATCAGCAATATTGTTGAAAAACTGTTGTAGATATTTGGATAGTTATTATAGTTAGATAGTTAAAGAGGCAGAGCATTTCATACTTAAGCGTTCATAAACACAGTTCATAACAATGTAATATAAGCATGCCTGAAAACTACTTCTCCGATTGCTGCATAGACAATGATATTAACAAATTGTACTAGAGACAAAAAAAGTTAAATATGGAAACATTTTGAAATAATTAATTTTGGTATTGGTGTATACAAACTTCATCCGGTTTCTAATCATCTCATCCCATTTTACGCTGAAAAGATATTTATTCATTTCGTTTAGTTTCTTCAAACTTTATTCAGAGCAGGACTCTAATTAGAAAGCGACTGCTTCTTGTTTTTTTTCACACAGATAATAACAGTATGCATTAAATCAATATTGTTAAAAGTATAGTCTAGAAGAGCTCCCATATGATGTCATATAATCACAACAATATAATATCTGCACTACCAAACAAAGAAACGACAGTAAAGGTGATGCCAAGCAGCATTTTATTTAGTGGTGTAGAAATAACTTCACCCAGTGTCTAATCATCTGCTCTCATCCAAATGCTTTATACAAACGAACAAAAATCCCACCTTGATCGTCCAGCTTTGTGCAGTGAGATTGTTCAAGTGTGAAGTTCATCAGAAGTAGAGCATGAGATCAGTGTCAGTGATGTTCATCAGAAGCAGAGACTGAGTGTTTGTGGATGAACTGAGAACTGGGGTGAATATTGGAGGGTTTTGGTTTAGACTGATTCCCATCGACAAGCTTTGGAATTCTGACAAACTCTTGGTTTCCATTAGTAATGATCCAGGTAATCGCTCTATCATATTTAATGCTATCCTTTCCTGCTATAGATAACCCACAATCCCTTGTATCGCTGTAACAATCGTCATTAACTTGTATAAGACGCATGTGTTGTGATACTCTCTAAAATGGCGGAAGACGTAAGTCAAAGGAGAAAAATGGTTGAATTAATTATGTTAGATCCCGTTATAGCCACTGATGTCACATAATGAACAGACACACTGTCCATGTGTAGGTCAAAGTGTCCTAGATTACAGTGAGGTTATAAAAGAAATGTCATCCAGGTGTTACTAAAACAGAGACTTAGGGATCTATTTATTTAACACTTGTAGTTAGGTTTAAAGTTACACACTGATAACTTTACCCTTAACATAACCCAACCCTTACCCCAGACTTATAATCCCTAACCTCTAAACCTAACTATACCTCAAATGAATTAGCAGTAAAGGTAGTCTTTTTCTAAAACAACATGTAGTTACACATAAATGCATAGGTGATTAATGTTAGTAGTAATGAAGGCCACATCTTATAAAGTGTTGACTTTATAGACAGGAGTTTACTCCCAATGACGAGATGAAAAAAATACTAAATCATCAAAATCACAAAAATAAATGCGCTTGCAGTGAATAGAATGCAGCCCATGCAGTTTCCTCTTTCATTTTCCCTTGTTACTACTTAAGGTAGACTAGCAAGAAGCTTGAGTAAATTCTGTCAGATTAATTAAGTGAAAGCTGGAGATCATGGGTGAGAAGGAAAATTCAGCAGGTTTTGTAAGTTGTAAACCCAAACATTTGTCTCAACGTGGCAAAGAAGTACCCACAAACTGCCAGTCCGGTGTGTGTGTGTGTTACCTCCAGTTTATTGAGGTAAAGTACATGTGGACAAAAAAAAAAGTTTAAATTTGTGTGTAAAATTTCACTATGGTCACAGAGTGAAGTCAATGTTTTTAACCCTAGCATTGGAAGCATACTACCACCTACCTGACTCTAGGTAAGGAAAAACACTTACTTTAGAAAATATTAGTTAAGCTGGTGTGTGGTGGACGCAGGTGGATGCTGCACATTGGTGGTGGTTGAGGATATACCCCCTTCCATGTAAAATGCTTTTGAGTGCTTTGAGAAAAGAGATATATAAATGTAACACATTAGTAATTAATTAAAACAGGTCTGATAGGTAGGGAGAAGGATCTGGAAGAAGACTTTCCCTCTCATCTCTCTAGTTTGTCCACGCTGGTCCCGTCCAGCCCTCCTTCATCTCTGACCTGAGGAAGCTCCTGAACCTCCAGTGCCCGCTCCTAGAAAGTGCTTTCCAGTTCTCAATCCTTGAGTAATAAATGACTATCGTGACAATATCGTGAAAAGGAAAAACAGGACGTGGTTAATTGCCACTGAACAGAATATTTTTCGAATATAAACTTATATGGTCGTTGACTTCAGATACACAGACACCCAAAAGACTTTTATTGCTTCATTTCACTTTAACTTTATTAAGAGCATTGTTTTAATTAGAGTGCAACTGTTTCTTGCTTTGGCACACTATAACAGTATTCATCAAACTAATGTTGTTAAATGTTTAGTCTGAAAGAGGTGCTTTATGATGACATTTAATTTGAACGATATCAGCGCTCTAAGACAACAGTGCAGGTGATACTAAGCAATACATGCGCTTATGGTAAAGATCATTTTACATATAGTTGAAGAAAAGTTCATTCATTTTTACATTAAATGGGAATTTAATAAAAGCAATATATTGTGTGTGAGGACAAAAGATGATGTTAGGTATATAAAAGAATAAGTAAATGATTATTTAAGAAATGTTATTTAATGGTGTATAAATAACTTCAGCTAGCGTCCAATCATCTTGACTCATCCATGTATGACCCAACTTTATATTACCCTGGAATGACAGAAAAAAATAAGAATGTGATAATCATTTGACAGCAATCTTTCCTTCAAAAACCATGTTTCTAGCATCTGTAAAACTGTTTTTCCATCTTAAAAATATATCCAAATTACGACCTCTGCTTTCAACATCAAATGCAGAAATATTAATTCATGCGTTTATGACCTCAAGGTTAGATTATTGTAATGCTTTATTGGGTGGTTGTTCTGTACGCTTGATGAACAAACTTCAACTAGTCCAAAACGCAGCAGCTAGAGTCCTTACTAGAACTAGGAAGTATGATCATATTAGCCCAGTTCTGTCAACACTGCACTGGCTCCCTTTCAAACATCGGATAGATTTTAAAATCTTATTAATTACCTATAAAGCCCTGAATGGTTTAGCTCCTCAATATTTGAGTGAGCTCTTATCACATTATAGTCCTACCCGTCCGCTGCGTTCTCAAAACTCTGGCCATTTGATAATACCCAGAATATCAAAATCTAGATCCTTTTCCTATCCAGCACCTAAACTCTGAAACAATCTCCCTAACTCTGTTCGGCAAGCAGACACACTCTGTCAGTTTAAATCTAGATTAAAGACACATCTTTTTAACCTAGCCTACACATGACACACTAATACACTTTTAATATTCAAATCCATTAAAGGATTGCTAGGCTGTTAATTAGATCAGCTGAAACCGGGAACACTTCTCATAAAACACAATGTATTTGTGACAGTATAACAAGAATGGCATCTATGCTAATATTAGTCTTGTTTCTTTCTTATTCTGTTTCTCAGTTTGTATCCAGACTAGATGGTGGATCACCCAGAGATTATGTTCATCAGAGACCAGAACACCTAGATGCACCCCGTGGACAGATGCACACACACACACACACACACACACTCTAAGTCATTTACACTATCTGACCCAGCTGTGTTTAAAATTGAACTGGAGGTTAAGTGCTGGTCGTCCAGTCAGAGGAGAACTGGCCCCAACTCCATTGGTTCCTTGCTGCTGTCGCCTCTGAATTACTTTGTTGGGGACACTTAATTTCTAGCATTTAATAACAAATTGTTCAATCTCGTCATTATACATTCCTATCATTGTATTCTTCTATTTTATACTGTTAAGGGCTTTGATACAATCTGTATTGTTAAAAGGGCTATATAAATAAAAGTTATTGATTGATTGATATGCGGAAAATGCAATCTTATATTACTGACCTGAACAAAATTGTGAATCAAGTGCAGGTCATTATTTCTTGCAAAACCTTTAAATAAAAACACAATCACACAGTAAATATAATGTAAACTTTTAGTATTTTTTTTCCATCTATGGAAATCACCTTTCCACAGTCCTGTTCCTCTCAAACACACATAGACACTGGATACCAGTAACAGTAGAAGAAGCACGCAGACGACAGGCAGCCATGGGATGGGATTGATGATCACTGATTCATGACTAATAGAAACTGTATCCTGCTGATAAATATCTTTGGTTTTCACAGAAAAAGATTAATTGCTAATTGAGAAGAGTTTTCATTTATAGAAAGCAAAATTAAGTCAGTGGTCAATTTTTTTCCTTTTTTATTTTATGCCAACATTAAATAAAAAATAACAATTAAATAGTAATTTATGTTTAATAGAAAGATATGAAGAAAAAATTATCCTACCTTCGTACTTCAGTTTTGTGCAGTGAGTTTGCTCAATCATCCATTCAGTGCAGCAGTAGAGCATGAGATCAGTGTCAGTGATGTTCATCAGAAGCAGAGAGTGAGTGTTTGTGGATGAACTGAGAGCTCTTATACGACCTGCATAACTGGGGTGAATATTAGACAGGCTCAAGTTTAGATTCTGGACCATAACCATGTTCTAGTCTTAGAATTCTAACAAACGTTTGGTTTCCATTAGTAATGATCCAGTTAATCTCTGTATCTTCTTTAATGCTACAGGGGAGTGTTGTGTTTCCTCCTGGATCCACTTTCACTGATGATCCTTCTGTGACTATCATTAAGACACTAAAACCTGAGGATGAAACAATAAAATAATTAGTTTTAATTGAACAATGTGAATCTTACTTAAGGGTGACCACTTGACAATCTGGATCATTGTGATTATTGACATTTAATATAATTTACAAACAAAGGAAAATAACAAGCAATTTAGTAATATCTATAGCATCACTGAAAATAGAGCATTTAATAACATACTCACATATAGTCTGTAACAGGATCATTTTTTCTCTCTCTCTCTCTCTCTCTCTCTCTCTCTCTCTCTCTCTCTCTCTCTCTCTCTCTCTCTCTCTCTCTCTCTCTCTCTCTCTCTCTGGTTTGTTGCAATTTACAACAGTTTGTAACTTTTGTCAGCTGCTTAAAGGATGTCAAAGGTGCAAAGACCACATCCGTTTTGTGGATGCTACAAACTCTTTGTACACAGTTTAATCTCAAAGATATTCATAACCTTGACCTTACTGTTTACTTCATTAGTAAATAAAAAAGCTTTATGAGTTCCTTTAGCTTAAAAAAATGTCGGTCAACATGTTTCACATACCTGCTCTTTAAAACTGCTTAAAATAAAAAAAATGAAAAAAAAACATTGAAACTATGTCCAGTCTTTATTTATATTTATGTTCATTTAAGGAATCCATATGAATTTCTTTAAATCATTCTAAAGATTGGAAAGCATAATTTGCCATCTGTGACCTAATTTATGCTATTAGCAAAGTCTATAGTTATCCGCAGCAACTATTCGATTATAGCAAGCATTTGCTACAGTTGGGGTCTTGACCCATGACTTTTTTTCTGGCTGAAGTTTGAGAAACACATTTCTTGCAACAAAGAAACCAAAAAAGGTTATAAGTAAATGTTTTTTTGGTTATCAGTCCTACTTCTAATTTCACTCAATGTCTAAAATTCTATAATGTGAGATGTTTTTCTTCCTCAGATTCTGCAAGAGTTCTAAAACATCAAATGCACAAAACATTCAGCACAATGCTATTAACATACAAACATCAAGAATCAGCATATGAATCTCAACAATGGTCAAAAGCTTCATGCTGCAATGCATGCTGGGTGTGTGTGTGTGTGTGTGTGTGTGTGTGTGTGTGTGTGTGTGTGATGTTTTAAGCAATCTTTCCTGCTCATTCTTTTTTTCTGGTGTATTGTTACAACAATAATTTGGTAAGTAAAGACCCGTTGGGAAAAAGAAGTGGAATTTAAAGATGGTTAGCAAAACATAATTGTACATTTTATAGATTTTGATTAGATTTTTTTTTTGACTGTAATGCATGTGTTTTAAAACACATCTTTTCAGCAGCCAAAAAAAAAAGTTAACGTTTAAAAAGGTCCAGGTTCAAGAGCCAAACTAAAGCTAACACTGATCTCCATCATGGTAGAGCCAAAAAATAACAGGAATATCAACAATACAATACTAAAAATCTGTTCATTCTCAATAAACATTTTACAGATGTCTGACAGAAAAAACCCCATCAGTCTGGTTAGTTGTGTGTGGAGCTGGTGATGCTGATTTAGGAGGTGTTTAATGTCTTCATTACAGTTAAAATTATTTGTAGGTCTTCACTGATTTATTGCTTTTCTAAAGTCTCCCATATGTGAAGGCCATCACTTCAAAATCACAGTTACTCACTGCACAAATCAATACTAAAAATCTACGGCATCAGTTGTTAACAATGAACAATGAATTTAGGCTTTCAGTCAGCTTTGAGAACAAAGGGAGTTCTGATGTAGGCAATACTGAGTGAGGAGGAAAATTTGTCAGTTTTTTAAGTAAACTTAATCATTTGTATCAACATTAAATGCTAATCAATTGTTCAAATATTTAATTATTATTTTTAGTGGCGATGTTCTAGCAGTACTAATATATAGGAACAACTACTTATGAATTACACTTTGCGTTCTAGATCATAACATTTTGATTCAGGCTAGCGAGTAGCATTTTAGTACCACCCTGACACTACTATTCACAGTCTAGCAACCATTTACAGTGCTGTAGTAACTGCATGAATGGTAAAGGGGAAAAACAATGATCGTGATATTGTGGTGGCATTTTGGAAACTCTTTACATTTCGTTTTTTGCAGCCGCAGCATGCAGCAGAGCTGAAACCAATGGGGTCTAGCGCCTGACTTCCATGCTCCTGTTAACATAATCCATCAGTGACTACCATCTAATAACTTATCCTGATAAGAAGTGAACTTAAAAGAAAACCTTGTGAATTTCTAGCACACAGGCGTATATGCTACACAATGGGAAGGATTCGGGTCACGGGGTAGATGCTTATACACGACATCTGTGAAATCCCAAAATGCGGGGCACCACGTTTTGTATCATATTACACACACACGCCAAACACGTGTGTTTCGTGCATGCCAAAGTCATTTTTTGCATGTCGGAAAAAGGTTTTTATTTTATTTATTTTTTGAAGGCCAATTCATGAGACTATTTTCCATTTTTCACTACTACGTTCTGAAACTATAAATATAGTATAAGCACAACAACTGAGTTGTGGTTGATGTTTTTCAGTGGTTTGTACAGGCGTTTCTACAACAGTGATAGCCCACCCTCATTACAAATGATCAAATCACAATGTCAGCACTAATTGTTTTGAGTCTGCAAAACAGCTGCAACAGTATAAAACAAATATCTGGCAAGCCTATACAATTTTATGTTCTGTGATGCATAAATAGGCATTACAAAAACCAAGGAACAATACGATATATATGTATTTATTAAATATTGTAGATATTGTAGATTATAGACTTGAGAGCTGTTTTGTATGGTCTTGAATAAAGCGAGACCTCACTTTGTGCCAGTTTGCCAGAATATGCACTCCTTCCAGCAGGGGGCTCTAGAGCTCACAGTGCATAAAGATCCTTTTGACTGCAGCACTATCAGACTGCATGTAGTCTATCACATGCACCTTTACCCCTTCTGTGAACCTTACAATATCTGCTCCCAGACTAGTGCCACAGGCAAATGAAAGACAAAATCATAAAAGAAATGAACAGAATAACCAAACTGGGGGTCATTAAGGTGTCTTCTATGGTGGTTAAATGTAAAACAATTGGTGCTATAACACTCTGTATTGACTCTGTCCACCTCAACAAAGCCTTGCTCAGACTGCACCACCCAATAAAAACTTTAGAACAGGTGGTCACTGACATGCAAAATTAAACTGCATTTCCTCCTCGGGGGGGCCCCCTCCTCCCATCGTTGAACCCTTAGAATTGTCCTAACTTCCCCATAAAATCCACAATGCCATTTTAAAAAACATCATGCAACATATCAAAGACTACTAAGCAGACACAAACCTTATTTCTATTCTTTGTGGTGTGACCATCTTTCCATTTGTTGTTCTCTTGTCACAGTCTCTCTGGTCAGATACCACACTGCACATTTCTCCCCGTTTAACTGCGGTCATAAACAACCACCATTACTAATAGCAGAGACAAGCAGAACGTAGTTATCAACAACTGAAAAGAATTTAGGATATGTCCATCAAAGTCATTGCTTCAGACACCCACAAGCTCCTGTTCTTGCTTTTAACTGCTGGCACATGCAACATTTAGTCTACAATCACACACAGCTTTTTGATATAATTTTGATATAAGATGGTCCTTCAGGCTATCGCTCCCTCCGTCCTCCCTGCACTCACACACATTATCAACAACTCTATTCACACTGGTACATTTCCCTCAGCTTTTAAGGAGGCTTGTGTTTCCCCTCTCCTTAAAAAACCCACACTTCACCCTGCGCTTATTGAAAATTACAGACCCGTGTCTCTCCTCCCATTCATGGTTAAGACACTAGAGCATGTTGTTTTTAACCAACTCTCCTCTCATCTCTCACAAAACAATCTCCTGGACAGGCAACCAATCAGGTTTCAAAAGCGGCCACTCTACAGAAACTGCACTTCTATCGGTCATTGAGGAATCAAAATCTTCAGTGCTTATCCTGTTGGACCTGTCTGCTGCTTTTGACACTGTAAACCATAACATACTCCTATCAACCCTCAAGCAGATGGGTGTCTCTGGAACAGCCCTTCGGTGGTTTGAGTCCTACCTCTCTGGTAGGTCTTTCAGGGTATCATGGAGGGGCGAGGTCTCAGAGTCTCATCATCTCACTACTGGAGTGCCTCAGGGCTCAGTACTTGGGTCACTGCTTTTTTCCATCTACTGCTATGCTGACGACACTCAACTCCATCTCTCCTTTCAACCAGACGATCCCACTGTTTCTGCACTTATTTCCACGTGTCTAAACAACATCTTCGTCTGGATGAAGGATCATCACCTGCAGTTGAACCTCACAAAAACAGAGCTCCTCGTTTTTTCGGCCAATCCCACCATACAGCACAACCTATCAATTCAGCTAGGCTCGGCTACTGTATCCTCATCTAGGTCAGCTAGGAACCTTGGAGTGATCATTGACGACCAGCTAACTTTCACTGAGCACATTTCAAAAACTGCTCGATCTTGTAGGTTTGTGCTGTACAACATCAGGAAAATCAGACCGTACTTATCAGAACACGCTACACAGATCCTCGTCCAGGCACTAGTCCTGAGTAGACTTGACTACTGCAACGCCCTCCTTGCTGGCCTCCCAGCCTCTACAACCAGACCTCTTCAGATGGTCCAGAATGCAGCGGCAAGGGTGGTCTTCAACAAACCAAGGAGGGCCCATGTCACGCCCCTCTTCATTCGTTTACACTGGCTTCCTATAGATGCCCGCATCAAATTCAAATCCCTGATGCTGGCCTACAGGACAATCACAGACTCCGCTCCCTCGTACTTACACTCACTAATTAAATCATATGTTCCCTCCAGGTGCCTACGCTCTGCAAACGAAAGGTGTCTTGCAATACCATCACAAAAAGGTGCAAAATCACTCTTGCGCACCTTCACCTGGTCTGTTCCTCGCTGGTGGAACGATCTGCCCGTTGCCACTAGGGCAGCAGAGTCACTAGCAATCTTCAAAAACCAACTTAAAATCTTTTTGTTTACACTTGACCCAACATCGCTAGCACTTTCTTCTTCTTCTCCTGCTCTTTCCTATCTTGTTCTTTCCTTAGAAAAAAAAAAGCCTTGTGTCTGCGTTAGGTAAGCCAAGACCCCACTGAGAGCACTTATGCACTACTTCCCTTTTGTTGATATAAATTGCTTCTATATGCCTACCTCATTTGTACGTCGCTTTGGATAAAAGCGTCTGCTAAATGACTAAATGTAAATGTAAATGTAAATCTCAAAAAAATTGAAAGCACATGCATAAGTTAGATATATAAAGGGGCAGAAAATATCATAAAGCATTGACATAAACCATTATACACTATTCCTAACAATCTGCACATTGAAGCATATCTATGTCTAACATAAAAGGGTTAGGACATGCCCTTTAAAGTCACCCACAAGGGAATACATCCAAAAAAGCTTTAATAGTATAATTTTATTAGATTTCACAATCGCCTCTGTTCTTGCGCTTAAACTGCTGGCACATGCAACATTTAGTCATTGAAAATATGGTCATTATTCATGTACAAAAATTAGATATTTAAAGGAGCAGAAAATATCATAAAGCATTGACATAAACAGAAAAAAAAAATCTGAAAAAAGGGGTTATAAAACGTCTCTGATTACCAAACAGACACCAATGCGTATAAAAAAGGCAAAAGATGAAGATAACTGTATAAAAGGATTCTGAAATAATCAATTAAGGTATCTGTGTATACAAAACTTCAAACATTGTCCAATCATTGTGTCCCATTTTACCCCAGAAAGAAAGAATAAGAGAATGTAATTACTGCATAAGACTAACTAAAACTAACTAACTGAGAGATTCTGACCTGAACACTAATGTGAATCCATCCCTGGTTCAGGTTATGAGTTCTTCCATAACCTTTAAATGAGAAAACAATTATACCAAAACAAACACTTTGGTATTCATTAAAAAGAAAAAAAGGGTATTCATGATAAAATCATGAATCAAGTAAATTCAACCTTTCCACAGTGTCCTCTTGACACTTGACACCAGTAACAGTAGAAGAAGCACACAGATGACAGGCGGCCATAAGACGATATCGATCACTGGATCAGGACTGATAGGATCTGTATCCCGAACAACATCTGCAGTGCGCACATTTACATCACCTAACAAAATGCTGAGTAAATGGCAACATTGTATCCTGTATTGCGTTTCAAAGAAAATTTATATTAAAATT
The DNA here is from genome assembly GCF_018831695.1 of Puntigrus tetrazona. Taxonomy (NCBI): domain Eukaryota; kingdom Metazoa; phylum Chordata; class Actinopteri; order Cypriniformes; family Cyprinidae; genus Puntigrus; species Puntigrus tetrazona. Next base: position 20,555,424 of record NC_056722.1, on the reverse strand, counting down.
GATACTTAATTAAATGCATTCATTGCTCACATGACTGTCCATTTTAAATTAATATATTTTATTGCAAAATTGGTCTGAAACATGTACCAGTAGAGCATGAGATCAGTGTCAGTGATGTTCATCACAAGCAGAGAGTGAGTGTTTATGGTAGACATGAGTGCTGTTATCCCACCTGCATAACTGGGGTGAATATTGCAGGTTTACATTTACCTCCATAAAGGTATTCTAGTTTCAGAATTCTATCAAATGTTTGCTTTCCATTGGTAATAATCCAAGTAATCATCTTTAAATCTACAGGGGAGTGTTGTGTTTCCTCTTGGATCCACTTTCACTGATGATCTTTCAGTGACTATCATTATGACACTGTTGATGATGGATATTCAATCACTTAAGGGTCACACAAGGATCAATAATATTTATCGATTTGGTCAAAAAATTGCTCAAAAACATTTGCATTTCTAGACTGAATTATCAAATAGAATTTTATATACTCACATATTAATAGTCTTAGGACCATGTTCTCACTCTCTCTCTTTTACAATGAATGAATCGTCACAGTCATGGGGTTTACAGAGAAAACTGCAATAGAGGTTCTTTACCTTAGTCCGGTTTTCAAACATGAGTCACCTTTGCCCAGCACATTTTCTATCTTCCTTATCATATACACTCATCTTACATCTTACATCATTTTTTTTGTAATGTCGTTACTAATGAGCTGATGAGTTGAATAAGGAATGTTTGATAAGGGAGACATACAAAATGTGCAGGGCAAGGGTGCCTCCATAACAGGTTTGAAAACCACTTAATGAGACATTTGTGGATTAGATATGACATTGTTTTGACTGATTAGTTTACTCACTGATTAGTTAACACAACTTCCTTAATAGTTAACAGTAGTTAGTTAAGTATTAATGAATAAATACTTGTTATTCCTTCAACAATTACTTATTAGTTATGAAGTAAGTGTTACCAAAATAAGTTATGGGATTTCATTTAATGAATTTCACTGCACAATGTTAGTTATTGACCTTTAAAACTTAAAAGTTGTGGATTGCTAGTCCAGTTTAAGGAATTTAAATGGCTTGGAAGCCTACGTTTTCTGTTCAGTTTCTCTTTCCCTATATTAATAGATATATATAGTAATATAAATAGATTAAAAGAGATCATTGTGGTGAAGCTCTGTATGACACTGCTAAGACGTTGTAAGGCAAACAGTAGCCTACCTCCAGCGGAAGTCTCAGTTATGATAGTGTTTTCATGTTAAGCACATGGATTTCCTGATACAGGAACTCAGGGGCTTCAACACATTTCTTAACAGTTAGACCACATCTCCTCCAAATGAGCTTTTGTTAAAATGCCTTATTCATTTTAGCATACAAAACAAATTTCTTGAGAATATCTTGAGAAAATACTGCAATGTTATTGTTTATTTTTGTTATATTCTTTAAAAAATATTTCCACAGAGATGCAGCTATGTGTCACTGTTTGTCATGCTTGCTGACACAGCAGAGGGGAAGTAGCTACTAAAGGCAAGAGAAGTAAGTATGTTTAAAACATACATCAATTCATAATAAATCCTCACCAATGAGCAAAGCATTAATTGTGTTTTATTATAGTATTGTGTGAATTCAATTAATTTGCATAGATTAACATTTATTGTTTTGTTCAAGTATTCAGTTTAACCTTTATTTTCTGTTCTCTGCAGTCATATATATTTTTGCGAGAGCCTCAGCAACAGCAACCAATTAATATCTATTTTTGCTTTGAAAATGAACATTTTCCAGCGATTCAAGCCTACATACATGCTCAGTAACATTCAGCTTTGAATTTTGTTTTGTAAATTTGAATGGAAAATTGTTGCTTATACAGTTTTCAGATTCTTTTTGCCAAAAGTTTGGGGCTGTAAGGTTGTTGCTAAATCTGATTATTTAATAAAGCACAGTTGCAATAGTTTACACAAAACTTGCAGCATTCAAAAAATGGCGATAACCTCAGAATGTCATGATGATATAAGCAAAGTCATTGTTAATTATTCAACAGCTCTTGCATCCATAATTTATATATTTTCATTTCAAAGGAAGGATCACAATTTAAACAATTCTTTATTACCCTACATTTGTGTCATTTCACATTACACTGATTTTGAAGACGTTTGAAGACCCTGAAATTTTTTACCTGCTGAAAATACTCAACTGTATAACTACATGGATCATTTAAAGGATATAGTTAATCCAAAACTATAAACAGTATTCATTTACTAACCCTATGTCACTGTCCTCTCAAGTAACTGTAAACAACTTTGCGAGTAAGATATAACGGTTCATTCCTTTGGGCTGCCTGAATATTAATTTGCATCTCTGTTTGTATGTCTTTTCCTATCAAGGCTGTTGCCTATTGGTGAGTCAAGGGTATCTATGACGTTATAAAATAAAAGGGCGAAACATCAAAAGTGGCTTTCATTCTGCTTGAAACCACAGAATGAGAAGCCCAGAAAAAATCATGCTGAGAGGATTGATAAGTAAGGCTTTATGCTTAAAATGTTTTATGTTTAGTTTTATGAGTGCACAATGTTGCAGTGATTGTTTTTCTGTGAAAATATAGCGTTACATATAATGTTACATTATTCTGGCATCTTCTTTAAATAATTATTTTTGCAATATTATGTGGCAACATAAAGAATTTTTCTTAGAATAAATTTTGGATTGATAGCAATGATTTTTTAGATTTTCTGCCTGGCTGACTGTATATTGCTGGATTATCGCTCTAAACACAAACAAGAAGTGATCGTACTTAATAATGTATGTCAATAGAAAAATATCTTTTCTTTCTTGATTTGAGTCTGATTGTGTAGTCACAATCATTTGCATAGCATTTCTAATAATGAGTTAATCTTACTGCAAAAGGGTCCAAAGAATGCACATGATCTTTTCAGAAACCAATTTCTGGACCACAGAGAAATGGAAATGAAAACTTAATTTCATAATGTTTGTTCAAAAGGATGTTAGTGTGGAGACTAAACAATCTGTTAGTTTTGAATCTATTATAAATTTAAATAATGTTCTTTAAATAAAGTCCTAATTACTGTTATTTTCACTGAGACTTCTCAATAGAACGTTTACTTACACAGGTCATTTTTTTAAAGAAAAAAATGATTTCAGAATTGAAGAACCACCATTATAATGCTGAATTAAAAAATACACTCTAAAGTTACAGTACATTCCATTTTAATTAATTTGTGTATTTAAATATTGACATGTTTATTAAGGAAAATAGCAATTACTCTAAATGTATTAATTCACACCTTGACAACAAGTATTTTATGGGATTGTATTGTTGATTGGTGATATTGAAGATATTGATGTTTAAAGAAATTTTGCATTAATTACAGTGTTACAAATAAGTAAAGAACGCCAGTTCATGTCATAATACTCACTTTTGTTTCATCTTCAGGTTTTAGTGTCTTAATGATAGTCACAGAAGGATCATCAGTGAAAGTGGATCCAGGAGGAAACACAACACTCCCCTGTAGCATTAAAGAAGAAAGAGAGATTAACTGGATCATTACTAATGGAAACCAAACGTTTGTTAGAATTCTAAGACTAGAACATGGTTATGGTCCAGAATCTAAACCTGAGCCGTCTAATATTCACCCCAGTTATACAGGTCGGATAAGAGCTCTCAATTCATCCACAAACACTCACTCTCTGCTTCTGATGAACATCACTGACACTGATCTCATGCTCTACTGCTGCACTGAATATAAGATTGAGCAAACTCACTGCACAAAACTGGAGTACGCAGGTATACATGTATTTCAGACAATCCTGTGAATGATATTATTAGGCTTACACGTTTAAAATATTTGATCAAGGGCAAAAAACATGAGAAGAAAATATGACTGCAGCCATTAAAAATGTCTATAATTTCTTTTTAATATATTCATTTAAAAAAATATCTACATAATATTTTACCATATGTGGTATTTAATTTGTTTTAACTGAACTTATGATCCAGATCTTAAAATCCTGCCAGATTCTCCTTCTCCTGATATAAAGCATCAGGGTCACATCAGTACCATAATATGGCTGCCTGTGATCTGTGTGCTTCTGTTCCTCTCACTGTTGTCAAATGTGTGCCTGTGCTGGAGAATAAAAAGACCAAAAAAAGGTTAGCAGAACACAGTACAATTCAAGTACATTCCTAAATTTGTTTAAACCCTTCAACTGTACACATTACACATTTATTATTTAATTTTCTTTAAATTTTTTCTATCCTTTTTTTTTCCAGAAAACTACAAGGACTCAAAGACAGTATATAAAAGCACACAAGGCGAGCAGGTATTCACTTTTTCAGACTTTTTAGAAGTTAAATTCTATGTAAATTCTATATTGTCTTTATCGATATATACTGTACAGTTGGGGGTGGGGGAGGGTATTTGATCCCCTGCTGATTTTGTACGTTTGCTCAAGTGATCCGTCTATAATTTTAAAGGTAGCTTTATTTTAACAGGGAGAAACAGTAAAAACAACAAAAAAGTTGATTTGCACTTTAATGAGTATCTGTTTCTTGAGATACTCCATGACCCGTTTTTTAATGCTCTGGCCCAGTCGGTACATACAGTTGTGCTGTTCCCTTAGCATTAAAACACCCCTAAAGCATAATGTTTATATCACATTAAACATATGCAAATAAAGCATTGTTTCCGGGTCAAAGAGAGCAAAATGTCACTTCCTGGTAAACTGTGGCACTAAATATCAGTAAAAACATAGAAGAAGGCACTTATGACAATAACATATAGTTGCTGTGTGAACAAGACCGTTCAACATTTCCTAGTGTTAAGTCACATGATTTTTTTTTATGCACATGGAAAAATTTATTTGGTTAATATATCGGTATGCACATTTTTTTTTAAATGTGCAGTTTTAGAATGAATGCCCATCTTGGTGTTTCCATCAAGTATTTTTTATGAAAAATTCCTAAATGTGCATAAAAATAGGTGAATAGAAACATAGCTACTCAGACATTTATTGGCAAACTTCAGACTGCTTGTGACCTGTATAAAAGACACCTAGGAGCCAGAAATCTTGCTAAATGATGACTCATTAAAATGCAAGTCAATTGAAACCATAGTCATATCACCCTGCAGCCCAAGACTGATTTCCCATGGCAGCTGTACCTGGATGGGAGACCTCCTGGAAAAATTAGGTTGGTGTTGGTAGAAATGTTAGAGAGGCCAGCAGGGGGCGCTCACCCTATAGTCTGTGTAGGTCCTAAAGCCCCAGTATAGTAACCATCTTTTGGATGAGACTTTAAACTGAGATCCTGTTTCTCTGTGGACATTAAAAATTATGTCTCATAAAAAGTAGGGGTTTAACCCTGGTGTCCTGGCCAAGTTCCCTCCACTGGCCTTTGTCATTCATGGCCTCTTAATAATCCCCATCCACTGAGTCGGTTCTATGTACCTCTCCCTTCTCCACCTGTAGCTGGTGTGTGGTGAGCGCATTACAAAATCAGCAGGGGATCAAATAATTTTTTTTCCCCACCGTAAGTGTTTGTTTCAAATGGAAATGCACATTAACCTCTACTGTTTCAGGGTAATGAAGCTGATGAAATTTCATATGCATCTGTACGTATAAACAAAACACAAAGAAACAGAGGACAGCATCATCATCTCACGCAGGACACCGTGTATGCAGGCATTAAATGAAAAAAAAAGCATTTCCAGAGCCTGGAATGTCTGCTTACATTTTGTACAAAATAAAAAAAAAATTAAATAGCAAAATGCTGGACAGAACATTTTTTTCTGGCATTTTATATAAATGACAGAGGAACAATAATTTTTAAAAATGCAATATTTCAGCTATTTCAGATATTTTCGACCAAGTAAAAGTAATTTTGGAAAATGCCAAATGTAATAGGTAAATTTAGTAGGTATTAAGAAAAGAAATATTCATTAATTAGATCATTGGTGTCGAACTTAATTCTTGGGAGTTGAATTCCTGCACAGTTTAGATGCAACGCTACACACCTGATCCGACTAATTCAGTCTTCAGGCTTAATTAAAAACTGCTGTACTCCAGTTTGACACCCTTGGTTTAGAATATTATTTAACAAAATACCATTATATATTCACAGAATAATAACATACTTTGCACGTTAGCATAGACCAGAAATGAACTTGATCAGCAAAGAATCGCAAAGACATTCAAATAAACACTAATCTAGTGTTCAAATATGTTATGTCATTATGGAATAAAGACTTTTAAAGAAAGTCCATCCAAAAAGTCCATTAAGGAGTTTTAATAAATTTGATGTTTAAAGTTGCAGTTTAAAATCGCACAAACAAAACTTAATGGTGTTTCAGTATCGCACCAAAAAAGAGAAATGAACTGCACTGACCCTAACACAAAGCATCTGCAAATCACATTACACTCAACAACCTCTCTTACGCAAACCACACAGGGTACATGAGCACAAGTACTTTTGCTTTAGAGTTCTTCTTGTCTGACCAACCTATGCAGTGCCTGTCAAAACTGGATATGTAATGACTATGGTTAATAATCATGTACAATATCATACATTACCCTATCTATCCGATTTCGCTTATACTTTTGCTTTTACTTTCTATACATCAAGTGACTCTTCTTATTGTAATAATAGTATACACATATATGCCTTTATTGTCCACTTTGGATAAAAAAAAAATTCAAACAGTTGCTTATCAAAGGTAAACAAATCATTTTTTGTTTTTCAGATTAATTTTATTTTATTTTAATTTTTTTAATTATTTAATTAAAACATTTACAGATTTTTTTGTTATATGTTTGTTTATTAATCAAATGTATCTTAAAATATGTTTACAGACTCAAAAGTGTGCAAACAAAAAAACAACAACAGGTTCGTCGACTTATTTTTTCTGTTGAGTCCTGCTGTAATACGCCTGTATTTTCCACTTTGGATAAAAAATTCAAAGCGACACTGTTCGATCAAATCATTTAAGTAGTAGTTGGCAGACGGTCGATATTATTCGCGCCCTTCTTTATACAACAGTAGAGAATCAAAAGTGAATGTTACTGCCAGGCAAACAGCTCCGATTCTGTATCGGAATAGCAGGCACCACCCGTAACCTACAAATACTGCCGATGCATCCGCGAACCGAAAGTCAGATCGTGTGTGGAACTGTGTACGGCAGAAACAGGGAGGAGACGAGCAGAGGACATCTACACTCAGCGGAGCTGCATTCATGACGGCAACGAAATGCTGTAAGTACGCAGCCTAAATCTATCGGGGCAGAAGAGCTCGGTAGGGTACCGCTGGAGAACCACGACCTGAAACCTCGCGCGAATAGGAACTGGATTTAAGACGGCATCTTTTTGTGTGTGTGTGTGTTTTTTACACACGTCGATCGCACTGTTTTACGCGTGTGCACTAGCACACTACGGCACGTTTCACTCTCAATAAAACTTTGCATTGAACAAACGTGTACATGTGAATATTTTAAAATTCGCCCTGGTTCGAGGGGGTTAGAAAGTATTTCTGGCCTCTTTCTCTATCAGTCAGATTCATAGATACGTGCTCGGTTCCTAAACGGGTGCATTTAAGATGATATTCCTAAACTATCTAAATTATAAATAAATGACCTAAAAAAGGTAAATGAACATTACCCAATATTATTGCGTATTATGGTTTACTTTTTATACTAATTATTGTTGTGCTTATAGTTTTTGCAAAAAGAGTAATAAAATAAAGACAGCACGTGCATATTTTACGTACAGTTTCAAGCAACACACACACACACATATATATATATATATATATATATATATATATATATATATATATATATATATATATACACTCACTTATATACTTATATATTTGCTGTTTTATGCCCTTTTTCACACGCGCTTTGCTTGGCGGCAATGCAACAGTGAAGATAGTTTTTTGGTTATAGTAAGCATTAGCCTCGTAATATACATATGGATTGTGGGTTCATAATGGAATATTTTTAATCATTGTTCATTGTTTTTTAATGCAACACATTTTCATTTAGTAACCTTATTTAGTAAATAACTAAGGTTACCAATTCAGATCACTCTAAATGTGTCGGTGGTTTGCAAAGTTTTACATTGAAATTAAAGATTAATACGCCAAAACATGCAAACAAACAGATTTCCGCATCTAATAAACGTGTATACACCTTTACCTGCAGATTAACAGGTATTTCGTGGATCCTCGTGCTGATTCCCTTCAGCTCAGCCAATAGAGGTAAGTGTTTGATTTCTTACAGAATTACTACAATTTAATACCTGAATCAGGTCATATTTATTGTTCCTAAAACTAATATAAGGTCTGTTCTATGTTGAGGTGTCACAGTCAATTGCAAGGGTGATAGCACTAAATTATCCTGTCTTGACAAGAATCATATCGAAGGCAACGAGATAAACGCACTTTGGAAAAAACATTCTGGTGAAAAGGTGATCTGGAAATACAACGGAGACAGCAAAAGAGGAGACACTTTCACGAACAGGACAGTACAGCTGAATGATGATTTATCTCTTTCCATTTCCGAATGTGATCAGTCAGATGAAGGCATATATATTCTCTGCATCAATGGAAAACCCAACTGCGAGGTTTCACTGTATATCAAAGGTAAACAAAGCATTTTTTGTTTTTCAAATTAATCTTATTTTTATTAAAATATTTTTGCCATTAATCAAAGGTATCTTAAAATATGTTTACAGACTCAAAACTGTGCAAACAAAAAGCAACAACAGGTTTGTCGACTTATTTTTTTTCTGTGGAGTCCTGCTGATGCAGAGATTAATGTTTTTTTTACATTTTTCTTCATTAAACAGGTCCTCATGCTTTCAAGGTTAATGAATTGAGTGAGCGTCATTAAAGAAATGTTTTTATCTTCCCACAGCACAATCAGCTAAAAGCACTGCATTTCCTATTTGGGCAAAACAAGGTATATAACATTATAAACAACTATTATTTTTGTGAGCTATAACTTTGCTTTCTCTGAGTCTTTATAGTATATGCTTTTCTCTCTTTCTGTGTTAGCTGTCACAGATGAAAATCCCACCATACCCACAAATATTTACACCAGATGGGTTATTTATGCCTGTTCATCTTCGGTGGTGCTTGTCGTCATATCGCTGTGTATCAGTGTTCTACTTAAATTCAGCTCAAAAGAAAAAACAAGTAAAAATGACAAATCGGGATCTAAATTGCTCCACAGTGATATACAGAAAAACTATGCTGATGTATGATTTAAAAGCAGCGTATCATAAGAATGGCCATGATCCCATAAAAATAAAATTACGATTTATATCACATCACATTTTTAAGTCAGCACAGAAATGCCCGAATAACATTTGCCCACCCGTTTTTTTGATATTGGGCAAACCGTCTTTCTCTTACTGTTTGTGGTTGTATCGTCTTTATTTAGAGACCAATGATAAGAGGAAAGACAATGCAACTACAAACAGTAAGAGAAAGAAAGTTTGGACGATACCAAACAAAAGGCTGGTTAAATGTAGTTCATATATGTTGTCAATACATATCTGTCAATGTAGATTAGTTTGTAAAAAAATTAAAACTGTAAATATTTGTATATATTTAAAGATGTGCTTAGAATTTATCGAAAATATAAGGAATAAATCATATACCTTATATATTTATACAGTAAAATTTGTTTATTATAATGATTTAATAAAGTTTAATAAAGTATTTTTTTACAAATATTGCCTTGCATGTCCTTTATTCCAGCTGCACATTCTTCTCCATGATTTGGGCCTGTAAATAATTTAAATCACATATGCTATTACTTTAGTTATACGAGACTTGAAACGGAAAGTAAATGAAGACTTTTCTGTAAATTTCACAGTAGCCCACACGTTTCCACCCAACAGTCCAAAAACAAAACATGTTTAGGAAATAACCGAGTGACTTCACGCTTATTCCAAATGAATGAGAACCCTTAATCCTTATCTATTAAAACATTTTTTAATCTTTAAAAAGCACCTTCAAAACCTCAATCACATGGCTATTACTGATCCTACTCTAGAAACTACCATTTAGAATGTTTAATTAACATATCTACAATTTTAGCAAACATAACAGCAATACCCACATGCTATTAATAGCACGTATTAATTCAGGAGTTTATTCATTTTGAAGCAAACATCATTTTCTCACATTGGGGTGGACACTGTGACCCATTTAGGATAGAATTCACTTTATAAATCCCTTAGAGCCTAGGTCTTCGACCCTGCTCACACGCTATAAATGTTATTTCAAAACTGGTTCAACACAATGGGAGTTATAGAAGTACAAGTTATAGAAAACCTTGATCAGCTGGTTTGTTCAGGGTTGTAGCTGAACTCTTCAAGACAGTGTGTCCCCAGGAGCCGGTTTTAAAGACCCTTGCCCTAGCGCTGTGCTTTCCGAACCTGCACTGGAGGACTTCCTGCCCTGCACCTTTTGTATTTCTACCCTAATCAAATGCACCCAATTCCTGCAGTCTTGCAAGCAGCTGGGAAGGTGAGCCTGCAGGACAGGTTTGGAAACTGAAGTGGTTATAGCATTTAACAATCACTTAACACTGCGCAATGTGCAACACGCATACAAGCAAAGATTGCAAAAATGTTAAAGCTGAGAAAGATTGTTGACTTGAACTTGAAAACTTTGCCCCGACATGCACAATGACTAAGCCTAATCAAATTTATTTCAATGAAGCTTTGCATAATACGTACATGTCTGTACATGTTTGAATAGCCAGTAAGCAAAGGAGTTGAGGTAATGGAATTTTTTTTATTATCTATGATTGACACGCACGCCACATGCTTACATCACATGTTCTTTCAGACAATGTTTTTCTGTGACATTAATCAGCTGTTTGTTCAGTTGGGAGTAATAACATTGGGCAAGTACAATCTGTCATCAAGGCTTGGTTTCCCGGAATAAAGGCTGTTAAACCTGTTATTTAAATACCGCATGAAACCATTGGACTTAAATGCAAATCATAAACTCATAAAATAAGATGAGCAATATATTTATTCAACATGGTGCATTGTTTTGTGGCATTGATATCCTTATACAGCTTTATTTTACTGTTATTAAAGTGTTCATGTAAAAAAAAAAAAACAGCACAGCTGGATACACACTGAACCTTGTGATGGTTGCATAATTTTTCTTAATCTCAGTGCAACTACTGAAAGAATAAAAGTAAAGTAAAATGAAGTGCGTATAATCTTTCCTCATAAATGGACGAGGAAGGGTTTGGTTAGGGAAATTGCTATGAAAATGAATTCACTCGAACACAACAATACAGTCACACAACCCAACATGTGATCCTGCATGCTTTAAATGAGGGGTTTTAAAGGTTAACCTAAATCACAGGGTTACGCTGAGGGTGACATTTCTGCTTCTTTAAAATTAGAATGTATTTGAAATATTAAAAAATAAATAAATAAGCGTTGGTACTCAGAGTAATGTCAGTCTGCCACCCAAAGCAGAGAACTACAGTGTAAATCTAACCATGAAAACATACAGCATTATCATTTGCCTGAAATATGAGTATCAGCAATGTTTGACCTCATAAAAAAAAAAAAAAAAAAAGGTTCACACTAAGCAGGTTAAAGTTTCAAAAACAAACAGATTAAACAAGTTCTTACAGGAAGGACATTATATAGGGTTTAAACCGGTTTATACCGGTTTAAACAGGGAATAAAACGAAAGCCAAACAAACATTATTATCGTTGCTGTACATTTAGATCTTTAAAATATAATTGGTTAGAGATTTCTTTGAATCCGTTTAATTCAGGTCAACACTATACACATACATATACACATATATATATATATATATATATACACATATATATATATACATATATATATATATATATATATATATATATATATATATATATATATATATATATACACATACACATACATATATATATATATTCTTTCTACTGTCTACCAGTTCAATGCGGACTTCTTGCAAACAAACTTAAGCTGCATGGCTTTCATGTAAATCACATGATGCAAAAAAAAAAACCCACAAGTCACAACAGGACATTTCACATATCTATTTCAGTTTCTGTTTTATTTGTTAATCTCGCTAACAGCGTAAGTTTATACACACATATACGCAAGTCTATTTTTCCACATGCATATAAACAAGCAGAGCTGTCAACAGAGAAAGTATAGAACATAATTATAGGACTGCAGATATAGGATTAAAATTTGTTCCTTAGCTAGTTTTTGACAGGTCATTTATGTGGCCGTCACGCCCCAATGATATTGTTCAACCAAAACAAACACAAGTAGTGCACAGGTAAAATATACATTTTATTACTCTACACACAGTACAATTACTTTTAGTCTTGGAAAGAAGTTCACCATAAATTCTGTCAAAGATGACCAAAGCTTATAAAGGTTGAAATGGCATGTATTCTATGGTTTGAGTGATACTTGATAGCGAGATGTTTTTCTTTGAAATGTTTTGGTCACGACACACCCTACACAGGAACAACATACTTTTCCGATGATTCATTTATTTTTCCCTCGTTTACATTAAATAGAAAGTATAAAAGGTACATTTCGAAAAAATCCTGAAAAGTTTTTTTTTAATAGAGTAGAATATTTTATAGGTTTTTTTAGGGCTGCCATGTTTGGTATTTAAACAAATCATATAAAAGACTAAAATACAAGTTGTTCAATTGACGTAAGACATGCATTCAACGCCAAGCATGAGAAAAATGAGAATTACTCACAATTCATGCAATCTTTTACCATGGTCTAAATATATGTATGGTTGCAAATTAATATTTTAATCTATTCATATTCATATAGGTAATGCTGAACATAAACGCTTGAACTTAATATACTTTACAATGTAAATTCTGCATTAATTGAAAAAAACAAACAAAAACAAATCTACTAATGAAATAAACGTTAACATTTATTTCCATTTCTCTCATTCATAGAACAAAGTAAAGAGAACAAGCGTAAATGTTAAAATTAAGTTATGTGTGAAAGACCTGCTAGTTTATTTAGCATTGGCATGTGACATTTAAAAGTAAAAGTTTTAAAAATATGAGCAAAATATGAGCAACGACTGTGTTAATGCCTGTAGCAAGTAATATCCTACTTGATCATTACATTTACAAGCTAAATAAGTTACATTTAACATGTTGATTACATCTAAAAAGGATTACCTGATTTTGGGTCCACAAATCCATTTAAACACAGTTTGTTTATTATACAATTTAGTTGTTCTCAATGTGGTTCGTTTGCAATTTTATACGGTGTCAAAATGTTTGATTCAGTCAAATTATTTTTATTACCATTATTATTACAACACGAACAAACTTTGTGTGCACATTGTCTCCCATACACTTACTCCATCTAATGAACTGAATTTTCACACTCGCTGTTTGAAAGTGTATTTGATGAAGTTATCATGGCATCGTGTCTGCCAAAATATTAACAGTCCATCACCTGCAAAACAGCGCTATAGAGTACACTAAAAATAAAGCTTAACACACATACTGTGCTGCACTCTAGAGACACGTACTGTAAATTACACTATCCACTAACCCTATAATAAGAATATACAGTTCTGTTGGATAATTATTATTGCAAGCAATATAATATTTTTTTATGTTTACAATGTTTATAACTTAAGTAAATAATACTCTTAGCTTCCAGCTATTTTTTTAGTTTTTTGGTCCCTACAGAAAAACACCTTAGCCTGAGCTCATAACGGCTTTTTCAGTCTAATTAAAGAGCTCTAATGAGTGGTCTTAATGGGGGTTTGTCCAAATTAATCTAGTCGGTCTAGCATAACCATCAAGCGGTTTTGTTTTATTTATTAATTGTTATTATCATTTTTATTATTATTATTATTATCATTATCATCATCATCATCATCATCATGGACTGAAAAAGCTAAATAAACAGTAAACATTGTTGTTGTTGTTATTTATATACAGTACAGGCTATATCACTTATTCCTCACCGGCATTGTTCGCGCGCTTCCTCTTCTGACAAAGACTTTCTTCGAACGGTAACATGACTTTTACGCTTTCCTTGCGTTTATATGGTTATGTTTCCATCCTCCGCTGGTTCCCTGTGACCTTAAAACAGAAGTCGAAGTCCACATGATGAGCTTTTCGAGTGAAAATCCACTTCGAGCAGTGCGGGTGTTCCATGTGCGTGTTCCAACCGAGGAGGAAGCGACACCATTTCACAGCGGAAGCCAAAAGAGGCGACGCGTTACTGTCTTTTAATCACCCCCGCACCACAAACGCAGACGTCCCGGTCGCTCGAAATTAGAAACGAGACCGACTTGATCGTTTTTTGTACGATCCGACCACTGGTGGTCCGCCAAGACCTATTCCGCCCAGCTCTGACTCTTCAAACGCTTCAAACTCTCCTGTGGCCTCGTGCGTGTACTGTGCTTGCGTCATTTTGGCGGGAGAGAGCGGAGTGATTTTTAAATGTGTGCTCTTTCGCTGCTTCCACTTTAGGCCACGCCCAAATGGGGAAAGCTGCCTCCTCGACATATAAAACAGAAATTCTTACTATAACAAAAAAAAACTAAATGCCTCAATGCCTCAATGCCTAAAAGCTTCTCTGGGACAAGGTGTACAGCAAACAAGCTGAAAGAAAACGCAGAACTTGTTGGCATAAAACAAATAGTTGATGTCAGGGTTTGATCATTTCTCCAACAGAAAGGAGGAAAAAGAGGCACTGGATCAATAAAATTTATTTTCTCAATATATCTCCTCTCAGGTTAACATAGGGTGGTGAATTAATCATTTGACATGGATAAAAATAATAAATGTTTCCTGTTGTCAGTTACAGAGTGAATGAATGAAATATTTGTGTCATTCCAGTCAAGATGGTAAACAGATACCCTCTTACCAAGTTCAAGGGGATACCTATATGTTGGATTATTTGAAATATATATTTTATTTAAATCACCTTCACACCACTACTCGCAAACAAAGGGAATGTTCCACTTTTCTCAAATTTCAGTGGTAAAATGCATTCGATATTTTCCCCAAATTCATGACAGAAAAGACATTTTCGAGAAGTGGGACAAAACAGGGTGCAAAACTGAGAAAATAAAACTTTTTACTCAATTTTACTTTTTACAAACGAGCTATGCTTTGCACCCTCCCAACTTTTCTCTCCTTTTTTAACAAAGTACGCATTTTACCTGGGACTGTTTAATATAGCTTCAACTTAATCTTTTAGCATTCAAGATATCTGTAAAACACATTATCATGTTAGCAGACGGATTACACTTTCACATGTGACCAACAATATCAAATATCATAATGAAATATTATCAAAATAGGTGACACAGCCAATAGTGGTGATGAAAAAGGGATTAAAAACTTGAATTAGTAGTCATCAAATACATTGAATCAGTCAATTACTGCATTAAACCAAATACAACAAGCATCGTTTATAAAGCTTTTATTCAAGAGTCACATTTAAGTGATTCTATTTTCTGATATCATTGAAATATCATGGATATCATGGTTACATCTGACAAATTTGACATTTCTTTCACAAAACAAATAGATTTCATGTAGAGCCATTTTGTTTTTCTGCTGCTACTTGGGA
Organism: Puntigrus tetrazona; assembly: GCF_018831695.1. Classification (NCBI taxonomy): domain Eukaryota; kingdom Metazoa; phylum Chordata; class Actinopteri; order Cypriniformes; family Cyprinidae; genus Puntigrus; species Puntigrus tetrazona. The sequence goes on along the minus strand of NC_056722.1, from coordinate 20,539,767 downwards.
ATAAAATGACATAATATTTCATAAATGTATTTCATATAAATTGACTGTGTTGACATATCATGGTTGTGACACACATGAAGTATTAACATTAGGGTTTAAAATTTAAAACTATACAAGTCTGTCATGACATGAATGTGCTCTGCGGAGGACCTAAAACCTGAATAATGTAAGATAAAATGTGAAATGTGTCATTTAGCTCAGCTGTGACTGTCACAACACTGTTGCTGATATGTTTAGCAAGACTTTCATCCAGCTATTATCACAAAAATAGTTTTTAAAAAACTCTGTTCGTCTGAAAGTCATGGAGAAAGAAAGTCGTATACATCTAGGATGGCTTCGTTGTGAGTAAAATATGGGGTCATTTTAATTTTGGGGTAAACTATTCTTTTAAGAACAAATTAAAAATGTAATGTAACGCAACTGTGTTGGTATAAAATAATTTTTAACACTAGGGGGCGTTACACAAATTGATACGCAGTAATAAGTATTGCTGTGAGGGCCAACAGAGGGAGACAGAGAACAGACAATAATGGCATAGACAAGCATTTTTATGAAACTGAGAGAAACAATAGAGACTTCTTGTGAGCATCTTGCTGCTCTCCATTGCTTGTCTTCCTTAGATTAGCAGCATTAGATTTTAACCCTGTTTATTAGCTTTTATTGTCTATTAAGAGACAGCTAATTACAAAACAGCGGCCATATGCCACCATCATAATGTTATGTCACTTTCATTATCGTTATAATTCATTAAAATAAACGTTACAATTCACCCCCATGCCATTGCCTTGGACATACATAACAACTTTCTGATAAGGAGATGCTTGGATGAGTTGTAAAAGTTTAAAAGTAAATGTTTGTTACATAATATATTTGCGTATACTGTGTATATTTACGTATATATAAATTCATGTGGTGAAACAGAGGGCTGTCAAATCCAATACAGTTTATCAGTTTCATTGCTCTGGTTCATGTGCACGCACACCAAAGCTCCTAATCTGTATTTGTGTGCCCAGTGTTAACAGCCCGCTTATTCTGTACCGCATGGATATTTTGGACCCGTCCCTGGAGACGAAACTCAGAGTGTTCTTTTTTCCTGGTCAGAAAATTCATTATTCAAGGTGTGTAAACCCTCCATCTGCTGCCTGTCTGGCTTAAACGCTGCACTGTCCATCTGAGCCAGTGGAAATGTTTGACTCGGTCACCTCACTGCAGCAGCACCACAAACATCACACACATACATAAATTCAGCATCACCTGTTGTTGATCTGATATTTCTCCCTCCAAAGACATCAAGATCTGGTTACAAACTACAGTATTAACACGGCAAATATTCAATAAGCATGGCGTTATCCTTATTCATAACCAAAAACTACACTATATGACAAATGTCAAGTAAATATGACATTACCTTCATTCATCTAAAGTATGTGCATAAATTATTATTCTCATGTATGCTGCTACCATAATAGCAAGAAGGCTAGATATCGGACCTCACCTAATACAGACCATTTAGTTATAGTTAAAACGATGCCACAGTTTTTAGACATCTACCATAAAATTATGGTGTTTCATTCTTTATAGTGCATTTATACAAACGCAGCATAAATCTCAAACCTTCTGTAAAACCAATATTTTGACAAAATATCATGTGTTCTTGTCTAGTTATTCATTAATGATGGAAGCGTATACTAAAGTGTTACCACAAAGGCTAATAGTAATAGTGTTTTTTTGCATATGATATAAGTTGCTACCATGTTTTTTGGCCATTTTTGTGTATGTGCCCAGATAATACCACAGGTTTTGGACATTTTCCACCATGGCATTCGTTAAGCACTACATAAACATGCCACCCAACCCAGCATGCACAAGTAAACAAATGCCATAAATAGTATGTACATGCTTGTTTGGATTTGACCTTTTTAGACTGTCAATATCAACAATATAATCTCCCGACTGACCCGGGCACGCACGTCCACTCAGAAAAGAAGAGTTGCTCAGTGAGAGGTTTCTGTTACAGCAGGAGATATCGATGAGGCCAGAAGAGACCGGGACTATAACGGTCCCGACTGATCATCGGAAGGAACGTCTCGCTGTGCAGAGACACTGACGAACAGAGGACTAACTGATAAGTACAGCTGTTCCGAGCGGACAACATGTTTTCAAAGACTCCCAGATGCTGTGTGTGTGTGTGTGTGTGTGTGTGTGAACAGGGGTCAATAACCGGTCATAAGATCCCAAAAGGCCATTTCTATCTCTCTAAAACACATGCCACCCAGCCACAAATACCAGTGAGTGATTTAGACAGCGTATATTTGAAATGCCTGTCTATTTCCATCCAGCGCTGTGATTCTGAAAGCAGATTTGCAGTTCCCAAGAGTATAGCGTGTGGAGGTTTCCGCTTCACCGGCTTCTGAGCTACACAGGTCCAGCGGTCGCCACATCCACAGGCTGACAAGTCGCCTCTTGTCACAGGATTGGATGAGTGTCGTTTCGGCCTAATACCCATGTCAAATGATTTAGCTGGGGTATAGAGGTCAACAGCACCGATAAGTCGGGACGAATCATGATGGATCACTGCCAGAGTGAAGCATCTGGAGATTGTTCGGGTGAAGGGATAGGGCACAGGTGTTAATTAGCAAGTCAGACATTTAAAGTTGTGTAATGTAGGCAAATAAGTTTTAGTGTACTGCGTTCTTGACACAAGAATACATTACCACAAATCCCTTGACAAATTGTAGCTCTAAAATGGCTTATTTGGCATTTTCTGAAGAAATTTATGGGTTGCGCTTACCTTTGCAAAACTAACTGCCACAGTGTAGGTTGGTGTGCGCGGTTGCCAGGGCATTGTTATGCAGTTGCTAAGGTGTGCTGAGTGTTTAACTGGGTGGTTGCTGGGTCAACCCAAGGTAAGCTGGATGGCTATTTGGTGCCTGAATATTAGACAAATTAAATATTAAGATGATTTTTTTATATTTATTTCATTCACTAGGAAAGAAAGCAAACCTAAACTTAAAAAATCATTTTTATTAAAGGAACACTTCACCCAAAAATCTACTTACTCTTAGGCCACCCAAGATGGAGGTAAAAGGTTGAGGAGAAAAGTTTATTCTATAAATGTATTAATAGAAATGTATTGCGTTTATACTGCTACATCAGTATCTCACCAAAGGATCCTCTGCAGTGAATGGGTGCCATCAGTCTAAACAGCTGATAAGAAAGTCGAGGCGATCCACAAATAACCCACATGATTCCAGTTCATGAATTAACATTTAGTGAAGCAAAAGCATGCGTGTTTGTATTAAACAATCCATTTTTAATTTTTCTGACTATTTCTTCTGACTAAAATACAAGTCCTCTGTCCATAATATTGCTTTCTCCAGTGAAAAAGTCATCTTGTCTGAACCAGGAGAGTTAAAGTTATGCTAAGTTTTGTCTGGTCTGATGAAAGACAACCTGATCTTTATCTTGGATTAAAGATGAGTTTGAAGTTGAGGTACTAAAATGAGTAAACCTAATAATAATATAAAAATAAATCTAATTAGAAGAAAATATGAAAAAACTACAATTAATAATTTTTTAAATAATACTAACATAGAACTAGTAATAGTACTAATAATGCTGTATTTAATTCTTCCTAAAGCTCGTAATTCACGACTCAAGTGGGAAATATAACATTTCCGATAAAACATGAAAGCAACATAACTTCGGTGGACATGAACTTGAAAGAATTATGAAATTATTGAAAGAATTCCCTTTTGATGTACATTCATGTTTATTTCATTCTACAACTAGTAAAGAGGAAGAGATGACATCCCACTTGAACTGAGGCGCTACAGCAATCTGTCATTAAAGAGCCACAAAACTCTATTTATCGTTTGAACTTGGCATGAGAGTGGCATGCCTTGTCGGACCCAGCAACAGTCTTAGCGAGGGTCAATTGCATGCAAAATTTGTATGCAGTTTCTACGTAAATGTGTACATTTATAAACGCTGCTAATGAGGACTGGGACATCTCCGGAATGGCAGGGTGCCATCCTTTATTTCCCAGACTGGACACCATCATGTCAATAAAAGCTGACCCAAAGGCCTCATCTTCATTCAAACAACTGTTAGACTGAAAGCTGTGAAACTCCATGATCAGGCTGCGTAAATTACCGTGAAATTTCATTTGTGACATTCTGTCAGTTCAGTTGTTTTTGTGGAGTTGATGGCACTTGTAAACACTGCATGAAGAAACATGACTTGTGTGGATGCCTAGGCCTGAAGCGGCCTGAAAACGAGAGCTGTTATTCCGTTACTTTCTACCTTGCCTCTAAGGAGAAGCACGTTCGCTCGTTTTCGAGGATACGGGAAGGCGATAAGACAACAGGCAGCAATAGAACAGGAAATGAGTCAAAACAACATCATCTGCGTGTGATATCATCAGTGCTCATGGTGAAGCTGATCTGTTGATCGACAAGGGAGAAGCGTAATCGTATTTCACTGGTCCAATTTTAGCAACTCATTTATTGTTCCCAAGACCCACAGTCATAAAAAACAAACCCTACCAATGTTATCTACATTGCAAGAGCAAATTATTTTGGCGTATTAAATAATTTCAATTAGCACAATGTCAACTAAATACGTGCCGAAGATTAAATCCTAATTAAATCGGCTACATTAATAGTGCTAAGAAAGAATCGCTACACACTTGTAAATAAAGATTATTGGAATGCATTGCTACTTAAAATTTTGCATTTGATTTACCGTCACTAATTATGAAATTAATAAGCAAACTGCCTGTACATCATACGAAAAACATTTTAAAAACAACTGTCACATTTAATGAAAAATATCAAGAAACATTCAGCAGAAATGCAAGAACTGCAAAAACTGAGAACAATTGCAGATGGTTAAATATAATAAACAAGAAGTGCACAACAATATGGCCTCTGCTTGTACATAAATGCATTTGTCAAATAAACACGTCCGTTTTTCAAAATGAAGGCAAACTGTCCTCCGCAATAAACTCCTTCAATATTTAATTCAGTCAACCACCCACAATTCCTTTCTGCCAGCTCTAATTAAAGCTCCATCTTTTCTTCTCCCTTTGACAGTCTGATAATGATGCTGAATGCCCCTGCCCGTGGCATCTGTGTCACTTTAAATGAACGCAACCTCGCACGTGGTGTCCCGGGGACCTCTCGCTCTTCAGGCCTGGCTGTAAGAGATCCGATCTCCTCTCCAACCCATTGTGAAGTCTCTGGACCGCAGTTCCCAGAATCTGTTTGCAGAGCACAGCTCACACTGAAATGTCACTTTCATACGCCTTCACACTCGCTGTTTTGTCAGTTCACTTGACCTAAATCTGCATCCAACTGTCTACTGGATTAATTATCTGTTTTCAGTTGAATGAAAAGAGCACAGACAGCAGGATTCATTGCAGTGTACAATTTTCCAAACCTCTGACAATGTGAGGCACGGCAACACAAAAGCAGAAATAATCAGAAACACAGTCACCACCTTCTATTGAAATTACTGATCAGTTGGATATGAAATAAAAGAGTTTGCGGTGTAATAACAGCGAGTCGTGGTTTGGTTTATCACTGGACACATCTTTTTGTGGGCAAACGTAATATTTATGCCACCCACATGTCATTTCATTCATAAGACTACACCGAATCTCCTCAAATAATGAATTACATTCACATGCTAGAATATACACAGCTTTGAAAAAGTATCGTCTTGTATTTGGTTTTTCATACTGCGGCTTTTCTTCAAGATATGAAAGAGGAAGAAGAAAAAAATCCGAGGGGTTGTATAATGACAAAATGGCATTATGTAATGCTGCAGATGTAAAAACAGTTCAATATCAGTGCAAGAATTTTTGCTTTTTCTTACAATCACCACTTTTCATTAAATGCACGTCTGATTTTTACAGTTTCTGAAGTAAGACATATTCTCCTGGCTAATGTGGACACCTCTGGCTGTATTGTCCTCTTTATAAAACCTCACATTTGAGTTTGGCATAGAGGTGACCCACTTTTTTGCAGTCATCCAAGACATGTTCTTGGTGAGGCAGTTGAGTTTTCATGTGTTGATAGCATGGCGTTGAGTTTTCATGAACGTCTAAGAAAATTGCTGTAGGCCTTAAGTAGCATTTATATAACGCTATTATATAATCTGACCCTAATGCAATAAAGAGTTATTATTACAAAAAGCAATGTATATTGGAGTTTTGAACTGGAGTTTTTAATGCCACCAATATTATCCCATTCAAATAGGTTTGGTTTAATGTGCTATTTTGGTGGTTTATAGCAGAATTTGCCTTGAAACGAGGTTCTGAAATCCAGCGTTGAGCCTCAGAGATGCTGAGTCCTCATCGTGTCTCCTGCATGTCAATCTCATGGTTCAGAAAGCCTCGTCCTCTTCAGCGTAAAGCTTTTGAAAAATACTGAGTTGTTAGCCGAGGGGCAGTGAAGTATGAGCGTGATTCATTAAGCGCCGTTTCTGGATGCCTCACACCACGGTGGTCTCGGTCTGTAGGAAAGACTGGGCTCTGGAGTTCCGATGGAACTGGGTCATGTTTTCCTTGCCGTTTCTGGATATGGATGAACTGTGCAGACGGTAGTCGCGACCAATGTACCGCTTTAAACGCAAACTCCGCCACGTCCTCTTGAGTTCGCTCTGGACCTGCAAAGCAGCCAGATATAACATCGATTAGCAAGGTCTTTAGACTAGCATTAGCACAACCACACACTGGGGGCTATGTCAAAATGAAATTAAGATTAAGTCCTCAAAATATGTTTCTAGTTGTACTGTAATTGATTCAGGGCACTATTATTGCAAACACAACAAATGTTTGTTTTATTGTCTTTCATCAGATTTTAATTCAATTTGCTCTGTCTCAGAAAAAGCTTGTTTCCATGCCTTTCCCCTTCATACAGAGGCAACTTTTCTGAAACCCAAACAATTCTTCCTGCATCTCCTTCAGCATCCCTTTTCACTCAGAAATACAACAAATTACAGAAGTAAAATAGGTCGTGAATGTTTCATGTTGACTTGAACGTGAAGGAAAACTACTGCTCTGTTTTAGAACCTAGTGAGCTGCCTTAGGAGACATTTTCAGGCATCACATGCATACAGATGTGTTGTAACTTTATTACACTCTCTTTTAAAATACCTTGTTTTGAACAAATTCTAAAGAAGCACTGCATGTATCCTTAATAGGGATGTCAACGCCAAAATGCATTGACGATCAAATTCACTGTCAAATTGTTCAGTATAAATATTATTATTTAAGCTAATGTGTGGTGGTATTCTTGTCATTTTTTAGTACTGCCTATGTGGGCAGTATGCAGCTCAGGTTTTGGAAAATAACTGAAGAGAGATGTATCAAAGATCAATGAGACTAACCTCACTGTTCAAAAAGCAGTACAATATCGCAACCACCAAGCCCTGTGAAAGAAACAAAGCGTTAATGTGGTACAACACGGATAAAGCACCATACACTTTTTCCTGAAGCCTGGGGTCAGTAGGATTTTTTAAATTATTCAAAAAAATAGACATACTATGAAAATGTATTAAGCTTTTAAATATATTTTAGTAATTTACTGTCACTTCTGATTAATTCATTGCATCCTTGGTGAAAAAACAGTTATAATTACTTTTTTTAAGTTACATTAACTAGTGACATATTATCCTGCATATTCCTCACCTGAAAAGATCCCAGACCAAGGTCAAAGAATATTTTATAGTGGTCCATCTCTCCATGTTCTTCTATGTAAACGAAAGCAACATAGTTGACACCAAACAGAGGGATCAAGAGAAGTGTGGACTTGGCCAACCTCCTAAAAAACAGAAAGAGGAGTAACAGGATTTGGAGTCATTGGAAGGGACCCCTACTGTTATAATAGCTTGGCAATTTTTGTAAGTATATTTTCAAGCACACAATGAAGAGCTTCAAACTGAAATCTCAACTTTAGCAGAACAAAAAAGAGAAAAGCGCATCTAGGAGAGCCATCAAATAAAACAGCCTCTCATGCATTAGAGACAGGGCACTTAAATGCAGAATGTGCCACTCTCAGCAGAACAAAAACTCAGATTGCTACAAATCACAGCATAAATATTTTACCACCATTTTAATGCATACACGTTTTGCAATGCACAATAGATAGTGGAAGACCTGGATAAAAATGGAAAGCAGCCATCCATTTTCAACCATTTTTTTGAAATTCATGCTAGAATGCAACTCCTGGTAAATTTAAAAGGGAGATCTCAGCTATGACCAGAATAGCATGTAAGAGGGTTCAACCATGGTGCCTGATGCCACGTTTGCAGAATAAAATATGAGTTGGCATCCATTTGCAATACCTGTACTGGGATTGATCGTTTCCACCGACATCAGGACACCTCAGTTTCTGAACCAGGATTCGAATGATGCTGATGAATAGAATAAAGTTCAGCTGTGGAACACAGAAAGGAATAAAAAAAGATTTTATATCTTTCCCCTTTTATACAATGACACTATCCAGACTAAACATTACCACTGTTCAATGGATATGACAAGAACCTCTCAAAACATTCAGTAAGACTTTAAACAGATTACAGGATCATTGCACACACTGTGACAAACGTCTTAAAGGAACAGTTGAAGCAAAACCTTTCCAAGTCATTCTGCAATTACAACATTCGATTTCTGTCCATAAAATGAAATTCCAACAGATCCATTGTTGATACCATTGACTTTCTTTGTATGGAGCAATGTATCTTTGCTATGATCCTCGGATGCAAGTCATACCAGTTTGAATGACATGAGGGTCATTGACATGGACATGAGAGACAATGATGACAAAATGTGCATTTTTTGGCTGAATTATTTCTTTAGTAGCCAATCTGGCATATACAATGACACTAGAAACACTAATGTCATTCAAGTTAATAAAATCTATGCTTTGAATGCACCAAAAGTATGCATTTGCCAGACCAAAATTGGATTTGTTCTGCCAAATGCATAACCTCAAATTGATAATCTCCAATTTTCATCTTGTTTGAATCCATCAGACAGATAGCAGAAACAAGAGAGGCCACTTGTTTCTGTTCCTCATAATTAATCCCGCCATAAAAAGTAAAACCAAACAAACAGAAAATCTTAGCCAGAGGTTCATCCACCAGTGGCGTTCTGGGTAGCAGAGAGATGTAATTACACAGTAGCATGGTGTGCAGAGCTCTGTGAGAGAGTTATCTAAACACACCAGAACTGAGCATGTTTGCCAGAAAAAAATTATGTTTTTTTATTATAATTGCATTCCTATGCTCTGGAGGGTTGAGGAACAGGAACATTTTGACCTGGATGCATTCGGGCAAAGCTGTCAAACACAGCCATCACGCTGTCCAAAAACATTTGATCTCTTTCAGGTGAGTGTTTACAAAATGAAAATGGCACAGTGGACACAAGAGAGAGTCTTGGCATGTGTGCTGAGAGAGGCACTTGTGACAGCGTGTTTGCTCTCTCTTCCTGACATGCCTGCGCTCACGTCCCATCCAGGACATGGAAACTGTTCGTGAGACTCAGCACATCCCCACGTCTGCTTTGCTGGCAGAATCCCTCCCTGTCTGACATAATGCATACAGTATGAGGCTGGTCTCTCTGTTTATAATAGCTGGTGTGAGGTTATACTCACAATGACAGATGCCATGATTGGCCAGGTAATCACCCGCCAGGGAATCGGGGCGTCGTTTCTCTCCCAGCATCTGTTATGAGAAGACATCAAAGAGTTACAAGTGCTTTCATAACAGCGGCAGCAAATGGGAATGCGTTTCATCTTCTCCTGCCTCATTTTAATCTCTCGGGTTTAAATATCTGCTATAGTCTCATGTGAGCTCTGTCACTGTCTGATTATGCTCAACTACTCACCCTGTGTCATCGAGGTAAATCCTACACACAATCCATGGAATCATAAACACGGTGGGGAATCCTGGAGGAAGGAGAGGGAATGATCAAATATCAAGAGACTTAGTAGTGACATTCATGCAAACAGACAGACAGACAAATAGGATAGATAGATAGATAGATAGATAGATAGATAGATAGATAGATAGATAGATAGATAGATAGATAGATAGATAGATAGATAGATAGATAGATAGATAGATAGAGGGACAGATGGATGGACGAATAGATAGATAGATAGATAGATAGATAGATAGATAGATAGATAGATAGATAGATAGATAGATAGATAGATAGATAGATAGATAGATAGATAGATAGATAGATAGAAGGCCCGATAGATAGATAGAATGTGATGTTAGGAAACAGCATCTTTGCTCGGACACCTGCTGAGAAATTGTTATTTCAGTTTCCTGTTGGGATGTGGGCCACTATCTCTGAACAGAAGTAAAGCCGGAGAGGAAATGCTGGTAAACAGAACATGATTAAAGAGGCCATGTTAGTCGTCACTGTCATGATGAAAGAGAAGCTTAATGAAGTGTTGATATGATGAGTCTAGCAAGCCACACCCAAGCCTGTCCTCTAGAAATGAATGAAGAGCCTGCTTTCCTTTCTCTCGCCTGGAAACTCCAGGGAGACAACAAACTACAAAGAAACACTAATACATAATGTAAGACAAACAGACTGAACAAGACTGATGGCACGTCATCTCGTTCCCTATGCTGTTTTTCCTCTGAGTAGTGAACGACATCTATTCAGAAGTGTTTGAATGAATTAAGACATTCAGTGCTACACCGTGAAGAGGTGTGGGTTCTCAAATGATTTTCTATGCACGCATGTGTTCGTGTCAGATAAGATGAAAGCTAAAGCATCAAATGCAGTGGGAAGTGGAAAATCTCTAGGCTTTAGACTCAAATAATCCTTTATTTACTCAAATACCTGCTTATAGGTGAAAACACTGACATGAACAGACAGAAAGTGATTCTAAGAAGTAACAATTGGTTTTGGAAAACGGAAACAGCTTAAAAAAGGTCAGTGTTTCTAATGAAGACTTACCCCAGCCAATAAGGAGGTAAATTATAAAGTGTCTGTTCTCAGAGAAGATGACCATCAGTAAAGTTTGTAGGTACAGCCCTTCCACCAGCAACCAGTAGAAGTTTGCCATGATGAAGTAGTTGAAGATGATCAGGCTGGCCTTACAACCAATCTAAACACAAGAAAAGAGAACTTATATGTGGATCTCAGAAATACCAAAGACCGTGACAAACAAACATGACAAGATTTGGGTTTTTATGGTCTGTAGTGACAGAAATAACCACCTTTTAAAACCGCTGAAGCATAAAATGTGTTTAGTTGACTATGCATGTTTTAAGAAACTGGCTTAGCTCAGTTCAGATCCTTAAAGGTGAAGTGTGTAATTTTAATGTGTGCAGACAGCTCAAAGTAAACCGTTTGTTGGTGAACAAATATTGCTGTTTGTTTGAGGTGTCTGGTAGGACAACTTCTGGTTGAACCAATGCTGAGGAATGGGATTACCTGTTTGACCAAGCAATGGAAGTCTAGCTGACATGGTGTTGAGAACCAATAATTTTTTTTGTGTTTTTGTGTCAAAAATACAGAACATTAGTACTATGACATAGTATTGCAAGTTCTCAGAATTGTGAGATACAGACATGGAATTCTTTACATTTCAGAATTCTAAGTTGAAAATAAAAAGACTTGAGTGTCTAGAAAAGCGCTACATAAATGTAAGGATTACTATTATTATTATTATTATTATTATTATTATTATTATATCAAAGTGTGGTGAATTTTTTTGGCCCTTCTGTAAATAAATAAACACACACATACAGTATATATTTGGAAAATGTTTACATGTCTATATTTATATTCATAATTTATATTATAAATGAATATGTATTTAATATATATATATATATATATAAAACATATTTTTCTAAAATATATACATGCACACACATAATAAATATACATGTACATATATAAAAAATATATTTACTAATTTACAAATAATTTACTTGTGGATTTTCTGGATGGATAGACTCACCAGCGAAGGCTGTTTTGTACATTCTGCATTATCGTGGGAAAACAGAATGGCATCTTTGACCAGCACAGCGATGGCTCTCAGTATGAACGAGAAGAACAGGTTCAGATGGATGTAGTTCCTGGTGCAGTGGAGTTTTCTGGTGGAGCGAGACAGAGCTGTAAATAAACCTGGCCTCTTTTCTATTTTAATTGTACTCATGGTTAGTTTGTGAGAAAAATTCAGAGAGTCTTAAGCACTGTCCCATTCATCACATCTCCAGACAACTTCTTAAATTAATAATTTCATTCCAGCTAGATAAACACTATCGGCTAGAAACTCCAAGCGCCAAGCATAATGTTTATCCTCAATGTCAAAAAAAGTAAAATATAGTTGTTCAGAAGCCTGCCAAATTCAACTCCATAACAGTTACAATTAATATAAGGCAGGCTCATCCATCCATACAAAGTGTAGAGTAATATAAAGCAGACACAACTACTGGAACTATTTAAAGCTGTTTCAGACCTGAACAGACAGAGGATGGTGCTGCCGGTGATGAGTGCTATGAGAGAGAGGCTGTGTCCGAGAGTGTAAAGGGTCTTCATCACCGTGTAGAAAAGAAGCTGGACAGAAAGAGAAACAACATTTGAGAAACACTTTGTATCTGCAATGTTTTATTTTTAGTGGGGTTAAGACGCCCCACATAAAAATCAGCTATTCCCCAAAGAGATCTAGACCATTAACTCAAAATAAAATAAAATAAAACAGTTTATGATTATATAATCACTATAAATCACTATGGCAAAAATCACTCAATAACATGTATGAATTTGACTAGTCCAATCGTGTTGCACATTCCTCGGAAACATTTAAATTCTGTCATCACCAGCCCACGCTCATGATGCATAAAAATCATACCTTTTTTTTCCTAGCAAAACAAAATGTCAAAGCTTCCATTTCCATACAACAGAAATGCATGGTTAAAAAGCATTCCAGCTGCCATTTTATTTGGTTTATTTAAAAGCAAAAATATTTATTTGGGTCTCATTTTATTTACAAAAAAATAATAAAATAAAATTGTAAAGTTAAACAAAATCTATATGCCAGACCATGCAAATTTGTATATACTGTACACAAAATAAGTAGCAAAGAAAAAAGAAAAAACTTTGGCCATGTTTTAAATTCCCTACCTGTTTAAACTCCTATTTTTGTATATAATCATCACTTTTTATGTCAAGAGCAGTTGCTACATTAAATGAGTGCTGGATATACAGCACAATATGTCAAAAAATAAAGCATTTAAAGCACTCAGCAGTACAAGCAATGCATTTAAGCCCTATGCTGTGTTTTAAATGTGATGAAATGATGTATACAAGCTAAATGTGAATTCTCTCACGGATCAAGGATGACAGGGTGACTAACAAGCATGGAAATGGCGAGTTGGCCAGGCGGCTGATTGGTGGTAGAAGAGCGTGATGAAGCTCAGACAGACTCATCCCCCATAAACAGCATTCTTTCAGTCTGACTTACAACCTGGCACACTGGAGCCACAGACCCACTTAACAACATCACCACCAGGAACATTCCTCCTGAGCTTCTTTAAACATAAAGTTCACTAAATTTAGCGTGAGAGGGATATTTTACAACATTTGGTTTATCTGTCCATTTAGAGTGTTTTATCCGGTTGTGTGCATGCCAGCTTGCTTTTGCTTTTTGATTTGCTTTTAGACCATTATTGCTTGATAGATTTGTGGTCATATGATTCTAAATGACACAAACATGTGTATAGTGCATATTTATTAATTAATAGTTTACAGCTTTATAAATTAATATAAAATTAGGTGATGTATGTCACAGTGTACAATACTGATCACAAGTTTGGGGTCAGAAGACACTAAAATAGGTTAAATTTAAGTTTGGTCCAGGACACATTAAATTAATCAAAAGAAATGGTAAAGATATTTATAATGTTCTAAATGAATTCTGATGTCATTCTGTAATTGAAGTTGCATTTCTAGAATAAATGAAATGCACTTAAAATTCACATTTGTTTTAAAGTGGTCTGATTACAAAATGAAAAAAAAATTTTTCTTGATTTTCTTCAGTTATCATTTCACACGGTTATCTTTTCGGTAAACATATTTTAGAAAAAACATATCATAATAGGGTAAAATATTTTATGCTCACATTATGTCACAATCAAGAAACTATCTCTGTAAATGATTTTCCCACTATAAATATTGAAACTATATAAAGAGTTTATCTGCAAAAACAGATCAGGACAAAATGTATGTATTGTGTTTTATTGCATTAGTTGGATGTATTTTTAGACATTTTTAAACCTAATGAAAATAACCCAGCTGCAGTTTGATTGGATTACACAAATGAACTCTTACTACATAAATGAATTGTCATTTTCATAAATCTGTAAATAAAATGCATTTAAAAAGTAGAAAAAAGGATGTCATGGTAACAATTCAACAAGTTTCCAAGTTTTAATGTATAAAAGAAAAAACAAAACAAAAAAGACTAAATGTTCATGTAAGAAAAAAGAAACTACTTTAAATCTGACAAACAATCCAAAATGTACCCGAAATTGGGGGAAAAGGCACCCATTTGAATACGTAAGTGGTTGACATTTTTGGTCTAATCCTCTAGTAAAGTTCATACTAAGCCTGTAACACATCCTCTATAAACAACTAGTGATGTGCAGGTTATCAGAGCTGCAGCAGTTAAAATAAGGAGACAGAAACCAGCCTCTGTGCTGGCTTTGTATGAGATGAGGGATTGTTTTCTTCTTCAGACAGTCTCTTATTTATTGTTGGATGTGGTATGAGTTTCAGGGAATGCCCATGGAAAACGTCTGGAGAATTTCAGATTAAAAGTGACACTAATATGGCACTTGGACCTCAACATGCGACCCAAGGCCCCGGAAGAGGTGAGCAGTATTTAGATGATGTCTAAGTAGACTGTTTAGACTTTCAGGTGATGTGTCTCATCTTTAATGTTCAAATAAGAGAGTGATAATCTTGAAAACTGCACAGTAAAGCCAATGCTAATCAGCTGTTGCAATTCTGGCCTAACAAATGGCGTGAGTTTCAGACCAACAGTGGGTAATATAAAAAAAAAAACCTGTTTGAAAATAGTCATTAACTCCATTTGGTGATGCAAAATGACATGCTTTGACAAATCAAAGACAGAACCAATTAAAAGACTCGCTCTCCTCTGGTGAGTAAATCATTTAAGTTAAATACAACCTTCACTCTAATGTAATAAATTTAGTATGAAAGACAACCTAGTCTAACATATGTGTACATTTATCAGGTGATATCATTTACTGTGAACTCTAAAACGAATATCAGGTGTCCTTTTAAACAGAATCAATAGCCCAAGGTTACAAGATCAATGTCCAATTTAATTCATCAGCAGGGTTGTTTTAATTTCTCTGAAGTGTCCTGGGGCAGGACTTCTTTGAAGTGAAGCAGGACGGGGCTCAAGAAATCAGGTTTCAGACAGGTTTGACTCAAGGTCGATCAGTGTTCTTACTAACGCCTTAGGAGGACGACTTTAGTCATCTCTGCTAATTTCCACGAGAGAACTCTGAGAGGATGGGAATGTGCCCTCTGCTACTGTCTCTCTACCCTTCAGGAAATTGCTTTAATGTTTCATTTCCCCCGACACAGGATCAGAATGAAAAACAGCGAACTGTCCCCTCATCGCTCAAACGAGCAGCATAGAGTCATCTGGGCAATATCCCAAACCGCACGGCTGCCAACCGTCTTACTGCGGAGCACGTGCTGAACTCTGGGTGATGTCAAAAGTCCATTGGCGATAATTTTGATGGAAAACATTTCAAGGGAGACGTACAGTCTCTCTAAACATTAAGGAACAATATGAGAGTAAAACATAAAACAAGACTTTCCTTGTATGGCCCACTCTGATAAAGCACAGCGTGTTTGACAGAAGCAAAGAGTTTAGCCAGTGATAACTGAGCTCATTTGCATAGGCTGGTTTTGCTACCATTAACACTGTCCAATTTTTCAAAAATTGTTCAAAAAAAGATTTCATATTTTTATGCATTCTATGCAAAAGTATAATGTTTTTATTTATTATAAGTATTATATTATTTAAAAAGAAAAGTATTATTTTATTGAAAGAAAAAAATCTATACAGTGTACTCTTACTTTTTCCACAAAACTATTAAGCAACAAGACTGTTTTCAACATTCCTTATAATAACAAATGTTTCTTGAGCAGAAAACCTCCTGATCGCAAACTTAACAAAAGAATAAATTAATTCATGATTAAATTAATTCATGAATAAATAATAAAAAGTGGGAGAGTGATAAGTCACGATGTAAAATATGAAGTTGAAATGATGAAAAGTGTAAGACAAAGTCCATTATGAGGAAATAAGTTGCAAATGAAAGATATGATTTCACATACACTCTTAAAAAGAGGTGCTTCACAAGGTTTTTCATGCTATAGAAGAGCCTTTTTTGGCTCCATATAGAACAATTCAGTCAAAGTTTCTTTAAAGAACCACTTCTTGCTCAACTTCTTGTAGATCCTTTTGTGAAACAGGCAGGTTCATCAGATGTTAAAGGTTCTTTATGGAAACATTTAGACAAAAAGGTTCTTCTATGGCATTGTGAAGGACTTTATTTTTAGTGTATAGTGAGATGTAAAGTCATAATCACAATAAATACAGGTATGAGGAGAAAAAACTCTAATAATTGATTTTTTTACTCTAAAATAGAAATGGGTTTCCACCAAAACAAAAAAAACAAAAAAAACAATGCACAAGCTACTGTATACATGAAGCAAATCTGTTGCTCTGTTTCCAGAGATGTCAAACCGGTTGTAATGAAATCCAGTTCAAATCCAATTTCTATGCTGGATCATCCTGTTTTTGTGTCTATAGCCTCAGACAGGCCGATTTGCACCATTTCAAGGCTGTTTCAGTCATGGCACGCATCTCCTTTCAACATATAGCCAATCAGAGCGGACCGATGTGTCAGCATGTCTGCTCTGATCCTTGGTATCACCTCAAGTCACACTGACAACTCACTACGCTTCACAGGACTGTTTATCCAGCCATAAGAGGCGTTTGCCCTCGCTGCTGGAGATGACATGTGTCCATGAATGCCCAAAACTACACGCTCATGACAGAAGCAAAGAATATGAAACACACAGGCTGACATTTGTATAGAGAATCCCTCTAATAATAGTTGATTTCGTTTCAACTTTCTAGAGTTAAAGCAGATTTGAGTCCTGTCATCTTCAAGCATTTGCGCTCTCTGAAATACAGTATTCCCCTGTGCATCTTAATGTCATTTTGGTGTAACTCCATAATTTATTAAATTGCACAACTTTACATTTAAAATGCCTTGGCTGAACTTTAACTCTTGCCAATTGACTTGTGTTGATCTGGGACATTTTAACGCTTAATAACACATTTATTCATCATAATAACTTAAGCGGGGTATACTTAACATTTGCATTTAAATCCTTATTTAGCTTAAATGCTGCTCTTTTTCCCTCAGACAGCTGTTTAAGTTAGTATGCTGGGGAGGTTTCATCAGATTATGATGAAGACATTTTCCTTTTTTTTCGAAATGACAGTTTCTACATACTGACTCCAATATGCAATGTGGCAAATGTTCCTCTCGTTCTCTGCATTCTCAGGACTGCCAACTCCTTAAAAATAGCACTGATGTATTAAGAGCATTTATTTTATAAATAATGTCATGAAGATTTAATTGACCAACAAATCTTATGTCAAACCCAGCCATGGGTATGAGCTAAAAACATCTAACGACTTACAAAAAGACATGTTTAACTAAAGCTTACAAGAATTAGATGGGGAAAAATGTCAATTTCCAATGTCCTATCAAGGAAAGGAGAGTTGAGTTTATGGGACATCTCCTGATGCCCTTGACCAATGAAAAAATAACAAAACAGCATTGCCAGGTGTTATAGCATGTAAAATAAATCACAGTACGCTCAAAAATCGGTCGCTAATCTAGACAATCCTATTTTTTAAAATGAATAATAAATGTTTCTTGAGCTCCAAATCAGCATATTAGGATGACTTCTGAGGGATCATGTTAATAAAGGCTAGAGTAATTATGCTAAAAATTAAGTTTTGTCATCACAGGAATAATTTACTCTTTTAAATATATTTTCAAATAGAAAGAATGTATTTTAAATTATAGTACTATTTTACAATATAACATTTTTACTACAATTTTAATCAACTAAATGTCTTGGCGAGCATAGAAGACTTTCTTCAAAAACCTTACAAACAGTGGTGTATTTTTTCATAAAATGACATTATTTGTTTATGATTTCTTGTAATATTTTGATAATCTGAGGAGCATTGTTCTTAGGTGTGACAATTTTGAATTCTAAAGTTTTAATTTGTACACATGATGTTAGATCTTTTTTTTTTTTTGGTTTGATTGTAGTAACTAACTTGACTTATGGTGCATCAACAGCGGTCTTTTTAAGTTTCTTAAGGTACCGGCTAATTAGCAATCCCTTTTTTTTAACTAACACCTGGTTTGTTGAGCGTTAACTAAAGACCCTGTAAATTGTGAATTATTATAAAGTAAACTCTAAAAACATAAATCGCTATCAAAATATATAATATATGACATTTGAAGAACAAATTAATGAAAACTTCCCAGAATCCTGTGAACTCCAAATGATTCGGTTCACTCCTCTGCTCTGGGGTCTGTCTTGACACTGGCATTGCTATGGTTCACTTCCTGCAGAGGTTCCCTCCATTCAGTAGCACATGACTATTCAAATCTCCAAAGCACAGTCGCAGGATGAACAGTAAATTTCACGGATGATTAGCCGGTTTATTTCTAACAGAATGAATCTAGTTTTGTAATAAGACAAAAAGCTACATGTTACAAGAAATTTATAGTTTTTTTAATATTCTGCTGCAATAAAAGAACAAAAGCACCTCTCTGTTCTGATTCTTTTATCATCTGCTCTTTTTTTGGCTCCCTGGGACTCTTTTCGACTTCAAACGCATCTAAAATCATTTGTCTCTAAATTTGGGATCCTGAGAAATATAACACGGAGAGCAATTTGGTTGAAAGCCCATGAAAATACACTTGAGCCAGCTGCTCGCTTTCTTTTAAAACTCTAGTGCTTTCTACGACTGTTTGTCTCTGGCAGACACACGCATGAACAAACACATGCATGCATGTACGCACTCGCATTTCCAAATGCACACACACACACACACACACACACATAGACTCTGGCCCAAAGCTAGTCCCAGCTGGCATAGATTTAGGCTAGATAGTGGGCACTAAAAGGTTCAGGGTCCTGAAGTGCCCTCAGATTTTTTTTTCTGTGGTTGTTGCACATGTGGAGGGAACAACAGTGCCTTTCAGATAAAATATCTTCCTTTACCACTGCCATTCATGCATAGCTCCTTCAGGATGATTAGCACAATGATCCTAAACACTGTGTACAATCAAAAGCCCCACACTGACAGAATGGGAAAGATCTGACTAAATACACTCACTCACCTTGGCTGCGTCCGGGGGGGGCTCAAAGCAAACGCTGTTGATGCTGGGATACACGTCAGACCAGCCTTCTGCTGTGCAGTTCCTGCTAATGATGCCTAGAACAAACAGACATTGCGTCGTTAACAGCCAATTTATCAGACTGATTAATAGCAATTTAGACTGACAGCCAGTATTGGTGAGTGTTTTGGTTCAACAACGGTGCGCACTGTAGAAAGCCTAGAGATATCAGAGAAAGCTAAACACGGCAATAAGCTAATCAAAGAAATTAATCAAGAATAAAGCTCAACAAAGCCTGCCAAGAAATGTTTTACCCAAAAGAAAAAATATATTTTGTAAAACAGTCTGCTGAAGGAAAGCGAAGCATACCTTTAGTATCAGTGCAATTTCTGCCATTACTTTTATGAAAACTGAATGCGTTTTGAATGCAATAAATTTACCAAAACTGACAGTTAACATTTACACAATGTCATGAAACATCATATTCTAAGTAAATGCTGTTCCTCTGAAAAATGTATCACATGCAGTGTCCAAAAAATATGAATCATCACATATTATTAAGCAGTTTTTAACACTGATAATAAGAAATGTTTCTAGAATGATATAGGAGAGTATTGCCTGCTATTTTTTAAATAAATTTAAATAGAACAGTTACTACAGTTACTTAAAACAGTTACTTGAAAATTGTATATGTCACAATACAACTGTATTATTATAATATTACTGTTTAAATAAATGCACTCTTGGTGATTTGGAGATTTGAATAAAAACTGTACAACATTATTAACATAAATTAAATTCCAAGCAGTAAAAACAAATGCTGTTTACACTGAAATGTATTTATTCAGTATGGTATTACTGCATTTTTTCAATTTATGTTAATGAGAATACAAGCATGAGACCACTAATAAGCATACGAAAGTCTTAATGTTTGGCCTTGCTTTTTTTAAAAGCAAAATATGATTTCTAATATTTTTTCTTTTGATTACTGAGTGAAGAGACTCTTTTACTTTGCCTTTTTGAAGTTTTTTTCCCTGTTACGTGGTTTGCTCTCACTCATTATACTTGTAAATCCATATAGCACCAGTGATAATGGAATAGCTTTGCACATCACTGATGCATTCAGCCAAGGCTGAGAGGCAGAGGCTGAGTGTGAAATATAAATACAGAATATTTGTGTTTCATGCATTAAAGTGTCTGCGTGTAGGCTTGCTAATACTCTCGCTAACGAAACAACAGCCTCCTACACATTGCATTGCATCAATGACCACCATTACACCTGGAGAAGAGCAGCTGGCAGGCTAACAAAGAGTACATGAACATTTACACATCAACCAAACATTACAACAGCCAACAGACTCCAGTACAGGAAAAGCAGTAGGCTGCAACATAGATTTTTAAACATTTGATTTAAAAATAGTGCTGGATAAAGTGGAAAACAGCAGAACAATGTATTTTAATGCATGTTGAAATATTTCATTCAATTCCAGTTAAATATGCAGAGACAATTACCTTGGAAACAAATTATATGTTGATTTATATGAAAGCTTTTGAAAAATGATGTAAAAGTTGTAAAATTATGTTTATTTATTCATTCATTTTTTATGAAATACAATAATCTAATTCCTAATATATTTGTGTATTCTGTGTATATTTATTATGTCTATATATTCACACACATGCATGCATATATTTAAGAAAATAATGTTGCGTTTTATATAAATCATTTATATTCATATAAATATATTCATGTAAATGCATGTAAATATTTACATTATATGCTATATGTGTGTGTCATATATATGACATAATATATATACACACACACGCACACACATATACAGAACAAACACATATATTGTGTAAGCAAAAATATATATATTTTGGATGTAATTAATTGAATAATCTAGTAAAAATAGTAAATTAGATTAGCCCAATGTTATTCATAAAATATGTTTGAAATATATTTTTTAAATAATTGTTTTCATTTCCACTTACAATTTTTTTTAATGAATTATGACTTCTTAGCTTAGATTTAATTTATTTTTCTCAAAATTACTTGATATAAAATTAGACTTGTTAAAATATAAACTCTCGATTCAAAGAAAATTGGAACTGTGAGCTGTAAACTCCCAACTGAGCGAAAAAAAGGAAATCAGAGAGAGGACTTTTCTTTCTCGTTTTAGAAATGTAACACACACTGGACACTGACCTACAAAAGCCAGCTAAGATAATTCTGTATATTTACTAACATCTATACAGTGTGAACACTTCAAGTGCGACTACTTCAGATATGTTACTCAGAGCTTCTTGTGACATGTTCTATGTATATTTTAGGACTGAGAGGAAAGCAGAATGAATATTTAATGGCATTACATTGGGCCAAATATGAAGGCGAGCGCAACTACATTACCACAGAGCACTTTGCTAGAGAGAGAGAATGTAAACTCTCCTGACATGTATCAACATGGAGATTTATTTTCGTCTGTGTCCAGCCTGAAACAAATCCCCCAAATACACACCCACACATGCTCACACACACCCAACCATGCAGATCAGAACACACGTGTGTATACAGACACTCAAACACACACACACAAGCACACACAAACTCAACAAAAGAGGCTGTCTGTACAAACAAGACAAATTCAGGCTTTATAATAAAAGTGCTAACTGACCCATCTTTAAAAACCTGGACCACCTTATTCACCCTATTCACAGCGATCTGCTAATGTACGTCATCGTGTGAGCTCTTATCTTGAATTCAAATAGTCAGAACGGTAATCAAACATGCATTTGTCCAAGAGCATAAGTGCTTTGCGGGAGCACAATGCGGGACTGCTTTGCTGCTTTGAACTGCCATTCAGGGACACAAAAGCAAGAGTGCAGAGCTTTGTGCCGCACAAGCCTGGCAGACAGCTACTTTCCATTCTGTGCATGGCACATCAGTCCAAAACCCTCACGTCTAACGTGACATTAGCGACAAAGAAAGCAGGATACATGTGGAGTTATTTTTAAGTCATACAGAGGGCTAATGTAACTAAAATTTAACTCTAACATTTTTTGGTAACACTTTATTTCGGTAGTCCACTTTAGACATTATACTAACAGTAAGAAACTTAGAAACTAGAGTAGAGTAATAGTAAACTGTCTGTTTAATAACTTCTAACACTTTGACGTACAGACTAAAGATTCTTATGAAAAGTATGTGTCACCTGATGGTAGCTTTCGTTTCTTCTTTAGAATATAATTTCATTTATTTAATATAAATAATCATTAAAAAAACATTAAAGGGATAGTTCTCCAAAAAAATAAATACATCAAATTTTGTCAGCCTTTACTCACCCTCATGTTATTTTATACCAAGAATTATTTTGAATACTGCTGGGAACTAAGCTGTTTTGGTCACTAGTGACTTTAACTGCATGAACAAAAAATACTGTTTGAGATGTTTCTCAAATTATCGTTATGGTCATAATTATGTTAGGTCATTGTAGCCTAAAAACATTTAACACAATAATAGATTTAAAATGATCTTCAACTGACAGCCCTAATGTATACACATTATTATTATATATATATATATAACTTACCCCAAGTGAAACTGAAACCCCCATGATGTACCGTAAATGAGCTCAGTCAAAGAAGAGGAGAGGGCTGAGCCATTTACTGCCCACACAACCTCGAGGCACCTGAATCTACCTCAAACCATGAGAACAAGTGATATATATATAACCGTTCTACCCCTTACAATCCATTAACCTCTGTGAAATTATTAGAAATATATCCCTCCGAACGCTGGGTTGAGAAAGTGCAATGCATTGCTTTTTTGAGAGCTACTTTAGGGAAAAAAACAGCAGATAATACCTGGGGTAACAGCTAATGGAGCATAAATGATGCTGATGATGATGACAGTGATTCATCTGAAAAGTTCAGCCATACATTAGAAAGCTTGATTGGAAATGATAATCGTGTGCTATAAAACCACAGGTCAGCATGTGTTTCCAGATGTTCTGGGCTAATTTGGCTCCTTAACGCCATGGATATCCAGCGGCACCATGTGTTCGTGTGTTCCTGCATGACCTCTCTGAGCCAGCAGGTTAGAAAGCTCACGAAGGCTGGAAATAGCCTGATTGGGGAATCAGGGCTGTATGTGCTCCCACACTCTGGAGCTTGACAGACAACTTCTCTGTAGGGAAGAAAGGGTGTGCTGGTTCTGCGCCATCGGCTCGGGTCCACGGGTCAATGAGCATGTCCGAGCATAAGGGGAAAGACATGATTCACTCACTCCAGCCTACAGTTTACTCCCTTACTCATTAATTTACTCACACTCACACATGCAAGCTCACAATCAACAGAGCTCACTCTTCCATTTACAAAAAGCTGGCCTTCAAATTGAAAATAAGAGCAGGCGTTGGCGCTGCTGAAACTATTTGGATAACATCTAACTTTCAATATAAAGGGCCAAAATATTGAATCATATCCAAAAATATAATATTAAAACTAATTTAATTATTAAAGGTATAGTTACTCACCCTCATGTTGTTCTAAAACCAAAAAACCTTTGCTTATCAAACACAAATTAAGATATTTTTAACTAACTTTCTGACCCTGCATATAAGCAACAACAATTAATAACAGAATCCTAATTTTTGGGTGAACTTCCCTTTAATTTTAATAATTAAACAATGCTAAATAATTTTAGGGGATTATTAAATTACATTTTAAAATCACTTAATTATTTTTTTATAACTTTTTGTTAAATTGAAATCAAAGATATGCTTCAGTTGTTTTGTTTGTCCTCTCCTCTTGTTATATGGCATGCAGGCCAAATCAAAAGTCATCACAGGCCCTGTTTTAGCATAATATCTACATCAACCAAAACTACATACGCGTGTAACAACCAATACTACACATTTTTTAATCTGCAGATTTTGGATCTCAGCATCATGTTAAAATTAATAAACGACAGTTTGCAAATATTAAATAAAAATGTACCATCTATGGTGAACAAATTTTTTAGGGCTGCTGGGCAGGTGTTGACGACCACCTCTCCGATATCGGCATGGTGCCAGCAAGAAATATTGTCCCAATTTCCCCTGCAACCTGTAAAGACATAGAAACAGAACACAATTTAAAAGTTCAACACATCTGGATCGCAAAATGTGCTGAAAAAGCAAAACGTTCAGCAAAATAAGTGCAGCGATGCGCGTGAGAAACTTGACATGTGTTTGACGTGAACCTGAGAAAATGTTTAGTTAGGGATAAGATCCGCATTCATTGACTAATGTTCTTCAGAGTCTTTCTGCTTTGTGTTGAGTCTGTTTGAATATGTCTTCGCTTTGAACCTAACCCTACAAATATGACCCGAGCTTGCCTTTCATTTATCATAGGTTAGGTACTAAAAAAACCCAAAAAAGGGGAAAGTCACTGGACCTCAAGAGACCGGCCCACAGAGACGGGATGCATTCCAGCATCTGCAGTTAAGATGAGTGTGTGGTGAAGGTCTGGACATAAATAGAAAGATGATCAAAGAGGTTTGACAATGACATCACACCACATCATCATCTACAACTTCAAACCCTCTCAGAAACATCACAGCAAAGAGGACATGCGCTCCTTTATCTACTGAAGGAATAATTGACCTAAAAACCTATTAAAAATCATTACTCGCTATCATGTCGTTCCAAATCGGTATGATTTTTTTTCTTCTGTAGGATACTATATAGCACATTTGGATTTGGAATATACTGCACAAGTCATTTCAATCACTTTTAAGATACATTTATGGCACTTTTTGGATCCTGAGAGAACGCATTCCTTGTCTGTATATGGAAATAATGTATATTTTATAATATTATACACTACTGTTAAAAACTTTGGGGTCAGAGCCAATTTATCATGTGTTCCACAGAAGAAGAAAAACATCATGCCGGTTTGGACGGTTTTCACTTTTCGGAGCTATTCCTTTAAACAGCTGCATCTACTCTGAAACAGCTGGTAGTTTCTGAGGGAAAATAAGGAATCTAAACTAAGAGAAAATATGTCACTCATCACACATTGTTTAAGACACAGTAAACATTGCCTCTGATTGGTCAGTCCACTTTGCCCTTTTATGAACCATCAGAAATGTGTGATACATTAAGTGGTCCAAACAGCTTTTTTCCAGTCATGTCCAGAGGGATTTGTCATTCATTTCGCCAGTTTGAATAGTCAAGTCCTGTGTGTATGTACTGCCAAATAATTACCATTAATTGGAACATCTGTCCGCTGATGGACACAATACAACTGTCAAAAATGCAAAAACAAGCAAAGCAGAATCATTCCCACACTTCTGATTTTATTCTGAAGCGGAAGAAAAGCATAAAGCACAACCTGCAAAAAACATTTAAAAATAAAAAAATATATATTGTCTGTAACTGCATACTGAGGAGTTTGGTTTCTTTTTTATTAGAATTGACAAATAAATAAGCAAACCACGAAGACGGTCCACCAGGGTTACTGTCTGATTATGGCCAATGACCTGCCATGATGTGAGCTGGGAAAAGTCATTTGAAACACAGGAATCAATGAAACATATGGGTTTTTAAAAGCTTCCAAGTAGGATCTTAAAGGTCTCATCAAAATACTACGAGTATCTTTGTTCCAAAAAAGTGATATATCTTCTGTTACTTCATCCAGGCTCACTTTGGTTTGGTTAAATCATTTTATGAAGTGTTAAATCAAATAAAAATGTTTGGGGTCTTTAAGAATATTTTTTTTAATTATACTTTTATTCAGTAAGGATGCATTTAAATAAAGACTTATAATGCTAAAGATTTCTGTTCAAGTACTGTTCATTTGAACTTTCTATCCATCATAAAATAAAAAAAAAACTGGGAAAATAAAAATGTTTCTTCAGCATATTAGAAGGATTTCTCATGTCACACCGAAGACTGTAGTAATAGATAGTAACGGAAAATTTCAGATTTGCCATTACAGAAAAAATTACATTTGTTTTAAATTGTATATTTTGTTGTAAAGACTCCTTTCATAAGAGACACCTTTCAAAAACATTAAAAAGGTTATTGCGACAAAGTTTAAAATAAGAAAGTCAAGAAATTAAGTCACAATTGTAAAAACAGGCTTCCATATGTGTGGGTCGTGTCCAATCCAGACAATATAATTACTCTAATTCAACATTGACCTTAAAAGCTGCAACATCTGTCAGAGCAAACACTGCATGCCTTTAGAAAAACAACAAGACATTAACTGATTATGTGGGACAAACAATGCAGCGAGAGCTCATTCACATTTCTTTCACTGTATTGTTTATGTGGAACATAATCCAAATACACTCTACACGTCTCTTAAAGACCGCCTAGTGATCTGTTGTTTCTGGCCATTCAAAATACAGTACATAACAGATGCTGTAAGTGGATTCAGAAGATGATGTAACGTGTGTGTGCACTAATACAGTACCTTTAGTGTGCGGAGGCAGCTCGTCCGTCAGCATGTCCAAACATTCCTTCTCAGCCATCTGCAGCTCATACAGAAAGAGACAGTTTGCATGTCTCCCGCTGACCTTAGGGGGCAAAGGAAAGAAAATCAGCCATATGATCTCAATGCTACTACCCTCACAGTTGTTTCTAGTTGTTTTCATATCGCTGAGATGCTACACTCTCAAAAAATATAAGGTACAAATGCTGTCACCGGGTGGTACCTTTTCAAAAGGTTTTGTACCTATTAGATTTAAATATGTACACTTTAATTACTAATAAATACCTTTAAGGAACAAAAATGGACCCTTTATAAAAAACATTTACCTTTTGAAAAGATACCGCCTTTGTACCTTTATTTCTGAGAGTGTATTAAAAGTTTTATTTTATTTAAGTGATTTTTACGGACTTTTATGCATTTTTTTATTTAGAGTGATGACAGGAAGGCATTTGGTGAAGGGAGCAGGACCTTGAAATGGGAATCACAGTTGCGCTGTATGTTAACTAATGATGAGACTATTGGCCTGACTATAGTTTTCATTAATATTTAGATTTTTTATAGGCATTTTGGGGTATTCAAGATGAGTTTGTTTTTTTTCCATCAAAACGGATTTGGAGAAATTTTGCATTACATCAATTGCTCACCAGTGGATCTCTTGCAGTGAATGGGTGCCGCCAAAATGGGAGTTCAAACAGTTGATAAAAGCATTACAATAACCCACAAGTAATCGACTTGATCCTCCATTAGTAACTTGTAAAGCAAATCTTTGCAAATGTCTGTCTGTAAGAAACTAATCAAACGTGTTTTAAACAGTCACTTCTAGCGAAACTATGAGTCTCCAGTAAAAAAAGTAATATCTGTTTGGAGGTGTTTTGCCCTTTTTGCTTGTAAAGAGTGTTTGACATACTGTATAATTATTTCTCTCCTGATTTAGACAAAATAGCTTTCTCACTGGAGAAAGCAATATCATACACAAAGGACTTGTATTTTAGCAGGTATTTTAACAGTTAACAATTTTTTTGTCAAAAATCATCAATTTGTTTATAACTTTTAGTCACATGCATTACTTTATGATTACTTTATCACTGCAGAGGATCCAGTGGTGAAGAAGTGATGTAATGCAAAATTTCTTCAAATCTATTCCAACAAAGAAACAAAAACAGTTAATTTTCATTGTTGGATGAACTATCTTTTAAATACGTAAAGCTTTAATTTATTTTATTTCATTTTTAGCATTAGCTATTTTTGTACATTCAAATAAATAAAAATTAAGCCTTGGCAATTACATGAAAACTAATTTTACATTTTATTTCAGCTAATGCTTATTTTATTTCAAGTAACATTTTTAATCATTTTAGTTTTACTTCAAGTGAATGCCCTGGCCTCAATAACAATACACATTTTCATAGACATGCACCCTAAGCTTTGGGATCTACATAAACATCATAAGGTTTGTCACCCAAAAAAATGCTTTAAGTAAGGCAATGCTGAACTGCTAACTCAGTTAAGACGGCTTTCTGGTGACATCATATGAAATGACTGATCAGCACAGTTGGACTTAAAGCTGTTGTGATCAAAGAGCCGCCACAAAGCCTGCTCAACTGATGCACTAAAAATCTTCTATTATAAGAACTGTAATAATATCAAGGGAATTAACCAGAGTCACATGAAGTCATCAGTTAAAGATCTCATCAGTTGGTGTTCAGCTATGGGTCGTTTTTGCTTTATAAACATGGGGAAAAAAATCCTAAAATATTTAAAAATGCAAAATACAAGCATTCTCTTTGACATTAAAGAGACTAAGAATGTATTTAAAAAAGGATCTGACATTTTTTAACCTGAATGTTTTTAACACAAGGTCACCTTCTTATGAATGTGTGTTCGAGCTCTTAGTCACTTTACCGCTTCGGGTTTTTCCAAGTGAACAGCACAGAGACAAATCAGCCTCAGATCAGAGGAGGACATAAGCTCACACTTTAAGTCTGTCATTGTTCATCTCTTTCAAAATCTTGAGCTACGTCTTTGACGGGGGCAGTCGTGCTCATCCAAGCTGGGCTTTCTTCCCCATATCTCACAGCTAGCAAAGATGGCCACGCACACTAATGATATGAGTGATTGTATCAGGATTATTCTGGATCATTACTGTCAAGGCAAACGCATGCTGACTGAGATTAACTCAGGCTGAGAGCAATTATAGCCGAGTCGAAAACACATTTGACATTCTCACCGGATTTTTTTTTTCACTGATTTCTCGGTTTACAGTAAGAGAGAATGGATTCAGTACGTGTATTAGCAGCCATCTCAGCACTACTAAAAATATTAAAATGAGCTCCTTCTGTATATCATATTTTAAAGACATCTGTGAGGAAAGTGCATCACTTGTACCACTACTGATATTAATGTTGTCCTGGTTTAGCAGCCGGTCACCCAGGCACATATCTGACTCATCCTTCTGCTTCATGGGAATTGACATGTTTTTCAAAAATAATTTGTTGGGAAAACGAATAGAGGTTTTGTACTCGAAAAGGGAGCATCTGGTGCGATGAACATGTAAAACGGCTCCACCTGAGATTGGAGCTTTCTAAAAGCAAACCAAGTGACGAGAACGCAAGTATCTAAAATGTCAAAACGAGACGAATATTTCAGATCATCAGATAAATGACATTTATCGGCGCACTAAGAGATGCTTCAAGTAAACATTGCTAACATTTTTTGCATCTGAAAAGTCATTTAGACAAGACCGGGAGTTTATTTTTTAAAGGTAATTTTTACACAAATACAGTATACATACAAACACATATAATAATATTCAATGTTTTGGATCAATGAGATTTATTATTTTTTCTTTTCTTCTTATGCTTACCACTGTTTGATAAAAAATACAGTAAAAATAGTATGGTTTGGGGAATAGTATTACAATTTAAAATAGCTGTTAATAAAGTTTCACTACTTCAGTCTTCAGTCACATGACTCTTCAGAAATCATTGTAATATTCTGAGTTGCTGCTCAAGGAACATTTTTTCTCATAATCAATAATAAAAACAATTTATTGTGCTGCGTAAAATTGTTTTTAAATATCCCTTCCCTGCTTGTTTTTTCAATATCCCTTATGCATCTTTATGGTGTCGATATATAGGGTAAGTTGTCACAGCCTGCTGTTAAAAAGCCCATTATGGGTTTTCCAGCAAGTGTCAACATTTCAAAATGAAAATGAACATACAAAAACAACTACTTGTAAAAGAGTGACTGGGTCAAGTTGTCACAAAGGAGGTACAGCTCGTGACAGCTTGCCCCATCTACTTTATATATGAAGTAGACCAAATTAACCATCACCTTTACAGTGACACCAGGGGAGGCATCTAGTGCGTTTTCCTCTTTAAACAAAGATGACCTCTGCCATGTCTGTCAGTCAGTAATGTCACTCAGTCACCCTATTTGTTTGCAATATCCTTTCGCATCCTTCTGTAGAGCTGTGCATGTGACACAGTTTCCTGCTCGCTCATGTTTAAACCCCACTGGAGCAACTGCCAACACAAACTCATTTCCATGTGTTTTTTCGGACTACAAATTTATTTGAAGGTCAAAGGGAAATTTTCATACAATGAAATGTGGTCACTAATCTTTTATTTTCACTGGACACAAAGACAAAGCCCAGCACATGTACAGCATCTGGTTAAACTGGATCTGTGAGTGGTTAGTGAATAAAACACGCTCGTCCTCTTAACGGCTGCGGTTTAAACCCATCTCTTTTCTTGCTTTGCAGTGTGTTTCTGTGCTGACACAGTCAAGATGACTTAAGCTGCACGAGGAGAAGCAGGGTTCTGGCCGACCTTTACTGAACTGAAGTGGGTCAGCTGGAAAGCATGAAACTTCGCAAATGTCATCAACTCATTATCTGAGAATGTGTGGTCTCGTGTTTACGGCGGAAAGAAGTTGTGCAACTATTATCAGTTTGCAAGCCAACTTTGAATTTCTCACACTAGAGAATAAAGCATCGCTTTAGAATTAATTAAACGCTCTCTCAATGAGAATAAGAAGTGCATTTCAAGGTCAAAAGCGTTCTGAGATTTCATCGCTTCGTTTAAACAGTTGACAGCTATTATAAACATTTAAAAAAATGCAATTATTTCAAAAAATGACCTCCTGGATTATTGTTTTTGTCATTTCAAAACCTAAACCGCTATCAAAAGGATAACACACATGGCTACCATTTACATTTCTGTATAAAACATTTTATGAATCACTTTGTCCTTTGTTTAATTTATTTTATTTTCCACGAGTTCTCAAATAAAGTATTTAGTGGAAAAAGATCTTCTCTTATTATAATAGTTTTTGTACAGCGTAGGAGGCTGGGATCGTGTTAAGAGGAAAAAGAAAAAAGCTGTTCATTTTTCTGCCGCTAAAACATTGTATTTTTCAGATCCGCAAAAGCCTGTCACAGAAGTACAAACCCCAGGAGGACGAGGAGTAGCGAAATAAAAAATGGCATTAAATGCTGCTGTATGAAATTGGTCAGGGATTGAATGGATTGAATTCTAATAGAGCACAACCACACACAACTTCCTCTCTGAGCTTTGATGGGATCTCTGTGTAATATATGTCTACAGTATCTGGCGATACCTCTTGATCCGTGGATTGAAAACCTAGTTTTAGGGATTTTTGGCAGCAGAAATTCCATAAGCTTTCAAATCGCTGTAAATTAAAAATGTATACAACAACAAAAATGATATTTTATATAAATACGAGAATTGCTACACACACAAAAAAAAACGACTACATTTGAGTGCATTCTCGACACTAATTCATGACAAAAACTGTAGTGTGGAAAGACGGTCGTCTCGTATCATAATCTCTGTAGAAGACAAACTACACAGATATACAATCCAGCAAACTAACACTGAGTTCTCTGTTACATGGTGTATCTGTGCCTCTGGGGATGCAGCCATATGGACACAGACTTTTGCACTTTAATTAAGGTCATAAAGAGATGTTCAATGATCTACAAGATAAGTAACAGATTAATGGACTTTCAAAAAGATAGGCTTTGGCTTATTTAAAACAAGATTAACAACAACGGCTTGTAAACAATAGCTTATATGATTTCATATCTAAACTATTTATATCTTGGTATTTACACTGAAAAAAAATCTTGTGATTGTGATTGGTATCTTTTCCAGGAAAAAAAAATAGCCTTAAAGCAACATAAATTTACTATAAAGGAGATAAATGAATTTGAAATGTTCTCTTGTTTGAAGCATAAAAACCACAATTAATTTATTGTTTAATCATTTGTATTCTTATAGCTATAGATTTAGTTTTAAATGATATTTTTCCCTTGTTTTATGAATAAAACGCATTACATATATTTAATTTGTTAGTATCTAACGGCCATTCTGTGCTGTTCACGCAAAGTCAAAACTTTATAACAGGTTTATAAACTATAAAAGTGCATTAGTGTGTTAGTACTGATGCATTTTTGCATGCATTTTAAAGTGTTTTAAGATCAGCATCAAGCATATAGGTTTTATTTGACTGCAAGCCACCAGTTATATTCTACAAAACAAGAAACTGAGTAGCTCATGCCCTGATGAATCTTTTCGTGAGACCCCTTTGGGCAAAACACCTGAATCACCACAGAGATCTCGTCTAGAATAGCCCTGACCCAGTTCTGACCGTTCCTTTAAAACACTGTGTTATGTCTCTTTTTAACATATTTGTAATTAAAATGGTCATTTTATTTTAAACTGTATGAACGCCACAGACAGGAATGAAAGAAGAGAGTACTTGTAAAAAAAATGTAGCGCTTTTAACCCTGATTGCTCCGCAAAAAATAATAAAAAAAAAATATTTATGGTTACCTTAGATTGCATACAAAATCAGATTTTTTTGCTTAAAGTGTCAGTTTTTACTCTAATAATTTTGGCACATTTTCTCTGTAGATCTGTAGACACATACCTTAAAGTTTTTGAAGCAAAAAAAAAATTAAACATTCCCACCAGGTAAAAAGATATAGCTCTCTAAATACATGCTGACCTTCAGTGACAACATGCTCCAATAACTGTGGGGTTAATGGGGTTAGTTGTCACAATGCAGCCTGACATTAAACAGCCTATTATACACAAGTAAAGCAATAACAAAGCACAAAATGATTTACAAAAAATATAAACGTAGCCAATGTTTCATCCTTCTAAAATTGTTTATGTAATTTCTGGCTACCAGTGCAGACACTTATAATAAGCAGATTTTAATGATAGGTCTAGATCAGCCGACATCAACCTGGTAAACCACTTTGTACTTATAACAAACCAGCTATCACGATCCAAAACCAGTTTGCCCACTGTAAAGCGGAACATTTGCAGAAATTATAGGTAAAATTAAATAAGTGACATCTCGACACAGTTCAAACTATAGTTTAAATCTACTTCGTTATATAGTCCGTACTTACCTGAAACACGCTAGCGTGGTTTTAGTGCTAACTTATTTACCTAACAGCTGAACACTTTTGAAGACATCATTCAAACTCAACGTAACGGTTTTGAATCAGGTTTGAAACCATACAGTACACGAACAAAAGCGAAGAAAACTCGATACGTTGTATTTGGACTTTCCTATTTACTTCAAGACGGCTCTCATTACAACAGTTCGCCATCTCACCTGAGGAAGAGTGACTCAGAAGCACCGGTGCAGGTAAAAAGTAGCTTTCTTACCGCGTGCGCGTGCCAAACTAACAGAAGAGCCAAACAGTTCAAGAGGTCCATCTTCATTTCTCGCTGGTTTGTCTCTCTTTAGCCGACCGGTCCTCAGCATCAAGAGCGGGAAGTCATCCTTCGAGGCAGAAGAAAGCAAGCCACTTGTTCCGAGGTGCCCTGTGAAAAGACTTGTGAGCGCGCGCGGTCCATGTGAGCGCGTGAGCGTCCGCCGAGGGGAGGCTGATGGTTGCGTTCCTCCTCCTTTAGATCGTCAGACGAGCCTTGTGCGCGCATCTTACACCGCCAGCGCTTGGACAGATGTTTAACTGCCATTCGTTTCAGTGTTTATCTGCTTTGAGGACACTCGAATCGGGGTGCGTTTTGATGATTATGGGCTAAATGGGGCTGGTTGTCACACTTTTTTACTCCAGTAAATATTTTTCCACTAGGTTTCCACTGTTCAGGACAAAACACAGAGGTCACTGAACACATGTCGACCTTTATAGACAGCATGCCCCAGTTCAGTCAGTCCATATCGAACCTGCCTTTAAAAGGCTTTTAATGGTTTATCTGCAACATTTAAACAGTGAAGCAGCAAAATCTACAAAAATATCACTTTTTTAAAAATATAGTTTTTTTAGTTTTTTAATTTTTGTTAGTTAACTGTTATATGTTATAACTGTATTGTATTAACCTAGTCAAAATAATCCAACTTCAGTTTGATTTAGATTAATTGGAAAGAATAATAGAAAAAAAAACAGTTATAATAAACTCTTCATGTATTTAGTTGCCTCAACTCGACTTTTATAAAAAAAAAAAAAATTCATAAAAGATATTTTTAACCTAAACCTAACCCTTACACGAACAACATTTTGATCTCTTATACTTCCCTCGTTGGGTGAGTGTGAAAAAGTGCAGTTAATTTAGAGAGAAGAGCAATAACATAACAAGCATGAAAAAAGAGTGTGAATGTAGGTGTGAAGTCTTCTTCTAATAAGCAACGGAATACAGCTTTTGACTTTTTGGTTTACTATTTTGTACTCCAAACTATTTCTCATCTAATTATTTGCTAATTAGCTCGGCATTATTAACCTGGCCTTTTTAAAGAGGAAGTCTTGTGGATAAAGCTGTGAATATGTGGCTTTCGTCTACAAACGAACCACTGAGGTATGAGATTCATAGATGGATTAAATTTGAAAGGTACAAAAAAAGTGTACAAATCCTTTCCATAAAGTGTAAAAAATAAAATAAATAAAAGATGCTAGACACTCAGTTATTTCATTTTAATAGATTTTTGTGCTTTTCTAGTTTTATGGTTTTACTTTAAACTGCACCGATATAAATGTATGCGTCCACTTATTTTCTTTGCAAATATTTTTTTAAATAATTACGGCTAATGAATTAAATGTGGAAGCTGTTATTTCTTCCAAAACACTCAATATTTTTCTTCCAAAAAAAATTCGATTTACAGTGAACGAATCGAACACCGATTAACCATACATTGGGTCTGATGGATTTTATGATTAAACACTTATGACTGATTTATTCAAAACAGCGAATCTGTATTCGAAAGATTTTCCCACTAAATGACGTCCAAGATGGCGTCAATGTGTATAACGGGTCGCTCGAAAGAGCAGCTTAATAAATCATAAGTTTCTCAGCGCAGAAGCACAGTTCCAGGAAATCACCTCATTCTTAAGCATGGTGTTTGTTCCTGGTCAGGTAATGTGACTCTATGGGCATCATGGGATGGGGTTCGGAAACAGATGTGGAAATATGCAAGCCATTGATCCTTTGACTCTTTCCGCTGTCTGAGATGATAAGAGGAAGAGAATATCAAACAGAAATACAGTAATATATTAAAAAAGACACATCTTGTCTGTTATATACATTACACTCTTAAAAACAAAGTTTTCAAATGGGGTTTTAATACTAAGAACCATAGATTAACCATTTTTAGTGCCCCAAAGAGAAATACTTACAAAAACTATTTTTTTTTTAATAATATAAAGATCATTTTACAAATCTAAAGAACATTTTTTTATTAAAGTGTCCATTTATTGTTAAAGGTTCTTCATGAAACCACATTTGGCAATGAATAACATTTATTTTTAAAAGCGTATTTAAGGATAATATTCAGAAATGCATGCAATATAGCGTGAGAATTTGCTCATTACTGACTTAGTAGTTATTCTGGAGATATCTGGACTTGGCTTTGACATGACAGTGACCTCTTCTGGTTGTCCTTGGGCTAACGTTAAACATTATAAATCATCCTACCATATCACGAGCTTTGAATGAAACCTTTCCAAATGCGATGTTTGAGAACGCATTTTATTCAAACGCAAACCAGACGTAAGAACGCGACTGAATCGGTGTATTTCGAGGTCTGTCGAACCACACAGGATTTTAGGATGTCTGAATTAATGCATATTCATAAAATCTGAGGAGCAGGTTTCACTTCGCAGTAAGCTGGATGAGAGCAGACGATGAAGACAGAAGACATTACTCTCTCAAATCCAGACCATCTGCACTGGAACATTTCACAAAGGAAAATACTGACATGCAGTTGATCATCGTTTATGGCTTTTTATTCTGGCGTACGCTTTTACGTTTCCAAGAAAATGCATCTTGCGTCAGATGCGTATATTACAATAAAACCCAGACAGGATTTCTCCTTCTATGGAGATTCAATGGTGGAGCATTTCCCAAAAAGTCTGCGAAAGAAAAATGAGCAGAGAATGCACTGAATAGAGTCTAGATTAATGCCTGCACTGATAGTTCCCACAGATAGTGGACTGATCCGTGCCATCAGGAAGAGATTCAGCTCAGACAGGAATCTGAAACCTGATATTAAACTACTGGTTTCACTCTGGGATATTTCAACTATGATATTTTTTTGCTAAATTGGCTGCTGGTAACTTCTGCATTAAGCTTAAAGAAACAGTTTATCCAAAAAAAACTCACCTTCAGGCCAACTAAGTTACTAAGTAACTTCAATAGAACTTCAATAGAAATACCATCACAGCTCGCTCACCACTGGATCCTCTGCAGTGAATGGGTGCCGTCAAAATGAGACCCCAAACAGCTGATGAAAAATCACAATATTCCAGTCATCCACAACTCTAGGACATAATTTACTATTGATGCTTTGTTTTCTATAGCAAAAAGCTATTTCTATAATACTGTTTTCTGAAAAATAAGCACGGACCATGTTTCTAAGATTGTTTTAAAGTGAAAACAGTCCAAAAGAGTTTTATTTGCCAGATATCGTTCTTATAAACATGTAGCTTTTCAAAATGTTTGGGTTATTGTTATGTTTTCATCAGTTTTTCGGACACTCATTCTCACGGCACCCATTCACTGCAGAAGATCCTTTGGATTCAAGTAATGTAATGATACGTTTCTTAAATTTAAGTTTCACTGAGCTGGTTTACATCTTGGATGGCTTTAGGGTGAGTACTTTTTTGAATTTTTACTCCACTATTCCTTTAAGCTTTATATAAGCATCAGCAGTTTAAAAATGGCCTTTGCTTAAGAAAATATGGCTGTAGTGAGGTACGTAACAGAATTATTTAGTGTCCTCTTAGTGTTCTCATTCCTGGCAAATTCTTTCCTTTAAAAAGCAGACTCTGCCAGAGTAAAAGAAATAATGACAAACATTTTGTCTAACGTTGAGACGTGTTTAGGCTTTTCATTAGTTTGTTGTGATTTTAAAGAGTGGGGAAATGTAAGCACGTACGGATCCAAATAGATTTGGCCATGCAAACCTTTACAGAGAACTGTGAATATTTGGCTTCCCAGCAGCTGAGGCCTCATGATGCTAAAACAGCTGAATGCTTTCCATTTTTTAAAAAAAATTACCTTTGAATATGGGTTCAGATCTCTGAATCAGTAGCTCATAGATGGACGTTTATACGGATCATTTAAGTTCAGTCTATGCAATCACTGCACAAGACCTCTTTCATCCTGTTATAATACACCTTTGTAAATACCAAAAGTATTACATGCTTGTTGGGCGATGAGTTATTAGTGTACATTGACAGTAAAACCTCACAGTTATACTTTCACTAAAACCAAAATGTGACATAAAGAAATGGTATATGTTATGTACATGCTGATCTCGTTTCTAGGTCGCAGACATATTGGTGTCAGTCTATGTGTGTTAATTTAGCACCATCTGCTGGAGCTTCTTCTTAAGCTCAAGAAGAATTCTTTCAGAAATAAACTGTTCATCCCATCCACTCCAGTCCAAAAAACGAACAATGCGATTGTAGTATTACTTTTTGGTAGCATCACTTTTTATTGCCCATAACTACTCATACAACATTACATATATAAGTGAGGAAATAAATCTATTAATGCTCGGTTATGAGTACACTCACTGTGGCTTCCCTGTTAAAAGCATTTTAATTCTGCAATTATTTGAAGGATAAAATATATATGTATGTTTAGTCGTTTTCATTTTATATTTTTTTATTTGTAAATGAATTGTAGCTGTTTGTATTTGTCGACCTCAACCAATGGTCAATGCTAAACTTTTAGACTGAAAAATACTATGCAAAATTTGAATCTATCAAATTTAGTATATATATATATGTGATTACATGTCGAATGAGGCCGCTCTGATGCATGTTCATGCCATGATTATTTCTCATGTTGCTTATTGTTTCATCACTTGGTCGCAAGTTACTACTCTGAAACCACTAGAACCTTTGTATAAACAATCACTAAAAACTCTTGATAAGAAATCAGTTCGTTCTTGTCATTGTTCGATATTAAAGAAATACAATCTGCTCACTGAACTTCAAGGGGAAAGAGGGGACTGTATTATTCCTCTCAAAAGATGTAAATTCAGTCAGAACGTATTTTAAGTGAAAGCTGTGAAAAATAGCCCTTTTGGCTAATTCTGGCACATTTTACAGTTATGTTTCTTAATGTTTCTTTAATTTATAGTAAATACAGACCTATGTTAATGACCAGTATTTAATCCCTAATTGCAGGCTAATTCTGTAGTGCTGTTACTCAGAACATAATATTTACCTTTTAAGTCTCTTTTGAATTTGTAGTTGTTGTGATTTTGTTGTTTTTTTGTATGTGTGTGTTAATTTTTACATGTGTTCATTTTTTTATTTAATTTGTGTTTTAGGTTTAATTAATTTATTATTTTTAACACATAAAAACCAAACAAAAAACAAAATAGCTGCTATACATATACACATATACACATATACACACATATATATACACATACATATACACATACATATATATATACACATATACATATATACAATAATATGTGCAACTGTAGTCACAGGAACATCTAGTTGCTTGGAGATGGTCTTATAGCCTTTACCTTTAACATGCTTGTCTATAATTTTCTTTCTGATCTCTTGAGACAACTCTTTCCTTTGCTTCCTCTGGTCCATGTCGAGTGTGGTACACACCATATCACCAAACAACACAGTGATTACCTGGAGCCATATATATAGGCCCAATGGCTGATTACAAGGTTGTAGACACCTGTGATGCTAATTAGTGGACACACCTTGAATTAACATGTCCCTTTGGTCACATTATTTTCAGTGTTTTCTAGGGGTACCATCATTTTTGTCCATGCCTGTTTCGTGAGTTTATTTTTTTAAATAATTCTGTTGAAGCATGGTTGAAAAACAATGTCTGACTTTCATTGGTTAACATTTATAGAATTTTTATTTATTATTACTTTTGTCAGATAACAGTTATTTCTGTGACCATTGTGACTTTTTCTTTCATTGACCGAAGGGTACCAACAATTTTGTCCACGTCTGTATATACATATACATATATATACATATATACTTATACATATATACATATACATATATATACATATATACATATACATATATATATATATATATATATATATATATATATATATATATATATATATATATATATATATATATATATATATATATATATATATATATATATATATATATATATATATATATATATATATATATATATATATATATATATATATATATATTAGATTTAGTTTCAGTATTCATGATGGTTTAAATTTTTCATGTACTTTGATCACCTGTTCCTGTAAAGTCGCAATACAGAACGCTGTAGAATTCTAAATGTATTTCTAAAATTATGCTCATCATATCTAACAAAGAGGTCACATTAATCGTTACCAGCTATGCTAGTTAAAATAACTGAAGCTTTACTTGGAACTGTATGCACAAAAAAGCTATCATAGCGCAGTAAGGCTCGGGGAGCAAAAGAGGGGCTTCAAGGTGAGACGTGCAAACTAAAAAGAGAGCAACTCCTGCGTCCTGCCACTAGAGTTCTCCCACAGCCCGTGACTGTATGTGTGTGTTTACCCCCTCCGAGCTCTCAACTGTGGCCGGGCTCCACCAACCAACCACAATTCTGACATTTAACTCCGGAAACACAAATGTAACCAGCGCTGCGTTACATCCTAAAGCGAGACCGAACGGCGAGGCGTTTGATCAGCTGTCGGACAGCGGTAAGTTCGCGCTTAAACCGGGTCGAATTCATGACATTCGCAGCAAAGAGGAACAAAAAATCCACTCCCAACTGGTTGGTTTTGTCTAGAAGCGAGGGAGGGATATCAACATGGCGTCCATGTAGCTCACCAACCAACAAGAATGTCTAGGCACCGATGAAGGTTTTCCCTCCATTTGCAATTTGATTGGGTTATTAATCTGAATTCTTTACGGCGCGGTTACATTTAGCGCGTGTCAAAAACAGCTCGCGCGTTTACGACGCCCTCGTGTTTATAGTTTTGCGACTCTTAGACACCCGTTTGTTGTTTCTTTCAGGCACTGTGACCGAAAAGCGGGACCTGCGCTGGGTTTTATTGATCGCTTACGAGACCGACAGCTGTCAAAGTCGTCGCGGCTTTTCAAACGGCGTTATTTTGATCGCTTCGTCGATGCAATCGGCTTTTAAATGCTTTTACGCGGTGCATTCCAGCACTCGGGTTGAGGATCACATGAGCTGTTGTGGCCATCTGCGGGGGTTTTAAAAATCACTGGCAACATTTTGTACGCCGTTACAGCGCGAGCAAAAGTTACGATTGTCACAAAAAACTTGTAACGTTGCCGTAGTCGCATTCGATCAGGAAGCGATCGGTTTCCATCCTTTCTGCGCATGTATTGCGCAATAAAGCGAACAGGTCTCGCTGGTGACATTAAAAACCGCACTCAGTGAATTATTATGCTAACTTAAAAACGCGGGTGCGTGCGTAAATTGATGCTATTTAAATTATGCAAATGCACACGTGGTGAATGCTGTAGATGTGTCGAGGTTTCCGCAAAAGCTGTTTTATTGTACGTGGAGTGGGTCGCCGCTTCATGGGTGCTGCCATGCTAACGTCACGTGACCACGCTGCCAGTAATTATAATAACAATGTTTTACTGCATGCTTCTGCTTCAGCCAAGATGCTTTAAAAGTGTCGGAACAGACGGCTTTGTTGTAAACCAACAGTATTTAAACTTCCAGCCGATGGAAGCGAGAAAAGCCGCAAATAAAACTGTTAAACATAAAAAGTGCACTGTGGAATTTGCTGTAAAATCCAAATGAGGTATAGTAGTTTACCTTTTATCCCCTCATGAATAATACTATAGTGTATATATCATTTTACTTGGGTTCTGCCCACATAGGAGTTACGTTTGTCGAAATGAAAACATTTATCAACTAAGCCTTTATTTGCATCATGTAAAAATAGGTGGTTAGATTAATGACTTTTACCTTGATAACTTACGTAACGTAATTATTGAGCGTGTCTTATTCTTATTCTTGGAAACTCATTAGAATGCACTTTTATTGATGAATTGCAGCCTACAAAAGGAGTTCCAGCTCTTCATCCTTTGGAGAAAAAAAAGAAAAAACAACAACCTTCTGGCCATTGATTGTAGAAGCTATAATTTACAGAATGCACAGCAGTAATAAATGTGACAGTCATTTTTATCTGTTCTTCATGCCACATAGAGACCTAAAATACTGCAGACAGTCTGCAGACTGAATACTGCTGAGGGTTTTTATTATAGAACTGGATTTGCTTTCCACGTGTCATTTTGACTCTGTAGATTTCCACTGTTCTGTAATGATAGGGAGAAGAACTTGTTGTCTTCCATATCTTTTAACATCAAAAGAACAGTTCTGAAGAGTTATAAGAATGATTAATGTTTAACCTGGCTAGGGTGTTTTTTTATATATGAAGATCCTGAAAGAATTTCCACCTTAGTTTGCAGGAGCTCTTAAAGAGAAAAGAGAGATTGGAGTCTGTTTTAAACGGAGACTTAATGATGAAATTATGTTATACTAGGGTGCCTTTTTCCGTAAAGATCTATTGTTTGTCTACAATGACAAAGATACACAAGGAGAGGCACTCTTTAGAGAAACAATGTGTAATTTGATGCTGTCTCTGACAAAACTAACAAATATTTGCATTTTGCTATTTTATATGCAAGCGCCTAAGCTTTTCACTTACTTTGCTTATTGTGGGAAGCATGCTTCTTTTGTTCAAGGGCTTGTTCTGGTTTAATTATTCTAGGTTGGAACTGGCCACAATGTCGAGGGTGTTGAAAAAGAGGCAAGCTGACCCCAAGGTGGTTCAGTATGTCTGGTCGGCTATCGAAGTCATCCGCAATCAGAAACAAATCGCAAACATGGACAGAATCTCAAAGTAATTGCTTTAATTCTTCTCCCTTTACTAATAATATCAATGTGTGCGTGTTTAAAACATGGCAATGCTTGTTTTGGTGCAGATATTTAAGTCGTGTGTATGGGATGCACCCTAAAGACACGGCCAGGCAGCTAGTTTTGGCTGTCAAAGACGGTCTGGTGGTGGAGACGCTCACAGTGGGCTGTAAAGGCTCCAAGGCCGGGATCGAACAGGAAGGATACTGGCTTCCAGGAGATGAGATGGTGAGACATAAACCAGAGCTTTTTCTATTTTAAACATAACATACTTTTATCTACATGCTTCCTAGATAAAAATGCTAAAGGTAAACATGCCTCGGTTTTACTACACATTAATCAAATAAAATAAAAGGCTCGAAATGTAGATACGCTACTGGCTCATGCACTATTTAAACCCATCACTGAGACATTTGATTGGTTCCTCAGCTTACATGGTTGATAAAGTTCACGACTTTGACGCTGAACAGTGAGATTTTAGCTCAGCATGCACCAGTGATGGTAGATGCTAATGTTTCAGCGACTTCACCAGCACATGGACACATTCCAATGCTGTGTGAGAGAGCATGTTTGAAGGAAGCACTGTTTGTTTTTGCGTTATGACTTATAGCTGGGAATATAAACATCTGTCCCAGGTTTCAACAGCAATTATGAGTGGCCTTTATACAAAAAAAATCTGAAATATTTGCTTATTTGTATGAAAGACCTTTTTGCATACACTCTTATTCAAAAGTGGGGAGTCAGTTTAAAATATTAAGATTAATTTTAATATTAATATATTAAGACTTTGTAACTTTTTATTCAAGTGCCCTTAAAATTTTTTAACAGCAAACATTGATAATAAGAAATGAGCAGAAAATCGGCATATTAGAATGATTTCTGAAGGATCATGTGACACTGAAGAGTGGAGTAATGGCTGCCATCACAGGAATTAATGACATTTATATACATTTACATAGATTATTAGTTTAAAAAATATATATTTTAAATTGTAATAATATTTCACAATATTACAGTATTTTTGAGCAAATCAATGCAGACTTTCAAAACCATAAAATCACGAAATCTCGCTGACCCCGAGGTTTTGAACATAGTGTATGTAAAAGCATATTTCTGAACACGAGTATTGGCAGGATAGATGAATGTTTATGTTGTTGTGTGCTGCATTCTGGTATTTCTCACACCAAACACCCACCCGCGAGTCCCTAACACGGAGCGCCTGTGGTTAGTTTCAGCCAACCCCAGCTCTTAGATTAGGATTTTAAACAATGTTTTTTGGATCACTTGCAATCGCAGGAGCAGATGTCAGAGGGAAGCAAGGTATGTTCACGTCCAGTTGCTGTAATTTCTTTAATTAATAATGTAATCTTCCCTCTAGTTAATAGTATGTGTAACCTGTGCATGGGACAGCTGCTGAATTGAAGGAGCTTCTGTGCGGCCTTAGCCTTCAAATTTAAATCAGCAATGCATGTTCTATTTAACCTGTCAATCAAAATATGATGATAATACACACTATTTATACTGGTATCTGCGGCTATGCTGGCATCAACAAGCTTCTTCATTTTACTTCAGTGCTGTGCTGTGTGAGGTTTTGTGCTTTGTTTTGTCACTGAATGCTCATTATTAGTGATTTCTCTCTTCTTTAGCCCTCTCTGCCTTCTGAAGCTCTTTTCCAAGATGTGCGTATGCTTCACACATATTAATCTTACACATTTTCAATTCAAGATTTTGTTTTTTTGCAAGATTTTATGTCAATGTCAAGACCAGTTCAATGTCAGAACCAGTTAGGCCTGTGTTAGCCAAGTTAACAAGCTGTTTGCTAGGGCTAAGACCAGTGTCAGCAGTTAACTTATCATTCCAGGACAATATTTGCACATTCAGAGCTGATTTCTGCATTTTTATACTTATAAGGGCATCTGTATATACATAAGGTATTTAATTTATTAACAGAAATTATTGATCTGAATAATTAGGCATCTATATTGTGAATTATTAAGGAATATATTGGGTGTTTAAAATTAAATTTTGTCACTGAATCGGCATTTTTGCTCCAAACCCCCATTAACTTCTTACGCTGGTTTAAGCCCTTTTTAAAGGTAAGGATACATAGTAATTGCAGATATTAGCAGCATTTTTCTGTAGTAAAACTTAAAAAGAATGCAG
Organism: Puntigrus tetrazona; assembly: GCF_018831695.1. Classification (NCBI taxonomy): domain Eukaryota; kingdom Metazoa; phylum Chordata; class Actinopteri; order Cypriniformes; family Cyprinidae; genus Puntigrus; species Puntigrus tetrazona. The sequence goes on along the minus strand of NC_056722.1, from coordinate 20,495,185 downwards.
ATTTTGTACTGTATCCAGAAAAGTGAATATGGTGAAATGTGTCTGGTGTGTGTTGGTGTGTAATGAGGTGTGTGCTGTAGATTGATGATACTTTTAGAGGATAGCATTAACATTAACAGTGAACGTGATTGTGGCATGTGAGAATGTGATTGCTCACCATTTCTTTCAAAGAACATTGAGTCATGTTTAAGGTTTGATTTAAATGGCCATTTGATTCAAACATTTAGTGGGTCTTTATGCTTTCATAGAACCTGAAAGGTTGAAGCAGACTTTTATCTATTTTGAACTACCTCCAGTGTAAAACATGTATTCTTAATAAGCATTTCAGTCAAATTTAAGTAAACAGAAATGGTCATGTAAATTGAACCAAACTGTAAAAATATAACATTAAGTTCCTCTCATAATATCAAACACAAATATTATACACCTATGATCTTTTGACTAACCTTTGTTTCAATATTAAAACTAATGAGTGGGTTTTGTATTTTTGCTTTCTTGGTGCTTTGGAAAAAAAAAAGTGCTATAGAAGAGCAGCCCTCATACTGTTTTCTTAGTTTCAGATGTTTCTAAAATTACTTACATTATTATATAAAATAGTGCTGTCAAACGACTAATCGCAATGAATCACATTCAAAATAAAAAAAGGTTTTGTTCACATAATATTTGTTTACTGCGCATATTTATGTGTATATATAAACACAAACATTTCCATGTATATATTTAAGAAAAATATGTAACATATATATTTATAAAATACTTAATACATTATTAATGTATACATTTCAAACAAAAAGCTGCTTTTATATGTACGTAATAAATATACATAGTACACATCCATAGATTATGTAGGCAAACGTTTATTTTTACTGTGATTAATCTTGATTAATTGTTTGACAGCACTAATTATATATATTTTGCATGTTTTGCATGATTCTTTTACTATGTATTCGTAGTCTCTCAGGGCTCTGGTCACAAATTCTAAAAATAATTCTGAGTAAGAGGGCTGATCTTAAATCTATTTCGTCAAGATCTTGTTTGCAGGTCATGAAAAGATTAATCGTTCCTGGATCGGTGGTCTTGTTCACAGGGAGCTTGGTGGTGGCCCAGGTGGGCGGGGATGTGCATTACTATACTGTGTGTGTTTCAGGACTGGGAAGCAGAAAGTCATGACTGGTACTGTTTTGAGTGTCACCTTCCTGGAGACGTGCTAGAATGTGATGGCTGTTTCCGTGTCTACCACCTCCGCTGTGTGTCTGAAGACCACCGGCCACGGGACACTACCTCCCACTGGCAGTGCGGCATCTGCAGGGTGGGTAAAGAGAGGCCGTTAGAAAGTTCAGCTCACTTCTGATCTCAAATTAGGATTCAATTAGACGTTCAAAGCCGCTTTAGCTGAAACACTACATTTAAAGGGTTTTTCCACACCGAAATGAAAATAAAGTTATTAATCTCTTTGCTTCATTTCGTGGAGTAACCCTTTAATTTGCCAAATTGTTATATTGTTTGGCAACAGCTTATAGTTAGAAGGTTGAAAATTCAGCTTAGCCATCACACAAATAAATAATATTTAAAAATACATATTCAAAAACAAGTTATTTTAAATCGTAATAATATTTCACATTGTTACTGTTTTTACTGTATTTTAGATCAAATGAATACAGCTTTGGTGAGCATAAGAGACAACTTAAAAAATCTAATAGATTTGAACAGCATGTTTTTTTTGTTTTTTGGACTTTTAAACCCCAAGATGCATTTAAACAGTATGTTACATCGGATAATGATGTGGTTATTGAGTCATTTGTTTCCTCTGGTGATATTTACTAACAGGGCAGTAAAAGGAAGAATTTGAACAAACAGGAAATGACAACATACCTAAAGTTCATTCTTGGACGCATGAAAGAAAGGGTTGGTTTCACACTTTTGCTTCTCACTTTTTCCACACTAAATCACGTAGAAATCAAGTCTGCATTTTCTGTTGAAATGTGAAGCTGATTTCTTCCATCTGATCGTCTCTGATCAGGCTGTGGACCTGCACAAAAGAGGCAAGGAGTCAAAACAACCCATGTACAGAAGACTGGTCCACACGCCACTGGATGTGGATAACATACAAGAGGTACCAACTCGAGAAAACGTTAGTAGAAACGGTATCATGTCCCATCAGCCTCAGCACGTTCTTGTGTATCCACTGTTCCCCTACAGAACATCTCAGAGGGGAAGTACAAGAGCTTTGAGGAGTTCAGGGCTGACGCTCAACTTATAGTTCACAACACAGCCATCCTGCACGGAGGTGAGATGTTTGAACCACAGTCTTGAGTGTGATCTTTGAAATAGATTTGTACGCTTCAATCAAGTGTCAGCTTCACCTGTTCCGTTCTCTGTCAACAGTCAACAGCGATCAGACTGAAATTGCAAGACTTCTCTACAACGACACATGCCACGAGGTCAGACCGAGCGAACAGTTGGAATTTTAAGCTTGTTTAGGGCACTTGACAAACATAGTTAAGCTTTGCCGTTTTGGTTATTTTGACAACATTCTTATGTTAATGGATAAAAGATTTTGTGCTCTTTTTAAACAATGAATTGCGCAATTATTTATTTGTTCCAGCTGAACGAGTTAATGCTGTGCAGACACTGCTTCTATCTCTCGAACGCACGACCCGACAACTGGTTCTGTTACCCATGTGTAAGCGCAGACGCACACACTCTCATTCCTGCAGATTTATGTGTGATTTGTGAATGTGCTTAAGGATGTTTGTCTGCGATCAGAGTCCGACTCATGAGCTGGTGTGGGCCAGGATGAAGGGCTTTGGTTATTGGCCTGCAAAGGTGATGCAGAGGGAGGGCAATCAGGTGGATGTTCGGTTCTTTGGTCACCAGCACCAAAGGTGAGCCTCAGGTTTCATTTGGAACGTAAATAAGAGCAAACATTATTTTGATGATTTTAATGTCTCAATAAAATTATTTAATGACACTGGAAAGTAAAACATTTTAAACTGTCTATTTCACTGAATCAATTCAGCATTTGTTTCATCACTTCACAAATTTCATTTATAAAATATTTTAGTAAAGTGTAGGTACATATTGGTATTACTTAAAATCTTTGTTCTGTGCAATGAGAAATCATTAGATAATTTTTATTTTGATGTTTATTGTAATTTTTTATCATGAAATGTATTTTAACTCAAATGTACTAAATTATATAAAAATTAATTTGAACATTTTTAATGTTGAGTTTTAAGGTGTCTGTGTGTGTGTGTGTGTGTGTGTGTGTGTGTGTATATATATTAGGCATACACGTACTTATATGAACATACGCATATATGCACATATATTTACATATGCTTATATATATACACATGTATATGTGTGTGGGTGTATAACTCAGGGCTGTATGTGAACAGGGCTTGCTAGTGATTAGATTACATCAGCAGTGGGGTCTTTCTTGAAGCAAAGTTTTATCTGAATGATGATTAGATCTGTGAAAGCATGTACAGAATGATAGGTTTGGTGTGTGTGGTACAGTGTGATAGAGCCTCCCCGGGTCCTAATGCCCATTCGGTGAGAATTTAAACTGTTTCTGATTTTAAAAAATGCAGTAATTGATGTCATAAAAAATAATCACAAATTATTTTTGTAAATCTGTATTATTAAATTCTAACACACATTCTTGTTAAAAACTGACCAAATTAAACAATATTTAGCTTATTTCTGCACAGGCGAGACTTGGTGTTCTTTCCAAACAGTATCGCCAAAATGAGTTATATTTTGTAAACAAAAACGTATTAATAGAGATGCCATTAATCGTTTGACAGCACTAATATATGTATTTGTGTATTGTATACAGTGCTGTTCATTTTGAATGAATGCTGAACGTATTTATCAAATGGTCAAAGAAAATCACAACTTCAACACTGGTAATAAATCAGCATATAAAAATTATGTCTAAATGTTAATTTGAAATAGGAAATTAAAAAATTGCAATAATATTCACAATATTATTTTTTTATATTAGTTTTTAAAATTAGTTTTTTTTTCTGTATTTTTGATCAAATAAATAGTCTTGACGATAATTAAATAAAATAAAAAAAACATCTTGCTGATGCCAAACATTGAAAGGCATTGTATGCGTGTATGTATGTAAATAATAATGCTTACGAATAACAAAAGTCTTTTGTCTTACCGAGCCCTATTGAAAGCTACATTTTTGACTCGCCTTGTATACCTGGTGTAGATCTGTATGTTGGCAAACTAGCTTGTGAAACCAGCAGGCTCGTATCTGTTTTGCTGCAGGGCATGGATTCCTTCTGACAACATCCAGGAGATCACAGTCAACGTGCAGCAGCTGCAGGTGAAGCGCAGCTCGGGCTGGAAGAAGGCATGTGATGAGCTGGAGCTCCACCAGCGGTTTGTGAGGGAGGGCCGAACCTGGAAGGGGAAGCTGGAAGACAAGCACGACAGGTCGGACAGGCACGAAAAACAGGAAGACAGACAGGAAGAAGCAGAGTCAAGTATCTCCTCCACGTCCAACGAGCAGGTGAGCGCTTTTCCATTTCGAAATAAGCCAGGCTTTGCTTTACTTAATATCTGGTTCTCTTACGTTATTGACAGTCGAAAGGCAACCAAGAGCCCAAAGCTAAAAAGAGCCGCCGTTCACAAGTCGCCGAGCCCAAAGAAGAGGTTTGTGATGCAATGCGTTTATTGCATGAGATGCGATGTGTAGAGTTCAAGTCACGATTAATATCTCCTGCTGTGATATCAGGAGCCAGAGCCGGAGATGGAAGCCGTCAGCTCAAGTCAAGAGATCCCAACAGCTGTTCCACATCAACCTGAGCGTATGTCCGTCTCCACCCAGACCAAAAAGTCTGGCTCTTCTTCCTCCTCTTCCCCGCCTCCTCCTCGCATGGTACACCGAGGCACTCAGACGGTCAACGAGGGCAGCTGCCAAAACATGTGCCACGACAAATACACCAAGATCTTCAGCGACGTTAAAGAAATGATGAAAGCGGAGAACAAGCGGGAAACCGAACACGTCCTGAAAGAGGCTCTGGACAAGGTGAGGAACGTTCTTTCATCTGGCTCCCTCTTGTGGCCAGATACAAAGATACCCCTTTTCCTCTAAGAAAGCCACCCTTGTTTGTGGATAAAAGGGGGAAATTGCAGCACACTCAGCAATGTGGTCGTCCTTACAGTTGCGAACGGAGATGGAGGAAGAGAAGAGGCAGGCGGTGAGCAAAGCGGTGTCCAACACGCAGGCTGAGATGGAAAGAAAGTGCAAACAAGTGAAAGAGAAGTGCAAAGAGGAGCTCATGGAGGAGATGAAGAAGATGGTAGCTCAGCATAAACAACTTATTTCCCAGACCAAGAAGAAGCAGTGGGTGAGTGAACTTACGTTTAGATACAAATTGTTACAACCACGAGAGATTAAAATCGTATTGCATTTAGGTCCATGTTGACAAGGAAGAGATGTGCTTAGTTTAAGAAATGGTCAAAACAAATACGAAATTAACATTCAGGTTTCATGTATGTGGACCGTTTTTGTGCAGTCAGATATTTGTTCTTCTGAATTTAAGTTCAAAAGTTTCAAAGAATTTCCTAATTCTTTAGTGAATAAAAAGACGGTAAATATAGCAATGTTGTAACTTTTGTATTCACTTATGACTGTTTTATAAGCTACTGTTCGACCAGGTATAAACAGACACTAGATTGAAAAATAGCATGCAGACTATTAATGCATTATGATTGCTAATATTACTAAAATTAGGTGTAAGTCATTCAAATGTGACTCATGGTCTGTTAAAGAGCATCTCCTCCTGGCAGCTTCTTCAGTATTTAAACATTATTTTTCTCCTTAGATTTTTTTTTCCCCCCAGAAGCCCTAATTTACCCACTATGTATTTACAATCTATTTATAGCTTCTATGTGTTGCTAGGAGATGAGAAATGGTTCTCCAGCATATTACTCACCTGAACTCCAAAATTGTCTCCTGGGAAATATTGCAGCTCTGAGGGCAGAATTAGGAAATGAAGAACAATTTTTGTCTGAGTCAATAATGTGATCTGGGGGTTGTATTATACCTCTGTAGATGAACTCGGTCGAATTTAGTTGGTTAACCTGATCGATGACACATTAATGAGAAAACTATAACCACCCGTTTTTTGTCTGGTCTCGGTCCTGGAACGAATACGTTGTGAAACGATACCTCGTGTCTAGTTAAGCATGATTTAGTCCGTTACGACGTGATATCGCTGTATTTATGAAACGCGGATGAATGAGAAAACAAAAGAGTGCCTGCGGGACGACCTTGATATTAAAATTAGTTGATAAAAACGCATTATTAACTGCATTTATCACGTGCGCGCGGAAAGGAAGCGTGCTTTTGGCGCGTTTTGCCGCCTGACGAAGCGCGCGACTTTCTCTTTGTGCACGTTGAGTCTCACAGTGAAATAAACGCTAAACGATTTCAAAATGTCAGTACTGGCGAGTACACGTCTGAACGCAGTGGGTTGTGCCTTAAAGGAATAGTTCACACTAAATGAAAATTCTGTCATGTACTCACCCTCAAGTTGTTCCAGACCTGTATGATTTTCCTGGTTCTGCGGAACACAAAGCAAGATATTTAGAAAAAAAGTTAGTAACCAGGCGGTTTTGGCTACCATTGACTTCCATTTGTATTTTTTTTTTTTCAAATTCTTTCAAGTTGAACGTAAAACGTCATAAGGGATTGTGCTTTTTTTTCTGTAAATATATATATATATATATATATATATATATATATATATATATATATATATTTTTTTAATAATGTGGTTTCGATTTAATAATAATTCATAATTAGTTTTTTTTTTAAATTAAATGTAGGGGTTAAAAGGTCTTAATCTTAGGTTAGTCTGGTAGTAGTATATTACAATATAGTTATTTTGCTAGAAATAGTTCTACTTCTATTTAAATTCTAATATTGTTATAATGAAATATCAAGATTCGTGTCATTGCCCACCCCGTTTTCTAAACACAACCTCTCAAAATAGTTTTTGTGGATTTTTTGAGGTGAATCAATATGCTAATGTGCTCCTAAACCATTACAAAAACTTATTTTTAGCAGATAAACATAACCAATTTTTGTCAAAAAAAAAAAGTCTAAAATGAGAAGGTCTTCTCATTGTTCTCTGTACTGTGTTTCAGTGTTATAACTGTGAAGAAGAGGCGATGTACCACTGCTGCTGGAACACGTCGTACTGCTCCATCAAATGCCAGCAGGAGCACTGGCACGCCGATCACAAGCGCACCTGCCGCCGGAAGAGATGAGCTGCAGCTGGCCACGCCCCTCCTCTCGACTCACTCATCCACGAGCCACGCTATTGGATAGATTTCAACGCTCACCACCTGCCCGTGGAATTTTTTTTTTTTAAGCCAGCATTTTAAACCCCAGCTCTTAGAACACTTTTACCAGAACACTTTGCTGAGTTGCGGTGAACGCTAACAGGGCAGCCAGCGCGGGACTTCACGATCCTCGTGGAGATGGTTTTATTGTTTGGATTGTAACGGTATCTCATCGCGTATTCCTTTTTTTTTTTTTTTTTTTTTTTTGTTTTTTACCCTTTTATTTGCCGTACGACGGAAATCAGCCTTGCTTGCATACAGACTAGCTGAAATGTGAAGTACTAGTAATCTTTTTAAACACAACTTAATCTGAAGCTATGTAGATATTTGACTTTTTTTATATAAGCGAATCATGTCAGCCTCCTGCATTGAGTGAAGTTGGTGCTTTTAAACTCGACGGTTGGTTTTTATCAGTGGTTGTGATGTGTCATTTCTTTGGGAACAGGGTTTTAAAGATGGCAGGTCATGTCTGTCTGAATGATACAATCTTCCATTAACGAATATGCACATTTCATGGTTACACTTTAAAATAGGCCTTTTTTAATTTTTAATGGAGAAACTAAATTATGTGCTAATTTTGGGGGTCCATTTCTGTAGCTTAAGTATACTAAATCTCTGCAGAGTGGGATCTTTAGTGAGGTTTCTAATTTGTCACCGGTGCTCCCAGCCAAAACGAAATATTTCGTGATCCCGTTGTGTAGCAAAATTTAAATCAGACTTAAGATTGTACAGAGATGAGTGTAAGTTAAACAATCATAAATGATCGCTGTAGGGTTTTATCATTAAGAATGACCTTTCGTGGCACTTTTTTTGATCCGAGAGCAAAGTTAAAAGGATAGCTCGTTTAAATTCTGCCCTCATTTACTCACCCTCAAGTTGTTCAAACCCGTATGTCTTTCTAAAACGCCGGTCCACTTCCAACGCATGGAAAAGAGCAGCTTTAACATTCGGCTAAACGTCTGCTTTTGTGTTTTTATTGCCAGAACTTCGGGTTGGAACGACGTGGGGCCGAGTAAATGACGAAATTAGAATTTTTAGGTGAATTATTATTCCTTTGATTGCTGCAATAAAAAAAAAAATGTAAGTACAAATGAGGTCAGATCTATCTTTTAGAGAGTTTTTTGAGATTTGTCTATGTCGACCGGGGAGAACCAATCAGCCGAAGGATGTAGGAGAACGCGAGGTTCTTCTCAGATGTTTTTTTGCACAGATCCATATCTGCGTGAACTTGTATTGTGTCTCTCTGTTCTGGATGCGTCCTAAATCACGTCTGATACATCCAGGTTTCTGTCCTGCCCTACTTCTCCTCCTCTCCTTCCCAACCTCACTGTTGCACTACGTGTAAATAACTGTTCGCCGCTAACCGTGACTGATGACCTTTGCACGTTAGCATATGTACATTTCATGAACACATTAACTATGTATTTGATAAAAGTCGATCTGTAAAGGAAAAAAAATATTTGTGATATAACGGTAATATGTTCCATTCCAGTGTGCATGAAACCAGGTTGTGTGTACCTTATTTTGGGCTCTGCGTTTAATCTACGTTCTTGCGTGTCATCGGTGATGCAGTATGTCTCCTTTTTTGGTTTTCTAGGGTAATTTGACACCACTTTGTAATTGCAAGCAACCCTTTTTTTAAATTTTTATTTTTTAACTTATATTTATGCGGACAGAGCAATGACTACTGAGAATTTCCGACACCCGGGCGAGAAGTCTGCTATACAAACACCTGTCTTTCATGTGCATACGAATTAAAATGTGGTGTAAACGTTTTCCCCTTTCTTGCATTACATTATGTAACAGTACTATGTATAAATAAAACATATCAACCGGTGGTACCCCTGTTACTTTTTTTTTTTTTTTTTTTTTTCGCCTCACAGATTTAAAAAGACAAATTTACCAATCAAAGCACTTTTATTGCACCATATTTTGTGAACGTAGGCCAAAGCAGGCTTCTATAAAAGTGTAATTTAATACTTTTTAATAATGTGTACAAAACAGAATTTCAAACACACCTGCACCATACAAAATAAATTTTGTTTTTTGTCTTTTTTTTCGCTAACCAACAATATTTACATACACCATGCAGACTCTCTCACGTAAGTCCAGATTTCCAACAGAAAAGGGAAATAACTTCACAGGTTGAAAGTTATGTGCACTTTTTTTTTTTTTTTTTTTCAGAACGGGGAAACATTTCCGCTTGTATGGGAATGGCAACGCTAAAGCTTCCGAACAGGTTAAGACTTATTTCCTTCATTTTTTAAAAACAGACAAAAAAAAAACATTGCATCGTCGCTTTCTGGATAAGTGTAAACTCAGTTCCCATACACAGTATTGACGTCTATGACACCGATTCCGAAATAAAATAAAAACATTTGCGATAAATAAACCAGGACCTCGATGAGGCCAGAGGGCGCCGATATCTTGCCTGCAGTAAATCTCCACGGTTTTGTCTGAGGCCTGCCGCGTTTGGAAAAGAAAATCAAATCCTGAATGCTCCTTTTTTGTCACGGCGATTTAACGGATTGCCAGCGTTAGGAAAAGGAGTTCTTTTTAATGCAGCTGGTACAATGAAGAACGATGGCACGCTTCCGTTTCTCTCCTCGCTATCGTTTGCATTATTATTTGCCCATATTGCATGCGCCAACAATATGCCGGCATTTATTTAGCACGTATTTCCCCACGTAAACCGATTAAAAACAAGAGCTTAATCCAATCCGCGTGAGCTGATGGGGGCTGAAAGTAAACCGTGAGGCGTTAAAGTAAACGTCGCTTTACGAAAAAAACAAACATTCGCGTTATCGCGTCGAATTAGGATTAGAACGCTCGCGAACGTTAGCGTATGTGACGTTTGAGCGGCAAACAAAAGCACGCGCCAATAAATAATGATGCATTCACACAGAGGAGAAATAAAAACGATAGAAAACAAGTTTTAAAAAAAATTCAATCCAAGCAAATAAAAACAACGTAACAAATCGCGGTGCTGAATTAAAGTCATAAAGGCGAATGTAAACAAAAATTCCAGGCACATTTGTAGGGTTCGTTTTCTCTCGGAAAGGGCGCAGCGATTTCGTTTTTAATTAGAAAACCCGAAGCATTTGTTCCGCGTTTGACATCGTCTCGAGTTCGTCTTTTTAAGCGTTCGCTCGGTCAGTTGATTCTCTCTACAACAGACACCATGCAAGTGGGAAGTACTGCATTAGAAATGTTTCATTGGTGATTCGTAGATCTTATTTTATATATATATTTCTTTTTTTATATATATATTTGTATGTATATTTATATTTTTACATAGACTTGATGTGATACTACTCACTCAAGATGATACAATGTTTTATATCAGCAATATTATTTAATGAGGAAAACATTTCCAAATGTCTTCGCTCACCGATTCTAAAAAGAGCAAAATAAATAAGAACTATTATCTGTACATAATTACACAATATCAACCGACTTTGTGTTCACCTTCAGCTTTGTACAATGATATTAAACATGGAGGAATCGAAAAAGCAGGGGGACGTTTTTTCTTCGTTTTTGCTTCCTGCTGTTCGAGAACATTTACAAAGGTTGAAAAACGAAACCGGCAAGTTGCTGAAGGACTTACGTACAAATGTAACAAGTTTTCGTTGTACCTTTTTTTTTTTTTTTTTTTTTTTTAATGAACGGACAGAAATGGCGTCCGGAGCGTCTGATATCACGTCTACTTTCAACAATTTACTCCAAATGATCGGGAAACCTAAAACGCACATTTCGCCACAGTAATGCAGATATTTAAAAATACCCTTCTCTCTCGTAGGGCGGAATTAAAATGAACGATGTCGCGACACCTCACGTGAAGACAAAGCGACGCGCGCGCGCGCACAAGCAGAAGCAGAGGCGGTTCTTCATCCCTTCGGGAGACCGAATCCTTCCGCCAATCCGTTTTGCTGTTTTGGCTTCGTTAACGCTTCTCAAAGTTCCTAGTAAGTGTCCGTTCGCGGAAGATCGCCCGACCGGTCGCGTGCACTCGGCGAAACGTACGCACGCGACAGCATCCACGCGTACGCTCGTGCTACATGTTGTACGCCACGTAAATGGGGTCCAGCTGATCGGCCAGGAAGCCGTCTCGCAGGTGCATCCTCTGTTTCTCTCCGCGGGAGTTGATGGGGATGACGCCGATGTCCACCACCACCACCACGCCTACGATCAGGTAGTGCTCCTCCAGGACCGCGTTGGTCACCAGAGGAACCAGGTCTAAAGCTTCCTGTTCTGAACCTTCCAGCTCCACGACCACCACCAGCAGGTTGGTCCAGGGAAACACCGCACTGAAACAAACACATCGGTTCATTTAAAACGACTAACACCGACCTTTAGTTGTAGCCACAACGTGACCCATGACATTAATCGATAAATTGAGATATTTTAACCAATCTAAGCACAAATGATGTTTAGAGTTTATGAAAAATATAAATAAATATAAACATTTAAATCTTTCAGTCATGATCTTTAACCATGCAAAACACATTTTTATAATCAATATAAACATTATAATGGCCATGTTCACTTGTAAAATTTAAAATGATTAATTTATTTTTGACCTTTATTTAATTTATGTAGATATAATAGTATATTTGTTAATATTAAAAAGTATCTCAACTAATTTCACTTCACTTCTATGAATTAATTTGATTGTAGTTTTAAGTGTTTTAATTTTCTTTTATATAGACAAAAAGTATAAACGGTACACGTTTAAAACAGAATTCATCTGAATGTATTTTTATTTTTCATAGAGAAAAAATTGTATAATTAGCATACAATTTAATATCAATATAAATTTAACGGTTTTTATTAGAAATATTTTTTAGAGATTTATTTTGAGAAAATATAGATAATATAGTACATTTTAATATCAAAAGAATCTGTTTGATTTTATTTGCTTTATTTAAATAAAATAGCATGATTATAATGATCATAAATAAACATTTAAATAATTTTCCATATTTTTTTATTTTTAGATGAAATGGTCTAGATCAGTGGTTCCCAACCAGTGTGCCGCGGCACTAAGGGGTGCCGTGAGATCTTTTGAGGGTGCCGCCAAAATTTCGGGGAAAAAATTCCAAGGGTGCCTCAAACAAGAAAAGGTTGGGAACCACTGGTGTAAACAGTATTCTCATATCATCTAGGACTAGGTATAAGGTGTTGTTGCATGCAAACTCTCGAAATGAAACAAATAAATAAATAATAATAAAAAGCTACGGAGATTTTAAATATCTATTTCCTTATAAGGGTGCAGGAACTTTTGAAAGGCTTTCCAAGGGTGCCTCAAACAAGAAAAGGTTGGGAACCACTGGTCTAGATGATATAATTTTTGTATCAAAATAAATAATTTTTAATGAAATCATTTTGACATTTTAGTTCTACGCTTAATTTATTTACCTAAAATGATTTTGAATATCAAAAGTTTTTTCAGAGTATTTTTCATTTATATATAATAGTATAAACTGTATACATTTTAATCTCTACATAAATGTCCATACATAAAAAAAATTAAAACATTTGATTAGATGAGAAGTGAGAAGGTCGTACCATTCCATGATGCTCTTGTGGGTGCGTATCACAGAGGTCTCTATGTCAATGGGGTGATACCTCATTCCTCTCAGCTCCATGGCTTCATCCAAAGCACCCACTACATACAGAGCATCATGACGCTCTGGAAAAACACAGAGGATGTTAGCATCTTCCTTAGAAAACTAAATAAACACGACTAAAGATGCATAATCACCTCCACTTGCATCTGTGAGTTCGGTCCTGCGGAGGAAGCCCAGGTAGCCGGTACGCGCCCATACGGTCTTGCGTATCTCCGAAGCTCAAGCGTGAGTTGAAGTGGTCAGACTGCAGGGCCTCGTCGCCATACACCGTGAAGTAACCGCTGCCGTTGTGGGCGCAGTGAACCCAGATCTAGCCGCACGAAACGGAAGAAGAACGCGTGAATTCGTAAAGAGCCACGGGTGATTTCAACGTGATTCTTCAAGGCCAACTCACCTCCCCGAGATGGGAGTCTCCCAGCGGGCCCTTGGTTTCAGGATTGGCGATGATGATTCGAACTCCAGGTAAAATCTGGTAGAGGGTGAAATTGAGATTCAGTAATGTAATCATTTGAAAACACGCTCTGAAGCCGCTATAAAGCGTACCTTTCCAGACTCCATGAGCGGGAGGCTGTGTGGGGAGCCTCGCTCGACCAGACGCACTCTGAGGAAAAACAAGCAGACTGTTGCTTTCCTGACAAATGATCGATTCATAAACGTGTGTGGACACGACTAATGACACTGTCAAAAACAAATTCAGACGCTCCTGGGAATAAAAATTAGATTTCAGAGCGAGCAACACTGAAATAACACTAAAACATACATAAAAAATACAAAAATGCATACGCATACAGATATACAGCAATTACAAAATTGCATATATTGTCTTTTGCAAAACTTGTAATAATGTATTATTTTGGGATTTTATTATCATTGTGATCATATATTAAATGTTTTTACAATGTTTGAAAGAATTTATAAGATAAGCCTTCTAATCTCTTTAAATAACAAGTTAACTCTATTTAATAAAAAAATTAAATGAAGATATCATATAGTGTAACACATTAATGAATTTCATATTACAACGGTAGGTAAGAAATGACTACTTTGTGGTTATTGTATTCTAATGAAACAATAAAAAAAAAGCTTTTACTTGAAAGTTATACACAATTAACATGAATTAAGGGTAGAGTAAGTAAATATTCTTCAGATAATATTTTAATTATTTCAGTACAACATATGTCAATTATTTAATATATGGAAATCTTATAATACCACACTTTTTTCACACCATTTCCCACAATGTTTGAAAAAAATATAATAATCACAAAGTATATATGATGACAATTCAAAAAATAAGCTAAATATTTCATAATTATGTGGAAATTCGAATTTTACAATGAAAGTTACTTGCTCTAATTGGACTACTGTCTCATTTATTTTGGACTAATTTATTTGCTTAATGCACACAAACCAACCGATAAGATCAGTAATAAGCAATCCTTACATTATGCAACGCAACAACGTAAAGACTAAAAAGTACACCTAACTTGCTATTATATAAAAAATCATTTATAGCAGCATTTTATTCAGACATTACTCGCTATACTCTTCAAAAATCACCAGCAACACTCCAGTATTGTAGAACAGCTTTTCTATCTCGGCTCACTGGGCTTATTTCCATAATCGTTATATTGCATAGTCCTCCACTTTGATGTCTCAGCGAAGCCGGTCGTGAAATCTCTCACCTGTCGTGTCGGAGAGCTCTCATGTCCACGTACACAGTAGTCGGGTCTGGTCCCGATGTCCCCTGGAACGCATATTGTGAAGCCATTAATACACATACACGCTAATACAGTTCACACTGCACAGAGAACTAACTATGAGTCATTTCTCTAGGGGAGAGGAAGAACTGGTCAACCGACTTCAACTGTTAACTAGTTAGTAGCAGAGCCTAGAGATCACAGACTGAAAATGGTGAAAAGGGGGGAGGGGAGATAAGCGGCAAACCGAGACGGAAACAACCTAAAATTTAAGCCATTACCCTGAAAGGCACACGGTTATAAATGATGCCTTGAGCAGAGGTGTTTTAGAGAGCAGAGCGAAAAATAGGAAGCGTTTGTGAAGCCGAGATGACAAATGTGTGGGTGTCTGTGAAGCGGAGAAAAAGACGGCCGCAGATGAAAGCTGACAGACCCTTCAAAGACCTGAATGTTTGCTTGCAGTGAAAGCGCCCCAGTATTGCAGATCTCTCACCACTGGGTGGACGGCAAAGCGTTTACCGGCTGCTTTAGAAACTTAGGTCTGCCTTAAGGCTCTCTCAGACTCCTATCAGGGCTTCAAAGCCTCTTTCTACACAAGTGTAATACGCTGCTTTGACCTACACATGAAAAGCGCAGCAGACTGCGTCACGGACGGCCAAATTTGGGGATTTCTGCCTTCATGTTACAGACTAGACAAGTTTTTCTTCTGAACCACTAGATGGCATGAAAACCGACCGCAGCACTTCCAAACATCCGTGGTTCACTATGCATCTGGAACATTTGGCTGGTCTGACGGCAATGAGCCGATTTAATATTTAGTGTTATTTCAAATGTTAAAATGAGAACTGTTGAAAATGTTGCAAATGACAATTTACAACATTACCAAATATATTTGGAGACAAAGATCTTGTTAATTTTCAGTTTTTAAACAATAAGAATATGCAAATATTAATATGTAATGTGCTGGGGCTAAAGGCACAAAAATAGACATGAAAATAAATTTTTGACTTCTTCATTTGCTGACATGGCCAGATTTAAATGTTCAATGTTATTTAATAAGTTGGAGATGATCAATTTTATAATGAAACCATCATCTTTGAAACTGGTAATATAAAAAAGAATTTATTCTGTAAATTCATATTCAATTACTGTCATCTTCAAAAGCTTTCAGAATTTTTCATTAGTTTTTTTTTTTTTTTTTTTTTTTTAAATCAAATCATATTAAATCCAAAGTATTTCATAAAAAAAGAAAAGGTGAAAATATTTGTTTTTATAAGTCTTTATATCAAAACTGAGGGCTTTTCGTGTTGACTGTGGGTTGTTTATTTTTTTTCAACAAAACAAATGCATAAAATTTGTTCATGCATAAAATATGTTAGTCAATGTGCAATGTGAGATTTTATTTAATGTTTTGTTATTCTTTAAAACAAATTAGTATTATATTATTACATATATTATTACATATATTATTATAGTATTACATTATAATTATTCTAAAAACTGTAATATTATTTTGTCCCTAAAGTAAACAAAACCAGCTACATGCATGTCTTTTTCAGTCATAAACTGCTTTCAGATTGTCATAAAATTGCTTTGACGATATATCATACAGCTTGATGTACAGTGCCAGTCTCTCTTCCATTTGGATTTTCCTTGTCAGGTGAATGGTCCTGTAATCATTGTCGACACTTTGCAAGGTCAGCAGCAAACCAAACCAACTGTCTGAGCATGTTACAGCATTTGAACCGCGCATCGCTCCTTAGAGTTTGCTGCATTTGAGGACCATCGGCGTGAGTCATGTGAAACGGCCTTTATGAAACAATACAATGAGCAGAAATGAACAGACCGAATACAAACAACTGCTGCCTTTGAGTACAAGCTACAAACTAACACTCATCATTTTGATCAAATGAACGCAATTATTTTTCGTGACTGATCATTACTGCACTTGCAATGACTGTTCATTATGAGGCACTCAGACGCCCCATCTCCATCAGAATGAAAAAATGTCTGGAATAGAGTGCTGCGGTGATGATGGATTTTGGTAGGTCAACACAGACTTTCACCCTGGCTCCCTTGACAAAACCCCAATAGGATTGTTCGATTGGATTTTGGATTATTGCAGAAAATAAGATTTGCAACCAAAAAAATTCATCGTGATAATCTTCCCAAATGAACACAACTTATGAATTCTGAAAGCTACGTACATTAATAAAAGAAAAACCTGAATGTAGGCCATAGTAAACCTATGGGTGAGACTTCTGGTTCATTAGACGCTGTAGGTAAATAATGAGGAGGATAACATTGTGCTGTAAAAGTGTGTTCATAACTAAAATAACAAGTTAAAATAAGATCGTTCCGATTTTCAATATCAAGGCTTTGAACAGCTAAAAAGTAGCAGGACGAGGATGACACCGCAAGCTAGAATTTACAAGTGACCACGCCCATTTTACATCAAGATAAAGGTGGAGAAACAAACTACACAAAGGTCGCCTGACTTCCACATTATAACTATGAATCTTCTCTTCCAGTCTTTATTTAAACATTTTTCCTTGAATACTGAATTAGAATAGTTTGCAAGAGTGCAATTTCACCTATTTGATGAATCGCTTTCTGGGTGTGAAGGTAGGTTTAAAGGGAAAGTTCATCCAAAATATGAAAATTCTGTGATTAATTTCTCACACTAATGTCATTCCGATCTCACAAGACCTTTGTTCATTTTTGGAAGACAAATTAAGATATTTTTGATGAAATTTGAGAGCTTTCTAACCTTAGACAGCAATGCAACTGACACATTCAAGGCCCAGAAAGGTAGTGAGGAACAATCCATAATGTTATGAAGCTACAAGTATATTGTCTATGCACAAAGAAAATAAAAATAGAGATTTTATTCAGTGATTTTTTTTTTTCATGTCATTCTCCCCCACTTGTTTACGAGAGAACCATGACACACATGCGCGTGAATCTGCCTATAGACATCTATCTCTTTAAGCTCAACATCTGTTCAAATAAGTAATTCTTTCTATTGAAATCTTCAGACATGTTTATGAAGACTTATGAACAGGATGTGCTAAATAAAACCTTAATTTTTGTACTCTTTGCTCACTAAAGGTATTGTCATAGCTTTATAAAATTAAGGTTGAATGACCACTAATGTCGCATGGACTATTAATGTCTTTATTACCTTGCTGGGCCTTGAACGTGGTAGTTGCATTGCTGTCGTTGCAGAGTCAGAAAACTGTCAGATCTGATCAAAAACATCGTACTGTATGTTCCGACGACGAATGAAGGTCTTGGAATGACATGAGGGTGAGTAATTAATGACTATAATTCTGAGCATACTCACTTTAATGTTTAAGACAATCTTCATAGTCTCATTTAGCCACTCCTTCGCCTTTTTCAAGACAAGACAAAACTTTGTATTTTATGTCATAGAATAATATATGAAAATATGCAGGGTTTGTGCAAATTTCAGGCCTTAATCACTGACTTTGTGACGATGGAACCTGAAGTGATAAAAATGCTCATTTCTATTTTTTGCTCCACAAAAACAAGCCGTTCCGATAGCACTCTTTATATGTAGTTCACAAACAGAAACAGGCCAGCAGAGGTCTCCCTGTCTCTGAAGCACAACAGTCGGCTCTGTCGACAAGATACGGTCCTTAGAGACGCATTTCAGATCACTGACTCACACAGTGCTGGAGTCTGTGATATTTCATGTGTAGGCACTCGTGCTCTGAACAAAGCCCCTTGTGTTTGTGATGTCACGGCAAAACAATGTGGCGGACGAGGGAGGGGAGGCACGATTCCACCTAATGGGTGTGATTATAGAGCTCTACGCTACAGGAACACTACTAATGACTGCAGCTGCACGGTAACACGCAACTCTTAACCCCGGCCTAAGTCCAGGTGAGCCGCAATCTCACAACGGGGAGGGTTGGATCTGAGGTAAGATCAAACCGAGGGCGTCTTTCCTGTTCAAAACTGAGACCAGGAAAGCAGCTCATTAGGTCAGCCATTAGTCTGATAAATTAGTCACACTGATCGGGACGGATCCAGCCCATCACTTCCACTACATTAGCAAAAGCCACACACCGCAAAGATCAAGAGCCCAGCAGCTAAGGGGTAAAAGAGCTAAAGTCGGACCCCATTCCACACCCAGTGCCAGATCGAGCGGGGAGCGTTTGGACTTCCCTACCTGATCCGCAAGCTTCCCGAGCCTGTGGGGCTACAACAGCCAGTGAGCAGAGGAGAGATGGGAGTGAGGAAAGAGGAATATGGGGGAAAGATTTATGGATGTAACAAAAGAAGGAATAAATATGAAACACAAAAGGAGGAAATGAGAGCAATGTGGGACAAAAGAACAAAAAACAACATGCAGTGTGTCAAAATAATAAGAAGTGAAGATATTATTGATCGAGATAATTTTTACAGACCCAGACAGCCTTATCATCAATAACGGTAAATTGTAACCCTTTTACTTTTATATATATATATATATATATATATATATATATATATATGTTATTGCTGTCAAGCAATTAATCGCATCCAAAATAAGTTTTTGTTTACATTATGTATGTGTAATGTGTATATTTATTATGTGTATATACACATTTACATTTATATTCATATAGAATTTTTATTAATGCATACATGTGTTTGTATTTATATACATATACACAGCATGCACATTTTGGATGCAATTAACCATAATTAGTCATTTGACAGTACTTAATAATATATATATATATATATATATATATATATATATATATTTTATTATTTATTATTATTATTTTTCACCTTTAAATTTTAATAATAATTTCTAATTAATTTTCTTTTTTTAGCTGATGTCACCAAGACTATTATTATAACAGATTATATTATAATGAGATTATATATAGATTATATTTATATTAAATCAAAAAAAGATTTAAAAAAAAGACAGGAACATATTTTGGTTTTAGGATGACTTTGATCAAAGACCGATTCACTTCAAATGATGACTACTGTATTTTATAATTTTATAAATAATAATACTGTAAGATTTAATTAATTTTGACTGTAAATAAGATTCTCATTTTTGCCTGTGAGGTTGTTCAGAGTATTTTATAATTTAATGGTCATTAGACTCCTAGATGTAAAATAATTCGTATCTCTAGTATGTAACCATAGAAACATCTGTAGTATGACTGAGTGGAGTGGTGCTTTTTGCCTGGTAACAAAAATTCTTCATGAAAGCAGGTGGGTGGAAGTTATAACTGCTCTTATTCTGAAACAAACTCTCCCAGAGTTCACATCGAAGTGTTGTGTTGGAAGTTTTATTTCATAACTATGGCCGTCCGATTGTACCCCTGTACTGTATTTGGGGTCAGTAGCGTTACTTAATGTTTTTCTCACCCAGTGCTGCATTTATTTGATCAAAAATACTGTGAAAATAGCAATAATAAATGAGTATATTAATAATATACCAGTGTTATATCATCAACTGGCTTAGTAAGCAGCAGCTTTGGAAAACCCCATATCAGCTGACAAGTACTATTTTTGACATGTGTTCTACATATACGTTTACTTCAGCAGTGACCTGATTTTACCTCGACAACCTCAGGATATCCAGTAAAGCTGCACAACTCTCACTCGGAAAGGCAAACTAAAGGCACAGTGAAATCCTCTCGCAAAGTCTGAACACTAATCCCGGCTGCAGTTGGCTTGCTAAAACAACGCTGGGATTGGGATTACGGCCCAATCTCTGCCTCGTGTTTTCTGGTCAGCACTAGATTAACTGCTGACACACACACTAACCTGCAGGCAGATGGCCAGGTTCACTCTACATCCGAAGGAAGTGCTGACGGCTCGCGGGTGCAGGCCCAGGTCTTTGAAGAGCTTGGAGAAGGACTGGGTGAGGGCTATCCTGGGCCTCTCCTCCGCCACAACCACACACGTTCTTACACGGGACAGGTCAAGTCCACGGGACTTAGGGACGGGACAGAGAAAGACAGAGTCATCAGTATAACACTTAGTTCCATTAAAAAATTTAATAGCACTTTTAAAAGCATTAAACACGATCAATTATTAATATTATTATCATTATTAATTATTGATGATATATCATTACTACCAATATCATCATTATTATTATTACTAATTATTAATAATAATTCAGTAAAACATTAATTAAAGATTACATTTTATATATATTTAATATTAAAATATTTTGTTTTGAATGTAATAATTGTAATACAATATTCAAAGAGAAATAATGTAGCATAGGATTGTACACATCAGGACTGAACTAGATTGTGGGTGTTATGCTACTATAATATTATTATTAAATATTACTATTAACATACTATTTTCCCAGCCAGTGTTTCCAACATAGTTTTGATGATATCTGTATTATTTACATATTATTTACAAATGTGTAAATTCACATTGTAATGTAACTTCAAATATATTTCTATATTAATATATTTGAATTTAAAATGCAAAAATGTTCAATGATTCTTTCTTATCAGCTGATGTTGTCAAGGCTGTTATAATAAAACATTAAATCATTTAATGACAACATTTTGTGCGTATATATATATATATATATATATATATATATATATATATATATAGCAATGAAAGTAAACAGTGTCATATTTATTATAATTTTTTTCTTTAAGCTCCATTTTAAGAAGAGCTGAAAGAGCTGAAAAGTTCTCACAGTTCTCTCTCTTTACACCAAAAATTTCTAAATTTTCCTCCTCATTGATCGTTGTGAAGTTAATAAACTGTACTCGCCTCTAGATTGCAGTTAGTAACTATGGCAATCTCAATGACTAAATCAGAGTAAATAAAACAAGATTTTACAAGACAGGCTCGCCAGGAGGCACGGACGGCCTTTCCTTCACTAACTCAGAACAGACGTTAATTACACACAGTCACACCTCCTGAACACAGAACACACACACGCAAGACCACCAACAATCACCTTCTGTCACTGCCGCAAACACAACACGAAATCAAACCAAAAATGGCTTCAGAGCTTCCTCAGGAAAGAAAGCAAGCAAATGATTGACACTTCAGAGAGAATCTGGTACCTTGAGGGATTCTGTCTGCAGGCCCAACCCCTTGGTGCAGAGCTCCATGACAGAGTACGAGCAGAACGTGTCTCTGACCCGAAACTGACTGACAGCCAGCAGCCACAGAGCGGGGTTCACCTCCAGCTCGGACGGGGGAATCAAGATGGACTGATGCCCTGAATACACACTTCACCCGGTGGGAAGAGGCAGAAGAAAACACAACGTTACCAACCACACAACACAAGAGCGGAGGAACCTGCCCACCCTGACAAATAAGACACATTGGGAAAACAACACATCAGTCAAGCGAGACAGGAGCTGAGCACACACTTTACGCTAGAGGAGACACAGCACAGCATAAAAAACACACACTCGTGTGAGCGCAGCACAAAACCGAGATTTTTCAAGGAAGCAGTTCAATACTGCCTGCAGAGCGACTAAATGACAGGGAATATAAAATACTCCAATGATCAACTGTAACTGCATGACTGAATTGTTACATACTAGAAAAAATGAAAGAAATAGTGCATCTGTGGCCACTTTTTGAACTGTTGCTCAGTTTTAATTACTGTCATCATTACAGCAACTGACTCATAATTGAGTGAACTTTTAGTTTTGTGAAAGCACTATTCATTCTTCTGGGCAAAAATCAGTTTTATGAGAGGTGAAAATTGCATATAACTTTAGACAGCCAAGATTAGTGATTAAAAAATGATTAAGAAATTTTGCATGCTTAAAGTCTTGTTGGAAGATATTATATATGTAATAGAAAAAAAATGAATAACTGCAAACAAACTTTAATTATACTTTTTTTTTCTCATGCTCAACAAGGCTGTACTTATTTGATTAAAAAATGCTGTAATTTTGTGAAATACTATTGCAATATAAAAAACTGTTTCTATTTTAATATTTTATTATACTACTTTTTCTGTGATGCAATTTTTATCAGTCATTACTCCAGTCTTACATGTTACATCCTTCAGAAATCATTCTAATATGCAATTTTTTTATCAATATATCAAACATCTATGCTGCTTAATATTAATGAACCCTATGAATACTTTTTTCAGTATTCTTTGATAAATATAATGCTTAAAAGAACAGCATTTATCTAAAATAGAAATCTAGTAGAAATATACATACTATCACTTTTTATCCATTTAACATATCCTTGCTGAATAAAAGCATTAGTTAATTCAAAAAAAAGAAAAAAATGTACTCACTCCAACCTTTTAATGAAGGTGTATATTATAATACACGTTTTCTATCTTGAATAAATGCTGTCCTTTTTATTTATTTATTTTTAATTCTAAAAGATTTCTGAAAAGGAAATTATTTTACATTTAAATTATATTTATCATTTATTTTGTGCAATGGCTTGTCCCACAGACTTCCATTCTAACTGTAAACGCAATTCTTGCTTGTTTTTACAAACTGAGGGATGGATATAATTTTCTTAGGCAACGGAGTTAAACTTGTATTGAACCCTAAACATTCCTTTGAAAAAGACAAATCAACAAAACTGCACACGATGCGAATGAGTTCAAAAAGAAGCTTTGTTCCCTGCTGATCTTGCACATGTTTTTCCATGTTTGTGGTGAGCGGGCCTTTAACCCGCTCTATTATGATGATTGTGATTGCGTCAAGCAGCGTCTCTCACCTGCAGAGGCACCAGAGGACAAAGCCGAGGCCACAGTACGGATCCAGGCAGATGGCCACCTCACGAGAGGGATACAACTCACACTGGAGCTTTATAGAGCGGCAAAAGGCACTGGTGGCTGTGTGGGACATCTGAGAAGACACATTAAAAATATCAGAAATATAGAATTAATACAGTTATTCAAAACTACACTGAAATGCTTTTCAGCCAACATTTCTATTAAATTCAAGAAGTAAAAAGTATAAAAAGTCTCGCTTTCAGAAAAAAGTCCAAATTAAGAATAAATGAGCTTGAAACATGCAAAATGATCTGCCAATGTTTTAATTAAAGTTTACTTAAATTGATTAATGTGTTCTGTTTTAATATGATTATTTTGCTCACCCCATTGGCCTTGTTCTAAGCAAAAACTTTAATTTGAAGTTTAATTTTAAGATAGAAAAGCATTTATGCAATGTAAAACCATAATATGTAACAACGAGGCTTTATTTTATTCATAATGGGACAACCATGAGTTATTTTGTGGGCGGCCATGTGGAAATGCTAGCTTAAATGTACGTGTATGGGGTTGAAGAGGACTTTTGAGGGACTGAACAGATCAGTTCTTAGTCAAAAGAACAGAAGGACTCCACAATGCTGGGTGGTCTCTGCAAACACTCATGGCTCCTATGACATAATAGCGGCTGCCTGTTCAAAACCTGGTTTTCATCTCTAAACAATAAAGAAGAAAAGTTTCTCTGTGCATATGACACCTGATCCCGCCAGCGGCTAACTGAGAAGGTTTAATGTCTGTGAGATGGGTTTTCAAACGTTTTCTTCCTGGTTTTTTTTTGTGTTGGGGAAATAAAGAGCTGGGGTTTCTTATTACTCACAACAGGGCATCATTAATACTCACCTTTACTCCTGCAAGCATCCCGGTAGTGGAGACGCTGAAGTCCAAGTAAGCCAGCGTGTCTGGATTGGAGGGTTTGTAGAGCTGAGGGGGCTTCTTCTTTGGCAGATCATCTGAAAAACATGTTAGATAATAAATAAATGTTCATTTAGACAGTAAAAGGTTACTCCAGCCCAAAATGAAAATTTAGCTTTAATCACTTACCCCCATGTCATTTCAAACCCGTAAAAGCTTAGTGAGTCTTCAAAACATGGACTATTTTGACGATGTCTTTTATACTTTTCTGGACCCTGACAGTGTTATTTATTAGGCAGTCAACAGGACAGTCAAAAGCCTCACGGTTTTCATCCAAAATATCTTAAATTGCGTTCCAAGGAAGAACAAAGCTTTTACAGATTTGGAATAACACGGGGGTAAGTGATCAATGGCAACATTTTCACTTTAGAGTTGGAGTAACCCTTTAAGAAGCCATCTGACCTTCGACCCGTGCTCACCTGTGTCCAGAACAGGAGGCCACGTCCTGACATCCACTGCGGCAGACGCCTCCTTTGACTTCAGGAGCTTGCAAATGACCTGTGTGGTCATCACACAGGCCGATCGGCTCACCTGAACATAAATCTGTGCATTAGCAGCCATTTTTTAACATATCAAACTATAAAAGAAAGGATTTCATGTCAACACCCACTTCCACAATCATTTTCACAGTGGGCAGGGTGGTGGCGATGTTCTGTGGGTGTGGGGGTCGCACTGTAATTGGTACACAGCCGGCGTAGAGGCATCCGTAAAAGGCAGCGATCAAATCAATACCTGTAAATTAAAAATGCGCATATGAGTAGATTTTAACTTTTTTAATTATCCACTAATTTAACTGGCTCACTGAGGTATCAAGTATAGAAAACTAGAGAACAATACTATGGAAGTCAATGGCTACCGTCAACTGCTCGGTTACCGATATTCTTAAAACTTCTTTTGTGTTCAACAGAAGAAAGACACTCAAACTAGGCTGGAACAGTCATTTCTGTCCATTATATCCAAGTCAAACGTCTGGTGTCTTAGACATATTTAGTGCACTAAACTGTTTAACCGTTCACCTGATGCCACATACTTTGAGGTCATAATATGATAGAGTGGGACTGATTTAGAGTTGTAGAAGTGTCGTACCAGGTGGGTAAACCAGCGCAACATGATCACCGTCCTGCAGGTGGCCTCGCTCCATCAACATGGCTGCTATCTTCTCCGCCCGCTTATGCAACTGAAGACACGTCAGAGAGCTCAGGACTGCTCCCTACGTTCACACACACACACACACACACACACACACACACACACAAACATGTCAGTTCCTTCACAGTTCTCAGTTCAGGATGAGTTATCACAACTTTTCTATGGAGGGCATGTGGTGTTCAAAATAGCCTAGGATGATGAATGGCCGCGTATTTAGTATATTAAAAAACGTATCCCTCGAAAAACCAGGGCAACATCATTTATGAAACCAATTCCTGCTCCCTAGAGGGGGGAAACGGTACAGAAATGAAAAAAGAAATTTCTTTGTAGGACCACACTTAAAAAGAAGTGTAACGGCTTAGATGAGACCAATTTAACCCAATATACTTGTCATTAATATTCTTTAATATTCTTTTCTTCAACACAGGAATAAATTAAACTTATTACAAAAAAGTAGTTATTGTAAATTGTAATAGGATTTTACAATATTACTGTTTTAACTAGATTTTTTTTATCAAATAAATGCAGATTTGGTGAGCAGACTTCATTAAAAAGTAATTAAAACTTTCTGACCCCAACCGTTTGTAATTTTAAACTGTAATAATATTTCACAATATTACTGTTTACATTTTTTTTCATTAAATAAATGCATATTACAAAAAAAGATCTTTATATATCTCTATATATGATCTCTCTCTCTCTATATATATATATATATGCACACACACTTTTTATTAATTTTTTTATTAATTTAAAAGAAAATATAGAAAATACACATCATACCCTTGAGCTGAGGAGGGTGAAGAGCACATGATCTGGGGTGGTCTGGGCTCTCCACTGCAACACCTCAGACAGGAAGAGGAACTATGGATGGAAAAAGGAAGTCTGAAATTATTATTCCAAAATCCTATATATTCTAAGTATTTATATAAGGAGATTATATAATATTCCCAAAATACCATATCATTATTCATAAGTTGAATCAGGAAATGTTAATATGCAGTTTGTGTTAAACAAGCCTGATTCAATCTATTATTCTGCCAAATGCAATATTGTAAATGCAATATTTAAAGAGTAACTGTTTTTTGCAATTAGCAAGACCTGTTAAAGTCATTAGCAAGCGGCGCATGGTGTTATCTGAAGGTTGGAAGTGAATGCAGTCATGTGTTACCTCATCTCCCAGAGTTATTCTCACATCGGATCGCATTCCTCCTCTTAGAAGAATGAAATAAAGCTATTTCCATTCACTCAACGGGCCCGATTTTCATAGGCATGAATGGATGGAGGCAACGGAAAAAAAAACACCAACACAAACTTGGGGGACTATAAATGAAAAACCGTGTTTCTTTAAGCGGCTCAGATGGCGATGTTAACATTTGTCGGTGTCAGACAGCGCATACCCATGCAGGGCTGGAAGGGTGTGAAGGAATGAGCGAAAGAGTGAGGATGAGGAAGGCATGCAAGAGGCAGAAGCCAACAACTGTTGCAGCGCTGAATGTGTGTGTGTGTGTATGTGTGCATTTTTGGGTTTGTGCACATGTTTGTTCGAATGTGTGTGAGCATATGTGGTTTGTGTGTGCGGCCGACAGCTGTGTGTGTGTGTGTGTGTTAAGGTTACGGTGTGGTGCACAGCAGACATGCTGACGGAGTAATGGCTGCCATCTTTCAGCCTGAGAGGGCAGCGTAATGGATTGTATTTGCGTTGAGGTGGTTGACTGACAGCACAGCGAAACCAAAGACATCAAGTCAACACTAACAGCACACACACACACACAAAAAACAACAACCAAACCGTCCCAAACAGAGCCCAGCGTGGAATAATTACTCTAATGGAGTACTTTACATTTTCGGCAAAATCCTAACTTTTAAGTGGCAAAAAGGGAGCGTTTTAGAAGCAGGTTGGGTGACATAATGCTTTAACAGTTTCCCAGAATGCTCTCTGTAGGGGTCGGGTATGAAACGACCCTGGCTCAGAGCAAGAGGTCTGACAAGCTGTCAGGGGTCAGTTTCTCTACCACAAATCTAGTTTAGGGACAATTACTGCGTGCCATACAATGGATCCAAAATGAACATTCGGTGAGTGCCAGATGTGTGTAATAAGTTGGCCTGTAACTTTATAAGGGACTGCAACATGTTTAAGTCGAATTGTGAGATTGATTATCTGAGTCTCGCTGAGGTAAGTGACACGAGAGACTCAAATCCACACCGGCTACTAAAGAAAAACATCTGTTGTGACTCAACCGTCGTCAAGTAACTTGGAAAATGTACTATCAGAGGTTTAATTAAGAGGCCTAAAATTATCCACGTGGCAATACGAGTGGAACATTCCTAACATTAAAGGACCAAAATCAAAACACAGGGAGGAGAATCGCAATCTGTCTACGTGTTTTTATGACAGCTGCAGGAGAATGAATCATCTCGTATTTTATGCTGAGAAAATGGCTCGAGGGGACTATTTTTAAAAAATAAGCAAGAAAAAAGAAAAATTTACTGCTTCATTTTTAAAAGCATTTAAAAGAAATAAAACCTATATGCATGTCCAGTGTGAGTGTGTGCGTATAAGTACATATATATATATATATTAGTTCTGTCAAACAATTTATCAGGATTAATTGCGTCCAAAATACAAGTTTTTGTTTACATAATCTATGTGTGTACTGTTTATATTTATATAAAAGCATATATTATATAGTATATATTTTGAAAATATTGAATTAATTATATTTTATATATTTATATTATAAATATATTTATTATATAAACATAACCCATTTCTCTTAAATATACACTTGCTTCTGTTTGTATTTACATATATATATATATACACATAATACATTTTACATTTCATTTGACAGCACTAATATATATATACACACACATATTTTTATGATTAAAGAAATATGTATCTATTACTTTTTATTAGTGCTATCAAACAAGTAATCAAATCCAAAATAAAAGTTCTTGTTTAGATGATATATGTATGTGTACTGTGTATATTTATTATGTATATATAAACACACACACATTATATATCTACATACATATACATGTACAAAAAAATAAAATAATAATATAAAATATATATATATATATATATATATATATATATATATATATATATATATATATATATATACATACACACACATACATATATGCACACAGAATCATATAGTAATAGTGTATTGTTTGTCATTTTATTATTTTTTTATTGTATATTTTATTATCATTATTATTAAATGTTACAAATTAATATTTTAAATATCACTTCAAATAAAATAACGATAAAAATAGCAAAATACTAGATTTACATATTCTCATTCACTGGCATTTTTCCTCAGTTTTGGACCCGTGTGCTACATCTCCTCTGAGAGCAATTATAAAACACCCTAAAGCAGCTTATATCTCTTAGTACCAGTTATTTAAACGTGCCGAAACACTGGCTTTCAACACAAATGTGTGCTTATTATTGTGACTATTCTTGGCTGGATGGGACTCCGTTTGCTGGAGGTGAGAAATGAATGAGAGGGAAGGGAGAATGAACGATGGATGAAAATCGAGGCCCCATGATACCACACACACACCTTTCTTGCCTGATCATTGTCTTCGATCTGGCCCAGATCTCTGCCGCTGGCCTGAGCAATCCTCTTCCCCGAGACCAGGTTTCCCACCATCACAGAGGCGGGTCCAATCTCTGCAGGAGCGAGAAGAGGAAGATCATCACAAACAAACAACAGACGACGCACACAGCTTTTCTGACAGTTCTAATTTCGTACGACATGCGAGGTGACCTTGCCGCAGACAGACCTGGCTGTTTCTGTCTGGGTTTGGGCAGGTTGGTGACGCAGGTGTGAGGGCACATTAGGACGTTACAGGGATGCAGGGAGCCTTCCAAAAACAGCTGCTTGGTCTCCGACAGGTGGATCCCTCCCAGAGGAGTTTTGGGAAGGGTGTTAGCGGGCACCAATGCCAAGCAAAACACCCCGACGTTGTGGATGCTGTCTATCGCCTGCAGGAAGAGACGTATTGGATTGTCAGGTGAGGTTTAAAAATAGAGTTCGCAAAGGAGCTGAGAAGAGGCTGCCAGCTGAGATCTGATGCAACCGCTGACCTTTACCGATGCCTCAGGGAGAACCAAATTACCAAACGGGAATTCAGGAAGTGGAAGGAAAAAATACCATATTTGCAAGATTAATGACATGCAACAAAAGAGCGGAATGGAACCGTCTGGGTGTGCGGAAACGAAGGCCAGCTTGCGTGCCTGAGTGCGTCTTGTTATTCTTACATGCCGGTAAAGTGCTGACAGAAGATACACAGGTCAGCAGTAGCGAGATCTCTAATTCAGTTTGGATGGTGACTGGGGTTGTGCAGCGATTGAGGCGACTCCTGTCAGACTGGACGGGTATAGAGAGTCGCCGCTGGCCGGATCGATCGGGAAGGGAGGGTGGAAAAAGGACAAATACCTGCAGCACACGACTCATCCACTGGAAGCTGTCCTCTTCTGTGGAGTCCGGCCGCTGCTCGGCTACGACCACAATTCTCTCGTCATGCAGAACCGTCACAGAAAATACAGCTATCCTGAAGATAGAGATACAGAAAAGAGAATCAGAGCCCGAAAATTCATCAATTCTAATTATACACTGCCCATGTTAGTGAATATACGGATTATTATTATTATTATTATTAATGTAATTGATCATTAAATTAACAATAATAATTATAGCAATTAAATAATTGTTTATATAAACTTATTATATTTCATATTTATACACACACAAACAATTATTCTAACATTGTAATGCTAAATTAAAATTAATAATTAATTAATTCATTATTATAATTACATTTATTATATATATTTAACTAATATTTGTTTTTGTGGATTCGTTCAAATAAACAAAGTACAGTGTGCTATAGTGTGGTATTTTAGTATCTGATTGATTATTATAGTTGTATATTAGAATATTTATTTTTTAATTTCTATTGTGCTTTTGTCTTTATTTTCTATTTTCTTTCTTTTTTTATGTCTGTATAATATTTTTATTAGTTTTAGTTTTTTATTTAGTTAGTTTTAGCTATTTTAGTACTTTTGTTCAAACCCAACGAAAGACAAAAATGTTTCTGAAATAAAATAAGCTTACGCTTTTTTGAATATTATTTCTATAATTCTTTATTATTATAAAGTAATGAAAGTCCTTTTATAGTTTTAGTAATCGATGAAAACCCTGCAGAGCTACATTAGATTATTACTGTAACACTGGTTGAGCGCACTGCGTAAAGGTCTAAGAAAACCGATAAACAAAACCCGAGGTAATTTCACAGAGGCAACTAAAACAGAACAAATCCACAACAACACACAGGGTACACGCTCTCTCTCCTGCCGCCTCAGCAGGTGTTGAATCCATTTAATTTGCACTCTGCATGTCCACAGCAAACAAGCTCATGTGCTATATATATCGCCAGTTCTTTGATGACAAAAAAAAAAAGAATACGCTTTCTTTGTTTTTGTTGTGTTCTCACCTGCCCCTGTACACAAACTTCATAGGCTCCACCGCCAGCGCTGTTGCGACGATATCATCAGCGTTGTGTCTCCGTCCGCTCACCACCATCAGCCCATCCATCTTTCCAGAGACAAACACCAGCCCACCCGGGCCTATGAAGCCCAGCAGCCCTGTCCGAGTGAACGGGTACTCGCTTATAGGAGCCCCAGAACTGGTCATGGGGAAAACCTGACAGCAAAACAGAAGCCAAAGTTTAAGATAAAACTTTACATTTGAAAATTAAATACTGTATAAATACGCAGAAAATTCCCTCTAGAACCTTTGCTATAAAGTGACTTCTCATCCACTGAACATTATGGTGAAATGTTCATTGATTGGTTGAAAATTTAAACTTAAATGTAGATTTAGA
This sequence comes from Puntigrus tetrazona, assembly GCF_018831695.1. Taxonomy (NCBI): domain Eukaryota; kingdom Metazoa; phylum Chordata; class Actinopteri; order Cypriniformes; family Cyprinidae; genus Puntigrus; species Puntigrus tetrazona. The sequence goes on along the minus strand of NC_056722.1, from coordinate 20,463,725 downwards.
CGAGTCATAACTGCAACTTTATTTCTCATAATTCCAATATTCTCTTTTTATCTTACAATTGTGAAAACATATCTGAAAACTCCGCAACAACTTTAACTTAATCTCACAACTGCAACTTTATTTTACATAATTGTGATATTTTATCACAAAATTGCAAATTAGTATCTCACCCAACTACAATGTAATATACTGCTACTTTCTCATAATTTGAACTATTTTTCTCATAAGAGCAACTTTTTGTCTCACAATTGCGACTAATTCATCTCAAAAATTCAACTTGATATCTCGTAACACTAATTTAATATCTCATAGCATGACATTTTTTTGAAACTTAATCTCACTATCACCTGTTTTATTTAACTTTAGGTGAAAACAGGCATCAGATTATTACGATACTCTATGTCATCTGCCCATGAGAAAATGCCCTATTCATTATTTCAGAGCAATTTAACAAACAAGCCAAGGAAAAGGCTTTGATCGGAGCACTTTAGCATCTGTTCGAGCAGAGGTCTGGGGATTCTGGGTAGGAGAATCCGCCTAACTGCAGCCAAATCGATCTCGCTCTGATAGGACACAAACCTCAAAGGTGTTTTTTGTCATGCCCGAGAGCCCATAATATGACATTCCCGTGGCGATGGAACACACACACAGCTCTCCGATCTCATCTGTTCGGCACAGCTGAGGAACTCCCTCTGGTTTGACCACACACATCAGAGCTGCACATACACAACATCAATAAACACATTACGCACTTTATGAAGCAGTAAATACAGCACGCAGAGAGAAGCGTACATTACACAATGCTCTCCTTTGATGGCATTAACACTAAACGTACAGCGATATATACAAAGCCACATTTTAAACTTTCCCAGAATCATGCGTGCATGTACGTATGTGTACCTCCTGGCATCACAGTGCCCACATCCTGTACAGTGAGTACGGAGAGACGCTCTTCTGAGTCCACTCGGATGACACCGTAGCTCAGACCCTGCATAGACAGCACTCCTCGACCCGGCGGCTGGTTGCTGTCATCCGTAGGCCTAAATACCAAAATAGTTTTAATGCAACATCTGACAGATAAGACCAGGCACCGCCCACACATTCTGTAACATACACTAATGTCCGCACATTAGCTCTAATGCAATGTAAACCGTAAGAAGAAGCTGATTGGTTCAACCAGATCTGATGGACAACACTAAGCCCCACCCACACATAATGTCCTCTAAAAGACACCCGTATGAGGTAACAGAGATTCTGGCAAGGTACAGCAGGCTTCATTTGAGCGAAATACATAAAACAGGGTGTGTCGATGAAGTATGCTGGAAATAATAGCTCGGTTCCAAAACTAGTGTGCTGCCTCGCTGTCTGCGCACTTCACAAGGAACTGCCTTTTAAGGAACATTACGAGAAACCGATGAAGAAATCACAATTGGTTCCAGCAGCGTTTGATTGACCATTTTATTTATTATATTTAGAATCATATCGGGTAATTGCATGTTTTTATATAAAAATTAAGCATCTTAGAATGTGGCATAATGTTTTTTTTTCTAACAGTCATGATGATGTGTGTGTATATACTGTTTGATGCTTTAAAATGCTGTCTAGATAGGCAGCTCATACGTTTTCGAACAGAGCAAAAATGCCAAAATGTTGGACCATCTAGAGCTGAAATGAGAATGAGATATAACGAGGAAGGAAATTATTACCAGAGCGAGAAATATTCTGTTAACCACATGGGCCAAAGCAAATGTGTGCGAAGGGTGAAAAATGAGGTTACGATTAGTTTGCTCTGTAAATCCACAAATGACGGTGACGTAACTTTTTTGATGACAGAAACAGCGGAATTACGAATCGTCGGTCGCGTTTGAATCAACTTTTCCCCCCTGACTTCACTAGACAGTGATGTTTTCATCTGTGACACCAAGCTCTTTTATTAGCTTTCAATTCATTTCACTTTTTGTTCAAATTCATACAAGCTGTTCTCATCCTCAAATTTGTCGTGACAGAGAGAAGGTCTGTAAAAAACGTCCAGCGATGGAGTTAATCCTGTGGAATGAAAACCATATGCTCTGCGTTCTGTCACGAGTTTGATTCGGTCACAAAGCAAAGATGTCAGGACTATTCAGGGCTGTAATTATGGAGGCAGCCTAAAAAAACATTATTTTCTTGTAAATGGTTTTGGAAAATTGCATTGAAGACATACACATGCTTTGGTAAAGCTCTCTCGATGAACCATCAACTTCAATCTGTCGGTCTGACCAACAGAAAGATGGTTTGTGTCCATATTTCTGTCATTTTCCCCTACTTTTTAAGGAGCTTGTGAAACTCATAAAAGCGGGACAGAAAGATCTAAATGTTCTGGATGGAAAAGTGAGAGTTTATGAACACAAGCTGAAGTTACAGGCTGAGTGAATGGTCAATGTGTCACCTCCTGATGGCCACGGTTAGGGCTTCAGCTGAGCTGGCACATGGACAGATGACCTCTGGCCGCAGACCTTTACTCTGGAAGACATTGAGGAACGCGTCACACGATGAGATGGACCCTGCAGAGAACGAGAGAGAACATTACATACTATAATGTGATGCCTGTCTTAAATGACATTTAAAACAGTTCTCACCTTTAGACATATTCTAACTCTGTAAGGTACAATAGGAACACGGTTCTTGAAGTGACAGTTTAAGGGGGCCATATAAATGTAACATTTAATTTTTTTCCTTGTGCACCAAATTATTTTTCGTGAGTAAAAATGTCTGTTTTTTGTTACCATTAGTTTAAGATTTAGTCCATCATGACGGGCCAAATAACAATTTTTGAATGCAATTTATAATTTGAATAAATGTATTATTGATCTAAAAATTAACAATACTTCTATAGCATTTATTAATTTTAGCTAATTTCAGCATTTACTAATGCATTATTAAAATCACAAGTTGTGTTTGTTAACATTAGATAATGCACTGTGAACTAACATGAACCTTGTATTTAAGTATAAATAACAAAGATGAATAAATACTGTAATAAATGTTTATATATATATTTCTTTGTTTATTATATATATATATATATATATATATATATATATATATATATATATATATATATATATATTTTTTTTTTTTTTTTTTTTTTTTTTTTTTTTTAATTTATTTATTTTTCCCTCCCCATTTTGGATTCAAATATGATTTCACCCAAATGTTCTTGGACTAGAAAGAGATATTTTCTTTATAAATGTTTAGCTACAAAGCACATCAATATCTTCATCTCAAAAGACCATAAAAAATGTGAATGTTACCCTTCATACGACCGTTTAAAACAGTTTTGCTTCCTGAATTTTCCATCAGAAACACATTTACTATATCTTACTGGCATTTACATTGGCATTTGGATGAAATAGGCAGCAGTAGAACGTTTTGTCCTTTAGTGTGTCCATTTGTGTTCTATGCATCTGTATACGTAAGGAAATAGCTTCTGGGCATCATCTATCCTAACTCATCTCGTCTGCGAGTTATAATCCCAGAGGCCAAATATGAGCGTATACACATTTATATTAGACACTTATGAATGATGCTTTTAGCTTGTTCGCCAGGTTGCTGGGCGTCTAAATAGCTACTTAACCCTCAGCTTGTTTCATGTCAGAAGAACTTTTTAAGAAACACACAGGTGTGAGAAGAAAGGGAAAAGTTAAAACCCTTGCTGAACTCACATGGGTTGGACCCATCGGCCACCACCAGCATGCGCAGGGAGCTCAGATTGACGTCTCTCTGATCTCGGTGAGCAACCAGAGCCCAGTGCATATCCCTTGACTTGACACAAGCTACTTTAGCTGCACACAAACACACACAACTAGAAATATCACAAGAACGGCCATATTGGAAACATCCAAAATCATGTCAAATTACGCCGTCCCTTACATATGATTAATTCATGAAACACGAGCAGTACTAATTTCAGAGTAAATATTTCATAAAGCTATCATGATGTAGGGTTCCAGCGAGCATTTACAAATGATTTACACCGAAATTTGCCCTGTTTATAGTTCATGACAAATTACTAGTAAGACTAAGGACTCAAAGTCTGTTTGCATCAAGTTCAAATTTAAAGCACAAAAATATACTTTAAAACTTTTTTTGTTACTTGTTATTGGGAAGCTATGTTCTTAATGACAGCATAAACATAAAAAACATAACTATTATTTCAATAAGTAATTTAATCATTTAGGCAAATACATGGTAATAAAAAAATGCATAAAACTACTACATACTTCTGTGTTTCCTCATGCTAAATGGACTAGTTTTTATGCAAACATATATTATAAATTGTATATGTAAATAGTTTTGTATTGCAATTGGATTTAGTGTAAACACTGACTGACAGACCTTTGTATTGACACACTTTTTGGATCCAGGACAAAGGATTGACCTTCATCAGGGAGTATGGGATGCTGATTACATGCATCATGTTCATGACACTCTGAGGAAACAGGAAGTGATATATTAACACCCTAAATGTGGAACATATGATCTTATGTTTACAATTTAGTTTTTCAAAAGCTTGACTTACAGTTAGGATGCCGTGCCACAAACCCACATCCTTTTTAAAGTCCAATACATTCACTATGATTTCAGCTGAAAGACAAAGGGAGAAGACAGATTTACTGCACGATTGTCTGAGAAGAGAAATTTAAGGACAATGGACTGACCGAGAGGTATAATGTGGTGTGTGTGTGTGTGTGTTGGACTCACCCTCTGTGTATCCACAAGACTGCGTTAGGGCCTGGCAGTGTGTAAGAAGTGCGATCCGTGTCACCGTCACACCCAAAACACTCCCATCTTTACAGGTCTTATACTGGAAATCAACAAACACAAGAGTGTCATAAATGTCAATCATTAACACAAATATAAACGCATCAAATCCCCTGGTTTGCATGACGGTTAGTGCACTACTGTAGCGATGCATGCAAAATAAATTATCCTTAGATTTTATTTTACAATTAATTGTTTGAAAGCACCAATATAATAATATATTTCATATGAAATAATTTCAAAAATGGTTTTTTTACTGTACAAAAATTTAAATTTATGAAAATTTGATTTCCTGATTTATATATATTTATAATATATATAATTATAATTATAATATATATTTATAATTCTATATAATTTCTATTGCTTTCTAATAATGGTAATACAATCAAAAATATGTTTTCTTTTTTACTTTACTGTACTTTTTCAAACTCCATAATAACAGTAAAAAATAAACAAGCTTTTGAGATTTACAGTAACATGAATGAGATTTAAGAGGAAAATGTGCATGGTCATAAATGCTAATGGTCCTAAGGCTATATCTTCTTTTAAAAAAACATAAATTTGTATTTTTTCTTTTGCTTTTAGTCATGATATACATTTTCTTTTTAACATGTTCTTCATACTGTGCTGAAAAAGAGTACAGTATGAAAGGAAAGCAATCATTGGCCCAATGCTAGACATCTGACACCTAGCCACTTTGCACAGACTCTCAGATTTCTGGGATCTGGTAAAGGACATTGAGACAGCTCACTCCAAACTGGCTCAATAACACCAGACCAGCCCCACTCCATCAACCAGTATCTCCTACAAGAGTCCCGATTCACAATTAAACAAACATTAATCATTTATCATCCATTATCCAGTGACTCTCTAATGGAAGCAGCTGTGCCCGGCATGCTGATAGGAAATATTGATTTCTGGGGCTCGAGACATAGAATATCTACCAATCAGATATCATAAAACAATTAAAGTGGCTGGAGGGGTGCAGCACATGGAAAACAAATCCAGACTGATGGTTTCCATTTCAGGAGAACCTGTATGTAAGGCCAGTAAAATGATTTGAATATGCCGATATTTCCATAACGGTCGTAATTCCATGGGTTAGCTCACCTCTATGTAGGCGGTGTCGTTATTTGCATCTTTGATGTGAGGGAACCAATCACGTGGCGGCTTGGACAGGTGTTTGGATTCTGTGACGAACCATAGCAGCTTTGGCCATCCTGATGAGTGGGTGGGACCAAACAGAGAGAAAACATGAATATTCATACCACCCTATTAATATTCATGCCGCTTGATGATTCAAACATGACTATCATTATCATTATTAGTGGTGATTATCGTTGAAAAGAACGATAGTGAGTGATTAGGGTGACTGGCTAAATGACTATGTGCGTTGGGATGAGAGTAAGTCTCTTTTCTCCGTCTTGGTCTAAATTATTATCCTCTCGGGACTTTTTAATCATTACAACAATATCAGACTCATTACCTCTACATTTTCTATTTTTACCCTCTCTCGTCTTACTGTGGCCCAGACGGGGCAAAAAACGCTGACTGCTCGCAGTCTGGCTTAGATAACATCACACATGATACAGCCCATCATGCTCTTGATTTTCACTCGCCTGCCCCACAGACTCTCACTATTCTAGTGTATTTTAAAATGCAATTTATTCCTCTGATGAATTTAAAGAAAGGGTTATAATAATTACTTTCTCCATGCACAAAACGTATTGTCGTAGCTTCATAAATTTAAGGTTGGACAACTGATGTCACATGGGCTATCTTTATTGATGTCCTTATTTTATTTCTAGGCCTTAAATGTTTCAGTTGCATTGCTGTCTATGGAGGGTTATAAAGTTCTCGGATTTAATCATAAACACCTTAATTTGTGATTTGGAAGTACATGAGGGTAAGTAATTAATGGCAGAATTTTTGAGTTTACTATCCCTTTAAGCCGTGGACTAGATTTTGTTTTATAAAACCAGTCTGCCTACGTGACACTAAACATCACTTTACATAAAGTTGTGTATGAATGGGCTGACCTTTGAACTGTGGTATTTCGCCAGTGGGTCCTTTCGGAAGGCCTTTGTGGCAGGCATCACTGGTCAGAGCTACAGTAACGCCACAACTGCCCAGGAGAAAGCCAATCTGTTGACTTCCTGCATCCTAACACACACACACACACAAACACACACACACACACACATAGAAATAGGCTAAGACCAGCTAACATCCATCATCAGTACAGCAGCAAAATACACTGCAGGGGAGGTGACGGCCTACTTATTACAGACAGCACACTGAGGAATGATGTTTACCCGTAATACTGCGGTGTGCTTGAATATCTCTTTTATGTTTGATGGTGGAGTTTTAAAATCACCTCAACTTGATAAATGTCACCTTTTATACATAGTAAAATATAAAAAAAATACCTTGCAATAAATTGCACCATGGTTTTTGGACATCACCTTGCAAAACGTGCTACGGTGATACCATGGTACTGGTTTGTTATCACATACAAACACAATAGTAGTTCAAAATATACCATGGTATATATCTAAATATACCAAAAATGAAAATTACTCCATATTTTACTCACACCAAAGCCATCCTAGGTGTATATGACTTTCTTCTTTCAGACGAACAAAGTCTGAAAGTTTTTTAAAAAGCTCTTCCAAGCTTGGTAATGCAGGTGGATAGCGGCCATTATTTTGAAGCTCTGTAAATCAGATATATCCACAAGTACAGTGATGTAAAACCAACCTATACTACATTGGGGGTTATCACATGTCCTATGATGCAAATCGATGGGTTTTTGTAACAAAAATATCTTATTTTTAAAATTATAGCTTAAGTAATGACTATTTTCCACGAGAAAGCAGAGCTCTGACCTCTTGGCTGACCTATGACTTGAATCAAAAATCAACCAAGAGCACTCTGTCATAATTTTAAAACAAGAAATATTTTGTTACATAAACCATCGATCTGCTTCATGTGACATGTGATAATCCCCTGAAGGCGTATAGTTTAGTTTTACGTCGCAGTACTTGTGGATATATCTGATTTCTGGAGCTTCAAAATAATGGCCGCTATCGGTTACCAAGCTTAGAAGACCCAGAACAAATTTTTTAAAAACTCAGACTGTGTTCGTTTGAAAGAAGAAAGTCATATACCTAGGATGGTTTTGGGGTGAGCAAAATAAGGGGTAATTTTCATTTGCGTGTCAACTATTCCTTTAAGGTTCAGAAACGGTCTCTTACCAAAAAATAAAATAAATAAATTATATATATATATATATATATATATATGAAACTACTTTGATATTATCATATTATCTGCACATGTAACATGGTACTGTCATGATATTTTCTATAAATACCTATAAATACCATGCAAATCATGTGAATCATTTAGTATTATGTACTGGTGATGCTCTAGCTCAAACACATGCCATGCCAAAGTTATGTGTTCAAATCCCAGGGAATGCTTATTGCATATTTTAATTATACTGTAAGTGGTTTTATATAAAAGTGGCTGCCAAATACATAAACATAAATGTGAATCTACATCAAAGTTACATTATATTATCACTGGAAACAATTACGTGACCACGGTTCTTGCACAGTACTCTTCTGTAAGACTAATGCTGTGCTATAAGTCAAAAATGCAGACAAATACACAGCTGCTTCTTTTGTACTGGACAAAAGTTTATTGGTTTCCGAAGTGCAATGCATGCAGAGGAAGCCAGAGAGTGTTCTGCCAGTTTCCAGGTCCTTTCCTGGAATTTTTGGACGGACGAGGGATCAGACTGACTCTTGCCAAAGCTGCTCTCCTCGTTAACTTCGACCACTAAAATTCGACATACGTATCTGAGGCAATACCTCAGCCTCAAGGGGTCCGCTCTGATAAATTCACCCTGACATTCCATACAGATAACAGATCTCAAAAATAGACATCAGACCGGAAAGCAAAGACACTGCATTATTTACAAGGCCGAGTTTCCAGAAGGCCTTTGTAACACTTTACCATTAAGCATGAATAATAAATATATCTTAATATTTTGCACCATACTGACTGTCAGGTTGGCACTCGACAGTGTGAGTCCAGGCTGGGAAGAAGGAATGTGGGTAGGCGCTTTAACTTGTTATGGTGTCAAAAATCGAGACACGAAGGCTTGAAAACGTGATAGTCATTCACGGTGGTATATTTAGAGTCTCACCTTTCGGGTAAGTGGCACTTCGATGGGTACGGGCACCACCTCTGCCAGCAGGCAGCCGTAAAAGGCGACCATAAAGGCGGCAGGATCGTTGTTGGGGAACACAAGAGCCACCTGCTCGTGAAATGATAAGAGAGGAAAGGTGTCAGACTTCAAACACCAGAGTATGCTAATCTGACAGGGACAAGCTTTAAAACCGAGGCATGCGGCAGGAAACGCCACTCTGTCATTAAAGGAATGTTCTGGGTTCAAAACAAGCCATGCTCTATGTTCAGCATCTGCAGCGTGCTGGTGATTACCACAGAAAATCATTTTGACTCGTCCTTCAGAATGTAATAACAGACAAAATTGCATATACTGCACGGAAGGGAAAAGCATTCTCAAGGTTTAAATGCAGAAACATGCAGCTCAAATGTTCAGTTGTCGTTCAGTTTTCTGTACAAAAAAGTTACAGGTTTTTAAAGAGATAATACACCCACAAATTCTGTCATCACGCACTCATGTCATTCCAAACATGTGTGCATTTCTTAACCAAACAGTTTTGGTTGCCATTGACTTCCACTGTATTCTTTTGTTCAAATAATGGAAGTCAATGGGAACCGAAAATGTTGCGTTACCACCATTCTTTAAAATATCTTCTGTCTTTCACAGAAGCTCAAAAGCCATATACTGTAGATTTGGAATGACAAACTCAGCAAATTATTGGGTGCTTTAATTTTGAGTATTAATCTTCCTTTTGGTGGTGTCAGACATTATTTTACACAGTTAAAAATTTCTTCAATGCAGAGTGCATTACTGTATATCAAATTATTCTCAGTGGTTATCGACAGCATGAAGAGGGTAACTAGTATTGAACGTTCCACTAATGAGGTGGTCTGGTAAGAGGATCTGTCACACTCACCCGGTCTCCTGGTCGGACCATAGGTTCCTGCTTGGTGCCCAGTTTGTGGAGGATGTTGTACGCTACTTTGATGCTCCGAGACCAAAGCTTGCCTGATCAAAAGGAAGTACATGCTAAACAACTGTACTTAAGGGGTCAGTTCACCAAAAGTACACTGCAATTATCAAATCTTATTTGCGTCTCATTGTTTTCAGTAGACATTTTGGGGCGGAAAGTTTTAATAAAAAAAAAAAAACCTTTTAAAAGATGTCTCTTGCTTATCAAGACAAAATGTATTTATTTGACAAAAAAATACAGTAAAACAGTAAAATTGTGACATTTCGACAAACAAATTAAGCTTTTCTCTACCTAACCACTTTTTTATTACTGAAATGCTGTGTTTTTGTGAAATGTTACTTTTAAAATGTTGAAAAATGATATTTTATGATCAAATATATTCATATAAATACAACAATTACCACATAGAATATAATATATAATAATACATGAATAAAAGAAATCACAAAAATAAGACATTCATTCACACAACTGTTTTATATCTTATAAAATGTAATTTATTCCTGTGATGGCAAAGCTGAATTTTCAACCTTTTAACCTTACTCCATTCTTCAGTGGCACATGATACTTCAGAAATTAAGTATCTATGATAAATTTTTAAAAGAACTGATACATTTTAAGCAATGCATATTAAATAGTAACACTAAAAATACCTTGCATTTTTGCTGAATAAAAGTATTAATTACTTATAAAAAAAAAAACTGAGCACAAACATATTGGTTGTTTGATCTGCCAGTTTAAATATGTGGAAGCGCAAATGAGATTTGAGACAAAGAGGAAGACTTTCAGCAAATAATTAATTCAGCTCCCTTTTGTTGCTCGCACAAAGCTATCATATGACTTTAGAAGAATTTAATATAGGCATGATGAGTCCTATGGAGCACTTATATGGTGCATCATAAAATACTCTACATTTAGAAAACTTAAAAAAAAAGACAAAAAGTGTGCAGATGCCACAGAGTGAAAGGCAAGAGAAGGACAAACATAGATTGAGACCAAATTACTCGAAGTTTAATCATCCAGGCAAGTCACACGCTGGGTGTTTCAGCAGTTTATCTCCTCTGTCCTGCTGAATTTTTGACCTGCTGTTATCAGGATTTAACTCATGGCTATGAAACCCCACTGAAAGCACAACGGTGCAGAGATAGTGATCTTTCTCCGCGCCTGTGTTCTGTGGAAAGTTAATTACTCTTTTGATTTGGGCGAGGTTTTTAACGAGCTAAGAAGGAGGGTGACAGTCCCTGGTGGGTTCTGGAGAGGGGCTTACATGCCACATAAACAGCCATTGCTATTTATTTTCTGGCTCACACTTCAAATTGAGGCAATGGAGGTCTGTTGGGCAGAGCTTTGAGTGCCTTGATGAGTCAACTGTGTGTGTGTGTGTGTGTGTGTGTGTGTGTGTGTGTGTGTGTGTGTGTGTGTGTGTGTGTGTGTGTGTGTGTGTGTGTGTGTGTGTGAGAGAGAGATAGAGACAGAGAAATCATTAAGCTCAGGTGGCTTGATGATCATTTTAATTTTTAGAAAAAAAAAGAAAACCAAAAGAATACCAATCCATTACAGACACACACACACTGCAATCCCTTCCTCACCCTCTCACCCATGATGTGCTGCTGGCAGGATCCTCATTGAGTAAAATCAGCTGAGAATCTCTCTCTCTCACACACACACACACACACACACACACACACACACACACACTAAACAAAACAAGTCCTATAATTACCTCCTTCTCATGACTAAGCATAAATAAACAAAGAGACGTGGTTATTTCTGTTAGCACAAGATGTATTATATATTTCGGTATATTTGGTGACCACAGAAACATTTGGACACTTCTTGGTTACACTTAAAAAAGAAAAGTAAATATATCAAAACAATTTACATATGCAAACAAATTAAGATTTTCTGCACCTAACTTCACTTTTAATTTGAAACTATGCTTTTGTGAAATGTTTGATAAATAAATATTTGTTTTAACGATATAAAACAATAAAAAACGACTTGAAAATAAATTCCATTTTATAATAAAATAGAATAATATAACATAAAAAAACAAATATATTAGATATAATAATAAATTAATAAAAGAAATAAAAGAATAAAAATAAGACACTCGTTAATTAAGCAGGAGTTAAGTGTCCAAATACTTTTTTGGTCATTGGATCAGACTATGTGGTCTGCTATTAATACACTTAATAAAAATATGAAGTATGAGACAGTTTATTAAAAACACAAAAACATACGAAGGGTTTATTTGTAAAAACAGATAAAGTTTTTCATTTTCAAAACTGATGCTTTTTATTGTTAGCGTGTTTTATCATGTTAGTTAGCTGGGCTTTTTTTTTTGTTATTTTTTAATCCAAAAAAACAACAACTGCAGTTTGATTTTGATTAACTGGAATACACAATGAAAAAACTCGATTTCTAAGAATTGCTATGAAAAAAATCTGTTTTTGCAAATTATTCTGTTCCAGTATGATTGTATGCAGATTTTTATTATATTTATGGCTGTAGTTAAAAATTGTTTATTTTACCATAAGTAAGGACGTAGAGGGGTTTGCCGTTGGTGTCCATGGTGGTCAGGCAGGGCGCTTTGGGCGAGATGGTCCCCCAACGTTGCAGTGCAGCTTCTAAAGATGGTGGCCAATTAGTGACCACTCCCAGCGGCTCCCCTCGAATGGCGACCATCTGAGAGCCCTCCGGCCGTGGCTGGTTAGGGTCAGGCTGCTGGACTGAAAACAGAAAAGGCAAAACATGGTCATTCAGGGGGCCAAAAAATCATTCGAACATTTGTTTTTGTTGAATTTGGTTTGTTTTAATTGTTGAATCATCGGTTAAATTAAATCATCATTCATCACCGCTGCTTTTGTGGTAGAGACGTTTAATTAAATGCAGCTTCAATTGATTCAACCAAATCATTCAAAAGAACAGACTCAAAAGAATTTGTTTGCAAATCAGATATTGTGTATGTCTCTGTTTGTTTGTAAGAAAATCTCTAGAGAAAAACTCCAAAAAAATTAGACAAACACTTACCTTCTAGGAGCTCTTCAAAATCATCAACAAAAAACTCTCGAAGTGGAGGTCGTCTGGGCTGCTTTAGTGTGTTTACAAGTTGCTGAATTTTAGCTGAAACACGGCTGCTAACTGGGACGCCTAAGGACGACACACAAGTGTTAATGAACAAAAACTCAAACATTATCATTCATACTGAATCTACCTAAACACACACACACAAGGATGTCTGATTTTAAAGGACTGGCCAAAAACAGATTAGATGGATGGCTGAATGTGCGCAATGAAAACGTTTAACTCCCCGCTGTTGTGTTTACTTCCGTATTCCAACACCTCAATTTTCATCTTACCCCAAACAAATCAATTTTACAAACATTATTGATTAATGCCTCTGACAGACGCAGCCTTCAGGGGCGTCCCCAAGAGATCAAATTAAAGAGTAATGATATAAGTGAGAGATCAATGCCCTCAATCACAGCTTCATAACAGAGGATCCATCGGAGCAGATTTCACAAACTGTGTCTATCATCTCCAGGGCTTACATAAATCAACCCCTACAACACCATATATAAAGCCTCAGCAATTTAATAACATACATGGATTAAATATCAACAAGTGTTCTTTTTGTATTACTTTCTGTTATAGAATTAAAGAATTTGTTTTGGGTTATTTTTCCTTTATATATATATTCTATTCTTTACCTCTATTGCAGAAAACAATTGTAGTTTTAGTTTACAACACTCTAATTTTTAGGTGCACATACTATAATGCTTTCAGTATCATGAACTAACAATTTATAGTACTTTTGCAGCACTCAGACTAGCCTCCACCATTGTGTCCTTAACCCCAAGTTGCTTTGTATAAAACCATCTGCCAAAACAAATAATGTTAGGGTGGAAGAGAAATGCTACATGGGCTGTCAAAATGATTGAGGAAAATGGTTCATGTAAATCTTTCATAGCTCATTGTGATTTTTGTAATGACAACGTCATTACTGTCTCTAAAACATCACTCCTTTTCTTTCACACACATATCTCGTGCCCTCACCATCTCCGGTCTCCATGAGTTCGGCGTTGCCATATTTGGGTGTGGTCCGGGGTACGGTGGACACCTGTGGCCTCTCCACCTGAACAGGATGTTCGGAGGTGTAGGTGGTGACGTCCGGAGGGGCTGAGTGATTTTCTGGGTTTGAGAAGATGAGGAGGAATCAAAATGCAGGATGAGAAAGTCCAGCTCAAGTGGTTTTAAGAAAAGCTAGCGTATACCAAGACCAATTACTTTATTCATTTTATAATATGCATAAAAGTAAAAAATAAATAAAGTCACCAACTTGAACCAGCTGCCATATAGAAACTTATTTGTTATACATACAGAGCAACGTGGACCAGCTTCCAATCAGCTATCATGTTCCAGAAAATGTATGGCTGGTTCATCAAATTAGTCATCAGCTGATCAATCCATATTATACAGAGCATATCCAGCTTGACCAACCAATGACCAAACTGAATCACCAATAACCCAACTGGTAATTGGTTGGTTGGTCCAACTTTGACCAGCTGTAAATTAGCTATTATGTTCCAAAAATGTATAGCCATTTCAAGTTGGTCACCGTAGGCTGACCAATCTATATTATCCAGCAAATAACAAAGAAATTCGATTAATTTAGATTAACCTATATGTAGCTAATGACCAACTTGGACCAGCTTTAAACTAGCTATCGTGTTCAAAAAAGTTAGCAAATTGGTCATTGTCTATATTATACAGTTAATATCAGACTTGGACCAGTTTTAAACAAAGAATCATGTTCCAAAAATGTACAGATGTTTCAGGTTGATCAGTGGCTGATCAATCTATATTAGACAGCGCATAACCAACTAATGACCAGCTTTAACCATCTATGAACCTACTGGTAACCGAAATGCTGCAGCTAGTTGACCAATCTACATCATACAGTAAATAACCAATCAACCTGCGTTGGCCATTGACCGGACAATGACTATCTTAAACATCCTGTACTATAAGCAGCTTAATGACCAACTTGGAGAATCTTAACCAACTTGATCACGTTATCACTGGCTCATCAACCTATACTATACAGTAAATATCCAGCCTGACCAGCCACTGACTTACCTGAGACCCCTAGAAACCAACTGGTAACTTGTCTGTTGCAGCTTTTAACCAAGCTTCAAGCCAGCTACCTTGTTCTAAAAAATTCATGGCTGGTTCAAGCTGGTCATAAGCGGTCCATCAATATAAGACACAAAATAACCGACTTAACCAGTCCATGACCATCTTGAATCAACCATAAACCAATCGATGACTTCTGTTGCAGCTAATTACCACTTTGGACCAGCTATTATGTTCCAAAAATGTACATCTGGTTCAATTTGGAACAGCCTTTAAACCAAGTGGTTTGTTGTTCTAACAGGATTTCAATCCTACCTGGCTCTGACACAGAACCCTGACATACTTGGCACATTGTTTATGATTAAAAGTAAGAGGGTTGGAGGTAGACAGGAAGTGATTTTGAGGAAACATGCACATGTCGCGAAGAAAGAGATGGATGGAACGTAAGAGACACAGAGGAGAGCTTTTTCATCCTTTCCTTAATTACAGTCCCTTTTACTTCCACTCGGTGAGTCCGCTGGGCTTCTCTCTCACTGTTCACCCTCCCCTTCCGATCATAAATTCTCAGCTGTCTGTGGCCTCTTTCTCATTCCCCTCAGCTCGCTTCTGAAATGTCTCTTTCACATTCAGTGCCCTTGGCCACCACATATTACCATTATGAAATCCCTACAGAGTTTGTGCGGTCTTACGTTTGAGTAAATAAATGTCATTTACCTTTTTTGAACAATTTTAAACTGCAGATGTCAATGGGTGAGCCTTTCACTAAAAGCTCATAAAGTGTCACAAGTTTCTTTCCATTATATCCCGTGCTCCAACTGAGCCATTCAGAGAGAAATAACCGTCCTGGTGTAATTTCGACACCAGGAATGAGGAGAATGCCAATGAGGCGGTGCTATTCCTCCTCCACTATAAAACACCCAAAACGGCCTCATCAGAAATGTCCATTGTGATCAAGGACGACTCCATCCGAGGCTTTTAGGTTGTTTAGCTTTGGTTCAGCACAGATGGTTTTCAATGTAATAAAGTGTTACGCAGACCCTGAGTTCGCATCTGACTGACATGATACATTAATTTCATAAGTAGATAGAGTGGTGTATTTTAGTGCTTATCAGTAGAGAATCAAAGTTAATTTATAGCTCTATTTCTTCATAAATCAGTTTGTTTCTGACTGACTTTATAAATAAATATTATTAGTATTATTCTGTATAAATATAAATCGAAGTATTAGTCATATATATGAGAGATAAGTCAAGCTGTCACTAGTAGCGACAGAGTGAATCCGAGTAAGCGTGATGCCTCCTGTGTGAGGAAACGTGCCAAGCACAGAATGGGACTGTGATAGAGAACATGACTAAGGAAGGGTACGACCCCTGGACTTTGCGTTCACCCACCATCAGGACTGCTTCTACTCTCCCCCATCTCCTTAAGGACTGATGTGATGTTTTAAGCAAATCAAAAAGTCTAGGGAATTCACAAACAAATTACTCTAAAGAGCTCTTTTTGTGGCTCAGTTCTCAAACAAATGAATCTTGTGAGTCTTTACTTTTTAATGAATCAACAACAAACAGCACGGCCTACGCTACAGAACACACGCTGGTTGCTTTTAGTAAATTGAACACAAGCAGTGTGACCAGTGGGGATTGATTCATGATTCACGACTCTTGAATCAACAACATAAATCATGATTCATGACTCTTCTGAGCCGGTTCTTTTGAAGAAGAGTTCAAAATGACAATCTACTAGTCTAACATGTAAAGGAAAATAAATGAACTGGAATCTAATCAAATCAGAATTAAATCGAAATGCCATGAGAGCCTTGTGAATCTGAATCGAACTTGGGAAATCGATCGCCAGCTCTAATCTCCTGTCTCCTGACTCCCTCTCCGTGCCTTATATTCGACCTTCCTGCCTTGTATTCCACCTTGTCTCCTGCTTCATCACTGGCCTCCCTGCCTCTATAATCAGTGATGAGTGTACGAGAAAACACCCAGCAGCTAGAGTGCTTACGTAACAGGCTGAAAATAACCCACATCCAAACTCTCTCCCTCTTTCACCCTCCCTTTCTCTCTCTCTTCACCCCACCCCCCTGCTCTTCAGTGACACGGACACTAATGTGCTGGAAAAGGAGTTTCCTCAAAGCCCAGAGGTGCTCGTAGGAGGACAAATAAAAATGACGTCTTGCGTCACGTGAGGGAACCTTCTGGCAAATCTGCGTCACGGAGACAAGAAAACCCCAGACAAACACAACCCTTCTAGTCTGGAGGGATGGATGAGAAATATTAGTCAATTTATCATTCTACTAAAATGTAAACAATTAATGTTCAGAACATAGCCTACAAATAGAGTATTCTAAACAACATGAGCAGTTTATCAAAATACCAATTTGTTATATTTTTTAAATATGTAAACCAAGGCTGCATTTATTTAATCAAAAATACAGTAATATTGTGCTCAATTATTACATTACAAATAACTTCTATTTCAATAAAAAGTTGAATCTGAAAATGTGTTCCAGTGATGCAAAGCTGAATTTAATTAATTTACTGAATGGGGAAGGGAGGAAGGGGGAGAACCAGAACCTCGCTGACCGCAGGTGGATGGGGCAGGAGGGACGAGGGCTGATGAGCCGAGCATGGTGCCATGTTCCCAACAGAGTCCCGAGGAATTTAATGAATTTACTGTCACTTTTAATTCAATTAATGTATCCTTGTTGTATACATATATATCTTTCTTTACAAAATAAATGAATTCATTAATCTTACTGACCCCAAACCTTTGAATAGTAGTCAGGACTGTACTGTCATATGTTTCAATGTAAAAATAATCACAACGGTTATACACTGGTTAATCAGTACACATTTCAAATGCAAATGCAATTTATAACATTTAAACAAATAATCATGCAAATGTAACAGATAAATACACAGATAGTGACAACACACTGGGAGTTTTAGCAATAGTGCACAAAGAAAAGATCATTTTGCCATTATTCACTCACCGTCATGTCATTCCAAACCAGTAAAATGTACTTTATCTATGGAAAAGGCTGCTCTTTTATTATAGAATAAAATTAAATGTATGTTTTTTTTATTATTAGATTATTTAATTATTATTGAATTCTGAAGTCTGTTCCTCACATAAATTTATCAGATGTCTTCAAAAGACATATACTATCTTATAGTATATAAATGCTAATCTTATATTATACTATAAGATTAGCATTTAAGATTAGCAGCGTGAACATTCTTTAAAATGTCTTATTTTGTCTTCCGTGGAAGAAAGAAAGTCAAATTGTTTTAGAACGACATAAAGGGTAAATAATGGCAGAATTTTTTTTCAAGTGAAGTACATTAAAAAAAACACAAGATCAGGAAAGAACAACAACAATAAGCACATAGCGACAAAGAATGGACATCTAAAAGCAGACTGGAAGCCTGAAAACAGTATTTCACATTTTAAAATGTAATTAAAAAACCAAAAATATTTAGAAAAAAAACACAAGGTACACAGTCACTACTCACAAATAGACTGATTCTCAAAAACAACAGAACTGCTGTCAGTGAGTTTATTCGTACATACAAAGCAGAACTGACGTTCAGACACATCAGGTCATAAAAATTTACAGCACACGACTCCAAACACAAACACACCGAGGGGCCCGTCGTCCCCCAGACTCCAGAGAGAACTACACGGAGGACATAGAGAGGTTCTAGATGATCGGATGATTGGGGGAAGTGTGTGTGTGCATTTGAGGGGCTGATATACTGACCCTCGGACTCCAAGGGCGGTGGCCAGAGAAGATCAGATCCGAACTCACAGGAGCGCCGCAGCGAGTTTCCGTTCTCTGCTACGCCAAGCATAGTTTTCCTCTTCAACGAGAGGTGAGCGATCGGCCCTGGATGGGGAAGGGAGGAAGGGGGAGAACCAGAACCTTAGAGCCGTCCGCTTCCTCGCTGACCGCAGGTATGGATGGGGCAGGAGGGACGGGGGCTGATGAGCCGAGCATGGACGGTGCCATGTTCCCAACAGAGTCCCGAGGACTCTGGATATCTTGCATGGAAGGGGAGGGGGGGACAGAGGAGGTGGGAATGATTGAGCGTTCCTAAAGGAGCACCCACACTGCCATGTTTCTCCCAACAGTACGAGACAAATATGGGACAAAAGCGACAACCTGGGAAGCGCTTGCAAAACTTGTTCTTGGTCCAATGGGTTTAAAAATGCTGCGTTACTAAATATGCTCTAACACTGT
This sequence comes from Puntigrus tetrazona, assembly GCF_018831695.1. Classification (NCBI taxonomy): domain Eukaryota; kingdom Metazoa; phylum Chordata; class Actinopteri; order Cypriniformes; family Cyprinidae; genus Puntigrus; species Puntigrus tetrazona. The sequence continues at coordinate 20,444,360 of NC_056722.1, read as the reverse complement.
TCTGAGAGCTCTGAACACAACTGACTCTCGAGGTTGGTTGTCTGCTTTTAGATGGTACAACAACATTATCATGTGGGAGGACGAAAAGGAAGTGAGGGAGAGAATCGAAAGGCTCTTTTACACGGTAATCACGAGTTCCCAGTTTTTTGTTGGGGGCGGCACTGAAAGCTCGCCAAGATTATATGTGTCATTGACCAATCAGAATATTCTGTGTGTCATTATTCTCAAACCAATCAAAATTTGTTTCGTTTTTATGTTTTTTTGTCACTTTCAGAGTTGATGTGTCTAAAATCGCTCCCTGCTGCCCACGCAATGTGAACGAGTAAAAAAATGAGTGCTTTCAGACACAGCAAATGCCTGCCCACCAATCACATTTATTTCTATTCATGGTTAGCCTATTTCATGAAACAAATGCCATTTTATTTTGTTATTTGGTTTCCTGCTGAACAAAAAGAGCCTACATTGGTTTGCTGGTCTACAGCTGGTCTTTTGTAGATGGGTTTTATGCACTTTTTTGCTGGTAAAACCATAAAACGATAACTGTAATGATAACTGTAAATCTAAAGGTTTAATAATCATCCCAATTCTAAGTCGACCTGTAGAGACCTATAGAAAAATTCTTTTATTCTAGTTGATTAATGATTAAATCAGGAGATGTGACCATTGAGAACGCTAATATAGTTATATTTATAGTTATCGTTCTTGATGCGAATGGGCCTTAAAAAAAGATTTTTAGCAAGACTGTGTAATTATCTACAACTTAGAAGCAACACAGAATATAATTTACAGTAACTGATCCATTTTGAGATGTTTTTACTTGCTAGCATTGAGCTAAATCAGTAGCAGGCAACTTTTGTTAGAGCTTGTGTAAACTGAATGGAATAGAGCTTGTAAAGTCGTAAAATATTGCGCCTACAGTGCACCGTGTAAAATGCCCTTAAGAAGAAACAAAATGGTGGAAGGAAAAGAGGATAGAGTGATTTGAAACACAGAGCAAGAAGGAAAGTCGATACAGGAAAGGGAAACTGAGGTAAAACGATGAGACAACCAAATCGTGAGGGGAAATAAAAAAGGAATATGAAGGGGGAGAGGTAACAGGACAGTGTGAAGGAGATGAGTTCCTTTCTTCAGACATTAAACTGCTCCACAGGGCACTCCTACATAACATCATAGCTCTATTAAAACACCCCAGCTCATCACTTAGCCACAGTCTACAACTTCAAGCCCTCTGGATACAGAGGGTTCGTGAGGTTTTTGAAAATGAGGCGTCTTTCTTTCTATGGCTTCTGAGTGGAGGAGGGGAAAGTGGCAGTTGAACTCTTTCCTCTTCCTGCTGCGTTCTCTGTTTACATTTAAAATCAGTTGGATGGATAGATTTACCATCTGTGCAGCACTGGCTAGTCAGGACTACTTTAAACAGACAAAACCGGGAGATGTAATTGGCACCGTGTTGAATGAATTGTTACCTCAGGGCCCAAAAACAAGGATATTTTCATACCAGTAAATCTGTACTCGCCCTGTCTGTATTTTATTACATATTATATATAATTAAATATATTTAGACTTTTTTATTAAATGTAAAGTTTCACAAAAAAACATTACTGGGTGCAAAATGAACTAATAAGGACATTAATATTAGATATTAGAATTATCTAGATAATTATCTATATTTAGTAGCAGGGCTTTATTTGGGTCAGAAACTGTATTTAAATGTATTTAAATATATAAATGTATTTATATTTTTATTGAATGTGAAATTGAAATCAAAATAATATTTAATAAATAAATATAAAATATAAATAAACATTTAAAATACCTAAAAAATTAAAAAAATTAATTATAATTTATAATTTTCAAAAATACTAATTTACAGTTATTTGTTTTTATTTATATTTCCATAATAATTTGGAGGTAAAAATTATACATCCATGATGGCTAAATTTAACACACTTTAGCCAAACAACAAATGCTTAAAGTGGCATACGATTGAACTCATTATGACTTAATCTGCTAAGACTTTGGTGACACAAATAAATAGAAATCACAACATCAACTAAATTATCGTTTCATCATCTGGACCAAAAATTGGTATACCTTACTGTTGAATAGTGCACCTATAGGAGTCCACAGACAAACAATACTGATTACTTCCTCTGGATAGACACAATTTTAGAGAAATATAGCAGAGAATCATGTTGATGACTGCTAGCGTAGATCAACAACAGCACAGATATACAATAAGGAGCAAAAGAAGCGGCGGACAGCACGCATAGGCAAGGGAGGCGGGTTTAGAAGCATGGCAGGAAGTGTGGGAGTGACTGGCTGAGGGATAGATGTGGAGGCGGGGCATGTTGAGGGGGGCGTTACCTGATTTGCCAACATGTGTTTGAGCCAGGACGTCAGCCAGGCGCCCGGCGGCTCCGCTGCCCCCACTCTGCGTCGACGATGAGGAGGAGGAGGTGGTGGAACCCTGGTGGATGGCCCGGCTGATCCAGTGCTCCATGCTGACGCTGCCCTGGCTGGAGGTGGGGGTACCCTCACCCTGGCCGCCCTCCTCCTCCGAACCGGACGAGGTGTCTGTCAGGGGGGGCAGAGAGGAGAGGGGGGAGAGGCCTAGTGAGAGTCACTCAGACCCACTCAACACTCAGCCCAGAAGGTGGACAAGTGCAATTAAAGTCAACATGAAAAGGGACTTTCAACCCATTAGAAAGATTCCAGAATAAAACTCTTCAATATAATAATACGCAATATGCATTTCCAAAGAAAAATAGGGTCATGAAAAGAACAAGAAAAATTAACAATTAAAACAACTTATATAATTATTATTATTATTATTTTTTTAAATACACAAATATATTAACTTACATGAATGTAAAATAAGTAATTTTTTTATTAAATTATTATACCCCATTAACTTTTCAGAGACAGAGACGTTATTATAAATTTCTTCTTTTGTGTTTTGGACAAGAAATAAAGCCTTTTTTAAAAGTCTTAAAAAATTTGGACCAACAAATAAATCAGTAATCGATCACAGAAATTTCTTTTTTGGATGAACTCTCCTTTTAAGAATGTAAAAAGAATTTATTTTTGATTTCATGCTGACTTTAAATGAAAGATGATTTAGAATCAGGTGTGAAGCTCACCTGGGGGGGTGTAGGCATCCATAGAGGTCTGTACCACTAGAGAACGGCGTTTGGACGGCATGGGGACGGCCATCTTCCTCTCCTTGTGTTTGGCTAGTGCTGCCTGAACCGCTTCTGTGTGAACGTCTGAGGAGGAAAAAAAACGAGAATTGAAATGATAGGGAATCTGCATTAACTAGCCGCTGACCTCCAAGCTGGTGTTTACAGTGACGTAGATGAGATGAGTCTCTCTGGCTGATGGACGTGAGAGTGTGTGACGAGAGCCAAGCCACCACCTCCAGCCCTTCTGTGATCTTGCAATACTGACTCATCTGTGTGTGTGTGTGTGTGTGTGTGAGAGAGATGACACCATGGCTGACTGTAGGTTGTACCCACGGCTGCACTCCTCACGCTGGCAGAGTCACGGCCTCTAATAATCCAAGCTGTTATTTGGACTCTCTAATGAGATACAGAACAACATATTCCATCAACACACTGACTGTATTTACACGCCCATGAATAATCCAAAATTTGCTCATATTCTGATCTAATTACTTTCCAAATACAGTTAAAGGAAATGAAAGAGTATGCCTTGACCACAATGGCTGTGTAAACATCGGAATAAATGTGGGAAAATGGGAAATATAAAGTGATATTCTGCAACTGCACTACCAATCAATAAAACAATATTTTCAAATTATACTACTGATCGAAAGCAAATGAATACTTTTATTCAGCACTGATCAGTAAGGACATTTATATTGAACATAATTTCATTTCAGCTTAATTGTTTTTAACATTCATAATAAAAAGAAATGTTTCTTAAGCGCATTATTAAAATGATTTCTGATGGATAATGTGGCGCTGAAGAGTAATTGCTGCAGAATGTTCAGCTGCGCTAAGACAAGAAAAATTAAATTTTGAATGACATAAATTTAATTAATATTATTTTTACTACATTTTTGCCCAAGCAATAAATCAGCACTTCTTTCAACATTAGAAAAATCACAAATTTCTAAACAGTCATTTATATAAGACGGCGCTTGACTGAACCATAGGGATTTGATTGCAGTTGATGATATAATTACTTCATTTAAATTTTTCCGCATCTTTGTGGCCTTGATGACATCACCAGAAGAGGGAAGTGGCTTCATAGGATAAGAATGTGACAATAAGAGCAGGGGCATTTATTAAAAACATAATTACTGTAAATTTTGATTCCATGTTATCGCCCGGTATGTGCTGTTCAGCATTGCTAAAAAATGCAAAAATAAATAAACTTGCCTCAAACCTACCATAAATCATAAAACCTTATTCCGTAACGAAAAGCTCGATAAACGCTGCATCTCATGATTACTAAATCCCTATTTTTTAATCTTTCATCTCTCTATTTTTGAATGCTGTCTAAAGAACATACAGAGACATGGCAGAGACAGATGCAGTTTTAATATGCACAGCTTATAGCAGATAAATCTCTCCCACGTACATATCATATGTCAATATTTGTATATTCGCCCAGAGGGAGGAGACCAGTGACATATTCAGGGATAAACAAATCCATAATCTGACACACAAACACACATATTTATACTAACACTTTATGGATAAATCTAATGCATTTATACCATTATGATTTAAAATAAAAGTAATTGATATCCAGATGTGAAAGATTTATTAAACATTCAAGGATTCCTTGATATTATGAGCCCAGAATACTCAAAGTGAAGATACATTTTTACAGAATGAATCCCTTTGATCTGATCTGTTACCTTTTTCTCTTGTTTACTTATTACCGTTATTGTGGCAGCTCTATTTCCCATCATTCCGGTGTAAGAATCATGACTCACCTGATCTGTAACGTTCATCACGGGTGCCGGAGGAGCGTCTACGGTGGTATCGTGAAGCAGAGGGTGCCATGGGCGGCCGGCGTTCGAGGGCCATGGATGCCTCCAGCCCTAAAAGATACAGAGAGAGCATGAGAGGGACGATTAGATGTCTCTGCCAGGCACTCATTTATTACATATCCACTTCATTGATCTCTTCCTGTAACACTCTCTCTCACAGATAGGCTAAGAGATACCCTCATTTGTTCTCATTTTAATCAGCGCTTTCTTCTTTCAATTTCTCATTGCCCATCTACTTTCTTGTCTCGTTCAAAGTTCATGTAGCTTTTCTTTCTAACATATTGCCATCACTTTTTACAATTCGCAATTCTGACTTTTTCCTCAGAATCGTCAGATATAAACTTTTATATAAGCAACTGTGCGTTATAAAGGCAGAATAAAGGCAGTTCTCAGTTTTTGAAAGTTTATTTTTCATATCACTTTTCATAAACTCGCAATTCAGATTTTTTGTTCTTTAAATTGCAAGTTTATATCGACTTTTGGAAAGACAGAATCGCGATAAAAGTCCGAATTGCAAGATATAAACTCGTAATTTAAAAAAAACAAGTAAGAAGTACGACTCACAAGTAAGATTCGCAAATGCAACACAAACACTAAAAATGAGCAATCCAAAAAACAAAACAAAACAGATACTTTGATGCTTGATTTCATTTGGTTGGAAGTGTACAATTAAATAACAAAATAAAACAATGCAAAAAATTCTGCTGAGTTTTGTGGCTGCCGATTCCATGTGAGCCGTATATAGACGATCCATATCTGCCAGTATGTCAATGCCAATGCCGCCCTGATTGAAAAAAGATAGAATATTTAATTCCAGGCACACACAGCACCGATTGGTCGGCTATGACTCATATCAATGGCTCTTGTGATGAGCCAGCTCTGTTCTCTTCTGTTGTTCTTTGTTGTCTTGGATTCAGAGCGGAGAGCTTAGAACCACTCTGCTCCTCCTGGCAGATTTTAGGACACGTGAGACAGCCCAGGTTGCGCTCGGCGTTGCAGCCAAGAGCTCTGCGTGCAGGCCGGAGAAATCAATTTTGGCCCCGTGCTGACATAGCCTAAGACACCAGCGGGTGGATTTATTCATTCAATAAGGCAGAAGGTGAGACAGCAGGTTAAGTCAGAATCATGCACCAGCTCATGCAGCGGAGGATGTGATGGTGCATTTCTGACTCAAGTACAATGAACGCGCAGTCTTCCTCCTACTAAAAAGCCGAGGGTTAACAGTCACCGATCAATACTGATTGAGTTAACATCTAAGTACAGCTGTCATTCAGTCGAAGGCAGCCACGGAGACAAACTCTGTTCTGGTAACCGGATGCTCTTAAAAACTAGAAAACACACACACACACACACACACACACAATTTGAGGAAGGTGTCACTGTGCCACGTTCCCTTGCTGCTCCAATACATAAAACGACTGATCATTAAACACAAGATCATGCCATTACGGGTCTGTTAAATAACATCAGTTCCCACAGGAATGGAGGCGTCGCGTTGAGTCTGGCGCATGCCGCTCTTCACGCCACGGTCTACTATACATGCTTTGTGCCCGAGCATGATGTCATTTTTTTTTTTGTTCACCGGGAGCCAGACTGGGAACATGCGGGCTGCCTGTTGCTATGGCAACAGAAGCCGTGCTAATCAACAATGCAGCCAGACACACCGAGCACAAATCTGAGACCTTTAAAAGTTACATAAATTCTCACCAAACTATAAAAACTGCTCCAACTGTATTGGTAGGGCTGGGCGATACAGCTGAAAATATAATAACTTAATATTTTTTTAACCAATTGAAGAAATATAACTTTAAAATATAAACACTAACAAAGTTTGTTTTACATATGCACAATAAATATTATAAATGCACAAAATTTATTTTCAATTTAATTTTAAATTGTATGAAAATCATGTTTATTTATATGCACTATATAAAAAACTATTCTAGTGAAAGGCTATATTTAAATATTTATTGATACATTTTACAAGCATTTCATAAATAATTTTAAGTGATGTAATTATATGAATCATTAAATTAGACTTTTCGAGTCGCTGAACGGATTTGAAATATATGGAACACACTCATAGTTTCAAATCAAAAAGCAAGCAGAGATTAAAAAACTTGTCTATATATTGTCCTAAATATATATATATATATATATATATATATATACACACACACACACACACACACACACACACACACATATATATATATATATATATATATACACATATACAACTGTAAAAGAGAAGAAATCACCTCATCTGGAAAAAAGCACAGTTCTACACAAAATATTCTTTTACACCAAGCAATTACTCTATCGAGCTCTTCATTTTAATGATGCCGGTGTGCTTTTAAAGACAGATGCCATCTGAAGTCGGAGACGCTTGATCAGCACTGACTCCATGCATTTTATTGATAGTCTAAATGCAAAGTATTTATGTTAAGTGCACTTAAACGAGTGACCGGAGTGATCAACCGAGGAATCCCTCATTGAAAAGCAACTCTGAACATTTGATTTTTTCCCCAACTAATATTCATAAGATGGGGTTGTTTCAGTTCAATGAAATGAGAGAAAAAACTTCTAAGCACCTTTTATGAAGCTCTTGAGAAGAGCTTAGAGGAGCCTCTTAATTCTGGTGCCTACAGTCACTTATCAGCTCATTTTAAAGCAGCGCTGAAGAAAAAGCGGGCAAATAGACTGATTAAGTCTGGAGTCGGCCTGGGTTATGGATGGCCTTGCTTTCCAAATAAGATTTACACTGGAGTAAAGAGACCAAATAGAGCTGTTGGAGCTTCAGACTTTAAGGCTACATTTAGACTGTCAACCAACTCTAATTTGTTAAACTCAATATATAAAATACATTTTTATTCATCTGAGTTGGGCAACTTTTGAATGTCTCTAAATCAGATACCCGATCATCTAACCATTCATATTATTACTCATACTTAGTGTTAGGGACGATAACAAACCTCTAAGTGCTACGAACATTAACGATATTTCAAATCATGTACATTCTCTAAGCTTCCTGCCTGTCAAATAATAAAATGGGCATTTAAATCCCATAAGCCTGCATAAAGGTAGATATAAAGGTATGCAACCTTACCATCCGCATAGTAATGCAGTCTAGGATGCCCTACAAAAGTGATTGCTCGTTTAAGTACGAGAGAACGACTGTGAAATCCATCTGTTGAGACCTTAATGCCTAGAATATTAGCCCACAGGAAACAGATTCCCATTGCAGGTTTTTAGGATCTGTTTAAATGAGAGAAAAGAAGGCAAACCCATCTGCTGTAGAAAAGCTGGTTCTGTCAGCTGTTTAAACCTGTGCAAATGCAAAAATCTGTGTGTACAAACGCACCCTGTGACCTTTTAAATGCGAAGAGGAGGCTTACCTGGAGGTTGTGGCAGATACGCCCCGAGCAGTTTTGACCTCTTCTTCTCATATCCCTTCTGAGTGATGTCGCCTGCAAGAAAAAGAGAGCGTAAAAAATGTGCAAACTGCCTTTATGAACATAAAAAACGAGTAATTTACAATGGGCTCTTCGCTCGATTGTAGAGTGACACCACACTTCCTGAATATTCAGGATGTCCATTTTTGGTATGGAAAATTTGTTGCGAAAATTGTGTTTTTGGACGGATCTTTGAAGAAACCATCCGGACGGTGTGGGTGACGGAGAGCACATCCTGCAATGATTAATGTAAGAAGGTTTTGTGACTTGTCACAAAGCATTAGGGAACTGGGCCGTCACATTTGCGTGGAAATTAAGAAAAGATCTGGTGCATAACGAGAGCATGGCGGAAACTCGACGAGTGACAGAATAACTAAATGAGAAAGCAACGATAAATCGATAGTTCTGTTACGAAACCTAGCGGGCCGCCTTGCAGCTGCATTTTAAGGCAGAATACTGAATGAAATTAAAACAGATTTCTGACCAAACATCATGCATACAGCACTGTTATATAGCATGAGCAGAACAAACAAATGATTCATGTTGCTAAGCTAACAACATAATACATCTAAGCACTAAAATACACAACCGCACATAATACAAAACATGACATTGCAATTATGATACTTTTTGGTACTTAATACGATTTTGTAATCGCAATTATAATACGGACCCATTCAAAGTGGCAATTAATCGTTTAATGTCAACTTATGTTATTCTGCCTGCTTAAGATGTTTTTTTTCAGGTTATAAGGTTTTTTCCATTGCTTTAATTTTAGTTTTAGTATAACTTTATAATACCATTCATAGTTTTGCTTTTCATTTACAGAATAAACCAATCCAATGTATTAAGTGTTTTCAACTTATGTTCATGTAAAAGTATGGCATGCGGTTGCTTCAAACAATGGTGTAAGCATCATTCAGTGTAAATTGTGATAATCGGAATTAATAATCGTGATAACCATTTCAAGGGAGTAACTGACAATTATAGATTTTAGTCATAATCGTGCTGCCCTAGCACTTAATAAAATAAAAAGCATCCAGCTACTAAATATAACAGAATACATGACAATTTAATTTTGTTGAATTATTTTTGCAGCTGAATTAAAAGTATCCATCCATTATACCTAAAGATAATATTAAATATGCAATTTTTAATTAACATATTGAATTATTTATATTAAGACTTTCTTAATTATATCAATTACTTGTATTAATACTTATATTAATACTTTCTTAATTATATTAATTAATTATATTAATACTATATATAAATGAAATATATATTGTCATTCAAAAGTCTGGCTTCTGTAGTCTCTGAAGTATCTAGTGCTCACCAAGGCTGCATTTATTTGATTAAAAATACAGTAAAAATTAATATTATTACAACAGTTTTCTATTTAAATGTATTTAAAAATATAATTTATTCCTGTGAAGCAAAGCTGATTTTTCTGTAGTGCCACATGATCACACAACACAATTTTTTTTATTAAAGTGAAGTACATTTTAATTTGAAATACAAATTTTGTAGCTTTTTTGTGACTTGTAACAATTTAACAGACATATAATATAATATCACAAAAGTTTAACACAAATGAAGGATACATTCGATCTCATTTTTTAATAGTTAGGCCAAAATATGGTATCTTAAAAGTCAACATCACACTAACTTTTACTGGTGGCCATCAGATAACGTCGCCTTAAAATACAGTCTAGGTAGGCAGCAGAGTATGTTTTGGAACAAAGCTAATCTCGTCCGCCTCACCCTTGATGCCAGCATAATTATGTTCCCGCACGCTGTATGTGCTATACTCCTGTGATCTACTGAACATCTCCGATTTAGATTCTTGGAAGAACAGGAAAGAGTGACAGCGAAGGCCATTTTTCCCTAATGACCTCTTTAACGGCCCAATAAAAATGGCTGGGAGGCTAAAGGCTTGATGAGGAGGAGGATGAAGGGGGCTTTGGGATGAAAGAAAAGCAGAAGACGAAAAGGAAAAGGTTTTTTTTTTTTTAAACAGAGACTGGATGATTCATTTCCTCACACCCACTTGCCGCCAATCAAACTGCCTTATGTGGAGGTTTCTGCTCAGGAGATTCATAGCATTGAATGTCCTTATCTTGCTTACTTATTCTTTACTTCACACACACACACACACACACACACACTCTCTCTCTCGCCGTCTTTTTCTCTCCTTGTCCTTCCCCGAGGGACGAGTCCCTCATAAATTTTGACACCTCTGCCTAAGTCTGTAACCATTAAAAACAAGAAAAAAAAACACAAATGCAAACGATTCCGCCGTGAAGAGAGTGAAAACGAGGGCGGCGGGAATGACGGGCGGCTACCGGACAATCATCAACCAGGTGCGCGGCACGCCGCTGTTTAATCCGCTGGGGGTGTGACGTTGGCTACATTTCCCGCAGCTGCCGAAAACATGTCATACGAAACAAAGAGCAGCTGTCAGATTTGTTGGGTACACTGCCATCTCATATTTTCGAAAGAAATGCAACAGATGCACACACAAAATCACGATTTTGTATGGAAGATAACATTTTGCTAATTAGTAGCGTTTTCTATAGCAATCACACTTATTAGCGCTTATACCCGCGGGTGAGTTTTTGAACAAACCCCTAATGTGAAGAATTAGAACAACTTTTGGTGCATATCTCTCTTCGCTTTGTTTAAGCTACAAAAAAAACTTTAGAGGAACTTTTAGTTCTTCTCCATGAGCAATTTGATCTGTTGAAAGAGTGGTATGCACTTCCATGTTTCTACTGACAGATTTATATGACAACGGACTCCTCTAAAAAAAAAAAAAAAAAAAAAAAAAAAAACATCATGCACCTCCAAAGACAACAATCATCTCACATAGACGAAAACCACACGAACTGGCCAAAATCAACCTAGGAATACCACTCTCCAGATGGATAAGCGGACACTGTGGGTCTAAATAAAGTTTATATTACAGGCATCAATGCAAATCACTGCAAGCAGCCACATGTCTCATTTTCATTTGTAGAATTCTGGAAGGGTTTAAAATGCGCTAAATAATTAAGTAAATGGATTTTGAAGGCTGCATTTATTTGATCAAAAAAATATATTGTGAAATACTATTACAAATACTTTTCTAAACATACTTCATATGTTATTTATATCTATGGTGGGAAACCTGAATTCTGGGAACAGTTGGGAAGAGTTGTGCTGCTTAAAATTATTTCGGAAAATGTTATGCTTTTTATAATATTCTATGAACAATAAAACAAAAGTTTATAAACATCTGCATTTATTCAAAATCAAAATCTTTTGTAACCATATGGTTCTTTGCTATTACTCTTCACTGATTTAAAACATCCTCGCTGAACAAAACACTGCCCCCAACATTTGAGCGGTAGTGTATATTGTCACAAGAAAAAAAAATATTTGGAATAAATCCTGTTCACTTTAATGACATATTTATTTCATAATGCACCAGAAAAATCGTGGCCAGTATTAAATACGTTATCCAGCTCTATGTCAGACTTGTTCTTTATACTATAATCATTGTAGACTGGAATGGTGGATCCACCCTTCTGAAATTCCTTCAGAACAGACTCTGAGCTGAATGTAAAACAGTCCTGTGCTGCAGGCCGGTCTCCAAGAGATCCGATTACCCCACGTGTTTCTGGATGAGCTGACATCTGGATGTGACTACACTGAGAAAAAAAAAAAAAAAAAAAAAAAAAGCTCTATATGGTTCTCTATTCGGCTGAAAAACACTGAGCTAGCCTATGCTAACAGGCAAACGCATGTAACAAAACGGCTTCATTGCACTCAGTAAAAAGCGCGACAACAATGCAATTCTTGGTTTTTCATGAGAGCACAATGTAATTACATGTTACAGGTGGTGGAGCTTATGGCTCACAGTCTACAGGAAACCATCCTTTTTGCCTTTTCCACAACATAAACGTCTTAATAATGGGCTTGGGTGGAAGGAATCTGCCTCTATGGAAATCACAACCTCACAAGCAGAAATTCTCTTCTATTTATCTAAGAGGATTACGAGCTTGGAGAATATTTACAAGTCCTTCGCAGACCTTTCTAGGGCCTAGAGGAGCATGAGAAATTCGCCCGTCTAGTGTTATAGCGCGACACAAAAGCTGAAAGAAATTCTGCGTCGATCGGCGTAATACAACCCATCTTTAGCTCTAGCAAACAGAAGGTTTTTGAAGAGCGCAGAGCGAGGAATATGATGTCACAGGGCCGTGTTCCAAAAAGACAGGATATTGTGATGTCATTGGTTTCCTGTTTGGTGTGAGGCAGTATTCCACAGGGATCTAATCAGGCGGAGAGCCGAGGCGTCAGATGTGCTGTGATCATCTACTGTACCTGTGTTTGTGTGCGAGATTGTGTGAAGGGCAAAACCAGCGAGAGCAAATAAAACGTCCCCTGAATGTTTTTTGGAAAGTTAAAAATGTATGAACGTCACCGCACCAGATAATGAAATGTCACGGCCGGTGGCATTTATTTTAAAGAAAGATAGCACACTTTTCAAGAAAAATGTTCGCATAAAGATGTGATAAAAAAGCGGCTAATAGATTTATGGTTCATATTTGAGACGGCTAGGACACCAGTGTGAACTTGAAGAACTGACTTCACACGTTCAATTATAATCATCACGAGACCAGCTGGTTAAAATTAACTGCAAAAATTACTCAGGAATTAATTTTGGAAAACGATGATATCGTGTTATATAATGAAATTAAACTGCATACGTTTTACATTTTGATCAAAGTAAGGATGCACTGACATTAAAATACTGGCTGATAAATACTTTAACTAAATACATTCATTTTAAAAATCTACTGATTTACATGTGATAAATTTTAAGTGCACTATGAAAATTGGATACTTGCCAATAATTACATTTAATTTTGTTTGCACATGCAGCTATGCTATAAAATATTTAACAACATTTTTTGCTATACTGTTTTGTTTTATGCAATATGTGTGCACAAATTTATTTTCCCATTAAACACAATTGTATCTATAAACTCTATATAATTTACATATTATTATTAAATCTAATCTATTGTTAAATCTGGCCGATTGTTACTCCCATTATATTGTTTTTTCAACATGCTGTCCTAACAGTATATTAATATCTAATATTTCCATAAAAACATTGATATAATTAATTTTCCTATTCAATTGTTATGTCTCCCAAAATTCATAATAAACACACTTTTAGTCCTGGTGTCCTCTACAGTGGAATTAACTGAATGATGCCCTGTTTCATAACAGGAAGTCATGTTTGGATTGAAATTCCTGAGATGATTCCTGATGATGATTATCTAAATGACAATTACAAAATATAATCACATTTCCATAAAGATGCATAATTTTTCACTAAATTAATTTTAGACCTAGGAAAAGGTTTGGTCATGTTGAAACTTTCAAAGATTTTTCCAAAAAGCTCTGAATGTGCTCTGTACAGAACATTCAGGCTTAAAACTGTGACTTGTGAAGTCTCAGAGAAATCTACAAAAATATAATGTCTACTACAGAGGACAAAATTTCCTAGGTTTTATGAGGACACACACACACATTTTGGGACTGCTGTACGAAAAAACTCAGAACAAAGGGCATTTTTTAAAACGCATCACCCCTTAAACTCCTTGACCCTCTCCAATGACATCACTCCTTATATTTACACACCAACTGCCCGGTTCACCCACATCCATCCCACAGTGCACGTCAAAAAGTAACAATGAGCTATGTGTTTTACCCCTGAACAGCTGAACACAGATCCAATTACTAAACAAAGGGTGCGCCTGAAGGGCTAACTGCTATTTCTGACAGTTAAAACCGTTGTCTGATGTGGAAACAACGCAGTCAACATGTTTTTCTTAGCCTGTATATCCTCATGGGAGGAGGGATATCAGAAAACTGCTGAGCCATGGTCTCTCCAGCGCGCTGGTAATGAACCTCCCAATCAATGAGAGTTTCACTCAACTGACTCAAACCTCTCTAATAAAACAAAAAACGCACTGAACGATTCACTTGTGGCAATGAAGGCCGGTCGAATCTTTCTAAACCCTCCTGCGAAGCCAGGTATTCCAGCCATGCGAGAGCCTCACAGCTCTGAGGAGGAGAAGGTACATTAGCGCTTGGCCTTTCTCGATGAATAAACCATTCTTAAATTGAAATATGTCTCTCCCTAGAGGAAATACTCTTCCCTTGACCCCTCTGTAGAAGCTCGGCGATAAGGCCGCAAGCGGGAGAGAAGTGTCGATATCAACAAGCTGCAAACATTAAAAAAAAAAAAAAAGATAACAGGAAGCGCAGCACACTGACACAAAAGGCCGATGTGGACGGTTTCAGTTGCGATAGGTCTTATCTGATCAGATACATCGGGACTCTTTTTCCCCAACAGAATCATCCAGAGCACACAACATAAAAATAAAGGCTGAGAGACTGTCACAAAGCAGGTTTTCTTATTGTATTACGGGGAATTGGCTCATATTACCATGTTTATTCAGGTATAATATTCACGGCGATAAACGCATCACTCCTTGAGGTGATGGAACACTTGTAGTCATGGGAGAACAGGTAACTATGGCGACTGTTGGGGAAAGCGAGAGTCAGCAAACACCCGAGTGATAATTCTCCATTAGTCTCACAGATTATTGAATCCACTGAGGCCTTAACGAAAGCTCGTGCAAGCTCACTTGTTTCCGGAACGCGTCTTCATAGAATCGAAATGTTAACGGAGGAAATTGAACCAGCATGATTTCATGCAGCAGTTCAGTGGAGCAGGAGTCTGATACTCTGCTATTCATTATATAGAGGGGACCAGGTTGTTGTTTACCTTTATCACTTCCTTGTACTGTGACAAGCCTGAAAACTTGTCTGAATTAGATTAAAATCGCATATGCTAATGCTATACGCAGTAGCCCTGCTCGTTTGGGTGACAAAGGTTTGAATCTAGCCAGTGTGCACATCAGTGAAAGGAGAAGAGCAGGTCATTATAATGCCTGGAAAGTAGAGATGCATACTGTCCACTGATAAAGTATTATATGTGTACTGTCCACCAATAATTGGACAAAAAGCACAAAAATTCTATATTATTGTGTCTAAATAAATAAAATATAATACAATAAAAATTAATAAACAACTATTACTTACAAACATACAATATAAACTTTTTAAATGTTTAAATTTATACATTTTCTATATATATATACCATATATGCTACGCATAATTTTATTAAAATTAATTAATTACCTATTAATTATATATACACACATATATACAATTTTGAAAAATACATTATTAGTATTATAAACTCAGATTTTGTTTCACAGTTCTAAATTTAAATATCATTTCTGCCAATATAAACAAGTTCCGAGTTCGTAGCTGGCAACTCTTTTTTTCTCCAAATTTTGAATTAACATCTTACTTCGGCCACAGTTAAAACTGTGAGATTTAAAAAAAAACAGTAAAGTAAAAAGACAACTACTTTGCTTTTTTTTGCTTTTTTATTCCATTAAGGAAACAAGCTTATATAGATTAAATGTTGCAAAAATATACATCAGTGCTTCCCACACATCTGGGCAGGCCCAAGTATATTTGGTGACACAGTATTATTATTATTATCCTATTACACTTGTTTTTATCAGCCAGAGAAACCATTCGTGATCGATTAACAAGTGGAAAATCTCCGCTCGCCCTACGCGTTTCGTATTGCTTGTTCTGACAGACGATCTCCAGTGTTTCCCATGATTTATTTGTGGCTGACCGCAACAATCACCGCACGTGGCCATCAGCTCCCGCGACTCACATGAGCGTGACTGCGGCGCTAAATTTAGCAACTTTCAGGTACATATTGATAAAAAACCTTAGCTGATTCCGTTGAAAGATGTCTCCAGCGCTGCCCCGCGAGAGCGAGGTCTGAATGCCCCATTTGTATTACAGCCTACAACCGTTTATAGAGTCTGAAGTGACAAAATCAGTCTGAACGCAAACTTGACGCAGCGATGTCCTAAATATGCAAAAAAAATGTGACCTCACCTGCCGCCACAAAATCCTGCGAGAAGCACTGTATACATACATACTATTTATATATTTAAATACATTAACATAATGTATCAAACCAGAAACAAGCACTAATGAACGTAAATGAGGTTCATTTTATTTTTCATGACTTGAAATTCATATGCGTATGGAAAAAGCGCTATCATCACGGCACCAGTGGCCTGAAGAGAACTGCTAATCACTGAGAGCTATTCGGACAGAGATGGAAACCCTTGTCCACTCGACTAATAAAGACACAGTGCTTCATTTATCCTGCTGCCGGACAACCTGATGCTCTGTTGAGTGATTTGCTGGCTTTGGAACGGAGGCAGATGAAATAACAATCAGTCCCAGCGCACTGCTGGAGCTCTAAACACAGATGTGGCAGGGAAAAAAAGACCAATAGACTTACCACGTCCCACATGCCAGACTCTTTCAACCGCACTCCTAAAGGTACCGTATGTGAAAATTAAAAATGAAGTAACAGATCATTGGGAGTAAGTGGGTCCAATTCAATTAACCAACACCCCAAAATCCACTGCTTTTCAACCCCCCCCCCCATATTTATGCACTACAAAAGCTGGAGATTTGCATATTACACTTAAGATACTTTAAAAAGAAGTGGCTTTGGGTGGAACCGCTAGCCATTTGTGGGTCAATAAAGTGGTCTGACTCTGTGTAAAGCCCTTTTTAAATCTGGGTCCACTGAGTCACTCTACTACAGCATAAATCCGCAGCCTAAAGCTCTTACTCTACATACTGTACCATTCAGCTCAGTATCAGAGCTTAACACTCAGCTCAGGGTCAAAGAGAAGTGCTTAACTTAGAATCAGACTCTAATAATCAACCCGGGATAAGGCTGGAGTATTCAAATAAGAGGTAGTCTGCAACAAACCAGAGTCAAGATAGTATTCTGAAGTCAGACTGTAATTATCAACTATATCATTAATGAACCAGCCCGTAATGATTAGATCAAACTCATACTGTCATAAATCATCTCAGAGTCAGATTAGAGACGCAACGATATTAAAATTCTAGCCAATGCCGATAATTATTATAATTTCAAGTGATGTCATTACCAGATAAACAGCAGATATAAAAATTTTACATTAAACTATGGTGCGTTAAATCAGCGACCAGTGACAGTAAAATCATTTAGAATGTCACAAAAGATTTCTACTGCAAATAAACCCTGTTCTTTTGAAGTTTATATTTAATCAGCCAATCGGCATATTAGAGTGATTTCTGAAGGATAATTTTACTTTTAAGATAAATTAATTGATATTTTCAAAATACATTTTAATAAAAATTTTAAAATACATCCAAGTTTTTGCTTACATGTGAATATAAATGTATATATAAATACAAACACATGCATATATGTATTTAAAAAAATATGTGTATATACGGTATATGTGTGTGATATATTTCAAATAAATAGTATATCAACATTTAAACATATTTAAAAATCTACCACATACTTAAATGTTACATGGTACATGCTTGTGTTTAAATACAGCAGTTTTACATTTAGCATGTATGACAATTTTTTTTTCATATTCAATAACAACAAACACAACAAAATGTCAAACGCTGGCAGATAACCAATATGGCACAAATAAACTGTGCATCCACAAATCTGTAATAATCAACTAAGAATCATCAGACCATAATGATCAGCCCAGGTTTGCATCTCTCATCAGTGCAAAGAAGCAGCGCTGAAATATTGCCACCTGTTTTTTAGCATCTGTCTGTGACAGCGTGGGAAGGAAGAAGAGCGACTGCCATCTCGATGTGCTCGACCTTGCGCAAGAACCTTCTCTCATCAAATAGACAGGACATGATCCCAGCTAGCCGTTCTGAGTATTTTATGCTTGCCCCCTGGGCTCAACAAGGCTGTCGATGAGAACGCGAGACCCCTGCGGACCCAAACGCACACACCAATGAGAGGCGTAACAGAAACGCGTAGCTTCAACCGAGAGCGTCACATTAACTGTCAGCGGCTGTCACTCTCCCTTGGTTTCGCGTGTACTTTTGATTGATTGTGAACGAGCGAACAGCGAGCGGGTTTGAATATTAACATTTAAATACATGACATACGCAAAAAAAAAAACGCCACTTTGATTTTATTTAGTCGGTTTTGACTTCACATGCAATTTTTTAATGGCCTTTTCAACACAGGTGAGTTTTCAAAACTGGTTATAAGGAAAAACCTCTTCCTCTCGGTAAACATTTTGGCTTTTTTCCGGGAGATGGGAGAGAGGGGGGGTGTTCGTGTCTGATGCTCATTTGCATTTAGATTAGCTGGTTAAAATGACAGGCTCCCTACGGTGGGCCTTTCCAAAATCACTTTTACTCTGAGGAGAATCCTGACCAACCATGTCAATGGCTGCCGCATCGATAAGATGACAGGAATAACTCTGAAGTAAATCGATCCAAATCCTGTTCTGTGTGGTGAATTACACAGGCAGCTGTGGCCACAGAACAGATGAAAGTTCAGAGAAACTATAAACCCCTGCTATGATGTGACGTTTGACAATATCAGCATTCAAATGAATTGAAAAGTCCTCATCAGTTGAGCCGAATGAGGTCTCCCCATTTGATCTCAAACTGCGACACAAAATAAACTGATTTAAAGATGTGTCAACAGTGTGATTAAAAGTAATGGAAAAAATAAAAACTTTCCAAGCTTTCCAAATAGTCTTTTCTACCGACAAGTGAATGTACCTGGTCTGTTTTTTTT
Organism: Puntigrus tetrazona; assembly: GCF_018831695.1. Classification (NCBI taxonomy): domain Eukaryota; kingdom Metazoa; phylum Chordata; class Actinopteri; order Cypriniformes; family Cyprinidae; genus Puntigrus; species Puntigrus tetrazona. The sequence continues at coordinate 20,425,083 of NC_056722.1, read as the reverse complement.
TGTTAGGCAGGTTATGATAAATTGGGACTGGAGTGATGCTTCAAAAGTGACGCAAAAGCATTATTAAAGTATCGTGGAAGTGGTATGAGCTGTTCATGGTAGGTCATAGAACTAGCAAAAGAGTCAAATATTTTCTGTGAATCAGCTGAATTGAGTTCGGTTCACAAAACCTGTCAATTTTGTAAATGGGAGTTATTGAATTTATTAAAATAAATCTTATTCAAAAGAGAAAAAAAAACGCTACATCTCTAACAGACAAGCAAGCAGATGTTAATGGCTTAAATTAAATTTAAAAATTCCCACAATTTTGTGTTCCTTTTTATTTATTAAAACACATTCCAAGGATTTAGGACAGTTAAATATTTTCCATTTAACATTAATTCATCCAGTACAGCAAATTGCCTAGAAATGACATTTATTCAAATTACTACTAATATTTTGTAGAAATGAAATAAAACTGAACAATAAAAAATATATATATTAGACAACATTATAGCTAATTTACATTTCTTGAATTGCCTGGACAAAATAAAATAATTTTGAAAATACATTTTGAGTCAATAAATAATGCCAAAATTGAACGTATTACACCTAAAAACAATTACGCAGATTATTTTAAAGTAAAAAATGCTGCCTATGTAATGCACAAAGTTTTCCTAGCAGCATATAGTGGAGACAGACTGTCTAGCAGTATGTGTTCATGTGCTTTTGCACTGGAACCCGCAGTCAACAGCTTGCATGAATCTATCACAGCACAGAGGTAATCACACTGAGTGCATTCACAAATCACATCATGCCATTATTTGAGGTCCTCGTTTAGAATTCCATCTCTGTGTCTCTTTTGCAAATGCTCCGACGTAAATCAGCAGGCCTGCAAACAGAAGCTTTTAAGGAGGTGGTTCTATTCTGGACATATCGCCGTGACACATAATCAATTAGAAAAGAACTGCGAACACTTCGGGGATTCCATCCCACCCACCCCCTCTCTCCCCGTCCTGGGTCAGTGAGTGGTCCGTTGGCACAGAAAACCCATGTGCTTTTAGCCGGGCCTTTATAAACCCGACTCCCTGAATGCCACAGTGCGCTGTATTCTATTCAATCAAATGAAAATGCATTACCGAGAAGATTAATTCACTCCAGCCTTTGCGTTTGTCAAACTCACGGGAACAACTTTAAGAGCTCAATCTTCTTTTCAGTCGAGGGAAATAAATATATAAATGTTAGACTTAAGCAGTCTGTTAGGAGGTCTATGCTTGACAGGGGCAACAGTTGTAGTCACCATTAGGAGTCTAATAAAACCATTAATGTCAATTTTACTGTGTTAGAGATCAGAAACAGGAGGCGGATTCAGACGGGAGTTAAGGATTGCAGGACAAGACCAAACAAGACCACCACTGGTTATCAGCAGGTCTGTCATGATGCATTAGGAGAGAAAACCTTATTTAAAACCTCATTACGATGTGAAAATGATCATAAGAATGGCATTCAGCTTGAGAGCTCATTGTTGCTTCTTACCAAGATCTGAAATGAACTTTTTAATTAAAACTGAAGACCAAGCTCGATCAACAAGAAATTGGATTTTAAATAACTTCACGCAAAATGAAATGTCCTTAATCATTTACAGCTTCTGCCAAGGAATAATAAAAAATGCTGTCGTTTTTTATCTCACAATTCACAACTTTGTTTTTTTAGAATTCTGAGGTATAAACTAAAAAATGCAAACGTTAACTTTCAATTTCAAGATTTCTATGATGCAGTTCTCCAGCAGATCATAATTGCATGATATAAACTCATTTGCAATATGCTAACTTCATATCAAAGAAAAAAAACCTGAAGGAAAATATTCAAAATTGCACAAAAGTGTCACAATTGCCCTTTTTAAGTAGTCATTATCAAAGTGGTTTTGGACTCCACTGACTTTCATTTTGAGGTCAAAAACGAGAAAATCTCATTACCATATTTTTTTTTGTAGCGAACTATCCCTTTAAGTCTAAGCTTAAACTACGATCTGCTAATAACTCATAATACAGGTCTCTAAAGAACAACATGCAGACCAGAGCAGCCAGGACGAAACAGAAGCTGGCTATTGTTTTCTACAAGGATGTTGCTTTCAAAGGATGTTCTAGTGATGTAACCTCAGAGACAGCAGGTGAATGTGTCATGTTGTTTTATGAATTACAGATATAACAATAAAATGTCTATTTACACTCAGCAGACTGAGCTATAATAGAGTCTGGCACGCCAGACCCCGTCCCCACCAAACCAGTGAGTTCAAACCCCCATTTGGATAAAAGTCAACATTCATTTTATTCCCGCCAACACTCTTTGTAACCAAACAAATGACTCCAGGAGTACAACAGAGCTCTAATGGGTGAGAGGGAACATCAGGAGAGGATATTTCTGTCAGTGTGAAGGGTCTGCGAGGTGAGATCTAATCAAAGACAGAAGAATAATCATTTGACAAGCCGGACCATTATGAGAGCCAGGGATGAAGAAAAGGTCAGGCATTCGCTCGCGGCAGGAGGGCTGTGGAGGAGGGGAATCATGGTGATAAGTGGACGCAATTGGCCCATTCTTCGACTACCGGATCTTTGGACCTCTGGACTATTTGAAATTAAACTCTAAAACACACTTTTTTATGTTTGGCTGAAAACTATAGACCCGTTTCCACCACAGGAACTTTCCCCGGGAACGAGGAACTTTGGCCCGGTACTTCTTTGTTTCCACCGCAGGAACCAGGATCTAAATTAAGTTTTGAGCAAAGATTTGCACTTCAAAAAGTCCCTGCTCAAGAGGTAGTATTTTTTTTTTTTTTTAAAGGCTGGACTTGGGCACTAAACAAGCTGACTGGTTCAGCTCATGAATTTCAGCCACCATGTATTCCCATATTTTTTGGAAATATTAGTGTTTTCACAGAAATATTACTGTGCAATAAAATGTTGTTTTTACGAGTATTTCAGACAAGAATGTAGCCGTTTAAAACTCAAATCTCCAGTTTATTTATAAAGACTAATTGAAAATGTTTTTGGAGACACGTGCTCCACGAGATGCTCATGCTTCCTGCTGAGATCAGTCTCAACTCGGCTAGTGCTTCTGACGTTCTTTACTGGCTCTGATGTCTCTGTTGTGTGTAAACATAGGATATAAACATAGGAGAAATCTTTCACGCTCCCTCAAAATTCCTGTGGATTTCTACTAAAATTGGAAACCGGACTTCATCCGTGACTTAACGGCAAAAGTTACTGCATTTCAAGGCTAATTTCACATTTAGCATCTTATATACATTCCATAGACACACATAAAAGAATAATAATTGAATCGTTTTTATGAATAAATAAAAATGCACGTTTCCTTGTTTCACATGCTCGTGACACGAGTGAGAAGTGAAGGGGGAACAGCTGAGCCGGGTCACAACTAACTGCCTCTCTGATTCCTGAGATTCACGTCTTTTCATGATGGAGGGCTGGCGACATCAAAGCCCTCCACAAGTTTCCATGGAGATGCCTCTTGTCATCTTGGATGGCTTCTATCACGGCTGGCTCTTATATGTGCTGGATAAACAAGAGCAGTCGTCAGAAGCACGAGACTGGGTGGAGGAATCAGGGTGACTGTCTCTTGCTGATTTTACTGATACACATATTAGCTGCTAATTAGTATGCATATTACTAGAATATTAACCATTTATTACTGATAATTATGCACATAATGATGTCTTATTCTACATTCCTAATGCTACCAAATACCTAAATTTAACAACTACCTTACTAACTATTAATAAGCAGCAAATTAACAATTTATTGAGGGAAATTGTTAATAGTTAATAAGTGCTAGCTATTCTAAAGTGTTACCAATCTGGTATTCAAAACTGTTTTATCGGGTTTGTATGAGACATTCTGTCTCAACATTTCAACATCTCAACATTTCTGACAAATGATTAACGGCGTTCAAAATAAACGTTATTATGAAACCTTTTATTATAATGAATTTTATTATTATAAAAGTTACATGTGTGCTGTGTATATTTATTATGTGTATATATAAATAGACATGCATGTATATATTTTAGAAAAATAGATTATCTTTATATATGAATACGTTTAATTATAATTAATATAAATATAGGCATATAAATACACATATAAATATTTTTTAAATATACAGGATATGTGTGTATTTATATTGCACTCACAAAATAAATATGCACACACACAACACACATATTTTATATACAAAATCTTTTATTTTGTATGCGATTAACCGTTTGACAGCACTGCAAATGTTTTGATTAGTTAAAACTTAATTTAACAGTGTTATTAAATTATTATTATTTTATGATATATCATATGAGTTTCAGATGACAGCCAAGGTAATCTAAAATGTAAAAATCGGAGAAATTAGCAATTCCCACAGTTAATTACTTAACACAGACTGATACCGAAATTAAAATGCGCGTTGTTTTTTTAAAACAAAACTAGGTCAGAAACGCATACAATCCTCTTCTTGTCATATCCAAGCCAGCTAATTAAACTAACACAGTCTTCTCAGCCCTTAATTACACTGTGTGAATCAGCACGCCGCTGATATCTGTCAATCAACAGGTGTAAACAGCTTCAGTAAATCAAGAGGATTGCACTTCAATTCACTTACTGACTGCAGCGAGGAGGACAGTCTCAGCCTGTCATACGGATACAGGGTGACCTTGACAGGCTTTAGCTCAAGCCTGCGGGCCCCGCTGATCCTCTGAGCGGCTCACACACACGCACACACACACACACACACACAGAGCAAACGCTCGACGTGAAAACACATAGTGAATATGAAAACGCTCAGCTCTCTGAGGGTCTCAGTATCCATGGTGAATCAGAGCATTACCTAACTCCCTCTGAAGTAGGCTGACGGAGTCTGAGCTGCATCAACCGTCTGAAATCGGCATCTGCACAGCACGCGGAATGTTAATCGCCTCGCTCTCCGTGACGTGATGGACGTGGATGTCATACGTAAAAACATCAGAAAGGCAAACCCTGCACCATGATTAGAGTCATCATATTACAGCATATTCAAAAGATAGATCTTTTCTAACGATATGTCTATCACGTTTTATCAATTTAACACATCCTTGTTAAATACGACTATTCGTTTCTAAAGGAAAAGTAGAATTTTCAGCATTACTCCAGTATTACATAATTCTTTAGAAATAATTGTAATATGCTGATTTGCTGCTCAAGAAACATTTATTATTATTACATTAAATTTTTTCTAACAACATAAATGTCTCTACTGTCACTTATTAGCAATTTAATGCATTCTTGCTATAAAAAAAAAGAATTTTTAATAGTTAAAAAAATATGTGTGTGAGGATATGTATATTGGGAAACAATTAATCTTTAAAGCTTTTGTTTATATGTGTGTGTAATTATATATGTGTGTGTGTGTGCGTACTGCGTAAAATTGTATTATGGTATATATAAAAGACACACATGCACGCATTTATTTTAAAAGTGTATATATTTATACTATATATATATATATATATATATATATAATGGGTGTTTTCAATAAGGTTTATCGTCAAATCTTGTTTTGTACCTCTCGGTTTCTTGAAACAACTTTTATGTTTAGAACAACATGAGGGTTGGTAAACAAAATGTTACCTATCTTACCTATTATCTATTTTTTATCTCTTTAAAGGCCTTTAAATCAGCGGCCAGGCTTTTTCACTTCAACGTGTAACTCACAGGTGTTCCTAACGACTGCGAGACAGCCAAGACTAATGGAATCAATTAATACAGCAGACAGAGTCCGGCCTAGCGGCACACACCTCTCCTCGGCATCAAAAGCTGCCAGAAAAACAGAGCGAGTGAAAGAGGGAGTGATGAAGATATCATGATATCAGGACAAAAGCACTCAAATGTGAAGCCTAGGCCTCTCTGAGCAGTTCTGGGCTGTTTACTACCTCAAATGGCCATAAAACAAACTCCCAGAAGGCTTTTCTTCCTTTTTCCCTGGCAACGTCCGATAACCTGCGCCAGAGTCCACTGGTTTATGCCTGGAATACGCCACTGCTCTTATACAGCCACCACACGTCTCCCCAACGACAGCCGCTCATCTATAATTCAGCGGCTGAAATTTTTTGACCTGTTGGATTATTTAAGCATGGCACATTTCTCAGGCTGTGGACCCTGTGATCCCAAAATGTCACTTTGTCGCCTGTACGGTCCAGGGAATCTTGGGGGAACTGGGGCAGGATGGGCCGGCAGTCGCACATGTTAAGGTGAAGTACAGCTTGAACATGCTGGATGGCTCCTCTAAAACAGAATCAGAGGTGTAGCGCTGAAATAAAGCAATGCAGGCACTATAATGCATGTATGCATGTGTGTTTCAGCACTGAGGATGGTGCTCCGGGACATTTCATTTACAGCCATATCAATCTTTTAACAGTTGTGTCTGCGTGTGCGCAGAAGGTCTGGACCACAGGCTTCGAGATCGGCTGATGCCTCAAATTTAGGTCACGTTCACTTTATAGTGAGACGCAACATAAAACCAAAAAAGTCAGCAAAAAAGCTAAGATGCAGTTAGTACTACGAGTTGTTTCTTGCTGGTAAGTTGGCTCATTTCACACCCCCTACATGTGAGTGAGATTGAAATAGTTAAAGATGGGAATTTTAATAGCATGCACCTCTTGAGGCGGGAAGTTTTATTAATTTCTATAAATCAGTTACTTTAAAATATCAATGCATAAGTTTAAAAAAGATCAGCAAGTTAATTGATTTATTAATTTGAAAATGTTTAATGTTCAAAAAAAGTAAGCAAATAATTTGTTAAACATTTTAAGTAAATTGTGTTCGTTTAGTTATGCCTCTATAGATGATATATTGTTATTGTTTTTTTTTTTAATCCAAGCTGTCACTGGAGGACACTGGAGTAAGACATGGCAGATAGTAAACATTTATGTGGTTGAATATTGAAGCTGATTATTACATGAACAGAAAAATATTAAAATTTAATTAAACAAAATAAATTAAACATAATTTTTGCCTTTTAAAATACGCCTTTTACCGTTTACTGCTTCTTGCATTTTTTATTTCTTTCCACGTACAAAAAACTTTTCAAAATGTTTTTTGAACATTAATACATAGTAAACCATAAAACACTTTAAATGCATTTAAGCGTACTTGAAGCAGACATTAACTTTTTATTTCAGCATCAAGGTAATTACAAATAAATGCAAATATTCTGGATTCTATGAAAATTACTGATGCCTTAAAATAATTTTTGAGGAGATTAGCATAGTCAGGGCACAGAATACTGCTGCCGCACCGCAGGGCTTTTCAAGGTGTTAATGTATTTTGACAGCAGTCAGACTCCCATATGCTAACCTCCACACAAGCAAAAGTTTCAACTTATTTTATGCTTATTAATGCTGAAATAGTCTCTTCCCATTTTATTGTGCCACACAATATGACTGAATAAAAAAAAAGCATGCACTGATGGTAAAGTGTGACATATTAAAAAAAATAAAATCACATTAATTAATAGTTTTAAGGCCTAACGTCAGCCAGCCACCCTCTCCATCGTGCTCTTTAGAGACATCTACCGTGCCCGTCTACTGTAATATATAGTCCAGGTTATTTGATCCCTGTACGCTTGACTATTGTAAACACCAAACAAAAGCCCAAGTCATAAAAGTGTGCAGAACATGAGCCGGGCTGTTATTCTGTCACATCTCTGCACTGTAGGGTTGAAAGCGCGGCTCTCTTCCAGTCACAGAGGAAGTGATGTAATTGATCACGCAGCCACAATACCCAGTAGATCTTTTTAGAACCTCTTTGAGCCCATCGCCAGCTGAATTATGGGATTTGAATGTGCGCTTAGGAACCAGCGTGGCTCAAATGTGTGGGCCTGAGAACAAAATAATCAGGGCAATGGTCGCCATAGCAACAGACAGAGTACCTTCCTCCTGTGGGAATACTCATCGATGGCTGTAGCACTACAGGTGTAGGCTGTATGAGTGCTGTAGGACCGTACTCGTCGTGGCAGTTTGTCTTTGAAGCTCAATATAATAGCTTTTCAAAGTGCCGTATCCGCTTTGCGATACGCTCTTTTTGGAGATGTAAATAACACTTCCTGAGCGTAAAAGGCACGGGATCTCGTGCAAGAAAGAATTTTTCCATAAAAAAGAAAAAAAATGGAACTAGGATGGTTCCAGCATGGTAAATTTATGCCGCATATGTGCATGCGTGTATTATGCATGTACATATGCTCCTGTAATCCCATTAAAAGAGCTATGAGCCGGATCGCTTTAATCTGTTGGTCAGTGGTGATGTATTATGTGTAGAACACTGGGTCATGGGGCTTTTTATTAAAACATAAAAAAAGCTACAAGCATATATCCACTTTTCAAGCCCATAAAGTGCATATTTAATTATATTAAAGAGACAGTTCACCCAAAAACTTGGATGATTTTCTTTCTTTCGGCATATAAAGTGTCTATTGATAAAAAAATAGCTATTTTCTGTATATTGTGATATCATGTAAATACAGTTGCACAGTTTAGTACAGCTTGAAGCAAATAAAGCATGGGACTCGCTTCATTTAAAAATAATAGTAATACAAATATTTGTTTTTATTAAAGTAATTAAAAAAGATAATTACTTTTAGGGACGTGCAAAAGTAATCAACTAAATGATACTGTTGCTGCAAATCGACAATAAAATACTAGTCGTTTTTATTACAGTTTTTTTGCACATTCTTGTTATCATTTATTTTTAAAAAGGCATTTATGTTATGTTAATTCTACATTGAAAAAAAAATCACTTTGAAGATTTTGGATCTGGAGCAGAAAACTAAATTTAATCCATCTATTTGAATATTCAGAATTTATATTTAGTTATCTAATAATTCTTAACATTGAATTGGTCTGATGTTACTTATTTTTACATATTCTACATTAAAAAAACTCATGTTAACGTTAAAGCCAAATTTTACATCAAATGTCAAAATCTCATATTTATTTATTTATTTATTTGACATCCAAAGTCAGTAAACTCAATAATTAGCAATAAAAAAGTTATTTTTAAATTATTTTTAGATCAGACTGTGATTCCAAGAAAAAGATCTTGAAGTGCTGAAAAATTCCCATTCTTAGACTTAATTTGGACCAATGATTTGTGCACAAGAAGAGCAGGAATGTGTATTAAAAAAGCAATAGGGTTTATTCTGCTTCGCGTCCTGCACGTTTTCCTGTTTTGACATGCACACTTTTTATTCTCCGTAAGATTCAGCTTTATTTGGCCATTTTGTTTTCTTTGCAAATCAACAAACTCATCCTTAGTGGCCGAGAGCAGTGACCCGACCAGCTGTTCCAAATATTTTCATCTATGCACGTAAAACCCATACTGGTTTCTCCCCCCACAGTCGTTGTTTTAGGGCTGCAGAGAGTTGAAATCACCAATCTGGTAAAGAGCCAACGCACCGCTGCCCTCGTCTTGCTGGAAATGGCACTAAGCGCCTTAGACAAATCTTTTTCCTCTCCTCCCCGACACCCTCATGAAGAGCGAGCCGCATCCAGGTTCGCCTGAGGATCAGAGGTAGACAGAGGAAATGGAGGAAATCAAGCATGGCCGCGCTGTTTATTTCCCGCCAAATGCCGAGGAGAGAGATGAACACACGCAGAGCGATCTGTGAGAGGATGGCTTTGGTACAGCAGTCATCCCTGTCGCCCTGCATCGTGCGAGGCGGAGCCGGAAACAACAGAGGCCAGACCGCTCTTAAACGAACACGGGAGGGCCGCTCAGACAAAACGCCCCGTGCACAGGCTTTAAACGCACCCTCATGCCTGCTCTAGCGTGTCAGAACTGCATGGGCAAACCTAGAGACAGACAGACGGCCTGGAAAACACAAAGACACTACTCACCTTCAGCAAAAAATACAACTAAATCTATAGTGTATAAAAATACACTTTTAGAAAGATAGAACGATAGATAGCAGACGGACAGATGATAGATAGATAGATAGATAGATAGATAGATAGATAGATAGATAGATAGATAGATAGATAGAATAATCTGAATCATGTTGCCAGTATATATTTATATAGAATGTTCTGTATAAATAAAAATATGTTTTGTCTGTATTTATTTTAGATGTTATTAATCATGATTAATCGTTTGACAGTGCTAGTATATATAAATACACACAAATGCATGTATATATGTATAGTATAAACTACTGTATATGAACATAAATATAGACAAACACATGTAATTATTTTCTAAAAATGAAATAAAATTTTTACCAGTACCGTAGATAAGCAAATGTAAGACAATTTTATACCATAAATTCATTGATACAGTGCAACCCATGTCAATATATTTCACTGAAATCAATAGATTTACGAAATCAACGTCAATTATAGGCACTTTCGGTTCTAATTTCAATTCAAATTCGTTCCCTGAGTTTGAACTAAATCATGGAAATGAACGGAACTCACCAGGTTGCGATACAAACAATGGATGCCAAACTACTTAATGATGCTGTATTTTTAACAAATATTTCACATGTTGCTTAGTTTCTTACAAATATACAAACACACAATTTCAACACAACATGATACTGTGATGTAAAAAAAAGTGATTTTAAGGATACGATCAGTTATGAATCGAAGCAGCCAGCCATCGTTTGTGACTAAGCAATCAACTAGAGTACTCACATCCAAACACGACGGCCTGATGCATTTTTAATGACTGAATGAAGAAGACGAGCAGAAGAAAAGATTTGGGTGTGGAAGAGTGTCATGCCAGTGTTCTTGCCACAGGTCAATATTCATAGCAACGGAGAACCCTTAACAAAACCGTTACCATGGAAATAGAAACACGGATTCTAAAACGGGAAACGGCACGTATCCTGTGAACCGCCTCATCATTCATGAGATCATATTTTAGGGGTAAAATTAGCTCACAATACATTCCCACTGTGACTGCTGCCACAGAATGCTGACGTTTCTATATATGCAGATGATCGCTACGTCGCATAATTAGGTATTTCCTCACATATAGGTATTTTTAGCTGCGGATGAAATGAGCCTTTCAGGGTTCAGACGAGTGTACGTTTCTGAAAATGGCCAGCTGTCCCAGGAGAACCAAACATCGCTATAAACACTTTCCTGGCAAAGCCGTGGGGCTCTTGTTAAAGAACGCAAATAATGTTAACACACACCCCTTTTTCTTTGCCTTGTTATAATTTTTGGTTGAAAAGCCTTTTAAGACTGACTAAACACTTAAATCCCTATATTTAATGGTAAGTAAACTCTTCGGCTTTCATGACAGGCTTCATTTCTTTGACTGAAAGAAACATAAGCGCAAGAGCCGTCAAAAGAATGACTAAGACACGATCACACAATTTCACACAACATCTATTAGATAAATGTGTACGGGATTATTATTTACCTCAGTACTTCACTTCTAATATAAAGCTACAAACATTAGCTGCGTTCTTATTTTATTTTTCACTAAATTTCCAATTTAGCACATTTTTTTTGTTTTTGAGCTTAACTGATTCAACTATTAACAATAAGCAACAAAGCAAAATGCATTGTAATAATTCCCAAAAAAATTATCCACGAAAGGCCTGATTAACTAATAAGAACGACTAAGTAACATAATTAAACACAGCGCCCATGAGGTGAAAATGTACATTAGTTTGCATTTAACTTGGCATTTAATTTAGCTCAGCCTTTTATTCTAATGCGGAGCTATTAGCATTAGCGGCAGCAAAAAATTAATTGGACATGAAAACAAGGCTGTGAGGGATAGAGGTAAAACGCGTTCAGTTGTTTCTACTGTTGTGGCAGTGGTTTAACTGAAGAAAACATGTATACAAAAAACCCTAATTAACGCACCTACGCATTAATTATTGGATCATTTTTTTTTATATTTCAGGCAAAAACAACAAAAGTAAATCAATTAATTTTACCGCATCTTTAACTGAATATATTCGTTTTAATAATATGAAATATTATCGATCAAGTGTTCTACATTGTTTATCAATATTTAACTTATATCTAATATTTTACTAATATAAATTTCCTTGCAAAACATTTTTATACAAAATATTTATAAATAATCATGAAAATATAATTATGAATTATATTTATTTCAGTTTTATTTTTAGTAATTGTATTGGGTTTTTCAGTAGCTGCCTGTACAAGGTTTTTCATTTTTACATTTTTTCCTATTTTTATTTTATTCATATTTATATTATATTTTATTCATATTCATATTTTTTTTATATTCAGTTTTATTTTAATTGCATTAGTCATTTAACCGCCTGGTTTTAGTTCGACTTAACAATAACAACACTTCTTAACATTATTAAATAGGAACTAATCATATTTCACCGATTAAGCTGTATTTTTTTTAAATGACAGCTGCACTCATAGTTGGCAGACTAAATGATCAAACCGTCATTGCTATTCAGCCTAAAACAACAAGGCAAACAAATACACCTTACTAATCACAATCTTCAAAAAGATTAGCGCAAGACCCGTCTGACTAATAAGAACAACACAGACCTGCTTTTCGCACAATTAATGTCCATTAGGTGAAACTCTGCGTTGCTTTGCATTAGCTTGCCGTTTTATTTACCTCAGCGTTTCACTCTAACACGAACCTATTAGCATTAGCTGCGCCTCGTGTTTTCTGGCAACGGAACAAGCTATTTTTTATGAAACGATTATCCCCTTTTTAAATGACAATCGCCCATTATAAATGTCAATAACAACAACACGACGATGATTAGAAACACACATTTATTTAATTTGCCTCCTTTTAGCATCCATTCGTGTGAATTATGTGACTGTATTCAGGTCAAAGCGGGAGGGGAGGGAGACGAACCTTTGTTTGCCTTGCCGTTGGTCTATATTGCGTTCATTCATGCAACACAAAGCTTGTTATTTTCTCACGGCTGCTGGATATATATCTCTGATTGTTCATCTCCGCACAATTCAGCGACCGTACGGACTAACCGAGGCAGATTCACCGAATAGGATTCCGCCCTTTAAGTAAACAACAATCTAATAGAGAAAACTATTATCACAGCTGAAATTGCACCAGTGTATTGCATAACACATAGAACATCTGTTTTAGGCGCACGACATACACAGGCTGTGTCTTAATACGAGCCGCAAACCTAGCAAACAAGAGTTCGCTATGCTGTCTGAATAGGTTTGGAAACGCATAGTTTCCGTCTATCCCGTAGTTTGAACCTGTCAGTAAAAATGATAATAAACCTCTCTTAGACATCAAATATTTATTAAACTGCAGGCGGAATGTCTTTGAAACTAAAAATACATGTTTGTTGACTTCCTAACCAATCGCGTGCCTCGAAAATTGACTTTGTCATTCAGACACAACTTTACACGTTGACGTAAAGCTGGCAGCTTGCTTAACACGTCTCTCCGAGGCGATAAACTGGGCCAAGCTGACGGCACACAGGCAGCATCCCCGTCTGAATTCACTCTAACATGCTCCGCAGGGAGAAACCATCTTCCACCCGCAAGAAAGTCCAACTCACGGGGAGAGAAAGAGAGAGAGAGTTGCCTAGCAACCGGGCTCTTGGAAAAAGGCAGCAGCAGACATTTTTCATTTTCAGTTTCACATTTGAAATCTAATAGCAATAATTGAGAGAGAGAGAGAGAGAGAGAGAGAGAGAGAGAGAGAGAGAGAGAGAGAGGAGGGAAACAAGAGTGACAGATTCGCGCATGTGTGCATGTACACACATAAATACGATTAACACAATTAATTTGACTAATCACGCTCTTTCCTCCAAATTACATTCATAAACGGTGCATCCATGTGCTAATGAATTGAGGATTTGAGGGTCTGGATACATACTGGATGCTGGTCGGGGGGGATGGGGAATTGTTTCTGATATTTTTATTAATAGGATAAGCTAAATAAATGATAATAAATTAATTCACAAACATGCATATTTTTCCATTTAAAGGTTTTTGTCTTCATCTAAAACAAACATTCAATATGGCAGAAAAAATCTGGCCAAAACATATTTGAAACATATGATATACACATATGATGTAAACACCTCTATATATATATATATATATTTTTTTTTTTTTTTTTTTTTTTTTTTATACAAAATAATTTTTTATTTTAATTTAAAAATGACAAAATTTAGCCTAAAAGACAAAATTACAGAAACACATGCTATTTAATTTTTTTTTGCCACATTGAGTTAAGTGTTTTTCTTAGTTCCCAATCAAAACATACACAAACATTCTAAATTCTAAATCAACCGATATCTTCCAATATTACCTATAAATGACAAAATATAGACAAAATATATTACAAAATGTACTTCATGTGCAATAAATGTCCATGACAACCAGCTGTCAAACAATTAATTGTAATTAATTTTATTATGTATACATAAAGTATTTTTTATATTTACATTTAATTACATGTCTATACATGCATAATACATATTTTTTTATCTAAATATATAAAATATATTTTAAAAAGTTCTTAATTCTTTTTCTTGATTAAAAATTTTTTCAAAATGATGAAATAAGTAAATTAGTTTTTTTTTTAAACACGAGTTTACAGTAACTTTAACTGCACTGACCTCTAAATCCAAACAGTGTCAGTACAGATAGTAAGATGGGTAATTAGTAAGCCCATTACAGTCTAATGAAGAGGTCAATAGTTAGTGAGGTCATCAAATCGAATAAAGAAATGCATGACTGTACATGGCTGATAACAAAACAACTAGGGATGGTCACAATGGGCAACTAACTAGTCAACCACCTGGTTGATTAGTAAAGCTTTTTTACAGGCTAGTCGATTTTGCACATCCCTAGAAACAAGCAACACCAATGTTTACGTAAGTAAAACACAAAAACTGGCAGAATGAACACAGGATGTTAAATGACCGAAGGGCTCTGAGTTCCAGTTTGGAGCCTCACAAATCTAAAGCATGGCACAAGGCGAGTATTGATGTCAAGGCTAATGTATTTCATGTGCAAATGGGAAAACACCACCAGGAGACTCAATTAGGATTCAAAGTTTCCAAATATTGTTTGAACAGGGTAGGACAAGACACTGCACATGGGTAATAATGAACACCCAGAGTGATTCTGTGGGGAAGTACGTCTCTTCTTTCTTACAACGAGTCAATTCTGAGGACATATTGTAGATGAAAGCCCCACTGAGAGCAGGGCAAACATAGCCAATAAGGGCAGGAATGTTCCCCGTGGAGCACATAACCCCAGACACAGAGACATCCATTGTAATCAACTACGTCAGATACAGTGGGAGAAGACGGGTCCTCTGGGCATCCTTAGCAGGGCTTGGGGAATCTTTATTCTTCTACTGTCTTGTGATCAGCTGAAGATCACAAACACCATTCAAGTAAACATGAAATCAAATCAGACCCTATATTCTTTCTTAATGCATGTTCATGATATTTACTTTTTTTTTTGTAAGTTATTCCAAATAAAATTAATCAACATATAAAAAAATAAATAAATGGTTGCCAATAACAAAAAAAATACAATCAACAATGAACAAATAGCTATTTTGACATGGTATAAAAATAAAACAAAATGAATAAATAGTAATAAAAATAAATAAACACAATAAAATAAAAAATTACTTGCTGGCAATCTAGCTTGAACATATAACTGGTGAGTGAAAAAAATTATTAAATAAAAAAAAATTCTAAGACATATGTAAGGAGTCATAAAACAATCAAAGCCAAAACTAAATAAAAAGAAAACAAAAACTAAACTAAACCAAAGTAAACAAAAACAAATACAAAAACACAAACAAACAAACAAAAATAAAACCAAAACATAAATAGTCTTGTGCACCAAAAATATATTATTTCTGTTGTTGTATGTAAAAGGCAGACATAAATATAAAAATACACACACACACACACACACACACACACACACACACACACACACACACACACACATATATATATATATATATATATATATATATATATAAAAGGTTTAAGCAGTCTTTTGCACAAGCAGTTCATCTCTTCTCAGTTTGGCTGGTCATCATAGCTCATTCTCTGGCTAAGGAACTGAGCAAAACTAAAAGAATGCACTGTCTGGATTTTGTAAACACTCAATCCAGTACAGAAAGCAGAGCAACTTTAAGTCATGCCATCAACACACACAAGTACGTAATGCTCCTCACTTCAAAAGCTCTGGCGATATCACTGCAACAGAGAAATGAATGACATGCAGAATAAAATCTGCAAAATGTCCCTCACGAGGATGGTTTAATCCCTGAGCGTTTAGGCTGCTGGGAGAGGCCGGCGTGTGAGCTGAATTCAAGACGCGTTCTTCACAGTGGACATACAATCACACAAGCACACTCATACATACATACAGAGTGGGCCTGCAGAGAAGTAATATAACACCCAGGGAACAAGGTGCCACGCCTGACCGAGCCGAGACGAGGGAGAAAAACAGACCGAGAGGGAGAAAGAGTAAGAGAGAAGTACAGCGAAAGAGAAAGCGAGGAGTAGAGGAGGGTAGAAACATTATCCCACCTCCATGCTTTGTGTGCACCAGAGAAAGGGCCTTTTAACATACATTACACAAGAGCGACCGGCTTGTGTTCATGAGACAAGCTCTGTCTGTGTGTGTTTGAGTGGCATTTGTGTAATTACTACAGTCATTATAAAAGCTATAAAAAAACATTACAAAAACATGCTCATTTACACATATATATGTATACACTACCGTTCAAAAGTTGGAGTAAGCTCTTTTTTTTGTTCACTGCAATAATTTTAAGCAGCAATGTTTTCAACATTAAAAGCATGAAGAAATATTTATTTGAGCAAAAGCAACATATTGCAATCGTTGCAAAAAACGGATACCAAAACTATCAAAAATTTCATTTAAAAACAAAAATACAAACTCCAAAAAACTAATCCACACAAAAGCATCAAAACCAAACTAAACCAAACAAACAAAAACTAAACCAAACAAACTATGAGTCGGCAAAAAAAAATTGTATGATATATTCATGCGCATCTCCATGATATGATATACGCATGCTGTCAATCTCCATCAGCTGTTTTCAAATAGAGCGGCAGTTAATACACAGAGCCGAAGATCACAAGCTAAGAAATATCGTGTTCAGTTTCGCAAATTTATCGCCTGTGATACCGAACGCAACATTGCATTAAATGTTCAAAGTACCAAAGAGATCAAAATAATTTACTGGTCACTATATTACCATAACAAAAACAAATTGAAAAAACAAACAGGAATGTCATAGGACTTCTTTGTAAGGGACTGAATTAATGCGTCAAGTAGGTGTAGGAGTCATGACATATTCTGTCACGTTTCCGTGATTTCTCGGAAAGGACTCGGGACTCGAGATACAAAAAAACTTAAACAGATTTAATTCTTTAACTTGCAAAATAAACATACAAAAGGCAGGACAAACTCAAACGTAGAGACTTTACGGACTTCAAGGACATCAATGACTTTAACGATCGGACAACGTGAACTGAGAACACACAGGACTAAATACACGAGGAAATTAACTCAATTAACAAGACCCGGCTGAAGACAATTAAACAATTAAACACAATGGGAAGGCAGGGCACAGACAACACGTGGCTCGAGACAAAAACAATAACAAAAAGTCTAGAGATGTGACATAATGCCCCCCTCCCGGAAGGTGCGTCCTCGCACCTAAAGTAACAACCAAAAAAAACAACAACTCGGAACTGGGGATACCGGATCTTGGGAGGAGGTTCTGGTGGAGGACGGCCCCCAGGAGGGGGCAAGCAGACAGGAGTCCAGGGGGGCACAGAAGGAGGGAGGAGCCAGGGAGGACACAGGAGGAGTCCGGAGCAGGAGGAGATCCAGAGCCCAGCCATGATGGTCCATGGTGGCGCCGAAGGAGGGAGGAGCCATGGAGGAGGAGCGGCCATCGACTCCATGGGTCCGACCGACGGCGGAGCAGGTGGTGCAGAAGACTGAGGCCGAAGCGGAGAGCCGAAGAGCCAAGGTGACGTCGAGGCGCTGGAGGTCCGAGGCGCGCCCCGGCCGGCGACTGACACGGAGACGGGGGACAGGAAGGACGCTGCGGAGCCAGAGCGACTGAGGACTGAGGTGGAGCCGGAGGGAAGGAGGAGCCTGACAGAGCCGGTGGGATGGAGGGACGAGGCGGCCGGAGGAGAGAGAATCCGAGGCGACGGATGGTCGACGACAGACCAAGGCGGAGCCGGAGGGACGATGGAGCCTGGTGGAGCTGGTGGACTGACGGACCACGGTGGAGAGGAGGGAGCTAGAAGCCCAGGGGGAGCCGACGGGTCTACGAGGCGAGAGGAGGAGTCCGGGACTCGGAGGCGGGGCGGTGAGGCGAGGATCGTCCCACCCTCGGCGGCGATGGGGACCGGCAGACCCGTGGCGAGCTCGTGATGGAGAGCTGAGGATGGCGCAGGGGCTGCTGGGATCCATCGTCATGGTGTGACTAGGGTGGGAGGGTGGGAAAACTGGAAGCGCCGCAGGCGCGGGCACTGGAACTCGGGAGGCGCTCGGGCGCGGGCACTGGAACTCGGGAGGCGCTGGGCGCGGCACTGGAACTCGGGAGGCGCTGGGCGCGGGCACTGGAACTCGAGGCGCTGGGCGCGGGCACTGGAACTCGGGGAGCGCTCGGGCGCGGGCACTGGAACTCGGGGGCGCTCGGGCGCGGGCACTGGAACTCGGGGAGCGCTCGGGCGCGGGCACTGGAACTCTCGGGGAGCGCACAGGAACAGTCTCTAGGACGCTAACAGGACGGCTGGGCGGGGCCAGCGGGCTAACAGGACGGCTGGGCGGGGCCAGCGGGCTAACAGGACGGCTGGGCGGGGCCAGCGGGCTAACAGGACGGCTGGGGGCGGGCCAGCGGGCTAACAGGACGGCTGGGCGGGGCCAGCGACTCAGGATACACGGGAGGTGCCCAGTCTAAGTCCAAGTCCGAGTCCACATCATCCAGTTCCTCTTTAGATCCAGCAGCCCCAGGTGGATGATCAGCTCATCCTCAGCCGATGTGCAGTGGGCGGAGCTCCACCCGCGCTCCTCGCTGTCGGCTGTCTCCACCGCGGCAAGCTCTGATGCCCGCTCACGCACCTGGTCTGTCGCAATCGGCTCGGGTCGGTGGCGCTCCACGGCTCTGTCGCTCTCCTCAGCGATGGTTCCGTGGTCGTCCCGGCTCAGCGATTGCGCCCTCCGTGGGCACAGGCCTGGCCTCCGCGACGCGGGGAGATGATGGGCTGGGTTCTGGATCTGGAGTGGGGCTGGTGTCGTTGTCCTCCAGCGCAACCGTTATCGGCGAGTTGCAGGACACCAGCACCCACTCGATGTACGCGGCGACGCTCTCTCGAGGGCCGTCCCCGGACAGCTTTGCTCGTGTGGTGGTGTTCAGTCCGCGGAAGTGAATCGAGCACAAAAAGCCGTCCGGGAAGCGCGAGTAGTTCGCGAGGGCGAGGAAGTCCTTAGTATAGCCCTCGAGAGAGCGATCCTCCTGCTCCAGCAGGAGGATGAGGAAATTTGGGTCGTTGTAGGGGGAATCCATGAAAAAACAAACCCAAAAACAAAAAGGGGAAAAAACGCCGCCTTACTTTTATGGTCCGATCGTTCTGTCACGTTTCCGTGATTTCTCGGAAAGGACTCGGGACTCGAGATACAAAAAACTTAAACAGATTTAATTCTTTAACTTGCAAAATAAACATACAAAAGGCAGGACAAACTCAAACGTAGAGACTTTACGGACTTCAAGGACATCAATGACTTTAACGATCGGACAACGTGAACTGAGAACACACAGGACTAAATACACGAGGAAATTAACTCAATTAACAAGACCCGGCTGAAGACAATTAAACAATTAAACACAATGGGAAGGCAGGGCACAGACAACACGTGGCTCGAGACAAAAACAATAACAAAAAGTCTAGAGATGTGACAATATTCAGACCGAAGAAACAGAGGTCGCAATGTTACAAAGCTGTCCTACAGCAAGAGTCACATTGGGTCATTGTTTTGAGGTATCCAAAGGGGGGTTGACCGACTAACCACAGAATAAAATACCAACCCAACCCAAACTCAAGCCATCGCATTATCATAAGCAAAGCGTTCCTTACTTTACAGAACAGACTTACTTTGTGGACGCATTTGACAAAACTTCAGAGAAGCCTGCATTTCTTCACCCCCACCAATCTCCCACAACTCCTAGCAGTTTCTCTCCATTACATTCATATTTCCGCAGCTTCCTGCAGAAGAGCAGTGGCTATTGGCCATGACAAAGGATTAAAGAAGCTTAGTCTCTCTTTTGAGATTCTGGATTCTCTGTTGGTTTGAAAAAGGGGATTACTTCAACAAAAAAAGACCACACTTGTATCCCCCCCCTAGTTCTTTCGGGAAAGAAACTCGACGTTTTGTTTAAAGCCTGGTATCGATTTATTTCGAGAGGCCCATGTGGAAATGACTCTTGGTTTCGAGAGTCCCTCAGACTGAGATCGGTTCTGGTATGCTTCCTGTCATACGGACGTGGCCAGCGGTGCAGTTGTGGAGTGAGAGGTGAGCAGCTGGATTCCTGGAAATCACGTTAACTACAGAGTGGTCTGGAGTCTCTAAGGCACTGGTGGAGGGGTTGGGATTCGTGGATTCGCCCCTGAGAAAACAGGCTGCTCGTGCATCACGTTGCCAGGTGTAAAATGCCAGCGTCTGTCGACCGTACCTTGCCAAAACTCCATCCATCAGTGATATTCAAATGCACTGCTTTCGGGACCCCAAAAAAAGCAGATTGAATGAAATTCTTCAACACTTCATTAGCGTTCCATCGCACTGAGCTTCAAAGATGACCTTTTAAAGGTGGTGATAGGTGAAGTAGAAGCAATTCAGCATTTTAGAGGGAAAGTCCACTGCAGTTTTCAAATCTTTGTGTATAGAGATATGTTCTACAAGATGACATCACTGACTGGCAGGCCATGTTTAAATATGTGTCAGGGTTGTGTGCCGTCCAAAAGTGAACTGATAATGCCTTCTAAATCACAATTCAATTGGGATTTTGTGGTAGCAAAAAGTATGCACGACTGCAGTTTGAAAATTAATGCATGGAAATAGAATTAACTTTCTATTGTTCAACAGTTAAAACTTAATATATCACTACAGCATTCAACGATCACCTTTGCAATGTTATGAAGCCATTTCAATCATGCCATCAATCCAATCTTTTGGTTCTGTGGTTCTGCTGCGTCATCTTTTGCATAAAATTATATATCATTGTAATGACATATAATTTTCTTGGTAGAAAAGTAAAGTTTATAAAGGCAAACTTTAAATGCTGGAAAGAAAATGGATTGTTGGAAAGTTTTGAAATCTTTATAAGCCAAAGATTTATGGGAGAGACAAAAAGACTAAAAGACATACAGATAGACGTAAAACAACAGACGGCGACAAAGGATTAGCATGATAGACAGAATAACAGATAGAACAAACAAACGATGAACGACGGATAAATAGAGCAAAAGAACTATAGTATAATAGATAGAGCGATACATAGAATGATAGATAGAATCATATAACAACAGAATAGAAAGATTGAATCATAGAATAGAAAGATAGGACGAATGACAGAACGATAGATAGATAGATAGAGCGATAGATGGATAGAACGTTAGATAGATAGATCTCCTTGTCTATTTCTAGTCATTCAGATTCAAATTGCATAGTCTATATAATTCAAATTCCAGTCATGAAATGAAAGACAGCCAATTCTTAAATTGATTCAGTTTTTTGGTCTGTTCACAAAAAGCTAACATATGGCTTCAGAAAACCTGGAATACAACCCATACAAACTACTAAGGTGCATTTTGGAACATAACAGTGCCTGAAGACTATGTGCTGTTACCGCATGAAAAAACCCGTTTGTGTTTCTCAGCAGAAAACTTTGTGCAGGTTTGCTTAATAATGTAAAGAAAAAAATTACAGAATTTCATTTCTCAGTGAACTTCCCCTTTAAGAACACCTCTGACACTGTGGGGGGAAAAAAGTATGCTATTCCTTCAGAATTCTTTCTTTGCGATAACGTAAAGATCAGATCCATCAGAAAGGGGGTCCACGTTATCAACGTTCAAGTCTTATCTCTGTGCACATGTTTTTCTCTCAAAGTGCCCGGAGTGCATTACGGCACAGATGAAAGAACCAGCATTTTCCGCCACATTGAAATGAACACCTTAATTGCCTGCAGAAGGCGTGTGCTCAGGATGACGCCAGCGAGGTTAAAACTGCAACGATGGCCGAGATGAACTTTTGAGAACACCGTGAGATGGTCTAGACAGTTTTGTCCAGGTGGCCTTCTAAAAAAAAAAAGCCACACTAAATCATGCAATATTCATCACACGGCAGACCTCAGAGGAGGAGAACCGCACATCAAAATCTGCTCACGAAAATCTGCCTCAACCGCATGACGTATCGGCAGTGACAGAAAGAGGTTTCAACCTGGTGCATCCGAAAACACACTGTAGATGCGTACAAGCTCAAAGGTGTTTCTAAACGTGAATTTAGGTCACGGTGTGAGTCACAGATGTAGCTCGAATAAGCGAAAAAAACCCCAAAAAAACTCATGACTCGTACCGAGCCTGGCTGATGGCAAAAGAGAGCAGCTCCACACATCTCAACACTCCCGTGAGACAAAGCCCAGCGCATTCTCATACCACAGCCTTCACATGCTCCTGAGCTCTAAAAAAGGCCTGCTCAGAGACGGCCTATGAATAGAGCGCATTGTCATCCACAGGCCTTAATGTGTCCACGGTTTCATAGAGGCAGGGCCTCTGGGCTGCTGGAGCTGAATAATTAAAGAAGAGTTCTGCATTGAAAGAGTCAGGGTGCAGAGCGGCAGGCGGTCTGCTACGGCTCATGAGCCTCGATCTTTCTTGCTTTTCGTTCCTTCGCCGTTCCCGAAGCACTAACCGCCCATGATATTGTGTTTGCCTTGGTAAAATGAGATTGTTCCCGAGTCCTTCGGCGAGGGGCTCGTCGAGTTGATGGTTTGGATAACAAGCCAAATGATCTGTCAGCATCTGTTGGAAAAATATTGGAGAGGATACAAAATACCTAGCCTACCACTGTAGCCCTGTTCTAAAATCTGGTAGGGCACCATTTGCAACGCCTGTTTCAAAAACACAATTCATTGCTTGAACCAAATCCCAAAGCATTGTTATAAATACAGTTACTGGAAACAGCAATCCTGAAATTTCCAGACTGTTCTAGAATTTCAACAAGCTCTTTCTATATATATACACCCATATTTCATTCAATACCAAAAAGTATTATTAAGCCAAATAAAAAAAAAAAGATGTTTTAAAGTGTATTAAATTAATAATATAAATACTGATAAATATATATTTCATTTCAAATATTTAAGAATATGGAATTATTAAATCTGAAAGGGTATACAGTGCATTAAATCCAGTTAACTATAAATGGACTTGAATGTAAAAAATACAAAAGCATTATATAAACTAATTAAATAAAAAATGATAGTATATTCAATTAATAATATAAAATCATAACATATTATTACATATTTTAAATTAAATATATGTGAGTACTGTGCATTAAATTCAGCTGACTATGAATGTGCTTATTCAATACTGAAAAGAATATTTAAGCTAAATAATTCGATTAATAAAAATTACTGCTTAATTATTAATTAATGAATTATTGCTTGAAAGTATAGTGCTTCAATTCTGCTGACCATAAAATACACATATTTCATTCAATACCAAAAAGCATCTATAAGTTAAACAATTGTGAAATAAAATAAATTAAATATATTTTTATTATTATTATAATTCACATTTTTATTATACCATTATTTTAATATTAAATAAAATTATGTTGCATGCTTTTTTCTTTCAATGTTGAAAAGAATTTCATAAACATAATACCAGTGAATAAAAATAACAGTTTTAATGGTTTATGAAAATACCCTGTCATTAGCTTAGGAAATTGCAATATGTCCAACTATGCACCAATAGGATTTCCCAATGGGCGGAGTCAAACGACTGACAAAATGTACTTTCACTCATCACTTGCAGCGATCACTGCTGGTTACTACACAAACTATTTCTCCTCTGAAAGAGATTTGAAAGAGATTACTTAAATTAGCTGTCCATGTACGCTACAGATAACAACACTCGCCGTTTCCTGTTTTTTTACTCTCCGTTAGCTTCATGCCGTCTCTCTCCGTGTCCCATTTCCTTCGGTTTGATTCTCAACATAACATTTTAACAGTCGGACAATTGAGAAAAAAGTGCCCCAGAACAAAATGTAAAAATCTGTGGCCGCTAAAACTTTAACAACCCTTGCTGCAGTGTCCAAAAACACAAAAGAACATTCTTTCCCAAGCAGGGAATGTGAAATTGAAAACAGTGAGCATTAGCCAACAGCTTGCCTTTTTATTTTTTTCCTTTAGTCCGTGAGGAGAGATCCTAAGCAGAGTCTCTTTTAAATATGGCCTTCAAGCATCCCGCTGCTGATATTCCAGAATTTGTCATTGATATATAAACTTGTACAAAGTCACATATTTGGCAGTTTGCCCCTGGCTAAATTCACGAGCTTGCGGGTAACATTTGGGAAGGGCTCGCTACAAACACGCATATACTGTCTACACTGAACAGTGCCGTTCTAAATAGTATAAATAACAGAAATGCCTTTTATTCTCATTGGTCAGACAGGCATTTCTAATTACAGTTGGCTTAATATCTATGCATATTCTTCATTCCTCAAGGATCAAACATGCGCCCCACTTGTCATGTGTTTAAACAAATGGCCTACTGGCTTTAATCATCCAGAAATTGTACTTGTTTTAAGCATAATACTAACACGTGAATTAAAGGACGATGTCCCTGATTTCATCATTACTAAACTGATTTGGAAGTGAACTAGCAGATTTGTTGCTGCAATCGATATTTGATATTAATATGATAAACCAGAAAAACATTTCTGTTACTTGGATTAAATGTTACATTAAATCATTAAATGAAATATAAAAATTAACTTAATTTATTATAGCTAGGTGTCGAAACAATGTCTTTTTGATTTCACTTTATGCACAAAAAATTAAGTAATAATAAAAAACAATATATATATATATATTGAATATATAATATAAATATAAATATATAATTTTAAATTATTCATATAATTAGGTAATTCAAAGGTCATTTTAAAATTTTCAAATATCATGATTTCTGAGAATTGTTAAAAATCTGTTTTTGCAAATGTTTTTTCTTCATATTTAATACTGCTTGGCAAAACTTTTAAACTTTTTAAAAACAAGTAGCATAATCAACAAAATATGCATTCAATTTATTTAAAGATGCAAAGGGTTTTAACAACCTTAACGACAAAAATCAATCATGCAGAAAATTCCACATATCTGTTATCAGTTTGTCCCTTACTTTCTGTCACCCATTTTCTTTTTGTTATAGCTATGTCTGGTATTCACTATGAGCGAAATGTTTAAAACGATAGAGGATACCGATCAAAGCGCTGCGGACAGATAAGAGAAAGAGAAGGGGTCTCTAAAGGCTTGGAAACACAAGCACATTGTTCCTGAGCAGCACTGTGATGTAAACAGAGGACTTGATTGAGACCACATGACTGCATTCCTATAGCAGCTTCGGAGGCGCGCACAGGAGATGGACAGTAAAACTGCTGCTGCCGTCCAGCTGTGCAACCGCTGTCTGTCTGTTGAAGGATCATGTGACTACGCCACTCTTTACGCATGTCAGCAGTTTAAATGTGAGAGGTGCTTGGCCAAAGCAAAATGTTAGGGCATTACTTGTTTGCTTACCGGTCCAAGACTAAAGAGGTCGTATTAGGTAGCCACGGCTTGAGTTCCTCCTTCAATGCATACAGGATTTTTTTAAACCCATTTTACTGTCTCCAAACAAAAACAATAAAGTTAAATCACCTAGAAAAGCAATAGCACACTTCAATAACTAATATGAGCTAGAGAAATAGTAAAAATTATGCATGCTTGCTTGCTAATGAAAGACACTATGTGGAGAACAACATTCAAAAGTTTATTTTCTTTAAAGAAAGTATTAGAATAATAAGAAGAATGTATTAAACTGATCAAAAGTGGCAGAACATGTTAAATAAATGTTGTTGGTTTTCTTTACAACCTGTTCATCAAAAATATCCTGAAAAAAATGGTTTTCCAAAAAAATATTAAGCACTTTCAACATTTATAATAATAATAAGAAGAAACATCACATCATCAGTGAATTAGCATTTGAATGATTTTTCAAAGATCATGACACTAAGATTAAGACATAAATAAATTTGAACATGTACAGAAAAGAGCAATTAAAAATGGTTTTATTTTTAATCAAAATACTACAGCTTGGGTGGGCATAAGAGTTTAAACTTTAGGTTCAAAAGTTGATTATCTGTTATCATTTACTCGTGTTGTTCCAAACTTTTTCTATGAAGTATTTAGAAAATGTTTGTCCATACAATGCAATATTGTCATTGGAAGGTCAGTCGAATTTGTTTTCTGCAAAAAGAAAGCCATACAAGTGTGCCAATTCTAGCGTTGCCAAAAAAAACCTTTTTTTCTGAACCCTAATTTGTGAAATAAACAGATAGTCCAGCCCAAAACGAATACCATCGCTCGAGATAATGTTGCTGTAGACACAATGTTAAATCGTATAG
This sequence comes from Puntigrus tetrazona, assembly GCF_018831695.1. Lineage (NCBI taxonomy): Eukaryota > Metazoa > Chordata > Actinopteri > Cypriniformes > Cyprinidae > Puntigrus > Puntigrus tetrazona. Next base: position 20,398,322 of record NC_056722.1, on the reverse strand, counting down.
AGCAATGTTTTAATTGCACCGTCATGTTTACGATTTCGTAGTTCGTATAGTTGTCTTTGCATATGAGGCTTGGAAAAAGCAAATACACATATCGAAACAATTACGCACTCCAACTTTAAGACCTAAATGTTGCAGATTTCTTCAGAAGGCTTGAAGATTTCCATCTGAAACAAATCGAGCCTTCTCTCTACATGCAGTCATCTAGGTTCACGAAGGGCAATGCAGACATCTGTTACGTTTTAACACCAAACCCAACACATGTGCAATCTAATGTGGTAAAATATTTCACTTATTAAACCCATTCAATGCCACTTTCACCTCCAATTACGAGTGTATCAAGGCTTAACGACTGAATTACAGCCCTTGGTTGGAGTAGTTACCTTAAAACGCAAGAAAAAAAAAACATCAGCCCCGGAATAAAAAAATAGGATTTCTGCAATGTGGAAAATGCGGAAGGTATTGTGGAATTCAGACATAAAAATAGAATTTAGAGTATAAAATGAAATGTCATGAAATTTGCACAATTTTGAAAGCATACATAAACAGTCGGCCACTACAATTAAATTGATTTAAGTGAAAATTTTATTTAAGTGAAAAATTTCAACACAACACAACACAAATGCATTTTTATAAAATCAATTAAACAGAGATGATTTTGGTTATTACAATATAATGAGATCCTTAAAAATTTTTAATTCATAACATTAATATGAAACACAGTATTTAGGCCTAGTAAAAAAAAAATAAATTAAGTAAAACTGAATTTGAGGGGGAAAAACTAAAATTCATAGGGCCTTAAAATGCAATCTTTGTTAAACTTAATAAATAGCGCAAGTTCCATAATTTCAATTAGTTAGGCATGCTTATTGATTAAAAAATGTTAGTCTAGAAAGTCTAGAGAAATTTAAAAAAAAAAAAAAAAAAAAAAAGGAATTATACAGAGTTGGGGGAAAAACAATGTCCAAGTTACATCCTCAAAACCAGGACATGCTTTCAGCTGCTATAAGGAAACAAATGACGGTATTTCGGGAACACATTATTTACAGCATTATGAAACACCAGGTGTCTCCCTTCCTATTTACTTAGCACATTTTTCTCTAATTGGGACAGACGGCAGGTTTGGAGGAAATGAGCTTACACCTTTCTCTTAGCGAGGGGGTTAAAGGTCAACGTGAGCCGGATGTGGTTGCAGAGCGGTCAGCGGGCCGAACAGGCGCTCTTTGAGGCATCTGTGTTCTCAAACCAGGGCTTGGTTACAAATGTAGCATTAAGTTACACAGTCATACGGCAAAAACATATGCACTCAATTCCCTGTATAAGAAATGTCCTCCAAGAGCGGGAAAAGATTTAGCTTCGCTGAAGCCGTGGAGCAAGTCAGCAAGGTGTGAAATTGTTTACTACCTTTCATAAGGCAATAAGTGGCTCCTACACTAATAAATGGCGCAAATTTGAACGTTTATTAACTGTCTGTGAGTCTCTGAATAAACTCGAGCAGTTTAAGCTTGGACTGGATTGAAATGTAACGGTTTGAGCTTGTCTATATACGACTCCCTCAACATGGATGGCTCCGGTTGTGCTACATCGGACCGATGCTGCAAGATTATCTCGTAGGCATCCGATGACACTCTTCCAGCAACAACAACAACTACAACGAGAAAAATAACAATCCATGCGTAACATGTGGGAAACTAGATGTGTACAGGCAAGTACAGAGCTTGTGTAACTCTTGTCTCGGTATCATCTCTTTGGGGTTATATGGAGGTAGAGCATGTGAAACAAATGCTAACAATATTTCCAAGTCTCTTGTGCGACTGCAATTTGCACAGGCTTGTGAAATACTATATGTTTGTTTAGACAAAGTAAAGCAACTTTGTCTGACTGCTCCTCTCAATTAGATCTGAACATCTGCTTTGAGTGAAGAGGGGGTGTCACGGGGTCAACGGACAACAGTGATTGGATGAAAGTGGCGGATAAGCAGTTTGGAGGTCAGTCGGATGACATAATCCCACAAGGCTAACAGCAGTCAAAGGAGATTTGCGGTAATAGATCTCCTTTATTAAGATCATGAATACGCAAGTGCAAGTTCGCTTTCTTAGATAGTGTATCTCATGAAACCTGTCAAGAACGAGTCCTGTTTAGATTTTATCACAAATATTACAAGCCTATATTATGACCTAAGAGCAATTTTCTTTATAAGCTGAATCAATATTGTAATGTAGGAGAATGTTATTTCTTGGTGATTCTCAAAAAAATAAATTAAATAATTAAATAAATTAAATTATATATTTTTAAATATTAGCATCAATTGAACTCAGCACAACATATAGTCCCATAATGCATATATATGTGTGTGTGTGCATGTATTATAAATATAGAAACATGTATATAATTTTAATGTAATACTATAAAATAATTATGCATTTTAATATATATTAATTATTAATAAGTAATGTTGAAATTATATAGCACATCAAATTTATGGGGACATTAATGGGGGCGTAATGGTTTTTATATTGTACAGACTGTATGAATTATTGTCCTACACCGACCCTACCTCTTAGAGGAAAAAAATAGATTATTAGATTTTCCAAACATTTTATCCTGTATGTTTTATAAGCTTGTTTCCTCATAGGGACCTAAAAAAATGTCCCTACGATGTCAACATGTACTGGTATTCCAATCCTTGTGGGGACATTTGGTCCCCATAACGTGATAAAAACGTACACACGATTTTGCATTATGGTACCAAGAATTGCTTTTTGCTTTATGGTAATGAGAATTGGTGGATAAGATGTGGGAATGCGTCTAATTTTCATGAGAATGCCACAACGCAAAAGAGATCCCAAAATAGAGCTCATTTTCTTTATGCAAAATAGAATTTCTTAATGATGTGGGGTGGAAATGTGACATGGGCATGTTCTTGAAGCTAGAACGCCTCGGTATAAGGTGAGGTAAAGAGGCATGTCTTAGTTCATTAACCTACACTGGATCATGAGGAAGTGAGATGTACAAGGGGAAAAAAAAACACTGGAGTGATGCCGTGAACAGGGAAGTGTTGTTTAATATTCATTTTCCTATGGAATACTGGGAGTGGCGGAAAACCGGGACTCCCACACAGACTAAAGAGACAGAGAGAGGAAATGACGTCATTCACACCAGATGCTACAGCATCTGTTACTAACTACTATAGGTAAACAAACCATACGTTTTACTACTAAATCTTAACAAACATCAACCTAAAGCTATAGGAAAGATGCAAATAAAATTAAAACTGCGGGTAAAGCAGTGAGATGCCGTCTTTCTGGCAAAGCTTACAAATAATTTATGGCATTTAGCAAATGTCACGATCTCCCCATGTCCAAGCACAGGTGACTGGCAGTGACACAACCTCAGCACCGCTGTCTTGCAGCGCACGCGGCGCCTCGACCCCGCAGCACAGCCCCTGTCAGCTCTCATCAGAACCCCTCACGTACCTCACAACATTCCATCACTTCCTCTCGCTTCTGCATTTCCCATACAGCAACACTCGGAAAAATACAGCTCCTTTAGACTTTCAGAATAAAACATTTTTTACAGCGTAATACAGCAAAAAAATTGATAAATAAAAAAAAATATATATATAAATAAATAATTGTAATATTGAAAAAATAATTTTTTTTCAATTTTAGCAATATTGAATTTTTCTAATTTGCTAATTTTGTTTCTCAGAAAGCATTTCTTATTATTATCAATGTTAAAACAATTGGTGCAGAATATTTTTCTAAAACTTCTAAAGCAACGTTTGCAGGACTCTGAATATCATCGAAAGTGCAGCATTTATCTGAAGAAATCTGTTAACACTTTGACATGTCTTTACTGTGACTTTTGATCAATTCGTCCTTGGTGAATAAAAGCATTCGATTTCTTAAAAAAAAAAAAAGAAAAAAATGTAACGACCCCTAACTTCTGTACAAACACACACTCACACACATACATATATTACTTGTACTTATACCGCCTGATACCGACAAACTATTTCTACTATTTTTGTAAAGAAAAATTGGTTCTTTGAAGAAAGTTCTTGACTTCTGTAATTCAAAAAAATCCTGTAATGCAAAAATACATGAATCTGTGAATATTAAAAGTCGAGGGTGCCAAATCATATCAACACACGAAACATAATAAAACGTCTTCGCATTTGCGCCGACATCCTCAACAGGCAAGGCCTCAAATCAGGGTCAGATAGGGGTTCTTTGCTTCCACAGCCAGCATGACCCCTGTTTAACAACTTAACCTTTTCACTTACTAACAGTGTTACCCTGAGGGTGAAATGAGATCCATTCATCCTTTATTTGGCATGAACGAGACTAATACTGAGTTTGAAGAATCAGTATCCATTAAGAGTCTGCCAGCATAGACAGAAGACCACTCTCTACAATCTGGGGACGATTTCCAAGCCATGGAACTCAAAATCAACGCGTGCGCGTTAAAGACTCGCAGCGTAAATAAAACCTCAAAACCAGCTCTGACTTACAAATGGTTGCAGCGAAACGCACAATACGGTTATTACACTGTATACCAACTTTGCAAATACGATATTGTCCTTAAGGGCATTACAGGTCAGCAAACAGACGCAAATCTTTCTGATGAGCAGACGTTCGGTAATTTCCAGGCCTTTCATCCTGTGCCAACACACTGAGATAATCACCTCTCCATGAGAGCAGCGCTAAACAGCACCACAAGCTAAGCTGGAATGGCGAGGGAGCATCTTATTTCTACAAAGGCAAACACAAACACGAGCAGAGGTTCAGAGGAAGCGTACAGTGCTGCAGAAAGAAGGAACCGAGCCAGAATATTCCCTCCACCGCAATCATAAAGTGAGGCAAAACGTTTAAATGCAAAACGAGCTGATTAAGGCTAACGAAGCTTGAAGGGCGGCTAAAAATACTCGTGTCCACTTGCAGATCGAGCAGCCTGTGATCATCTTTAAGTGAAGTTTAGCTGAAATTATGTTTGGCTCCGAATAGAACGAGAAGGAGGTGTTTGCCATTTTGAACGTTCAAAATAGCACACGTTGTCATTCCAGAGCCCTTTGCAACTACAAAAACAGAGAAACGTAATAAAAATGGCTCCGGTAAATGAAAGTGGCTTTCGTGCTCTGCTTAGTGTGTGAATTATTCAATGACTTTTGAGCAATAGCTGTTATGCTAATTTATACTAAAGTGATAAATAATTACGTGACTTTTGCTTTATTGAAGCACCACGCCATCCCATAATAAACGCTCAGGCAGTTGTTGCTATGGTTACCTGCTCAGGCAAACGTGACCAATTTTCATAAATGTCTGTCTTATTAATTTACCAGCTGAAAATGTTCATTTAATAGAGCTTGGTCTGCTATTCTAAAGTAAAATAGTTTAGACCAGCAAACTAAATTGAGCTGGTTTAAGATGTTTTAAACAGGTTTGTCATCTAACCTTATTGGTTAATGATACTAAACCTAGGCTGCTTAGAACCCACAATGCCCTCCATAAGACAGATTTAACACTAAACAAAGAATATCTATGATCTATCTGCCCAATAAAACCACTATTTTAGGTAGAAAATGATGTTGTTTTTCACTACACTGGTTGGTGCAGGCCTGCTGTCTGCTGGAACTTTGAGGCAGGGTTAACAAATGCACGAGCACTTATCGCCTTAAATGGTTCAGATCTACACACAGCAGACAATCGCACATGCCACACACACACACACACACAAAACATTACAAAGGACCACCAGGCGCTAGAATTAAACGGGAAAAAGGAACATTAGCAAACAGTTCACTCAATTCCGTTTGCTTATATCAGATGCCAAGGTTCTCAACATGATACACGATACAAATATTACATGCCTGTGTTTTTGGCAGACACCAAATCACACAGTGCTGCATTAAAAGCTGTAAGAAAATTAACATCGTTGAGCATTAATAATTGGTTTGGCCAATATTGATACCATTAAGTTTTTTTCCCTAACTAATACAATTTATTGGTAGACCCATCCAATATCCAATGAAGTTCCAAGTATCGGTAAACAAACAATTAACAGCAGCCCATCTGTGGTTTTGTTTTTTTGAAATACTATAAATATCAATATTATGTGCATTACACACTCACACACACACACACACACACACACACACACACATATATATAATATTTGTAAATCATATATGTTTGCATGATCTATCTTTTATGTTTGAAATGCAATAAAGAAATCTGGTTAGAAAATAGAAATTACTAAAATAGAAAAGACTGAGATTATTCCGCATCCACGCATCAAAATATATGCTACTGTATAAGTCGTGAATATGAATGTAGCACCAGACACCATTCAACTTTTTTGCTGTCATGACAAGACCATTGTCATAATTCATATTTTCAGACATTTATCATTTGATGTTTCTATACTTATAATTCCACATTAAAAGCCTACATATTATTAACATTGCCATCTAATAATCATATCAATGATATCCTGTGTAACCGAATTTATGCAGCATTAGACTGCATCTTTTTTTATGGTATAAATGCAGCTTCAGAAGCAGCTTTTGCGGTGTAAAGATGGCATATATGGCGATGCAATTGTGGGGAACTGCTTGTTTACCAAACTGCTGGTGTACTGAAGACATTACACCGGCATAAATAACAACACAGCCCCAGAAATTCAAAAATATCAACGGGTACGAGAAGATTCCACGGCGGTATTTTGACCGTTGGTCTCTAGGGACACGCATTTTCAAAATCCTAACGGAAAAAAATCAATTCTGAAGTCTTTGAATGGTTTCCTCAAGGTCAAATAGATACAGTGTAACAAAGAAAATGCGGCGGGAGTTACAGCAAACGAACGAACGAACGCCTTTACGAACACAACCTCAGCGCTGCTGCGGGGATAATAATTGGCTCCAACATCTGGTGTTGGTTGTGTTGGTATGGTGGTGGGTTTGGGGAGGAGGAGGAGGAGGAGAGGAGGGGGCCGTTAACGTATCCTCCGCAACAACCGTATTGTCGAACGAAATAAGTCATTTAAAATGTCAATCATACCTTCGGATAACTCCAGCTCCAGCTCAGCCAATCTGGCCCGCACTTCCAATGGAAGGGGCAGCGCATCGCGGTCCGCCATTGTCCGTTCAAGGGGGTAAAAATCACTCTCGTCCTCTTTCTTCGACTCTTTCAGCGCTGCTGCCGTTTCTCCGCGTCGCAGCGGTGCATAAGGAGGGCTGCGGGAGACGCGCGTCCAGGAACGAACTGTTCGGTGAGCGGAGATTTTCTGTCCCTCTCAACGAAGCCCCGCCATATCTGAAGGGCTCCGCCGTTAGAGTCAGCAGTGTAAGATGTGGACTGTCAGTGCGGTGAAGCTCGCCGATCGGAGCGGTGTGTGTGTGTGTGTATGTATGTGTGTGTGTGTGTGTGTGTGTGTGTGCTCAGCCCCTCTCCCTCTCTTTCTCTCTGTCACTCTCTCATGACGCAAGGCGACTGTGATTTTTACAGCCGCGAGGGGGCGACAAAACGACTCCATAAATAATCATTTCATAATGACAATACCTGTTCAGGTTGTATTTACATAATATGTTTGTTTAAAGCGATGAACATGAATGTAAATAAGATTATAAATAAAAAATGTTAAATTGAGAAAAAATCAGCTTGGTTTTACATTATTTTTACAGAAAAATATATAATATTTCAATAATATATATATAATATCTCAATTATATTTATTGAAGGGTAGCGTACATAGCAATAATTGTTCTGTGTTTAATATATGAGATCACTCTGAAAATATGGGTTTAAAAAAATAGTTTAAGGAATATCTGGAATCTTGAATCTTTAAAGAAAGCTATAAAAACAGGAATTTAAAGAAAATACAGCGTGAAATCATGTTAAACGAAGAAAAACCCTGCATAATTTTTAGGTCACCAATCAAGACTAATTTATAACATACTCTGCAAAAATGGTCAGATGCTTCTGCCTTAGTTAAAGCAAAAGATGTTGAATAATATGATCGAGTTATTCCGTTATGATCAAACTATTGGAGTTCATTCATCTTAAATGTGGATTTCAAATAAAGCAAAACGTCACTAAAAAAGATTAATTTGCATTTTCAGCATAGTTTGTCATTTAGCTCAAATTGGTTTGCTAATAACATAACTTGCATGAGAATATTTTCTTCTGATAATGTTTCATGTAATTCTTTAAATGGTCAGGAGTTCAAACCGATAATGAAATACACAATCAATAACCTGCAGATCTCTTTCATTCTTATCTTCCCGGCCTACTGGATAGCTCCATAAAGTATTACTGCTTATATTATGCCACCTTGTGGTCAGACGGGTGGTGACCACAGGATCGAGAACAAAAAACACTGGAGAACAAAAACCAAGCCTACTTAATCGATGAATTTCTCATTAACATTTATTTATTTTTTTTCATACATTTTCTCATAACCAATTTTAGGGTACCATTTTAACATTTTTCAATTATTTACATCTGTACAGAGAAAGCACACACATCCGAGTGTATACATGTACTACAGTTTAGACTATAAGCATTTACACAGAGGTGAACAAACGAAACAATAATCCCATCTCAATCCCAAAAGTATTGTGCTACACAAATGTAGTGACAAAGGCTTCGTGATGCCTCAACCACATCATCCTTTTTTTCTACACTTTGGGAATTGAAAGAAAAACAAACAAAAGCTCAAAAATCATCTAAAAAGTTAAGGCAGAGTCTCTTTTTTTCAAGTTTAAATAAAATTCAAGTTTTCAAACACTGTTAATTTATATGTGATGTTTCTTTTTAATTTTATTTCTTTCTTTTTTTTTTTAACATATTAAAGGTTTGTGTAATTAAACCTTCATTACTTTACCCATGGTATGTTTTATTTATTGATGAAAAAAAAAAAAAAAAAAAATTATCAGTTGCATTCAGAAAGTCCAAAAAATAAAAGTTTGGATTAACAGAGGGAACAGAAAAACAAAAACTCACAGGGAAAATACAAGATAATATAAACAACATATGGCAAGACGAACATCTCAAAGCATTCTGCGCGTGCTCCACGCTGCAGGAAGACATCAAAACAAAAACAACAAAAAAAAAAAAAAAAAAAAAAAAAAAAAATAGACTGTCTCACTCGGCCCAATCAACCAATGGACTTAACTAATGAACAGCATGACCGAGAGTGACACTGAAACGCAAAGTCTGCATAAAGGAGAACCCCCACAAAACAGCGCTGGTCCATGTGTGCTGAAGGCTCAGATCTTTTTGCTCTTGATGTACACGCCACTATATAAAAATGTACACAATCCCACTCGTATAGTTGTGGTGATATGAAAGCGAATCTGTGGAGGTCATACGTTAAACGTTGGTGCATGTCAGTGTCTTTCCCTTCGTTTCTATAGATAAAAGCACCAAATTAACCATGTGACGAACCGTAGCACCACACTGGGATAACAAACGGAGCGAAGAAGCAAATAATAAAGCCATCTATCATTGAGATCACAGCAGACTAGGCACATGAACACTTCACCCTCGCGACCGAGGACTTTGCAGTGTGAAGATCTTCCAGAATCTAATGAAGAGGCATCAGAGCGGATTCTTCCCAAACTATAGGCGAGTAGGGGAAAAAAACTGAAAAATGATACAGCAAACCGATGTGTGCCATTAAAAGGTTAAAAAGAAAAGAAGAAAACGTAAAAAAAGAAAGCATGCACACAAGAACAGGCATACATACACCTGCTACAATATCACATCAGTACAATTTGATTAGCATGTAAAAAAATAATTCAGAGCTCAAAAAACGAACAAAAAAAAACAAAGAGTCACTCCAGTGCTGGAACATCCAAACGTAAAAACAGAACGAAACGGATTTACACGAAAGTCTCACTCATGCAGCTTTAATGGATGGGGCCGTCGAAATTCAGAATCGCCTCGCCACCAAGACACTCAAAGTTAGCCAAATTATATACATATCAGTTTAAAAAAAAGAAAAGAAAACACACAAAAATAAAGTGTTTCAGGATCAGCACTATCCAAAAATCTGCATTTCCTCCCAACAGCACTACTTGAAGTTTTAACCCCAAAATAAAGGTGAGCTCTGACAAATGTTTTTAAATAGTTAATCTCCAACCGATGCTGGTTCATTAATCCCATTTTCCTTGGAAAACAACAAAAGATCTTGTAACTGAAAATCAAAACAATAGAAAGGACAACAAAAATATTCAGAGAACCCTTATGCACAAGTGCTTTTGTCTGTAGGCCCTGATTCCAGTGACAAGCTGTCTGTCTGTGTGCGCACTCACAGAGACCGTGAGATAAGAGGGACTCTCTCTTTTTCTTTTTTTCTTTTTTTTCTTTGAGCAACCCTGACAAAAGTTTTCGTTCCCGTTCGGTCCTGGAAGCAAAGCAGAGGCCCTCAGGATTGGTGGAAGGAAGCTGTCGTGCCGCCGCTGCTCGCTCGTTCTCCGGTGCTCTGATGAGGTTTCACTGTCTCTCTGGGACAAGTCGTCGCTGCAGATTTGGCAGGTGCGGGCGCTGATTCTCTGCATCTGCGTTCTGCAGAGTCAGTCTTGATGTCTTCAGCAGTGGAGCTGAGAGGCCGAGGATCTGCTGATGGCTGCTGTGTTGGTGTCTCCCTTATCCTCTGACAGATCTCTGCGTAGCTTGGCTTCCGGGGCTCCTGGTCAAAAAGGAATCGAATCAATTTAGGTTATCGTTTGCGCATTATTGCATTATGAAACGTAAATCATAATGTCATTCTTTGTAATCAAAATACAGCATAACAAGAGGCTTTAAGCCATCTATGTACAATAAAGAAACGAACAAGAATCTTGTGCTTAGCAAGGGTGCATTTGTCACAAAATGCAGCAATATTTATCATCATCATCATCATCATCATCATCATCATCATCATCACCAATGTTGAAAACAGTTGTGCTGCTTAATGTGTGTGGAAACAGAGTTTTCCAGACTTTCTGGTGAAAAATTTCAAAAGAACAAGAAACAAAATTACATATATTTATAGATGTTGTACTGGAACCTTTTATTCAGCCAAGACGCTATAATAACAACAACAACAATAATAATAATACTGACCTCAGACGTTTGAACTTTAGTATATCTACTGTTAAATAATTTGAGCCAATTACAAAGTGGTGAAGGAGCTGATGCAATTGAATGCAACAGTTCCATGTGATATGCGTTTCTGTACAACCCACAAAACAGGTGAGGTTTTTACAACTTTTTTTAATTTTGTTTTTTTTATTTTATTTGTTTAACTTCTGAATACACCCCTACACTAGCCACCATCAAAGCTGAGTTTTCCTATAGAAATGTCAAATTCCATAGCAGTGTCCACCAATTGTACCACTTGTCTCCCAACACTGAACTACATATATTATTGTTTTTTTACAACATTTTTGATTCGATAAATGACTAAAAGGTTTGATTCCACATGGTGAAGTTACCTGTATACTTACCGATATTGGATTGCTAAGTGGTGCGGTTTTAGCAGCGGGTGTCTCGGAGCATTTCTCTGCAGGTGCCTGCGTCTCTTTAGGTTTTTCTACAGTTGTCAGGCTGTAAAACAAGAAAAACAAGCAGGGCATTTATTTCAACGTGGCATTTTCTATAATTTTCCAACATTTCTTATTTGCCCCATAAGTACACTTATAATATTAGTAATTTAAGTCATTTTACATCCTTATTTCCAGCTGTACCTTTAAGCCCTTACGTAAATGATTTATGATTAGCTGTCCTCATTCTATGGGAAAGCAGTAAACACTACCTCCGTCAAATGGCTGAGTATTACCAATTAATTGTTGACAAGTAAAATTGGGTGTTTATCTCAGGGAAATCTTGAAACACCTTTCAAAGTGCTCCAAGCCTTTTTTTTTGGAATGCAACAAATGGAAAATAACGGAATCCTGAGAAATCACACCTGTCACTGCGACAGCTGTGTCATTACTTCAGAAGGAAAAAAAAAAAACCTAGTAAGGAATACTAACCATCTGAAATCACTTCTAACACTTAAGTGAAAACAGATTTGTGGTATGTATTGATTAGTTAGTCAGCCTAAAATAACCCACTTTGTAGCGGCTGGAGAGGGTGAGTGTTGGTGGTCCACTGGGGTCTGAGCAGCAGGAGCAGGAGCAGTCTGCACAGATTCTTTGGGGGTCCCTGAGATCACACGGCTGGTGACCACATCCTTATTTAGAGGCTGTGGAGAGACAAAGAGGGCCTCTGTGAAACTCCTTTCGGCAAGGACAGCATGAACAAACATAACAGCTGGACAGCAGGAACTCACACACACACACACACCCCAAGGACTTGTCATGGTTATGACTGACAGCAAGGTCTGCTGTGAACATAGCATTTCATGCATGAAGTTAATATTTTAAAACCAAGAGCACTGGTTCCTTCAAAATATCAGCTTGAAATATCTTTACTTTCTTTTTTAAAAGTCAAAATGACTATTTAATGCTTCAACACCCAAACACAAAAGACTCTCGTGAAAAACTGAATGAAAGCCGACCTTGTCTTTAACTGCTCCAGTGACAATGTCAGATAGTCGGTTGTCAAGGCTGTTTTCAGTTTTTACTTCAGGTTTTAGATTTCCTGCGGCTCCAGGCAGAGGAGGGAAGCTGGATAGACCTAGCTCAAAGCTGGGGGACGGAGTGCGCTCCTGAACAGGAGGGGGCGACTGTGTTGCTGCTCTCTGTTTAACACACAGGTTGAGAAAAAGATTGGAATCTGTACAACGAAATGAGCCTGCATTGGTACGTTTATTCTTTATAGCTAACTTTTGGCTACTCCTCAGTATGATGAATTATGACACAGCACCACAGGAAAAACTATGATTGTCTGTGCTGAATAATCACACTCCGGGAACAGATACATGGATGTACAAGTTTTATGTCTTTTATTTTACACTGGTCAAAGAAATTTAAAATCAGTATTTTACGTGCATTTATTCGTTTACTTGGCTGTGCAATAAGCAAGATAATGTACATTTGTCCCTTCAGGCTTGACTGTATCACTTGATGTACATAGTGTCCTATCATAACAAAAGTAAAACTCAAAACATTTGCCTATGCAACAAACCAAATGACATACTGGAAACTTGTTGTCATCTCTTCTTTTCCTGTATCCGTAGCCTCCCCTTCTTGAAAAGAAGCAAAAAACAATCAAACAAGCAATATGAAAAAAAAATGACCACCATTTCTTTAAAAATAATACTGGAGCCAGTTGGAAAAGGAGCCTATTTTCAAAAACATTGGTGTGTTTCTTTAAGGAAACTACAAGCTTTTTTCCCCCATATATAGCGCTACAACAATATGCAGAAATGCAGCATTACCTTCCACGGCCTGCGTTGAGTGAGTAGTCGGCTCCATTCACTTCCATTCGTCCACTTCCAACCTGGTCCCGACGCGGATAGCCCGGGCCGCTGGGTAGTCGAGGACGGCTACCCAAGTGATGAGCCTGTGGAGGACGTGTCCCATTGGGAACTCTCTCCGAAGGAAAAGTAGAGAAAGCAGCAGGGTTTTCCAGCAGAGTGGTTCCACGGTCTGTTGTGAGTCGAATGTGTGTTTTGTTGTGGTTCCTGTTTGAAAGAAAGAATGGTTACACAGCTGTTTTCTTTAGAAATCATTTTAATGTGCTGATTTTATGCTCAAGAAACATTAGGATTACCAATTATGAAACCGCACAAAAACGTTTTCAAATAAAATTGTTAGAAATTTCAAGAAAACATCAGAAAAAGAATCTACTGTCATACTTGATCAGTTTAAAACATCAGCCCAATTTCTTTCTTTAAACTGGTAGTGTGAACCAACGTTTTTTTATGGTAACAAAAGTACCTGTTTCGTGGTGCATATGGTCGGACAGTTAGTGGAGATGTTGCTGATTTAAATGTCGGAGAACCAGCGAAGCCATTAATGAACGCAGGACTGGGAAATGGAGTAACCTGTTGGTAGAAAACACCTGATTAGTACTTCCCCAGATGCCATTCAGATATTCCTCGGAGCCAAACAGAACACATGACACTTACCAGAGCCGGGTCCAGGTAGCTCTGTGTGGCTGACCAGCCCTGAGGCGTCACAAGTCTGTAAAGAGGAAACTGTTGCTGCGCTCCATACACAGGTGGGATATAATAAGGGGTGTAGCGCTGTTGGACATTTGAGGACACATCCACTGGCCGATACCCATTCTTTGGCACAAAGGTATTGACAGCAATGGCCTTGGCCTTTATTCTAGCCTAGAATATATTCATAGATGGATGGATAAAAAAAATTATAAAAAAACACAACAACTTTATTTGAAAGTGTGACAAAGGAGAAGCCTTGAGTCACTAAAAACAGCATTCAGAGATGTTACATATGCTACATTGCACTCTACCTTTATCGGTTTCCCTTGAAAAGTTTTCACCTCTTCTCTGAGATACTGATATGCCTGAAAGAGTGATGTACGCCAACATTTAGCAGCAGGAAGAGAGCTTATTAAAAACCCTGAGGCAGTAATCTGAAATGATCAAATCAGGGGCAATAAAGGAGACACTTACCAGCTGAGCATCTGCCTCAGATTCAAAGGTGATGAACCAGTTGTCATTGTAGGCAAACTCACAATTGATGAACTTGGGCAAGTTATCGCTCTTAAAGAGCGCTTCAACTTCCTGTAAAAATGAAAGCCAAATGTCATGTAGCACAAACATAAGGTCAGAGCATTAAAGATGTTATCAACTAAGAGTGATGCATGATAATTACCTCCAGAGGAGTGGCCTCAGGAACCTCTCTGAGAATTACAATGCAGCGGTTCTGATTGGGCCGCACTTTCTCTCCACATTTGTCCACTTGGACAAGAGGCAGCGCTGGTGAGTCAAAAATGTATCATTAAAGGTCAGACCCATCTGCTGTGTGTGTAACCAAACCCATTTTATATGTCTAAAATAAAAAGCCACATTGTGACCCATGAATTGAATTTAGACTCACTTTTTAAGATGTCTGCAATGAGATCCACGTCAGTGGTGAGTTTCTTGATTTGATCAAGGTTTGCCAAAGTCACTATTGGCACATACTGGTCACTGTCCATTTGCGAGATGAGGTACATGTCATTGGCTAGATTCTCCCTGGAACAAGATGAAGGTCAGGTCACCATCAATCCTATATCGTCTTAAAATCTTCAAGCTTTTTAAAAACATTCACTACAGTTTAAAAGTATGGTGTCAGTATAATATTTAATTTGCTGAATAGTGTTAAAATAATTATTTTCTTAAACAGAAATGCATTAAATTTATCAAAAAGGAACATCCAAACCATATTCCATAAAACATTCTTGAAAGCATATCCCACACACTTAAATGCTCTTAGTTCACATTTGCATAAGTGTAATACTCACTGAGATATTAACACAGAATAGTCTTACCGTTTTTGATTTCAGGTACTGTGTCAGGATATGTTATGTTTAATAACAGGACCAGTTACAAATCCATAATCTAACTCAGTGTGATCAGTTGTAAAGATGCCAGTAATTACCTAGAAAGGCAGAACTCCAGTGTTGCCTTCAACTGTTCCCGAAGGTCTTCGAGCTGTCTGGAGGAATCTGAATCATCCACCCCTGCACAAAAGAATAAATCAAATCATCATCAATTATTTAACAATGTTATAGTTATTAAGCCTTAATGATTGATTGTGCCATCTTGTGTCATAGTAAATGTGCATAACTGTAAACAACTGTAATAGGAGTAGGTTGACAACAATGAACAAAAGAGCAAAAGGATATTACCTTTCATACTGGTGTTCTGGTTTGACACAATGCCTTTCTCACTGGCTGAGCTTCCCATGTACACGGATTCTTGCTGCGCTGCAAAGGGCAGCTCTACAGATGGAGATACATGCTGTTCCTCATTCCAGTTCCCTTTGTCTTCACTGTTGTTATAACCTATGGACAAAAACAAATCAGAACCTCTTAAGACTGATAAGGATGGTATAGTTCAATTTAACTGAAGCATGGTAATATTTTGAAGTGTACCTCCTGAGATGCAGTTTGATGGGTCATCGGCCGCTTCTACCCATGACTGCTGAGAATCTGGGCAGGTTGGAGCAGAGGCCTCTGGTTTAGGCATGTAATTGGCCCATGCCTTCGCATTGGGATTGAGGTCTGAGATCTTGGAGGATTCCTTATATAAAAAAAAAAACATGGGTTATTAATCGGGTATGTGTTGAATGAATCAAAAGCATGTTCAATTATGTGCTGAATCAATGCCATTAAGGCCGGGACACACCAAGCCTAAAAAAAAAAACAACACACTGCACAAACTAAATACGTGACAAACATTTAGAATATCAGTAATGTTGAGAACTTTCTTAAATTTCATGTGGCTCACGTTGTTATAATAATATTCACATATTGGAATGCTTGAGTAAGGTCACGTTTCATTAGAACAGTCTTCTGTTTGTGCCGCCTTCATTTACTTACTCGTTTTCATTACCTTTGCAGTAATTCTCTGGCCCTGACTCTGATTGGATGCCTAGTTTCACAACAGAGTTCTCACTTTCCCCAACAGCCCAACGTCCCTGACGCTGATTCAACATGCTAAAATTTTCAAGCAAATGATGCTAGAGGTTTTTTTTTTTGTTTGTTTTTTTAACTAAAAATTTTCACAATGACAATTTGTAATTAAAATTTCTCATTTAATAATTGACAAATAAAATAGATAATTTTGTAAGTTATTTGGTTTGGTATTTGTTTCCTAATGCATTGTCATTCATATACTTTTAACTGTGGCTAAAGTGTCCAAATAATTTTAATGGCTACTGTATAACCAAGCTTAAAGTTGGTTAAAAAGTACTCACAAG
Source organism: Puntigrus tetrazona (assembly GCF_018831695.1). Taxonomy (NCBI): domain Eukaryota; kingdom Metazoa; phylum Chordata; class Actinopteri; order Cypriniformes; family Cyprinidae; genus Puntigrus; species Puntigrus tetrazona. Next base: position 20,381,458 of record NC_056722.1, on the reverse strand, counting down.
TTCACTATAAGCATTCTGCCAGTCCCATACACAAGATCCTTCAGTGAATAACAGGTTATAAGGATAGGGTGCTATGAAACCCATAGAAGCCTGGAAATCCTCTGGGACAACATCAGAGTCAGATTCAAGATCCTGTTCAACATTTTGCACTGTTAGGCTTCCCTCAGAGACAGCGTTGTCCCATGCTGACAACAGCGCACATGCCTCTGTTTGGTTATCAGAAAACTGGACATGGGGTTTTTTGGCCCATGGAAGGCAGTGACTAGAGTCCACCTCTTCGCTCAACTCTGATTTTCCAAGAAGGTCAGACACCATATTCAGCATGCCTTGCTCTCCCTCCATTTCATCCAAGCCCTCAGGGTTTTCCATCTGCACAGGAACCGTGAATTGATCTTTATTGAGAAAATATATCTCGTAAGATGGCAAAGTGGCATAAATGTCAACCTGGTCAGGCTCTACTGGTAACGGAATTGCTGCATTTACACTCATGTCATCAACAATGACTTTCGAATCAGACTGATCAAAGTCAAGAACTCCAAGACTGCTTGTTATAAGTTTGGAAATATGAGGCATGGTAAGTGTCGAACTCTCAATAGAAGCATAATCACTACCATGGCCTTGTAAGGCGCATGACTGCGCATCTCCAGTTTCAAGTGATAGTCTTGCGGTACTCACAAGAGGAATGCTGCAGTCAACAACATCTCCTCTGATTTCCCTCATGTCATGAAGGTCTTCATGCTCCTGAATGGATGTAACTAAAGAACTCTGAGTGTCACTGGCTGGATTCTCTGAGACCAGATCGTGGCAAGTGCTTTCCCTTGTGCAATTTATTGACAATGAAGTGCAATCAATTGTCTCAAATATTTCAGGTTGGCATGCTGGTTGAGAAAGTGTTTGTACATTACTGCTAACAGAACAAACAGATGTCAAATCATCATTGTTGTTATTCCCATAATTTAGGCAATTATGCAGCTCTAAAGTCGGTACGAGTCCCCGTGGTTCAAGTTTTGACATTTCGGTTTCACCATCATCTGCACACAAACAAATCTCAGCCAGTGCCTTCTGTTCATCCTCGCTGAAGCATTTGCTGGCAATATGCGTCTTCTCATGCTGTAAACAAGTCTCTCCTATTTCATTGTCCATGACTTGTTCATGTGCTGCTGCTGGCAGTTCACTTCCCAATCCCACCTGTATTAAATAACTCACGGCCACACTTTCTGGATGTCCTTTATTACAGACACCATTGTGTGATGTGTTTACAAACCAGGTGGTATTGATCTGCACGAGATCTTCCTCAACAGGAGAATCGGAACTGGGTACAGGTACAGAGTTTAAGTGAAGAGTTTGTGAACTAGAAGAACTTTCACTGTGATAATCAGCTTCTTCAGATTTACCAGTGACTTCCATCAGGTGCTCAAAATTCACAAAGGCATTTGTAGGAAGCAGAGATGGACTTATGTCACATGGTTCAGCATTTGCAAAATTTGCATTTGGTTCTACATTCTGTTCCCAGTTTGGACTGTCACAAGATTCTGACACAATCTTTGTCTGGTCAGTGGGGAAAACACCACAAGGGTAAACGTGTGTACGCGGAGTCATGTCCAACTTGTCTTCTTTTGCATTACAAGTGAAATCTAAACAAATATCTTCTGCATGAGATGGACTGCTCAATCTCCGAAGCACACCAGCAACCTTGAACATGTCAGATTCATTTGTATGCCCTTCACTTTGCAATTTACTGCACTGGCAAGGATTCAGAATGACCTCCTCCAGTGTTGCTATTTGCCTTGGTTCAACTCCAACTCTACCAAAGGAAGGTGATTTTGGCAAGTTGTCTCCTTTATCAGAAGTCAGTGGGGTCTTAGAGCAAAACCTTACATTTTCAATGTCTTCAGAGGTTTTCTTACAAGAAAATCCTTGGTCCTCCGTCTCAACTAACTTTTCTGATGAAGATGTGCTGACAGCTGTGAAAGCCTGAGGCATTTCTTTAAGAACTTTCTCTGTCTTGGTTTTCCTGGAAATACATTGATCTGACTCCATGATAACTACGTTAAGGTTTGAGCATCTATCTGATGTGTTTCCAAGAGAAGAAATGAAGGACTCAACCTTATCTGACACAATTGGTTTGTTCTCCATCCTTAGGTTAATTGATTCTCTATCATCATTTCTGCATTGATTTTCCCGTTCTAATTCATCCGAAGGACCATTTAGATCTTGCTGAGCAGATTTCAACATAGATTCTTCAAACACAGTGTTATGTCTGTTGAGCTCAGAACCACTCTCCAGATCTGTGGCCTTGTAACGAGAGCTACTATAAAGATCATGGTCATTAAGTAGGTCAGCAGGTTCCCCCTGTGGCAACGCGGTATCTGTACTTGACTTCAACACAGACATCTGTCCATTTTGTGCCAGCAGATCTGGGGAGAGTTGATTAATGTCCTCTACAGCAATAAAGGGAGAAAGAGTGTTCTCTGTACAAAGAGTAGAAACAAAATTTTCACATAAAGACTTTTCATTTTCTTGAGCAGGAAATGGTTTCAGAAGATCTGGGAGGGTATGTTCTTCATTTGGAAGTGCTAAATTTACAGGTAGACTTGTCAAAGACCCGGTCTCTGAGGAACCTTTTTCTATCTGTTTTGCTGCTGTAAATTTATGTAAAGGTTCTGTACCCGATATTTTGCAGTCTTTCGGTAGTAATGAATTATCAAACAAAGCCTTTTCAGAGACAGCTGGAGCACTTGTGTACCTGACTGCGTCAGCTTCTGTCACAGGCTGGTGCCCACACTCGCTCCCGAGATCCTCTAAATCAATCAAGCAGATGCTGTAGAAACTCTGTTCTTTTTTAAAGCCCCGGTCAGTGATCAACGGTCCAGAATTTCCATCTTCAGAGTCATCCAGATTTATTGAGCTCCTAGAGTATTTATTGAATGGAAGTGTGGCATGCTTTGAAGTGAACGAAGGTCTTGACTGAACATCCCACAGGGTCTTAACTTGTTCCTCTTTTGCAATAACAGAGAAACCAGAATGTTGATCCTTTAAAACACACGACTGACTAATGCCCAGGGTGTTTCCTCCAGAGGTGGTGTTTTCACTCTTGCCATCTCTAGTTAATTCTGTGGAATTTTTTGGACCATCACAAAACCATTTTGCTCTCCTTATGGCATTTTCAGCTATTCTTCGTTTCACAGAATCCAATGTGTCAGGTTCCTTAATTTGGCAATTGTCTCTATCGTCTCTCCCCATTTGACTGGCATTTCCTTTCTGGACCATAGCTTCGTGAATGGGTGGATCGCCGACAGGTGGATCCCAAAATGCCATTCCATCCTGTACACTACTACCGCCCTCTTCAATGAGGTTGAGGCCTGCTGACAAGTTTGCGGAGGACACATTACAACTGATATCTAAAGCAGCGTTCACGTTCCCATTTTCAGAAGGCTTCACACCATCCAGATCGGCAACAGACCATGCGCAGCCTTTGACGTCTTTCACTGTGGAGCCCTCAGGAATGGCTGCCTGAAGAAGACTTGTTCTCTCGCTGACCAGGTTAGGGTTCAGTTCTTTGCTGAAGCAACACCCCATATTTTAATTTATCAAAGGACGTCTATGCAAACCGGTGAACAAAAACTAGCTCCTCTCACAAGCTCCTCGGAGAGGGAAAGAGAGAAAGAGGCACACGCTATGGCTGCTTACCCCCTCCCCAGACCCAAAATAGCACATTTAAAATTATACAGCTGACTCACATGGGCCCATCACTCAAATGCGAACTCTCTTCAATGATTGGTGCTTCAATGAAGGCTGCACTTGCATTGTATGAATGGGATCAGCAACTTGGCAACGTCCCAAAACACAAGGGTGGTTCACACAACCGCCTCTTAAGCCTTTTCACAACGCCCAAAATTGCGGCGGGGTGTCTCGGTTGTTTTGCTATTAGGTATTTTATTCTTTAAATCACAAATACTTAACATGCTTCAAAAGACTAGCCGGTGATATGTAGGTTATACTTTACCAAAAGGGGAATCTCTTTCTCCTTTGCTTCCTGTGACTGCTGCACCTGTGGCTCCACGATAGTTTTTCCTTCCTGGTCTGAAGTCATGAGCTGTCCAGGTTCTAGCTCCGAACGCAGAGCTCTCCAGACCACCAGGGAACTACGGATGACCAAGCAATGAAGACAAATCAACTACAAATAATAATAAATAATCAACTAAAAACAAACAAAATCTATTCACAGTACATTATAATAACACTAATTACCAACCATTTATTCTTATACTTACACTTACAATATAGTTCAAACATTTATCAATATTTGACAGTAAAATGGTTACAAAAGATTTCCATTTTAAATGCTTACCTTTTTATTAAATGACAAACAAAAATTTATTACAATATTCACAAACACCCGCAGCACAAGACTTTTCAAATTTGACAATCAATCAGGTGAAATGTTTATTCAGAACCAAATTAACATGTTAAAATGTCTTTTAGAAGAATCATGTGTCACTAAAGAAAGATGTACACACATATATATATATATATATATATATATATATATATATATATATATATATATATACACACACATTTATATATGTGTGTGTATGTATGTATATATATATATATATATATATATATATATATATCTATATATCTATATATCTATATATATATATATATATATCAACTCCATTATCACAATGAAATCAAAAATGTCTCGTTTTATACTTTTTAATAGTTTTGATAATACTAAACTTTCTTATTTTCTGAGGGTTTTTTTTTTTTTTACTCCCCAATCTGTACAGAAAAGCTGACTGGTCAATATAACTACTGGGGAAAGCATCTTTGAATAGGCTGACCTCATCAAAACCTACGAACACTTAACATGCTGAAAAGGGAACTGTCTGTTACTGAAAACTCTTTGAAATACCAGATATCTTAAATTGATTACAGACTGTATCCATGAGAAATAAATTCTTTATAACACATGTATAGCCATTTAAACAGAATGTGAGTACGGTTATAATCAAAACAACTGTTATAAAATATTGTATTGGTATATTTATGTAAACAAACAGTAATAATGCATATGCATCCAAAATAAGATCGCTCTAACACGTGCAGTAAGGAAATATTTCATACACTTTAAAATTGAACTAATTACGCTTCTAGATCATAATATACGAATTTAACAATTGCTTGATCGTGTTATCATTAAAAAAAAGCATACATTTGATCTGTCAAAGTTGAATTCTGAATAAAGATAGTCCTTTCAAATGACACATGGTGGATGTTTACATTATGACAGTACGTAAACATGACAGCTCCGCGATGCATAACCACTTAAAATGACCAATAATTAAATTCAGTGTTATAAAATGACATGTAAAAAAACATATGCAAAGTAAATGATGATTGAAAACTACACAAATGTACTAGAGATGTCAAATCAACTCAATCCATATGTCAAAGCACATGAATGCTGCAGGCCACAAACAGACAGCTGCTAGCTGAACCAGTTAAACTATCCTTTTCTGTAAAGTTAACTGCACACGAACATATTAAAAACAAACTTTAAAATCCTTAAAATCTTCATCTATCTAACATAAAACGTCAAACGTCCATAAAACAGCCTATTTAAACTGAAAAACAATGAGTGTCTGTGTTAGCCTGCATGCTAAAGACTGGCAGATATTGAGAAGTAATACAGCTAGCCTGTACAGTTAGCGCAAGGTGCTAACTTCAAATGGTGAACAAACACTTCAGATATTCGTTTTTGGATCAAATTCCTGTCTAAAAACGTATAGGGATGAAAAACGTGATTATATATGCGCGATAATGGCGCGTATGAGTTCCCACTCACCTGTTTCTGCTCTCCGCGCACGGGAGACTGTTTGCGGCCCGAACGTCTGACTTCCACGGACAAAACTTGTAAAACAAATCCACAAATCGGTGCAGGAAACTTTCTAGCCGCCACAAAACCTTCAACAACCTCCAAATACCACCAGCTCCTCGGTCTCAGGCCTGATAGTGAACTTTAAAGGTCTGTTTGGTGATGTTTAGGTGACTGGCTAACGTTTGTTGTCGAGATGGTAACAACACGAGAGTGAATGCGTGTTATTCTTCAAAACGGCTTAAGTCTCAGTGCGAGAAACGCGACTAACTATAACTGTACGCGCTAGTTAAACTGCGATATGATAAGGAACGGAGCCACACGCCTCTTCCCTCCCCGTGTATTTGTGTCCGGAGTTGCGCTTCACTCTCTCGGCCAAACCGCACAACGAACTCCCGCCCAGAGCCGCTTTATTGACTAGCCCGCCCACTCTCCACTGCGGCCCTTTCAATAACCCAACGGCTGCGTTTGGCTGCAGTTCAATGAACGCTGTCGATAGGGGGCGCTGTATGCCAACAAATTGTGCGTGCTCTGACGTCCATAAAATGAAAAGATGAAAATATTTTGATAGTTATTATGTTGAATGAAGGCATGCGGCGCTTAAACTTAAAGCGAGTTCATGCATTTTGTGTAAACAGAAGCTTTTTAGGTTTTTTTTATTATTAGCTACTTGTCTCAACATAACAGACCCTTGTTACGCTTATGTAAATTACGTTGGTGCATAATATGTTTAAATGTATGAATTTTGGTAAAGGTGGCGGCACTGGTAGGACTACGTCTGATCAGGAATGTAGCCAATCAGGATCCTCACTGAGAAGCGTGTGACTCGTGTGAGTGTGAGTGGATGGTCTGGCTTGTATTAAAAGATTCTCTGCTTCCGTTTCATCTGCAAGATTTTTCGGTTGGTTGAGATAGACTACGGGTACTGATAGAGGCCAAAAAGGCAATCTCTTGCGAATGTGCTGTTGTTCTCAAACCTTCTTAGTGCAAGAATTAAAACATGCAGGAGGAGCCATTAATAAAAATTACATATCTTTTTACAACCTGTCCACCATCATAGTCATGTCTGACAGAATGAACAATGGTCTAATAGTGAGAAATGAGAGGTAACCAGGAAAGAGATAAAGGCTTTTTAATATGTCAGTCATAGAACATTTCTATAGTCTATTTCATAATATTCTATTCTGGTTTTTTCTATGTTTGGAATGGGTTTAGTAGCTCTACAGGCACCATAATGACACATAAGCCATCAGATATAGATCTATGTTGCTAAATGTTGTTTAATGCTTAGCCAGTATGTTGTTGGTTATATGGTTATATGTGTGTATATTGTGTATATTAATTATGCAAGCTTATATAAATAAATACAAACACATATATGTATATACTAAACAGAAGTTTATATATGCATTTATACTTGTATACAATTTATATTATATATAACATTACATAACATATTTTCCTTAATATATGCATGAACAAATATGCACAGTTCACAGCACATACACATGAAGTATGTAAACATAAACTTTTATTCTGAATGTGATTAATCAATGAATCATTTTGCAGCCCTATTTTAAATTAATTCAGTCAAATCATGTGACATAAATAGAAGAAAAGCATGTAAGGGAAACACAATTTTTCAGTCCTTACCAATCAGTTAAAAAATCATAATTTGTGCATAAATATATACTTTTTGCATTATCAACAATTTTTCTCCTCAACACTGTGAAGCTATTTTGACACTACATGTATCCTATAAAGCACTAGGCTATTTAAACCTGAAAATATAAAAAATATCTACATTTTATATAATCTATTTTAGTTTAATAGTTTTGTATTTTTAATAAAATTATATGTTTTATTAATATTTTTATTTGTGTATAATAATTGGTAATTTGTAATTTTGTATGCAAATATTCAATTAAATGATTCCATATTAATAAATAATAAATAATTTCTAATCATTTTAATTAAATATTATATTTATAATCTAAAACAATATAGAGAGAGAAAGGTGGGGATTACAAGATTTTATTTTTAATTCATTAATTTAAATATGCACCTTTCAAAAAAATTTAAATCGATGAAAACACTGCTACTTTACTTTTATTGAGGTGCTTGGAAAAATGGCTACAGTAACAAATGTGATCACGAGGCACACAAAAGGCAGCCTTTACGGAAAAAAACGACCCATCTACGATCTCAGCAAGGTAAACTTTATCTCTTTATCTCTCCCCAAAAAAAGGCTTTTATTTTTGCTTTGTGTAAAAATATCCTCTGTCCACCAGGAGGCGACCTCAGATCAGTCTCCCATCGCGCCATTTCGTTGCGGTAAAAGCCGCCAGATGGCAGTTTAGGATTGCTTCTCTCAGGAAAGGCGCGGTTCTGCTTCAGGTCTAATTTACAATATAAAAACATAAACTATTTGGTCAATTAATCGCGCCAATTATTACTGACGCGTGTCCCGGAGGACCCCTTTTAGCGGTTGAGGTGAGTTTGTGCGAGTTTTGCAACAACTGAGTCTGAATCTTTCCGTGGGGCGCGCGTTCACTGCGTAAATCGAGCTTGCATTAAAGATGGAGGACATGCAAGAGAGAGTGTGTGTGCGTGCGTGTGTGTATATGCGTGTGTGTATGTGTGTGTGTGCGTGCGTGCAGGGGGGATGGGATCAATTCTCGAAGGACAGTGTGTGTGCATGCCCCCTGTCCTTGGTGGCACTGTCTTGCATTTCACTCACGGCTATATTATCTTAATAAGCCGATGTGCATGTGTTTCGGTGTGTTATCGCAGGAACGAGTGTGACATTATGTCTTCCTGCCGCCATGCGCGCGAGCACACAGACAGTCAGTCAGCGCGCGAACTGCTGTTGTTCTCCGATGCGCCCGCTTCGCTCGCCGCTCGTTTGAAATGTAACGTCTGGTTTGTGTAACTGCTTCGCTTTCTTACACTTCCGCGAGTTGTCACGAATAACACGCGGTTTTTACAGGCTTGAGGGATGGAGGTCGGTGTTGGTTGAGCGATTTGGACCGGTAATAGACAAACAGCTCAACTTTCCGATTCAAAACGTACATAACTTGGTTAACTAGGTAAAACCTCTGAGAGGAAACGCGTGTGGAGCGATGCTGGCGTGTTTTGAACCATTTAGACTTCAATTGTTGCTTTTCTCGCTCACTTTAAAAACGCAGACGTCCAAATTTAGCCGGTAGTTACTTCATTAAGGTTTGTTTTATGAGTAGAGGAGGAGTTTAGACCGTGCTTACATAGTTCAGGCTAGCTCAGTTACTTTAGCTGATGTTTAATCGCTAAACTAAGCAATGAAACTCTTCTAGGTGCATAATGTTATATGTTCATTTTGACAGAAACATTTGTGTTTGTGTATAGTGGTTGGACACAACATAACATGCTCAAATGGGAAACCTATTGAGTCGTTCATATTGCAAACTCATGCTTGTCCATCAATCAACTTTCTGTTTAATGAAGTAATGCACACACATGATTAATTTAACTTGAACTGCTTTTGAGGTGAGATGTTGGTAGGTGACTGTACATTCTCATCCTGGAACCGAGTAAGCCCTGAACAAGCTATATCTAAATGTTGTTTGTGCACTTTCTGAGTGTTGATTCAGCACTGAACCATACAGCACTGATGCTTTTCTTTTTTTTCTTTTTTTTTTTTTTTTTTGAGTAAATGTGGTTTATTTATTTATACAATGAGAGAGGGTTTTGTCAGTGCATCAAGTACTCTTAAGCTAAGCGATGAGAAGAATACGATTAACTCTGCTGAATGCTGTATTTCTTGAAGGGATATTATTTGTCTGCACGGGTTGTGCATCTTCCTTTGGTTAACACGCAATATTATACACTAAATATGAAACGGATGCGGCAAGGAAATATCAGATTTGAAAACGTCCTTCCTTGAAGATTATTGAAATAATTTAGATGAATTTGGTTTTCCATGCCTAGGGATAATCATTTTAATGAAATCTTAATGGTTTAATATCCTAGAAATTGCCCATAGGTCGAGTAAAATTACAGATTTGTACAATTGTGACCAAATTGTTATTTTCAGTGAATTTGTGTACAAATTGGTCTGAGTGATATACTGTTATATCAGTGTACTGGCCAAAGTGAAATTAGTTTATCCTTAGTCATCAGATCTATTTGGTTTGCATGTACACTTTCTATTTACTCTTATTAAATTATGACAGACATGTGCAACAGTATTACATGTGTAATGTATAATAGTGTAACATTTCTCAGATTCCACAGTTTCCAGTACCGTGCAAACCACTTTGATCTAAGACAGTGATGAGGATTTTAGATGAGATTTGTGCTGATTGAAGAAGAACACCTTAATATAAATGACTTTGCACACTTTAATGTTCAATATATAGTCTACGTACATGCCTCGCACACTCTTGCTAAAACCGTAAAGCTGTTACTTGTTTGTAACTTGAATGCTGAATGTTTTAATATCTAAATGTCTTAATCAATCTCAGACTGTTAGTCATGTTTGTGAAGATATTATTGGATTTATCCTGGAAGAACATTAGTCTTATTGCATGTAAGTGTTCTGTTTGTACTGTTGCCAGGAATCCGATGGCTTTTTAAATACATCAAATAAAGGCTGTGGTTTGTAATTCTATCTATAAATCTTGGCACAGGCGAGAAAGGCTTTGTGTAAAGTGTAAAATGGTTGATTTCACGAGAGACTAGGGTTCATCCCTGGAGGACTCGTAGGAGACTTCAAAACCTGAAGTGCAGCTTTAAGTGCACCCTAGCTAACTTTAATGTGGGATTTTAAAAAATTGGTCTTTTTTCTTTAATTAAGTTTGTTTTAATCCAACTCCTTGGCAGGCCTCAGCTCAAATGTGCTGATTACATTATCTCTCACCTTTTATATAGCAATCTATAAGGGAGAAATATTAAGGACTGCTGCAATTGCTGTCCTTGGCTTTGTCCCTTTGGAGAACCGCATACAGAGAGAAAAGGCTCTCTTTAGTGCATTATACAAGCAAAGATATCACCTTTCCACTCTGGTCATTCATCTTTTTTTGCATTATTTAGCGTCTGAGTATCTGTGCGTGCCTATATGTTATGCGACGATACCAAAATATGCATTTGTTGTTTTTATACGATTATTTTACCAGTGAATATTTTCAGAAGCTAACCTTCTCGGAACAAATGCCGGCCAGATAGTCATATTAATATTAAACTAGCGTGACTTCACCTTTCTGTTGTAGTATTATGCCCTCTCTTGAGTGCGGGTGTTTTTGGCAAGCAATTTAGATGCGTGACATGTATTCCAGGAGGCCGTTGTTACCATGGAAACACCCTCACTGTCGGTCATATGCTCTTATCCTGAAATTTTATTGGCTGTGTTACTAGGATCAATGAATGTTGCTTTAAGAGATAAGAAAAATCACATCACCTGTGGGATGAATGAATAGTTTTAATTACAGAAGTGGATTTTTTTTTTTTCTAAGCAGTTTTAGGAACAGTGATGTGAATGGGTTTTTGATGTTTGTGAGATCCTTAAGACAGGTTTATAAAGAGTGCATGTGTGTTGACAAGTTTGTTTATTAAATGTTTGTTAAAATAATGTTGCTTGCTTACAGTGTATATAAACCTGCATGGAATAGTTTAGCTCTGCGATATAACTTTACATAAAATCATTGCTTTGACTGTCTGTATTTATTTTATGGTTTAGTTGTAGTGTAGTGTACTGCACTTTTTAGATTGGATATCCTAAAAGGGCCAAACACAAAAAAGGAGAAAAGTTTTGAAAATTCATTCATCATTTACTCACTTTCATGTTTTTCCAAAAGCTACCTTCCTTCTGTGGAAAAGAAGCTATTTTGGGAAAGTCCTGCAGGTTTGGAATAATGTGAGGGTGAGTAAAAGATGAAGTGTCGCTTCATCCCTTAATAGCTGAAGGAAAAAAATGCTTACATAAATGGTTGGATATCATAATCTTTTTCCTAAACTAAGCTAAATCTGTCAATTACAGAAGAATCATAGTCTAAAGCACCCATTGTCAAATTTTGTTCATTTATTAGCAAATTATCCTTTTTCAGTTTCTTAAAACTGTCGTTTGCAAAATGTAATAATTTCCATTGCTTTCTATTTAGTTAATTACTTTTTCCACTTTGGTTAAAGGGTACTGTGCTTATATCCAAATATGTAATAAATAATCATTCAAGTAGCAGAAATGGTAGTTCAAGCTTTTTCAGTGTTAAGTGAGCAGTTTAGCAGGAAGAGTGTTAGCAGTTAAATGAACAATGTTAAATTCATATACAAGATCTTTTATGTCATTTGGCTGAAGGCTGAATCCCTCATTGACAAGCCACATGAAATGACATTATTTAGAAAGTCAGTTTTGGTGATGCCTCTCGCTACGGCCCACTCGCTCGAAAAGACCTTGATTACGCTGATGTCTTAAGACAGAATTTAATCTATAAAACATTGAGTTTTCTTTTAAACCTGAGGTGGAAATGAGCGTCTGCAAGACAAAGCAAGAGCGAACGCTGCTTTTCTCAGTCTCTCAGGGCAATTGTCAAGCTATTTTGAGTGTTTCACAGATCATTAGAGACTGCTGCCTGTCCTTAGCCCGAGTGTTTATGAGATGAACAGATGAAGGGAGATATAAATCTATTCCCATTCGATCTGAATAAACAATCTTCACTTCTAAACCAGCCCACGTATGGCCAGATGTATAGATAAAGATTTGATTTCAGATAGTAGATACAAAGTGTTAGAACGGCTGTTATTCTGACACCAGGATAAATAAGTGCTAAAGGAAGAGGGTATGGTGCACATAAGGATTTTTGATTAAAATGTACCTTGTGAACGTGTGTGTGTGTGCGTGTGTGTGTGTGTGTTTGGGGTTATGAAAGCTCAAAGCAACTTCTAATGCATTAATGTTATGCATTTTAGCAATGAGGATGGCCGTGCTATGATGCATTAGTTTCTTTAGAAAACAATGTTAATGCACTAATAATTCTATAACTAATATAAAGTAACTATTTTCTTAACTGACGTATCTTTGCATCCAACTTCGTTCTGAAGAGAACTTGCACTGAAACAAAATATCTTTCATTTTCTCTGCCATTTTAATTGAGTCAGCGAGCAATCTGTATGACCACCTATTGGTCCTTGTCATTGTTAGTCATGTACTGTAACTGCGCTTCTGAAAGCATTGTTTTCTTTGGAACCACTTTAATTGAATCTACTTTGGTGATGTTTGCCTGCTTAAAGATGTGTTTTAGCAGCAAGAGATGAACTAGAGAGTCATTATGTGATTATAAGCATGAAGAGGTTCTCTTCATTTAACCGAACCACCAAAGCTAAGCATCAGATGCAGCTTTGAGAGGTTTGTGCATGATGCACACAATCTGAATGTGCAGTTTTGATCTAATGTAAGCCAGACTGAAGCATACCAAGATTCAGAGCGTCTTTTCCAGATTTAACACTATTACTAATTCAGCTAAGTGCCCAGAGTGATTTGAAAGACATTTGTTGTGCACAAACTTGAAAATAGCCAGTTATCAGATGCAAGAAAAGGGACATAATTGGTCTGATTTAAAAACATCTCACCCAGCCAGTGCCAAGAATAGCCTCATTTGACTGTCATCATACAGTGCAAACCATTTAATAGTGTGTCCCCAGACTCTAATGAATCTGTGCTGCTTACTCTACCAGCTCGATGAGAAGCTGCAGGCCCATTAGCACATTCACTGATCCATTGAGTTGCTTTCAGGGGTTGTTTTGTGCAATGCCATTACTGGACTCATCTACATTTCTTTTTCTAATTTCAACTTCACCATGAAATGGAAAACATTTAGTCTTGACCCCCATGTGATCTTTTGCACACTTGTTTTTGTACATCTTTGTTTTGAAAGTAAATCCAATGCATTTTTTTATTCTTATTTATTTATTTTGGAAAATTGGTTTTCTTATGTTTTAAGTAAATTGTCTCCTCGCTAATTAGCAGAACGTCAGATTCAATCACATCATTAGCTGAACACCTATTTATAACCCCAATGTTTTTGGACACATTTACTGAATAATTTGCACATTTGCTCATTACATAATTCATTTGTGGCTGTAAAATGGAATATGTCTGTGTGCCGATTAAAACAACCAAATGCCTTTTTCACAGAGGCATACTTTGTTGTTGTTTTAGATTTTAAAACTAATATCAGTTTTGTTTTGTTTTTTATTGCCTGTTTTTATCTGGAAAAACAGGATATGTACTTGTATGACTGGAAATATCTACATTGCTGTGATAACAAATGACTGACCTATGTTAAAAGTACATTTGGTTTAGAATGGGGGAACCTGTTTGGTAATAGTAATAGCAGGTTCGAAAAAACTGAGGACAATTGTTTAGTTTTGTTCTCCTAATGGTACAAACATTACACACTGAACCTTTAAATACCTCAAAAGACCGAACATTAGTTGCAGATTGGCTGCTCGTAGTCAGTCGAGAATCATTTTGAATAAATGATCTTTTACCATGAGCCATTGAACTGGTTAGCCATGTTCCTTCATTGTATATCACTGACATTGACATTCATATTCTAGTATTCCCAGAAGGATTCGGCTCTCTTCACTGTCACCAGCCTTCACCGCTGAGGTGTAAATTACATTTTCTTCCCAGAGCTCTTCCCTCAGTACATACTACACTTAACACTTACTCATCAGAGAGAAACAGCATGTCTACTAAACTGTAGCTGTTTGTGCATGTTATTTTATTCGGTATTTGTTTGCCTTATGTGGCTGCTGCCCATCTCTGGTGTGGTTATGTAACGGTCAGCTGTTGAGTTTGACAAAACTGCGTAGTCTTTTTTCCGGAGCACAAGCCCAGAGTTTCGGCCTGGGCCATATTTACTGAGATATCCAAATCTGTATGGGGGAAGGGAGCATTACAGATGCAAAGTAAGGGGTTTTATTTTCTCCTTATGTCCACTTAGAATACCATTTGACAGCAGTCCGGTCTCAAAAACCTTGTATGTAGGGAATTCCACCCTGCATTCCTGTTGAACTCTATCCATATGTCTGTTTCACGCTTACGTGTGGTGATTCAAGCATTTTGAATCCTCAGTATCCACAGAAACATCTATTACTACTGTGTGAAAAGTCTCCTCTGGGGGTGGGGAGCCATCTTGTGTTGGTTAAGATCAAATCATGTGTGAAGATGCATCCAAGTGCATTTTCTAAATCAGTCAGGGATGGAAATATTTGCTTTTCATATTATCTAATAGCACAGATATTGTCTGATCTAATTTAGATCTATATACATCCCAGCTCCACTTGACATAAATCTGTTTAGCCATCCTATCTGCTTCTGTTTCTGCTGTTTCCACAGCAACAGGGAAAAGCCATGCTTGGGATGCCCCCTAATGGCAGTGTGTCTTTTGTCTAATGTAATGGGATAATTTTTTTTTGCCTCAAGTACAGGTGATTAGACAAATGTTATTTTGCGGTATTAAATAAGTAGTCATTATGATCACATTTTGAGTTGGTACATAATTTTTTGTGGTTTTGATCTTGGATTATAGTTTAACTGAAAATCATGGGTCATGCTGTCCCTAGTGGCTGTATGATGCTACTTTTTTTTTATATTCTTTTACAATGGCAATTTTAGTATTTAGCTTTTTTATGTACTTTGTTTCCTTTTATATTTTATAAATTATATATACACTTCTGTTTATTAAGCTTTTTGTACTGGTTTTCATATTTCTAAACTTTAATTTTGCTTCCTGTCATCTTGATCAGATCTTCTGTTTTCTCTAAATTCTCAGGTTATGTGGTCTGAAGCATTCTGGGCATAAACTGAAGAATCGCAAACGCATTCACGCCATCACTGGGTGATTCATCTTTAGACGTCTCCTAGTTTTGTACGAAGACACAACATGATCAATTCAGACTTTCCTATGTTGCAGTAAGTAAAACATTTCAAAATGATGGGCACTGATATAAACATGCACAAAAATGTTAAGAAACATTTGAATTACACTATGCAGGGACTCGTCAAATGACGGGCAAGGCGACACTGTGAGTCTGAGCATGAGCGTTAGTGAGCTGGATGATTCTGGAGAGGGAAAGGGCAAGAAAAAGAGGGGCAGGCCTGGAAAACAAGGAGTAAGACCGCTGCTGCTGAGTAGATCAAATGATTGCATTTATTCTAACCACAAAAGCATGCTTTTGCTGACTTTTTTTTTTCTCTCTCTCTCTGCCAGGCGGCCAGTAAGAAGGCCCGAAGGTCTCCGGTTGATAAGGGTGGCAGGAGGCCAAATGGAGTGGCCCATCAGAATGGAGAGGGCACAGACCCCAGCACTCTGTTTGAGGTGGTCAAACAAGGCAAAAGTGCCATGCAGGTAAAACACAACGCACATCTTGCTTTCTGTTTCTGACTATTTGTATTGGAATTGTGCTAAGTGACTTGTTTTTCTTTGCATTTGTTTCTAGTCCGTCATTGATGACTGGATTGAATCTTACAAGCAAGACAGAGACCTTGCACTGCTAGATCTAATCAACTTTTTCATTCACTGTTCTGGCTGTAAAGGTAATTACTCATTAATGTCTTTAATACAGTTCTAAAATTATGGTTTATTGCAGTCATAGGAATTAGGGTTGGGGAGAAATACAATCAAACATCATGATTCTTTCTCAAGTTAATGTGTATCTAAGCAATGTTTAATTACATCTATATCCAGGAACATGCATATAAAACATCAATATTAATAATAAGGTAATACATGTATTTACAGAGGAATCTCAATCAACCGATCACCTAATTCTTATGTACAGCCACAAAAAACAAGATTTGGCAGCTATCCCCTCAAATTACCAAGATCAAATGCTGTTGATGAAAATATTAGATGTTTTGAGAATCATCATATAGTAAAAAAATAAATAAATAGGGATAGGAACCTGAGGTTATTCTACCATTTAAACATTTGGGATTGGTAATTTTTTAGAATGTTTAAGCTTGTTTGCTAAAAACTACAGTAACAACTATATCATCAATTTTTTTTTGTTTTACAATGGAATTTATTCCTGTGATGGTCATTATATCAGTCTTCAGTATCATTTTCCCTCAGAAAATGCTCAAGAAACATTTCTTCTTATAACAATATGATAACAGTTGTGCTGTTATCAAAAAAAATGTATGTTGTCTTTTGTATCATTATCTAAGCCTTTAATTTCCCTTTTGTTTAATTTAATGCATACTTGCTAAAAAAGATTTTTAAATATATTTCACCAAACATCACAGGCACCGTGAGAATCGAGATGTTCAGGAACATGCAAAATGCTGAAATCATCAGAAAGATGACAGAGGAGTTTGATGAGGTTTGTTGTTATTTTTGACCATATTATTTCCACCTGAAGTCTTTAAATGTTAATGAATTAATCGATTTCTCATCGAATCCAGGACAGTGGTGACTACCCTCTCACAATGGCAGGGCCGCAGTGGAAGAAATTCCGATATAACTTTTGCGAGTTCATCATGGTTCTGATCCGTCAGTGCCAGTACAGCATCATCTATGATGAGTACATGATGGACACTGTCATCTCTCTCCTCACTGGGCTCTCAGACTCTCAGGTCCGAGCTTTCAGACACACCAGCACGCTGGCAGGTCAGTAATACACCATTAATCTTCACGTTGTACCCGATACCGCACTTTAGTTATTCATTTCTGCCATGTGTCTTGTTTCTGCTGCAGCAATGAAACTGATGACAGCCCTTGTAAATGTTGCTCTGAACCTGAGCATCAATCAGGATAACACACAGAGGCAGTATGAGGCCGAACGGAATAAGGTCGCAGGGAAAAGAGCCAACGAGAAGCTGGAACTACTGTTGGAGAAAAGGAAAGAGGTGGGATGGCTTTCGTTTCTTCCAAGTTTTGTTCTGTGGTCTCATGAACATGGTTTTCACGTGTGTGTTTTTTGTTGTTTTTTCCCCCTCATGTTCTAGCTCCAAGAAAACCAAGATGAGATCGAAAACATGATGAACTCAATCTTCAAGGGTATTTTTGTTCACCGTTACAGGTGAGTGGCATGAAAATAGCATGTAGAAACCTGTGAGCAATTTGTACTTTTTTCACTGTTAAAAAATGTCCAATTGTCACAAATGACTAGAAACCACTTAGTCCATATATTTCATAATCCTGTGGATTTCTGTGATTTCTTTCAGAGATGCCATAGCGGAAATTAGAGCTATTTGCATTGAAGAAATTGGCGTTTGGATGAAGTTATATAGTGATGCTTTTCTCAATGACAGTTATTTGAAGTATGTGGGATGGACACTACATGACAGAGTAAGTGTTTCGATTTCTCTGTGTGTGATAGTTATCAGTAACATAATCTAGTATGGGGTTTTTTTAATGTTAAATATTGTTGATCTAAATGTATAAAATTATGTAAAATGTGATCCTTTACAGCAAGGCGAAGTTCGACTCAAATGTCTAAAGGCCCTTCAGACTCTCTACACCAACAGAGAGCTGTTCCCCAAACTTGAGCTCTTCACCAACCGGTTTAAGGTAACATATAGCATGCAGAATTTTTAGAGGAGAAGGCTAGCCATTTGCTCTGTTTGTTTTTGAAGCTGTTTTTGCAATCTGAGCATATATGAGAGCCTTTCCATTTTGCTCGACTTCTGTTGTTATTTTTAACCATTCGTCTTTCTTAGGTGGGTCTTCTTTTATACAATTTGCGAGTTAGAGCTTTTTTACTTGTTGCCAGTAATATCTTAAACAGATATCATATCATACCCTGCCCTATCCTCCTTTCCAACTTCTTCAGGGATATCTCCCGAAGAAAGAACTTTTGAATGCATTGCGAACATGAAGGCCAAAAATTGTAACAGAGTATACTGCTTCCCTAACACTATTAATCTTTGAGCATTGCCAGAATTTATTTGTATGATGTGCATGTTCTACCCCACACAATTTACAATTCTGAATACTCTATAACAGCTTTTATTTTATGTCTCCAAGCAATTCTCTAAATTTGCCTGAGTGCTGTAGACATCAATTTGGAAATCTTATGATGTCACTTCCTTCTCTCAGGATCGTATTGTGTCCATGACTTTGGATAAAGAGTATGATGTGGCAGTAGAGGCTATAAGACTTGTCACTTTGATTCTGCAGTAAGTATTTTTCAGTCTTTATTTCAGTTGATCATTTTTGTGTATATAAATATTCATATTAACACATACATTCACATACTTGTATAAATCACTAAATAATATTAGAATTTATTAGAGCATTAAACATTTTAAACTACATTTTAAAATTCAAACATTTTTTCTACATTGTACTGTAAATGTAGTTGGTATCATTTCAAAATAATATAGTAATTTTTTTTATACTGCAGAATAATAATAATAGTTTTATAACTTGTCTCTTGTGTTTCTCTTTCTTCCACCTCTCACATCTTTCAACATCCTTAAAATAAAAAATATATATATAATTTTTTTCCTGTAGTGGTAGTGAGGATGCTTTGTCTAATGAGGACTGTGAGAACGTCTATCATCTGGTGTATTCAGCTCATCGTCCTGTTGCTGTGGCAGCTGGAGAGTTCCTTCATAGAAAGTGAGATGAACGAATGTGTTTTTGACAGCCTCATTTTACTCTCTTAAACATGATGACAGCACATCAAACTCCTCCAGTGTTTTCATGAGTTTCTTGTTTCTGGCTGCAGGTTATTTAGCAGGCATGACCCTCAGGCTGAGGAGGCTTTGGCTAAAAGACGAGGCCGAAACAGCCCTAACGGAAACCTGATAAGAATGCTGGTGCTTTTCTTCCTGGAGAGCGAAGTGAGAAAAATTGATGTATTTTTGATGTTTTATGCACAGCCTTTATTCAACAAGCGTTTTATTTATTAGCTTATCGCTTTATTGAGGGATGAGTGGCATGAAATAAAATCGCAAACAGAAAATCAAATTGGTTTAGCGAGCAGGATGCAGAGTTGTAATCCAAATTGAGAAAGGGGAATTAAAAAGGAAAAAAAATAATTAAATCTCAATTCAAACTGCTGTTATGACTTCCCTATTAAAGACGTGTTCTGTGAATGTCAAATATAGGTTATTTTTAAACATTAAATTATATTCATAAAAGCCAAATAAATTCTTCTTTTATAGACCGCAATGAATCCTTATTGTCCCAGTTTTAGCTTGCAGCAAGTAGTTTTGTTATTTTATTTTATTTTTGGTACAAATTAAAATCCTTTATGATGTTAATAATTTTTGTAAAACTTGTTAGTTGTTTTCTCTTAATTTGCTTAATTTCACTTAATTATAAAAATTCTAATCATAGAATATTTTGTATCCTACATTATTCAGTTATTATAATTAGTCTAAATGATTTAGTTATGTTTTCCACAATTTTTGTATGCATGCAATCCTAATGTGGCCAATTCAATTAAAATTCCAGCTTAAAAAAGACAGCCCCTAATAGTTTTTTCCAACACCGATTATTGCTGTTTATCTAACCGTCATGCTACCTTTTTGAATGGTAGCTTCACGAGCATGCGGCATACCTGGTGGACAGTCTGTGGGACAGCTCACAGGATCTGCTGAAAGATTGGGACTGCATGGTCGAGCTCCTGCTGGAGGACCCTGTGCCGGGGGAAGAGGGTACGGCCATCCACATTTTATATCTGATCTTTCTGGATGAAACTAGCGTGTCTCTGTTTACTCATCAGTCCTGTCTGGTTGTGGGTTGTTGTAGTGTTGGGAGACCGGCATGAGGGTGCACTGATCGAGCTCATGGTCTGCACCATCAGACAAGCTGCTGAAGCTCATCCACCTGTGGGCAGAGGAACAGGAAAGAGGGTACGTTGCGGTGGAATCTGTCTTTACTGTAGATATTATAGACTCTAGTTTGAAAGATTTCTGTTGTTCTTCTGCACATCTCTCAGGTGCTCACTGCCAAAGAGAAGAAAACACAAATTGACGATAAGAACAGGCTGACTGAACACTTGATTGTTGCTCTGCCCATGCTGCTTTCAAAGGTAAAGTACCAAGTTTCAGGAATGAGTTCATGAGAAAAGTTTTATATTTTTGTATAAAAGTTTTTTATATATATATACTACTCTACACCTTAGGCGTTTGGTGTGACATGGCACATAATCATTGTTGGTTTTCCTTCTTCCTGTTTTTGTTACAACAAAGTAAAGCAAGTAAAAAAACATTTAATAGTTCCATTTTAAAATAACTTAATCACTGTTGCAATATATTTAAAATGTAATTTATTTCATTTTTAGCTATCATTAAATGCCCCAGTCTTAAGTCTCTAGAAATTATTGTAATGTGCTGTTTTGCTTCAAGAAATCAGCTTTTTTTTTTTTTTTTTTTAAATGAAATTAAAAAGCAAGGATGCATTACATTGATTCAGTGTGACTGCAAAGAAATGTAATGTGTAATATTAAAAAAGTATAAATAATAAATCTGTTATTTTGAACTTTTGTTTTTCTAAGAACCTGAAAAAAAAAACTTGGCACACGTTTTTGTTTTTCTTTTTACATTTGATGAGAAATATTACTTGAAAACCAAATATGAGTATACATATATATAAATGTAAAAACATTCTCAACTAATACTTCAAAGCTAGCTTGTGATGGCAGAACTATGCTGAAACAAATAGTTTGGGGGAAAAAAAAGAAACTTATGTTTTGTTTTGCCTTTAGTACCAGGCTGATGCTGAAAAGGTGGCGAATCTTCTCCAGATCCCTCAGTACTTTGATCTTGAAGTCTACAGTTCAGGGCGAATGGAAAAGGTTTGGAGTTTTTAATCAAGACTGACACATTGCTTTTCGTTTAAGTGTTGTTGTTGTTTTTTTTTTGTTTTTTTTTATTCTGATATTTATTCCTGGCTGTTTAGCATCTAGACGCCCTGCTGAAGCAGATCCGGGTGGTGGTGGAGAAGCACGCTGAGATGGAAGTTCTGGAAGCGTGTAGCAAGACTTACAGCATCTTGTGCAGTGAAGAATACACCATCATGAACCGTGTGGACATTGCTCGCAGCCAGCTCATCGACGAGCTCACAGACAGATTCGCTCACTCAGTGGAAGATCTGCTGCAGGAGGTAAAAGAGCAGATTCGTTTCAGTGCTTTTGATCTTGTGTTTGAATATTAGTGACTGGCCTTTATGCTTTTGATATTAAATTCTGTCTTTGTTCATTTCCTGATTTCTAGGGCGATGAAGCAGATGATGATGACATTTATAGCGTTCTTTCAACGCTAAAGAAGCTCACTGCGTTCCATAAGTAAGAGACCCATTCCCTCAGATTTTGTCTTTGAAATGAAGAGATTGTTTCTGTCTACAGAACATTGAGGTTTGATTTGTATGCTTTCCAGTGCGCATGACCTTACAAAGTGGGACCTCTTTAAAAATTGTTATCGATTGTTGAAGATGGGAATTGAACAGGGCTCCATGCCAGAGCAGGTAAACATGTGAACCAGTGAAAATGGATGGCTTGGTGACATAAAATAAATTGGCCTAAAACACAAACTTGCATGTACAAATACAAAACAGGAGCTGAATTGCATTATTTTTTTTTTCCTTATTGAATACTTTTATTCAACAAGGATGCATGAATAGATCAAATGTAATGGTTATAAGGTTTCATTTTTTTATATATAAATGCTTTTCTTTTGAATTGGATATTCATTAAATGAAAAATAAAATGTTTGATGGTTTCTGAAAAATATTTAAATAGCATAACAGATAATAATAACATTAAAGGACATTTTTGAGCATTATATTTGCATATTAATTTATTGTTTGTTTTTTTTATTTGACACTGAAAACTGGAGTCATTTTGCTAAAAATAAGCTTTGACATTATAGAAATATATTTGAATAATAATATTTCACAATATTACCAATTTTCTTAAATGTATAAGAACCTAAATACAGCTTTGATGAACACAAGACTTGGATATGTAAGGGAAAAAAAATCTCTTTCTCACCCCATGCTTTTTAACTGACCCCATGCTTTAAAGTTTGGCAAACTGTACTGAAAGAAAAAAGACATAAGTTATCTTCTCAATAAATATACATCATAATGTCAGATGCTGTTACATGTTTAATAGCCTTTTGTAACTCATTATAGTGCATTAAATGATGAATCCATCTTCTCTTGTCCTGTGGTCAGATCGCTGTCCAAGCTCTGCAGTGCTCTCATTACTCCATCCTGTGGCAACTGGTGAAAATTACTGAAGGATGTCCATCAAAGGTACAGTAGACCCCGGAATACACATTAGTCTGGTTTATTTTTGTTCTCTGAGAATTAAATGATACAGACATTCATATCCGCTTCCTGGACAGGATGATCTTGTGGCATTAAGAAGAGTGGTGAAGTCATTTCTAGCGGTTTGCCAACAGTGCCTGTCTAATGTGAACACTCCAGTCAAAGAGCAGGTGAGTGGAGGCATTTTAGTGACCTTTCGCTGGTGTTCTTTAATTATAATCTTAAAAAGAGTGACTCATAGGTCGCATTGAAACATCCACATGTGAAATCTAAGATTTTTGTCTGTTTTATCTCCATAGGCCTTCATGTTGCTCTGTGACCTGCTGATGATTTTTAGTCACCAGTTGGTCTCAGGCGGTAGAGAATCTCTACAGCCGCTGGTCTTCAATCCAGACAGCACTCTGCAGAATGAACTACTCAACTTTGTCCTGGATCATGTGTTTATCGACCAGGATGATGAAAATCAGAGCATGGGTGCGTGTGTGTTTTGTGATCCGAGCTATCCTGAGATTTTGACAGTGAAATGAGAAATTGGAAATTATATTTATAGAGCATATAGGAAAAAAATTTTTCATTTAATGTTGGGCATTTTCTTACAGAGGGTGATGAAGAGGATGAAGCTAATAAGATTGAGGCTCTTCATAAGAGGAGGAATCTCCTGGCCGCATTCAGCAAACTAATCATTTACGACATTGTGGACATGCCTGCTGCTGCTGACATCTTCAAACAATATATGAAGGTTTGAAACCTGATGAATTCAAACCAGAGAGATCTGTATGGCTTAAATGTTATTCAAATGACTGGTGTTTGTTTTTCAGTATTACAATGACTACGGAGACATCATCAAAGAAACCTTGAGTAAGACCAGACAGATGGATAAGATCCAGTGTGCAAAGACCCTTATCCTTAGCTTGCAGCAGGTATGGGATGTGATTTTTAGGAGTAGATCATTTTCACAGTCGGTTATACATTTCAACCTTTACAACTTTCCTCCCTAATGTTTTAAATGTTCCATTTGGACACTTTGTCTCTTTCTGCAGCTCTTCAATGAGCTAATCCAGGATCAAGGACCCAACCTGGACCGAACGTCCTCACATGTCAGTGGCATTAAGGAATTGGCCCGTCGCTTTGCACTCACATTCGGGCTGGACCAGATCAAAACCAGAGAAGCCGTGGCTACACTGCATAAGTAAGAACCTTGGCTTGCTTCATCTTTACTACAGTTTTTATCTTAAGAATTAAAAGCAGCAATTACCAGAACCAGCCTTATTGTTTTTTTAACCCTAGATATTCAATGTGAATGTTTTCATGAACTGATTTTATATAACAAACACAGGGACGGGATTGAGTTTGCTTTCAAAGTCCCAAATCCTAAAGGCCCAGAGTACCCTCCACCGAACCTGGCCTTCCTTGAGGTGCTGTGTGAGTTCTCTTCCAAACTCCTACGACAAGACAAAAAGACTGTGTAAGTGCAGAAAACACTTTGTGAACGCCTTATGTGTGTATATTTTGTGCAGCAGAAAAAGAAAAAAAAAACACCACTATTAAAGGGGGTAGTTCATTCAAAATTTAACGTCATCTTCATTTAGCTTTGTGTCATTCCAAATCTCTATGACTTGTTTTCTTTTTTGGAACGTAAAAAAGCAACATGGTTTTTGGCTCTGTTCGCTACCATCATTCTTCAAAATACCTTTTTTGTGCTCAACAGAAAGCCATACAGGTTTGAAACAACTTGTTTTGGTGAACATACAACTTAAAGTCATCATTTGCAGTTTTTGTTTTTTTTTTTTTTTTTTTACGTTTAGAATAATGACATCATCAAAACTGTGTGTCCAGACATTTAATTAGGGCTGTAAAATTAATTTAATCGTTAATAATCACATCCAAAATTTAAAAAGTCAGCATTTATATAATGTGCTCTCAAGCAATTAATCGCATCCAAAATAAATGACTTTAGTTACTTCATATCTTTGTGTACTGTGTATCAGACATACAGTAAAAAATATTAATTTTCTTTTGTTTGTGTGTGTGTATGTATATGTGCATATAATAGATTTTACAGCCCTGTTCAATACTGTATTGGTAGAATTGATACAACATGTTTGATTCGCTCTGATAAATGTGTTCATGCCGCAGTCATTCGTATCTGGAGAAGTTCATGACGGAGTACATGATGGAGAGAAGAGAGGACGTCTGGCTGCCTCTCATCGCATACAGGAACTCCCTGCTGACAGGAGGAGATGATGACCGACTGTCTGTCACCACCGGCACCAGCACTACCAGCAAAGCCAGCACAGTCCGCAGCAAAAGGGGTCGACCACCCCAGCACAAAAGACGACCGGAAGGTAGAATAAAATAATATACTGCATATAAAATACTCTATTATGCCCTTGTCCCTCAATCCATAGTGTTGAGATTGTCAAATCAGATCAATGCTAGACTATGATCTCTTTTCACAGAAGAGAGTGTTGAGGGTTCATGGGTAATGCGTAATGACACTCTTCAGACACCAGGGGGCCTTCATACCCCACAGCTTACATCCACTGTTCTGAGAGAAAACCCCAGACAGGCAGCAGATCACATCCCAGACCAAGACTCGTCGGAACCGGGCTCAGAACCAGACTACATGAACAAGTATGGAATTAAAGCCTAATAACAACAGGCAGCTTGTTTCTCCTATCTTTCAACATCACGCAGAACATACTGTTTTCTTATGTAACTTGAGCTCCTGCTGAAGCAATTCTCTCGCTGTTCTTGCATCATTTTATCATTTTGTTCCCTCGCATTCAGCCCTCAGATGCAGATGTCATGGTTGGATCAGCAGAAGATGGAGGAGGTGAACAGAAAAGAGAGAGGAGGGATGAACTACATGAAATCACGCAGTTCTGGAGTGAGACAGCAGGTGTACGTACTCGCTCTACTGACCATGAGGCAAAGCAGTTGACATTTCAGAAAGCGTTTGTGTCCTTTACTAAAGCAATAAGTCATGAGAAGACATCGCAGCAATTCTGTTGACTAAAACCACCTCATTCAGAAAAAAAAAATACAGATTTCATAATAGAAAATTTGGTGCGTAATTTAGAAATAAAGGCTCATTGCTTTTTATAAAAAGCCTGCAGTTATATAATTAAAAATGAACAAATATTTAATAATATATATTACACTTTAAAGTGTGTAATTTTATACAATACGTTTCTAATAATTAAATAAAATGTAGCACATTTAAAAATGTATAGCATGCACTTTTTAAATGGAAACATTACATGTAAATAATTGTTAGTATAAAAAATATTTAATTATATGAGATCATGGACCGTTTCAGTTTGTTGAAATTGAGATTTATACATCATCTGAAAGCTGTATAAATAACTTTCCATTCATGAATGGTTCAAAGCTGCAAAATACAAATATTGAGAAAATCCCATTAAAAGTTGTTCAAATTAAGTCTTAAGCAGTGCATGTATAAATCAAAAATGACAAAATATCTTCATGAAACATGATATTTATATATCCAAATCCCATCATTTTGTCCCATACAATGTAGTGTCTGATATACCCAAGCAACTTATGATTGGTTTTGTGGTCCAAATATTATTATTATTATTATTATTATTATTATTGTTGTTGTTGCATGGTCACAAATATTATTAAATGTTGTTGTTGTTGTTGTTCAAATTTATGCAGTAGATTTTTACAAATCTAGATTAAACGATAAGCCTAGTTTAAGAACAAATCACAAAACTACAGTTGATCGTATCCTTAAACTTGTCATTTGATTCAGGCGAGGCCTTATGGAGGATGACGCCGAACCCATCTTCGAGGACGTGATGATGTCCTCGCGCGGTCAGCTAGAAGACATGAATGAGGAATTCGAGGACACCATGGTGATAGATTTGGTAAGAATTTACAGATGTGCTGAGCTCAGTTTTCTGAGTTCTTGAGTGTGTTTGTAATGTATCTGGTGACGGCCAAGACTACGGTTCGTATTACAACATCTGTTCATCTGTAAGATTAGATCTTTGAGGTCATTTGTCCGTTCTACATTTTAGCCGGCGTCGAGAAACCGGAGAGAAAGAGCTGAACTCAGACCAGACTTTTTTGACTCTACGGCCATAATGGAAGATGATTCTGTAAGTGTACCAAGCCGTAAATTAGATGCATGTATAACGATGTAACTTGAGTTGTAAACGCAAGAAAACCCTTCTTTGTTTTTTTTTACGTCATTCTGAACATGCTTTTCTAATCAGTGCTATTGAGAAGGAAGTAGTAATTGGTTTGTTATCTGCTTTCTCTAACAGGGCTTCGGAATGCAGATGTTTTGAGAGAGATTTCAGCCTTCATGGGGAATCACAACCAGCAACCAACAAGAATCACATCTTAAATGTTTATTTTGTGTTTTAATAGCAGTTTCACACAACTGTACGCAAGCATGTGAGCTTCCTCTCTTAGTTTTGTGGTCGGCCATAATCCCATTGTGAGCCTTTCCTGTCAGTCAGCATTTCCTCAGCTCATGGACCAAGAAAGCCTGTAAAATCTGTAATCTGCTGGTCTTACATTGGTGTTAGTTTCAGAAAACATCTCGGCAGTATCGGTTCCTATTTTTCTTATCGTCCATTGATTTTTCCTCCGGGCAGATGTGGTTCGATCAGACTCCGCTTGGACAGACATTTCGTGACTCCTTGTGCTTTCAAGCTATTTTAAGATTGTCACCCGTTCATGTTCTGATTTTGTTCGGGGTGAAAATTAGAAAGCATTTGTTAAAAACCTTTCTTTTCAGGTTTGGCCTTAAAAGTGTATTATGGCTTGAATTTGGTGTTAGATTTCTTGATTTCAGATTAATAAAAGCTAAGCCCGCATTTGTTCAGAACAACTTTTTAAACTAAAAATGGTCGAATATTTGAGGAAGTACACAGAAGTATTCATTACTTCAGACACTGGTCATGTGTTTTATACGAACCTTTTTGTTGAAGAACTTGTTTGTTCTCATTTTAAAGACATGTTTACCTCCTCTGTTTAGAGTCTGCTCAGTGATTTACCTTTTTACTGTGCGTCTGTGGAAACATTGTAGCTTTCACACAATACTGTATTGCTGTGAACATGTATTGGTGGTTTATTGGGCTTTTAGGTCCATCTGAATTCCCACAGAGCAGGCTTTGCTAGAGCCTGTGCGGGACTGAAGAGTGATGTCAGAACCCTTGTTTAGACCGGTGCTTTTAGATACTTCTGTTTCGAGACTCCGATCAAACAGTGGGATTGTCATTTATTTTAACCTTTTCACTGTTCAAACTTGGCTTTTTTTAAAAACAAAACGAAAACAAAAAATGTTTAAATAAAAGTATTTAAAAGTATTGTCAAGTATTTTCAGATGAATTTTGTGCAATTTGCCTTGTTTGTAATACACGTTAATTGTTGCTACGTACACGATTTGTTTGGATTATTCCCAGTTTGGTATTAAATTCTGTGAGGCATATATCCACGTAAAAATAACATTCTCAAGATCCTCAAAATATGAAGAGAGCTCTGAGGTAGTAAAGGAACACAGTAAGGATTGAGTCAACAAACATTGCTTTTATTGGGAACGGGCTTTCAGCCAACATCATCAAACTCAGTTCAAAGAGGGAGATTTTACTGGTTTTCAATGCAACACTATGCTGTTTCATTAAATGTAAATATCATATTAAAATGATAATAGAGTAGTACATTTATTTAAATATATAAAATAATGTCATATATCAAAAACTGTGAAGTCATTCTGTGAGTTTAAATCTGTTGTAATAACAATCTTAAGCAGGAGAAATCAAAGTATAGAGGAAGCTTTTTTTTAATTATTTACAGCTTAGTATTAATTGCTGCCCGCATTAGGTGGCGTTGTTGAAATGATAGTCTTTGAAAAGAAAAAATGGATGGGAAAATAATTTATTAATCTTTCATGTAATTTGACTGCTAATTTAAGAATGTATGATGTGCTTACTGTTCATTACGTTTATTTCTGTATTTTGGGGGACCACGCCCCGAATATGTCTACGCCACGCCCCACATCGTAACGTTTACGTAACCAAGGGAACCAGTCGCCCACACTAGCTTGCGTTCTCTTCTCGCGAGTTAAACACAACAGCCTCCCAAGCCGGGAAAAGTATCGCGAGACTACCCTGGAAGAGTCTCTTTCCATAGCCGTTCTTCTTCTGTTCTCGCGAGAGTCGAACAGCAGCGCCCCCTCCTTGTTCTAATGCGGAGAGGAAGGGAGGGGAGAAGCCTTTTCAAATACACATACATTTCAATATCGCTACTGAATATATATCCATACGTTCTTCTCCAAAGAATAATTTGTGCACATGGTGTGGATATTAAATTCGCATATTTATCACGGGTAACACGTACGACGCACCCAAACGAAAGGAAAACGGCAGGATAAATCCTAAAAAGAAGCGAAGCGGCCTGTTTTTGTTCCTGAGGCGCAGCTCACACTGACATCAAACGGGCAGCTAACTCAAGGCGCTTTGTTACCGCCGAGCTGAAATTACTTCGCCAGCATGCACGGTGAATATCTGGCAGCCTGACGCACTGGGAGACTGGGTGCACAAAAAGCGGCCTGTTTTCTTTTTTTGCAGCGGCGGCAGCGCCATGAAGAGCGGCGGACAATAACAGAGTGACGGCGCTCGTGTGCTGCCGCTATCATGATCCGAGGCTGATCACGTATATGCACGACAAGAATAATAAATAAACCCTTGGAATAGCACCGCGAATAAGGACCGCGTTCATCCAGGACAAGACGAGGAGGCAATCTGTGCTCTCTGTTTGAATTTGGTGGTAATTGGAGGCCCGGTGGGGTGAAGAGCGCCACCAGCGTGTTGTTGTTGAATTTAAAAAAATAATAATGCGAGAAATCGTGCAAATGCATCGCTGAATGTGTTTTCAATCGGATCGACGTGGATGTGCTTTTATCCGACGACGGCGATGATGATCTGGCCGTATTTCGTGCCGTGGAAGAGGGGCAAACGTTAAAGATGGAGTGGTTTTAATGCATGCGATGTAAAGACAAGCGTATCTGCTGAAATCTCCCTTGCATTTCACACTCGACGGATTTGCACGCTCAGGTTCATCGACATTGATGAGACGTGGGCTGCCGGCGGGACTGAAACCTTGTACTGTCGCTCCTTCTTTTTTTCCTCCCCGAACTGGATCTGTCTAGCACGACACTGCTGAGATGAACCCGGTGAATGCGACCACTCTCTACGTGTCAGCTTGTCGGTCGGTGCTGCAGTGCGATCCCCGGGAACCCCAGGCTTTGGC
Organism: Puntigrus tetrazona; assembly: GCF_018831695.1. Lineage (NCBI taxonomy): Eukaryota > Metazoa > Chordata > Actinopteri > Cypriniformes > Cyprinidae > Puntigrus > Puntigrus tetrazona. The sequence goes on along the minus strand of NC_056722.1, from coordinate 20,351,017 downwards.
GGAAATCTATAAGCTCTTGCCTTTTTTCAGACAGTCTCTCGCCTGCCTTGTGTGTGGTGAGAGCCCGTTTATTTTGCTTCATCACTGCATGCTTGCACGATCACTTCTGCTTGATCACTGCACGCTTAGAGCTGCTCTCGGAGCTCCACCGACCATGACACACCCCCATTCAGTCCACAAATTCCTGACCTACAATGACAACTGGAGCCTGGGCATTTAGACACACAGCCGGGCATACAGGCTCTGTGTTTATAGATGCATGGCGGTTGAATAGTAATAGCCTGCCTGCTCGGTTAGATAAAACCGGTAGCTTGAGACAGATTGCTCAGTTACTTTACTGAGAGAATCATAGAAATACAGCGTGTATATCCTAACATGTATTTTATTTATAAATGCATATATTAGATAAACATTTAAAATAATTGTCTATGCGTGCAAATCCTTATTTTAAATATATATTTTAATATTTAAGTGTATTTCAGAATTTTTCTATAACGTTGGGACATTAAATGTTGATATAAATTCTAAAAAATAATTATGTAATACTTCCAGTAATGCAAGTCCTTTTAAATTATATATTTTTATAATTAGCTAGAAATTAATAGCAAATAATAAATTGATTGTTCAATAGGTGTGATGCTTTTATTTTGAATTAATTGCTAATCTATTTTTTTTCCTAATAATAGCTGTTGATGATGATGATCCATGCGTATTTTGTAATCGCAACAATAATTGCTTAATATTTATATCAAGCATTGCATGCTTACATAATGTGCATGTGTTTATAAACAGTGCATTTGCATTTGAGATCCCTGCTAACCATATGCTGAGCATGTAACTTGAGCCACATCATGCAAGATCACATAACCCTTTAACGTCAGCACATATGGGGGGCTTTTCTTGAATGTTACAGAACCACGTCTTGTTTAGATACAATGTAGTGCTTGTGTTGTGTTGCTCATGAGCCACAAAACCGATTAGAATGATCGTTTTAAAGGTACAGCATCCAAGCAGCCTATTTTGGCTGCTCTTTGCATAATTAGCATGTAGATGTGCTGTTAACGCCTATTATGTTGTTTCATTGACTAAACATGGTTTCTTTCTTTATTTAGGCAATTTGCTACAAGATCCAATCGCTCCTACCAACTCGTCGTGCCAGCACTATGTCTGTAAATCATGTAAAGGTAAAAAGATGATGATGAAACCCTCGTGCAGCTGGTGTAAAGACTACGAGCAGTTTGAAGAGAATAAGCAGCTGTGCATCTTGGTGGACTGCTACAGAAAGCTCTGCGAGTACATTGCAGACTCTCCTCTCGCCCAGCACATTTCAAGTACTGTGGGAGGGTCCCCAGATATCTTGGCTCTATTGAATGAGGGCCTCTCATTGGACAATAGACAGGGGGAGGAGTCACTCTCCCTGAGCTTGACAAACCAGTCCCCTACACCCTCGACCTCAGAAACGCTCCCCGATGAGGGCCAGTCCCCATCGACAGAGATCAAGGAGCAAGACCTCAGTCCTCTAGGGGTGAACGGTCTCCAGGACTGCAATGGCTTGACCAACGTGGAGGAGTTGACCGCCAGTTTACCTTCACTAGAAGCCAGTGTTCCTGACTCGGTGGAAAGCGGGGACGACACTGTGAAACAAGAGAGTTTCACAAATGAGATCCCCGTGTGCGAGGCAGTGGCAGCTGCTGGTGAGGAGCTTTGTACAAGCACCATGAACATTTGTGGCTTTGGTGAGGATATTAAACATGATGGCGGGACTCTCCTCTTAAGTGTAGAGGAAGTGATCAGGACTCTAGAATCTGACCACGTGGCCAGGGATGAGTGTCCTACGATATTGCAGTCGACTCTCGAACCTTCGGGGAACTTGAATGGACCATTTGCATCGATCGACTCTGCTCGGCAGCTTTCCTCTCTCCCGCAAGACTCGCAGGAGGTACTCTTGCGCCAGCACCCGATGTCCCAAAAGAATCCGCAACATTTGGGAATATCCTGTTCCGCAGTGACGCCCAGAATGCCACGGTCCAACCGGAAGCGCTCGCGGTCGGAAAGCGACAGCGAGAAGATTCAACCCGTACCCATTTCCACCTTCATCCGCAGCCCCACGTTGGGTGCCTCCGCCCCTGTTCCGGTCAAATGCGAACCTAAATCTCCTGCTCAGACTATCCCACACATGGCGGCGGTGCCCAACGGTGGTGGCCTTTCTAAGGTGGGAAAGGCGTTACTGGTGCCTCCGAAAACTGTCAAAAAGACCATTGACAGTCACGGACCCAAAAAGGCATACACTAAGTCCAAACAGGGCACTCCGAAGTCTAAGGAGAAGACGAAAGAACGGATTCTGACTAACGCCCTCATTCCCGGTAGCCCCACGAAGGCGGTGTACAAAAAGGCGCAGGAGAAAAAGGGCTGCAAGTGCGGCAGAGCAACTCAAAACCCAAGTGTTCTTACGTGCCGTGGACAGCGATGCCCCTGTTACTCCAACCGCAAAGCCTGTCTGGACTGCATATGCAGGGGCTGCCAGAACTCCTACATGGCCAATGGCGAAAAGAAGCTGGAGGCCTTTGCCGTGCCAGAAAAAGCGCTCGAGCAGACAAGACTCACTCTAGGCATCAACGTCACCAGCATCGCAGTGCGCAATGCCACCGGTAGCGGCGCCGGCGGGATGCTTAACGTCCCCACGGCTGCTGGCTCACCCGTGGCCTCCTTCTTGGCTACCGGGCCACACGAAGACAAAGGATTCGATGAACCATTGGACATGAGGTTTGACTGAGCACCAGATGATTCTCCTTTAACATCACCCTGTATTCCAAACCGGCTTGCTTTCAGTGTGATGGCACTGTACCGAGAGGCTGATGCCAGCAGAGTCAGCGATAAGGCAGCTACTGTGATTCTGTTCCAGTTCACATTATCAATTAAACTAGTTATTGCTGAAGCTCGTGCCTTTAAATCGTTTGTACTGTTCGTTTTGGTTTTCTTGCACACCTTTAGGAGGAGCGGTGAGGTGGGATACTGTAAGTCGAGAGTTTCTTTTGGGAAAGGTCTTGTTTTTTTTTGTTTTTTTTTACATTCAAGTACAAGTGATCTATAAGGCATGATCTTTGGCAAGATATACCTGACCTCATTGTTGTGGGTCACGCTATGTGCATATGTGGAAGATTTTCAGTTTGTAGGTTAGGGGATGAGACCTGTTAAATGAATGGTACCCTACAGCATCAGTAGAGACTGGTTGTATTTATAAACAGTTTTTGTACACAGACTTAAGGAATTCGATTTAAAAAAGTACATTTTATGATATATTTTGTAAGTTACATTAACAACATTTGCAGTATTTATTGGGTATCACTTAACATAGATTACGGTCCACCCAGGGCATCAGCTGGATACCATTTCTACAGATGCAAGTCACACAGATGCAGTATGTACGGTTTTCTGTCTAAATTATGTTGTTGTCCTGATTGTGCTAGTTTTTGCTGTCTCAAACTGTTATTTTTTTCCCTTGGGGCATTTAAATACCTGTAATATAAATGTAACATATTTCCACAAAAAAAGAAAAATCCTAACGTGACTCTTGTCTTTTATTTAAAAAAAAAAAAAATCACTTTATATATTTGAAGTTGCATTGTTTAGTTTTTGTTAGTGTGATATATCTCCAAACACAGCTGCACGAAACATGTGATGTTAAACAATGGGTGCTGCACGTAATTACAAGAGAGTATTACAATCACAGCATTGCAAAGAAACATATGTTGTCCATATGCGAGTGCATAACTGTACATGTACAATGTTTTTCCTAAATAAGGTTTGCGGAGGTGGCCTTTTTTGTGCTGGGATATCCCGGTAAGCGCTTCTTCACCAGTGCATCACGATTTATAAGCATACAATTTTAATGAGGCAATTACATTCCAGCTCAGGAAAAAATACAGCTTAGGTAGGCACTTTTGCTTAACCTGAACATGGGAAAATCCATACATAGTGTTTTCGATCGGTGTTGCATCTTGGTCTACAGTAACTTTCAACCATCTATACTGCGCCGGAAATATCAGACGTTAAAAATATAACTATCAATCGGTAAAGTCTTAAAGAACACTAGACGGTTAACTGGAATCATAATTCCTTAATAGTGAAATCAAACAAATTCACGTGTAAACGGTAATGTTCTGGACCTATGCCCAGTTATTGTATTTGTGAACATTTGCCACAAGTGGGCAGAATACAGACAAAAAGAATTGCACTTTCGATGAAAAAAAAAAATCTTTGAGCATGCTAGATATACCTCAACAGTTTGTATATTCATTACCTCTTTGTTTAAAGGAAATAGGTGTAGTAAATCAAATACATTTTTCTATAAAAACGTCTTATTCACGTTAGCATAATAATAGTTTTTTTGTTAAATGAGTGCTAAAAAGACCAAAAAAGCACAAAAAAAGTTCCAGTGGAATGAAAAGTTTGTGTAATATTTAAAGACAATATAACTATTAATATTGTAACATTTTTTAATAATTTTTTAGTATTAAACTGTTACAACAATATTAGTAGTATTAGTTTTATTAGTTATTATAGTAACATGGTCTTAAAAATATAATGAATCACCCAATAATCATTTTACGAACATAATGTATAATATACATATTTAATGTGAAGAATTATAGTCTGGGTAAAACGCAGTGTACTGTAACGTACATAGTTACTTTAAACTGAAAGTCAGTTTCAGAATTCGGATTAAACATAAAAAAAATAAAATAAAACAAACGGTACAAAAAACCTCAGTACATGTTTAGCGCTGGTAAAAGTATATACAAAAGACAGTATGTACAAAACTATTTACCGTTTCACAAAGTCACAGTGATTTTCACATTTAGCTAATGTACAAGATTCATGCTTACGGAAAGAATTATGATATAAAAATAACTCAATACAAACAATTATAGTGCTCAAACTGACGACCGTGTCAATAATACAATCAAGGCATTATTTAGAAGTCTCTCCAACCGCATTTCTACGTCTCAATATGGAGTTTGTCTTTAAAAAGAAAAAGGCAATACAATCACATGTCCAAAGAAGCCGAAGCAAACAGGAAAAGCCTGCAGCTCTTCCACAGGTGTCAGAGTCTTGCTTAAAGTCACACCTTCCTTTTTCCTGCCGCGTCGTGTCCAAACAACTCGCTTCCAAAAAGTCCTGGCAAGCCCCTCGCTTTCCGTCGCCCCTCCAGGCAGGCTTGCTGGATTTGAGCTCCATCACGTTTCACCCAGGAACTGATTTACGGTCGGATCCGCTGTCCGAATGTAAAAAAGCACCAAATGTTTGCACCTTTCCGAGCTCTCGTCAATCAAGGTTAACTGTTTTGGCAAGAGACGGAGCATCTCGGCAGGCGCGTCCAAATGTTTTAAGGCGCTTGGCGGCCGTTCAAAGAAAGCTCAGATAGAAATACCGAGCAAGCCGAGTCTTGTCGCTCATCTTAAGAGCTCAAAACAAACCGAATTTGTAGCGCTGCGCCACTAGCTGACCAAAAACGCCCCGAAGAAGCTTGACTTCTCGTCCATGTCGATGGTGCTCACGTTGCTGACCGTCACAAACACCCTGTCGCCTCCTCCGAGCTGAAAAAGCCCGGCTTGATAGATGGAATACAGGCCGTATTCAGTGTCACGTGACCAGCAGGTCGTCCGGGCGTTCTTCATTAGCAAAATTGGCACCGGATACGAACTTACTTTTTTATAAACGTACTGCAACATCGGTTTCCCCCGAACCGATTCGCCCGACGTCCCGTCCTCTTCCTCGCGGTCGCTTTCGTCTTCCTCGATAAGCGTGTGTCGGAAATAAGTTTGGGAGTAGATGTAATAAAGCCCGGCCTGCGGCACCACCAATTCTCCGTCGCTTAACTCCACGTTCTGGAGGAAAGCCAGACCTTTTTCCGACTCCCACGACTGAATCTTCTGGCCGTAGACCTTCCTGTTCGGTTGACCTGCATTGTTAAGCCAAAGAGAAGGATTACGGGTCGGGTTTGACAGAAAAGCTGCATTGTTTCAGCATTTGGCAGACGAAAAGGAACGGAGTGCTTGTTTCAAAGACTCGGCTCGAGTTACAAACCAGCTTTTTGTTTCAGGCAAATGGCCACAGAGATATGATGAAACTGTTTGCTTTTTTTAAAAGGAGTAAAGCGTCCTCTGACCTACATTAAAGGTTTACGGGCTTCCTTTTAGGGAAGCTAACATCAAAACAATGTTTAATTGCAGGAACGCGGTGCCGTTTTTGCATAGCACACCGCTTTTCCAATCTCTTAGTGTACTTGGACTATGACCCGAAGATTAAGGAGTTGTTGCGGTAATGATTCAGCACAAAAGCGAAACTGAGCTGCTGAAGTCAAACTTGACCAAATTCCTGCAGCTAATAAACAAAGCTTAACTTTGATAAAGCAAGTATTTCCTGGAACAAAACATACCTCCTCCGTCTTTTTCTGGTATATAGCTCCCGGTCACATGTGCAGCAATCTTAGGCCGAGGGGAATCGTCTTGCTCTTGGATCACCAATGAGGGAAGCACACGTGAGACTTCGTCTGTTAAAAGCCCTAAGGTTAATTCACTCGTAGTTTATCTTTTCGTGTAAACACAATATGAATGTGCGGTGAAATACCTTTGACGGCAGATGAAATTTCCTTCTGGTAACGACTGGACATTGACTAAAAAAAAAAACAGAAGAAAAAAAAGATTCAGTTTCGGGTTTCACGCAGTGCTGACCAATTCTTCAGCAGCGTTTCTCATAATTGGGTTTCCTCAATTTAAGCTTGGTAAAATAAGGAAATTCCTTTATTAATTAAAAAAGGAAAAACGACCCGAGTCATAAATGGACTCATTGTGTACACCCTGGCCAGCTTTATGATTCACGGGCCCCCCCTCAGGAGCGGATACCTTTTCGATCAGAAAGTGGAGCTGTTGCGTGACCTGCCAGCAGGGGTCGTCCTTTCCCTCCGCCGTGTTCAGTTCCTGAGCCTTTATCGTTCTCAGGTTGGCCCGCATCAAACACGACACGCTGCTCTTTGAGAAGGTTTCTTTCATCTGTAAATAAATAAAAGGATGTTTTCGGCACTTGTGATTTTATGAAGAATGTGGCCAACGGCTAAATGTTCAGCTCGGTGACCGAACGAAAACCTTTTTTTTTTTTTTTTTTGCACGACTTAGCCTATTGTTTTATAAAAAGCAAACATGACATGCGTGTGCTTATTTTTATTTAAATCAAATGTAAGTCCATGTCAGTCAACATATCATATAACACTTGTTTTAGGGTTAGCGTTTGTAAGCATAAAAAGCCCCAAAAAAATATATGAAGATACTTTAATGTGATTTTAATGATCTTTTTATAAAATGCAAAGTCGTCATATTCAATTGACTTTCGTTATTGTACGGTTGATTATATTTGCATTCACAAATCGCAAAAATACATTGCATGTTTACAAAATGTATTTACTAACTATTAATATTAAAATCGTATTTTTGCTTGCATACAATGCAGAATACATATACATTTTTATAGATGCGTGCTTTTATTAAATGATAAATGCTTAAATCGTGTCCTTAAGTTCTTTGCATACACAAAATGCAAATACATGCAATTATCATCTATCGATTCTATAATTTGATAAAAATTATACAATCATTTCTATGGATACAGAGCGCAAATTAAAGACACCCTGTGCTTGTTTTCAATGTATTACACAATAACAATGATAGAAAGTTATATTTTGCATACACAAAATGCTGACTTCTTGTGCAAAAAAAAAAAAACCTAACTTTTTTTAATAACCGTGCATTGCCATTGATTGTATTCTGCTGTTGCTTAACTTGTACTTCAGGCTCCGCTGAGCGACCTGTTGGCAGCTGTCCACTAAACAAAATGCAGGCAGAAACCCCAACAAACGAACCGTGAAACTCTCTCAAACCAAACTCATTCGCTCAACAGTCTTCCATTTGCCGCATTTCCAGTGTCGCAATCTGCAAAGGCGTTCGGGCAAACTTTGCACAAGTTCTGAGGTAACATGCATGAAAACGCTCAAGTTAAACGACCCTTACCGTCGATAAGACGTTGCTGAAATATATGAACGTTACGGCCACTGCTATAGTTTGCAGGAGAATTGCAGCCAGCAGCAGAAGTCCGATATATTGCATGGTGTGTGAGCTTGTCATGCTGACCATCGCGTGTGTTACTGCAGCTCGAGACAAAAGCTGGGGCAGAATTCCTTCTCTCTACATATGAAAAAACATGGAGGCGGGGCAGCGCTTGACTATCAAGGAAACGAAGCGCAGGTTTTGCTTCTCTGTAAAGATAAGTATGTAAAGCCTCTTTCGTTTTGGATTTTCTGATCATTGCGATCATAATGTGCGAGAATTAAGAAAATAGACACCCTTCGTCTCATAAGATCGTGCTGGGAAATCTAGTTTCAAGTCATATTCATCTCAAAATTGAATTCTTTTTTCCAACTCTCAAGGTCTTTCCTAACCCCTTGGGGTTTTCTTATTCCTTGCAACACCAATGGAGATGTTTGACGGAATGACGCTTTTATTGTGTTTCGGAAAAGAAACAGTTGAAGTGAACAGTCTCAGTTCCATTGAAGACATATGGATGTAAAACGACATGAGGCTGAGGAGATAAAAATTTCCATTTTGAGTATATTTCCTTTAACTCTATAGAGCCTACTTCATGAATGTCTAAGGACCTTTAATCATAAGCGCCATAAACCTTTCTAAAGCATATGTATGCTCTCATCTGATTGATAGTTCATTATCTTTTTAAGTTAACTGTTATTGTAATTCTAAAGATCCTCGTTCATGTTTAGGTGGCATCACGTCTTTGTGGTTTAAAATCTGATGATAAAGTACGCGTTTAAATATATCATTGTTTTTTAGATCAAATTTGATACATCAGATTTTTGAGAAATTAATTTGTACATCTCTCAGTCATCATTGTACTGAATTGAATTGTGTTTATGCCCATCAATATTAAAAATACAGAGATTTGAAGAGCTTTGTGTGTGTGTGTGTGTGTGTGTGTGTGTGGACTGTATTACTTTCTATCTTGTGTAGAGCTGATTAGCTGGACCAAGTTTGTTATTAGTTGGTTTAAACTGTAAGAACTTGAATTCATGACCAACTTGCATCAGCATCTAAAACCATCTACCATGTTCCAAAGCACTAGCTTAAGGCGGATTTAAAATAATTTACACTTTTATTTAAATGAATTGATTTTCATTGAGGAACATGACTGATTTTAATTCTGATTCATGTATTGTTCCATTGTAATGCTGCGTTGTTCTTGTTCGAGAAAACATGACCATTTCTGACTGTATTTGATTTCTAACATGTGGTTGCAATCTGGTCCCATTTACAAAGTCTAGGGGGTATTCCATGTATTGTGCTACTCAGGGGCTGGCCAGTTCTTGCCATCTGATTTAAAGAGCTATTCTGTTACTCCCATCAACTTCAGCTGACAGGTTTTGGTGGGCCCCTTTAAAAAAAAAAAAGTCAAAAAGGTACAACTACATTTTCTTTATGTTATCCAACCATGTCTAACTCTTACATATGCTATATATAGTTTTCACATGACAAGCTGATTTGCTCATGCCATTCCAGGTGCTTCATAACACCAAGAGCCTTCCAGTTCCAAGCCAATGGACAAATTTTCCAAAGAACATGCACGTTATACAACTCCCAAAATGTTTAATTAAAAACAGTGCTGCTTTTGTTCCATCCATGAGTATGATTATTAAGTTTAAAGACATAATAAATATGAATAACACTCTTTAAAAAAGCACTTCTCTTTCCAGCAGACCATATTTACTCGTTAACCTGGAGGTGCTTACATGTTCTCTCACATTACCGTTTATAGAAGCTTTTAAAATGACTCCCAATGTAAGTTCACCGCGGAGCGGGAAGCTCTGTCCTACTCCGCAAACGTCAGCAAAGTTACCCAATATTGCTTTTTTTCATAGACTTGTTTGTGCCAGATGTGTCACGCTGAGATTAGATCAGCTTCTATAATCAACAGCAGATGAACGGAGGTGACCAAACAGGCTTCGGCAATCTCCTGGGACAATGACTGTGACTTCCTCCTAAAAAGTAAAGCTCAGCAGAAAATGGAGGGTGTTCTTCATTATTAAGGATCAGCAGTTCTCTTTTATAGGGTTATTGTGAAGAACCAGTCTGATTGGCAATACAGTCAAACAATGCTTGTGGTAATCGTTTACATTGATTCACAATTCCGAAGCCAAAGCAAGAGATTACAAAGCTAAACAAAATTTCCCTGCAAGTAGAACAATGGAAATACTGGTACGAACCTCGTTCTTAATTCAAATATTTCTTTTTGTTTCCACACCCATTCTCTTTCTTTCTTTCTTTCACTCTATCTCTGTCAGCCAGCTGCGTTCGACCGCGGTCTCTGAAGGCCACGGTGTTGACATGTCCTGCTCTGAATCGCAGGCAACCTAAACAATGCAATGAGCAGCACTGTGGATCTGAACGTATCTGGCACAGACACGGTGGAAGGGAGGAGGAGGAACACAAAGAAGGAGAAAAAAGAAACACAACGGCAGGCGACCAGTGGACGGGCCGGAAACTTGGGATTTTCCAGCAGAAGCGAATGCAAAGTGTAGATTTGGCGGGGTTTGTTTTAGCTGACGCCAGGAAAAGCTGCAGCCAAAGAGTGACAAACTCATCGCTTATGGTGACCCTGCCACATTCATACATCAGCAGAAAGATCTGAGGATCTATTTTATGAGTGTGTGGGTGGTGTTTGTGTGGGAGGTAGTGGAGGGAGATTCTTCTGCACATGAAACACGACTGTAGTCTGGCGCCATGATTGACCGATGTCCTGCACCAGAGAGAAAATCCTCCCCCACTGACTCCCTTTTTCTTGGAGCTGAAAGTTTAAGCAACTCCTGAACGCACAGGAACACTCTCTAATCGTAAACTATCACAATTTCAAAAGGAGAAAAATCCAAGACTATATCTCGGGAGCTTAAGTCATTAATCGTTTCACTTTAGTCAGTAAGGACCATCTAACAACGGCTAAGAAACTACACTGCAACATTCTGGCAAACATTAGCAAACGTATAACAGCGTCCTGGAAAAAAACCCATACCAACAGCATGGTCACGGTTTAGAATTCATAGCAACCACATTGCAAAGCCCTAGCAACCACCCAGAACACATTGCAATGCCCTGGCAACACAGACCAACACCCTAACAACTTCACAGAGCACCCACCAACACCTCAACATATAAAAACACCCCAACAACCTCCCAGAACACACAACAGCACCCTGACAACTTCTCAGAACACCCACCAACACCTCAACATATAAAAACACCCTGACAACCACCCAGAACACAGATTAGCATCCTGACAACTTCTCAGAACACCCACCAACACCCCGACAACCACTCAGAACACAGATTAACACCCTGACAACTTCTCAGAACACACACCAACACCTCAACATATAAAAACACCCCGACAACCACTCAGAACACAGACCAACACCCTGAACAACCTCTCAGAACACGCACCAACACCTCGACAACCTCTCAGAACACATAACAACACCTCGACAACCTCTCAGAACACCCAACAGCACCCTGACAACCTTTCAAAACACATAACGGCACCCCGACAACCTCTCAGAATACACAACAATGCCCTTGTAACCTCTCACAACATTAGCAAGCAGTGTTTGCACAGGAAAGCCCCGCTCAAGGTTCTAAATGTAATTCCAAACACAAAGCCTCAGGGCTGTTTTATATCAGCCCCTCAGTTCAGTACAGTTATATAGAGCTGAACTGTGATATCATTGTGTTACTACGCACTTTTCCAAACTGATAGCAAGCTAAAGTGAGAACTAACAATAGGACTTCAGGGCTGCTTTTCCCTCCTAAGGAATACTGCAGGGGCCGTAAAGACTTGACAGAGCGCTGATGAATGTGTGATCATATCCGTGGCGAAGAACATGGGGGGTTTCACAGAGAGTTACAGGGCCTTGATTCAATGCTCCATTGCACTTGGGGAATCAGGAATTTGGCTCGTGAAAAGACCCCCAATTTTGGGGGGCCCCACTTTATCGTCTGAAAAAAAAGCTGTTAGTGTCAAATGCTCAAAAATGGAAAGCAGAGCAAGAGGAAATGAAGAAGGGGTGAAAGAGTAAAATCGTTTGTTGGAGTTATAAAGTCATGGAGGGGCTAAAATCATATTCTGACATGCCTAAGCCATGCAATTAAAGTGCCAAGAGACTTAAAGGCCAGGATACAAGGGCGTATTGTGCTTCTCAGTGACATCACTCCTGAGTAAGATGGAAGGGAGACAGGGAGATTCCCAGTTTTCCCTCTGGGGTGAAAAAGGCCATGGTTGATGTTGATTGCCACGTCGCCATGTGGGAGGATTGTACCGAGGACCGGCCTGCCCTCGCTCCATCCATAGCCATCAGAGCTGAAACGAATGCATGCTATATATATATTTATTTAGGTTTTCAAATAGACATGCACTTCAGGTCAGAGATCGCTGAGAAAGTCTGTCTCGAACCCGCTAAGGAGGAGATTTCCTCAGCAGATTTATGAAGATGAAAATGTGAAGGCTTGGAGGGGTGTTGTATGCTTTTAGACTTGGCAGTATTTCTCTATTAAGAAGCTGTGAAGGCCAAATGGTCATTCTTGGGTGGGGTGTGATAGATGAGCTAAACTCTGTGAGCAAACGCACAAGCCAACATGTCATGTACAGAAAAGTACATGAAACAGACTCAGATGTTCATCAGAAAGTGTTGTCTAAACAAGGTTGACCACTCTGTGATGTACATGATGTACTGTGGACGAACTAATATCCTTGGGTTTAGCTAGAGTTAATCTAATGAAATACATTTCAACATTACTGAAGTACTATCAAAGAATAGATAAAAACATGTCAGTATTCACAATTTACAATTGTTTACCATTTTTTGTATTAATTATGATTATTATTTTGCTTTTTTTTATTGAACCATCTCTTTAATTATAAAAGGTAAATGTACTGTTTTAGAGAAAATTATGCTCCTCAAAACTAAAAAAGCATTAGAAAGAGTGGGACAAAGGATAGGACAATTATGGGATAAAAAGTCATAATAATAACATAAACATAATTTTCCAACATAAATTGTCCAAAGTGACACAAAAGACAATAAATATGACAAAAAGTCATGGTTATATGCAAAAAGTCGTAATTATGACAAAGTATATCATAAATTATATGTCATATGTCATATTTATGACCTTTTAACCTTCATTAAAATTATGACAGACCTCACAAATTCAATAATGAGACAATTTGTTTATTCATGACACATTTTGTTTATTCATGTACATTTATTCTCAGAATTGTTTGTCATAATCGGGTTTAATAATCGTTTTGATTCTATGACAATGGTGACATCCACACCGCAACTGTTGCAATAATGACAGAAGGATATTTTTCCAGCTGATGAATGATAATAACATCTAAATCCGCTGTGTCGGACAACATGGCATATGATAAACAGAATCTTACTGTGCGTTGGTGTGGAGGCTTATATAGATGTTTTTATAGTTCTCATTATCATTCTTTTTAGTGTGAACAGGTCTTTATGGTGGTTTTTGAATCAGTTCACAAATCACACTAAATGATTCATTTGCGAATTAGCCTGGGCAGAGTTTCCTAAAAGCACTGTAAGCCAAGTAGATTGTAGAGACCATTTGGTGCCAATTAGGCTTATGATACTTTTGGGAAAAGCAGCCCAGGCCAATTTGCAAACAAATTGTTCGCTGTGAATTGTGAACCAATTTAACAGTTTCATCGTGAAGAATCATTTAAAGAGAATGATTTTTATATGAATCGTCCATCGTTATTGCTTCTTGGAATGCGTCTTCAGTAAATTAGTGAGGAGCGACATAAAATATTCATTGTGATTGTTCACACTGTATTTGTTACAACTGAACAGAATTCACTTCCAAAACAGTTAAATGTGCGTTTTTTTGACTCTGCTAAAGCATAAAAAGCAGATATTTAAGAAACATGCTTAAGTTAACATACTTGTTTATCTGAAAAACAATGTAAGTTATTCTCCTTTAAAATGATGCATTCTGGCCCGGAATATCAGCCTATGTTTTTATTTGTTAAACCCGCCCACTGACAGTTTACCCAATTGGATTTCGGCACCCTGGCTTACTAGTTGGCGGAAAACACTGGATATTTTCATGACATTGTCATGTGAACTCTTTTCTGTTGGTGTCGTCAATCTGGCAACCTGCCTGTGCGTCAAGTCTGAAAAGGAGGTGTCCGCCGAAAACAATTTTAGAATATGGACTGCAATATGAAAACAAGAATGAAAACATCCTGCAAAGTTTTAAACTGCGCCGTGTATAAAGTTATTGTCTCAACAAAAAAAAAAATCGATTCTGAATCATGTCACTTTTAAAACGAGTTCCAAACCGCTTTATGTTGACGTCAAAAATGAAACATTAGCATATTGACCACCCAGCTTTTTTGCAGTTTGTCCTAATGAAATGTAAATCCTTGCATGCATGTCAATCTGTAATCTGTTTAGGACTTTCAAAGCCAAAATATGCACCTTTCATAACCCATATTAGGGGCACTTCAGTGTTGCCAAGTCCATGCTTTTCCCACTGAATTGAGCTACTTTGACGCTCTTTCTGTGTGAGTTTTTATCCTCAGGTTTAAGCGACACCTATAAGCTATATATTTAGCCCCTTGAAATCGATTTTTACAAAAGAAACCCCACGAAAAACATGGATTTTATCCTACCGGTTCACAATTTTTCCGGGAATAACCCCTGAAAAGCGATTGGGCTGATTTTGGGCTAGTTTTGAATAAAAATTGTGCAGATTTTGTTGAAAAAACCTGGCATGCTCGGGGCACTTTAACATCATTTTGAATCACCAATCGCTTGAGTGTCTAGCTGTCATCAGCTCAGGGATATTGCAGTAATAGCTTTGACAATGAACTGCTTTACAGGAAAACGGGAGGCCTGGCTTCGTGCAAGCAACTACCCTTAAATTCAGGAAGCAATGAACAATGTGAAAGATAACATTCCTCCAAGCGCTAGGTATGTGAACTACTCGGGTCTTGTTTTCCTTTGAAATAATCACGCAGCTTTCTCCCCGATTAATCATTGACTACTTGTATTACAGCGTGCCATAATAATCTACAGGGGATTTGAGACGTTGGCATGAAAAACTCTTCCTGAAGGCGAATTATGCAAAGTTTTGAAAATGCGTATCAGGTTATGTAGCTGCTGGGAACAGGAACTGCCTCGCGCTTTGCCATCTAGCTTCTTGAGATCAAGTTTGGCCGTGTGACATGACCTGTCACACTCTTGAGTAGGTTCACATAAAAACATCTCAGCTTTTTTCGGTTTCTCTGTCAAACGATAACAGGTTATTCCAGTCAGCAGGATAATCTCGGTTGGGCCTGTAGGCTAACGCTGCCTCTGTTTACTTAAAAGAGTTAGCGATTCACCCTTCTGTCACAGTCACATACGAAAAGCAAAAACAGAGCTAACTTCTTAAAGACTCTTCAAACTCTTAAAGTTAACAAACTCTTAAATCAAATAAGAGGTTTTCATAAACGTGCCAGAGAAAGAGCCAATTTTGTTTCAAGTTCTTGTGAGTTCATTTGTTTTGTATTTTGCGATTCTAGCGAAAAAGACACACCCAGGTATGTTTATAGCTTAGACGCTGTCAGTATAATCATTATAATTATGATGAGTATCGTTTCAATACGTAATCAATACAGCATTGGGTGCAAGGTATACGTTTGTCAGTTTGCTGCTGGGAATCGATCTTATCACAACACATTTTAACTTGACATTCTGAAATGTTATAAACAAATATATATGAAAAGTATATACAAATATTGAAAAAAACTATATATCAAAATTGAGATTAAAAAAATTGTAATGACAAAATTTGACTCTATTACTCTTAAAAAAAATGACTCTTAATTGTAATATTTTTAGGTTTTTTTTAATTTTTTAATTTTAATTTTTTAATGTATAATTATGTCTGTCATAACAGTTTTTTATGTTGGAAATAGGCTGTCACAGAATAGCTCAGTTAATTTTTTTTTTTACAGCAGACAATGTGTATATATAACATTTTATATAAATCTATTAAAAAAAATAATTGCGCTGAGAAAATTAAAATGACATTAATAAAATGACTGGATATGGCTCGGCTAAGTTTAGTGTTAATTTTATAAAACAATTAAATATATACAATACAAATAATAAAAACGATTGAGTATTAAAAAAATCAGAAATTGTTGAAATATAGTAATATATTAAGAAAAGGAATGTGCAGTGCTGGAGAACGGTGACATCTTTCAAAAAAGCAAGTCATTGTCGGTGGTTTATTTTGTAACCAACAACTCAAATAATCAAGACGGTTCCCAAACAATTGTTATATTTTAACACAGCATCAAAAGAAACATGATCACGACCTTCGCTGACTCACATACTCATCATACCTGAAAGAACACAGTGGTATCATTTAAAAACTGGCGTGCAGAGTGCTTAGAAAACAATAAGAGCTAGAAAACAGGACGTGAATGTGGGTGCATTACAAAGATCATCCGTTAAAAAAGTCAGTTGTCTTTTTATGTATTTCCCTGAGAATAACGATAGTGTCTGTAAAACATCAAGAGAAACTGATTATTGTCCCCACACTCCCAATTTAAAAAAAAAGAAGCAAAGATGCAGCAATAGCGAAGATCTCACAGGTGAGAAAAACAGCGAGAGCCGCATTCCGTCGAGCTTATCTGCTCCCCCCGGCGTTTCCCATGCGCTAACAGTGACGGATAGCTTCCCTCAAATACTCCCTTCCAGCTCGTGTTTCATTAAACCACCACTCCGCTAGGTTTTTAGGAAATTCCCTTTTGTCAAAACTGCTGACTGCCAGCAGCAAAGAAACTGCCAAAGAAGTTGCAATTCCCAGACAAGAGCTCAAACATTTTCCCAGTAGTGTTGTATTTTAACAGACGTAAGTTATATGTAAACATGATCATACGCTTTGAGAAAAGATTTTATGGCACAAACATATTTCTATGAACATGTGCTATCCATCTAAAATTATATCTGTCCCTGAAAGCTCCGTCATGCCAAAAGTATATATATCACTAATTTCCCTATCCATCCTATTTTTTTAATGTATTAATATTATTAATTGCTCTTGCTTTTTGTAAAAGTAAATAATGCACACACACACACACTGGAAACTATTGGAAAATTTGGAATCTGAGTGCAAAAAAAATTGAGAAAATAATTTTTTATACTGCATGTTATTTGTTTTGCCTATTATAACCCAAACATTCAACTAGTTCCAGTGAAGAAAGTGCATTTGGGTTCGTTTGATTGAGAATAATTAGAATGCACAATGAAAAGCATAATTTTGAAAAACTTGGTTTTTGCACATTAACTCTTCATATATAGACCGAGCTGAGTCTTTAGAGATTCTCCTTCAGCCAATGGATGTAGTTCCCAAGACTTCGCTTTCCTACAGAAAAAGCAAAGGGTCCAAAAGCGAAACTGAGGCATCCATGGAAACCATCTTCAACGTGATCAACGGTGACGTCCACTCCGGCCTCTTCCAGTCTCGTGGCGTACATGAGTCCGTCGTCTCTCAGCACGTCATGCTCACAGGTCATGATGTAAGCGGGCGGCACGGCCTTCAGCACTTTAGTATCAGCTAGTAGAGGCGCCGCTCTCACATCCAGCAGGCCTGGCAGCTTCTCCAGCAGCTCTGGGTCACCGTGAAGCGGAACCACGGGTTTATAGTTCTTCTGGAAGGCCACCGGAAGAAGCTTGGTCCAGTCTGTCTTGGCTTTGGCCGCTGCTACCTCCTGACCCTGATCCAGAGCTGTGTGGTTGTTGGCCAGCAAAGCAGGAACAAGTTTCTGCTCACCGTTTAGGTACTCCAGCCAAACGCGAGCAATCATTGGTCTGTATAGAATGGGAATGTCGGCGTTCTGCTGGTAGGAGGGAGTGTTGAAGTCCAGGGCCTGAAGCGCAGGGTAGACCAGGGCCTGGATTTTGAACTTAATAGGAATGCTACTGTCTAAAGCCACCTTTGAGAACAGAGACAGAGAATTTGCCTTTTACTATGAATACCTTTAATAACACTAGTAAACAAAACATATTTAACAATATTTAGGTGTTTTATTTATATATATATATATATATATATATATATATATATATATATATATATATATATAAAAATATATATATATATATATATATAAAAATGATTTAATTTAGTTTAATGGTAATTAATTTAGATTTTCTAAAAAAAAAAAAATTTCTCAATAGTTTTCTCATTTATGACTGTGATGATGACATATCATGATGAAGTGTAAAATTATTAAGCATTCTAACAATATAAACATTTTAGGCTATTTTACTTCCATAATCTGTATTCTTTAACATATTTGAAAAGAAAGTATCCAAAAATACACATTTTTTTATTTATAGGTTATCAGTTTGCATCTGTAGACTTTTGCAATATACAAAAGGCTTTTTCTCAAAATGATTTTTTCCCCCTAAACCGAGCCAGAAATCTCCTTTTTAGTCACTTTTACAAGCACCAGTTTTTAGGGGTTTACAAAACAAATCATATATATATCATATATCACTCACTTACTCTGAAATTAAAAAAATAAACAATTTTAAACCTGGCTTTATGCAACATTCAGTTTTCAGTTCTGAATATATATGCAAATCAGTATATCAATCAATCAATCATTTTTATTTATATAGCATATATATATATATATGTATATACATATATATATATATATATATATATATATATATATATATATATATATATATATATATATATATATATATATATATATAATTAGATCATGGTATCATTTGCATATTTAAGCATACTTAATAAAAAAAGCAACAGTG
This sequence comes from Puntigrus tetrazona, assembly GCF_018831695.1. Lineage (NCBI taxonomy): Eukaryota > Metazoa > Chordata > Actinopteri > Cypriniformes > Cyprinidae > Puntigrus > Puntigrus tetrazona. The sequence continues at coordinate 20,332,041 of NC_056722.1, read as the reverse complement.
TTAATGTACTTTTAATAATCAACTGGGGAAGTATGGTTATATTTATTAGTTATAGCCTTGATCTCTTGTCTTAATGAGAAACCAGTTTTAAATGATGAGAGTTTGAGGTGATTTCTCAGACCTGTTGTGCCACAGCAGCGGCCAGGTTTCCTCCGGCGCTATCACCTGACACAGCCACTCTTTTAGGGTCTATAGAGTACAGACTCAACACCTCTGCTGTCAGGATGTGTTTTGAGGCCTGAAAAACATCATTATACTGATCTGGGAAACGTGCCTCCGGTGCCAACCTGTACCTGAACACACGATTAAAACAAAATAAAGTAAATAACCCCTTTAATCATACAAAGACCACAAGCAAGATCCAGAACTTACTCTACAGATATCACGACTGCATTCAGCTCTTCAGCCATAGTGATGCACTGAAGGTAATATGGTTTCATCTCTATAAACACAGAGAGAGCAATTAAAAAGGTTGAAATGTATTATTATTAGTAAAATATCTGAAAATAGTTTCGTTTCTTGAGCACACGAGGGCGCTTCGAGACTGCAGCTGCAGAGCAAACCTCATTCTCTCTCCCAGTGGTGCACAACTTCTAACGCGCTCCACGAAACCCTTCATTAGCATAAAATCATATGCGTTTTTATGTGTAAAACAGAAACTATCATCTACTTGTACTGCCAAATGTCCATCCTCCTCCATGGAGATAGACCACGCCCCTTTTGAAGCTCTGCTCCTGTCCTGAAACAGTTGACTCAAACACTAGAGCTTCCACTCCTCCGAAAGACGCTTCAGTGACTCGGACGCTGTTGCTGGACTCGATAGTTTTAGTATCCACCCAAGTCGAAGTGTATTTAACTAAACCCAACGGAGAAGTCAGTCCAAGGTCATGAGCTACAAAACTCTGAGAGAAAAACAAATAGTTGTTTCTGTCAGCATCTCTCTTTAGCAAATCCATAAATCGGCTCTTTAGTGAATTATGTATCAATTTTATAGCGTTTATTTAAAAAAAAATAAATGCATCGATGAAGTCAATGCAAAATCTTACCAACTTCATCGTACCACGTATATATGCATCCGTGAGCATGAGTTTCCATGGCTCTGATATAGTGCTGGGCAGAGGCAGATAAATATAATAAGCGGCTCCTATTGTCAGTAAAATCGTCCCGATCAAAACGGGCCGCATTATTAATTATGTTAAAAGAGTATAAAATAAACCGCAGCAAAAAGTGTCAGTGTTCATAAAGAGTGACTGTATGTATGACACTTGACCTGATTACTCATGCTAGAAATTATGAAATCACGGCAGATGTTTTATGTTAAAAGTCCTCTTGTCCACCCTAAAGGAGCTGTTTCCCTTTGCAGTTTTTATTAATGATTTTATCTGTCAATAGCTTTACATTTATTGCCTCCCATTTCCCAGATCAGTTAAGTACACATAACTAGTAGTAATCTTTACTAGTAATTACGATTTTTATTTTATTTTATGTTTTTGTGTTATTTGATAATTTTAAATGACACAAAAGCATAAAAATAAAGTATAATTTTAATTTGTGATTATTATTTAATAATTTTTTTTATTACTGCTATTGTTTTTCTTCTGGATTCGTCGTGGACGCACTTTTATTGTGAAAAATCGCCAAGCTCTGTTGGTTGCACTGTACCTCACCTTTACATCGAAGATAAAAGTTTGCACTATCAGCTGTTAATAATTATGCAATATTTATGTTTTCATTATAAATTTCATTCAAGCTATTTCAAACTTCTAAAAATGAGCAAGCAGACCAGACGTCTGATTCCTCTCTTCATTATCATGATTTATGATTTTGGAGTATCCTACATATTCATAGACATTATAACAACAAATATTACATTTAACACATTTTACATCCATGTTGATAATATTGTGTAATTCTAAAATGTACAGGCAGCATAAACAGTCCCAATCAGGTACAGTACGGCCTGAGGATATGGAATTAATTTTGTGAACAAAGCACTTTTTTTTTATTATTGTAAACCTGTCCATGACTATTAGACGAATTGTTTCAAATACACACTTGTATGCTGAATAAAATGTATGATTATTATAATTTATTTCCATAATACACATGTAATACTTTTACTTTCCCAGATGCCGTTTCCCAGATTCTGCTCTGAAAATCAGAGATACAGTAAAGGTTTTCTTCCCCAAAGAAATAAAAGCATGTATCAGAACGTATCAGTCAGTAAGAAATGAGTCTACTCCTTGAGACCTGGTGATGCACATCTGTGCAGACGTCACGCCTAGACGCAGCTGCACAAAACTAGGACAGAGAGCAACAATTGCATGCTGTGTGTGCGCAGGAATAAAAATGTATACCGCTGCAAGTCATAAGTCTGAAAGACATGAACTGTCTTGTCTTCCCTAATTAACTGAGAAATATGAGAACTACTGTAACTAGTGTCTTGTTTTACTTGTATGGGCTTGCTTTGAGACTTATTACTGTGTATATATATATAGGGGTGGCACGATACACTGATATGTCACAGTTCGTTATGATTTTGGGGGAAACACAACAGGAAAAAAACATGAATATGATCAGCTTCTTTTCATTTATTTTGAACAGACATTAGTACAAAAAATTCAACTAGTTGTGAAAGTACGCAATATTATATTGCACTGCATATATAATGTTATATATAATCTGCACATACACACAAGGACCAAATTGTTAAAATATATTTGATTTAGTTCAGTTCACAGATAAACAACGGGAAAAACAGTGCTACATGTAATGTGGCCTATATATGCTGAGTTTCTGTTCATTTTTGCTTCATTTGTTTACAGAAAGGAAACTCAAATGGCAAAGGTGACCTTTATACAGTGATGCATTATTATTAAGACCATAAGATTCTGCTGGTAAGAAAGCAGCTAAAGTGATCGCATCGGTGCACACACGTACACACACACACACACAAACATACACTTCACTTCCTGCATTGCTAACTTGTTTGCGCAGTTGCTACCGCTGGAATGCTACTGAAGTATAATTAAAGCCTTTAATTTACATAAGACATAATATTTCAGCATTCAGATCGTTACATTGAAAATATTATGGAATATTTGGGCTTCATTTCACAAACAGTTGAGTGCATAAGTCTTATAGTAAGTCTATGTGAGAGCCGCTTTCAGAATCAGAAACTGGTCACTGTCTAGGGGGCTTTGTTTGACTGTTACTGTCTAACTGGTCATTATTAATACTATATATGGGTAGTTGACAAATAAACTGTGTCCTATGGTGCGACAAAAAGTTCAGGGAAAAAGACTAAATACACAAATAACATGAGAAAAGTGTATCGTCATTGTTAGAGTTACAAATAACAAGAAAGAGGTTTATCTTAAATGTTAGAGTATTTTTTCCTTTTTTTTCTTTCATTTCTGCTGTCACACCATAGGACACATTTACAAGTCAACTACTCATTTTTCAATAGACACTGTCTATTTTTGGTCACTCTCTGCAGATTAATAGAAAAAATAAATTCCAGCTGGTCATTTGTAAAACTTTTATAAATCTTCATTTTCATAGTTTTCTTTATATCTTATGTTTTATAATACAAATTGTCAATTTGTTTCGGTCACCCTCACAGATTTGTATAGTCGTCATCGCATAAAAAAATCAACAACATTAAATAATTAATAATTTCCAAGATACTTAAGAATTAGTAGAGATGTACTCACTTTCAAAAAACCCATTTCTTTAATCTGGATTATCCTGCATTATATGGTATTACCTGAACTATACACCCACTGCTGCTAAAACAATTGTGTATTGTTACTAGTCTTGGGCTATTGAAACTATTTATTTTCTTTTTTCTTAAAAATAAAAACACAGCCTGCACCTTGTTTGTGAAAATGGCGTAATATTACCTAATTTGTTGACACCCAAGATAAAAAAATGTTTGTTTTGCAAAATAAAAATAGAAAATTATATATACACGCACACACTGTATATATACATATATATACACTGTGTCAGGCGCTATCACCTGACACAGCCACTCTTTTCTGGTCTATAGAGTATAGACTCAACACCTCTGCTGTCAGGATGTGTTTTGAGGCCTGAACTGCTTCATTATACTGATCTGGGAAACGTGCCTCCGGGGCCAATCTGTACCTGAACATACAAATTATAAAAATGACAGCTGGTAATTAATGTAATTAAAGCTCTTAAGGGATGTAGCAATAAAATTATACAGTAGACATTGCTTACTCAATTGATATTACAACGGCATCCAACTACATTTAGCACTGTTAAAAAAGTATATTAAAACAGTGAATTAAAATAACATTAATAAAATGACTGGATAGCATGGCTCAGCTAAGTCTAGTGCTAATTTCATGAAACATAATTAAATATGCATAATACAAATAATACAAATGATTAAATATAAAAACCTAACAAAAACATTTTTAGATAATATATTACTATATTCCAACAATTTGGAGATAATTCATGTAGATATAATATAAAAAATATAAAATATAAATATAAAGCCTAACAAGAAATTTTTTTGAAATGACATTGTGGAAATACAGTAATATATTAAAATAATTAATGTGGGTAGTACAGCTGGTCTTTGACATAATTAGCAAGAAATGTTCATATTGTTCAAATTACAATCCCTGACGTTTTTTGGGAAAGCAGAAATGTTTTTTCCATGTGCAATACTGGAGAACGGTGACATCTTTCAAAAAAGCAAGTCATTGTCGGTGGTTTATTTTGTAGCCAACAACTCAAATAATCAAGACGGTTCCCAAACAATTGTTATATTTTAACACAGCATCAAAAGAAACATGATCACGACCTTCGCTGACTCACATACTCATCATACCTGAAAGAACACAGTGGTATCATTTGAAAACTGGCGTGCAGCGTGCTTAGAAAACAATAAGAGCTAGAAAACAGGACGTGAATGTGGGTGCATTACAAAGATCATCCGTTAAAAAAGTCAGTTCTCTTTTTATGTATTTCCCTGAGAATAACGATAGTGTCTGTAAAACATCAAGAGAAATTGATTATTGTCCCCACACTCCCAATTAAAAAAAAAAGCAAGATGCAGTAATAGCGAAACACCTCACAGATGAGATAAACACATTCCGCTGAGCTTATCTGCTCCCCGAGGCTGTTACAGAAGAGGTTCCCATACCGCTTCATCATCAGCCAGATTCATCCCCCGAATTCTAACCACTCCCTCAAGAACTCCATTTCCCATAGTCCCATAGTTTTCCTGGCTTGTTATTTGGAATTTTACTATCTATTACTTATTGTTTGCTGCCTGCCCCGACCCTGCTTGTTCTAGTTCTTGTCGATTCTTGAAGTACAGCGATCAAGTTTGCACAGCCAGTGCATTGAGCCTAATGTCTCTACTGTAAACTTATCAAGGCATCTGTTTGGGGGAGCTGAGCGTGACGTGTTTATGGGAGAAGTGCAGGCTACGGCTGATTACACAACCCAGGGGGCGCTGGTGTCTTTGGGTCATGCGTTGGCCAGTACTGTGGTGCCCCAGTGTCATCTATGGTAAACCTGCCTGAACAAAATCAAAATGCCTTTCTTAATGCTCTGATCTCTCCCTCAGGTCTCTTCGAGGATGGTCTCAGTGCAAAACGTTTTGCTGTCACTAACCTCACAGTTCGGCCAGGGGCCGATAGGGGAATTAGATGTGTTGACCTGTCAGCCATGGGTTCTTCGTTCACTTGATGGGGGTTTGTTGGCTGCAGTTCCTTGCCAGACACACTAGGGGCATGGTGGAGTCATGGGCCCTGTTTAAGTGAGTGGCTGTGGTGGACATCTGCGCCGCTAGCTGGGCATCAACACACACGTTTTTCCGTTTCCACAGACTGGATGTCACTGCGGTGACTATGTCCCGTAGTCACGTATTGTACCGAGTGAGTGGACTGAATGGGAATGTTGTGTTATGCATATAACTACTGTTCCCAAGAGGAGGAAAATAAGGTTCTGTGCCCCACACAGTCGGGGGCTGCGTGAAGAGCTGGACTGAACAAAGGGGTAGCCCCACCCACATCGTCATGCATCACTGGCCTTTTAGGCATGATTATAGGTGTCTTCAGCAGATGGTGCAAGAGTGTGATATCTCATAGTCATGTGTACCTCGTTTCCTTCTGGGAACAGTAGTTATATGTTAGGTTTTTATGATGTTTCATGTTTTAGTTAGCTAGTATTTTTTACCTCTTATTTACGTAATCACAGTAACCCATATGAACCCAAAGTAAATGCAGTTTGATTGAGAATAATTGGAATGCACAATGAAAAACAATATTATTTAGAAAACCTTTAAAAAGTTATCTGCTTTTGCAAATTAACTCTTATAGAGTCTTTAGAGGTTCTCCTTCAGCCAATGGATGTAGTTCCCAAGACTTCGCTTTCCTACAGAAAAAGCAAAGGGTCCAAAAGCGAAACCGAGGCATCCATGGAAACCATCTTCAACGTGATCAACGGTGACGTCCACTCCGGCCTCTTCCAGTCTCGTGGCGTACATGAGTCCGTCGTCTCTCAGCACGTCATGCTCACAGGTCATGATGTAAGCGGGCGGCACGGCCTTCAGCACTTTAGTATCAGCTAGTAGAGGCGCCGCTCTCACATCCAGCAGGCCTGGCAGCTTCTCCAGCAGCTCTGGGTCACCGTGAAGCGGAACCACGGGTTTATAGTTCTTCTGGAAGGCCACCGGAAGAAGCTTGGTCCAGTCTGTCTTGGCTTTGGCCGCTGCTACCTCCTGACCCTGATCCAGAGCTGTGTGGTTGTTGGCCAGCAAAGCAGGAACAAGTTTCTGCTCACCGTTTAGGTACTCCAGCCAATAGCGGGCCAGATGTGGTCTGTATAGAATGGGAATGTCGGCGTTCTGCTGGTAGGAGGGAGTGTTGAAGTCCAGGGCCTGAAGTGCAGGGTAGACCAGGGCCTGGATTTTAAACTTAATAGGAATGCTACTGTCTAAAGCCACCTTTGAGAACAAAGAATATATAAGAAACAAAAGAAAAAAATGTACTATGAATACCTTTAATAGCATACTAAAGCACACTAGTAAACAGAACGTAATATTGAATATTTAATATTAATTTTTATTGTATAATTTTAGCCATATATACACTACTCGTGAAAAATTTGGGATATTTGAGGAAAGAACATTTATTGTATTATCTATTTGCATCTGTACATTTTAATTAAAATACGCATCCAATGTTTCTGTTCTAGAAATCTATGCAAATTAGTGCATGTTTAATTACAATGCATTATGCATAATTTTATGTACTTATTGCTAATATTTGGGAAGTATGGTGATATTGGGTTAGTATTGCCTTTATGCTATTTGTCTTGTCTTAATGAGAAACATATTTTAAATGAGAGTTTGAGGAGATTTCTCAGACCTGTTGTGCCACAGCAGCGGCCAGGTTTCCTCCGGCGCTATCACCTGACACAGCCACTCTTTTAGGGTCTATAGAGTACAGACTCAACACCTCTGCTGTCAGGATGTGTTTTGAGGCCTGAAAAACATCATTATACTGATCTGGGAAACGTGCCTCCGGTGCCAACCTGTACCTGAACACACGATTAAAACAAAATAAAGTAAATAACCCCTTTAATCATACAAAGACCACAAGCAAGATCCAGAACTTACTCTACAGATATCACGACTGCATTCAGCTCTTCAGCCATAGTGATGCACTGAAGGTAATATGGTTTCATCTCTGTAAAGACAGAGTGAGCAATTAAAAAACTGTTAATATTAGTAAAATATCTGAAAAGCGTTTCCTTTTCTTGAGCACACGAGGGCGCTTCGAGACTGAGAAACTACTTTTCTCATGCCCAGCGTTTACCACTAGAGCACTAAACACAATTCTTCATTAGCACGAAATCAAATCCAATTTATAAAACAATAAACTATCATGTACTTGTGCTGCCAACTGTCCATCCTCCTCCATGGAGATAGACCACGGCTCTTTTAAAGCTCTGCTCCTGTCCTGAAACAGTTGACTCAAACACTAGAGCTTCCACTCCTCCGAAAGACGCTTCAGTGACTCGGACGCTTTTGCTGGACTCCATGTTTTTTACATATGCCCAAGTCGAAGTGTATTTAACCAATCCCAACGGAGAAGTCAGTCCAAGGTCATGAGCTACAAAACTCTGAGAGAAAAACAAATAATTGCTATATATATTTATATATATAAATTAATAGCATTCATTATATATATATATATATATATATATATATATATATATATATATATATATATATATATATATATATATATATATATATATATATATATATATGAATGCAAAATCTTACCAACTTCATCATGGCACGTAAGAGTCCATCCACTATCATGAGTTTCCATGGCTCTGATATAGTGCTAGGCAGAGGCAGATAAATATAATAAGCGGCTCCTATCGTCAATAAAATCGCCCCGATCAAAACGGGCCGCATTATTAATTATGTTAAAAGAGTAACAAAATAAACCGGAGCAAAAAATGTCAGTGTTCATAAAGAGTGACTGTATGTATGACACTTGACCTGATTACTCATGGTAGAAATTATGAAATCACGGCAGATGTTTTATGTTAAAAGTCCTCTTGTCCACCCTAAAGGAGCTGTTTCCCTTTGCATTTTTTTATTAATGATTTTATCTGTCAACGGCTTTACATTTATTGCCTCCCATTTTCCAGGTCAGTTAAGTACACATAACTAGTAGTCAAGGATGTTTTGTGTTATTTAATTATATTAAATAACACAAAAACATACAATTTAAGTATATTTTAAATTTGTATTCGTAATCTTTGATAAACGACGCGTAATAAATTGATGTTCAAATTATATACTATTATTTTCCCTCTAGACTTTTATTTTGAAATGATCTTTATGCTGTTTTATGCGCTTGGACCTTCACATCGAAAACAATGTAAATGAATATAGTATTTATGTTTTTATTATTAATTTCATTCACACTATTTCAAACTTCTAAAAATGAGCAAGCAGACCAGACGTCTGATTCGTCTCTTTATTTGCATGATTTTGAAGTATCATACATATTCATACACATTATAACAACAAATATTTTTACATTTAACGCATTACACATCCATGTTGATGATACTGTGTAATAAAATACTGGCAGCATAAACAGTCCCAATCAAAGGTACAGTACGGCCTGAGGATATGGAACTTATTTTGAGAACAAAGAACATTATTATCATTTTTATTGTAAACCTGTCCATGACTATTAGACAGATTGTTTCAAATACACACTTGTATGCTGAATAAAATGTATGATTATTATAATTCATTCCTATAATACACATGTAGTACTTTTTCTTTCCCAGATGCCGTTTCCCAGATTCTGCTCTGAAAATCAGAGATACAGTAAAGGTGTTTATTTCCCCAAAGAAATAAAAGCATGCATTCAGAACGTATCAGCCAGTAAGAAATGAGTCTACTCCTTGAGACCTAGTGATGCACATCTGTGCAGACGTCACGCCTAGACGCAGCTGCACAAAACTAGGACAGAGAGCAACAATTGCATGCTGTGTGTGCGCATGAATAAAAATGTATACCGCTGCAAGTCATGAGTGTGAAAGACATGAACTGTGTCTTGTTTTATTAAATTTTTCGTATGGGCTTCCTTTCACACTTATTTTTTATATATGTATGTTTTTGTATATGTAAAGAAAAATAAATTTTTTAACCGGTCATTCTTAATATTGTACATATGTATTTTAAATAGATATCATCTATTTGGTCACTCTTTGCAGATTATTAGAAAAAAAATACATTCTGAGTGGTCATTTTTAATACTTTCATAAATTATATATCTTAATTTCCATTTAAAAATATATATAGATTTTATATTTTTATAATAGAAATTTGTTTCAGTCACACTCAGCAGATTTTTATAATCTTCCACACATAAAATATTAACAACATAAAATTATTTTCATGACACTTACGAATTACTAGAAATGGATTCACATTTGTATAATCTGGATTATCCTGCATTATATGGCATTACATGCACTATAAACCCAATGCTGCTAAGACAATTGTGTATTGTTACTGAAACATAGTTTCAATACCTTCAGCTCGATCAGTGTGCTTATCTCCATTTACATAATCTATTGCATTGACATGTTGCACAGTATTTTAAATCTAAAAATCCATTAGCGAATGTTTGAAATCAAAATATATAATATAACATAACCACAAAAAAAAAAAAAACCTAGAGATTCTCCTTCAGCCAGTGGGTGTAGCTCTTAAAACTTCGCTTGCCGACAGAAAAGCGAAAGGGTCCAAAAGCGAAACTGAGGCATCCATGGAAACCATCTTCAACGTGATCAACGGTGACGTCCACTCCGGCCTCTTCCAGTCTCGTGGCGTACATGAGTCCGTCGTCTCTCAGCACGTCATGCTCACAGGTCATGATGTAAGCGGGCGGCACGGCCTTCAGCACTTTAGTATCAGCTAGTAGAGGCGCCGCTCTCACATCCAGCAGGCCTGGCAGCTTCTCCAGCAGCTCTGGGTCACCGTGAAGCGGAACCACGGGTTTATAGTTCTTCTGGAAGGCCACCGGAAGAAGCTTGGTCCAGTCTGTCTTGGCTTTGGCCGCTGCTACCTCCTGAATGGTTGTGTTACTTGTGTGGTTGTTGGCCAACAAAGACGTAACATGTTTTGGATCCCCGTTTAGGTACTCCAGCCAAAAGCGAGCCATGAGGGGACGGTGAAGAATGGGAATGTCGGCGTTCTGCTGGTAGGAGGGAGTGTTGAAGTCCAGGGCCTGAAGCGCGGGGTAAAGAAGGGCCTGAACTTTGAACTTAATAGGAGGACTACTATCCAAAGCCATCTGTGAGAAGAGAGACAAAAAAAATTATTTTATTTTCTTTATTTTCTTATGTACGTATGTATACATAATTTCCCATGATGATATTTTATCTTAGGTGTCATCAAATTAGGTAATGTTTGGTCTTTTCACTGAAGTGTGATTCTTAACTATGCTATAAAATATACACTTTCATTTTATGCAATATGCGTGTAAAAAAATCATGTCTTTCCGTCAGTTTTTCTGGTGATTTTAGGATCTTCACCTTACAAATGGTTGATGAAACAGAAAAATCCAATAAAACAAATCATACTTTGTAAGAAAGTGTGGCGTGCTAGACCAAAACAAGCACTATTTTTGGAATCAGCACCTCATTCGGACTAATTTGGAAACACATTATTTAACAGTATTTGGCATCATGCAGCAAATACAGTGAAATGAGTTTGAAGTGATTTCTCAGACCTGTTGTGCCACAGCAGCGGCCAGATTGGCTCCGGCGCTGTCACCTGACACAGCCACTCTTTTCTGGTCTATAGAGTACAGACTCAACACCTCTGCTGTCAGGATGTGTTTTGAGGCCTGAACTGCTTCATTATACTGATCTGGGAAACGTGCCTCCGGGGCCAATCTGTACCTGAACATACAAATTATAAGAATGACAGCTGGTAATTAATGTAATTAAGGCTCTTAAGGGAGGTTGCAATAAAATTATACAGTAGACATTGCTTACTCAATTGATATTACAACTGCATCCAACTCTTCAGCCATTGACCAGCACTGAAGGTAATACGTTTGCATCTCTTTAAAGAAAAAAAGGAAAAGTTCCTCACTCCTTCTGTGTACAACATACAGTACATTAAAAAAATTATTTATATGAAATCATACTTACTTCCACTGCCGAGTGTCCATCCACCTCCATGGAAATAGATCACTCCTCTTTTCAAATGTGACTCTTGGTCCGCTGCTGTGGACTCAAACACTTGTGCCTGCACTCCTCCAAAAGATGTATCTGTGACTCGGATTGCTGAGCTGGACTGTGGACCCTTTATTTCATCCCATGATGCAGCATACTTTGCAATATCAAAAGGCCGGCTCAGTCCAAGATTGTGAGCTAAAAAGCTCTAGGGGAAAAAAAAGAGCTACAACTTAGAGGGATCAGAGAGCAGGATTGTTAAACACTCTCTAAGAATCAGCAAATCTCTTTAAGAAAATTCCTTATATTCTGAAGGGACATTAGGAATGTTTTTTTAAGCATTACAGGCTTAAATGCCACATCTTTAATTGGTAGTATTGAGAATTATTAGATTTTTTTATTTAACATTAAATAAATAAATACAACACATAAAACGCTTGGTGATTTTCGCATTTAAAGGTCAAGAATTAAAATAATACATTCACAGAAATGTCCAATTTTGAATGGCTATTTTGAAATTATATTTAATAAACTTAATAAAAGTTGGTGAAATAACAAATGCTTTTTTTGGCAAATGAGACTTCTTAATTGTAGCTTTTTATTTTTTGTTAAAAAATGTGTTTATGTTATATACTGTTATGAAAAATATGCCAAACAATCAAACGTTCTCTTTTTTTTAAACCAATTGTGTCACTGTTTAATTTGTTAATTTGTTGCAAAGTTTAAAATTACGTTGACATATTGTATCCACATTTATATAACAATTATGCATATTTGTATAATGCAGCAGCCAATATATTATTATATAACTGAAAAACGCAAGGCTTACCACATGCATTACACCGCGCAATATGGAATCCATAAACATGAGTTTCCATGGCTCTGATATAGTGCTAGGCAGAGGCAGATAAATATAATAAGCAGCTGCTATTGACAATAAAACCGACACGATCAAAACGGGCCGCGTCATAATTATAGTTCCAGTTAAAAGAACACAAGAAACTCATGAAACTATACCGGTCTCAGAGTTGACATAGTGACTGACCGTATGATGTTGTAATACCTCATCTGACCCCAGAGAGCAGTGGTTTTGAAATCACTAAAAATTTTACATTAAAAGTCTTTAGTTATGAGAACTCTGAAGCCGCTTTTTTCGTGAAGTTGCTATGCTATTATTTGTTGTTGGTTAGAGCTGACGATTTTTAACATAACAAAAATCACGCAAACGTGTAAGTAAGCGACGTCTCACGTTAATTTAATTTTATTCCCTCCCCCCACTGTATACCGCTAGTGGATGGTGACTTTTAATTTGAAATATCCCTCACGTTCTGTCTTATAACAGTTGTTTAAATACGTCACATTGGAATGTACTGTATAACAGACATCTGTCAGCCCAACAGTGAAAGCGCTCCACGTTTTACTATTTTACTGATTTTACTACAACTGTTATTATTACTGCTACTACTGCTGCTGCGGTTCTTATTATAAAGATATGTAGCCTACAATCAATATCCTTCATCTTGATAATTGCGCTTTTGAAATAGTCCTAGTGTGGTAATGTATGCTTCCGGGTTAATGTCCTGATAAAGCGTGGGTTAATTCCAGGCCGCGAACAAGTCTTTTAAATATAAGATCTGACTACTGTAGTAATGCTAATGACCACTAAATGGCGCTCTTTTACAATATATTCACCTTGTTCTTTTCACACTGATCGCCATACTTCCACAGAAATAAGAAATAATAAACCTAATTAAACAGGCTAGAATTTCAGCTAAAGACAAAAAAGTACATTTTCACTCATATATATATATGTGTGTGTGTGTGTGTGTGTGTGTGTGTGTGTGTGTGTGTATATATATATATATATATATATATATATATATATATATATATATATATATATATATATATATATATATATATGTTCACTCATATATATATATATATATATATATATATATATATATATATATATATATATATACACACACACATATATATATATATATGAGTGAACATATATATGTTATATATATATACATATATGTGTGTGTGTGTGTGTGTGTGTGTGTGTGTGTGTATATATATATATATATATATATATATATATATATATATATATATATATATATATATATATATAATTGTTATTGTCAATCACATTATTTTAAAGTTTTATAACAAATTTATTTGATTTGGACCTCAAATCATCAGTCGTTGAATGCTGAGTTTGGAATATTACGCATTACGCATGTATAACATTACAATAAATATCGGATTAAACACCGCGGCTATAGTATGCGAGCCGTGCGACACGAGAGTGAAATTATAGCTAGATTTCAACATTGTGGATTTTTGTGCGATATCTTAATTGGTCCCGTGTATCGTGTTTGCGGACGTGCAACGCACAAAGAGGAACTTAATAAGTTTGCGACAAAGCACGCGAGTTTTAAACCACTTGTATGTTTATTCGTTTATTTATTACGCGCGAATGAAATAACGCGTGGTTCAACTTGCCTCGAATTCAAAGCAAATTTCCACAAAACCGAGAAAAATGCATTCAACTTTTTTTTGTTTGTTTGTTTTCACGTCGGCCTCGTCTATCCTAACAGAGCAGTCTCTTCTAAGTCTCCTCTTTTGTGTTCGTTATCGGTTAGGATTCCGGTGACTGAGGGAATGGCGCGAGCGAGTATTCGGTGTTATACGGTAAACGTCTACACCCCCATGTGCGCTTCCACATAATTGACATGGCGGAATTCCACACTGGTCTGGTCTGGTCCGCCGTGGACTTCGCAGCTACGGAATGACACGCTTTCTGTTACGGGCGTTCAGGGACTAAAGTGTTAATAAGCAACGTTTACTGAATCCGAGGTAAGCAGACGACTTTTATCCGAAGTTTTAACGCGGTAGCTTAATTTTCCGAAGCGCTCCGAGACACCGTTTCGCAAAGTTTCAAGTTGCAGAAAAGCGCGAGCCGGCTGACTCTTTGATGGGAAAGGGAAGTCTCGAATTGAATGGAAAACGAAACGAAACCTAATCGAAACTTAGCGCGTTAAACTCCAATATAAGTGTGCGAGAGCTTATGTACTTCGTTTTATTTGTGTCTGCTTTTGACAGCTATGTTTTAACTGTTGAATACTTGAGTCGTTAGGTAATGTGGATCCTGTGTACTTTTTTTTTTATGCAGGACAAAAAGTAATTCGTAGTCATCCTTAACGCAGCCCGATCAATATTCAGTCACACTTGTTGTGAGATTTAACAGAGGAGGCGTTTATAATATAATTATTCTTTATTTATTTTGATTCTGTCCATTGCAGTTTTTCCCGGACAATTCTGAAATTCTCGAAACCGAGTTTTTACGAAACCTTTTTAAATCAACACAGGGGCCTGTTTGTATAACTTAGAAATGTTGCACTGCTATGCCTTTACCTATACAGCGTTTCCAAACGCCAAAGACATTAAGAAAATGACACGTCAATTCCCAGAAACTTGTTTTCTTAAGCGTCACACGAATGATATACTTTCGTAATGGCTGGATTGTTACATCACTGAAACGAGCATGACGTATGTTGTCTGTTGTGTATATAAAATCCTGTTTCGTCTGCATTGCTCTCATAATAATATACACTTAACTGCGGAGAAGCGTTCTAATAGGAAACGGTGTGAACTTGCGTTGTAGAATAGCGTTCTTTTGAGACGAATCGTTTCAATGATTCAATCGAACCGATTCACAAGACCGACTCGTTCTTTAATGGGCCCGCATCAGTCCGTGCGGTCGTGTATAAACTCAATAACTCATTGAACCTGAGATAAGTATATTCCTCGTATTAAAATGCAGAGCTGACGGTACCGTGTTTAAAGGACTTCACCGGTGGAAAAGCTACTTTAATAAGAGATAGGTTTGATATAAAATACACACACGCACAGACAGACGATGTGCATTGCAAGTAAAACGTATTGGCATTGTTTGGTTAATCGTATCACCGTTTTTAACGCACAGGCTAGGCAGAAGCGTCACGTGACGCCAAAATTATGTCACGAAAGAATCATTTTGTTGAATCGAATCTAACTTTCAATGGGGACCTTTAAATCGTGTTTACTGTTTCCTTTAAGGATGATAGTGTTAAAATGCGAACAGTGGTGAAAGAAAGAATGCATCCTGTATGAAAACACAAGTTAGCAAAACGCATTCAGTCCCGAATCATTTCGTGGACCGGATCTTTTAGGCAGAGGAAACCCGATCCCAAATACATGACGTCATGTGACATTCCTGAGCGAATCTTGAGGTGCAGAAACCAGACTTGTAGACTTCAGAGACTCCAACCTTTGCATCAAGCTTCCCCATTTAAGTCATTGCTGTAGAATCCATGCAGTTGGAAAGTAAAAAAATGGTGTTCTGTAATGTAAAAGTTATGAGCAGCAGTGCAAACATCTTTTATGTCAAGCGCAGGGTTTTGCAGACTAATAGTGTATGTGCTAAAGTTTTATTGTCAGTGACGCTTTAAACTATGTCCTGTGAAGGAAATGCATATTTCTGTGGTGGTAACCTGACCACTGGTTGAACACTGATTTGTCAGCATCTCACACCCCCATTAAAACACACAGGCGTACCCTGACCCCTCCCAACCCCACAGCCCTTTGGCCCCAAACTCAAACGTTAAAAGAATGCGGTGCTTGTGGGTATTTTCTAGAGTCCCGTTCCATTCTTTGGCTCAGTCTCCAGTTCTTGTGATAGTGCCAGGCTATATTTAGCGCTTTAGACAATCCTTAACATTTAATGCAAATACACATTGCAGATAAGTTTTTACAGATTGGCCACTTTTTTCCACCGCTGCATTCTCATCCTGTACCGTCATGTGTAGTACACCTGGTTTGCTCTCAGGCTTCTCCACTGCCCGTCACCTCCCCTCGATAGGCGTTTGTGCTAATTGCATTGGAAAGTCAGACGTTTGCTCTACCTGCCTCCATCCTTTCCTGAGAGTGATTGTAATGATCTGTCGAGTTTGTCAGTACTCCTTTGTTGTCTTTATTGAATCGGTTGTGCCGAATTATTGCTAATGCCGGTTACCCCGAGGGGTAGCTCAGATGTTCTTATGAGAAACTCATGGTACATTTGTTAAACATTTAGGCAAGCCTTTCAGCACAGGGAAGGGTGGTGGTGGTTAAAGATCTGGTTTAGGAATGGGTGATTCATGGAGAATTACTGTGAACACTGATCACCATCTTACCCTTGAGCAAAAAACCCACGATTCCCTCCTTCATGGTTGTTCTGTGGATTTTTTTTTTTTCCTCGCTGTTTTTGCTTATGGTAAAGGATTCAGACAACCCCATAACCATGAGCAAGAACTTCTGGTCCATAAATTCGATTGGTCTAGCAGTGTCCCAGAAACGATGATGTAGTCCATTAGAGTCATTCAATCAACCGATTTGCTCAAAATCACTAATTCTTTGGAGAATAAAAAGAACTGACTGTCTTTGCCATTGAATCAGTTATATTGCTTTTTCTAAAATTCATGTATTCAGTTCAACACTGATTCTATATCAGCACTCAACAGTAATACAACCGGTAATTCTGTTTGACTTATTTATTTATTTTTTCTGTTTTTCTTGGTAAAGCAAAAATGAAGTTGAGATGTTTCTCCACTTAGGCGCTGTTGATGATTTATCTCCAAGCTGGTGCATAATTGAGTTTTTCCTTCCTTCCTGATCCTGACCTGTTTGAACATATAGGTGCAATGGAATGCACATGAAAAGACTGTTAGGTGCAGAAACCAAACTTTTCCCGCCCTTTTATCTCATCAGCCATCAGTTGCTGGAGGCAGGATTGATGAGTGGACATTGGTCCTCGTCTCTTCTGCTGAGCATGATAAGCATGATCACAGCAGTTTGATCATAATAGCCAAATCCAGCAGTGCTTTGCATCAGATGTTTCATGACTTGGGTGATCTATCTGCCGCTAAAGCATAACATGTTTGGTACAGATGTCCGAAACCTGAATGTAAACTAACCTAACTTGCCTGTTTGTAGCTGAGGCTCAAATCAGGATAAGGAATGTGACCTGTTGACCTTTAGAAAAAGAGGGAGGGAAAGTGGCTATGGTGAAGAGTGCTGCCCATGTTCATTCTGTACAAATATACACAGGTTTATTCCCATTTTTGCATGGATGAAGGTCTGTAGAATGTGATATTTTTTTTAAAATATGGTTGAAGTCTAAATTGACTGTAATACCTTAACATCCACAATGATGTTTTAATAAGAACACTGACTTGATGGAAATGCTTATGAATGAGTTTTTTTCTGAATGAATGAGATTTCATTGTCATAGCTAGTCTGTCATGACTCTGATTTAACTAACTGCTCTGATTCATTTATTTGTGATTCAGACTACACTGTTTTGATTGTCCAAAAAACAGTTCTCAAGGGTTGTTTGTATAAGGATTAAACTACATTGTTATATATGACTCGGTACAAAAACAGCCGCGTCATGTTTTATAATTTAAACTACTGGTTTTCTGATGTGTATTTTGATTCTACAAAAAGATCCAGCTAATAGGAGTCATTTGTGTAGTAATCAGGCTTACCTGTTTCTAATGTGTATTTTGATTTACTAAATAGAACTGATTCATAAGAGTTGTTTGTCCAAGAATCAGATTATGCAGTTAAGTTAATGTTGTTGTTTTTTTTTTGATTTACTAAAAAGTCTGTATTTTGTGATGAGGACACTGTTCACGCTGTCTGTTTTGACTCACTAGAAGGACCGGATCATTAGAGTCATTTGCTTGGGACTACATTGTTTGATTGATTCACAAAAAAAGTTGTTCAGATATTAATACCAGTTGAGCTTCATTAAAAAGAGTCAGTTTATAAGAGTTGTTTGCTTTTGGAGATTAAACTACATTTTTACAAAAAAGAACCAGTCATTCTTTAATGATTCAGTCTGCCCTTTTTCTGCTGCGTGTGTTGATTTGCTAAAAAGATACAACTCATAAGAGTCATTCGTTTAGAAATCAGACTGTGGTGTTTGCACAATATTTATTTGATTCACTAAAAAGAATCAGCTCAAAAGAGTCTATATTTTGTAATGATTTTAAAACAGGTCTTTAGAGTCATTTGTCTAGGACTACACTGTTTGCACTATTGATTCACTAAAAAAGAACCGGCACATAAGAGTCGTTCGGATATTAATAGTGAGCTGATTCACTTGATGGATAGTCTCTAGATTTTTATCCATCAACTTCTTCCTTTCTCTATCTGTAGCTCCAGTTTTATTCTGTCCCTGCACACAATTAGGATGTTAGGGGTGTGAGACTGTATAATTTTCTTCGATGTGACCCTGCACAACTCCTCCGTGTGACTGGAGAATATGATTCACTCAGCCTGACCCAGTTAAGATGCTCCTCTGCTCCTTCTCAGCGCTTAGAGGCTGGATCACATTTCATATTGGGGTTACGCAACACTGAATTTGGATCCTGGGAATCTCTTCTCTGTCTTCTTTCTCTGCACTGTCCCTCATTTTTTTTGTCCCCTGTCTCCTAGTGTCTTTTACTGTAAGTTCTGTAAGGTGAGAGTGGATGAAGTTTCAGTGCAGGCAGAAACAGGGTCAGCTTTTTGAGCGCAGCTGGGTGTGTAACTGCATTATTGTGCCTTCAGGGAGGAACCAGGTCGTGCTCTGGAGTCTGTGGTGTCAGTATTGGGTAACACCTTTATCTCTTAAACAGGACAGACGCACTGAGACGGGTCCTGATGCAGTTATATAGACCGAGTAAAAAGAAGACCTCACAAATAATTGTCATAGATGGAAAAGAGGTTTATTGGAGAATATTTTGCTCTTGAGAAACAGGCTTTAGTAATCTCTCGAGTATCAGAAAAGAGTCACAAACTGTTCTCAGATTTGGCAAGATGCTAAAGTCTGAAATCAAATGTAAGAGCTCAAAATGATCTGGGCTGTGCTGTCCACATTTATTTTATAGCTCTATGCTCATACTGTTATTAACTAATCTGAAACATATTTGAGCACTCAATTTAAGGAGTAGTTCACCTTAAAATAAAACAGTCATCGTTTACTCATCCTCATGTTGTTTTGGACCTGCATTATTTTCGTTTAGAACATGATTAGTGGTTTTGATAATATCATAATTGTTGTTTTAATGATGTTGCGAACAGGCATTATTGAATATGCCGCTTTTAGTTTGTCAGGATTTATACTCATAACATAATTTATGCAATTGTAATTGCATTGTCAATGCATGCATGCCACCTCTAATCAAAAGAATTAAACAAAATATCTAAATGCCACTTCAGACGCAGCATCTGTGCCACATCTGCAATGCAGAATGGTTTTGTTGATACATGTTTCATAGGGCTGGGTTTTGATGCAAATTTCACGATTAGATTCAATACTGATTATTTTAAAGTATATATCAGGAGTTTATAATCACCTGAAAGTTGCATAATCGCCTGAAATTGACTTCCATATTGTTCACAAGACGTTACATTGACGACTTTGAGTGTTAGTCTGTGACATTATTGTCATAGCTGTGGTGTGTAAAAGTGTCAAAGCTTTAGTAATTGTTGTTAACGGGCCTCTACGCTTTAACTTTGTAGCACTGTCCTGATAGACAAACCTCTCAACTAGAGCAATATACTAGACCAGGCGCAAATAAAGGCCAGTCAGTTGGTTCATTATTCTGCCACACTCCTGTAATGTGTCCTCGATTTCCTGTCTGTGCCTTGTCTGGACTGTTATCGCTTCAGTTCCATTGTGACCGAGGTTGTTGAGATATTTTTAAAGAAGTGATGTCATCTGGCTGTAAACGCTGATCAGAGTCACAGACGTGAGTCAACGTCGGGGAGATGGAAATCCTGAGCTCTCCGAGGTGAGATGAAGTTACTTTGCAGGAAAGAAATGTGACATTTAGATTGTTTCTCATTCTCTGGGAATGTGTGTGTGCAAGCCTGAGCATGTGGTGTGTGTGTGTGTGTGTGTGTGTGTGTGTGTGTATTTCAGCTGATCAGTGCTGAGGGAAGGGATGGAATGAGAGAATAAAGGAATGAGGGGGAGATGGAGAGGAAAAAGTGATGGTTTTCTTGGTTTCAGCTTCCTCAGTGTTATTATGTGCCATTAGCTGGATTATAGGCCCATGCCAGACTGGATCCACATCTGGGACTGTAAACCAGCCAGATGCAAGAACAGATTTCTAAAAAGAATCAAATCTGTCTTATGGTGGTGTGTGTGGCAGGGTGCTGTTATTAGTGCTTGTATGCTGTTGTGAAGAAGATCTTTTAAAGCTGAAATATGTACTTTTTTTATGTGTAGTTCTTGTGGCGCTATCAAAACATTGTCTTGTTGATTTGGGCTATCTGACAGGCCTTTACACAGCAACACTGAAGCAGCAGTGTTGTGAGTTTGGGGTGGGACTATCTGTTGTATCAGCTAATGATTTATGAGAATTAAGGAAACCCGTTCGAAAACAATCATTTGAAGAAATTACACATTACTCAAATGCTTCTGCTGCAGAGTGTTACGGTAAATACTAGATGTCTTTTTAATGTGTTTAGGGGGGAATAATGAAGTTGAGCCTGTAAAAAATCTTTTGGTTTTAAATGTAATCAGCGTTTGAATTAGGTTAGAGTTGAACTCCCTAGTTCCAGTAATAGTTTGTAGTTATCGTTAACTTCAGAATGAATTGTCGCTTTTTTACACTTACAGCAAAATAAATGTATATAATATACACACAATGTATTTATTTTGTTTGTATTTGTCACAGTTAAATTTTTTTTATACACACATTATATATATTTTATACACATACGTGTATGTGTGTCTTTTTTTTTGTTTTTTTGTAAGCCCTCAGTTGACTCTACCAAAGAATTCTCCTTCCTCCTACCCAGCTTTTGAATAGTTAAGCATCTTTCTGAAGAGCTATTTCCTGCCAAATATGTAAGATTATTGAAATACCACATGTCATCTGATCATTTTAAAATATTATTGCTCAAAAGTTGCTCTTTCATACCTCAGGCCTCCTTCATTAATTTGTTTGGCTGATGTATCCTTTTATTCTCAGGTATTTTGTGTCATTTGAGATCTCTAAAACTCCAAAGGACAAATATTGGTTAGATCTTTAACCTTTCTTCTGAATTTGGCAAAACACAACATACCTATCCAGTTGCGCTCTGATCCGTGTCCTCTGTGATCATCAAACATCCATCCAGGTCCCGAGGAGGATCTGAGATGATGTCATCAAGGAAGCGATTGTTGCGCTGGTGTTGTTTTGGTTGTATGAAAGGCGTGCTGTTTGACTGTGGGAGGGGGTGTGAGGACGACGGGGAAGTGGTCTAGGGAATACCCCACATCGCTAGAACCTCAACCGTGCCATGAAAGGACTCTCTGTGTCTTTCCTGATTGACACTCGCTGTGACGTGGTCACAACAACATGACCCGTGAAGGTAGGGGGTCCGGCCTCTTTGTGTGACACCCCCCTCTCCTCTCCCCTCGGCTCTGACATTGTATGAGTCTTCTCAACTTTTCTCTCAGGGGATTTAGCCCTTAAATGCCCCCCTCAACCCTGCAGAAGTTCAGACTCCAGCCATCCTCAGGAATGAGGGGAATGAGGAGAGCAGAAAGAAAAGAAAGAATGGATTGAGAGCCTGAGGGGTAAAGAGAGAGGAGGGGGAACGGGAGAAGAGAGAAGGTTTTTGGACCCCGGAGGCTTTGGCGTGTTAAGCCGTAGTGTTAATGATTTCAGTTGGGCGGTAATTACAGGCCGTGGCGTGGAGCGAAGAGGAAAGGAAAACAAGCATGCTCAGAATGAGAAAGACTGCAGAAAGCTTGAAGTGCATGAAGTGAAGCGAATCTAGAGCTTCTGTAGATTTAAGTGTTAAAGACAAGTCACAACAGACAACTAGTTAACCGCTCTTCCAAAACCTGCCTTTTAGTTAGTTTTTTTTTTTTTTTATATATTACATCATTGGAATATTGATGCATGTTTTAGAGAAAATGACTACTACTTGTTCTAGAGCACACATAAAGTAATTTAAAGTAACTTTACCAAGTGAAGTTAATACTCTCTATATATGTCACATTGTGGAGATTGTTGGCTGTTAATCATTCCATGTTAACTTTCAAGAAAAAGAGGTTGACTGTGGGTGGTGTGCGTTTAGCACTGGAAGTGATGGCATTTATGACCCAATAAAAAGCCCCGACCTCTATTCTCTCGTGTGCCTCTCTCCTGGAGATCAGAGGATGTCTCGTGTCTACATTTCCTCACGTCTAAAAATTCAGAGTATGTAGGATTTTTGAGGTTTTTAACAGCCAGCTGAAATTATTCTAACAAAAAAGAACCACAGCATTTTATGATCAACATTTTAAGACATATGGACCTGGAGGTACAACCACAGTATAGCTTAACGGAGTAGTTCACCCAAAAATGAAAATTACGGCCTATTGTACTCACTCCCAAGCCATCCTATGTAGTACTGCTGCAAGTACTGTGACGTAAAACTAACCTAATATGCCTCCAGGGCGTTCTCGCATGTCCTCTGAAGAAGATCGATGGGGTTTTTGTAACAAAAATATCCAGTTTTAAAATGATAACCTAAATAACTGACTTCCGGCAACGGCCACATGCACGTCCCCGAAAGCGTGTCTTGGCTCTGACCTCTGAGTAAAATATGCCACTTAGGATAATTTTTTGTAAAAAAAACTCTGTGTCAGAGAAAGAAGTCCTATACACCTAGGATGGCTTGGGGATGAGTAAAGTATGCCATAATGCTCATTTTTGGGTGGACCACTCCTTTAAGGCTTCTTTCTTAAATGTCTGTAGCTGTTGTTTTTCTTGTTACTTCAGAACATCAGATGAATGATTTTGTTGCTCTGGATTTGACCCCTGTGGGTGACTTTCGTGTTTGGAGTTAAATGGGACAGGTTATTGCTTTTGTAGAGGAAAATGTCACCAGTCAGCTGAGAAGACATTATCATTGCTGTGCTGATCTTCCCCCCAACCTGAACTTTGGCTGTTTTTAAGAGCGTCATGTGAAGCAATTCTGTGAGGTGTTCATCCAGTGTGACAAGCAATATTGCGTTTGTTTTGAGAACAGAAGTGCAGTCTTTCTACATCAATCTAAACAAGAGTACCGACTTGTATTGACTTCTGTCCAGGTCTGTTGTGCAAGTGTTTTATGCTTTAAATGTGAATCTAAATGTTAGGAATTAGTCTTACAAATGCATTGAAAACTGTAAAAACTAAATGAAAACAGAAAATCTGATGTTATATACTGAAATACATTTTACAATGTTAAATGTTATCTAATAAAACAAAACACTAAAATTAATCATTTTAATAATTTCTAAAATAAAATGAAATAACTGAGCTTTTATTGTAGTAAATGATAGTTATGGAAACGGTTCTTAAAGGGTTAAACCCAGAAAGACACAATATGTCCATTTTCAGAAAAACCTGCAAAAATGTTTTAAAATGTTTTATTTTAGTTTTGGTTTTTAACTTTAAAATTTATTTATTTATTTTTCAGAAGCACACATTTGCTGCAAGACAAATTCCTGATTTCCCCCCGTCTATTTTCTTTCTCAGTCTGGTCTCCTGGCTGTGGCTGTGAGACTGTCGCCCTATAACTGCATTTTATATACAGATTACATCATCCCTGCACAGATTACATCATCATATAAACATTAGTGACATCATAATGATATCATCCCGTTCCATAACCCACCAGTAGCCTTTCTTTGAGACGTTTGTTTCTATGTGTATTTGCTTTGTGTGTGTGTGTGTGTGTGTGTGTGTGTGTGTGTGTGTGTCTGGATGGGGTTGCAGATGAGGATCTGCCTCAGTCTTCATTATTAGCTGATTTCAGCAGAGGATAATTGCTCATTTAAAGAGTGGCCTGGTTTATAGAGACTCTTTTCTCCATGTAATTGGATAATATTTTAGACAATAAAGTGGATATCTCTCTCCCTCTCTCTCTCTCAGGCTGTTGCAGGGAGGGCTCCATGAATGTTCGTCACCATGATGATGACGGACCAAATGCTGGACCTCCCGCCTCCATTGAGCAGCGAGGTTCCCATGATGCACCACATGATCAATGGCGATGCACCGCAGCAGGTGAGTTTGTAAAGTCAGACCTCCTTTATTGACGGCAACAGCCTTTCATTTTAAAAGCCAGAAATATTCCTAAGGCTAAAGTACTAGAATTTCCCCTTGTTCAACATAATGACATGGGGTTTTACAGGTGATCCTGGTCCAGGTAAACCCAGGTGAGACGTTCACCATCCGCACGGAAGACGGGGCTTTGCAATGCATCCAAGGTTTGTCCAGTGAAGATCTTCATAATGCTCTTGCTAAATGTTACTGTTCAGATCTGTGAGTGAATCAGACCAGTTTGGAAAGGAATCAATGTTTTTTTTCTCTACAGTTTGATACCATTCAAAGTATCATTTTACATAAAGTTTGTTTGTTTTACATGAAGATGTTTGTTTGGCGTGGTTTCTGAACTCAAGCACACTCAGAAACATAGCCTGGAGTATGATTTGCATTGTTGGCTATTGGTATGAAGCCAGAAACATCTCCATCTCCAATCTGCCATGACTTAAATATAATTAAACTTTTATTGCATTCCCCAATCTGCATGCATTTTGCAACAATAATATTTATTTTTTCATATTTGTATTTAGTTATTTTATTAATAATATCTTAGGTATTTTGGGTTACACTTGGATTTAAGGTGTCCATGTAATTATGTATTTAAGTAGTGAGTAATATTTATTAACTACATACAGGGTTAGGTTTAGGCTTTAGAGTTAGTAGCATGTAATTATGCAGAATGCTACAGTATTACTACAGTAAGTACAAGTAACTAGTACTTGTGTGTGTGTGTGTGTGTGTGTGTGTGTGTGTGTGCTTTTATATATAAGTTTTGCCCAGATTGTGCTGTCCTCTAAACAAGAACAGCATATTAATTTAAATCACATTTTAGATCACAATTGCAAAAATTGCAAGTAGCTTCTTTTTCTCTCCAAATTGCGCAGCCTTGAAATGTTCTACATAATAATTATTTGCAAACCTCTGAAGGATCTAGGTCATGCGACGGTGCTACAAAACCATTTCTTACCCTCTTGCGTGTTTGGCCAGTGGAGAGGCGTTCGGTCACTGAAGCCCTACACTAAATTACATCTGACCTCATAATGTCTTTTTAATTTCATAAAGGCCACTGAATTCCCTCAGTAAAAGTTTTGCGAGTGTATGTAAGAGATTAAAAGCAGAGTCACAGTAGCCTAGACCACAGGATACTGGATCTGACCGTCTGAGAGCTCACATCACTGTTTACACAGCTAAGAGGAGCTGCAATGACTGTTTAATTCAATTTGTCCAATGAGAATAGCAGAATCAGCAGCGGAGGGCTGTTTGGTTTATGCTAGAGACGGAGCTGGCAGCTGGCCGACAGAGAGAATGTAGACTGAGAAAGAGAGTCTGTACCTCACAGGTGTGGAGAAGATGCAGTTGAAGGCCACGGTAATGTTCTGGCATGTTCGGGATAAGAACTTTGTTTAATTTTCTAACGTTTGTGCGATCTTTGCCAGCTGCACTGGATAAGCCAAGTCTCCTGTTATTCTTTGATGTTGACTTTGCATTTTTGCAAACAATTTGCTGATAAATGTTTTCCCAGGGCTGGGCAGCGTACTGTTGGCTTATCTTTATTAAAACAGTTCTGTAAAGAAGTACTACACACTATATAATTCAGAGCCGCTTTAGCATTTGACATTGTCCGAAAGTGCTAAATATAGCTTTGTGGACATTTCTCATGCAGGATCTGATTCCAAAAAATCACAGTAATTGCCTTTATTTTTTTTGCGTGACACTTTACTGTTGCTAGTTGAGTCGACAAATTGGACTCTGTGTACTGTAATTAGGCCAGATTTAAAGAAACACTTCAACAAAAAAATGTTCACATTTATGTATGGAAGCTTGTGTTCTTCACTAAATAAAAAATTTAAAAAAGTAGTTGTGACACTTTTGTCACAGCCTTTTTATCTCAGAATTGCGTAATATTAACTCGCAATTCATATTTTATTTATTTTTTTCAGAATTGTGAGATAAACCCACAATTTTGAGTTATAAAGTCATAATTACTAGATATAGCAAATTTTTTAATTAATTTATATAAATTTCAGATTGCATTTATATCCTGCAATTCGGACATGTATCTCATAATTGCATATTTATATTGTGTTTTTGAAAGAAGTCTTTTATGCATTTTAGTTAAAAATACTGTTTTTCTGTTGTAAAATATTTTAATGTTATTTCTTTATTCCAATATGCTTTTGAAGATAATACAAAAAGTAAAATAAATAAATTATATATATATATATATATATATATATATATATATATATATATATATATATATATATATATATATATATGATTTATTTTAGTGGCCAATTACTCAGTGTCTGTACAGCCAGCGTTGACTGTTAATTAAAATGAGTAATCCAGTTTTATGAGATCTAGCCTTTATGTCATCCTTTGTGAAGCTGTTTGTGTGCTAAGAACCCGAGTTTTCAGTGGAAGCATACAGGCCAAGAGGAAAAGCAGCATGTGGGGTTTGCTTTCCAGTCCTGCTGAGGTTTATGAAGCAGAAAAACATCTGAATTCTACTTCCTCCTCCTCTGAATCACCTTCCCTGCCCGCCGTAGGGTTTTCTTACAGACGTCTGCAGGATTGACACTGATACAATCCTTGCCAGCAACAACTGTCAAGAAGCTTGTAAGGTGTTACACAAATACATACGCATCACCGTGCATTAATCCGTATCCTCACAGACTCTGATCAGGATGCATTCCATACTAATGACCCCTTATTTATTTGCATTTTGAGTTCACCTGATTTTTCTTTGTGAAACGCTTTCTGCGTCCTTGTATTCCAGTGCTATCTCTTCCCTTCACTCCTTTTCTCTCTGAGTAAATATGTTTCCTGTTGATGTGGCTCGAGACCCCCTCTATGGCCCCCCAGTCCCTCACCCCTTTCCTCCAACTTCGAGAAACAGAACTCCAAAAGGCAGATGTCTAATATTAGCTGCTACAGTTTTGGAAAAACTGTGCAAAAAAAAAAGTGTCTCCCTTCTGACAGACGAGAGCACAAGAGGCCTTGGGCAGCTGTTTAGAAGCGAAGGAAAACTTCTAAAAGAATGTGTACATGTGGAGATCAGGCACCGCTAACACATCACACCTGGCCCAGCACTTTGCAGGTTAACCGTGTGCAGACAGCAGTCGCCTGTGGCCTCATGGGAGACAAAATACGGACGCGGTCTTCGGGGGGCGCGAGTTGTGCTGAGCTTTTGATCTCGCTGTGGGACATGCTGGTCTTGATGAACGTCACATTGCTTGCTTATGTTAAAGCATTGTAAAACACTGTGTCTGGATCATCTCTGTTGTGGAGTTTTCTACAGGATCTGAGTGGAATATCCAGAATTCCCTTAATGTAGTGACTGACCAAACTGTAGATCGTCTTTCATTAAATTGATCAAAAGTGACAGTGTAGGCATTTATAACGATGTTTCAAATAAATGCTTTTCTTTTCAACTACTTATCAGAGTCCCGGACGAAAACTAAGTGTCAAACTCTGTAAAAACACTGTTAAAGGTTATTTTACTTTTTCTAAAGCATATTATCTTCCAAAGCATATTGGAAAACATTACAGTAAAATGCTGTTAATTGTACCGTTTTTAGAAGTAAATGAAACCAATGTATGAGTTATCTAAATCAGTTATGTACATTTTGGGCTTTGTTACATCTTCTGTTGTGGAATGAATGTTTATTGCTTCATTTAGGTGTCGTGTGTTACCTTGATGGTGTTTTGTGTTGGCATGAGTGACTCTGTGCACCTTCTATATATTAGTATATACTTCTGCTTGTGGTGAAGTTATGAGCTTGGATTCTTCGTGGGGTTTTCTCCTTAGTAAATGTGTTTCATACTCTACACTCTCAGAAATAAAGGTACAAAAGCTGTTACTGGGGGAGTACCTTTTCAACAGCTTGACCTTTTTACCCATTAGGTTCAAATATGTAAACTAATATGTGCCTAAAATGGTACCAAAATGGACCCTTTAGGTGCAAACATACCTTTTTTTTTTTCTGGCAACCACATCAGCTGTCTCTTAAAAAATTCATTGATTGATTTGATTAAATTGGTCAGACAAGAGAAAACTGGTGTATTAGAACTTATGCAAGCGTTAACTTGTTTTCTGAAATTTAACACACAATATATTTTGTTTACAAATATAAAAACTGGCTAGTATTACAATGTTAGTAACAGTGAAAATGGTCTATTATACTATACCTACATAGTTATAACGATGTCCAGATTTAGAGTAGCAAATATATAATAGAAAAACACAACTTTCTACACTTGCACTCCTACACACAGAGTGAGTTATATATGTGCAGAGATGCATACACATGCTAAGAGACGTTGACGCCTCCCACAGTAGCCTGAGCGACTACAAACGGCAAAGAGCAGGAGTTCCAGGAACAGATGGTGGTTAGTTTTATAAATAAAAATGCAGCTTGTTTCAAACTCGCTAACTCGAGTTCAGTTTATTTTGCTCTCCATCTTGCTCTTTGTTGTTCCAGTTTTTCGTTGCACTGTTTTGCTTTTCGTGGCATTTTGGTGGTGTTGTTTTTTCTTTCCCCCGTTTAGTGTGTGACTGTTCTCATCTGGTCTGCGCTCTTTCCTGGTGGAGGAAACCCCCTCTGCCGCACAGATGATCATAGCAGAGCTTCAATTCCATTCCTCTGACTCACTCCGCTGAGAAACAGTGGATTTTTGTGTGCATCATGGAGCGAGCAGAAAGAGCGGTTTGAGGAAAAGGGCAGCGTTGTGTCTCAGTCACGTCCTTTTGGTGGCGTGCTCTCTGTGCGTGTGTCCATGAATGTGCCAATCTTTTCTAAATCTACTGGCACCCCGATACTTTTTTTTTTTTTTTTTTTTTTTTTTTTTGAAAGGCCTTTTTGAACGAAAGCTCTCTCAGAGGAAAACTTTATTGCTCAGAGGTTGCTGTTTCTTGGCTTAGTAGACATAAAGTCAGTGTGGAATTAAAATTCTGATTATTTTTCTTAGAAATGTTCCTAGTCTTATTGTGCATGAGTCGTTGGTGCATGTTATTTCAAAGGACAAAATCTTAGTAACCTTTCTTTAAAAATGTTGCTGCTTCTGAAATGTCGTTTCTTTTTGGTTGACGTCTTCAGACCCTCTTTTATATAAAACGTGATGAATAAAATCAAGTCTAGTCTACTTTTTCTTCCTGATTGAATATCCTTTTTTTTATGTAGAAATGGGTCACATAAAAATAGAATGGTTTGTTTTTTTTTGTAGTGTGAAGTTTCATTTTACAGATATTTCACTTCAGATTATTTTTATGCAAATAGAAACATGAGATTTTTAGCAGATTAGGAAGGCTGTGATTTAATTTGAATAATTATGTCTACTGTTTTAAAGTATTGCATGATTATTGTATTCAGCTACGCACATGCAGCTCATGATTAAGTGTTTTAGCAACACAGAGCATTTATTGAATTCATTTATTGATACCCACAGCCCCCTGAGCTGTTTAAGTGTCCTGATCAGGCACCTATATGATGTATGTGAAAGCACTGTTTAAGCACACCGCTGCTTTGTTTTACAGCAGTTTGTACAGCGTAAACGCCACCTACTGTCAGAGAGTGAATATGTATTTTCATTCAGCCTGACTGTTGTTTTTGTTTCGTGCAGATGCTTAATGTAGTAAAGTCAGGCAATTCAATTCAATATCCCATAGTCTGGGAATTTGGAAATCACTTAATTGGTTTGTGATTAAATCAAAGTGGTTGCATCAAATTTTACATGGAAAGACTTAGTTTGTTTATATGAACTCTTTGTTATTTGAGTTTTTTTTTTTTTTTTTAGTTTGGTTTAGTTTGGTTTAGTTTTGGTATTTTACATATCAGAATTTCACAAATAAATGTGCAGAATGTCCAAGTAATTTGGTGTTGATTCACTCTCCTTCTACTCTTGTTGGTTAGGTAACTAGGAATTCTGCTTCTGCTGCTTTTTTCGTTTAACATTTTTCATATCAAAATTCCCTGGTTTTCAACCTTCTGCCGCCACATTCTCCAGAACATTACACAGTGGAACATTCCAGCAGCGCGCTCTCTCTCTCTCTCTCTCTCTCTCTCTCTCTCTCTCTCTCTCTCTCTCTCTCTCTCTCTCTCTCTCTCTCAGATTTCTAATTTCTCTAACTCTTTCTCTGTACTTTTTTGCTGACCTACTATTTTCAGCTGCCGCTGTGTCCTGCAGCAGGCTTTCTGCATGCCTTCATGGGGCAGTGGTTTGGTAATCGTAGTCTCAAGTTCCAGGATAACAAGGGCACACATAAAAACAAACCCAGCAGATTGACACCTTTGGTCCCTGCCAGCTCTCTGGCACAGTTTGATCTGCCCGGCTCAAATAGGATGAGTGTGCACTTCATGAGAGTGAACTCCATAACCCTCCTCTGGTTTACTAACCTGTACAAAGCCACATCACAGATTGAATCTGAGTGTATTTAAACGTACAGTTTACCCCAAAATCTCATTATTTACTAACCCTCATGACTTCTGTGGAACAAAAAAGGTACATTTTGTACATCATATGACTTAAAAAACATTGCAATATAGTGCATAAGCGTCACTTTTATTATGCATATTTTAATTTATCCTTTTTGAATCCTGACAGAACCAGCCCCAAATTTTTCAGAATATTCTTCTCCACAGAAGAAACTCGTACAGTTTTGCAGTGACATTTTTACACTTTTTTTTTTTTTTTTTTTTTTGGTAGACTGCCTCTCTAAAAGCAACTCTTTGTGTTGGTTTGTATTTTTTCCTCTTTATCTGCTAAATTTAATACTAGGACATATTTAAATTAAGGAGCCACACTAAGCCTGATCTCCATCTGCAGTAACGTGAGCACAGTTTGGGCTTTTTAAGGAATTTTTTAGACAGACAATGGCACCATTTATGAACGTGACAGGCTTCATACAGACGGTCTCTCTTTCCAGCTGTCTGTCTTCCTCTCTCGCCCTCTCAATCTCTGTTGAGTCTGAACTGTAGATCATGTCAGAGCAAAGGAAACTCCTTCCTGAGCACCAAACATGTCAGAACAGGTCCGCCATGGTAGTCTCCCCTTTTACCTCTTTTTTTTTTTTTTTTTCCTCCTCTTGCTCTATGGTATTTCTTCTGCACCGTTTATATTTGTGTATACCTAGTGTGCTTAAAATCAACACAACAACAAAACTCACATTCCTAGTCCTGGCCAGTGCACATTTTGCAAAAAACTTTTTTTTGTTGTTAACTGAACTGAAAGAAAATGTAAATATTAGATGGAAAACACAAACAAAAACAGAAATGTTTCCTTAGGAAGTAACTGAAATTAAATTATTATTATTTATTTTTTACATTTGGGTTTAAACTTGAAAAATATAGATAATAGAAGTCTGTAACATAAAATAAGAAAAGCATGTTATTGAAATAAAATTAAAGTACACATCTTAAATTTTCGCTTTCGAAAAACTGAAATACAACAAATGGAGAGCTAAATTGAACTGTATATTAAAAAAAAATTTTTTTGAAAAAAAAAAACCTAATAAAGCACATGACTGAAATAGTTCAAACATAAATATTAGATATTACCTATGCTAAAAATCTAAGTATGTAATATTTAAATAGTAATAATAAAATAACACTGCCAAAGATGCAATGTTTTTTTTATTTTTTTATTTATGAATGTTATTTACTAATTGTATTTACATCTTAGATTCCTCACTAGTATGTAACCGAGTCAATCAGCTCTAATGTTAAAGTTGACTGAGAATGACAGAGCTGCAGCATACTCTGATCAGGCGTGCAGGGCTGGAGAGGAGCTGGAGAAGGTCGGGTCTGCCTCCTACATAATTTTCCTTTCCCATTCACATGGGAATCACCCCATACAAGAGTCCCTTCAGCCCCAGCAAGGTCAAAGCGTGTCTCTGAAATCATTGGTCAGTAGCTATAAATCAGAGGCGCGTCTTTATCATTGCGTGATTCAGTCGAGCTTCCGCTGCTTTTGGTTTTTTTTCACGGATGTTGGGTGGGGAGAGGGTAAAGTTCTCACCCTGTTAACTCAGGATGGGAAGCATGGAAATGAAAACAATGCCTTGAAAAACCAGAGATGGCCTGGCATGATAGCGACACCCTGGTCTAATTCTCTGAATGGGCTTTTATCAATGACACTGGGAGTAATTCAGGTCATTCCTCGGACTAATCAGCTGCTGAGAGGGGGGAGCGACTGGAGGGTAGCCGTGAAGTGGTCTCGTTTTCCTGGAGGGCTGTTTGCGTAACACTCTCCACGCAAGAGCTGAATGGGTCCGCAGACCATTTTTATTGCACATCCTGAAAGCCAACACCCTCCCACCCCAAACATGCTGGGAATTCACAACCAAGCGCTACATATCCACAGGGCTCACCGTTCCCAAGCCAGGGTGGATCTCCAGACAGACTGTTTGGAATATGGCAGTATTTTAGCCAGCTTGTTTTAGCTTTGAAAGGTGGGCTTTGTCTTAGATTCAGTGGAATTGACATCTCCCAACCCAATCCCATACTGCATTCCTCTATGGCCAATATCTTGTTTAATGGCTTTCATCTGCTTGCTACATTTTGTCTTTTCTTTTTTTATCTATGAATTATTTTAATTTTTTTGTTTGATATATTGAAATAAAATTATACATTTCTAAAAATGTTAAGTGTCTTCTAACACTTGCTTTCAGTAAAAAAACGAAATTATTTATTTAAAGAAAAAAAGGTGTATTTGATTGAATTTGCTAACAGTTACATTTTAGCAAACCATTTTTAATAATGTCAATTAAAAAAAGAATTTGTTTAATAGAACTGTAAAATTGTACATTTTGGTAAAACCTTTTTAAATTAAAAAAAAAAAATTAAACAAGAATGGTTTTAAAAATATATTATGTCAATTTAGATTGTATTTTTTCTCCACATTTCGCTAAAACATTAAAACCATTTATATATTATAAAATATATTTTAATAGTCAAATTTATTTATTCTGGCAGTACGCAGTGTACCGTTTGAAATCAACCTTTTTTTGTCTTCATCAGGAGATCTGGAGCACCATAAGTTTAAAATGAATATCAAGAGAGTTAATTAAGATCAAGATTGTGAGCTTAAAACAAATGTTTAAGAAAATACAAATATCTTTTTCTCTGAATACATTTTATTAATTAATTGTGAAATGCAGTATTTCTGACTGAAATCTGTACCTGTGGGGGGAGTATGTTTGTCAGCCTGTCCGAAAGAGTGTGTCTCAAGGCAGTCCGCCAAGAATACTGCAGTAACTTTCATTAATGCGAATACAAACATTTCATAGTAAATATTTGAGGCTGGTATACAGCTGACCCTGTGATTGGAGCCTGTGTAAATGCAGAGAGGAAAGCATAGCTCTACTGTCTGTTATTTAACAGTGTTTAAAGTTCACCAGAGGTGAGTTGCAGCTAAAAGATCTTTGCGTTACATTTTGTTATGATTATGGCTCAAGATACCTTTATTTCTGTATCATAGTTTAGTTGAGGGACTATATAATGATGCCTGAATTAGGAGAGAATGCGTGTAGGGAAATAATTGAAAGCCTCCAGGGTCTGCGAAACACAAATACGTCCCCTTGATCAGAGCGTCTGTTGGATAAACACTTGGGCTCCCTGGGCTGCGAATTTTCCTCGTTGGATGGAGAGAGACAGATAGTGTTTACAGCAAGAACAATGGGCCGTGCAATCACAGAAACATGAAAACACACTCGCGCACACTGCATGTACTGTGAGACCCATAAACCCTCTCCAGAGAAAATTACCTCCTATATACATAATCAGATGGACTGCAGGTCTGGAATTCTGCTGTTTCATCTAGTTGAGAGGAAAAACAGAAGAAATTCTGATGGATGGGTCACATTAAAGTGTGTCTTTTTAACATTTTTCCAACCTTTGGATATTTTTCTCTGGTTTATGATGATGAATTGGTATGGTGCGGCTGAATGCAGTGTTCTTCGTATGGGTTGTTTTTCATGTTGCTCGACAGCTCATGAGATCTCTGTTGGTATTGTTTTTGTGTTTTGGGGATTTGTTCTGAATTACTTGTGTTAAGACTAAGATTTTTTTGCCCTGTAGTAATGGATAAAAAAATCTACTAGATTTATTTAAAGGGAAGGCCCAGAATATCACAACGACTGTCATTACCTCTCCCTCATGTCTTTCAAAACTCTGTGACGATTAAATGTTATGAGAATATTGGTAACCAGACTGCTTTGGTTACCATTGACTTCTATTTGAATTATTATTATTTTTTTTATATGTAGGTCATTGGGAATCTAACTTTCTTCAAAATATGTTCTTTTGTGGTCTGCAGAAGAAATAGTCATGCAAATGGACAATCTACAACACTCAAGTTTTGCTCTGGCCTCACAAAAAAAACCTTTTCAAATGTCAAGAAGATTTTTTTCTTGTTATATATAAAAAAAATGGTGTGTGTTTTATGAATAAATAAAAGTAAAAACTTTTTTTTTTTTTTTTTTTTTTACTTTTATTTATTCATAAACCACACACACACACACACACACAGGGGTTGGACAATGAAACTGAAACACTGGCCAGTTGATCATTGGTTGCACATTCCACCAGTAAGAGTAATAGCACAGTTTTAAATTATTGCAATGCACACAACATTATGGGTGACGTATCAGAGTTCAAAAGAGTACAAACTGATGCACGCCTTGCTGGTGCATCTGTGACCCAGACAGCAAGTATTTGTGATGTATCAAGAGCCACGGTATCCAGGATAATGTCAGCATACCACCAAGAAGGACCGACCACATCCAACAGGAGTAACTGCGGGCGCAAGAGAAAAAAGCTGTCTGAAAGGGATGTCCGGGTGCTAACTCAAATTTTATCCATAAAACATAAAACCACAGCTGCCCAACTCACTGCAGAATTAAATGTGCACTTCAACTCTCCTGTTTCCACCAAAACTGTCCATCAATTGTCAATATACATGGCCGGGCTGCTATAGCCAAGCCTTTGATCAGCCAATGCCAAAGGTATATTTTCAATGGTGCCAGCAGCGAAACTCTTGGGCTGTTGACAATGTAAAACATGTATTGTCCTCCTTCACTCTCTTTTCCACATCTGGGAGAGTTACGGTGCAGAGAAGCCCCAAAGAAATGTACCACCCAGACAGTTGCATGCCCAGAATGAAGCATGGGGGTGGATCAGTGATGGTTTGGGCTGCAATATCATGTCATTCCCTAGGCCTAATACTTGTGCTAGATGGGCCCGTCACTGCCAAGGACTTCCAAACCATTCTGGAGGACCATGTGCACCCAGTGGTTCAAACTTTGTATCCTTAAGATGGTGCCTTGTATCAGGATGATAATGCACCAAATACACACAGCAAGGCTGGTGACAGAGTTGTTTGATGAACATGAAAGTGAAGTTCCTTTTTTTAAGTTTGTTTTTCATTCAATATTTCTATTTCAGCTTCATTTTAATTGACAAATTAATTTTACTTTTGCATTTTTATTTTGCATTGTTTGCTTTTGTATTATTTTATTTATTCATATTTGTTAATGTTGTTTTTTAGATTTGTATTCTGGGTTTTTTTGATCGAAGGTGTCATAATCTGAGTAGTTTTAAGAGTTTTTTTTAAATCTCTTCTGAGGAACAGCAGGGTTGTTTCTCAGCTTGAAGAGTGCAAGACCTCATTAAAAGGTTCCATCTGCTCTCAATGTATTTTTATTGTTGTTTAGGAGATACATAAATGTTAAAATGATCTCAACTGTGATTTTTCTCTCCTACAGCGTCCTTCATGCATGCACACACCCTCCCAAACTCGCTCGCGTGCTCAAAAACACAGATCAGATTTGCAAACCCTTGCAGAAAAAGCACTTCCTTTCTTTGCCCAGTGGCCCTCAGATTGATGCAAGACATTCTTTCCAGAAACATCCCTTTCTTTTGCTCATTTCTGCTTGTCGTCTCCCTGTCTGGCCAAGCTAGCCCTCCGAACTGAATTAGTGGATCTTACTTAGGAACTGATCGTTTGTGGAAGACTGAGCTTCCGTTTTGCTCCTCTGCAATCTATGTATATGCACATGTACGTGTTGTCAATCACTGCTTCTCTAAAAAGAACGAAACCCAAAACGCCACTTGGCAGCTTTTCCTCGAGTTTATCTGGAGTAAAAGCAAAAGAGAACCCCACACGCATGAGGATGTGTACTCGCACACACTTTGGTGTGTCAGCGGCCCCCAGCAGGACTGAGTGGATTTTATGAAGTACCCAGCAGGCCCTGCAGTGGGGGAGAGAGCTTCTCTCTGAAGCACAAAGAGGGGTTTGTTCTGCTGAAGAGGCTCTCTGCCTCGACAGCCTCCTCAGAAGCTTGGCAGTCCCTCGTTTCCTACATCCACCTCTGTCCATCTCTCTTGCTGCTCCTTCTAACATTTACTATCGCTGCATTTTCTTGGTGGGTAAAAAAAATTGACACAAAATCAGACCAGAATCATATATACTTTGTTTGGCTCTTTGTACTTAAAGCCATTAAGCATTCACGGGGCAGCAATATAGCACTCTGTCATGATACTGTAGCACAGGGATAACACTGTCCTGCTGAGCTTTGCTCCAACACCAATTAAACACACCTGAAGCAGCTAATTAAGGATGTACTAGGTAGGCTAGAAACTTTCAAGTGGGTGTGTTGGAGCTAAATTCTTCAGGATGGTGGCCTTCCAGGACTGAGCTTGGAAAGCCTTGCACCTAGCATCACAACGCTGGTGCATCACTATGTATGTATGTATATATATATATATATATATATATATATATATATATATATATATATATATATATGTGAGGGTCAGGATTTTATTTCTTTTATCCTAACATCCTAACCACAGACAGGCTCTATTGGTAAGTGAACTGCTATACAGTGGTATGGAGATAAAACAAAAATATTCGGTGCTCTACAGGTCCACCGTAATTTAGCCTTTTGATTTATCCTCATTTAGGAAATTTTCTCATCAGTATTCCTGTTATTAATCTGTTATATATATAGTAATATATAAGGAATATTTATAAATAATATTATTATTATTAATGAAAAAAATATATAGTTTAACATTTTTTAAATGTTAATTTTAACATTTCTTGAATTTAGTCTGTCATTTTTGAAAGCTGTTTTTCTTTCATTAGCCTTTACGCCATCCATCCCTTCAGCCCCTTCAATCGTAGTAGAGGAATGTTTGTGTTGCGTCTCTCTCTCTCTCTCTCTCTCTCTCTCTCTCTCTCTCTCTCTCTCTCTCTCTCTCTCTCTCTCTCTCTCTCTCTCTCTCTCTCTCTCTCTCTCTTTTTGTGGGTCAAGGATGAAAGAGGCCTTCATATTAAGAGCCTGTGATACAATCCTGTCACTCAGTCATCTCAAAGCTCCCCCCACACCTCAAACTCAACTCCTCTTCTTTCACAGAAGCGAGAGCGAGGGGGGCGAGAGAGCCCCGCATACCTGCGCGAGACCCTTTCCAAGCAATCTCAATGGATTTTGTTGTGCTCTGTACACGTCGCCCTGTGAAGAGGTTATTTTAAGCCGCCATGCGTATGCACTCGCGTCCCGGTGAAACGACCCACACACATCGCTGTGTACACACACCCCTCCCCCCGTCCCGCCGCTCAAGAAACTCCTGTGAAGCCCCTTCAATACAAGCACAAACAGGGTCTTATTCAAACCCAGCAGCGGCTAGCTGGAGATACTGACCCTGGTATTGACTGATGGGGGAGAAAGCGAGGAGAAACTGTAAAATTCATCAGGGTGATTTGGTGATTTACTGCGCCGGAGGCTGTCACGCCACGGTTCCTGCAGGGTCTGGAGGAGATGCCGATGTCTAAAACAGCTGGAGGCCCTCGGCTACACGAGCCCAGGATGAGGGTACTCGTTTGAGTTGCATCTCTGAGCTTTATGTTCTGACAACAAGCAGTCGGTGCAATGGGTGGAGGGGTTTCATTCAGAAGCGTCTCGTGAGAGTCGTAACAGAGAGGGTTTGTGTGCTGGCGGTGGCCCTTTCTTCCTGCGGCGCACCAGTTGGACCTGATGGCTCTATTTCTACTGCGTTGACTGTGGTGAAGCCATAAACAATGCCTTAAACTGTTTGTTTAACCCAATGTCACGGTACAAAATATAGGCCTGCGGGATGGTGGGTCAAAAATCAGGTCAGGCCGCTTTTATTTGTGTAGCGCATTTCACAATACAGTTTCATTATTACTATACACACTATATAAATGTGTGTGTGTGTGTGTGTGTGTGTGTGTGTGTATATATGTATATATATATATATATATATATATATATATATATATACCGCTTGAATAGAAGACTAGAATAAGAGAATGCAATCGGTAACTTTACGATTTAACTTATGTAATTCCATATCTTAAACGCATACGTGTCTCATTTCTGTTTTTCTGGCGTTTTCACGTAGCCCCTGGAATCTTCTTTGCTTAGCCTTGCATTACGTGATGGAATGAGGGGGCGGAGTCAGCATTGTGTTACTGTTTGATTGACAGCTTTCTCCTTTTTTTTTTCTGCCTCAGGGCCTGCTGAAGTTCCCATGATGTCACCGAATGGTTCCATTCCACCAATCCACGTTCCTCCTGGCTACGTCTCCCAGGTAACCAGCAGGAATGGGTCAGGGCCGTGCATCGGGGTGGCGAAACCTCTCTCGCACAATGAAGATGTGATTTCACCCCTCATAGGCGAATATCCCTTTCTCGGAAACAAATGTAGTTCTAGTATTCAGCAGCCAAACAAACAACAGAAGAACAGGCGCAAAATTCCAAGTTGTTAATTTTTACGGAACAGTGTCGGACAGAGTTTGCTAAAGGTCGACGGCAGTGACATTTCAGTAGAAAGGTCAAAAAACTCTTGCAGAGAGAGCAGGAAAAAGGGTTTGAGTTGTGGGTGTAATAAATCAGTGGGGGGGGGTTTCTAATGGCACAAAGGTCAATCGTGTAAATATGATTCATTAGCGCATTCCACGCGAATGTGAAGGGCAGGACCAGCACACCCGTTTCTCTGTTTTACCTTCCCAGCAAGATGGATGCTTTTTAGCACAAGTGCATCAAAGTCATACATTTTGTGTGTAATTGTTGCTTGGTTGCTTCAGAAAATGATGGAAAGTGCTGTTTTATTGCACAAGCATGTGGCCTCATAAACATCTGTTTTTGTTTACCTCTACACTGAATCCATGTGAACTACATGCACAGTCAACACAAAATATAGATTTTATTTAATAGTGTTGAAAGACATTTTTAAAAATGCATTTTTAACATTACAAGTGTCTTTGTCACTTTTGAATAACTGGATCTAACCGTGCTCCGTAAATGTATTATTGACTTTAAAAAAATCTGAGATCAGTATTTTTATTTATTTAATTTTTTTTATGTTATTTAAACACATTACCTAAGAAATAATAGTGTGCCATACATTGATACTGTTTGAGTTTATTACCTATCTATATATACTTGAGTCACAGCGTCTTGGTGTTTTTATTTAAGATTTATTTTTAAATTTAATAAATCCAGAAATTGAGTTTGGAGCATTAATTAATAACATTTTAATGCTTGATTGAAAAAAAAAATTACTGCTTGATACTAAAGTTAATATATTAACAACAATTTGGCATCAACAGTTAGAACTAAACTTAGATTATTTAAAAAATGAATTTGTTAATGTAAGCAATTGTTGGTTCTCCTGAAACAGAGCATTTGCTTAATTTATGAGCACGAATGATTTTGAACCAAGAACATAGATTGCCCTGCAGATCCAGACTGTTTTTTCCTTCAGTAAAAGCATTTTTGGTAAGGAAGAGTTTTATGCTGTCGTCACTAACCTCACATTTTAACCTTGGGTGAACAAGCTGGTCAGCGTGGGTTATAAGTTAAGGTCACGGAGTTGATTTCTCCCATGTGAACTGTACCAGCAAGTCTGATTTCTGTAAGCATCTTCCATGCATGCATTTCTCCAGTGGAATGTACTTGATAGCCGTTCCATTCGAATGCCTTGTTTACTTTTAGCATTCCTGCCCTTTGTTTAAAGTGGCACTGAACGTCTGTGGTTGCCTCATATGACTGCTGGCACGTTAGATCCGGTGTTATTTGTCGGGTGGGGCACTAATGGCTGACATCAGAAGGCCTGTGAGGT
This sequence comes from Puntigrus tetrazona, assembly GCF_018831695.1. Taxonomy (NCBI): domain Eukaryota; kingdom Metazoa; phylum Chordata; class Actinopteri; order Cypriniformes; family Cyprinidae; genus Puntigrus; species Puntigrus tetrazona. The sequence goes on along the minus strand of NC_056722.1, from coordinate 20,290,965 downwards.
TAGGAATTGTTTGGCTTGACGTCTGTGGATGTTTGTGTTTTCAGGTTCTGGAGGACAACACAGGCGTGCGGAGGGTTGTGGTGACGCCTCACTCTGAATGTTACCCTCCGAGTTACTCTCCGGCTCTGTCACCGAGCCACCACATTCACCCGTACCTGCCGCCTCCACACTTTATTCCGGCTTCACATACGTCATATTATCCCCCAGTCAGCCCCGGTGATGTGCCCCCGCACCAGTTCTATCAGCACAGACTGCCACACATCTACCCGGAAGGTAAGCTTTATAGTCCACTGTAGACTAAAGGTCCTGGGCTTATTCACGTATTTAAACGCATACTTCAGTGAGGATGGGCAACAGTCTTTTTGTACTGAATCATAACACTGTCCTAACCAAGCTCAGCGTGAAAGAGAAATACCACACAAAGCTATGATAACACAACCAATCCGAACATACAAGTAAAAGGTTGGGACACATACATAATTTGTACATGCATACAGACATACACACATATATATATATATATATATATATATATATATATATATATATATATATATATATATATATATATATAAGGAAAATATATTTATATAGCTTTTAGTTTACATTTATTTTCAATTGTGGTCACGTATACAGTGCAGTGCAGCAAAAATTACTTTTTGTGGACGAATATAAATTGTATTATTAATAATGATTAATAAGTTATTAATATTAAATATATACTGTATTTTATGTAAATGTAATTTATATAAATATAATACATTTAACATATTATATTTTTTTTTTCAATATTACATGTTTTATATATTATAACATTTCTGCATTTTTATTCAACAACATTTGAAATATTGTTGGAGTTTTAATAAAATTAGGATGAAATAGTTTAATATAAAGAGGTTTGATTTATTTAACATTGTGCTTATGTATACGCTGCTTAAAACACTTTTGTAGACTAGAATATAAACTATATTTTAAAGCGTATCAGTAATTATACATGTTTCTTACTTGTGTATGCAATCCATTTGCTTTCTACTTTCCATAGTATAATAACGATCTTTGCCTTATCTCAGAGATCATCCCGCTGTATAACGTCTCCACTTTCGTGGGTCATGAGGAGTATTGTAAACCTCCACCCAAGAAGCTGAAACAGCCGGTGGAGCGTACAAGTCTGAGTCAGGTGACCAGCCCGCTGTCCAACAGCTACAAGAACACCACGGCCTGCACCACCACTGCTAACGGCTACGGCAAGAGCCACAGCAGTCCTGGAGGAGGAGGAGGAAGCCCTGGCAACAAGAGGCCAGATCGGAGAGCCAGAGGAAGCCCCAAACACTCAGACACTGAGCCACAGGGTAAGCTAATTTGAATTTAAAACCTCTAATTTAAGAGACATCTTGCCTGTTTTGTTCTCATGTCTCTGTTGTATTTCCATACATGTGGCAACAGCTGGGAGCAAAAACAAAGGATACTTCCAGTGTCAGCTGGACTCAAATAAAAGCAGTCAAAGCTGCTGACTCTGACAAGATGAGTCAACAATCTTGTCCACATCTGTTGACTTTAAAGACTCATTTCCATCAAGCTTTATGGGATCTTACCTCTAAGCCTTTGTTTTTGAGATGTTATATCAGTGTCAGCACTTATTCTTAGTGTGACACACATACACATTGGGTAAACGGTAGTGTGAATGTGGAAGAGTGCCCACTACTGGTGCAATACAGTCAGTCGCTTGAATGAAATGGGCTGGGAATAGCATACTAAAAGCATTATTTCTAATAAATAAAATAATCAATGAACAATCAAACAAATAAACAACTGTTTCCAACACTGACGATAATAGAAATGTTTCTTGAGCATCAAATCATAATGTTATAATTATTTTACAATATGCAATTCTATAATTATGTAACTAATATATTAAATATATTTATATATAATTATTATGAATATAAATATACATGTAAACACATGCAAATATTTTCTAATTATATACTGTATGTGTGTCTTGATGTGTGTCAAAAAATATTTTGGATGTGATTAATCATAATATATAATAATAATAATAATAATATAATTTTCTTTTCGAAATCATAACTGGACGTCACTTGCAATTTTTTTTTTTATAAAATATTGAAATGTTTTATTTTAATGTTATTCCAACAAAACTCTAAATATTTATTTTCAATTTTGTTTTAATAGATAAAACAAGCACCGCAGCATTTATTTGACTGTAAGGAAGAACCATTTCTTGATTACCAGTATTAATCCATAGTATATATTTCAAGTATATAGTATACTATACAGTAAGCTTGAATAACTCCACATAGCTAGGGGATTCCAATACAGGATGTAGCTGTTCTGGGATCAGATGGTGGCTGAATGTGGAACACATGTGGCATGAGATGCAATAGATTTCATAATTCTCTGTATCATTGTTTCCTTTTCTTTCATCATTCCTTTGAAAATGGCTCGCTCTGTCTAGCTGTTTTCCCCTTTGTTCTTTAATGTCTTATCTTACCCTGGTCTTTGTTCTTGTGAACCTTTGGTTCCCATGCCTCTGTGTGTGTTAAAGAGAGAGAGAGAGAGAGAGAGAGTGTGTGTGTGTGTATGTAATCTGTCTGTGGCGAAACCACAGTGTATAATGAGACACAGATCTCTTCCTGTCTGAAGTGACAGCACAAGGCTGGTCCGTGTTAAAATGCACAGGGAAAAGGGACGGCAAATTAAATCAAGAGACGAGAAGACGAACTGTTCCTGTGGAGAATGTCTGAGAATATGCTCAGATCTGGGTGAAATGCATGACATCAGACATTTAGACTTGGTCTTCAGTCTCCAGCGGTGTTCAGGACTTTACTGTGGCTTGTCAACAAACTGCTCATAATTTAAACTAGTTAAAGCACAGTCCTTGAAAAGATAAAATGAGGTGTCTGTGAGATTTGGGTTATGTTTTTGAAACAAACGTTTTGAACTTTTTTTGGTGCTACATAATGTAAGCCGATTTGGTTAACAATTTCTTGAACAATTTCTAATTTTTATTCATTTAATGTTTAAGTAAACAATTTTATTTCTGAATTTAATTTAAACTGATTTTTTTTTATTTAAATACCTTCAATGAAGCACCATAATTTATTGCTCTTAAGAGTAACATTTTAAAAATGCATTAAACATTAAAGAAATAGCAGAAATATTATTAATAGTTTTTTTGTTGTTGTTGTTTTTTTTTTTTTTTATGGTTTATGGAAACGTGCGCAGTCTATATTAAGCAAATTAGAAACCATTTATCAGCTGTCTACTGAAATGTATTTAGTAACATCACTTTACTCTTATAAAATTGTTTTCCATCACTGTCGTGACTCCTTTGAATCCAGTGAGTAATTCTAGATCACTTTGACCTGTTTTTAATCCATACATGGAGTGGAATCTCTCATTTTTCCACTCTTTTCCCTTGTCCTCTAATAAAATAAAGAATCCGCTGAAAACATCCTCTATCTCTCAATCCCAACAACATCTTATTGGGGGAAAACCATGGAGGTCAGTGTGGGGTCATGTTGCCGTGACTTCATCGCAGTGATGACTCATTGCAGGAGCCCCTCGGGCCCCATAAGAGCCAGACCTATGAACCTCACTCCCCGACAGACACTTTCCTACCCGGCTCAGGCCCAATCCGACAGCCCCATCCATCAGGACTTCTCCGTTGCCTCAGATCCGTGTCTCTGTCTGGAGATACTGAATTTATGTTCTCTGTATTTCTTTTTCTATGCAAACAAGCATGAAGATGTTACAGACACACACACACTCTGATTTATGACCGATAGGAGACAGATGGCTACATTTAATGCGTTTTCTGTGCAGATCATGATGTGGACACCAGACGAGTTCAGGCTGTGCCATCAGGAATGGACAAGCCACAGGTGAGTGATTTTAAATCATGTCATCTCACAAATCTCCTCAGCGAATCAAAAACCACCTGTGTTGCCAATTATTGTTTTATTTATCCCTCAGGATTATTGTTCCACTATAAATATTCTTTTGTCTGAAAAGCATTACATGCCATTTTTTTGCTTTAGGGATATAAACAAACCCCAAATGCTAATCTTTTTTTTTGTTGTTGTTTTTTTTAAACCATTGTTTGAATGATGCCACAAATACCGCAGGCTTGTTAAGGAGAGTTATTGTTTCCTCTGTAAGCAGACGTGATTATTTTTAAAACCATTTTTTTCATGGTAGATGATAAAATTAGCAAAATCATATAAACTTGACTATCGATGACCATTAGTAGGGTGACCGGTAATCCTTTTTTTCATATTTGTGGAAAGTAATGACTGAAAAGTAGTTTGACCAATGGCGTGCAAGAAGGTGGGAGCTTCAGAGAATGATCAAAGTAATGCAGATACGCACACATTTAATGTTTGAGGACTGTAAATAAGCATTTTAGGCCATTTGGAAACACAGCTCAGGATATGGCGTGCCCTATCATAGAGGACTTGGCAACCACCCAGAACACCCTAAAAACCTATCAAATCCATAGCAACCACATCCAGTAACAATGCCTTAAACATGAGGATTATAATTGTTTAGAGACTGTCAAAACGAAGGATAAGCATTTCCGTTTCCGTTCACGAGGGGGCAGCAGCTGTTAATGAATGGCTTAATAGTTCATTGATTGGTCACATCAATATGTTTTTCTCATCTCTGCTACTGATTTCATAATCATCTCATAATAGTCCCCCGCTTTGAGTGGGGACGCATGTAATGCATGCTTTCAAGGATTCAATGCGATTAATGTAATGCAGGAGACCAAAAAAATATATAAAATAACAAGAAGCTGTTTCTGCTTCGTGCTATGCCATTACGGTTTCATAAATGACGCAGTTTTTATAGTTTTTCTTCATGATGAGTTGCTATAACGTTTTACTTGCTCTTATTCTTCACTAAAACGAAATGGCTTGGTTTGAATGCGAAACAGCAAGTGTCGGATAAATAGCCTGATTTGCCGTGGCTGAAGCCTCTTCAGACACAGATGTTTTTGTTTTGTGAATGAGCAGTCGCGCTCTGCTTTGAGCAACTGTGGAGGACGCTTGCTGGGTGCTATGACTGATGCTTCGTTCACCGAAGATGAGCCTGCAGTAGCCTTGGCTCCCAAATTAAGTACTATTTACAGCTTCCTAGATTTATTGATGTACCAGACATCATAAATAATTGGGAATTGCAATTCAAATGGGCCTGCCTTTTAGTCGTCTCACTTTAATTTGATCTTTTAGTCTTCTCCTAGACTATTTTCTGGAAATTGTTTTGGACTGTCACTCTTGTAAAATAATACACTATAATATAATTTCAGGCATAATAATATATGAGTAATAATAAAACCCAATGAGAATTGTTTATTTTGGGCCCTCAGGTGTCTAACTTGCAGTCCCGCTCTGCGCTTGTGTCATGGACATCTGTTTCTGTCTCGGGATCATCTGGACGGGTCCCTCCCTGTAGTTATGAGCTCCAGCTCAAGGACAAGAGCCGAGACGGGAAATACAAGGTTGTGTATAGGTAAGGGCCACAATTTTAATGACGTATGTGTTCTGAATCACTAAAGCTATTTGTTTTCAGTCATTAGTGTAGTTACATAACGTTCTTCCCCATGCGGTGAGGAGAAAATCCTCAAGTAAGTCTGCAGCTTTGCTTTTTTTGATCCCTGGAGAAAAGCATACAGGCTATTATGAATTGATTGGAAAACCTTTTTTTTTTTTTTTACTTTTTGTTTTCGTTAGTTTTATGTACAAAATTGTCAATACATATACAAAAGAAATTCATATTGACAAAAAATAAGGAGAGATATTATGCTGCACAGTATGTACATCTATAGTCCTAGAAATACATCTCAACGAAAAACACCCATATATTTTCATATATTTCTCACACACACACACACATATATATATATATAAGAATGCTTCACCCACAAACTGATTTTTACTCTGTTTCAGTGGTGAAGAGCTCCAGTATACCCTCACTGACCTCAGACCAGCCACAGACTACCATGTCAGGTAAAAGTAGTGTTTTACATTTGCATTTATTTGTTTAGCGTACACTTTTAACCAAAGCAACTCTCAAATGAGGTGAAGCACTCCATTAACTGAGCACTTTGAATTTAATTTGAGTGCTGAAGAGAGACGATTGCTCTGATATCCTATTACCATGACTAAATCAAAGATGATATATGCTAAAAAAAAAAAAAAAAAAATGGATTTGTACTTCAATGTTCAGATGCAGAAAAATTGTCATTTATTTAGAGTACTGGCACAGTGTGTTCTTATAAGTACAGTGGATACGGCATTCATTCATTATTGCTTAATGATTCATTTGAAATCACAATAGCACATTTTGTAGCACAATGCTCTTGAACTACTCTTTGGAATGTTTTGGAAATCATCACCATTTGTGTATTACAGAGTTAGCACAGTGTGTAACTCAGTGAAAGGTCTTAGTTCGGACGCGAGGGCCTTCACTACTCACAGTTCCCCTCCTGAAACCCCTCTACCCCCAAGACTGTCCCATCGCACCAAGAGCTCCCTCACATTACAGTGGAAGGTATGCATGACTTGATTACACTGGATTTTGTATTATTATTTTGTATAGCTGTTACAACCATTTAAATATCTTGGGGTCAAACTGTATTGCTTAGAAATATAGATTAGTAAAATGAATTTATAGTGCTTTATTAATAATAATTAGTTCATTTATTATGTACATTTATTATACATAATTGCTTCATGCCAAGAAAAAACTCTTAACTGTAATAAAATCATTGTAACTCCTGGCAGTATTCACACATTGTACAATAATTAAGTATAAAAATATGTATTATTTAGTGTCCTTAGTAATAGTCTTTTTTTAATGAAAAGCATAGAATATAAAAAATATAATTTAATACTTTCATTTAGCAAGGATGCATTCAATTTTAATTTTTTATGTTGCATTTTAAAACATTTTCTAATTAAAATCAGCTGTTTTAAATTGTAACAATATTTTGCAATATTATTGTACTGCGTTTTTTATTAGAATGCATTGGTGAGCATAAAAAACTTTAAACAAGAAACTTTTGATTGGGAGTGTGTATATATATGATTTTTTTATTTTTAATTTTTTGTAATTTCTCATTCTAATTTCAGCCCCCGGTAGACAATGGCTCAAAAATCACCAATTATGTTCTAGAATGGGATGAGGTATGTATGACCTATCTAAATTAATTTGGTTATATCCCGTGCGTGCCATCTACTCGTACTATTCAGTAGATTTTTCTTTTTCTCTCATTTCCTCTCAATTACTTGCCTTCCTTTTTTGGCCGTGATGTTTTTTCCCTGTCCCCATGGCATGAGATGCTGGTCGTGTGGCGACTGAGGCTTTAACCGACTGTTCCGCTTTACGCCATAGTCTGTCTACTTCAGTTATTTTCATTTACTCATAGCTTTTCTGACTCATTAAGAGTTGATTAAAACTCCTCATCTGTGGCTGTGCAGCTCCAGAAGGGTCTGAAGATGCTGGCAGCCGTTCTTCCCCACAGAATACCTCTGCATTTAACCTTAATTAAATACCGGCTCCTGTTGTTGTGAAAATTAGCACAGCTTCCAGCAGCAATTTTCTTCTTGTTGTTCTTTTCATGTAAAGGGTTTTGTTCCTGTGACTGTCGAGGTCCTTTTCTCCATGTTTTTAGATGTTTGTTTTTTTTTCTTGTCGGCCTGTTTGTTGTTCAAGAATGTATTGCTTGTTTCTTTTCCAGGGGAAGAAAAACAGCATTTTCCGTGAATATTATGTTGGGCACCAGCGACACTGCAAAGTAATGAGGTTGTGCCCTGCTGTCGGGTACACGTTTCGAGTGGCAGCACTAAATGATATTGGCACCAGGTTTGTTTATTTGTCTGTCTCCTAAAAAAATAAAACAATTTTAAATCTTAAATTAATTTATAACCGATAATACCCAGTGTTGAGAAGGTTACTTTGGAAATGTAATGTATTTATATTGGATTCAAATTACATAAAACCATTACATGTAACTAGTTACTGCCCAACATTGGTAATGACATGCTTGCTTGTTTTTTTTATTTTTTTTTTTTTATGTATTATTTATTTTAACACTTAGTTTTAAGGTGACATAGTTGCATGTTGCATATGCTCACTGTAGTAATAACAGTAAAGTATTTGCAAGCAGCTAACCTTAAAACCAACCCCTAACCCTATAGAAAATACTCGTGGGGGTAATTGATATTGCATATTTTTATATTAATTAATATTTACATATTGTATGTAATAATGTCAACTTAAAAAATGCAACCTATTATTTTATTTTATTTATTTTTGCAAGATAATTATTTTTTGGATTACCGTTTTGATGGTCATAGCAAATGACCACAGGCCTTATATACTATTTTATTTACAGCCATAATACATATTTTTGAGGTGTAGGTGAAATGTTGTTTTAAATTGTTTTATGATTTACTGCAAAAAGTCAATATTTATAAATACAACTCAGCTGCCTAGGTGCTTTTAGTTGTGTGCAATTTAATAGAATTTTGGCCCTGTTGTGTATTAGTGCTTAATGATGCAGTAAATGAGAAAATTCTCCTCCCTTCTCACTGTGAGTGGCGGCAGTGCTGGGGTTTAGAAAGTCCAAAGCAATTTATAACTTTGTGCTTCTCAAAAGCTTTGATAATACACAGATATGCCGTATAATCTTTATAGGATGGGATTTACTACCGTTTACGAATATTATGTTTTATTCTGCAGTGGATTCAGCACAGAAGTGGTCTTCTACACCACAGGAAGTCTCCCGCAGACGTCCTTACCTCCGCGGCTGGTGCAGGCAGGTCCGACCTGGGTTACACTGGAGTGGACGCGGCCAAACAGCTGCAGCGCTGATGACATCGTCACATACACCTTGGAGATGCAGGACGAGACCAAGGTATTAAACTTACTGAGCCCTTGTGTAAAAGTTATTAGCAGAACCCTGATATCTACAACTACCTTTCCATCCTAACATTACTCCAAAGACTTTTTACAAGCATTATTATTCAATTATTGCTGTGAACTATTTAGTCATCTATCGGGATCCTTATATACATGAAAGTGTCATACCAAGGCTATGGCCACAGTAACACTGTCCTGATTGCCTGCCAAAATGCCAGAGTTTAGATTGCATGACGTCAAATGCAGGAGTTTTATATCTAACAAAAATGGATTTCTCAGTGCTATACACTGGATGTTATATCTCTTAGCTGTGTACTGTTTCCAGTTAATTGTCCTTGCCCACAGTTGTCAGAGTAAATGGGCTCTTCTCAAACCATGACTAATGCCTGTCGTGTTTCACACCTAGGGCTGAAGCACCATCCAAATATTTTGATGATATTTCATTCAAGTTATTTTTCATCTTGTTTACTGTTCAGTAAGCAATTGAATAATGTTCCCATTTTTAATAAATGAATAAATCACAAAATTAAAAAAGAAACCATAAATCGGATAGGCTAATTTTGTCATTTAAAATTATATTTATCCAAATATTTTATATTCCATACCTATTATGTAATCTCTCTCTCTCAATTTCATTTCAGTTAAGCTTCATTAGCATGACTCTCATCCAACAGTTGTTTCAGACGCGAAGCATTTGTCCAAATACATTATTCTTTTGATTTTCGCTTGTGGCTCGCACAGCTCCTGACTTCTGTACGTTTATCATCTTCGGTGAAGTATTTACAAGGGCAAGACGGTGATTTAGACCCCCTATAAAAGGATTTCATGCTTTACTTCTCGACACCCAATGGACGATGTTTTTTTTGGCAGGGACTGGACTTCCATGCAGTTTACAGCGGTTTGGAGCTGAACCGTAAGGTGGAGTCCCTAAGAAGAAACACACAGTACAAATTCAGGGTGAGTGAAGCTCAGATTCAGGATGTTAACGATACGACAGCCCAAAGCCAAAAAGCCTACAGCTTTTATTTAATATATTAATGCATTATTTTGATTTACAGGTGCTTCTTCCTTTTGTTCTCATACACAATCAAGCCATCCATATTAGCGTTTAACTAGAGCTCTAGAAAAGTACATGTTCCCAACTTCCTCATTTCCTTTTTCGCTAATAAGGCAATTAGTGATAATCTAATGAACTTCAGTTTCTCTGCTAACCTGGAGCTGTTTCTCAGATCCAGCAGTTGTTGGGGGAAGGTGAATTGATTTCCCGCGGTGGTGTGTTAAAGGCTTTTAGTCTAATCTCTGAGAAGGCCGGGAACACTGCGTTAGCATTTATCAGGGGAGAAAGACACTTCTGAGAGGATTTAAATGTCGCTGCAGGTGACTGGGGCGCAAAAGTCATGTTGTCTAGTACACAAAAATGTGTCCAGAAGTCTTCAAATGCCACCTCGATTATCTTGTTTCCCATTAATATCATCGAGGTGATGCTCGGAATAAAAAACTACAATCCAGAATGCCGGGCAGTATAAAAATAAATAGTTCCTCTGCATTTTTTAAAACTTTTTAATAATGAATACATTTGTCAGTCTAATTAAATCACGAGTAAAAAAAGACTATTTGTTACATTTCATTGATCACACTGTGTTTTTATTGTGGCATACAGCATATAGTTCAAAAGAACAGCATATAAGTGTATAAGGGTCTTTTCTGTCACTTTTGATCAATTTAATGTGTCCATGCTGAGTGAATTATTCTTTTCTTTAATACAGTAGTCGTTGTATGGTCATGTGCTTCTGCTTGTGTGGTCTTCTAACATGTCTCTTAACTGTCGCCCCCTACAGCTCATCAGTTGTAGTGGCGAGGGACGCAGTGCACCGAGCTCTTTGCTGGTGTGTAAGACGACCCCAGATAGACCCGGACCCCCTGTGAATCCTGCAGTAAACGCTGTCACACATCACAGCTTCTGCGTGTCGTGGGGTAGGGAAATCTTGAAGTCAGCAAGTTTCAGAAAGTTGTATTATTGTTTATTACCACATTCTAATCTTTACTGGGGGTTTTTACCGTTGAAATCAGACCCTCCACAAGATGATGGTGGATCTGGAGACTTAACATATGTCCTGGAGATATCGGAAGGGAATTCGGAAGGTATTTCTGAGGCTTTCGTCATTTAATTAAAGTTTTAACCGTATGAAAAATCCTCAAATATTTGTCAGTATTTGATTACAAATGGTCGAATCGGATTTAAACATGTCCACATCACACTTTACCTTAAAAACTATAAAAGTGAAAAAAAGTATTTTGGACGATTATCATTTATTTTATATTTTAGAACCATTATTATTTATCTTTTATTTTTGTCACATAACAAACCAGAATAAAAAAAATCATACATATTTTTTAAAATTAAAAAAATTAAGTGGAAAATGTACTGAATTATCATGAAAATAACGCATAAATTCTCAAAATTGACTAAGAATCTCATGCTCAGCAAGGCTGCATTTCTGTAATCAAAAGTATAAAAAAAAATATTACTAGTTAAAAATATCTCTTTTCTATTCATGTTCATGGAAAATGTAATTTATTTCTGTGATGCAAAGCTGAATTTTCAGCATCAAGTGAGCCTGACTAATTTTCTGCTCAATAAACATTTATTATTAATCTTAATAATAGATTAGTGAGATATTTAATTATTTTGTGTCTGTGTTCAGAGAGGCAGTGGGCGACTCTCTATAGAGGACCAGAGAGGAAACATTTGTGTGAAGATCGCAAACCAGCAACAATCTACTCCCTGAGACTCAGCTGTGTGAACGTGGGCGGCCAGAGCCAGGTATAAGAACATTTAATGATTCCCAAGTTGATTCATGTAATAAAATCTCAGCGTATACTTAGTGTTTACTCTATGTATTGGTTGTGCAGTGCTCCGATGACTTGACGGTGCGCACTCATATCCCGCCCCCTGGCCGCTGTCAACCCCCGAGTATCATGGGTAATGTCAAACACAAGGAGATGACCTTGCAGTGGGGTGAGGCTGTTATTTTTCTTCATATCCTTTTATTCTTTTTTTGTCTCTTAGAGTGATCTTGTTGTCTAAAAATGGCTTTGCGTTTGTGGTACAAGAGGTTTTTTTTCTTATGGACTGACATTTATGACCCTGTTCACTCATTTTAAAGTGCAGTTCAAATGAAGCTGAAGGACACTTGTCTGCTTTTAGATTAATAATGTTTGTTACCCGGTCTGCAGGAGAAATATTCAAAGGTTTTATAATTATGGAATGTCTAAAGTTCAGTTTACCCATAATGCACCCGGACCAACTGAAAGCTTTGCTCCTACTTTTTTTTTTGTGCCATGCATTACATCATCCTATTTATTGTGTGGGTTTGTTGTGTGCATGTGTTTGAGGGTACCAGAGCTAAAATGCACTTGTTTGTTAGCTATTATACTCCTGACTCACTGTTTTTGAGTGAAGGTGGGCTCATTTAAGAGGCTGAACACTGTCTATAAATAGCTGTAAAATAGCAGTGCTGATTTCAGCCGTCCACGCTGACTCTCAGAGCTCGGACAGCAGGCGTGAGCTTCCCTGCATGTTCTCCATCACTGCAATTGATCGGTTCCTTCCTGTAGCCAGTTAGCTGCAGGGTTGTAGAGAGAGGACTGAGAAGGTGTTTTGGTTTGGAGAGGTTGGTGCCAGATGGATGTCTCCTGAGGTCATCTGCGACAGGAGGGAGGGCATTGTGGACAGTACTGTTGCAACAAAACAGTGGCTTGGTTTTGCAAAATATGCTTTTTGGATTAATAACATGCTTCGATCCCATTTAATCTTTTTTTATTCATTATTATTACTTTTATTATTGTTCTTGTTATTACACGTACCTCTTCTGAACTCACTTCCCTATGGAAACATGTTTCTCACAATTTAGATTTTTCATCTCAGAACTGTATCCTTATATCTCAATTGCAAGTTCATCTTAAAATTGTTGAACAAATCCTAAAAATTAGACAAAAAGTCACAATTACGTTTATTCTGAGGTTGAAACAAGAACCACAATTGTGTGATGAAAAAAGTGAAAATTGCCATTCATGATGTCTGAAACGGTCCTTATGTTGTGATCATGTATACTGGACTGGAGTGATGGATTATGCTTTGACTTTTCCACTTTTAAATGATTGCTTATTGTTCCATCTCTTTCTTCCATTTACCTATAATGCTTTGTTTCTCCAGATGGTCCTTTGTGTGGTGAAGAGAGTGAAAATGTGGAGTTTAGTTTGGAAATGTGTGCAATGGAGGAGGGTTCGGAGCCAACGGAGGTGTACTGTGGATCCAAAGCAGAGTGCACTGTGGGTAATTTGCTCCCTGGCACCACCTACAGGTTCCAAGTTCGTGCTGCCAACAGTGCTGGGGTAAGTCATTCTGCATGCATGATCCAGCTCTTTATGAATGATTTGGCTCTTTAATATGTGAAACAGAAAAAAATACTTGAAATTCAATTAATTAAAAAAAGGTTTTAATAGAATTTCAAACCAAATGGATGTTCTTTGGCTTGCGTTGTAAACATCATGTGTTGCTTTTGATTATAGTATTTTTTTCCTGTCCATACTACAACAGATCATTGTCATTATCATTAATAAAACTGTTAATGGAAAATAAAATATAGACTTTAAATGCAAAACCTGATGCGGAAAATGACAGAAGCACTTAAAAACTAAAACAATTTAAATAAAAGCTAATGTGGAATATTTATAAATACGGAATTACACAAAAGGTTTAATTTTTGCTTCTGAAATCATGAAAAATACTGTTCCATTGCCTTTAGGAAAGTTCTCTAAATTAAATGCTAGTCCATTATACCAATCCAAAACATTTAGGTGGTTTTAATTTCACCAATTGCTATTTTTGTTCCCAAGCACCACAATATGAGTAGTATATATTTTAGTAAAGGGAACTAGGCAGGTATTTTATTCCCTTTCATAAGCAGTGAGTCAGGACAATTGCATCCCAAACAGCTATAATTTTGTCTCCCTCAGATAGAAATACATCACTCCGATTGTTTTTCTACACTTACATGAAATCCACGTTTTATAACAAACCCTCTACATTGCCTCAGGACGATAAAGAGACCTGCTGTCTGCCTCGGCAAGGATATTAAGAAGCTAATTCAGCCATCACCGGAGATGGATGCCTAACACAATGTAGCGCTTTGGGTTTACCTGCCACAGAAATAACAGATTTCCCTCCTCATGGTCAAACCAGGGCCATTTATTACCTTTGAGACAGCTCCAAAAGCTCTAAATCTCAGCCGGTTTCTCTTGCTCCTTTTTTTTTTCCCAGTATGGACCGTACTCTGAATCTGTGGAAATAAGCACCGCCGCTGGGCCCCCAGGACAATGTAGTCCACCAGCCATCAATGTGACGTCTCACACCTGTGTAGATGTGACCTGGGAGGTGAGGCGGAAACAGGCTTTCGTGCAGTACTCAGACAGTAAATAAGGAATCACACTGTTATCTGATGAAATTGGCAGTGATTTTCTGCGGCACTGAGAGAGTAATCAATTTTCAGAAGCAAAGACTGGCTTTGGGACTCGTAGAAAGATAGAAATGACTAGAATAGACTCTGAACAAAGCTACAGGAACAGCATTATCCAAATACAGCATATCGATCATCTAGAAAACGTCAAAGAAGTGAAGGTGTCCACACAAAACCTTTTTTTTTTTTTAACAATTGCGCTTTCATTCCCTTTTTGTCAATAGGCTTTTTGTGTGAATGGGCCTCCTGTGTTTCGTTCACAATTCTTGCTGTCTCCTGAATGTTAAATGTTGCAATTTCAGTGATTTGCATTCTGTTTTTAAGAGTTTGTTTCATTTATTAGAGGTGCGTATGATGCATTATGTCTCTTATGTTTGTCCTGATGAAACTGCCAGGCAGGTAATTAGTCACGTACTGCTGGGAATGTGCGGGGTTTTTTTTTGCTCTTGTTTCCTGCAGCTTAATGCTTTCTCTGATCTCGATCCCCAGAACAAAGAGAGCTCTTGGATAGACATTTCTGAGTACCGGCTGGACTGGGGACGTGATTTGAAATCTCTTGAACTGGTCTACAGTGGAATGGAAACCTACTTCCAAATCTCCAACCTGGAGGCATCTACGGACTACTGCTGCAGGCTACAGGTAATTCACGATTATCCAACATGACACTTTCAAATATCCACTTATTGCAAATAAATTATAAATGAAAATTCAGATCGCCATTTTGTTAGCATCAAGCTATGGACAAAATAAAACCGTTTTGAATCAGCTTTCATTTGATATCAAAACCTAAAAAAGTTACTATTTCATCATGTGTTGGGTTTTCCTAGATTGCATCAGTTATTTTCAAATTGTTGTTATTTGTAATTGTTTAATTTAATTATTATCCATTTAATGCTATGAAAAAGAGCTATTAAATAAGCTTTGTCTAATAGATATAATTTATAGCAATTTTTTTTATTTTCATTTAAATTAAATAATCATAGTAATTTTTAATGATAATAATAAAATAATTGCAATGTGTTAATTATATATATTTATTTGTTAACGTGCAGTATTCACAAAATTGCTGATTTTAAAACAAACATGCAACTCAAGTTAAAAAAAACATTTTAAAAGACATTTAATTCCTCCCAAAATTATTCTTTTTTTAAAAAAAAAAAAAGCCAGTAAATTGTATATAAACAACATACTTGAACATTTTAACTTTTTAGTTTTTGATGAATCAGCAGTTTACAGTAAAATGTACAGTAGAGTTGTGTATAAACCATCTTTCTAATTTCCAAGTAAAAAAAAACAGTTTCTGAAAGTAATTTAGTTGCATATAATTGCTTTGAACACATTTAATGGTAGCTTGCATTTTAATTAATCAAGAAGAGTGTAAAACCTTAATCACACAGTATCAGCCCTTGTTTGTGTTTGCAATTTAAGAATAAATTGTTAAATGAGAAATAATCTTACATGCACATGTGTGTGTATATTATCATTGTGTCTTTAAAAACTGCTTTTAATGCAAAATACTAAATCAGACATTATAGGCATTAATAGAATTCCAACGCTAGACTGTAGGAGTTATATCTGGAAATGTTCTGACCTTTGGAAGCTCCTCTTCACATTTAATTGGCTTTGATTCTCTGTGTACAGATACACACATGTTCATGTGTACACACACACACACACACACACACACACACGTGTTTACCGTGTATAATTATTATTATAAATATACACATGTAACCAAACAGTATATATTTCGAAAATATGTTTGTATTTATATAGACATAATAAATATACACAGTACACAAATTGTATATTGTAAACAAATGCTTTAATTTTGGATGCAATTAATCGTAAAAGATAATTAGTAAAGCGTCAACTAATTAAAGGAATAGATGACCCAAAAGTAAAAAATCTGTGATCATTTATTCACCTTTTGAGCACAAAAATATAAGACATTTTGAAGAATGTTGGTAACCAACCTTTTGACAGTAGCCAATGATTTACAAAACAGGAAAAGAATACTATGAAAGTCAATGGCTACTATTTATCTATTTCTGTATTTTAACTTTTTTTTTCTTTTTTGTATCCGGTTCATAGGCAGTGAACCAGGCAGGGGCCGGCCCCTACAGTGATCTGGTGACGTGTCGGACTCCTGCAGCGGCCCCTGATGTTGTATCCGGACTTCGCCTCCTAGACCGCCCTCTGAACCCAACAGAAAGTGAACCCTTCTCTCACTCCACCTGTCTGGCCCTCACCTGGGACGAGCCTCACTGTAATGGAGCAGAAATCACTTCCTACAGCATCTCAATGGGCAACAGCCTCATCACCGCCGGAGACATAACCTGTCACATTATCAGGAACCTGCTGCCGGACAGCGAGTACAGGTGAGCAGAGATGTTGTTTAACACTCCATATCTCTTTTTCTACCACCGTGCATCATCAGCTCTTCAGTGGAGGTCAATGTTTGTGCATTAGTGATGACCGGGGACTCATTTTCCCATGGTTCCTGTAATGTACGGATGAGTGCTGGTGAATCTCCAGTAGGGCCCTGAGTGAGTATATCAGTGCTATTAGCTCTGCAAATGGACTCCACTTATATCTGGCTCAAGATGTTTTCAGCAAAATGGGGCTTTCTGGGTAGATTCAAGAGTATTTGTGTAACTTTGCTGCAGGGTATTTTATTGTAACAAGGTACACTGTTGCACCGTGGTATTTTTGCAGGGAGTAGGGCTGTCAAACGATTTATTGTGACTAATCGAATCTATTACTTGTTTGCATAATATGTGTCTGTATATTTATTATGTGTATATATAAATCCACACACATACATTACATGCATACATATATACATATATGTATGTATGTGTGTGGGTGTGGGTGTGTGTGAGTGTATAAGAATCAATCCTTTTTATATAAATATAGATATATATTAAAAGGGGGAGCATATTAAAACTTTTGCACAAGGGGAAGACTCTTTCATTTGGTCTGCCTGCTGGGTTTCTGGAAACAAGACTGTTAAATAAATGTTAAAGACTTTAATTTGGGATGAATGACAACATTAAATGGACCTCTCCATTGAGGTAATGGACAATAAACATCCTCAATTAATATGCCAAATGCAAATGCACTCATAATTATCATATGAATGCCTAATGTTTCTAATGGAACTAGAGGTTTCGATATCTTTCTTGAGCAGTCCAGAAAATAACAGGTTCCAGCTCACCCTAGTGACCCAATGATACCAAAAATCAATTTGGACACCTAAATTATGCAAATATTAAAGCATTAAATAACTAAATATCAAACCCTTTGGCCTCAGAAAATATGTGAAAATGATGCTCTATGCTCTAAATTATGCTTTATATCTTTATTTTTTTGGTATTACCAGTGTCGAGGTGCTTTTTAATGGATGCATGAATTCAGTTGTCCTTAAGTTCACACATTGTGTTCTAGCAGTATTATATACTTTGTTGTACATTTACATAACAATAAGAAATGTTTCTGCATGTTAGAATGATTTCTGAAGTATCAAGTGGCACTGGAGACTCTAGTAATGATGATGAAAATTAAGTTTGGAATCAGAAATGAATTGCGTTTAAAAATATAAACTTTTTTTTGCATATTTTTTTAAAACATTTTTTTAATGTTTTTTTATGGTGTAGTGTTCAGAGACTTCTGTGTTGCTCCATGTTTTTCTGAATTCATTTAGGGTTTTTTTAGAGACTCAAAATTAAAAATTACAAATGTTTATTCCCATACTGCTTCATGTTCAAATGCTCTATTGTGTGAGACGTAATAGAAACAAAGGTATTTTATAATAAGCTTTTTATAAAAATCAGTAAATAAATGGCACTAAACACAACTGGTTTGAATGCATTTGAATTAACATGAAGGTGATTCAGTGACAGAATGTTTTTGGTATATGTCAAAGGTAATGTAGTGTGATAACTTTCTCTGCTTTCAGAACTCTTCTGATAACACAATGTTGAAATGTTTTTCTGTGCACTTACAATAATTGGATTCTTGCATATCTATAGGTAATCCTCATTTGAATGCAAAACCACCCCTTCAGCCAGAGATCCTTTTCCCCTGTGGAAAGGTCACAGAGCAGCACAGGGCTGATGATACTTGCAGTGTTTAACTGGGATTGACGGATGAAGCAAAAATGGCAGAAAGACTACAAATGAAGGCCACTCTGAACAAAGCTACAGAAACTAGTTTGCTGATGGATCAGCTGTATTCACATGATGTTGATAGATGGAGCTTCATTTCTGTTTGCACTCTCCAAGGGAACAGTTCAATAATGAATTGCTAACAACCTTATTTCTTAGAACAGTTTGTAGAGACATTCAGCTGAAGGGAGATCGTTTGAAGATAACCATGAATTAAAGTTAATAATGGCTGAGCATAACTGACGGTTTGTTTAATCGTTCTGTTTTCTCTCCCTCTTCGTTTCTCAGTCTGCAGATTCGAGCAGAAAATCAAATGGGCCCCGGGCCTTTCAGTCAGACCCTGACAGTGAGGACCAGACCCCTTCCGCCGTCTCCTCCGCGGCTGGAGTGTGCAGCGGTTGGACCACAAAGTCTGAAACTACGCTGGGCTTATAGCAGCCGAAGTCAAGTCACGGATGACACGTGCTACGTCCTGCAGATGGAGGACAGGAATCAGAGGTTAGCAGCGATACAGAGATGCGCAAAACTGCAGATTTCATGATCTATTGTTTTACATTTAGCAGACGCTTTTATCCAAAGCGACTTACAAAGACAATGGAAGCAATCGAAATCAATGAAAGAGCAATGATACGCAATTCTTTTTTTTCTTTTTTTTTTTTTTTTAATGAACTATTTTTAAGGTGCCTGTATTTACAAAAATACTAAAAAAATTCTAAAAAAAAAAGCTTTGGAATAAACTTTTCTGTGAAATTGCTATGCAAATAAATACTAAAAATAGTTCATTTTAATAATGATAGTTAGAAAAATGTATTTAACTCAAAATAAATAATTATTTTTAAATTTTTTAAATTTTTTGTTTCATAAACTACTTTGCCATTAATACAAGCTAATAATTTAACATTGCAAACAGCATCTTTTCTTTATAAAATCATGTTTTTTCTTGCCCAGCATAAATGAGATTGCGAGATAATATAAGCCTATTTATTTATGATAATAATCCATAAGATCATACTTGAGGGTTCTTGGCATTAAAATTTTATGAATTTTGCGTAAATGAGGCATAAAAATAAAAAATATAGTATTGTGATGCTTTGATGGCAATTACTGTAGATATATACAAGCATGAATAAATAATATGAATAATGAATAATATCAAATATAAACAATATATTTTTTTAAACCATTAATATTGGTTCTTAATTAGAAACTACAGTTTTTGTACTTGCCATAAAAAGCTTGGTAAAAGGACTCAAATGGTGTAAGTGTTCTTTTTGTCTTCTTGGTGTATTAATTTTATTCACAGTGAAGCATATGTGCATGTCTGTGTGTGTGCGCTTCCTCAATTTAATTTGTCCCTCATGCACCCGTAGGGCAGGTACTTCTCTCTGATGTAAGCAGATCATCTGAAAAGCACATTTTGTGTTTGTGGGTCCATTAAGGTGGAGTCGACTAATGAGAAGTCTCTATCTCAAAGCGCTGTTGGGAATTAGATTAGGAGACTCAGGGTTATCAAGACCACCTTCCTTAATGCTTTCTCAGAGTCGCTCGTCACTGACCCACCGATGGCTCATTTAGAAGCAAATGAAGGCCCGTGTTCTCCCCGGTTTTGAGCTTTCAGCCTCAGTTCCACTTCTGAAAATTTTTAACCATATAAACAGTAAAGTCTGGACTCCTGAATGGAGGTAATGAAGGCCTGCCTCTACCTCACATTCCATGCTGCCTTCATGCTATTCAATAAAATGACATGACGGGAACAGTGATCTCAAGCAAACATCCACAATCATCCAATTTTATTTTCCATTTGTGACTTAAAAATCCTTAATTTTGCAAATGATTAATACAAAAATAATTTGATTAATTTATAAATTGTATTTAATATTTGCATGTTTCTAACAAGCTAACAAGCGTTCACCTTTTTTTAGGTTTGTGGTGATTTACCGAGGTCCAAGCCACACTTTCAAGCTGCAAAGACTGAGTGAATCAAGCAGGTACCGCTTTCGGATCCAGGCAGTGAGCGAAGCAGGCGAGGGGCCGTTTTCTGAGACGTACACCTTCAGCACCACCAAATCTCTGCCACAAACACTGAAAGGTGCCACATTTATTTATAAATGTACTTTCTTGTACAGCAAACTTTAGGATCACTAGGATTTAAAGATGTTTTTTGTTACAAACGTATTAATTTCTTTTTTGTGTGTGTGTATGTTTTCTTTTGTTATATGTTAAAAGCATCCTGCGCACAGAAACACAATTTTTGTCAATAAAAAAGACATGGAAGAAACGGTTGAACCCCTGCATTAACTGTGCTAAATATATTTAGCGCTGTTAAGCTAGAAAAAAAATTATTTTGACATCACTAGTTAAAATATATATTAAATTTAAAAAAATTAATTGTAGTAATACTTCAAAATATTACTGGTTTTAAAAAAATGCGTGACACTGAATTTTTTTTTTTTTGACAGCCCCAAAAGTTGTTCAGCTAGAGGGAAATGCCTGTGAGGTCACATGGGAGAGTATTCCACCAATGAGAGGAGACCGAATCAGCTATGTGCTACAGGTGCTGGGAGGCAGAGATTCAGATTATAAACAGGTAACATCCAAACTCCTCCTATAACTCCTATAACTCCAGTTTAAAGCTACCGTTCACCTCGTGTTGTTTACTAGAACTCTGGCTTGTTGCAACCGTTCAGTACTCGAGCTTAAACGGTTGAGACGAGAATATCATGTTTACTTCGTTTCAAATAAGAAGAACCATGTTAGATTCACACATGGCCACGGTCACAGCGGATGAGTAGAATTCATTCTGAGCAGGAAATGGAAAATGGGCTCAAGCTATTTGCAACATTTGCTCTTCTTTCCATGTTATCCGTCTTAACTCATCGCAATCAGCATTTGAATGAAATTGAGTGCTTTCCGAACGCACAGTCCCACGGGATTCATTAAATTGTGCTGCGGGGTTGGAAAGAGACGCAGAGAGAGGGGCACGTGCGATTATCACAATTAGAGTCCTTTCAGGTGTGCAATCGCTTATTGTTTTGAAATCATTTCTGCTACGCTGCTTCCTTGGTGCGATAAATTGAATGGAAGTTGACAAATTTTGAAATTGTGTGAATTTATTTATTCATTAAAAAGAGAAAACACTCCTTTCCCTGTCAACCATCCTTTTTTTTTTTTTTTCTCACCAAGAAACAAGTTATATTCCACTCCAACACTAAATTATGTATTTTTAAAATATTTCTAAGGGCCAAATTCTCATTACTGAAATGTGTAGAAGTGTCATTTTTAATCACAATTAATATCACAGTTCACAGAATACTACAAAATATTTTTTCTATTTAAATAATGTGTTGTATAAACACCCGTAAATACTAATGTACAAAAAATATATTTTGTGCTGGAAAAAAAGTTGAATGAAATGCTAGCGGACTGCGTACGTTATGTAAAGGAAAATTTTACCATTCTATATCAGTCACTAGGTTATTCTACAGTATTCTACAGTACTTCCTTGTCGGTGCTAGTTGCTATATTCATTTTAAATAACCCTGTCAATGAAGGAGGTGAGTTCCCCAGGGCTCTATTTTAGCCTAATTAACAGTTTAACTGTGCAGCCATTTCCCTGTTTATGCAAATACCTCTAGAAGGCGATTAGGATTCCCTATTATTTATTCTTTTTCTGTTATTAGTGCTTGAGTAGCAGTATTCAAGATTGTCAACATTTTCATTGCCTTTAATTGGAATTGATACGAAGACCAATTATACAAACATAATTGATGTGTCATTGCAGTAATATCAAGACCTCACTAAAATTGAGGCACCGGTGGTTGAGAGGCTCAAAAGCGCTTGTGTTGCCATGGAGACATAAACTGTGGTCCTTTTGAGAGCTGCATGTGGCAGGTGGAACAAAGTCGCCTTGATGCGTTTGTCTTCAACAATGTTTACTAGCTATAAAAACCCATATAAATGAGCTCTCTTTCCTGTTTTTATTTTCCTTTTTGCCCAGTGGTCTTGTTTTTCTGTGCATGTCCCCAAAAATGGCTTATGCTTTTTAGGTCAACTGCCATTGTCATATTTACTTAAGACAGAATTATTTGTTTTGGTTGATTTGTGAAGCACTGACCTGATCATTACTGCGATGAATTTAACTTTTGTTTTGTACATTAACCTGTTTTGTATTCCACTTGTGGCAAGTCCAGAATATTAGGTCATATATTTATTAGGGCTGGGCACTATATATATTGATAGATTATGCGCATGTCATTGGTAAAGCCGGTTCTTTGATTAGCGGGAAATCTCCATTACCTGTTTTCAAATGGAGCGCCACTTACTACACAGAGCCGTAAATCACAGATTTACCTCTAATCAAAGATCCAGCTTTGCTGACAAGATGCGCATTAATATATGGATGTATATTGCCCTGCTCTACTTTTTGTTCTTATTTATATTAATGCCCAGTACAGTACAGTTTAATGGATTCATAATACACTACTGAGGAAAAAGGTTTGTATTTCCTTTGAAGAACATTTACGTAACTCTGTCGTCATCATCAGTGTTTTATGAATGAACCGAAGTGCAGCCCTACTGTTCTATTATATTGATCCTGACAGTGCCACACTTCAGATGAAAGGGTTACAGTGAGTTGAGATTCTCTTTGAGAAGACCGATGTCCTTTTATTAGTCAAGTTCTGAAGATTCATGTTTTGTAATATGTGGGTCAAAGATGGAGCGCAAAATATTTTTCAGCCTTCATTTTTGGCGTCTTAGATGTTGTTGTTTTTTTTGTCTTTGATGCTTTGAGTGAATCTAGTAGTGTCCCGTTCATTCACAGTAGCTACCAATAAATAATGAATAATTCACTTTAATATTACAAATCTTTAGATTTATTATTCTATTATTTTTTATTATTAGGAATTGATTATAAATATGTATTATGTACATAGCTCCTTCCTTTTATTTTTCTGTCAAACCTTTATTCTATTTTTTGTAATTCTTTGGAATTTAGAATAGATGTTGTTGTTGTTGTTGTTATTATTACTGCTGTTATTATAAAAAATGCTAATAAATATACAAATATAATATATACACAATGTTATATGTGTGTGCTGAGTATATATAAATACATCACATGCATGTGTATATTTAATAAAAATGTTTAGTAATTATTTTTATTTATATTCTTAATTGAAATAAATTATATTCATAGAAATATAGACATATTTCGATTTTATTTTGAAAATATGTATTTATATACTGTATGTATGTGGTATAATTTATTTTTATTATTATTGTCTTTGAACTCAGGATACCCGTAGTGCAAGAGCGCTGAATGTCATTGGGTAGCTCACAAGGCTGTCAGTGCTGACATTTATAACAACACTTATCATGAGGATTATTATTGTTATTAATAATACGCTTATGATTGTCCAAAAGTGCTCAGAGTGAAGGAGAAAGTTGAACTGGGCTGATGCAGTATTTTCCTCCTGTCCTTCAGGTGTATAAGGGAGATGAGACGTGCTTCCAGCTCTCCGGGCTGCAGTGGAACACAGACTACCGCGTACGAGTGTTTGCATGCAGGCGTTGCGCAGACACCCTCCAGGAGCTGTGCGGGTCCTTCAGCCCATCTGCCCACCTCAACCTGCGGCGGTCAGATGCCACACTGGCTGTGGAAGCGGACGTCTCCAGGGTGCCCGTGGCCAACACCATCAGCGATGAACAGTTTGCTGGCCTCATGGTATTTGGGGTGGCCTCTCTCTCTGTCCTAATGGCCTTCCTGCTTCAGCTTCTGATTTAGAGCTGTTCTCGTCTGTCTCTTCAGTTTTTAAACTACAGCTCGCAAAACCATTAATGCAAGTACTGTTTGGTCACTGACCAAAATACACCTTTTACACTTTTAAAATTTCATGTATTTTTTTACAGGATTTTTTACAGGTTTTTCTATAAGATGAGTTACAGCTTTAACAAATCAGTAATGATGAAATGTACTGTTTGGGCATCTCTGCCTGTTTTTTTTTTTTTTTTTTTAAAGTTGAAGATGCTGTGCATATTTTTATATTTAGTATTTAGGAGATTTTAACACTAAAGTAATAAGTGGCCTTTCGGATCTCAAGTTAGACTCTCAGACGAATATCTGAGGTGTTTTTTTTTTTTTTTTTTTATGGTCAGTCCTATTTATCTTTAAATCAGTGTCTAGACAGCTAAAGAGCATCAGTACTCTTGTTCCCGTATCTGTGCCCCAAGAAAGTTTGTCTAAAAGCTTCTTAAAAGCTTTATTTGTACTCTCCTCTATTTGTCTTTTAAAAAAAAGTGTCCTTGGGCTGCCTGTACAAAAAAAAAAAAAAGTAAAAAAAACACCTGCAACTGTCAGTCCAAAGAGAGTCAAATGGCAGTCTTTGCAATCGATCATCAATGTACAGTGTTGTGAAGTCTGGAGTGTTTGTACCTCAGGGACTTGGGGGGGGGGCCTTGTGAACCTGTGCCTTGAAATCCACAGATCCAAACTTTTGTGACAAATCATTTCAGATCTGCTGCTTACAGTATTTCATTAACACTTTACCCTGGTCACATTTTCCATTACTCGATCGTGTTTACTAGCTCAATTAGCCCTTAACCAAAGTTAGTGAGCATTCAAGATATAACAGTTTTGTTTAGATTTATTTATGCTATATTCTTGTACTTTATAATGCAAATCACAGTGCAATCTACATTTTATTTATTACAAGAATCAGAACTGTCATATTCAATATTTTTCTTCATGTAGCATGTCTTTTTATAAGGGGGTTATGACAAATCTTTATTATATTTTCCAAATATAGAAAAGCATTTTAACATCATTAACCTGTCTTATTTCAGATATAACTGTATTGTTTATATTCAGTTTTTTTTATTTTGCTTTTTTTTTAATTGCTTTAGTTCAGAAAATGTTGCTATCTGATCAATTTTGTGATTTTTTTTTTTCCCACCTGCACAAACAGCATTTTAGTTTTTTTTTTTTTTTTTTTTTTGTTTAAAAATGTTTTTTCTTTCTACTTCTTTTAATCATCTGCTCTTCATGTAGTAGACTATATATGTATCGCTGAAGTTTTTAGACAAACATTCCATTGTTTTCTGATTAAAAGAAGTTGAAATGACTTGACACTAGAAAACTTGAAGTGGAAACACTTGAAGAACTCTTTGAGAACTCCAGACCCAGAATATTTTTAAGTGAAAAACAGAAATACTTTAGTTTTTTTTTTTTTTTTTGCATTTAGCCGAATATCAGGTAATAAGTGGCCTAGTAATAGATTTCCATGCTTGCATATTGTTTCAGAAAAAAATCATTCCATTTATTATCATTTTTTAAAAACATAACTGTCACATTTATTGATGTAAATTATAACCGTAGACATATTTAAAAAAAAAAAAAAAAAAACTACCATATCAATTTAAATGTATAGATATTGAAAATACTACCCTTTGTATTTAAGATGATTATGTATCTGTAGTATATATGTAATATATTTATACACAATAAATTTTTTAAAATTTCTGAAACGTGGTGTTTGCATTTCATTTATAAACACACACACACACATGTATACGTTCATGTTCTGTTCTGAGTCTATTATGTCGGTTACGTGATTTTGTAATGGGACAGACCAATTTTTTTTGCATTTTCAGAAATAAATACAAGACACTTTGTATAACACAAAAAACGATTTAATTTTAAAATCAAGTAATACTGCATGACATCAAAAACTTTTATGTATATTACACAGGAACACATTCCAGAAAATGTATCACAGTGTGCGTTAAAAGGCAAATAGACATAATATATCAAATATCTTTAAGAAATATTAAAACATGTCAAATATTCAGTGTTTTACAAGCATCTCAAGAAGTAGTTTTACATTTAAATTACACTGCCATTGCCAACAAGCAACAAAGGCAGAATTTAAACAAAGCTTACACGAAACGACTGTGGCAGCAGTGTTCACAAACCTGCAATAAGTGCACTTTTTATGGCTGCTACACATGTAAATGATAAAATCTGACAACACAAGCTTGGTGAGAGCTTTTTATGGCATGGGATTTTAGCATTCAGCACCATTGTATCTCTCCCACATAGGGTACAATGTTGGAGTGCTTGCATCTACAGTGCTCTGTCATCCAGTACTTCACACAGTTTAAGGCATTTTTGGGTTATTGTGCATATGTACAGTTTGCATGAATACCATCCTCACACCGCTGGTGTCTGCTGTGGTACTGCTGATGGCAATACCTGTGCGTAAACCTCTTCATGATATACAATAATAGGCCCATTTGGTGTATGCACTAGGTAATATGTTGTGCCTTAAATGTCACCATCAAAAAATAAATAAAAAACCCGCTAAATTAATATATTTTTATTATTTTAATACCAAAATGTTGCATTCTGCATTAGATTCGTGTGTAATTTAATAATATAATTTTCAGTGCTCAGCAGTTATTTTTGAATGCTATATACAGGCTAAACTGAAAATATGCACTGGGTTTTATGATATATGACTCTTCAAATGGATGGTTAAAATTAAAAATGCACGAGCTTAACGTCGACGGTCCTTTTCGTTCTCGTGAAGATTTTTTTTAAGTCTTTTAAAAAGTGCACTTTTATTGACCGAGGCTTTTCCTCTGTCACGTGCTCCAGCTGTACTCGTTCCACACCGAAAAACTCTCGGCGTTCACGATGCTCTGCACCGAGCGTCCGGGAGCGCGCTTCGCTCCGAACAGTTTGCATGCCGCGCTCCTGTACTTCTTTGACATGAGGTTGTAGAGGATGGGGTTGATCGCGGCGCTGAGGTAAAACAGCACGAATGAGACCAGGTTGCAGTATTCGCTGATTTGGGAGATGAGGGGTGAATTGGCCTCGGACGACTTGGAGAAGAGGTAACGACCCACGTGGAACGGCAGCCAGCAGAGAACAAACGCTAGAACCACCACAGCTGACAAAGAGAGAGAAAGAGAGGTCGTGTCTGTAAAGTTTTCAGAAGGATTCAAGGTTTTATTGTAGCGTTTAGAAGTACATTTAATGGGTTATTCGTTTAGCCACTTGGTGACAATTATTTCGAGTCGGACGTTACAACAATGAAGTGAATCAGAATCAATAACTGATGTGGCTTTAGTGTTTTTGATTCACTAATAACAACCGACTCGAAAGATTCGAATTAGAATACGCTGTATGCTGTATGGTTTGATTCGGTCAAAAGAACCGCCTAATAAGACTGACTCGTTCGGGAAACCGGACATTATTTCTGGAATAATGCTACTCACTGTATATGTTCGATTCGATTCTATTTTACTACAAAAAAAAAAATACATTTATGAATGAAAGCAGGCAGTACTTAATTCCCACTAATAACCTGGTTAATGGTTCATAAAGTCGAATACCCAATAGTTTAATGGAAAGCATTATTTATGCATAGTAGAATGTATTTTATTTGAATTTTAGACCATCCATCAAAATAAAAAAAAAGAAAGAAGACAGATAGTTCCTGCTATTTCTGACTGGACGATCCGAGTTTGAAACGTTCAACTTGCTGCGTTCCTTAGCAACTGTCAAAGACTGATTGATAAATGTCCATAATAAATGTAGCTAAATTAGCCTATAATAAATCTACATTTTAATAGGCTACACTCTTAAAAAATAAAGGTGGAGGTCATAGAAGAACCTTTTTTTTTGTCTAAATGGTTCCAATAAAGAACCTTTAACATCTGAAGAACCTAGCTGTTTTACAAAAAGTGGTGAAGGTTCTTCAAATGACATAAAGGCGAGAAAGAGATGGTTTCTTTTGCAGAGCATAGCTGCGAAGAACCTTGTAAGAATGTACATTTCTAACAATAATTTATTATCATAGGCTATATTTAACTCAATTTTTTTTCCCCACACTGAATTTAATTAGCACGCGTGCCCTAATTAAATATAAGCGAACGTCCCTTAAATCATTCAGTAGCTATATAAATGTTTATTAAACAATTGTACGTTCCGTAGCCTAACCGCTGTATAATGATTCTGACATATACAAATATTATTTGTCACGCTTTTCAGGGCATCGTTGAGCTCACCTAGCATCTTGACCGTTTGTTTATTGTTCTTTTCCCGGCTAGAAATGGGTCCGACGGGGTTCTCCTTTCTTCTCCACAGCCTTCTGCCTATGAGGCTGTATAAGACCGTCAAACAGAGGACCGGGAGGAAGAAAAACACGCTGGAGACCCACACCATCATAGTAAGCAGTCCGGAGCGGATGGCATACTCGGTGGCTTTACACTCGTTGGTCTCCCAGGGGTTGGTGCCGTTCTCGTGCTCGACCCCGACCAGAATGAATATGGGTCCGGCGCTGCACAGAGCCACGATCCAGAGGAGCAAGATCACCCCTTTTACCCGACCCCGCGTGACGATGACTTTCGCCCTGAAGGGAAAACAGATGGCGAAGTACCTCTCCACGCTGAGCGCCGTGATGTTGAGGATGGTGGAGTACGTGCAGCTTTCGCTCACAAACTGAAAGAGTTTGCAGAGCTCGTCGCCGAAGTTCCACGGCCGGTACCGCCAGACCCGGTACAGGTCGAGGGGCATGCAGAGGAAGATCAGCAGGTCTGAGAGTGCCATGCTGCAGAGGTACAGGTTCGTGGTGGTTCGCATGTCTTTGTATTTGGTGACCACCAGGATGGTCAACAGGTTCCCGGCGATTCCGACGAGGAACAGGAACGAGCACGTCACTGTGATGCCAGTCAGGATGGGGACTGGAAAGAGATGGACGGGGTACTCAAAGTCCTCGGCTGTTGCGTTACTATCCATAATGTCCTCGGCGCATAAAGTGATGCTGAACGGGCAGCTGGACACGTTGGTCCAATTAGTCATTGTGATGAGATTTTAGAGGGTTTGCACGGGCTTAATGGCACCTCGTGATTT
The DNA here is from genome assembly GCF_018831695.1 of Puntigrus tetrazona. Taxonomy (NCBI): domain Eukaryota; kingdom Metazoa; phylum Chordata; class Actinopteri; order Cypriniformes; family Cyprinidae; genus Puntigrus; species Puntigrus tetrazona. The sequence continues at coordinate 20,261,413 of NC_056722.1, read as the reverse complement.
CCACCCAGTTGTTGTTTCCATGCACATCTTACAGGTGTTCAATGCACAGTATGAGAAGTGCACGCGAGTAACCTGTCAATGATGCGCCCGGAGCTGCGCGCGGGGGGTACACAATCTACTCCACGCATGCGCTCTGCGTGCCCGGACTAATCAAATGAAGATTTAGTGTAAACCGTGTTTTACGTTTGCGATGTGTTTTGTAGGCTCGCAACTTTTCTTAGCGTTCAGAGCATTTCTAACAAATAAGAGACAAGTAACGCTCTTGGGACGACTTAAAGTTGATTTATGAAGTGAACGGCGATTTTTGTTGGTTTAATGCCACCTGGTGGTGTCACCAGAACATCTTATAGAAACGAGCATGTAGCCAAAATAATAAAACCTCGTGGTTTGCTCGAATAAATAGTGAGCTGCTGCTGTCCAGGGTGCTGAAAGCAGTTTGACGACTGCTGTTTGCTTGGCCGTGTATTGTTTTTTTTAACTTAAAATGTACAGATTTAAAACGTTTATCTGTTTTGTCACTCTAAAAATAAGGTTCTTTAAAAATTCTTTGAAAACATTTCTACATAGAACTATATCAGCCTTGTGTTCTTGTTGATTCATCATAACGTGTAAGTGTGACGTGCTTTGTTAAATTTAGCCTACGTCTCACACGCTCTTCACTGAGTAGCAGGGATATTACATTTATGATCCATATTGTTGTACGGTTTTTAATTGTTACTTAGGTTTAGGCCTGTAGCGATAATCAATATATCGACTTGTCTCACAATATATGTACGTGACCTCAATCGTTTTTTTTGGTGATGCAATATGAGATGAAAGGAGAACATAAAGCTTTATGAAAAAACATTAATAATATTTTTATGTTTCTTACATAATAACAGCATTATGAAAAAAACACAATTGTGTTTGCATCTGTAAAATCTGTAGATGGAAAAATCTCCCTAAAAGTTCTTTGTGTTTGTTGTCAATTAAAAATGTGTAGGCTTTCTTGTATTATTATGCTGTTATATTATGGTGGCATAAAATGGTCTTAAAATGTCAATAATATCACACAATAATATCACACAACAAAAAGCTGTTATCATAACAGGCCTACTTGGGTTTATTCGTAAACATGCTCAATCACCAAAAGAACTAACAAAATAACAATAAAAAACATTAAAGCTATCCCCTGACTTTATATTACTTTTACCATTTTTAATACTTTTAGCCTTCATAACTGTTTTTACATTAATAAATGGAAGAGGCACACTCTAAACTCATTTGTGTATTTCAGATGTTCATGGTGAAATTTATGACATTTTCAGCTAATAACTAATTGCATAATTGCATCTAACAGCTATCAGCTAATTGCATCTATCAGAACTGTTGTTAAAGCATTATTTTTGCTACAATTTCACATCAGCAATAAATAAATAAATAAATGCCTAAATTACACTTTTTAATATAAAACCCTAATTGCATATATATAAGACCAGGCAGACAGAGTGATAAAAGATGAATAAATAACATATAACAAGGATATTAATAATAGTACTATAAATACTAGTAAATACAATTCATAATAATAAATATAATTACTTAAATGACTATAAACTATTATTAAAAAGGTCATTTATATTAGCATAAGGTCCTATATAGCACTTTTAAAGAATGGGTTTTAACAGAATCTATATGTATCCATATGTGTCCTACAAGCCAAAGAACTCTTTATTTGGTACTGTTTAGAACCATTTTTATCATTCAGATTACATTTTTGCCTGAAACCATGTTTTTTTTAATCATATAATAAAACTATATCGCGTCTTCTGTAAATGTTTAAGTGGATACGGATTTTAACCACACGATGGCAGCATTGCCACTTAGAAGACGTCGGCTTTGGCGTCTGCGTATCAGAAAGTGCTAGGAAAAATGTCAAAATAGTAAAAATACATAAATAAAAAGGTTTTACAAAAAACAACCTTGCGCTTTAATAAAGTAATGAATTAATTCTACCAGTTTAGAGAACAACGTTGTGTTTCAGTGTGAATAAATAGGCCTTTTTTAATTTTAAAGTCCCTTTCCTGCTTTTCCAGAATATTGGGTTTCAATGTGAGGATAGTAAGAACAGCCCTGACAGAAACTGAAAGTTGCATCCGGTTTGGTGTAAAGATTATATTTACCCTTCATTTGCACACACACACACACACACACACACACACACACACAGTTTTGAAATACTTGAAACATGATTTAACCATTATCATCCTTGAAGTCAGACATTTAGGCTACTAAACTAGAAAAAAGCCCCTAAAGACTAAAGACAGTCCATACTCAAAACAAATACAGATTTTTTTAATTGCTGCTTTTAATTGTTACAATATAAAATATATTCTTACTTAGAAAGACTTAGTCTGTCCATAGTCTATAATGCATAGTCATGGGCCTGCACGTTAGTATATAAAAGTGATGTAGGTCTACCTTTATATAGTCCCGGTGGTGTTTTTGTTTTTTTCTCTCTCTATTTCTGATAGGATATGGCAGGATATTTAAAAAAATATATGCCTGTTATGTAGCCTATAAGACGTAGAAGTTATGCTAAAACGCTCAGATCAGAAAAAGGTTACAATTCTTTCTTCATGTGTGATTAAAAGAAGTGATGTACTGTCACTGTAGCAATGTTTGGCTTTTCATGCATGAAGGGGCCCCAGGTGAGTGACTATAAGCCTGTGATGAGAGAGAGAGAGAGAGAGAGAGAGAGAGAGAGAGAGAGAGAGAGAGAGAGAGAGAGACTAACTAGATTAGCTGAGAAAATGATATAAATGTAGAACCAGTAAGAACTGAAACCCATAATTTAAAAGCATTATAAAAAAATATTAATAGGATTGCAGAGCCTCTAATTTCTGTGAAGTAAATGGACCCATCTGTTTATTGGTGACACAAATATTTGGATTAAAACTTAATTATTTACGGAGCAATTCTTATTTGTTATCAGGGCGTGTGTGTGAAGGCAGGGTACAAACTGCAGATTACAGCCACGGTGACTCTAAAGGAGACTGTTGCGGCTTTGATTTTTACTTTGCGCTCGGTGTTTGGACTGCCACGTGTAAATGAGAGATAGTCTGACGCTAGGCTAGCGCTGAAGGAGACAGATGCCGCAGCAGAGGAGTTCGCGCGCACTGTACAAGCGCGCGCATTACTTCGCTCTTCTATGAGGAGGTTTTTAGACCCAAATCAACATAAGTCTCTAGCGATCTAAGCCTATACCTTGTGGTGATTATTGTAACATATTAATTATGTAGGCTGTGGCTGAACTTATTTTTCAAACAAAAATGTTATAGTTTGTTTGGTTCTTCTCATTTTGGCGAAGGGATACAGCTAAAACTGCAAATTTTCTCGCTACTAGCTTTGTTTTTTTTTAACGCCTGCAGTACACCCAAATCCTAAACCCCTCAAAATAATGCAAAAACAAAAATTATATGCTACAAAAAATATGCTATATGAGGCGCGCATGCCCTGTGCTGGTTCCTTCTAGTCTTAAAAGGGTTTTTTAAATATAAATGAGCAATTTTGTCGTTAATTGTCATTAATGTTGTGAATGTCCAAGCAACACTGTCAAGGTCCAGAAAATTATAAAAGGCATCGTCAGAATACTGCTTGTATGCAAAGAAAATAAAAAGAATGACTTTTTTCAAAAAGTCCCCCCTGTGTCTCCCAGCATCACCATAGCGCCATTTTGGAGAGTATCAGCTGAATGGGTTTTCAATTTTCCATCGACGAATACTGATAGAAACGAGCGACGCTAGTGAACGAACGAAGGAGAGAATGCTACGCAAAGTCTAAAAATTAAAACGGACATATTCATGCTCTTAGGGCACTTTCTCTGATGTTTTGCATAAGCATGACATCCTTAACCGCAACTGTCAGTTTTCATTTCTGAGTGAAACGCCTACTTTACTACATCCAATCAGTTCGCAGTAGAAAAACAAGCCACGCCCTCTGTTTTCCTCATTCAATATTCTGTTTCTCTCCGAAGTACGTCACAATACGGAAATAAAATCGTTCGCTGGCCTCCGTTTCACGTGGACTTTAAAACACCAACGACATATAAACATTTATCAACACTTTTAGAAGGGTTCTTGGCTAATCAAATTTGGGCATCTTTACATCCCATAAACTACCCTATTCGATAAACACGGTGTACTACTTTTTACTTCCTTCATGTATTTCATGACCAGATTAAAAGCAAATATAAGTGTTTAAACATTCTAATTGATATTTTTAAGACTATGAATAGCATCTCTGCGGGTGTGGACGTCCGTGCATAATTTAAATGGGCGGGTCCAACAGTGCAGAAGAGGAAGCGCGAGCCAGATGCTCCGCGTTCGCCGTCTCTAGCGCTCACTTTATGCTTGAGAAGCAGATTCACAACAGCGCGGACGTTGCTTCAGTTCTTTAGCAGGTATGTTAACCTTACTTTATATGACTAAAAAGACTCTGAGGGTAAAAATGATCTGAGTATGTTTTAACACGCGGAAAAGTAATGACATCTAGCCTGAGTACGAGTCAGTACTGTACTGTAGAGTGACAGGTTTGAAACGCGTGGCTACAGAAGGTGGCAGGCAGCCATAGATCGCTTCTGGACTGCATCACACCAGATGAATGTACGAAAGAGACACACTGGGATTTAATGCGTGTAGATTACTTACAGTAAGAACTTTCAATGATGCAGTTATGTTTCGATTGCCCACACCCACTGATTTTGCAAGGCAAACAACCTGATGTACCTGCAGGGCAACTTAGGAGAATAGAACTGATTCTTAATTTTTTTTTTTTTCTACAAGTAACCTTCCAGGGAACAATTCTTCAGAACAAAATTCTTAGTGTGAAGAAATGCAATTATCTTACTACAATAATTAATTTTATTTATTTATTTATTTACAATGGAAAGTGGATGTTAAAGGTTATTCATGGAACTACACACACACACACACACACACACACACACACACACACACACACACACACACACACATATATATATATATATATATATATATATATATATATATATATGTGTGTGTGTGTGTATTATTATTATTATTATTAATTTAATTTAATTTATTTTCCTATTTCATTTTCTGAGATGTATCCAGACAATGTGTGATGACTATGCTTAATTTCCTAGATTAATATCAGCTACAACATCTAGTTTAGGATCGTCAGATTAACCTTTACATTATTACATATTACATATTTTATTATAACAATTTTGCATTGCATAGTTCTGTAAAGCGTTTGTGGTCATTTTTTGTTTCTTGTCACATCAGTTGGATCCCCTTAAGGATTTAAGAATGGGAGTGTCTGGTTGACTTAGTGGGAAGGTGTTTGACTTGTGTTTCGCATTGCATTTTACCCTTTGTACCCTAATGAGGTTAACTTCCACTTCTGACAACAACACGCATTTAGATAGTGTGCATGTTTTGAGTAGAGACCATAATTGTGTACTACTGCACATTCCTTGACCCACAGGTGTGGTTTCTGCGTACTACAGCCGGGGATTGGACAGGGCAGAGCTGTCAGATGATAATGCTGATGTTATACAGGAGGTGACGCCTAACCTACATGTCATATCTGTAGTACATCGATAAACGTGTTGCCAAGCTACAAGACTCGCTAAACTGCCTTTTCCCCTGTAGCCACATCGCCCTTTCTGCTCTTTAATTAAACACAAGGTGCTGTATGAGACAAGTAAACACTTTTGCATGTTGACCACATGAGCAAGTTCAGAGAAAACCGTCTTTGGGTGGCACTGGTGGTGTGCTCTCATTGTGGTTCACGTGCAACATGAAACCACTAGGCCCCGAGATGTATATCTGAGAACCTTTTCATGGTCAATCCTTAGAGATTTGGTTCTGTTTTTTAGTATTTTAACAGTAAAATAGTTCTATGACTTAACAAGGAAAGAGGAAATTGAGCTTGTGGCGTGTGTAATAGTATTTTTTTTTCCCAAGGGAAAGGAAGTTGAGTTCAAGTGAGAATGAGTAATAGATCTTAAGATACACCGTGTTTATGTTTTATTTAGATTGGTTTATTATGAAATAATGTTCAAAATATGGATGTAGTGATCGAGCTGAAAAGCTTGTGTCGTTTTGCTAGTTTGGTTGTTGTTCCCAAGTGTTTATTGATATGCATTTTGAGCCACTAATGAGATAGGAATGACTGCCAGTTTAATGAAAGTCCTGTGACCAGGCACACACTCAGTCGCTCTTTCTTCAGTTTGACATAATAAACAGATGCCGTTGTGCATCATGAGCAAACCGGAATAGTCATTTAAAGGAATAGTTCATCCAGAAATTAAAATTAAATTACAATTTTGTCACCCTCAGGCTATCCAGTTAAGATGCGGATCGGAAAAGATTTTGGAGAAATGTTGCATTACATCAAAGGCTCACCAAAGTATCCTCTGCAGTGAATGGGTGCCGTCAGAATGAAATCGACAAAAGTAGTTATTGTGATATTTTTATCAGCTGTTTGGACTCTCATTCTGACGGCACCCATTCACTGCGGTGAATTCAATCCAATGGTGAGCAAGTGATGTATTGATATGTTTCCTAAATGCGTTTATTAATCACCAAAAGGAGAAGTTCGGTTTGACGCAACAGCAACAGCGGACAGTTGCTTAGAAGAAAACCGTGTATATTAGAGATGACAGAATTGCAATTAGCAGAACTGGTGATAAATTAAATCACGAGCAGTGTTTAATCAAATCACAGAGAGTTTAACAATATTAAAGTCCCTTGCTTGCAGGCTGAGGAGGAAATTAAAAACGCAATACGTGTCAGTGACGACTAGAGGGCGCTTATTTCAAAGGTTTGCCCTCGATCATGCCCGCAGTGTTTTGTATAGATTAATACATTAGGGAAATCTCATCAAGGAACTGGTGGAATGCAGCGATGATCCAAATGTTTGAATAATTTATATGTGGTCATAAACAGAGTAGTAGTGCTTCTTTGCGGATTCAGTGCTTGTTTGTGAAGGTGTACAGCAGCATTTATCTGCTCTCTGAACATTAGCTGGTAACATGCCTTCATTGTGCATTGATGTTCAATAAAAAAATAAATAAATAAGGACAGAATTTCCTGGCAGTGCTGTGTTAGCCCTCCTCTGTAATTCTTTATGTAAGCCTGTTAGAAAACAACAGTAGGCAGGATGCGTTCTGTTTTACATGCAGTTAATATATTACTAGCGCACAGTGCCTGGATAAAACCTATCAAGATGGTCATGAATCCATCTTGTTCAAGCGTGGGAATGTCTACAGAACAATTGAAGATTCATTTCTGATATGTGCATAAACGAGTCACAGGTTTGCTGAATTAATGTTTGATTTTAAACAAAATGTTGTTAATAGCTTCAAGGGAATCGATCAATTACAATGAACAAAATGATTTATTTTAAGTAGTTCACCATGTCTTTGTCTGCTCACCTTCATTCCAAAACGTCTACTTTTTGTTGGCCACTAAAGAATATATTTAAAGAAATTTGAAGAACCAAATTTTTGTTGGTTGTATTGCCTTGTATAGTAAGGGAATAAATGTTATGGAAGTCAGAGGAATCATCAGTTGATTACCAGCATGCTTCATAAAATCTTCTTTTATGTTCAAAAATAAAAAGATTTTTTTAGGTGAACTATTCCTAATTAAAAGTAGTGCTGTCAAATTATTATATTATTATAATTATATTATATGCCAGGACTAAAAACACAACAATATTTTATACCAGTTTTATTTTATTTATTTATTTTTTTTACTCATTTTACAACACTTCATACAATATATAACTATATAACTATATTTGCTTAAAATGTGGCTTCAGAAAAGTTAAAGACCCTTTATTTATGGGTTAATGACTAAATATAACACTTGGTTATTGATATAAATAAGGGTTATGTTGTCTCCAATGTAATATGAGTTACAGGCCACTGTCTGCATTTGTGTAAATAAACATAACAGTTATGTCCTTTATCGCATTTAACCATCTTTGGTGGCTGTTTTTGTTACTTTCTACAGTATCTCAGGTTTCCACCACCGCTGAAAGAGCCACAAGTGTTTCATTTCAAACACACTCTCTTTATGTGTGGGTGTGTATGGACTGTCATGTCATCTGCCATGCAGTCCTACCAGGAGACGAACATTTAATAACAGCTTTCTCCCAAAGAACAACAAGCACTGTGGGCTCAAACGCTGCTTTGTTTTTTTTTTTTTTTTTTTTTTTAAATCGTACAGGAGTCCAGAAGCCGGTGTGTATCCATTAGATTGATGGGTTAAAATGTGAATAAAAACAAATGAAGGCTGTGATGATTTGATGTGATGTTTGCGCGTAGACGATAAGAGAAGGAGATAAGTGTTATATAAGATGTTGGCCCTGAATCATCTGGCAAATATTAACTTAAATGGCACTTTCGAGCACGAAATGTCAGTCTCCAAGAGGAGAGATAAAAAAGCACATCCCACACAAAACATATGGCATAAGAAGCACGTTGGTGTATCTCTGCTAAGGCTCCTCCTCCTCTTGGCATGTGACTACTGTTTCAGCCCCCATTATTCTTGGACATATACTCCGACACACACCGTTGTTTGCCTGCGAGCTCCGTGTCTGTGTGTTTGACTGTATTGCATGCTTCTGCTTAGTTTGACTTTTCTGGAGAGCACAAGGAGCTGGGAATAACAGAAATGATGGGGGCATCTCTGCCTGTGCGCGGGCAGGTTAGTGAACATTCTTTAACGTCAATCAAATTTACTGTCATACCAACTCTGCATATTTTTAAATGGCCATTTGATCCTTTTTATGAATAATTGAAATGATATTTTCTGACCTCTCTGCTGTTAGAGAGAGAGAGAGAGATGCATTTCAAGCAGGCTGAAAAAAGGAAGGAACTCCTCTGCTCTGGCTCTTTTTTTTTTTTTACAATAATGTGTGACTGCTAGTCTAAAAATGTGGGTGATGTATGTACACTGAGCTATCAGAAAGATCTGCGTTTGCACAGTGGGTGTGATTTTCAGTATGTTTGTGCACACGTATGTGAGAGAGCATGAGTCACTGTGTAGTATAGGCAGATAGTTCAAAAATATAATTACTTTAATTGAAATTTAAAGAAGCTCTCTTCATAGAGAGCAGCATATTCCTCCTACAGTGCATGCTGCCCACCTGATTTATGTCTGGTGGCTTGTGCTTCACTCCAACACTTGCAATATAGCATGGAAAACATTGGCTTGTATTTGCATTTGGTTCGAATGTGGCTTGTTGGAGCTTTTTTTTTTCTGTGAGGAAGACGGCTGGTATTTTACCATTTCTAAAAATAATGATCCACGTACTAGCAATGTTTGGCTTCATGTAAAACGCATGTCAGGGAAAGGTTCGGAAAGAATTGCGTCGAATTGTTTTTGATGATTATATAAGAACTTTTGACCAAATTTTGATCTGACCAAATACAAATTGCGTTTATTTTATTTTACATTTACGATTAATTGAGAAACGACGTACACGTGTCCAAAAAATACGCGGAAATGTAGATTTTAGGAAATTAAATAGACGCATAAGATTTTTTGTTTACATTTTTTTTTGTGTATACAGTAATGACTTATTTTATAGCTTTATAATAATAAAAAATAAAATGCATCAATAGACGTATACGTTTTTTGCAGTTATACAGTAAGCATGTTATAAAGGACAGTTATAAGTACATACGTAAGTATTTATCACTACAAATTTCAATGTTTACCACAGTTTCCCAAAGTCATATTTTTTGAGAAATAGTGTAGTGCTGAAAAAGAGAGACTGCAATACAGGTCTCAGGTTTGGACTGACTAAATATACAAATAGTTTAATAATTATCTAAAGAATTTCAATATAATTGAATCCTGACCCAAATACGAATAGGATATTACTTTGTCAGGTCTCTTCAAATTCATTCTTAATTTTGCTACTTCATGTTATTTAAATCTCTAGGAAATGTGTTCAGGGTAGGCGTTTCTGTTTAAATATGTAGTCAAACTGGTACTACCACAACAACGTCACCTTTCTCTGAACGACGGCACTGTTTTCCATATTTACTGTTACAAAGGGACATGCTTCATCAGGTTGCTCCACACACAAGGTCCCTTTTCCTGCTTCTGTGTTTGAAAAGACGGATACCTTTCAACAAGCTCCACTGGCTGTGCATTAATTACAGGGATCGTCCCATTGGAGCAACCTGCGGAACAATGCATGGCTCAGTAACTCGCCAGTTCCTGGATTCCCTTTAACTACGGTTAAAGTTCCACGTTAAAAGGAGGTATAAAAGCTAAAACAACATAATCTAGTTTGGCGTAAAACATAAAACATTTTATTTTTTACAAGGGAATGTGAGTTTTTTGTGGCAGTAAATGGTTTTAAGGCCATTTCTGGGTGCTTCCTGACTAAATGTTGACTGCTAAGGTGTTTTTGGGATGTAGGATGTAGTGTCTAGATATTATTTGGTTGTTAAGTCTGTAATATTCTGGTCCCTAAACATGTTTTGCATTAGCGTTGGGCTGACTGTCTCTGATTGGCCGTTGTTACACTGTATGTGATGTGGTTATAATGAACAACACTGTAAAAAAAATGCATCAAAAGAAATAAATTATTACATGTATTAATTATATAGTTATACAAGCCTGATAATAATAATGGTAATCATATTATAAAGGCTATTTGATTTGAGCATTTGATTTATTGTCTCGCAGGTAGAAAATCATAACCCTGCTAGCTTAGAGAAGCCTTCCAAATCAAGATTTAGCTGTTGAGATTTTCAGCAAACTCCCTAGAACCATGTAATCATTCTTTCCCAAGATATTTTTAAACCCCTTTTAAATGGACACATGCCATTAAATGCGCGATGTACCTTCTGGACTAGAGAAGCGGTCTTCTTTTTGACACTTGAAGCAGCGTGGGGTTTTGATGAGGGCTTGAGGGTGTTTATACGGTATTGTAGTGGTGGGAATGTGAGCCAATCCATCCCCGTCCGCCTTCACGCGTACAGGTGCATCAGTGAAAAAACACAGGAGGTTTCCTCAACTGTGGGAATGTGCGTTTGCGTTCCTCGTCTTATCAGAACCAAACCGTTTCCACGTTCTGGCGGAGGTGAAACTTCCTCAGCGAAAGTACGAGAAGCGTGAATTAGTGTTTTGCTGACTGCTGAAGCTGTCCTTTGTTCCTCTAACACGAGACACGTATATTTGTGCGCTGGAACTCTAGATTATTTGACTGTCTGATTTACATGAAACGAGGAATATTTGAATAAAGTCTTTGACCTTCACATATCAGTGTGTCTGGCTTTTACGAGGATTTTTAGGGAAAACTTTGTCTGACGTTTGTCCTTTAGAACATTATTCATGGCACTGATCCTATTTGACTTGTTACCTTGGCAAACGCGTTGCTTTAACTCTTGTTACCCACGGCAACCTGTTTATGGCTGTTTATACTAGGTTTCCATTCATCACAGTAATATGAGCCTACATTTACCAAATTGAACTTTTCCTTTTGCATACCAGGATGTGAATTAGTGGACGAGAGCAAATTCAGCGACGATGCAGCAAGAGCCGAAAGCCTCTATCTCTTAAAAGCCTCCCTGAAACACATTTACTCCACAGATGCAGATACACTTGTGTTTTTCCGAGTTTGAGATTTATTATGAGTGTGCGATATCAACCAGTATTATGCAGATCACATCGATCAGGCTATACACTATGGGTTGATGTTTGATATTTTAGTGCATGCTCATTTCTCCTGTTTTCTTACAAATTAGACCATGCCATCTAATGCTTAAAAGACAAGATTTAACTTAATGTTGCTTTAATAAATGTAACCTTTAGGAAAGGTTTTTTATAGTGTGATGGCTATTGAAGTATTTAAAAGGACTGCGTTAATTGTCTGTATGATTTTTGTAACAATTTTGGCAGGAATCTTACGGCAAAAGCAAGTCCTATCCCAAGATACATGAGTTTTCTAAAAAAATAATTAGTCTAATAGAGAAATATCATGTTGAGATTGCTAGCGTCATACTGATTCTTTATATCTTTTGATGTGGTGCTGCAGCTCTGCAATATTATGTTCTTTTAAAGTTAGCTTCTCTTCAACAGCCTTCGCTTTAGAGAATCGTCTCAGTGGAAGTAAGGACAAAACAATATTCATTCTGCAAATCCATAATTTCGTAATCACACTTTAGGTCAGTTAACAGCTCATTCAGTAGAGAGGTGTCTGAACTATTACTGAAGATGTGATGATTATAATGGGCTCCAGGTCACATCCATGGAAACAAGAGCTGTGCTTCAACGGGACTTCACTCTGAGAGTGTCTAACAAGCCTGATTCCTTCACAGACAGGCGAAACGCTCACCTGGACGCCACCGACCTGCTCACATGATACAAACACAGCATGGCAAATGTTAAAGCAATTGAAAGGTTGTCCAATATGAGGTCTAGGTTAAACAATAGTCTTCAAAGTGGTCATTGCACGCTACTGATATGAAGATTGAATGATTTAAGTAAGTGTTGGCATATTCTTTCATTTTACACAGATGCAACGGCACTAGTAAGGCAAATGTGGGAACTCCACCAGAGTTTCCTGTTTTTTTATGAATCGAACATTATATGAAAATGGAAGATATTCTCAATATGCACTTCAGATGATTACAATATACACTGCTGTTATAAAGCAGGATTTAAGAAATGCAGTAAAACAGCAATATTGTTACATAATATTACGGTTTATACATAAAAATGTCATCTATTTCTGTGATTGAAAAGCTGAATTTTATTAGCGGCAGTGTTCAGTGTCGAATGGCCCTTCTGAAATCATTCAAGAAAAATGTCTTACAAATAATGAAAATGATTAGGCTGCCTAATATATATTCAGGATGTTTTTTCTGAATAGAAAAATGCGTGTATTATAAAAAATATGTCCTTGCTGAACGGAAGTGTTGATTTAGTAAAAAAAAAAAAATTTTATGTGACGCTTTCATGCTTCTCAAACCTTTTTGTAAGTAGTCAGAAGGAAAGAGGAACAGGATGGAGGACGCAAACTGCTGTCCGCTGTGTCTAATTTAGTTCTCAACTTTTTATGGTCAGCGGAGTCTGTCTCCTGTTTATTTCTGAATGAGTCTAATCCTCTTTTCACCTCCTCTAAAAACATGTCACAACACACATGCTCACACACACACACACACACACACACACACACACGTTTGTTTGACATTCCCTATTGTGTAAAAGATATTCAAACAATCGTATCTCATACCATTCCATGAATGTTTGCGAGATTTATGGCTTTTTCTAAAAAGCAAACAGTTTTAACACTTCCTCATTTCTCCTGTTAAACAAAGTGTTGTGTGTCTTAAAGGAGTGCCCTGGCCGGCTGGCCGATTGTTAGCCATGCTGCGTCCGCAAGAACCCACGGTCAGCACCCTGCATCTGGTGGCAAATGATATGACAGATATCATGGAGAACTTGGACACACGAGAACTTGACATTGGCGATGGGGAAGAGGAGTTTGACGGACAGGACCCCAATAGTGCAGGTGAAAGAAACAACAGCATAAAATCACTAAAGAGTCTTTTATAAAACAATCTATGTAAATTGTATAAATGATCTATTGCATAGAAATTGGTATATGTAGTTGTAGTATATATACACATGTGTGTGTGTGTGTGTGTGTGTAATATACACACAATACATAAACAGAACACAAATCTTCACACAGGTGTTTGAATAGGTGTACACACACAGTACATACACCTGTGTGAAGATTTGTGTCAATGTATAGATAGACAGGTTTTCCCCATGAATATAGCCTAAGATTCTGAAATGATGTTATGATAATATAGAAATACTTTTTTTGTTTTTCCGAGCCAAAAATAAATAGCAAACATTTTTCCCTGATTTGCAAAATTTACCCACTAAAATGTCATTCGGCATAAAAATCGCGTCATATTTACAACAAAAATCCATTAATGACACATTAAAAGATTAATTTCTTTCACCACAAATACTAATTGTAATTGTAAACTAGTTTTAAAATTTTGCTGCTATTTTAGGTTTTACCTATTTGCCATTTGTTTACTTATTTAAAAAACTGTAAAATTCGTTATGTTTTTTCGTATTCTTAAGTGGTACACGTCAGAATAAACATTGTTTGGATTTTTACATAAATATTGTGTTGACACTGAATGATAATGTAACATTATTTCAATCAAATTGACAGATTATTACCAAAAAAGTCATTTAAAACCTTAAAAGTAGACACTTTACTTACATTTAAAGTTCTCTTTATAGGCATAAAATTTTGTAAATTTCTTTTGACCCACATACACACAAACACATATAAATATATATAAATAAATATAATAAATAAATAAATATATATATATATATATATATATATATATATATATATATATATATATATATATATATATGCACTTTTGCATGTATAAAACTGCATGCAGTTTTTGTACTTTCATTCATTCTTTTATTTTAAATAAAAAATATTATATTTCAAATAAATCCTGTTTTTTTCAACTGTCTGTTCATTAAATAATCTTGAAAACATGGTTTCCAAAAAATACTAAGCAGCACTATTGTTATCTACAATTTTAACAATAATAGATAAAAAAACGTTGCCTTTACATTGTATAAAAAATATTGTTAGTTGCAATAATATTTAACAATATTACTGTTTTTAGTTTATTTTTGATTAATAAACACAGCCTTTATGAGCATAAGAGACAGCTTTCACGTGACTTTTTTTCCCCACCACAGAAAATCGCATTCCCTTTTCAGCTGTGTATAAAACAATAGGATTTAAAGAGACCGGGGCACGTGTATTTCTTACTGCGCTTCCGATCACCGCTAAAATCCTGGAGGTGGAACGCTTCACTTCTGCGCAGGATCGCTTCAACGTCACCTCTCAGAGAAGCGTCTCTAAGGTGAGATCTCCCACTCCCGTTCCCCTTCATCATGTGTTAGTATGTGGGCTGAGGAGGTATATTTGTTGCCCGGGAGATTTAGAGGTTGCCAAGGCAATTTACATGTTGCCCTGGAGATTTGGACACTACATACGAAAATACTTAGCACATGCAAAATTGTTTTTCAGAAGAATAATAACAAAAGGCCCTGTTAATGAATCTAATGAAGGCTCGTCACTTGGATTTGTAAATAGTTTATTAAATGTTTAAATATTTAGCAAATAGTTAATGATGTCCCTTGCGTCACATTGTTTCAAACCCAAATGTTGTTATTTTTATTTTATTTTACTTTACTTTACTTTAGTGTACTTTACCTTTATTTATTTAATTTACTTTATTTTACTTTTATTTTATTTTAGTTTAAATTGCCTAAATTACTTTAGTTTAAATGATTCATTTTATTTTACCACATTTTACTTCATTTCTTTCCATACAATGATCATGGTGACCATCTGTCAAGGTCCAAAAAGACACAATAAAAGTATCATCAAAGTGGTCCATAAAACTTTTGGACTTTTTTCCATATTGTAGTTTTACATGTTTGTTGTTGTTGTTTTTGTCGTCCAATTTTACTTTTGTGTCAGTCAGAAAACAGCATGAAGTTTTGAAGATGTAAGAGTGAGTAAATCATAAAAGCATTTATTTCATTCATCCCTTTTTCTATTGGCTGTTCGTATATCCAGGTGCTTCCTGCAGTGTTTAAGATAGAGATGAGGCACGGAAACTTCACCTGGTTAATAAAAAGGAAGGAGAAACATTTTATGGAACTTCACAGGGAACTACGCACCTACAAGACCTTCCTCAGAATTCCACTGCCATCCCGCAGGTGACTAATATTAAATAAATAATGACAAATTATATTATTTTATATTATTATTATATTAAATGTTATAATAATATAAATGTGTGTGTGTGTGTGTGTGTGTATATATATATATATATATATATATATATATATATATATATATAAAATATAAAATGTGCAATATAATAAAATTAATATAATGTAACATAATTAATATAATATAATTACTTATACACTACTTTCAAAATTCTGAAGGCTAAGATTTTTATTTCTATTTATTTTTCAGTCTTGTATATTCACCAGGGCTGCTTTTATTTGATTAAAAATACACTGATATTGTAACATTTTATTATTTTTTTATTTAAAATATATATTTAATATATAAACTGCAATCGATTACTCTAATTGATTACTGTGATGGCAATGCTGAATTTTCAGCATCATATACTTCAGTCTTGAGCGTCACCTTAAGATCTTTTCTTCGGTCTTTCACATCTTTTATTTTTTGCTTTCGGTCAACAGTCACACTGAGCGCAGGCACACTATAAACAGGAACCTTGAGCGGAACATGCCAAGTCTCCCCCGGGGAGGAGGAGAAGAACTGGCCAGGGAAGAGCAAGTTTCTAGTCGAAAAGTCAGTTCCTGTTTCACTGATACTCTGCAGACAACATCACACGATTGGTGTCTGACTACTGTGATTTCTTTTACAGAGACAACTTGAAGACTACTTGAATAAGCTGCTTAAAATGCCAATGTATAGAAACTACCATGCAACAGTATGTGTATCTTTGGAATTTGTACAAAATTTATGTATATTGTTTTATGAATTCCGTGCATCAACAACCCGTTCTTGTGCTTTTGCGCCACAGATGGAATTTATTGATGTGAGTCAGCTGTCCTTCATTCATGATTTGGGACCAAAAGGCTTGTAAGAGCTCTCTTAATGGCTAATAATGAATTTAAACAACTATTTATGAATGTATCAGTGCATTTTGTGACATTCTGCACTGTTTTCTTCCCAGGGAGGGCATGGTTCTTAAAAGGTCAGGGGGTCACCGGATTCCTGGACTGAACTGCTGCGGTCACAGCAAAATGTGCTACCGCTGGTCCAAACGGTCAGTTTGGTGTCATTCATATTCAGATGACACAAAACAATCACCATGTGACCTACCTACAACAAGTAATCGATTTTCAAGTAAAGGCCCCTTTTTTTTCTTACTGTTGGTCTTTACAGGTGGATGGTGGTGAAAGACTCCTTCCTAGTCCTCATGAAGCCAGACTCCGGTGCCATCTCATTCGTCCTGCTGGTGGATAAGGCTTTCGGCATCAAAATGGAAACTAAAGACACTGAGACGAAGCATGGTGTACGCATAGACAGTCTGTCCAGGTGTGTGAACACACATGCTCACTGAGGCAGAATGTGGACGTTTTGTTGATGAAGTGAAAGAGCTTTTTGTTTTGTAAAGGACTCTGGTGCTGAAGTTCACGAGTTACCGTCACGCTCGCTGGTGGGGGCAGGCTGTCGATGAATTTGTGCACAAGTACGGCAGCAATTTCCTTAAGGATCACCGCTTTGGATCTTTCGCCAATGAACAGAGGAACATCCCATCTAAATGGTAAATATCGCTTTTTGCATGCATCCTGTCACTAAAAAGATCACACCATGGATGCTTTGGGGTGGGTACTTTTCGACTTGGGCCAATTAGCAACCACTTAGCAACACCCTGGCAACCTTCTGCTAAACCTTTTACATGGGCAGGAACCACAAATACTAGCTAGCATTGACCTTTCGAATTATATATGATTATTTATTTAATAAAAAAAAGAAAAAAAGAAATCTGAAATAAACTTTTAGCTTATTAAAACTTAAATGATTAAAACTTTTAGCTAAGTTTTTTTATGTATACAGTTTTGATTTATATAACCTTACTGATTATTATTATTTATTTATAGAAACAAAAAGGTAAAAATTGGGATCATGTTTATTTGTTAAGGATCACTTGGGTTTACAAAGCGCACTAAAGCTGACTAATAGCTTATAAAAAAGGATAATTCAAGTTTACTTTTAGCTTTAGTTTTATATTAAATTGTTATTTATTAGCCATTATTACATTGTATTATATTGATGATTATTATTATTTGTGATGTATGGTTTGTTAGGATCAGGCAATATTTGGCCGAGATACAAAAATTGTTTCAAAAGTTCCAAAAAGTTTTATGGAAGGAAATTTACAAAATATCTTCATGGAACATGATCTTTACTTAATATCCTAATATCCCAATATCCCTTCATTCAATATTAATAATAGCCAATTTTGGGCTATTGTTGCAATATCACTGATTATATATCATTTTTTTGAAAAATAATAATTTGAGTTTACTAAGCAAACCAAAGCTACCTAGAATTTTTAACTAAATTATATCAGCTAGTGTATGGTATTGCATTGTACTGATTATATTATTATTTGTTTTGAGCTAATGTAATGCGTTTCAAAACCACTCAGAGAAAATCAATAACTTATCTAGCGAAAGCAGGTCTCAAAGGTTTTCTTGAACAGATAAAGACATGAAAGCTTCAGCCGTCTGCCGCTGTGTCTTCGGGTGAAGCCTGTTTCACAGGAGTAACTTGAGAAAAAGAGAGGGAAAGTGTAACCATAGACTCCATCCTCTTTTGACCCTGTGGAGGAGTGAGATAGTATCTAGGGCACAGCTTCACTGCGGGTCTGGGCAGATGATTTGTTGTTCATTGTTGCAGCATTAAGTCCTATTAGTTGTGCTTGTTCTCTGAATAATGAAAATTATGTAATTAAGTTTGAGCAACAGTGAGAGTGTGAGCTTGCCACTATCAGTTTTACCCATTGATTTGGCTGGCTGGGTGTGTGTTTCAGGTATGTGAACGGGAAGCAGTACATGGAGGACGTGGCGAATGCACTGGAGGAGGCAGAGGAGGAGATCTTCATCACTGACTGGTGGTATGTTAAGATAAAACCACTCCCGTACATTCAGCTTTCCTTTGGGTAATATTGATTAGTTTTAGAAGTAATGCACAGGTTAGATGAACCGCATCGGTTAATATATCCACAGTAAAACTTCCCTTAAACCTTGAAAAAATCAATAACCTTGCTCGGTTCTAGGAATGCAACAGGATATTGAGTTCACTTCTTAAAGGGTTTCTTGGAAACAGAACAGAGCCCATGCTGGATATACTGACTTAAAGATGTGTTTTGGTTCCAAATGGAAAATAATGTTTATGCAGTACAGTGCTATGTGCATGTTTATGGAGCACAGTTTAAAAATGAAAATAATGAGCAACATGTAGAGCTGTGGAAAAAATCATTGAAAGTAATTGCATCTTAGAAAGTCATTTCTACACTGAAATAATATAATTATAATATAATAATAATAAAAAAATAATACAATTTATTTTATTGTTTGTCTATTTATTTATTCATTTACTTATTGTAATAAGTCTATTTGAATAATTATTAATCATTTATTGACTTTTAATTTTATTTTTGGTCTGACTTTATTTTAGGTGGCCAAACTTAATAATCATTTGATACATTGATATCGATTTTATATATATATACACGATTTTAAACAATGTTTTATATATATATATATATATATATATATATATATATATATATATATATATATATATATATATATAAAAAAATATGTATTATATGTACATAATAAATATACACAATACGCATGTTATGTAAACAAAAACTTTTTTGAAAATACTAATATATACATAATTCATTTTATTTCTTAATTTTTATTTATATCTTTATCAGATAACAATGTATGTCTCCAAAACTTGTTTGAACGTAAAAAAACAACAAAAAGACTTTCACAATATATGGTTGCTTGTCACGTTCGCAAAAACATGAAAGAGATGTATTACTTATTGCTTTCTCCTGTCATAACAGTTAGGTCATGAACTGAGAGAAAAGCCCAAAGGAAATTAGTAGAAAGAAAGAGAGGGAAAGAAAGATAGCTGTATACTTTGCACGCACCCTCTCAGAGGGCACCTCCAGCTGGGAGCAATGGCCAAACGGATCCGTTACCTTCATCAAACAGATGCCTGGTGCTGTGTTACAGCATCACTCAGTCCTCACAGCAGACATCCTGCAAGTGTGAGATTCGTGTGTGTGTGTGTGTGTGTGTGTGCGCTTTTTTTCCCCAGCTTAATACATTTGAAATTATGTAGGCGACAGTGAGATGTGAGACTAGATGCTGATGCATATTTGATGTTACAAATGCTTCCCCTGCTGATGAGGTCACCTCTGTGTGTCACGGCAGGCTGAGCCCCGAGATCTTCCTCAAGAGGCCCGTAGTCGAGGGCAACCGCTGGAGACTGGACTCCATTTTGAAACGGCGAGCGGTGAGTTAATTCAACACATAGCTGTGATGAAACTGCAGTGCATCTGCGACTTTGCTGCACCGGCAATAAAACCTTCCCATTCACAGTTCTCGTATAATAATTGACTCTCCAGGGTGTTTTCTGTTTTCCTGGTAATATATTAATATTGACTGGTGGATTTGTTGCACTGATTATCAAGAACTGTTTGTTCTTGCAGCAAAAAGGTGTGCGGATCTTTGTGATGTTGTACAAGGAGGTGGAATTGGCTCTTGGCATAAACAGCGAATACAGCAAACGGACACTACTGCAACTTCACCCAAATATCAAGGTGAGATACAAGAAGTTGGGGCCATGAATCGGCCCATGTGAAGCTGTGATTATGAACAAAGTGTCAATGATTGCAGAGCCAAGAACTACTGAAAGAAAACCCTTACGGAATTGCTTGAAAAAGTAGATTTTGAAGTTATATGAGCAAGTTTTTATCATGTAAATTATTTCCAATCTGACTATTGTTCTTTAACTATAACTAAGAATACTTCCTGTTTATAAAAAAATTTAATTAGTTACACTACTAGTTACTACAAAAAGTAATATTACTGTCTACAACTTCTACTAATTTAAGTCAAACTTAAACTATAAATAATATAAAGTACCTAGTTTATTTTGAATCATACAGTAAATTGAAAATGATTCTCATTTCAGTAAGGGTGTCGTTTAGGAGGTCAGTAAAAAATCTGAATGAGTCACTGACTGGTATAAAACTGTGACTAATTAAACCCAACTCATTAAAAAGTACTTCTTCATAAGAATAATTCACAATTCGGACATCTGGCACATGCTCTAACAAGTCTGACTGAACTCCATATGGACTCTATACGTTTTCTTGACCATGGACAACTGTGTCGACTATGTTTTTTAGCAAATTGCGATCTTAAACCACTGTTTAAAGAATGTTCAAAGAATGTTAACACTTTTTTTTTTCTTAGGTAATGAGGCATCCTGACCATGTCTCCTCTTCCGTGTACCTGTGGGCACATCATGAGAAGATTGTGGTGATCGACCAATCAGTGGCTTTTGTGGGAGGCATTGACTTGGCGTACGGACGATGGGATGATGTGGAGCATCGGCTGACTGACATAGGAAGTGTCACCAGGACTCTTCCTGTGTCTGCAGAGGTTTGGGAAATCTCATATTTCGCACTGACAGTGTTGTTTGTATGATTTATATACTAGCATAGTATTTATAAACAGGATAGTTTCCCAAAAATGAAAACTCATTTAATTAAAACTTAACTAAAACTCATTTAATTTCGTTCCAAACCTGTGAGTCCTTTGTTCATTTGTTGAAACACAAATTAAGATGTTTTTTTACAAAATCTGAAACTTTCTAAACATCCGTAGGGTCCCAGAAAGGTAGTATATAATGGTAAATATAAAGGTAAATAATGACTTATTTGATGTCCTTCTATGCGTCACAGAACACTTCTGAAGGCTCTCCTGCTGTGGCCTCTCAATCAAACGGGCCCAGCACGGTGCACACCAACGGCAAAAGTTTACCTGTT
Organism: Puntigrus tetrazona; assembly: GCF_018831695.1. NCBI lineage: Eukaryota > Metazoa > Chordata > Actinopteri > Cypriniformes > Cyprinidae > Puntigrus > Puntigrus tetrazona. Next base: position 20,239,656 of record NC_056722.1, on the reverse strand, counting down.
GACACAGTGGACCAGCCGAAACTAAAAGGACAAGGCAAGACCAAGAAGACCCGCTTCAGCATCCGCAGGCACCTGCAGAAACACGGGCTGGCTCCTGCAGACAGCGTGAGCAGCGTCGAGAGCTCTGAAGAAAGTGAGTACGCCTCCGTCTCTGGAGCGCTGGCGAATGCGGACCAGATACATGTTACTGACCTACACTCCCACATTCAGCTGTTATCACACAGCACGGCTGATTCTCTAATGCCCGCTGGCAGCGCTTTCATATGACTGACCAGCTTATGCAATGATTTACAGTGTTTACCATTAAGTGCAGAAAAACATGAATCATTAAGGTTTTAGTTGAGGCTTGTGAGATTAAAATGTGTTGTTATGAAATGCGCTCATGCATATTTTAGTCTAAAAATCTATAATCATGTTCAAATACTAGCTTTTTCACTCACGTTTTCCATACCACGCTTTTTAAGAGGGTTGTCTCAGTTGTAAAGATGCCCCTTTTCTTTAGGTTATTCTAACAGTATTTGCAGCCACCAGAATTTGATCCCTCTTAAATGGTTCGAGCTGAGGGTGTCCATGCCCTCCTGCTTGTGCCCAAGTGGTGAGTAGGAATCAGGTGTGGACCCTAATTCTGATCCTGAACAGTTTTGTTGTTAAGAACTGCTTTATGGATCAATAGAGCAACCTTTCTAAGCACTGTGTGGTTTGCTGTGTTTTGACATTCATCTGGAGGAGTCTGCAAAAATGACTTGACTAAGATGCAGAGTACTCAAAGCTTGCAGATTTCATGAATGTGTGTTAGTTTGGATCGACGTCGAAAGTGTGAAAGCATGGATTGTTGCAAAAATGAAATGCAAAAATGGTGTATTTTTTGTATTGATGCATGGTTTTGTTTGATTTTTGTCTTTATTTCTTATTGATTTTTTTTTTTACTCTTTTCAGAGTCCGAAACAGCACAGGATCTCCAAGCAGACGTGATTGGCCTGATGGGAAACACACGCTTCTGGCATGGCAAAGATTACTGTAACTTTGTTCACAAGGACTGGGTGCAGCTGGATAAACCCTTTGATGGTGAACTATTGTGTTAATTATTGTGTGATAATGTGCATTTTTTTAAGATAACAGCATTTAATGGTCTAAATAATTTTTGTTCATAGAAATAGAATGCAATATAATACATAAAATTAATTTAAAAAAGGCTTTGGTATATAGAATTTTAGTTCTGTCAAACTATGCGAATAATCACATCCAAAATAAGTTTTTGTGTGTACTGTGTATATTTATTATGTATATAAATTCGCACAACGTCTTTACAATCGCATTAATACTGGAGACATTTCCGAATCTGTTCTTTTCTAGACTTTATCGACAGGCACATAACACCCAGAATGCCTTGGCATGACATTGCCTCAGTGGTTCATGGGAAAGCAGCCAGAGATGTTGCACGCCACTTCATCCAGCGCTGGAATTTCACAAAGGTGAACACTGGCGTCATTTAGTCTAATATGTCTTCATAATCTCAATATTTAGTTTTTATGACACATAATATGTCCATCGTCATATTTTTTTTTAATCTACATCAAGATTTTATGTTAAAATGAATATGACCGTCAAAGAAAATGTATAGATTTCAGCACAATTTCAGCTTCCTAAAAGTATGCCACGTCCCCTTTGCTGTTGACTAATATCATAAACATGGGTTTGAATATATGTTTGTATTTGCATTGCCGCCTTGTTTCAGATCATGAAGCCCAAATACAGATCTCTGTCGTACCCATATCTCCTTCCTAAATCTCACACTACTGCAAATGAGATCAAGTATCAGGTCTCTGGCTGCACCCAGACTAATGTCCAGGTACAATTTCATGTAAACATCAGTATTCCCATCAGTTCTTATACAGGCAAACACCACATACAGCTTCAATAATACAAATTCTCTCTCTGATTAGGTGTTACGATCGGCTTCGGACTGGTCAGCGGGTATAAAATACCACGAGGAGTCGATTCATACGGCATACGTCAACGCAATTGAACACAGCAAACACTATGTTTACATAGAGGTGTGTGGCACACAGTTTTCTCAGTTCCCTAAATGTGTTTGTATTATCCCCAATCACTGTTTATGTATTGGTTGCTAACCGCATAGACTGTAGTTTCTATGTCTATTGTATAGACAGGATGTCCTATATTAGCATTTCGGTGGGCTAATGTGTTGTGCTTCCTCTTTCAGAACCAGTTCTTCATAAGCTGCGCGGACAACAAAGTCGTTCACAATAAAATCGGAGATGCCATTGCCAAGAGGATCATAAAAGCGTATCGGTGAGCTGCATTCAATATGTTGCGCCTTTTGTCCAGTCTCCAACTTATTAAAGAAATCTCTGACACACAGAAGCACACAACTTCTTTAATGAAACACTAAATCAATAAGACATAGAGTCTAAAGAAAAAAGGTATTCTCTATTGGTAAAACAATAGCCAGCCATGAATAGACAGTTTGTGTAAGTATGGCCTTACTCAGTCTGCCTTTTGATATTAATCTTTCTTGCTCTAAAAGAAAAGTAATGTCATTTACTTTCTGTGTGGTTCACAGGGATGGAAAAAAGTACCGAGTTTATGTGGTCACACCACTGCTTCCTGGATTTGAGGGAGACATCAACACCGGAGGAGGCAGTGCCATACAGGCAGTCATGCACTTCAATTACAGGTAACACTAAAAAGTGGGATCGGAGTAGAAAGAAATTTCCTTAGTGTACATATAATACTGTTTAAACTGCATTCTGTAGAAGAAATTTGTCACTAAAAATTTTTAACTTTATATTCATCAGAAAAAGATCAAAATTAAAGGGTTCACCCAACATGACAATTCTGTCATTAATTACTCACCCTCATGTCGTTCCAAACCTATAAGACCTTCTTTCATCTTCAGGACATAGATTAAGATATTTGTTATGAAATCTTTGAGATCTTTCTGACAACAAAGCAACTGACATGTTCAAGGCCCAGTAAGGTAGAAAGGACAGTGTTAAAATTTTATTAGGCAACAAAAATACTTTTTGTGTGTAAAGAAAAAAAATGAATGATTTTGTTGATCAATTTCTTCTCTTCCGCATTAGACTTTGATGCACGCAACAGTATCACATGCATGCATTATGAGAAGAGAAGAAATTGGTGAATGAAGTTGTTATTTTTGTTTTCTTTTTGCGCACAAGAATCGTTCTCGTAGCTTAATAAAATTAGGTTCGAACCACTAATGTAATATGGACTAATTTAAGAATGTCGTTGCTACCTTTCTGGCTTTTTAATTTAATAAAAAATATTCAGTCTTTAGTTAGTTCATCTTTTTTCGCATTAAAGCAGATTGTCACAGAAAAACAATGTTACAGTGCTATTAAAATGAAAATACTGAATATGATATACAGTTCAGACAGACCTCATGTGGTCCCCATGTTATAAGGGATAAAAAATTATCATATAAACAGGGTTATAATTTCAAAGGGTTATAACTGATCATATAAACAGAGATTGTTTCGTTGGAAGGATTTTGTTTGCTAATGTTTTTTTCTAAATTTATCGTGGCTTTTTTATTGCAGGACTATGATTAGAGGAGACTGCTCCATTATCTCTCAGCTGAAGAAAGAGAGTGAGTACAGAGATGTATAAAAATACCCAGAAATGTTTGATCTGTGAGGGGTGTGTCTGTAATTTGTCAGAAGATCTGGCTGGTACGCTAACCAGATGTTCTTTATGAGGTTTCTGTGAAGTTTCTGTGGTTGACCCATGCAGTGCAGACACTCTTAAAGACATATGTGGTTTTTTGTAACCACCGTTTTGAAAAATTAATGGCTTGGTTGATTTTATTTGATGGGTTTGGGTGTCAAAGGAGAGGCTCAAACAGACAAGAACAAGAAAACAAGAATTTCCTGAAGTGCTAACCTTTTACCTATAAAGCCTTTCGTCTTCCCATCCCAAAAACTGTTTTATTAATCATTGTCCTGCCACTTCTAAGCTCTTTCATTGCAGTGGGCAGGTGTTTCCCATTAAGAATCCTAAATGCATGTTCATTTAAATTTTTGGATGAACTAACCCTTTAAATAAGCAACAACTCTACTATCCCATGAAGTGAGTTATTCTGATCTCACATATTTTAATGCAGCTTTAATAATACAAAATCGTAAAGTGCCCCTCTTATGATTTTTGATTTCAAAACTAAGTGTCGCTTTTGGAGCGTTAACATTAAATTGACCAATGGAGGAGTTAAAAAATAATCGTTGAATGAATCATTTGGGTGTCATTACACAAAGTAAAAATAAATGCATATTATAAGAAACCCATAATAGCGGCCTTTTGAGAACTTTAAAACACAACAGTGCCCTCTTCTGGTATTTTATTTATAGCAAAAGTCAAAATCATAGTGGTTAGTTGTGAAAGACCTTGTGGAGAAATATGCTGTGTGTGTGTGTGTGTGTGTGTGTTATCGGGCACCATCTACTTGCAGTCAAACACACTGCTGTAGTGTAACAGCGTGGTGAAGAGCCTGCAGTCTGTACCCATTAACCCTGCCATGAGAAAGAAAGGAGTGAAGTTTCTTTGAATAATCCAGCATGTTGTTGGTGTTCTGTTGCAGTTTCAGTGGATCTGAGCTTTCCCAGTGTCCCGAATACAGATACATATCCCTGTTTTCTGAAAATGCAGGAGCTTTTGGATGTTTTATTGGTCTGGCGTGGTTATAAATAAAGCTAGAGTTGTGCTGTGGAACTGCATTAGCTGCTCAATTCAAAAAATCAGCAATGCTAAAATATACAAGAAATGTACTTATATTTGAAAGAAATATTTGGTAATATGAAATTAGGCTGTATGACCGTAATTTTTTAAAGTGACATTGCAGGTGTAACACCAGCGAATGAAGTATATCTATTGAGCTCCTCATGTGGTATTGAAATAAATGCGAAAAAAGTTTTCAAAAAGTAAAAATGGGTTAAACTTGTGGAAATGGACAGAATAATTACAGAGCATCATCGTGTTCACTGGTTACATCCCAGCTGAAATTAAATGAGTTCTAATTTAACTAAGCTGAATCTGAACATCTGTATATCTAACATCTGCCTGTGGTCATGCTTTTGATTTGATGCTTCAGAATATAGTTGGTCTATTCATAAGTGATGAAATCATTTCCATTTTATGCTATAAAGCAGCTTTATGTAAGAAAAAAAAAGGATTTCATTTCAGTGACAATGTCTGTGTTGAAAAGTTTGTTATTATTGTAGCTAATAAATGCTTACTCAAGGATATGTTTTTTTAGTTTAGTTAGTAATTTTGTTTTGTTGTGGTGTTAAATAAATTTATTGCGATTAATCACATCCAAAATTACAGTTTATTACTGTTAATTATTAATCTCGATTAATTGGATACAAAATAAGTGTTGTTTGCATAATATATTTGTGTGTTCTGTGTATATTTATTATGTATAAGTACATACACATGCGGTGTATTTTTCTTTTATATTTACATGTATTACACGCCTATATTCATATAACTCATATTATAAATACATATATTTAATATATAAACATACCATATTCTTCTAAAATATTTACATGCATGTCTGTGTATTTTTAAATACTTAATATATACAAAGCACACAAACTTTTACTTTGGATACGATTTAATTGCGATATTTCACTGCTCTAATTTACATTATTATTGTTATATTTTATAATATATAAATATATTTAATATATAAACAAGGTATTTTTCTTAAATATGCATGCATAAAAAATATACACAGTACACACTCATATATTATGGAAACAAACACTTTTATTATGTATGCAATTAATCGTTTGAGAGCATAGTTTTTTTAGGTAAGTTACATAGTTAAGCTGAACTACTGTATGTCTGTAAACTATTCCTTATAAATGTCAAATGAAGCTGGAACATGAACGTATAAAAAATCTAAAAACACCATTTGCTGTCTCTCTCTGCAGTGGGTGATCAGTGGATAAATTACATCTCATTTGGGGGTCTGAGGACCCACGCTGAGCTGGAGGGAAAGCTGGTGACTGAACTGATATATGTGCACAGCAAGATGCTTATTGCAGATGACAACACCGTCATCATTGGTGAGTATAAATAGAAATTTACAGACAGGAAAAAACACAGTGCCAAATGTATCATGTATACAGATGCGCTATCAGGAAATCATGAAGCAATCATGATGTGGTAATTTGCAGTAAACTGCAGAGATGACAGATTAAATGCCTCCTCCTGCTGTTAAGATGAAGTATTGCAGTCTATTATTTAACATTTCAATGCATTTTCAGTGCTTTCATCGTAAATGTACACTGTATCTGCCAGGTTCCGCCAATATCAATGACCGGAGCATGCTGGGTAAGAGAGACAGCGAGGTGGCCGTCATCTATGAGGATATCCACACTGTGAAGTCTGTAATGGATGGTCAGGAGTATCAGGCAGGACGCTTTGGAATGAGTTTGCGGCTGGAGTGTTTCAGGTTCAGGACTCATACAAGTTTCTTGCATTTTAGCATTTCCATGCAAACATGGTTTAAAGATGTTTTCTACCTCCCTTGAAATCAATAGGATGATTCTAGGCGCCAACACTGATTCCAGCATTGATGTGACAGATCCTATCAGTGACCAGTTTTACAAGGAAGTGTGGATGACCACCGCTGCCCGCAATGCAACTATTTACCAGAAGGTCAGCTTTACATTTTCCACACAAAATATCTATTTGTCTATTAGTTTCTTTTCGTATAACCTGACTGAAACTTCTCCTCCCTCTCCTCCAGGTCTTCCGCTGCTTGCCGTCCAGTGACGTTCGGTCAATTTTAGAGCTGGATGGCTTCCTCTCAAAGCCTGGTTTGGAGAAGGAGGACCCTGCACGGGCTCAAGAGGAGCTGAAGAAGATTCGAGGTTTCCTGGTGCAGTTCCCTCTCCAGTTCCTCAGCGAGCAGAACCTCCTGCCACCCATCGGATCAAAAGAAGCCATGGTGCCCATGGACGTGTGGACATGAGAGAACCTGCCCACATCACCTGAATAAACTGCATATCGAGCAGACCTACCAGGAATGACCTACGCTTTCTTATTATATAACAAACAACAATTCTAAGACAGAAAATTAGTTCTAAAGGAGCTTCAGCCATAAGTTGTTTACCCACCTGGACACCAGATTGGTTTGTTTCATTCCATGTTTATACATTCTAACACTATGCAACTAATATTATTTTTGATTAATTATTCTTCTAAATCCTATAAAATGGTGATATGGACGCTTTTGTGATGACTTTGGTGTCCTGATTGGATGCTGTATATTGGTTTCTTGTTCATTATTATTGAACGGTTTTGTGCCCTGCAACATGCACTGAATAGGTATTATTCTCTGCATTTAAGTGCCAACTATGTATGTTTTATCTTTTCTCTATATGTGTTATCTTTTCTCTATAGGAAGTTTTCCTTGTGTGCTACATCTCAAGGTATTTTATGGTTCTGTGACCATTAAATGTTGCTTTCCTATGGTATGAATTGCCATGTTTTGGTGGCCTTATTTGTTTACGGTGTTCTTAATGCTGGTTATAAACTAAAACCCACCAAAGCGCTTGTCTGTTATGTTGTTTTCATAAAACTAGTATATAGACTTATCCCCATTACTTGTCTATATTGTAAAGTATACTGTAAAAACATGCCTGGAGCTTTAATGAAGTTTACTATTCATTCTTGAAGTAATGAAATCATTGGTCATCACATTCCATTTAAAAATACTGAATCGACTACAAGTGCTACGGTTTAAATAACCGTTCAGGATTTCCATGTCACTGTAAAGACAGCAGCATGTGTGTCCCGCATTCTGAATATGCAGCAAGTATCTTCTAACAGTTGTTAGCCAAGCACTCAAATGTCTGCACTGTTGACTGTGTATCTGCACTTTTGTAGTAGAAACTAATTCCTGTTCTCTCCTTTTCCTCTTGTATTTTTTACCCTTTTCCCCATTATTGCAGTTTTGCACAAAACGTGTATCGTCAAAAACACACATGATTTGTGTTGGGATGTTTATGAAGTATGTAAATTGGATGTTATACAGATGATTAAAAAATAATTTTCACACTACTGAATCTGTAGATCTGTCCGTCTGTATCTATCGATCTGTAGTATCTGTCTGCCTGTTATCAAATTATTTGGATTTATTAGAAAAATGTTTGATTGGAACATTATGTCTGTTCTGTGGCTGTGTGTGTGTGAGTGTCTCTGGGGTGTCTGATAATGACTGAGTGTGTGAACACTGTCTTACTGTCTCAGTGGTCTGTGGGGGTGTGTGGTGTGTACATGTGTTTCTCTGGGATATGTACAGCTGTCATGTTCCCTGCAGACTGCAGTCTGTGAGCTACAGCTGAGCAACAGTCCCTGATACAATCCCCTGACCTTTGACCTACCTCTCACACAGTGCACGTATCGTGTCATTGGGGCGTCACACGGGCGATTATAAAGCTATAAAACCTGATAAGTGTTTTAATAATATATTTCCCTGTCAAACTGATATTAAAGTAGCCGTTGTTTCATTGTGTGAATGCTCTACTACTATAATGGAGGTCTCATAGCTGGCCTAAAGTTTGCCTTGAGTCAGGTATCTGTTATTGTAGCACAAGCCAGTACACAAAGTGTCATTTCTGTCTGACTGAGAAGAAATGAGTGAGATAAAGGCCAGGATTACTACAAAAGCATGTCGCCCCGTGCTTAAGCTTATGCATGTCTGAACGTTGTTCCTAAAGTCCTCAGATATGTGTGCCTATGAGCCTTTTTGTTACAAGGCGAGATCACTTTTTATCAGACTTAAAATGTGACCGGCTGTTTAATTTATTTATTTGGGAACCCTAGAAAGAGGGTGTGGTATAATATTTTCCCACAAGGATGAGTCAAATCCTCAAACGTTTCTACATTAATTTACATTTCATTAAATATTCATTTATTTATTAATATTCTGACAACTAGTTACATAAAACATTAAAACACAGCTTCCTTTCTCCCAATACACTCCAATTTTTTTCTCATTTTATGCTGTTTACTTCATCCGCATTATGCTGTTTGAAAAACCTCATATTTATTATAATAGGCCTGATTAACCTGCTTCATTCTTCGCGGGAATCCACAGGGAAAGTGTTGCATAACCACGGGTTTCACTCTTAATAAATACCTCACAACATACACGTGTCAGACAGCGGCATCATTATAGCAAAGTCTTTAATGATATGTGTACTAGTGTGAACTATTTTGTTCTGCTAACACTATTAGCTAATTCACTGTCTGTTAGACGGGGTAAGAAAGATAATCACCCTTTTTCTCAAATCTTCAGAGAAAATCTAAACAACAGTGACGATGATGAATGGAAGCAAATCTGGTTTGAAGGCATGTAATGTGATCAGGCTAAGCCACACAAATACAAAGGATCTTATCATAAAGGCAGGCTATTGCAAAAACCACTGCAATGTGACTGCATTGTCAGCACAAAACATTTTCTCACAGGCAATGCTAATGCTAATGGTGCAGTTGCAACAGATCAGAGTTGCAACAGAGCCCAATCAGGTTTTCAAGTACACAAAAAAGGCCTGTTTTTACAGGCAAAAGTCACTAAGGAACAAAGCTGTCTTGTGGCAAAAAGCGGAGAGGAATGAGAGAAATGTAGCACACACATAGCAGAGTCTGTGCTGATAAGATGAAAGCTATTGCGCAAGGGAGGCTTCACACTAGCTGAACGCTTGACAGGGATTCACTCTGGGGAAACATGGATTTTTACAAACAAGATGTTGTGGGAAAAGCTTTAAAAAGGCACAGAGTATGATTTCAAGAGTTCTGTAAGGCACATTTGTGTGCATTTGTCATAATCTCCAGGAAAGCCGTCTGTTGAGGCAGAATAATTGGTCTTAAACTCTGAGCTACCTCCATCCAGCATAAAATTCCTTCAGAATAATTAATATCTCCCATTAAATTTCGCATGTGACTGAATGATTCCACACATCCACCACTAGATGGAGCACTATTCACTGCAGTGCTATCATTCATAGATAGGCAGACAGACAGACAGACAGATAGACAGATAGACAGACAGACAGACAGACAGATAGATAGATAGATAGATAGATAGATAGATAGATAGATAGATAGATAGATAGATAGATAGATAGATAGATAGAAAATCAGATATGTACTGTAAATGGTTCATTGCCACACATTGCCAAACTAACCAAACCAATTGTGAAATGTAACCGAGCTCATGGCATTGAACGGGACTGCCGTTATGACAGACTGAGTGTGTCATAAAGGATGTTTTCTGCCAAGGCGAATGCGAAAGGAAGGTGGTGTGGGGGGAGGAGGTGTTTATAAATCGCACTGCTTACATAAACGGAAGGTGAGAGGAAGTGTGCTGTTTGTGGCTCACTGTCTCCCTCACTGTCTGAAGAGCGGTTTCCTGTTTCTGACTGCTTTTACCATTATAACTGCTATTCAATACATGTGCATAATCATAACAACAGCTATACATTTATTTCTGAAGCAAATTTAAGTCGTTGATGTCACGATTCCCACATGGGAGTTCCTGTGTGGTTTCTAAGGTGTTCTGTGAGGTTGGAACATTTTTGTTTTTGTAGCTAGAGTGACTACGTTTACGCAACTGGGCCCTGAGTTACCGCTTAGCTAATTTGCCATGTTCTGCTGAAAAAAGTCTAAGGTGGTTGGCTGTAGTCGTTGTAGCTGATTTGCATGAAAGTTTTAAAGTTGTTTAGACTAATTGTTTAGCTGGTCTAGCTAGTCTTACCCGGACAGGCTAGGAGAACAGCTTAAACCAGCTAAGACTACCCAACCAGCTTTTTTTTAAACCTATGTTTTTGTGATTAGCAGATTATTATAGGAACCTATGTGATTACACCTAGCTACTGGAAGAAAATTTTAGATTTTGTTGTACAGCAAAAATTGCACACAGTAATTGCCTAAAATAGATTGCCGGTATAAAAATGGAAATGCCTGGTTTTAGCTGATCTACCAGCTTGGCTAAACTGGTAAAGATGGCCTCCCAATCTGGCAAAACTGGTTTTAGTTCTTTGGTCATCAGGTCTCGCAGCCTGACCAGCTACTTTAGATGGACTCTAAAAGCATATATATATATGTATATATGTATGTATATGCATGTATATATATATATGTGTGTATATATATATATATATATATATATATATATATATATATATATATATATATATATATATATATATATATATATATATATATATATATATATATTATTGTAGTATACATTTTTTGTTTGAGTTTGGCCCCGCCTTTCACTCAGAGGCCACGCCCTAGAAGCGCTGGTGATTGACACGCCTTCACCGCCGGAGCTCTGATTCACACGTCCTTTGGCGCTGGTGCTTTGGACTCGTGCGGCAGCAGATCATCGGTACAAGCACGAGATGTCTCCTTCACATGCAGTCCTATAGCGGCTAATTCGGTTTTAAAAACGCGGAATCGCGAAGAACAGCGGCTCCGCACCATCCGGGAGCTTCATCTGCTCCGACTGAAGTCAATCCAGCCCGTTTGGTGTATTACACGGATCAGCTCGGCGTCTGTATTCATGTTATTGCGGGCATTATATTGTTGAATATAACAGATAATCATGGCGAGTGACTCTCCTGCGAGGAGTCTGGATGAGATCGACCTGTCTGCTCTGCGGGTGAGTGGAGAGATACAGTCAGATGTTTTGACTTACAATGGGTGAAATATATTGTTCAGCATCTCGCCATTAATGATGGAGGGGAAATATGGGTGCTGATATTCATGCACCTGATCGAGAAACACAGCTTAGAGATGCACGAGGCGTTTTAGTGTAATTAGACATTTTACGCTGCTAGATATTTGTTTATTTTAGAAACGCGAGAAAAATATTTTCTACAATATTTTTGAACACAAAGATGCACTGTATGTTAGTCCTCGAGCATCTGATGAAATAATAGCGGTGGGGAAATTATTATTATTACTACTAACCTTGCAAAATTCTGGAGTTCTTATGCGGCGTGAATGTGTGAATAATAATCAAAACATCCTTTGCAATAAACACTAGTGATTCATTTTTATCCCTAATGTGATTGACGCGACACGAAGTGATTTTGTAATTTTGTTTGTCTGTATACCGTGAGCAGTTTGTCGTTTTTTTTTTTTTTTGCGTCATCCGTATTTTGCATCTGATTGAAATTATAGCTAGATGTTTTACACTGATAGACTGTATCTGGTATTCATCCGACCGATATGCTCTATGCTGTGTGAGGCCTGTATTAAATAGCAATGTGTGCATTGCAGACAGCTTCACTTCTGGTCCCCGCCATTATATGATAATGATATACTATCAAGATGTTGTGGTGTTAAACATGCGAACGTATCGTGTTGGATTTGCAGTGTCTGTCTGTCTTTGTTCGGTCTGTTTGAGATCATTTCTCTGTGACATACATTCTCTGGCTGGGCGGTCGGAGCTGTGTACGCTGGGCTGCTCCGGATCCTGGGCTCTGAGTGATCTGGGATGCTGGGTCTCTTGGTTTTCGGATGCTCTGCTTGATGGGTGCTTAGTTCCCCTTTCCCGCCAACAGGAGAAATCACTGGCCCTTAAAAACATGCTGGAGTCAAACTGGCAGTAGCGCCAGGAGGCAGGATAAAATGCGACTTCAAATTTGAATCTGGCAAGACCTGGTCACATTTCGGTAACAAATCCATAGTTTTTTTTGGCGGTAGCTCAAAGAGGTATAAAGCACAGCTCACGACGGAATTCATTTTCAAGCTGTTTTCTGTTGAAAATGTGCATTGGGAACTTTTTTTGACGTCATGCGAAACTCCTGGTTGCTCAGATTCAAACTGGAATGACTAAAAAGAATGAGGGTCAGGAGGAGATGGGAAGTACGTTTTTAATTTCATATGATTGTAGCAAGAATTATAGGGTTAGTTCACCCAGAAATGAAAAATAGCCTGTTTTACTCACCCTCGAGCCATACTAGGTGTTTATGCCTTTCCGGCGAATCCAATTGGAGTTATATAAAATATTTTCCCGGCTATTCTAAGCTTGGTCATTGCAGTGGGTGGGTGTTTCCCTTTAACAGTCCAAAACACGTTAAAGAAAGTGCACACAAACGTAATAAAACATGCCTCACACGGCTCCGGGGCTTGACTAAAGGCCTCCTGTAGCTAATCCATGCGTTATTGTAATATAAATATCCTTATTTCAAGCATAATAAACAGTTTTCCATCACTTCGGCTGACTATGGTAATCATAAGCACTCCCGGGGGATGTCGGAGTACGTATGCGTTGTGCGCGTGCCTCTGGGAAATGTTTGTTACGTTTGCGTGCACTTTATTTAAACCCTTTTTTTTTCCGGGAAACACCTGCCCACTGTAATGATGGAGCTTAGAAGTTCCAGGAGAATTTTTTTTATATAACTCAGATTGGATTCATCTAAAAGAAGACAGGCATATACACCCAGGATAGCATGAGTAAAAAACATGCTAATTTTTCATTTTTAATTTTTCACTTTTTAAACTAAAGACTGCGTTGTTCTTTAAATGACATTAGGTTTTTTTTTTAAAGACACACATAACATAAACAAAAAAATGAAACATAAAATGAACAATGCATCCTATATGCAAAAATATACAATATGCTATATTTATGCACGCCTGCAGTTTTTACTCATTTACTTCTGCTAAGAGGTCATGCAATGACATATCAATCTTTTATTGGGCACTGGTCAGACTTAATAAAACTTTAGAACACAGCGAAAAGTGAAACTTGTCTTTTACATTTGCATGCATATGACATTAAGCTGAAAAGTGCGCTGTGGCTACTCCTTTACCCATGCAAAACAAACTAGATTATAATCAATAAATATTTACGCAGTTCACCCCGTAAATGCCAACATCCCAAAATCCAATCAGACAACAGACTCATAAAACCAAAGCCCCGCCCTGCTTCTTTTTTTTTTTTTTTTCAATAATTCTTTACGCTCAGCTGTGCGTCACAATACAGAAAAAAACACCTGTCACTACTTCCCTTTCGTCGCAACTGTTAATTACTGTGGATGTTAGAACCGGTTTTCAAAACTTCTAATCAAAAATTCTGTGGAAATGCTGGCCTGATTCGTGCTGCTCTTTGTTTCGGATGCTCTAGTTTATACGCGCTCTAGTCTATATGATGTGTGCGGAGTCTCTGAATGCCGCAGTAGTGCTATTCCTCGCAGTCAGTGTGCTCCTACTGTGGGCTTGTGTCAGATCTGTTGAGTGAGATGACAGACCCCGATTGTAGGCATGTTAGTTATGCAACATGATCTTACCTGCGCAGCTTGAGGCACGCCTGGGCATGATTTGTGAGGTAATCAGTTGACTGTGGGAAGCAGAAAGGGGTTTTGCTCTATATTGTAATGTAAAGCGGTTTAGATTGCATTGGCTGTTTAAGCGTCACCTGCATCAGAAGGCTCAGGATACTTTCAGACTTGTGTGTTATGAATGGAAAGTTTTCTCTCTGAATTAGTCAGAGAGTTTTATCAGTCGTATTGGGTTTGGTAACCGCTCACCATGCCCGACTGTCGTCTTGAGCGACCGTGTCTGTGTTTACATCGCTGTGTAGGCGTTTGGCATTTGAGACACTCTCTAGACTCAGAAACAGTACAGCGGCCCTCTCAAGCTTTCCCGTGTCTCTCCATGTGAGGTATCTTTAATGCTTTTTTTCCCTCTCCGCTACCCATGGGCAAAGCTATTTTCCTCATGTCTGCTCACGAGCTCGCCACTCTCGCAGGATCTTTTGTGCTTAAAAATTAGGTCACCCAGTACAGTGTGCGTGGTCTTGCCTCATAGGGGAAGTGTATGCTTTATGTTTCGCTGACACAGATCTGGACAATGCGTTTGGTGCTACATATATAGCGCTTGAGTCCCAGCTGATGGTTTTACTGAACCTTACGTCACATTAACCTTTGACAAGAACATTTATTTACCTTTGATTCGCTCATGGCTTACTCATCCCTATGTCATTTTAAACCTGTATGACTTTCTGCTGTGGAACATGAAATAAGATAAGAAAATGTTTTGTGTTTGTGTGCGCACTATGGAAGTCATTGGGGTTCAATTTTGTTTTGGTTCCCATTGTCGTATCATCTTTCGGATTCAACAAAAGTTATACAGGTTTGGAACAGAATGAGGGAGAGTAAATGATGACAGAATATTGTCATTGTTAACTAAAGCTTTTAAAAATGTCATCGTTATTTAAATAAAGCTGAAATAAAATGAACTTCTTTTTGTCTCATTTTTAAGTTCATAATTCGTAAGTTCATGTTCAAGGCCTAAAAATAGGACTATAAAATAAAATAGTTACCTCAGTGGTTCAACCTTAATTTTAAGTAGAATTTTAACAATTTCCTTTCTACCTTTTTGGGCTATAACTTGTCAGTTTTGTTGCTGTCTATGCAGGAAAACTCTCAGATTTCATCAGAAATATCTTAAGTTGTGTTCCGAAGATAAACGTATTTCATGACAGAATTTTATTTTTGCTTATTAATTTTGGATACAAAAACCGACTAAAATGAAATTAAAAATAAATTTAAAGCCGTTAAATTTGAAATATTTACAAATAAAATGCACAACAAATTTAATGAAAATTAAAAAAAAAAAAAGTAATAATAAAAACAAAAAATAAAGCTAATTCAAAATATTAATAAATAGTAAAATATCTTCTTATAAGAGACAAATATAGCCTTTTAGCAGAGTGTAATAATTACTATAGTAGCATATTAAATATCAAAATATCACTCGCCATTGGGTTTAATAGCCTTTTTGAATATGTCACAGATGAACTGCATTTCTTTCTTAACCATAGTGCAGTGCAGTGTTACTATTCTACAGAAAGTGTGTGTGTTTGTGTATGTTCAACCTGTTTTGCCAGCACCGAAGACTGAACATATAGTTCCAGCCTCATGTTTTTTCCTGTGAATAATTAATAGGTAAAGGACTGTTACATCCCAGAGTCATGTCAAGGGGAGGCGGGGGGGAGTCCCAGCTGAAGATGTCAGCCAGTGTTTTTCGTCTTTTCCTTGTCTCGTGATTCTGGCCAGCAGCATCTGCCTCTTGTGCTCCGGGGCAATGTTACTCAATAAAAGTGCATATTAAAAGCTAATACTCACCCTCCTGCATGTAGGAAGATTATCAGTCCTGTTATCACCAAAAAGCAATTGTTCATCATAACCTCCTTGTCACTGAGCAAATGTGGGGGGGATTCCTGGATTTAAAGATGATCACTGGAGCACCGTCAAGAGTAATGAATCACTGTAATGAAGCACTAATGAGGTTCTGTGATTATCTGAGCACTGGAGGTCCTACCAGATGTGTTTATATGTGGGAGAAGTTTCCTTAAATGGAAATTTGTGCTACATTTTCCCCAGTGGTTTTGTTTTATAGCGTTTTTTTTTTGGTACAGGAAGCTAATATGTTTTAGTTTTGGGATCCGCTGTGAAATGTCTGTGGTAACATGTAGTAATATTTCACCAAATAATTACATTTCTGTTTTCATTTACTCGCATGTCTTCGGAAAAGAAAAAGTTTGGGAAAATATACGTTTAGCTGAATGTTGATGCCGCTGTTTCCATATAATGAATTCATATGGTGACCACATGCTGTCAACTTCAAGAAAAAAGAAAACACGAAATCTTGAGGAACAGATTGAACTTGAAGTTGTTGTTGAAGTCGTCTTTCTTCCATGCATAAAAATTTAAGGTTCTTTATTCGCATCTGTGGTTACATGAAGAACCTTTAACGTCTGTAGAACTATTTTATTCCGTGCAAGATTCTTTAAAATGGAAAAAGATCAAACGTTCTTCAGACAAAAAAAAAATGCTTGATTTAAGAACCGTTCATTGGAAGGTCCTTTAGGGAACCAAAAATGGCTTCATTGCGAACACTGTTTCGAACCTTTATTTGGTGTAATAAATTACATATTTCATTTGCCATTTGACATCATTGGTGTTGGAGTTGAGGTGGAAAATTTAATACTGACTTGAAAGTGCACTTTGTTCTTTTCACAAGGCTATCTTTTAAGAAAATAGTACATGGCTCTTTCTTAGCTATGTTTCTGTCCAAATTAAGAACAAAATGTGCAAAACTGGAATATCGCATAAAACATTTGCGAAACATCGTCCCTTCCTGATTAACTTCAGCTTAATGTGTCAAAGAAAAATGAAATTATCTGCTGTAGGAGAAGGCACTGTATCTATTTTTGTATACAATAAATTACAAGCTTCAGAGAGCACAGATGAATGGTAAAAGTGTTTCCATTGTAGTATATGCACATTTTCTTACCAAATAAAAGGTTAGACATTGTTTTTTAGAATTTATGCACATCTTGGCTCTTCTATACAGTGTTTTTTATGCAATATCGCAAAATGTGCGTAAGTAGGTGGTTTCGAAAACAAAATAGCATGACTGTGTTTCGTCTGTACAATATATATTGTATAATAATCAGTGTCTATATTAAATGATCTATATTCAGTGCCTTCTCCTACTGCAGCAAATATATTTGTCTTTGCAATATTTAGTGCAAGTTAATCAGGAAGTGACAATTTTGTTCCTTTCAACTCACTGGTAGGAAACAGTGTTTTATACTCGAATGTTTTAATGCGATATTCCAATTTTGCACAACTTTACTTTGGATGGAAACATAGCTGTTGACCTCTTTTTGAGCCCTGTACTTTAATTATACAGAAAAAAAGACTTGTTTCATGGAATAAAAGAAAGGAATACAGTTTTGGAAATGCATGAGAGCAAGGAAATGATGACTGGAATTTAGTTTTTGGGTGAACTATTTCTTTTATGCCTGCTCTTCTTACAGCTGGTGATTAATTGCATGGGGATTAACAAGAAATGTAATTACTGGTGTTGCATTACTGTATTGCCCCGGTCAATGGGTTCAGCTTCCCCTCTCAGGTATATTATTGTTTATTAGGCATTCTGTTCTGCTGTGCAGAGCTGCAGTGCTGTCATTCAACATGGCATGTCTAAACATGCTCTAATCTCCAATGGTCTTTCAGAAGATCCTTTGAAGACGCCTTTCTAATACAAACAGCGAAGTCACGTGGCTTTAGACTATAGGGGTTTGTTTACATGCAACTTCTCCATTGGAGAGCTCAGATTAGTTTGGTTCAACTTACAAGGGCTAATACTAAAGACAGTGCAGGGATTTGTTGTAGTTCACTTATAGTAATTAATCATTTTGCTGTTCTGTTATATTCGTACAGATCCCACACAACACATACCAAGTACATATTGCATAAAGTTTTCACTTTTGCCGTAAGTTTTACTAAAAAGAACACAACGTTGTACGGAACCAGAACTTCTAATTAAAAGCTTAACATTCACCACTTCAGTTAAGCTTTGCAGATGGGCCCCTTCCTTAGTGGTGTTTTCAAGAGATCAAGTGAATGGCCTCCCACTCAAAAAGTGGACTATTTAACTTATGGTCCTTATGGGATTGACCCTGCCAAAATGCTAATGACACAGGTGGGGTTTAAAGCTACAGTGTGACTGCTTTGATTCCATTGATAGCTGTATACCGTTCCACTTCCTGCCTTGTCCTCAAAAGTATACTACTACAAGAAAGTGCTAAGTGATAAAACGGTTTTATGAAACGTGCCCAAGTAAAGTTCATTACATAACGTGCACCGTGCTTCTCAGTGGTCCTGTTAGTTAAACTGTAAAGTAGTCTTTTCTATGGGTGAGTACTTGTTACTGTGACAGTAATGGAAGAATTCACTTTAAGTATGTAGAGCAAAATGTGCACGCCCTCAGAGCATGAGCCAAGCCCAGTGTCTGCGTTTGTGCAGAGTGTGTTCCGCCATGTGAAGTTGCAAGTATTTTGTTGGCTAATCTGGGAATTAATAGCAAATTACATTTTACATTTTTAACAATGACATTTTAAGCTTTCAAGACATATTATGAACTGCAGTGTTACTACACTGTTCCAGTAGAAGCTATATAGTACTATCATTTGCATTTTTACACTGCAAATGTTTCAACAGTGGTGTAAATGTTTGACTATTTTTTTTTTAGTTTTTTTGGTTTTTTCATTAAATTGAATATATAAAACATAACTTAATTATCAAATTTGATCAAATAAATGCAGCCTTGGCACATTACTTCAGAAAAATGTAAATATTATTTTGTTCCATGTTAAATCTTGGAATGTTTATTTTATTTTATTTTTTTTGCACTACAGATGGTCCCTTTTTATATTTTCAGGTACATTTTTTGTGAATCGTCAGTAATAATGTGAATAATCGCAAAGCTGGCTGCATTGGTTCAGAGCTTAGCTTATTGAGATTTTTTTTTTTAAATCCCTATAGAGAAAATGAAATGGAAAAAATACAAAGGGTGCTGCATTTGCACTGATGGACTGCTGGTGTACTCTGTCAAAGTTAGCCTGATGCCTGAGGTGTCTTTCCATGAGAAATATGAACTTGCTTCTTAAAAAAACAGCCTGACTCATTGTGTTATTTTTCTGAAACAGTTGAAGCAGCAGAAGTAATGGTGTATCATTTAAAACTGCTGAATGCCTGGAGAAACATGCGCCACTTTAAGCATCTTTACATTCGTAAGCAGAATATGGTGGTCTCATTTTGCTCAGCAGTTTTTCCCCATGCCTGTCCATCTGTGGCAATGTGTTTGAGGCAAAACATTCTGTACCAAATAATAAACTTCCCAAAAAACTGTTAAGCACGGATATATACAGCCTGCCTTTCTACAGCGTGTTTCTCTTTAAAGAACTGTACGTTTTCACAATATTATTTCAGGAACGAAGTGTCATGCAGGTTCAGACATATGCACGAGTTATGTAAGATAGATACGTGAGTGTTTATTTAAAAAGAATGACAGGAAGAAGATGTTCCTGCAGGTACGGTGACGGTGCAGGTGTGTAATTTTGGGAAGCTCATTTCCTGTCGGGTCTCAGAGTAGGGTTGAGATTGATGGGGTTTCCGCTCGCATTCGGCAGCACTGATGTTTAGAGTGAGGTCTCTGTCCGAACACTGAGTGCTGTACTGACCTAATTCTTCCCACACAGACTCTGTGACTGGGTGTTAAAAATCACGCTTGGCTTTAAAGAATCTGAGCAGACTTTACTGTGTCATTCCACTTTTAGCTTGTACCCATGTGCTTTTAATTTACTGTACATCCGTGTTTGTTTCCATCTGTTCCAAAGCAGCATGCTTTCTTCTGGCTGCAATTTATAATGTACTTGCCTGTCAGTTTGAGTATTTCGATTCTTGAGTCTTCGATAATTTTTAATATATCTCAATATCAAATAGTAATACATACAGTACTGTTCAAATGGTAAAATGTATAATGTTTTTGAAAGGCTTTAAGTTTAATGGGATGTAATTTTATTTGATCATTCTAATATGCTGATTTGCTTAAAATATGACCAATATCATAAACAGTTGTGCTGCTTAAATGTTTGTTAAAATTGTCAATGAAAATGCTTTTTTTTTTTTTTTGGATTCTTCGATTAGCAGAAATTTAAAGAGAACAGCTTTTACTTGATATATTGGCCCTATATTCTTTTAAACGGATAGTTCACCCCAAAAAAATTAATTCTGTCATTAATTATTCACCATCATGTTGTTCCGAACCCCTAAGAACTTTGTTCATCTTCAAAACACAAATAAAGATTTTTTTTTTTCATGAAACTCTCTCACCCTCCATAGACAGCAACACAACTACCACATTCAAGGCCCAGAAAAGTAGTAAGGACTTCATTTAAATAGTCAATGTGACATCAGCAGTTTAAATTTAAATAACTACTTTATTCAGCAATTCCTCTCTTCCCTATCAGTCTTTGTGTGTGTGTGTGTGTGTGTGTGTGTGTGTGTGTGTGTATGTGTGTGTGTGGTGAATATAAAGTAATACTCCTATGATTTCCATATTCATGTCCCAAGACATTTAGAGCACCAGTAAAGGTGTTTGACATTTATTGGGAACAAAGCCAAATGAATGTATGAGTATATTTGCACTCATTGATTTAAAGCAGGTGCCCTTATTGCACTTCAAGGCAGGGCTGTTGATAAGGACTAACAAATGAACCTTTTTCAATAACGCCTTTCTGCAAGAGAACATTTACCATAATATTGCCATTGTACTTTTTTTGTTGCACACCTTTTGTTCTTTCTGAAAATCAGTACATTTATATTCATCTAAATGAACCTGTGTCTATCCTTCTACCAGCTTCATCTTCAGCTTTAGCTGTTATGCATGTTTTTGTGAATTCACTGAACCATATTTCATAAATTACCCCTCTAGTGACATGAATGGCAGCTATTGTCGAATTACCATGGCAACATGTCTTGCTTATTGTTCCAGGTGTATTGCATTATTTATTGGTCGTGCTTATTTTCATGAGCATCATGCTTGTTGGAGCTGAATTGAACTCTGACAGTTCTGGTAACTCCTTTAGTTTTATTAATGACAAACAAGAGTGATTTGATTTCATTCTTGTCTGACTTTTTATATACCCGCATATGTGTTTTGCCATCACTTTTTTAAATAGAAAAGGCACAGTCAGGTAGATATTATTGGTTCTTGTGCTAAATATATCAGGCATGATTACAGATATTTCCAATGAGGCAGGATTTGAATGCATTCTGGTAACTGTTTATTGGTATGAAATAACAACATTATTATTACTATTATTATTTGATTTGAAATTTAGAGTGGAATAAGTTGTTTTGTTTTGCTGGAATTAGGAAGTAATTAACCTCAGTGTTTGTTTCAAAATTCATTTTCTGGCTTTGGCTCACTGGGTGCTTTAATAGGCTTTTATGTTCAATGTGCAAACAGATTTAACTTTAATTGACACGCTTTGTTAGGTCTAATGACTGCAGTGTCAGCATTTATGATGACCTCAGTGTGTACAGTATGTGTGATTCTCCTTGATGTTCAATGACAGGATAAAGCAAGCTAATCTCCTTTTCTATTATTTTCTCCCCTCAGGACCCTGCGGGCATATTTGAGCTGGTGGAGCTCGTGGGAAATGGGACCTACGGACAAGTGTATAAGGTAAATAATAGTGTACAATAAGTTAAATGTATAATTGGCTCTATAGATCTATCCAGTTCAGTCTCGGAAACGTGTTTTATATTTCCCTCAGCTGTTTGTGTCAAAGTTTTCCCTCTCCCTCCCTTAAAGATCTGCACTTACCTGTTAGTGGCTCAGCTAGTCTTGCGTTATACGTGTGGTATGTTCAGACGTGTCTAGACTCATGTGTACTTCTTTCCGTTTCTCTGAAAGATCATTCGCCCCCCTTCCGTTTATCTGTTTGAAACTGGGTCCGATTTTTCAGTTGAAAAATACTGTGCATATTCGGAGAGGGTGATATGTTTGTAAACAACATATAGGAAAATGTAAGGGTTAAGTTGTTGATGGTTATTGTGAACGGTTTGACAAGGTCTGAAGAGGTCGGGGTGCTTGAACTTCTTTGGTTTGGTGTTTCTTTTTCTGGTTTGAAGGTGAAAAGACTCACATCATCCACAGCGATCAGACCGCTAATTCGGGTATGATTGATGTATGCTGAGAGGAAAATGCTATTGATCTGTTTTTTTTAAATGAAGAGATCACCGATCAAAGTGTCGGATTTGACACTAAAGCCACGAGCGGTGATGTATGAGCAGTTAAGCAGCCTGTCAATCTGAAACGCTGTCATTATGCAATTCTTTTAAAGGATTAGTTTACCCAAAAACGGAAAATCCTGTCATCGTTTACTCATCCTCCATGTCATTCTGACCCCATACGACTATTTTATATATATTTTTTTCAGTAACACATGAGAGGAAATGGTGGAATTTTATACCACACTTTTCTGTACAATAAAAAAACCCCTCAAACTGAATAAAGTGATAAATAAGCACTGTAAAATATCACTATTAATTGCAAAGTGCTCACTCTGTCTGGATGCGATTTGCACTATCAATGTGTTCTTGTCATGTGCGCTTCAGTAAGTTAATGCATTAAACAACTAGAATGCTATATTTCAAATCACCTGAAGCTTACGATAGGCTGACAGAATTTCAAATTATGCCATCCCCTCTACTCCAGCTGTGAAACTTCATTTGTGTCTGGATTTATTCAAATGTGGTAAAATTTTCACTCTGTACCCCGTAGAAAGCAATAATATTTCTTTAGAAGGCTTTAAATTCAGTGCAGGGCTTGGTAGTGTTTATTGTACGCTACTGTTTAAAAATTTGGGGTCAAGAAAAGAAATATGCATACCAAAATCCGCACTTGATCAAAAATACAGTTACAAAAAAAACCCTTAATATTACTGTTTAAATTAATTTTCTATTTTAATATAATATTCTTTTGAGGGTAAAGTTGACTGATCCTTCAGAAATCACAAATATATACAAATATATTTTATATTTAAAATCACAAATTGAAAGTCTTTAAAATCATAGTAGAATGTTCTATAGAATTTCTTTATTCTTTATAGCAATATAGTCAAGCGGTTTTGAGATTATAAATAAGTAAATGGTGTGATATGTTTCAATTCTGCATGAACTAACCTATTAAGATTTGAATAAGAATCTGCTGCGCCCATATGGATTTATTAGACAAATTAAATAAGCGAAAGAGGAAGTGGTTGTAATTGTCGCTTTTAAATCCTTCGAGAAAAGCCGCAGTTTGCAGAAGTTTCTTGGCCTGACATTGAGCTCTCTGTGTGAGTGCAGTCAGTGTACTGAGAAAACAAGTAGGAGGTGTGATTCTGAGGTGTCGCCCACTTGTGAAGGTGTATGAAGGGGTCATATCCTATCAGGTGCTAGATTTTGTTTCCCTCAGTCTCACATGATGAGAATGCTGTGATAGATTTAATCTCCTTTTTATGGAAAATAAGACAGATGCGTCACAGCAAAAGATGAACTCTGCTAATCAAACGGGCACCCTTCATGTATACTTAGCATGTGTTAATAAGAGCGAAAGAGAAAAAGTGCGAAGAAGGGAAGAAAAAAAAAATCAAGTGAGACCGTGGAATTCACCAATTTGTCAGCTGAATCAGAGAAGAACTGTACTGTTATTAATTGACTTGGGGTGCATACCATTACCAAGAATTCCTCTGCTCATAAATTAGCTTAAAGTCCATTTATATTCTGCTGTACTCGTAAAAATTATACTTTTAGTTGGGTAGTGACTGGTTACATATAATCTGGATTTCATAATCAGGTTACACAAACTACACCTAATTTGATCAGCCTCTAGTTTATTGATTTGAAGTTTTTAATATTTAAAAATAACCCTTTCTAAAATGTTTACTTGATGCGCAGGTAAACAAATATTATATCTTTTTAGTAAGTGTTTTGTATAAATTATTTATAAATGATTAGCTTTTCATTAAAATCCTTCAGGAACGCCAGGACATTGCTTAATTACGTTCTTAATGACAACTGATAGAATAGTTTCCTTTTGTTTTAACATCAAAATGGTACAATATTAGCATATTTAAATCCAATTTTCTAAATGATTTAGGTCAAAAGTAATTTAGAAGCAATCCAAAGTGTGTATTGTAATGTAATGGACTACATTACTAACAACTATTTTTTTAATGTAATTTGTAATCAGTCGCAGACTTTACAACTTCAAAAAAAAATCCTCTGTCCTCCGGATGGTGGCTTTATGGTTGCTGGGGTGCTCTGGGTGGTTCTTTGGGCATTTGAGGATTTTAAATTTCTTATCTTTTAATTGCAAGTCAGATGGTAACAGTGCAACTCAAACGAGACAAACCATTTGAAGTGTATATAATTCATATCCGTATCAAAATGAACAGGATGGGTTAGTCAGCAAAGTTTAACGCTTCGCAGTAGTGTGAGCGAGTGTGAGTAATAGTAATAGTCATGATTTCCTTGGCAAACATATTATCCACACATTCCCTCCGTGTCACCTCGTGATTGCTGAGGTTTGGATAGAAAGGTAGTCTGGAAGCAGGTAGCCAAATAGAATTTTTATTTTACATTTTCTGTGTACGTTGGTGAGCATTAAAGAAGGCACAGTCTGTGGTTTGTGCACTGGATTTGTGTGGGATAATCAGTCCAAATGTGTGTGTGTGTGTGTGTGTGTGTGTGTGTGTGTGTGTGTGTGTGTGTGTGTGTAAAGAACACATACATACACACACATATGTACATATACATATGTATGTGTAATAGAACATGAATATAAAACACACTTGCTCATTTATGTGTGGGAGTTTTTCAAAAGCACAAGTGTCTGAAATCTTTCAGAGTTTTGGTATTATTTAAAACTGCAGGCATTCGTTTATTATCATATGTATGTGGAAGATGAGTAGTTTTTGAACCAAATTAGACATTTTGTCAATGTCATTTTGGTGGCTTTGGTGAAGCTGCATTCAGGTCACAATCAGCCATGATTGACTGAATATTTGAATGTGTAAGAAATAATAGAGGCAGGGAAATTATGAATCATGATATTTATGTATTGCTGAATAGTTTTCTGTTGACACCCATGACTTTTTTTCCCGATTTGATACGAGTTTGCATGCCTCTTCTTATAAAGCGGCCTGTTGGTTTGAATGCTTCATTATGCGAGTTCTCTCATCTATTACTCTTATTTGTTTTTTCTTTTTAATGTGAAATCAGTCATTATTTATCTTTATGAAAATTGTTGGCTGTGTAGAATGTAACGCTTCTATTCATCTTTTATCTATTCAGTTAACTAGTGGATTCCTAATGTCATTTCAGGTAATTGTCTTGCTTTGTTTCACCTTTAGAGAATGAACATTGATTACCGATGAAGCATTTCTTTCATTGTTATTCCTTTAATGCTCTTATTATAAAAGAATCCTGAACATGTCGAAGTTTCTGGGGAAAATATTAAGCAACACAAATGTTTTCAACATTGACTGTGAAAAGAAAGGTTACTTGAGCACCAAATTAGCATACGGTATTAAAATGATTTCTAAAGGATTATGTGACACTGAAGACTGTGGTAAAGATGCTGAAACACAGGAAATCACAGGAAATAATTAAATTTAGTTAAGTACTAATATTTGACAGAAATATTAGCTGTTTTTACAAAATTTTGATCAAATAAATGCATCTTTTGATTTTAAAGTTTTAAACTAAATTGATTATTAAAAATGTATTTTAGCCTATTTATTACCCTATTCATACCCTATTATTAATGTCGATAAACATTTGATTTTCAAATTAATAAGCAATATAAAATACTACAGAAAAGGTCATCAGAAATGTCAGGGCTCTAGCAGCGCTTCATTAGCAGGCTAAATCAACAGCTCTACCCAAAGCTAATTTCACGCTGTCTAGAGCATCTTGGATGAATTGTGGTTAATTTCTTCAAAAGTAAGTTGCTTAAAAGATCAAATGTGCTGGTCCGTAGCAAAACCCTTCTCGTTTTGGAGTCGCAGTTGTTAAACAGATGTCTTCCGTTTCACTCTGTGGGGCTGTAGCAGCGCGACTCTGCTTCTCTGCTGGAGTTTGCGGAGCTCATCTTAACATGGTGCTTTTTGTACTGTAATTGTGATCTTGAAAAAAGGACCTCACGTTCACTTTACTCCGCCTCCGGATCTGTCTATTTGGGTCAGATTCGAAACAGATGATTGCTGAGTGGTCTTATTCTTATTAACTGGGGATCTTTGAGCTCTCAGACTCCTGCATTGCTGCAAGGCGGTTTAATTAGTCCAAGGGTTGTAGGTTATGACCTCGGTGACCTGCAAGAACAGATGAGCATTTGTGCAGTATTGATCATATGTGACTAGATGCAGGTAGGCCAGGCACTGAAGTTATAGATTATAGAAAATGAAACATAGGGACTGGATAAATAAAGTTGATTTGATTTTGGAGAATTCCGGGCCTACGACATGACAGAGAAGTCGCAATATGTATTTTTCGCAGGAAGATCTATAACGCGCATTTCAAAATATATTCACAGGAAATTTTAATTTCAGGAAATTCAGGAGTTTGATTTGTTCTGAGTCCCTGCAGAAAATCCCACACAGCCCTTTCTCCGGTGGGACGCCATTTTGGGAGATTCAGAAAGCCATTAAAAACGTGCCCTGTATTAGAAGAAATAGGTTCTGGGTCAGGATGTGCTGCGTTGGGACCGCTCATCTCCCACTCACATGACACTGCTTTTGAGAGGAATCTGCTGTAAAGGAGAAAGATGGAAATGTGGGCACTTTTATCAAAGCTTGTGAGTTTTCTTTTCAGGCACTTTTAAAGATTTTAGGAAAGCGTCACTGTCAACCAACCTGCTTAAAGGGATAGTTCACACACACTCACACACACACACACACACACACACACACACACACACACACACACAAACAAATGTTCATCATTTATTTATCCAAACCAGCTTTACTTTCTTTTATGGAACACGAAAGGAGATGTTTGAAAGAATCTTGATGCTTTTCTGTTCAATTAAGTGAATGGGCATTTTATTCACTTGTCATGTAGCTTTGACATTCTGCTGTAATATAAATAGTATCTCCTTTTTTTTCCATGGAAGAATGAAGTTATAAAGGTTTCAATGAAACTGGATGATGAGTAAATGATGTAGAGATTTCATTTTCTGTGATTTGGAATTCTGACATGTAATTTCCTGTATTTGAAATATACCTGAAAAAGATTGAGGCTTGTTAAGTGTGAGGTAACAATTTTTTTATTTTTTTGTAGCAGTAGTTTTATTTAGCTATGCTTTAGATTTTAGGTCTGTCCCCTTTAAAGCACCATCACTACAGCCTTACACATTCAGATGGACATATTTGGCCTTTGAGCGTTGCATTTTTGAGACGGCACGTCAAGTTAAAAATAGTTCAAGTTTTAAATATGACTCAAGAACCCAGCATTCTGTTCAATTCTTTTGCACTGTTTCAGGTTAGAATACTTCATTACAACTTTGCTCAGATTTTTGCCCTGATTTGAATTCTGAAAGAGTGTGCTTTTTTTCCCCTTAAGTCAGAAAATTATTGTACACACTCAGAAAAAAAACCCCAACAAAAATTGTCAATAGGGTGGCTTCTTTTCAATAATACCTTAATATTTATACCTAACATGTACTCTTGAGGTACTAATATGTACCTTTAAGATAGTAATATGCAGGAGTATTAGGAGTAATAAGGTACAAAATTGTACCTTTTGAAGATATACTACCCCAGTGAAAAATTTTGAATTTTGAGTGAGTATACATGTTTGGTATTTATGATTTTAAAACACGTAGGCTTATGATTCTTCTGCATTTCCTACAAATGAGACACTGAGTGAATCTATCTTGTAACAACTTGTAAATCAGGCAGTTTCTGAAGGTAGTTTATCCAAAGTAAGTATAAGACATATAATGACATATAATCTATTATTATGCACATTATAAATAAATATAATATAATGCTTTAATAACCCTAAAGGCTTAAGTGTTATAGTAAAAAACGTATTTCACTTTTATTTTAGCAAAAAAAAATTGATTTAGTTTAATAACCAAACTAAATAAACTAATACTTATAAGCACTACATAGACAAAACAACGACTAAATGACGCACAACGGAAGCCCTAAAACTATAAATGATATTAACACTGGTGATCCTCAGTCGTCCAGACAACCCAGCGATGTGATTTTGGAAGTATGCCGTTTTGCACATCTCTAACTCAAATCACCTTAGCAACCACAGGCCAACTCCCTGGCAACCACCCACAACACCCTAGTATTGTAGCACCAAATGTTTTCTAGCAAAGCACCTAGAAATCTAGCTCCACAATATGAGTGAAGGCTTCACATGTTCATCTCACTCATACATTATGAGATAAACACACAGCTTACGGTTAAATAAGGAAGCTTCCACAATGAGGCTCTAAATAAAACACCAACTTCCTGCATTCCATAAGTGACTGCAGGGCATGTGGTCTTTTGAAGGCTGTTCTCTGAATGGAAGATGAGTGAAGAGATTCTGGCCCCTCCGAAGCTCTCTCAGAGACTGAGCTGAGAGGGTCACACTAGGTCACATGTCTCAGGAACAAGAGGAGCTGTCTGTAGAAGAGTGTGAAAATCACAAACCTCCTCCGCCTTCCAGGCCTGTTGCTAGGCTACAGAGAGGAAGTGGTGCGTTGTGCTTTTTTTTTTTTTTTTTTTTTTTTACTTTTTTTTTTTTTTTTCGCACTGGCACCCTGTGTCTACCGTTAAGCGGTACAAACATACACCAGGCTTGCAGTGACAAATGACTTCCTGATCCTGATTGTACAATAATAACTGTTCCGTTTTCACGACTTGTACAAAGACACATATATATAGCTGTGATCACTGTTGTTTGGCTTCTCTGCCCTCCAGCAGATATCGTCTTAGTTCTCACAACTGGAGTGTTGAGTATAGCCAATAGCAGCCGCGATGATGAAACCGCACAGCAATGTCTTCCTCACAGCATTTTGCAGCTACGGTTACAATGCATTACCACCGCAAGCTCTCCGATAGCCATTTACAGTCATTTTAGATATAATGGGAACAGACCTCAGTATGCATTTCAGCTGCCAGTCTAGATTAGAAAGGTTCTGTGACTGCGCAGTGTGCTTATCTGTTTGGTTTCTAAAAGCATTCATTCACACAAAAGCTACAAAATACAAAAAAAAATTGCTGACTTCTGCAATCGACAAAACCACTCTTTTTATTTACTTTTTTTTTTTTTTTTTTTTTTTTTTTTTTTTTGTGAGCGTCAAGCATCTTCTGACTTTGTAGAAAATGTTATGTTTTGTTCACAATCATTTTTGCAGTATAGTTTGTGTACCATACTAAAAACAGTATGCACTATCCCTTACTTATTAAAATAAATATGGTTGTTTTTGATTAATACAGCTGCGTTTATCATGAAATGTAATGAGGTCACTTGACGACAGTTTGAAACACTTTGTTGCGTTTTGCTTACGTTTTGCATATTGTTTCTAAAAATATTGCTCAATGTACAGCATATACGTGCAGTATGTTAATATTCCATTCTGAGCACAGTTATATTTATCATTGATACTGCACAGTCGGCACATTTGCGTCTTGCTTTTTTATGGCTTATGGCAATTAAGGACAGTCTTATCTTATATCTCAACACTCCAGAACTTTTCAGTTAATCTCTGTCAAGATGGCAGATGGTTTTTCCAGTTAGCAGTCGGCTCTGTGAATCTCCTCATCAGGAGAGACGTGAAGCTGTAGGGCGCAAATCCGTTACACATGCACCCCTTTACCACGTCCACACATCTGATTCATTAATATGCCATCATAATTTATTACCATTAGTCGGATGTATTATTATGATTATTGGCTCATGTATTCTGTCACAGATGTCTTCAAATAAGCCAACATTTTTGTTCAGTCAGCATTTTTTTCCAGTTCAAAAGCTTCAAAACCACCAAGCCTTATTGAAAGCAACCACTCAGAACAGCCTAAGATAACTGCTCCGATCACTTAAAAAGCAACATAACAGTCACCTAAAACACACTGCATGGAAGAAACACTTAAATAAACATCATATTTATATTATATTATATTTATATTATTTATTTATTTTTTTAAGGCTGGCATCAGTGTCTTTGGTTTCCTAAACAAGATTTATAAGGAAACTGCAGTGAGTTGATGAATAGCTAATAATAAACACAATCAAATGTAATATTAAAATGGGGATGCATAATTAGTCAAAATAAAATTTGAAATTCACGTGTAGAGCTTATAATGCCTCTAATTTTTTACATTTTTGTTGGTAGAAGTTTACAGGATTGCGTTTTTTGTTAAAGTAATTGAAATTTTAAATTGAAGTCTTAAAAATTATACTTAAAGATAGAAAATAAAACATGCTGCTATACATTGATATTTCTTAGACCTAAAATTTCAGAGGAAAAAAGTGAACTTGAAAACAATTAAACAACATTAATGCTAAAAAATCTCGCTTTTAACACTTATCAGATGATGTCGATAATAAAAGACAAATATTGGCATTTCGGTCAATATATAACTGGTTGAACACTAGTAAAAATAAGTTATTACATTGGCAAAATAGTTACTAGATGCACAAAATGGCATCAAGAAATTACGTGAGCCCTATTTAAGCTCAGTGCATGTCACACCATGTTTAATAAAACGTTAAAAAAAGATTTTCTCATTGACTATGTTGTTTTTGTATAGGCATGTGGTTTGTCTGGTTTTCTCTTGTTTTCAGTAGTGGTTAAAGTTATTAATGAGCACTGGTGAGACTTGTATGACTCTCTTTCCTGATGTCCTCCTCTCTCTTGCCCCCCCTTTTTCACTCTTCCCCTCCTTCTCTCCGAAACATCTCCTCTGCTCAGAATCAAAGCGGTGGGAGTGTGTTGGGTGAGGAGATGAAGTGTGCATAATTCATTCTGAAGAGCACACACTGGGTGATTCTGGCGTTCAGATGAATGCACTTCTGCTCTGATCTGCTGCCGTATCTCCCGCTATTGTCCCAAAACACGGGACCCGCTGAGCGCGCAGATGATCTGCGTCCGCAGTGTCTGTTTCTCTCGTTTCTGGTTATGAAATAAAATTGAGCTTGGGGGAAGTGAGGAACTGAACAGGTAAACAGGAGGGAATTGGGGGAGACCCGGGACAGTGATTTCCTATTCCACATTCTTTCAGTTGTGTAACGTTTTTGGAGATTCGTCCAAACCAAACAGCGTCGTCATCTGGTGGCACTGTAACACACACATTCACAAACACGAAATGGTACAGCCAAGAGCCCGAGATCATTCACACAGGTTTTTGGGTCTGTTTCAATCATTCTAGGAAGCGTGCGTGCGTGCGTGTGTGTGTGTGTGTGTGTTTTCTATGCTGTTACGTAATGTTGCCGCTTGCCAGAGAGGCTTATATCCACCTATTCTTCTGCCACAGATAGATCTCATCACCACATGTTCAAAAATGCCAGTATGATGTTTGTATGACACTCGTGAATGATATTTCCTCTCTCTCATCTCTCTCTGTTCAGGGGCGTCATGTTAAGACCGGCCAGCTCGCTGCGATCAAGGTCATGGATGTCACGGGGGTAAGAGCCATCTCGGTTTCCTGTTTCTCTCCATGTCGGTTTTACACTTGCACTCTTTACTTTTTATATTATGCAATTTTATAGGTTGATTCTTTTTCATTGCTTGTCCTAATCAGCCTGACCAAGCAAAAATCTCAGTTTAGGGTGGGGCTATCTGTTTGGCTGACCAATGACAGATGAATAGAGTGGATGGATTGAAAACAGCAATTTTACTTCAAATTGTGTTGTTGCTAGTGGCAAACATAACGGTGATATAAATGACTAAGTATTATAAATTAAGTAGTCATATTAATTATGTAATAGTAAATCACACTGTAGAATAGTTTCCTGACAATGACTCATTCAGAGACTAAGCAACCTGGTGTTTTCCTGCTCTGTCTCAAGTGTTGTCTGTTTTATTGACAGGATGAGGAGGAAGAGATCAAAGCGGAGATCAACATGCTAAAAAAATACTCCCACCATCGAAACATCGCCACCTACTATGGTGCCTTCATCAAGAAGAACCCACCTGGCATGGATGACCAGCTCTGGGTAAATCTAAAATAGGTGTAGGCAGAAAGAATCGGGGTCTGTAAATGTTTCATTGTTAATGTGTGTAATACAATACAGTGTCAGGAAGTGTTTTTAGTAAGGGTTTTGGGTAGTTTTGCTGGTAGTTTAGCTGTTTTAATTGTGTTACTTATTATTATTAATATATCTATATTTTTTTTACAATTAAAAATTGCAATTACCTTTTTAATTTAGTGGCAGAAATGGTCTTCTATACAAATGTAGTCACAAAAACTTAAGCTTGATTATAGTGTAACTTTTAAAAAATTGCTGACTGTTTTACTTCATTTTAAGGTGTTTCTGATGTTTAAGGTAACACTTTTCAACAGTCACCGATTTGTCACTCAGAAATGCAATGTTCACACTTTGCACAGAGGTGCCAAAACCTAGTTGATTTTATTTCTATGCATTGAACGCAAACTGCCAGCCTCATTTCCTCTGTGGTGAGCTTTGTCGATTTCTTTGCCCAGCAACATAAAGATAAGTGACACGCTGAAGACTTTTACTAGCACAACCACCCTCCATTGGCCGTCTTTATAAGAAGGATTTCCCTTAGAGGAAAAACAGTGTTGCCAACTCAGCAGTCATGACTTTGGAGAGTCCCAGAGGCCAAACATATTTAGACCTATCTGAGGACCAGCTCAAGAGAGCATTCAAAACCAATTGTTGTTTGAGAAAAACCATCATATTATGCTCATAAATTACATTTATTGACTTTTATTGTGCCCCTGGGGCCCTTAATGAGAATAAGGCTGTATTTATGAGTGTCTTGGTCGAAAAGGTAAAGCCAAAGAAGTAAAAACACAACTGAGTTTAGAAGTTTGCATGTCACTGCTCAAAGTTAAGGCAAATGTTGGGCTATAGGAAAAAATGCATGGCATTTTGGAGGCAAATGGAAGGATTGTTTGAGGCTTTTCTTTTTTTTTTTTTTTTTTCAAACCACAAATAATTTTTATTGTAACCTATATTGTCATTTCAACAAAGTGGGAAAATGAAGTTGCCTTGGGACAACCATTCATAGATCTAGTGTTAGCTGAAAAGTGTACATTTTCATTTGTCTAAAAACTGGTTAACCACTATAGCTAAAAAATAGAACATGTAGACATATGGATCTTTTAAGTTTGGATTAAAAAACTTTTTTTTTTTTTAAACTGCAATTTTGCTTTGTGATAATAAATTATATTATTAATATATGTATGCATTTATTTATCATTTTTATATAATTTTATATATTTTTGTTGAATTTTTTTCTCAAGATCAGATCTGAGAGTCACATGATGCTGCACATGATATTTCACAGTATTATTTTTATATGCATTTTTGAACAAATAAATGCAGCCCTGATAAGCATTAGAAAGTTGATAAGAGAGTTGATTAGCCAACATTTCAGCATTGAGTCCCGTTCACACGTGACCTCTAAATGGAAATAATGGAACAAATTCTGTTTGTGTGACAGCGCCAGTGTAGATCTGCATTAAATGAGATTTTGCCTCATTCATGTGGCTTGCTGGGTTTTATCCTAATTTTGTTGACGTGTTGTGTCTGTAGCTGGTGATGGAGTTTTGTGGTGCTGGTTCAGTGACAGACCTGATAAAGAACACCAAAGGAAACTCTCTGAAGGAGGAGTGGACGGCCTACATCTGCAGAGAGATCCTCAGGGTGAGTATGTGTGTAGCGTGGGCTGGAAGACATTATTAGCTTTCAGAAGTGTTATTTTTGAAAAGCGTTTCCTCACTTGACCTTCTCCAGTTGAGTTCAACGTGTTCATCTGGTTTTGATAGGGTCTGACCCACTTGCATCAACATAAGGTCATTCATCGTGATATCAAAGGTCAGAACGTTTTGCTCACGGAAAATGCGGAAGTCAAACTAGGTGAGTTCACACCCCTGACAGCTATCAAACAAATGTGGTGTATATTCGGTAGAATAAGCTTCCGTAAATGAGGTTTAAATAACTAAAAGGTGCTACTATGATAACTATGTCACCGCAACTTGACATAAGTGCATTAGCACGAAAAACCAGAATATACAAATTTTGACAAATTTCAGCCGGGTGCTCTTGTTTACCGGTATATTGCCCACCCCTAGACAGACCATACAGTTTATTTTAAAATAAATAAATCTGTTTGTGCAGGAAGGTTTTATTTCCAAGAACCTGTTAAAAAACATATTC
Organism: Puntigrus tetrazona; assembly: GCF_018831695.1. Lineage (NCBI taxonomy): Eukaryota > Metazoa > Chordata > Actinopteri > Cypriniformes > Cyprinidae > Puntigrus > Puntigrus tetrazona. The sequence goes on along the minus strand of NC_056722.1, from coordinate 20,204,824 downwards.
ATCAAAAACTCATTCGTCCTGATTTTGCCACAAGCTATTCACAAGCTCATTGACATATAAAATTATTAGCTTGACTTTGATTCTGCAGGATTAAGCTAATTGGACATTTTTGCAGTTTCAATTAGAGTGCATATATAGTATTAAATTATATATCAGAGTATATATTAAAAGGCACTTTTGACCAATTTAATGTGTCCTTGCTGTATTAAAATAAGCATACTTACAAGCTACTTTTATATGGTGCACATTGTATGGATTCAATTTCGATCTCACCACATATACGCATTTTTTTTATATATAAAAAACAAATATATACAGTATAAAAATGTATTAATGACTTGGATAACTAGATGAATATTTTTTATTATAAGTAGGTTCTAATCCCTCAATACTGCTTCGAGTGTGTCCGTGTGTGTTTTTATCAGTTGATTCTGTCCATCTTGAGGAACCTATGACCTTCCTCTGGAGTTATTAGGGCTTGTCATCGAGTTGTTTGAGTTTGGGAGACAGTTCAGGCTGGTTGCTATGACAACACTGCCTGCGGTGATGAGGGAAGAGTGGCACAGAGGCAGATGGCAGCATGCACTTCATCAAAGACCTCTCCTCTCGTTACTGCACGCAGACACATTAAGGCCAAATCTTCCCTGTGTGTGTATGTGTGTGTTTTCAACAGTTGATTTTGGTGTGAGCGCACAGTTGGACCGCACCGTGGGTAGGAGGAACACTTTTATTGGCACTCCATATTGGATGGCTCCAGAGGTCATAGCCTGTGATGAGAACCCAGACGCCACATATGACTTCAAGGTACTTCAAGCGATTCTTAATTACGCTCTTACAGCACCTGATTGCTTTTGTGTGAGGGTCTTGTTTGGCTTCAGGCAGAGATCTTAATAGCACCGTTTTTGTTACAGAGTGATCTGTGGTCACTGGGAATTACGGCTATTGAGATGGCAGAAGGAGCCCCTCGTAAGTCCAGCACAATGCAGCATGATGGGACGTGTATTTTATATGATTCTAAACACAAACACCTGTCTGTTTTCTCAGCTCTGTGCGATATGCATCCTATGCGAGCACTTTTCCTTATACCTAGAAACCCAGCGCCTCGTCTCAAGTCCAAGAAGTGGTGAGTCACACCTCTCATTGTATTGATTTTGCACTTCAGATCTACAACTGATGAGTCAAAATAGGGAAAACTGATTGGTTTGTTGTTCTCTGTAGGACTAAGAAGTTCCAGTCGTTCATTGAGAGCTGTTTAGTGAAGAATCACAACCAGAGACCCAGCACTGAGCAGCTCATCAAACACCCCTTCATCAAAGACCTGCCCAACGAGAGACAGGTCCGAATCCAGCTCAAAGACCACATTGACCGGACCAAAAAGAAGAGAGGAGAGAGGGGTGAGGTTTTTTTGTTGTTGTTGTTGATGCATGAACAAAACTTCACAAACATTATCTGTAGTGTGCCTGCCTTTCAATTAATTGCAATAACCGCTACTTTTAGTTGGTTATTCTATCAAAAAGGAATTATTTTGTTTATTATTATTTTATGAAGCATTTTTATTCCATTTTTATTTTTGTAAATAAATGAATACGTTAATAAAAAAATATTTATGGGATATTATTTTTTTAGTAGAAGTTGACTACTGCTTTCAAAAAAGTTCCTAAAATATTTTCCATGCAAATTTTTATCAAGGGTTTCATGTTACTGTCACATCGTTCCTCATCTGAATCTGTCTTTAGTCTATTATATCTAAAACAAAAAAAAGAAAAGCAAGTGATATGCATTTTTTTAGGCATTTTAATAATTATCTAAATTATTTTATTGTTTTTGTTTATTAAATAATTTATTATTTTGATTGATAGCAATGCTAACAAAATTATAGTTATTGAAAACACAATGTTAATGAATATTTCAATATAAATATTAATTGTAAAAGTGTCTTAGGTAATGAATATTGGTGAAAAAATATTTCAAAACTGGTAAAAAATATTATTTCATTATGTATTGTATTTTTTACATTTTATTTATGGTCAGAATGAATAAATTAATTAAATAGTTTTTTTTGGATAACAAAAGTTGATGACTTTTCAGTAACCTTTTATTAAAATCGACTTTATATTTTTCTTAATTTCTACATTTTTATCCATTGTCACAACTTTATCTGAATTTGTCTCTAATCTAAAAACCTACATCTACCTACATTATCTGTTGTTGTTGTTTTACAGACGAGACAGAATATGAGTACAGTGGAAGTGAAGAGGAGGAGGAAGAGCGAGACATAGGAGAGCCGAGGTACATAGACCTTTCTCCGCTCACACACACAAGCATGTGGGTATAGTGGAGACCTGATTGACTTAAAGATGATTTAACATCTTCCTTACAGCTCCATCATAAACATCCCTGGGGAATCGACCCTGAGGCGGGACTTCTTGCGATTGCAGCTGGCCAATAAGGAGCGCTCTGAAGCCCTGAGGAGACAACAGCTAGAACAGCAACAGAATGAGGAGCACAAGCGCCAACTACTGGCAGAAAGGCAGAAACGAATCGAGGAGCAGAAGGAGCAAAGGAGGAGACTGGAGGAGGTAAGATTAGGAGAAGCACAGTTTAAAGATTTGCAGCCATGTTTCTGAAATCCTCTGCACTACAGTGATGTATTAATGTCGCTTAAGCTAATGATTTAATCTAAATATAATATTTACAATATGTATATGTTTAACATTTATCATATCATATTTGGTATATTCTATTTTAATGTATTTTATATTAATATTATATTATTTAAAGCATATAATGTTTAAAGCTAAATATTTAGTCTGAATGTAATATTTATAATATTGTATTTAAATATAGCACATCATTAATTATGTTTTCTTTATTATTTAAAGAACATTTCATTTATTTTATTTCTATTTTATTTCTGTACTGCTTTTTTTTACTCGTTCTCAGCTGATTCTTTGATTTATGACTTACATTTTATATTAACATCAGCCAACTTATGACACAACAATAGCAACATTAGATGTATGGGTTAAAAAAAAATATTTGCCATATTACAAACAAGCTAACAGATAAAGTTGAGCTAAAATCTTACACAGCCCACAATGTCAACAACAAAAGATATGGGAAGCATTTTCTGCTTTCATGCATCGTTATATGCTTAGTTGCATTTTATTGTTTGCATGTAGCATTGTTTTTCCTCGCAACCCTAACAGAGCAAACAGACAATATGCTGTGCTATTATTCCGGTCACACTTAGACGCACACTTCCTGTACTTTATACTGTGTGCGTAATGGTTCATGAGATGACTGCCGTTTTAAAGTCCCTGGGAGATACTGATCTATGATCAGTCCACAGGAAGGTTGCCCAACATCTTGGGAATTCTTCAAACGGGAGACAATGAAAGACGACGGTCATTGAGCCGGTGAAGATATTCCTGAGTTATGTGATGTAGGGTTTTCTCAGTAGGGGAGGGAGCAGAATACCTGTGGGGATGAATCAGGCGGCCCGGCTGGGCGTCAACCTCTCATTCAGCACATCTATCTCCCGCTGGTCCACTGTCAGTCCGCCTCGTTTCAGCACAGCTCCTGTCAGCAGCCCCTGCTGGGGAAAGGCCATTCAGCATGGCTACCAAAATGCATTGTCTTTTAAACTGCCATCCAGTGGTATAGGAAGGGACTGCATGTTCCAGTCTGAAGCTGAGCTGATAGTTGAGGTCAACGTTGAGATTTATTTGTAAGGGGTGTAAAGGGAGGTTTATTAATGAGCACATGTATTTGTCGCCTCACAGCAACAGCGACGGGAGAGAGAGCTCCGGAAACAGCAGGAGAGAGAGCAGAGGAGGCGCTATGAGGAGATGGAGCAGCTACGGAGAGAGGAGGAGAGGAGGCATGCTGAGAGGGAGCAGGTACATATGTACACACAAACGCTATCCATACATGGCTAATTGTGGTCGTTGAAAGAGGGCAAGAATTGATGGAGAGGGTTATTTCAGTACATAATTGCTCAAGCTGTTATATATTGGTCTGTCACTGCAAACTAACCCATGATAATTCATTGTGCAAAAAGAGACTGGGAAACTAAACCATGCCAGAACCGACAGCTCAACTCATATGAACAGGAAGGGAAGAAATGAAGTGACGTGGCAGCTTCACAGGCTCACACGCCACGCTAACAGACTCCCACTGATTCACCACTATAGAGACGGAGACACAGTGTACTTTCTGTTAATACATGGCACATATATTTATAGATTGGTCACTGTTTTTTTTGTTTTGTTTCAGTTTTTTTTGGTCATACTAGTTATTTCAGAATTCTAGTGTTCATCTAGTGCTCATTTACTATATTTTATATTAAATTTTATTTATTTTATTTCCTGTTACTTACACACACACACACACACACACACACACACACACACACGTGTGTGTGTGTAAAAACAAAACAAAAAAATATATAGATATATAGATGGACAGTTGTTTATCAAAAAAGTCTGAAAATATGATTAAATTATTTATTATGAGTAACATGCAATTATTTTTGCTAAATTATTCAGTTTTTTCTGATATATTCCAGATATACATATATTCCAGAACATATTTACACAGGTGTGTATGAAGAGAGCATGTGTTCTATTAATCACGTGTAATGTGCTGTGCACTTTGTTCTCAGCTGTAACTGTCTTCTCCGATATCAGACTCACACATGCCTCAATCTCTCATTTAAAGCAGTCTCTCCCGTCAGTGACTCACTTCCTCCAGAGAGGGAAATGTTCTGTTGGATGTATGCATATTTAAAGGACCCACCCACCTTTTCAATTGTAGTTGGGCCGCAGGAGCCCTGCTCAATAGTGAATGAGGACGTCTCACGGGCCGCGTGTGAGACAAATAAGAATGACTGAGCCATTTCACCAGTTCTCATTAATGCCAAAAGTCAAGTGATGTTAGCCATTTAGCTATTCTGAAATGTAGTTTGAATTATACACACCCCTTTCCACAAACCCCGCCCCTTTAACGTTACAGTTGAAACTGTTGTAATCAGACTGTAGCAGGAGCAAATAAAGCTGATCTAACTGTTAGCATATGGACTGCCTGATACATTTTGCTTTTGAGACTTTTAAGGTGTTTTTTTCTGTTAAATATTTTGCCTTCTTGTTGTAACCGTCCTCAGAGACAGTTTGGGACAGCTAATTCAGTAAGATCTGTCAGGCAAATAGATATTTTCTAAGTGTCATTCCATAAAAATGCTTTTAATGCCACAAAGCACTGCATTTTCTTTGCTGTCATAAAACATTTCATTTTCACTGCAAATGACAGTGAAAGTGTCCTCTACAGTGAGATTTGTAATCCAGATGAAGTTCCCTTGCCTTGTTTTCAGTTTGAAGACAAATATTGTTTTAATCCTTTCATAAAGAATAGAACACATGCTTTCAAAATATGAATACATCTTACAAATGGGGCTACCTTTTCTCTTCAGACATCTTTTTGTAAAGTCTTTCTGTCTTTGTGTTCTGTACACTGTACACTTTCATAAACCTGTTTTTCTCTATAATTGCACAGGTTTTTCTTAGATGTCATTTCTAAGAAGCTCCTCAAGGCTTTATTTATTTGAACAAAAATACTGTAAAAGCAGTGATTATTTGATATATTATTGCAGTTTATAATAACTCTTTCTTTCTATTTGAATACACTTTAATATATAATTCATGAAATGGCGAAGCAGAAATTTCAGCAGCCATTACTCCAGTCTTCTGTGTCATATGGAATTACAGAAATCATTCTAACATGTTCAGTTATCATTTATTAAATATCATTTATTATTAGCACTGAAAATAGTTGTGCTGCTTAACATTTTTGTGAAAGTTCATTAATTGATAATATATTTTACCTATTATTTTTGATCTTCTTGATTTTCAATTGTAGTAAACATGCCTGTTACCACTCAGATGTACAGTTAAGGTCAAAAGTTTACATCCCCCCGCTTCAGAATCTGTAAAATGTTAATTATTTTTCCAAAATAAGAGAGGTCATACAAAACGCTTGGAATTGTTTTAGTACTGACCTGAATAACATTTTTCACGTAAAAGATGTTTACATATAGTTTTTTTGTCTAGTGATAGCTCTTCATGAGTCCCTTGTTTGTCCTGAATTGCTTGCTGTTCTTCAGAAAAATCATTCATGCCCCTGAAATTCCTTGGGTTTTTCAGCATTTTTGTGTATTTGAACACTTTCCAACAATGACTGATTTTGAGATCCATCTTTTACACTGAGGACAACTGAGGGACTCATATGTAGCTATTACAGAAGGTTCAAACGCTTACTGATGCTCCAGAAGGACCTCAACTGTACTCCACTTTAAATATCATTTAAAAATAATAACGATAACTTAACTGCCAAAGACATTATTAGATAGCTCATGGCAACTCATTATGCTGCCATTGTATTGAAGACAATAAAAGTAAACTTTAGGATTGAATTGGACTCCTATCACACTTTTTGGCATTTTGACAAAATGGTTTCAATCAAAACCGACTTATAATTTTTCATTGGGGCGACATTCCCCTTGAGTAGTCTGGGGTTAATTGCCCTGCTTCAGGAAATTAGGATCAAGGTCCTAAGTGACTGCCTAGTGCATGGATAACTCATTCCACTGTTTGAACCAATGACCTTTGGGTAGTGAGCTCATCACACAGAAGGCCACATGGGATCTAGGCAGGGCAGAAAGTTATTATCAGGGTTTCTTACCTTTAGATTTGCTTGATTAATCTTTCATTCTTTCGTTTTGAAACTCTTTCAAGGCCCTGTCATCTTTTTCTTCTCTCTTTCTCACTTTCATTCGTTGTTCTATGGGGTTAGGAGTATATCCGTCGCCAATTAGAAGAAGAACAAAGGCAGCTGGAGATTCTTCAACAGCAGCTTCTCCAAGAACAAGCTCTTCTCCTGGTAAACTCTCATTTCAACTTTCACCTTTAAAGTTCTTGCACTTCTTTTCTTTTCATCTACTGCGCTTATGCCATCCGTTGGTCCCCTTCACTATCAGTGAACTCACAGAGAGTATCGATTGTGTGAATTGATCTGGGGCATTTGGGATTTGTGGTGGCTCTATTTGTTATTGCTCAGTTCTCAGGGAAATTAGACTCAGGATCCACAGCCATCAGGCCATCGATGGGATTAGTTTATAGAGCTGTTGAGTTTGAAGTTCTTCTGAACTAGCCCTTGTTTATTTTAAGGAGTCCAAACCTAGTAGCATTATTTTGTCTTATGTGGTTATCTGCTCTATATGTGTCTCAAATCTTTATCTTTTCTCCTCATTCTGTTTCTATTGTGTGTCTAGGAATACAAACGGAAGCAGCTGGAGGAGCAAAGACAGGCTGAGCGATTACAGCGGCAGCTGCAGCAAGAGAGGGCCTACCTTGTTTCACTGCAGCAACAGCAGCAAGAGCCACGGCCTGCGGACAAAAAACAACTGTACCACTACAAAGACTCAGTCAACCCCAGTGACAAACCAGCCTGGGCCAAAGAGGTACAGAGAATTCTTTTTTTTTTTTTTAAATTATCTATACTGTGTAGGGTTGGGTGAAAATAAAGATTTTTTTTAAATTATCCCAGTATCGATTCATAAAATTGTTAATGCAAGTTTAAAGGAACACTCCACTTTATTTGGAAATAGGCTCATTCTCTAACTCCCTCAGACTTAATAAGTTGAGTTTTACTTTGGGATTTATTCAGCTGATCTCCGGGTCTGGCAATAGCACTTTTAGCATAGCTTAACATAGATCATTGAATCCAATTAGACCAGTAGCGTTGCGTTCAAAAATGACTGTAACAGGCGCAGTGATATCACGCAGCACCTGAAAACAGCAAGATCCTCTTGCTTGCACAGGGAGCATGTCTTGCAAGCTAGGGACTATTTTCCACAGACGCAGCATGATATCACTGTGCCTAATGTGGCCATGGTACAGCAGCAAAGTTCCTTAATTATTACGTTGAAATGGGAGTGTACTTCCTAATCATATCGGCCTAGAAAATCGCAACTTAGTCTTTGTCTTAGTACACGATATAACAACAGAAATGTAAAGCTTTAAATAGGAAAAATATTGAAATATTGAAATTAGGAACTGCACCTGCTATGGTCATTTTTGCACGCAGTGCTACTGGTCTAATTGGATTCAATTATATGCTAAGCTATGTCAAAAGTGCTATTGCCAGGCCCAGAGATTGGCTAAATGGATTCTAAAATAGCAAAACTCATCTTTTTAACTCTGGGGGAGTTGAAGAATGAGCCTATTTTCAAAAAAGGTGGACTTTTCCTTTTAATAAAAATGCGTTTTAAAAGAAATGCACTGTCTTTTATATGTAATCAAAATGAGCTGAAATAAATTCAAATGTTTCAGCACTGAATTTGCTCTTGCTAATGGCTTAATGTGATAACATTTTTCCAGGTTTGGTCCCACATATGATGCATCTCACTTCCTGTCAATAACCTTTCCATTAGTTTTCAGATTCCAGTGGATGTTTTTTTTCATTATCACGCTCTGAAGCGGCCTCCCTGTCCATTTTCAGTTTTGAGGGTCATATTCTGAACAGTTTTATTGTGCTTATCTGAACACAGGTGATGGAGAGAGCTCAGAGTAACTCCCCTCGAATCCCTCCCAAGAAGCACCATTCGTTTAACAGTCCTGGAGAAAAACGTGTCGGCCAACTCCTCCCTCTTGACAAGAGCTCCTCTAATCAGCCCACAAGGCCCCCCTCCTATCCAGCAGCCTCCCACTCAAGAGAGATGGATCTGGCTGAGCCTCAGCTCAGGATAGTCAGTGGGCCAAATGTTCCTAGAATCCGTGTGTCTTGTGAGCCAGATCCATCCCAGCTGCACAGGATGGTCCAGCAGCATCTTGAACAAGAGGCCCGGGGCCGCAATCTCGGACACTCCAGCAAAGGGGCTGATATTGAGAGAGACTTATACGTCTCAAAGGTCTGCCTCTGCTAGCATGACTTATTCGTGTCTCCTTTTTCGTCTGATCTAGATCTGGTCATGGTGCATATTCAAACAATTAATGCCAGAAAAAGACTTTTTTCTCTAATTTTCTATCGGGGCATTTGGATGATCTCTTTTGGAATGCCTTGTTTCTGTTTTGCTCTCATTCTCTGGGTGCTGGTATTCCTGTAGGTTCTGTTTGGTGGATTTTCTTCTGCTGCATTTCTTGCTGTTGTTTTGCTCTAATGATCAGTAATCTTCTCTTTGAACTTCCCTATCACTCCTCCTTATAGACAGCTGATGACAGAGGAGCATGGAATTGTGGGCAAAAATGAGAGAGGTCTGGATTTGTTGGGGAACAAACAAGCTTTAAACTGGTGGTTCTCAACTTATTTGACTCCTAGGCCCGCCAAGATTATTTCTGATACTTCTACCATAATGACAAAGCTGCTTTTTATTTACAGAAACTAGGAATGGCAAAATTATTTATTTTTTACATAACTGAAAAAAAAAAAAATCAATTACATGTGTACAATTAGATACATCCCAGAATTTAAATGTTCATGGTTTGCATATTTTATTACCAGTGTATATGAATCTATGTGAGTTTCTGCCTGATAAAATATTATTCAAATAAATAATAATGACTTAAAATAATTTTTTTGGTCTAGTAATCATATCTTTAGGTAATTCAAAACCCTGTTTTAACTTGCCTGTACTCTTGTTTGAGAACCACTGATTTAGGCATTGATAAAATTACAAAGGGGAGTTGTTAAGGGGTTGTGTTACTTGTAGGCACATATTGTGCCCTGAAGACAGTCATTTCAGATCCAAACCACCCTTCATTCTCAGAGAAGGAATAAACATGGTTTTCTCACTAACATGTCTTACTTTCCCGGTCACTCGATTTCTAGGATGGCCAAAAGTGATTCTTTTCTCATCTGAAAAAGCTTGTGAATGGTGCATGACAGTTTTGAGGCTTGTTGTTTGAATTTGAGATTTTACAGCATGTTCTTTAACATGCTGGACATAATGGACTAAGTGTTTTCTTTTCTGTCTTTAACCTGATGATTTTTCTTCTTCTGTCATTTGGTTATGTTTCATCTTTGCTTGCTGAGTCATTGGGTCTGCAGAAGTGAATAAAAGATTGTCTTCAGTCAACTTGATGGAACAGATCTAAAAATATCTAAAATGTCTAGTTTGGGACAGGCGGATTTGCGCAAACATTTAGAAACTCAATCTTAGGTGATTATGTTAATGCTAAAGATAAATAAAATTGACAGAAGGCTAAAGGTCTAATCATCTTATTAGCTGTTCTTATTAAAAGGTAAACCAATTAGATTTTATTTGAAAAATATACAATTGGAAATTTAAAATTAGCACAAGCTACTTTTGAAGATTAACCCTTGTGTAGACCCTACAGTGTCTCATATAAGCCATTTTACACATTGACTCTCAAGCAGAGAGGAAAACAAACTGATTGTGACAAGTTGCATTGACACTAACTTCCTCTCTGTCTGTCAGGTTGAGGAACGCTCTAAGCTGAACCGCCAGAGCTCTCCGGCTCTCCAGCACAAAGTGGCCAACCGTATTTCTGACCCCTCCCTGCCTCCCCGGTCAGAGTCCTTCAGCAGTGGAGGTATACAGCAGGCCCGGACGCCTCCCATGCACCGCCCGGTAGAGCCTCAGGTACTTCCTGACCCCTTTATCGGAGAGACCGATGTGCTGTGAAGAACACTGACCCCAGAGTTGTTCTTTCAGATGGCGCACCTGGTCTCTGTGAAGTCCCATGGCTCTTCCATGACAGGATCCCAGTCGCTGCATGATCAGTCCTCTCAGGGCGTCTCAGCCTTCCAAGAGGGTCTGTCGCCTCACAGACCACCGATGCCTCGGCAGAACTCTGACCCCACGTCAGAAACCCCCGCCCCACCACCTCGCATCACCAGCCGAGATGAGAAGTTTGACCGTAGCTCATGGCTGAGACAGGAAGATGACGTCCCTCCAAAGGTGATAATCTGGGATGAAATATTCCAGTGACATTAATAGTAATGAATTTGGAATTCATGTGGAAACCAAGATCTTTTTTTGTCTCTGAAAGCAGTGACAAATATTGCTAAAATAATATGAATAGTAATATTTAACTGACTGATATCCAAGGATAAAGGAATGTTTTCCTTATGCCTTCACAAACCTGGAAGACCTTTGTTCATCTTTGGAACACAAATTATTATATTTTTGATGTATTCTAATGATATATTCTGACCCTGCATAGATAGCAACACAACACGTTCAATGCCCAGACACATAGTAGGGACGTTGTTAAAATAGTCCATGTGAAAGCTCTTGGATTTCATCAAAAATATCTTAATTTGTGCTCCAAAGGTGTTATTATGGGCATAAGGCTTTGGAACAACAGGAGACTAAGTAATTAGGAAACTATAGAATTAATGACAGATTATGGAAAATGAATGGCAGAATTTTCATTTGTAGGTAAACTATTCCTTTAAACCTAAATATAACTGCACAAAACATATGAAATGTCTCATACTACATTAATAGGGTTTCAGTGGAAGCAAAAATAAATATGGTTTGAAGTACTTAATGTCAAAATTTAAATCAGTTTAAAAGTTGAGTACACAGTACTCCAAGTTGTTTAGATGCTATCAATTTATTCATAACTGTATAATGCGTTACTAAGTGTGATGATATAAGATGATGATAATAATATACACATAATAATAAACACATCCTATATTTAAAGCTCATCTTAGTAAACTAACATCTGTTAACATGCTTCAGGTGCCCCAAAGGACTACTTCTATATCTCCTGCCCTGGTGAGAAAAAACTCTCCAGGGAATGGACCAGGAGGACTGGGGCCGAGAACCGGAACACATCTGATCCGAGCCAGGTATATTCCACTTTTCATTAACTTCTGTCTTTCTTTTTAAACTCATTTTACACCTTTTATTGCAGATCAATGTTGCCTTTGTGAATATAATTTTTTGTGAATTATTGAAACTTTTAAATAATTGTTAAATTATCCCAGTAGGTACAATTAAAATTCCAACAATTTTTTTTTCTTCACTTTCTTTGTAATTCCGTGATTTTTAATTACTTACAACAGCAGTTTCTGTCAGTAACCCAATAAATAAATAATGGAAGAAATATGTGAATAAGTAAATGTTTGTTTTTTCCTGAGACTTGCAATTTTGTCAGAAGTTGAGTTTAGTTTAAATGTGGCTTGTTTGAATGTGTTCTACCGTTGCCACAGTAACCCAGACCTGCGGATCCCCATGGAGTCGGCTCTCCAGAGAACCAGCAGTGGTAGTTCTTCCAGTTCTAGCACGCCCAGTTCTCAGGGCGGCTCCAGTGAAAGGAACCGGGTGGGAGGTGAGAGACCCTCAGGAATATTCTCTCAGTCTGAGCACCTGCGGTAGAGAGCCTTGACGTTCAATTGTCTTCACAGGCTCCAGTAAACCTGAGGGATCCCCAGCAGTGTCCCAAGAATCCAAGCCCAAAACCCAGGAGGAGAACAGGGAGGTGACCAGACCCAGCCGACCAGCGGTGAGAGGATCATTTCCCAGAATGCACAGATTAAATGCATTTTAAATGTTTCTGCTTTCACAGGGCTGCTTTCCGAGACCAAGATAAGCCTTAAATGAAAACATCTAACCCTGAAATAACTAACCTTTCTTAAACTAGCTTCTTTTTAAGATCTAACTGTTTATGTTCCTTCCAAACATCATTTTTTTACCGTTAATTAAATACCCCATTAAATCAAAAGGTTTTGTGACTTTGTCAATATCTTTTAGCTTTTAAATAACCTATATACTGATGTGTTGTATAAAATCCATTAAAGGAATAATTTACCCAAAAATGAAAATTCTGTCATCATTTACTCACCCTCAAGTAGTTCCAAACCTGCATGAATTTTTGCCGCACACAAAGGAAGATATTTTTTTTAAAGTTTGTAATTAGGCTACTATAAAACTTAACCCAAAACAGCCTGGTTTGGCAGAGCACAGGAATTCATACAGGTTTGGAACTACTTGGGGGTGATTTAAATGAGGACAGATTTTTCCTTTTTTGGTGAACTATTCCTTTAATATTCTCTACCAAAACTTCCTGTTTCAACAGGAAATCAGGTCTCATTTGTGCTAACCTACTCATAACCTTTCCATAACCTTTAGCTAGCTTGGATAAAGCTGTTCACACTTTGCTCGAAGTTGAAAAGACTGTGTGCCGCTTTGTGTTACTAACCATTTTCTCATTTAACATTTTGTCTAATCCGCTCAATTGTTCCTCCACGCGTGGTTCTCCATTGTCGATTCTCTTTCTCCAGAGTTATAAGAAAGCCGTAGATGAGGTTAGTGACATCTGCTCACTTCATCTCTCTCTGCCCATATTTGTGCTCCTTGCATTCAAGCACTCGTTCGCTGACTGTCTCATCTATTTCTGTCACACGCCCTCTCATGTTTTCAATCGTTCTCTCATCAATATTTCACGCCATCTCTCATTCCTTAACTCCCTTCCAATCTTTCTGTCTGTCGCTCTCTTTCACAGCTTCAGATGCTGTGTCAGTCACCATCATGAGCTGCACATTTCTTCATCACACCAATTTGTCACAGTCGTTCACATTGTCAGAAATCCTTAACACCGTCTCAGAGTTTTGCACTGTTACCTAGGCAACATCTGTCTTGGGTCACAAAAAAAAGGGTTTGGTTTGGTTTTGTTTAGAAGTATTGTTACATTAAAGGAATAGTTCACCCAAAAAGGAAAGTTTGTAACCAGGCTGTTTTGGGTCGCCATTGACTTCCATAGTAGGGAAAAAAAATACTATGGAAGTCAATGGTGACTCAAAATAGCCTGGTTACACACTTTTTTCAAAATATCTTCCTTTGCGTTCGGGAGAAAAAAGAAATTCATGCAGGTTTGGAACTACTTAAGCATAAGTAAATGATTTATATTTTTGGGTGAACTATTCCTTTAAGGGGTAAAAGAAGGCACCAGAAATTATATTGCTTTTTTTTTTTTTTTTTTTTTTTTAATGGGATAGTTCACCCAAGTATGAAAATTCTGTCATTTACTCAGCCTTAAGTAGTTCCATACTACTTAAGGGTGAGGAGTGTCCTTGCTTTGCTGTCTATGCAGGGTCAAAAATATAAATTGAATTAAAAATATCTTAATTACGCTTCTGAAGATAAATGAAGATTTTACAGGTTTGGAACAACATAAGGGAAATCGATGACAACTTTCATTTTTGGCTGAACTGTCCCTTTAAGGTTAACTGATTCTGCAACTCTTTAGTATTATTAACATGAATCAATTTAATAAGCAGACCTATTATTTAATTTGATGTGAATGAAAACAAGGCAGTGAGGAATAGAAGTACAGGTATCATTGTCAGCCGGAAACTTTGTGTAAATTTGTTAGTAATAGTTATTCACAAAGGCATTGCTGCATTTAATACAGACAGACAAGTTCATGTCTTTTTCTGTCTCTTTTTTTTTTTTAAATCAAGTTTCTTAAAAAAAATTACTTTAGTGTATAAAACCATTAGTGTATAAATTGATGCAACAAAGTCAATGTGAGCTCTAAAGCAGTATGAAATTTTGTGTAAATCAAAATAAAAGTCATTGTGACGGAACAAGATATTCACATTTAATTACAATTAACCTCAATTGAGCAGAACGTGCTTGTTTAAATTTGTAAAACTGTTCTTTTGTAAATTGCTACATTTAGATCATTTAGATGTGAGCAGGTGATCAAATAACTTTTTTCAACTCTCGTTTAATTGGATACAAAATCTTTTGCATTCTGCTAACGGTCAGTTTTTCTCGAGCCACATGTCCTAGGTTTTGTGACTACGTAATTTAATGAGATTATTGCTCTAGGTTGTAGTCAAAAATGGAAATTCACATCTCATTTCAAGCATCAGTGTTTAAATATAACGACACAAGAGTTGATTCTGGTTTCTCAATGGCGTTTTCTCTGTGTCTGGCTGCCTGGTGGCCTGTCGACAGGAGGAGCTGGTAAGACAGAACCAGAGCGAGAACTGATTCCTACTAACCTTCTGCATGCAGGGCACAGGCCTCGAGAACAAACCCTAGTTCTGCTTCAGTTATTCAGTGTTCTGGTCTATTATTTCCCTGACTTGTGCACGTGATGGTTTATACAGTTGTGCATCATTCTTTGAAATGATGGCTGATGTGTTTATTCCACTTTCAGAGTTGATTTCTAAAGTTTATCAAATGTTTTAGTTAATTTGCTTATCTTTGATGTTTTGCCTTTTTCGTTTGTTTCTGGTAATCTCTTCGGTGCCATTTACATGACCTAAATGTGCAAAACGAAGTTTTTATCATGAATCCTACTAACAGATAAATTGCTGTAGCATATGCTCTTTGCAGGCTTAAAACATGAAATGCTGTTTTAGTGGTTCACTGGAGACCAAATCAAGCAGATCAAGGCATTAATGAATTTTTACATATTTTCATTGTGTCTTATCCTCCTCTTCTTTCATTCCCTGCCCTAAAGGACCTCACTGCTCTGGCCAAAGAACTCCGTGAGCTGCGAACCAATGAGGATACCAACCGGCCTCCCAGGAAAGTGACGGATTATTCCTCCTCCAGTGAGGAATCAGAAAGCAGTGAGGACGAGGATGGAGAAGGCGGGGCTCATGATGGAACTGTTCCCGTTAGTGATATTCCACGCATCATGTGAGTGTTTTCAAATTAAAAATGTTTTTAGTCGTAGTGTTGTACTAATATAGCTTTTATTAATGTTTTGAATTGGCTTTTATTTTCGTATTTCCAGTTTGTTTCAATTTTAGTTTGATTTATAATGGTTAATATTTCAAAAATAGCCTGCATTAGGAACTAGGGGTGGGCGATATACTGGTAAACATGATTAACTGTTAGAAATTTATCAACCGATTTTGCTGTCTAAAGGTCGTCGCACACTTAAGTCTCTTTTTTTTTTTTTTTTTTTTGCACATTAAAAAATAAATATGACCTCAGGGGTTGTGTCAATCACGTTCACACACTGCCACTGAAAATGTCATCTGTCAATTCGTATCAGGTTCGATTTTCTTCGTTTTTTTGCATCCATAGGATGCATTTTAATAGGAAAGGTTTATGAATACGGAAACATTTCAGACTCAGTGTGCAAGAACCTTTAAGAGTTTCTAAACACTTTCACCTAAAGACAGTGCCCATAGGGCTTGTGAGAATTTATTTATTTTGGCCACTTGATATGTCTTGAATTATTAAATACACGATTTTATGCTTGTATATATATTTTTTTATTTCGACACAGTGTATTTTAAACAATGTACGTAGCATTTCTTATTTCTTGTACAGTAGTTATTTATCTTGCTGTTTGTAAGTAGTTTCTTAATCACTGCAAATTTATCGGTTTATTTGAGGTTTTTTGTTGTTGTTGTTTTTTTTTGTTTTATTTTAGTTTTAAGACTAGTATTCGTTATTTGTGATTATTTATGCTGGTGACAAAAAAATTATTTCTTTTGATTTTGTCTGAAGACAAAACAGCTATAGCATGATAAATAGTATTACCATTAAATTAAATTAATTAAATTAGCCTACTCCTATCTTGTTGGTCATTCCGTCCACCCCTATTGTGAACTATAACTAATTTTAACACAAAAAAAAAAATGTTTGCGCCAATCATTTCAAGGTGTTTTATAGAAATCATCTTATTTTTTTCTTTATTCTCCCGACAGGCCTTCTGCTGGCCAGGGTGGCACTGAATCACTGGTCAACCAGGAGGATTCTCATGCCAATGATTCATTTGGCAAAAATTCACAAGACAGCACCCTTATGATGCGAGAGGTAGGTGCACCTACATAGACAGGTTCCTTGAGCGAAAACACTCATTCCTCTAGTGTTTCCCAGTTTTATTTCTCTTTAAGTTTATCAAGTCATGTTTATTTTTGCCTTGGTTAAGCATTAATTTTATTGGGTTATATTTTGGTGTTTCTTTCACATCTTTTGCTTCTGAATCCTCCAACAAAACCTCTGTTCAAGCTCGCCGCGCACTTGCTGACAGAGGCACGCTCTGTGCGTTTCCCAAATATCTCTGCAAGATGGCTTAGCCACGCAAGAGGCCTGCAGTAGTGTAGCCCTACTCCTCTTTCTGTTCCTCTCTGCAGACGTTTGGGGAAAGAAAGCTCGGTCATGCCGAGAGCAATGGTTTCCCCGGTAACTCCAATCTGCCTGATCTAGTGCAGCAAAGCCACTCGCCTGGCGAGGGCCCTGGGCGGCTTTCTAGTGGGCTGGACCTGGACTCTGTGGCTGAAGTAGGTGATGGACAAGCCTGTTAGAGCCACCCGGCACTCCAATCCTCAAATTTCTAACCTGACACATCTAATCCACCCCCATTTGATTCAAATGCACTATCTGGCTGTAGATGCACAGAAGCCCAGATCTCTTTATAGCTCACATTGCTTTTCTTGGTTTTATTTCTTTTCTGTTTACCTCATATTTGTTCACCTTACTTTATTTACTATGATTTAACATGCTTTCTCTCCTCTTGTGTGCCCTGATTTTGTGCTCTTGCTGCAAAAAAAGAAGATACATTTAATAATCAGTATTTTTCTAATTATTACTTTATTTAATCAAAGCATCCTTTTAATACAATTAATAAATAGCAATTGTCAGTTTGGGGTCAGTAGTAATTTTTTAATCTCATGCTCACCAATGCTGCATTTATTTAATGAAAGCAGTAATAATGTGAAATAAAATATTACAATATTAAATAACTATTTTTTGTTAATATTTTCAAATGTAATTCATTTCTGTGATGCAAAACTGATCATTATCTCAGTCTTTAGTGTCACATGATCCTCCAGAAATCATTCTAATATGATACATTTTTCATTATTTTTAATGTTGAACAGGTTTCTTACCTGTTCAACTTTTTTCAGGGTTCTTTGAATCCAAAGTACAAATGAACTGCTTTTGTAACATTGTAAATGTATTTACAGTAACTTTTAATCAATTAAAATGTGTTCTTTGGAAAAACAAACACAGTTTTACAGACCCCAAACGTTTGAATGGATAAATATGCGTGTGTGTGTGTGTGTGTGTACATGCATAAATGCATACACTGGAAACCAAGACAAAATACTGATTGCCAAAAAGAAAGACTTCTGCAATGCTTGCTTTTTCTACTAATATGTTACAATATGGACTTTTCCAACTGCATACAAAACTCTGCACGTTATTTCATACCAGAAATGCTTGCATTTGCAGCCTACAATCAGTCATTAGTAGACACCTTTTGTATGTTGTATGTATGCTTTTTTTCTCACTCCCGATTTTCCACGTTGGTAGTTTGGGATGGGAAGTGGGTCCAAAGCCTCCTTCACTCCTTTTGTGGACCCACGAGTGTATCAGACCTCTCCCACAGAGGACGATGAGGACAACCCTGCCTCAGGTGATTAATTTACCTCTTATCCCCTTCTCTGTTGAAAAAGGGCCAGTGCTGGGGCCTTTCTCCTCTGATTGGGCACCGATTCTGGCATCGGCACTCTATTGGTGGAAAAAGTGTGCTAATGTTTAGCCTGCTTAACATCTTGATAGACTGCAAAGAATAATTTAGACTTTTTGTTTGGTCACGCAGCTCATTTTGCAGATGAACTCCTACGACAGGAGCAGGAACAGGAACAAGCTCGACTAAATGAGGCTCGTAAAATTTCTGTTGTTAATGTCAATCCCACCAATATCAGGCCACATAGCGACACACCGGAAATTCGGAAGTACAAGAAGCGCTTCAACTCTGAGATCCTCTGTGCGGCACTATGGGGTGAGTCCAAACTTTTCTGACTCAACAAATGTGAAAGTAGCATAAATGCTTTCATATCCTTTCAGATGCCTATTATAAACTCTAAATCGTTTTTACGTTGTTTGTTTGATGTAGGAGTGAACCTGTTGGTAGGAACAGAAAATGGGCTGATGTTGCTAGATCGCAGTGGTCAGGGCAAAGTCTACAATCTGATCAACCGCAGGCGCTTTCAGCAGATGGACGTTCTGGAGGGTCTCAATGTCCTGGTCACCATATCAGGTGAGTTCATCAGCAGCTCTACGGTTGTCTGTAGAAAGATCTGTTTTATGTTGTTTGGTTTTGTTAGATCTGTGTATTATCTGTTTGTAATGAGTGGTTTGCAATGCATCTTCTTTTTTGTAGGCAAAAAGAATAAACTGAGGGTCTACTATCTGTCATGGCTTAGAAACAGGATACTTCACAATGACCCTGAGGTAGAAAAAAAACAAGGGTGGATTACAGTTGGTGACCTCGAGGGATGTGTCCATTATAAAGTCGGTATGTCCTTTGGTCTGTTTGGGACAAATAATTGGTTTAATACCTGAATAACTACAGAACAAAAAATATTATTATTATTATTATTATTTAAAGACATCTTAATATAAATTATTTAACTAATAATATATCATATTAAATAATATATATTATTAAACTACAGAACAAAATATATATTTAAAAAAAAAATATATATATATATATATATATATATATATATATATATATATATATAAACGTTTGATTACATACTACCCATTTTGTGTCAAAATTACCTGTCTTTGCAAGTATCCTTGTAAACATTATAGGATAGGTCTGAAAGTGAAGGTAAGCAGCTGAGCAAGAAAAAGTAATTTGCGTTCCATCAGCTCTTAAAGTGACAGCAGTCTAATATTCCTGCTGTCTGTCTTGTTAATCAAACAACAAATGAGAGATAATCTCTCACTGCTCTTGACTAAATCACTTTTGTAACTTATGAAAATAAATGTTTGATTTACACAATAAATAATATGCAGTGTTGTTTACTTCATACAGTGTATGTTGCATTTAGTTATTTAATGTAGTTTTTTTTTTTTGACTGTTTACTTGTCTGAGTGAACTTTAGTTGTTGTTTTTTGTTTTTTAGACACCGGTGACAAGAATTATGAGGTTTATATAAGAAATATGTTATTTGTTATTTTGTAAAGCAAAAATAACAATATTGTTCTAATTTAGAGAGTGATAAAGAGAAAGCGAGAATTTGGTTAAGTAAATACTAATAATATTTTCACATGTATTTGTTATTTAACAGTCAAATATGAGAGGATTAAGTTTTTGGTGATTGCGTTGAAGAATTCAGTGGAGATTTATGCCTGGGCTCCCAAACCTTACCACAAATTCATGGCTTTCAAGGTAAGACAGATGTTCGGTTCCGTGAGACCCCCTTTACCCCCTTAAAAAAGAGCATTTATGTTTTTTTTTAAATAAACTGCAAGAAAAAGAGGCCCGTGAACTCATTTGGCAGAGCAGAGAACAAAATGTGCAAAATAAGTAGCTATTTTAGTACTTGTGACTAGTGCTGTGAGTGTGTGAGAGAACACCTGCACGGAGTATATTTCTTTGGAAATACTGCTTTTTTCAGTGTCTCTTCTTCTGTCTCTCCAAAGTCTTTCACAGATCTTCAGCACAAGCCTCTGCTCGTGGACCTGACAGTGGAGGAGGGTCAGAGGTTAAAGGTTATCTATGGCTCCAGCGTTGGTTTTCACGTGATAGATGTCGACTCTGGGAATCCGTACGATATCTACATTCCGTCCCACGTAAGTGACGACAGGCCGAGCGGAGGCAGCTCTCCCCTCCTTACCCTGATCCTAAGGGACTTTAAATAGGACGACTCCTCTCTGGGGACACTGGGATGCACTGTAGTGTTGATGTCTGTATCACATATGTGCCTTTTAATTACAGACAGGGTCCAAATTTAACACTGAAATTATATGCAAGTAAAACCTGGCTTTGATGAGGAAAAAGAAAACTCTTGCCAGTTGTGTTAACCTTTTATGGACTAAAAAAAATTATTATAATAATAATAATATATAATATATTTATATTTAGTTTTCACACACACATACGTGTGTGTGTGTGTGTGTGTGTGTTGTGTGTGTATATATATATGTATATATATATATATATATATATATATATATATATATATACACACACACACACACACACACACACACACACACACACACACACACACACACACACACACACACATATTACTGGTCAAACGTTTGAAATAATTTGTTAGTTTTTGAAATGTTTCTTATGCTCAGCAAGGCTGCATTTCTTTGATTAAAATTTGTAATATTGTGTAATATTATTACTAATAATATTTTATTTTTACTAATATTATACTTTTATAATCATTTTACTACACTTTGTGTTCTATTTCATTTATTTCAAATATATTTAAATATATTTAAAATGTGTATTTTATTGATTTTCTAGTAACAGTAACCTAAGGAATCACAATATTACAGTTTTTACTGAATTTAAAAGACTTCTTTCCAAAAAAACAAAATCATAATTATTCAGACCTTTTAAACTGCAGTATGGGAACCTCAACCTCTGATGTGCTTTTGTATATGATGATTTCACAGTGACGTGTAATGATGTAAAGATTTATCTGTTTTTCTTTATGCAATATTTCTTTTAAATATAAACACAGAATAGGTACATTTAATAATGAATAAATACACTTAATCAATGATAATGAAAAGGTAGATATATATATTTTAGTAATAAAAACTATTCAAAATGTTCATTTTGGACCCTGGTTACACAGTATGAATGTTCTGTGTGCAGATGGATGTTTATGAAGTTGACCAAAACCAGATTTCATTACACTGCACGCAACTGCCATTTATTGTTCTAACATTATCAAGTGTGATAGAAAAGTATCTCCACTGTAAGAAGGAAACATATCCCCGATCTCCGACCTTTGACAAACCAAACACGTACACGAACCAAAGCAGCCAAACCGCTCCGATGCGGTCGAACAGAGGGCAGGAGTCTCGATTGTTGCAGCAGTTTCTCGAAGGGAGAAGCTCTGGCCACCCTCAGCACGAGACATGACTGTCAGGGCCGCCCGGGGGAGGGGGGAGAGCGTCACCTAGTGGGGAATGTTTTGCACTGCGGCTCGTTTTTGTCACCCCAAGGCTCATCTGCGCCCACCCCTCCCTTCCCAGATTCAGGGCAGTGTTACCCCTCACGCCATTGTGGTGCTTCCCAAGACCGACGGCATGGAGATGCTTCTGTGTTATGAAGATGAGGGAGTCTATGTGAACACATACGGCAGAATCACTAAAGACGTGGTGCTCCAGTGGGGAGAGATGCCCACCTCTGTTGGTAGGTTTTGGTTGTTTATTTCACACAAAACGCTCCTGTTCTCCTTCTAGAGCCCTGATGGCGGTCTGTGCGAGAGCACCTGACCGTCCCCGACACCCCTCAGAATCTGAATCGGTCCTCTCACACAAACACGCATGTCTTTGTCCACTCATTGCTTTTCTGTCTTTCCTGTCCCGCACTTAACTAGACGATTGAGCCGCCCCACAGCAACCCACCCCACCCCACCCCGGCCCACCTAAACTAAACCCTGACACAGAGTAAAATGTTTGTCTGAATGTGTAGCACATCTTCTTGTGTACTGTTTCGTTTACACTGTTAACTCAGAATAAGTCTTTGTTATTAATAACCTTTAGATTTCCTTTCTGAGAAAAAGCCCAGGGTTTGACCGTGAATCCTATTTTGTTTCATATCATCCTTGGGTGAATTTATTAGAAACAAAATGTCTGGGTTATGTTTTACTTTAAAATCAGAATACAAGACATTAATCCCATTTTAGGATGCTATTTGCATATGCAAATGGGAAAAAATGTTAATTGACTTTTCATGCAAAAATAATTAATTATTTTTAATTGGAAATTATGAAATATGAAATTATTACAGCCTTGTTTTTTTTACGATATTTTGCTATTATTATATGCAAACAATAATGTGTTTAATTGTCATTTTAAAAAAAAAAATACTGGGACTAAAATATGCTTGATTTTCTTTATTGTTTAGCTCTTAATTTTGGGATGTAACCTGTTTTCTTGTGGTTTTTGTAAAACAATTTTTTCCCTATTTGATTTATTTCAATTGATTTTGGGTGAAGAAAATTGTTAGCGCTCATTTTTAGGACCCTTAATGTTTTTTGCATTATCATGTCCATATGCCAATGGACAGGTGTTTAATCATCATCAAAAAAAAATTCACAATGCAAAAAATCTTGGTCCTAAGAAATGCCAGATATTTTTTTTTCTTCATGCAAAAAGATAATTTCCAATATTTTCTCTTAATTTTGGAGTGAAATGTGACCCCTTTTCATTTGATTTAAAATGTACAATTATAAAAAATTTTACATTTAACCAGGACAAAGAAACCATTATCAGTTTCATTGTAATTATTGTTGTATTTTTAAATGTAAATATTGGTGTCTTTCAGCTCTTGCTTCACTACAATCATGCATCAGATAACGTCCCGTGTGTCTCTAATTAATTTCCAGCTTTAATGTTTGTTTGTATATGTGTTTTCATCTCTCATCCGTGCAGAACGTTAACGTTGTAATTTAGATGTCTTTTGTCATTTGTTGGCTGATACTGAGGGTTCAGATGTAGACCAGCAGCCGCCCACCCCCTCAGTTCTGAACAAATTAACGTTTCAGCCAAATTCTGTTCAACTCTTCAGTGATTCTGCACTCATAACAAAGTAAAATTCATAACTCATGCATTCTCTACGCAAGATATCAGCAGCAACGGAAGTCAAAACAACCAAATCATTATTATCTATACGAAGGGCTCTAAATCAGCCACAGGAAGTCCTCGAAGCAAGTTCATGTTAGTAACCAAAGAGTTCTGGAACTGGATAATTAGAAAATGAAAGAATAATAATATCCAAAAGGACTGGTATTTCAATCATGATTTAATTTGTGATGCTCAGAAACTGCTGCAATAATGACCTCCTGATGTGGGGTGGCTTTGGCAGGCTTGTTTTCATTGGATCTGGGCTAGTTTGGAGTTGCTGTTGGAAGTCAGAAGTCGTTGAGGAACGGGGTGTTCTGATGATGTACTGTATTTGGTGTCAGCGCTCTCCTGTCACATGTTTCTTTTGTCTTTTGTATATATTCGCTACCTTCCCCCTCCCCTTCTGCAGCCTACATCCACTCCAACCAGATCATGGGCTGGGGAGAGAAAGCCATTGAGATCCGCTCCGTGGAAACGGGACACCTCGACGGAGTTTTCATGCACAAGCGAGCACAGCGACTGAAGTTCCTTTCGGAGAGAAACGATAAAGTACGTTACCACCATGATGCTTCAGCTTTTGGTTAAAATGAACAATATTTCAAAATTAAACACTTCACTTTTAAATGAATTATAAAGCAAATAGCATTTGTATAAAAATACTATTTATAATGTTATATAAAATACATTTTTATTTAAAAAAAAATTACTTATACTTTTTTTAAATGAACAAAGTATAAACATTCATGTAATATAATCACATAATTAATTTTTACATTTTAAAAATTTTTATTTTGTTATTCCATTTACCTTGGTTTTTATTCTACATTTGTACGCAGTATTTATTTTTTATTATTATAAACCAACTGTGAACTTGTACGTTTGTTTTAATTTTAAATTTACAAAAAGGTTTTTTTTTAATAAACATTTTCATAAATGTGTCATTGTCCCATGCAGTGGAAAGCTTAAACTGATCTGTGTTTTGCTCTCATTGATATATCAATACTTTTAAATGATTGTTTTTAGTCCTTATTTGATATTGTCTGTATTTTTTGTTATATGGCCTTGGCAACTAGCTGAAATAAAATACCTAAAAATGAGCCTGATTTGAAATTGAATGTAGACACCCAAGGCGGTAGATTGTAAGCGTTTGGTTCTTTGAATGTGAATAATAGGCAATATAATAACGTCCATTCCTCCATGTGGACTCTTTTCTTTGTCGCAGGTGTTCTTTGCCTCAGTCAGATCAGGAGGCAGCAGCCAAGTTTTCTTCATGACCTTGAACAGAAACTCCATGATGAATTGGTAATTCATCCCCGCCCTTCCCTGCATTGTATCTGTGGACCTTTTCTACTTTATTGAAAAGTGTGAAAAAAGGAAAGACAGGAAAATCCAGGTGCGCTGGATAATCTGACGGACGGCAAAAAGACCAAACCTTGCTGGGACCTACTCAGAAGAGTCAAAGACAAACCCAAAATCCACACGCCTCCCCCCCAACAACAAGGGGTGACCGAGAAGAACAACCGATCTGCGTTATTTTTATGGCTCTTTTACTAACATGCGTGGGGTTCTGGTGTTTTTGTCCTTACAAATCTCTATCTAGATTCTTCTGATGGTGAAGACTGGAAATATGGGGAATGAAACCCACAGAGTAGAGTGAATATTTGTACTGTTAAGACACTTTTCGACAAAAATTCAGTAAACCTCCCTTGCGGGATGAATCCATTGAGGCTGGTTTGTGTGATCAACCCTTTTTCTTTTTTATGTTTCGGCTTGGAATGCACACAGATGTTTGTGTCATGTGGATATCACTCTAATGTCTGATATTTAAGACTTGTATGATACTTTGCCACATTATGTTGGAGCAGACACACTTCGGGCTGTCCACAGAATGCCTTAAATATGAATTCGCAAAGCTGCTCGTTTTTATTTTCAAGTCCATAATATATCGTCGTTCATGCGTATTTCTGTAAGGAAAGGAAAATGCTACTTTTTTTTGGATGGAAATTGATGCCTGCTGATATGGACGTATAATGGAACTATATAATGATTCTGAATATTCATTCTGTGCATTCCTAGTTTATCCCAAAGCTCTATAGTATTCACATTTGGAGCCTGTGGTTTGGCACTGTTTTCCTTGTGCTCAGGGAGACGGTGCTGTAGATCACACCGTTTTCCATTCATTTCCATTGACTTTACAACTTATGTTAAGGGCGATTTAAAGGGATAGTTCACTCTAAAATTTCAATTCTGCTCTCGTGCCATTCCAAAACTGTTCAACACATTAAAAGACAAGTTTATCAGACTGTTCAAGTTGCTTTCTTAAATTGCAAACCAATAAAAGTATTCAGTGTGTACTATATTGCTAGTTTCTGAAGCCAAATGATTTGTGTGAGGAACGGGCTCAAAAAAGTTCTGGTCACAAATAACATCCTGGACATTGACAGAAGTATTCGAGAGACAATAATCCACATGGATTGGATTATTTCAGTGAAACTGGTCTGCTATTCTTGAACGCTTTATCACCACAGTGCTAGGAAACAGTCTTAATACTTTAAGTGACTGGTAAATACTACAGAGCTTTCTGTTGAAACATAAAAAAGTACATTTCGAGTATCACGGTTTCTGTAAGAGTGTATGAACGATGAGATGTAATGCTTTCCACCAATGATACAAAAATGACCATTAACATACCAGCAATCTCAATTGTTTTCGTATCAGGAGTAAGAAGTGTCATTTAGAAGAAGAATGTGCTGCAGTTTTGTATTTTTAAGTTTCATTTTCTCATGACTTTCAGCAAAGTGCAATAAAGGCCAAGGGAATCGAGCCTGGTGAGTCGATTGCTCACCTCTCCTCATGATGGATCTCCAACTCTTTCTAGAGGGACATGCACTAGCACCCTCTGTAAATATCCACTTCCGTTTTGGAAAAAAGTCCTGCCTCCGAATCGAATGCATAGGAACTGTGAGGATGTGACAGAAATGTGTGACGCTGTTTGTGGTTCTATAAGATCCACCTCCTTCTCTGTGTGAATCACATGAATCAGTGAAGGGTAGTGTTTTGTGAGTAGAGCTTCCTTTTAGGCTACCTCGTTTCTGTTCACCTGTTGGATCGGTTCAGTTTTCCATGTGGGTATTGACTATTGATGCCGTAAATCAAACCTTTGTAAGTAACACAAGGCAATATTACAGATCGTAGTTTGAAGAGGCAAATATTTATTCTCTGGCAGGGGGAGGGATTGTGTCTTTTTGAAATGCAACCAGTAGATCAGTGAATTTTCAGCGTTATTCAATTATAATAGGTATTTTCAATTGGCGATGAGGATGTTGTAATTAAAAAAAAAATGTAAAATAAGGCTATGTTGTCATTCCATGTAGATTCAGAGGTGATTTGAGTGTAGAGTGCCAGACAGAGATATTCAGAAATGGACAAAAAAATGAATGAATAAATAAATCTTGGTGCAATGTCTTGTTTAACAGCCAAATCAAGCCTACACTTCACATGAGGGTGATCCTTCACCTTTTTCTGATTTTAAGGGAAAGCTTTTACTTTTTCTTTTTTTGGTCCCCTAAAAACATGCTCAGTAATTTATTTGTACATTTTCCTTTTTTTTTTTTTAATCCAATACTACTGTCATCACCGCCATGCCAAGAATTGTATTTTACTCATTAATTTTATCAATTTTCTTTCTTCTTTTTTTTTTTTTTTTTATACCAAGCACACAACTGACATTATTTCTTTAAGTCCACTTTATATAACAACATTGCATTTTTAGGATTACACATACACAAAAATGCCTCTACCTGCAGAATCGCCAATTAATAGACTTGAAGTCCTTCCAAATGATGTGGCATTTTATTCAAATAGGAATCATGAAATAACAGTCCTTTATATACTTTTATATATTTTCATTACAGTTCTGTAAGGGCAATAGTGTGAAATTCACTTGACACCACAAGCATCTTTTGAGACTTTGTGTTTTTTGTCCATCAAACTGTGAACTGTGTGGATGTGTGTGTGTGTGTGCAGGTTCATTTGGTTTATCAACACGGCCGTGAGGTCGGTTGATTTCTTCATCTCTGGTGCACCACCTTCATCGGTGGAAAGTCTTTTGATGTGTGCTTGACCTCATTTTCTTTCTTAATATGGACATTAATACTGTAAGTACATCCTTTATATTCAGGCCGAGTGAGTCGTTGTTTTATTTCTGTATTTCTCTTTTTTTTGTGTGTGTATTAAAATTTGAGATTTATAGCACAACCAAGCATTCTGGATATTGGCTGTTATTTTTATGGTTGTTCCAGTGTGTGTGTGTGTGTGTGTGTGTGTGTGTGGGTGTGATTTTAAACATCCTTTTTTTAAGCCTGTAATTCCACAAGTTAAAGTAGAAATGCAGGCATTTTGACACTTAAACAATAAAATGGCGAGGTTTCAAGATTACAAGCCTTCTGTTATAGACGTTTGAAGCTGAAACTGGGCATATCATGCTTTGTTCAAAACATATGCAGGCTGTAGTATTTTATAAATAGATTTTTAAGGCTATTAAACTAGAATTTTGTTCCAAATGTAACTTTAAATGTAGCCTGGACTTTTAAGAGAAGGTGATCTCATCTAATCTGTGCCTAGTCCATGTAGTGGGTGTTACATTTTATTGCTTACAATTTATTACATATTGTAAATCAAACAAACAACAAAGTCACTGAAATCCCCTTTGTGTCATCCACAAAAGAGCTGAATCTTCTAAAGCAAATATTTTATGGTTGTAAAACTTTTTACAATCCAGTTTTCTTGATATCCTGATCCATTTTATTTATTGTTTTGTACTGTGCTTTAATGCTGGTATCTGTATTTAGAAAGCAGCAGTGTTATTGCTGCTTCTTTTTTAAAGGGATTGTTTTCTTTAGCTGTGTTCTGGATTAGTTTGTCTTAGAGAAATTTGAAATCTATATTATAATGTCAGAGATGCTTTAATATGAGTGCTTTATTTTACCTTTTTGTTTGTTTTCTTATTTTAATGCAGTATTGTCCAGTGCTCTTTCTTTTTGAAATAAATTCACCCCTGATAACTGCAAAAATGTTATATAATAGGGTTGTTTGTGGATCTATTCTAGTCTTGGTAACCAATACTCAGTGTTTATGTTTAAAGAGGAAAATGGCAGAGAGAAGACTGCATATCAAATGTGATGGCAAAGCAGGTCGGTGGATCAGTCTAGAAAAGCTATAGCAATAATGAGCATTACTGCTTCTGTCAGACGTCATGTTAGACCCTTTTCTACTTTGACTGAAGCTCCTATTTTTTGATCTCATTCAGAGAGAGCCGAGCGTTTCTGAATGAGAGTGTGAAATGGAAAAATGGAAATATTTCAGATTTTGGAAACTCACCCAGTGTGTTCACTTGTCACCTAAAACAGACAGTTTCTTTGCTTTAAAAAATAATAATAATAAATTGACACATCAAACCAGACCGTGTGTGCTGTTATATTTTATTCTTATAATAATTTCTGTAATATTCATTTATAATAAGAATTAATAAGTTAAATCACTTGCATATAAAATAGATTGTTTATTTTCATAATCGTTCGAATTGTTTTGTTTCGTATGCAATTTGGATTTGTTATACAAGACTTTTTAACCAATGTAATCTTTAAGATATAATGCTATTCTGAATGTACTTTTCTGAAATAGTTCAAATACAAGACCAGTACTAGAAAGCCTTCGTGTTATAAATTAGTTTTGACTAATTTATAGTATTATATGACTACAAAATATGACTTGTGTATAGCCTGTTGTCAGCCAAAAGTTTGTAAGCGGTCTGCACCAAGGCTGCATTTATTTATTAAAACAAATATTGTTAAACATTATTACAATATTCACCAAGTGTTCTTTTTTAATATATATTAAGGTGCATTTTTTTCTGTTACGGCAAAGCATCATCTTCAGCAGCCATTACTTCAGTCTTCAGTGTCACGTGATCCTTCAGAAAACATCTCGCAAGCATGAACTTATTCTTCCATTTTGGCCGACAGTCTATATATAGCCTACATAGTGGCTAAAAATGCCATTTGAAGTAAAAGCGGCATCCTAAGCGCTGAGAGGCACTAAGCGCAAACTACAGGCCCGGTCCATCCTCGCGTCCGCAGAAGAAGAGGAATCCCGCCCACTGTACGGATGCCGCATTAAAATTGGCCGCGCTTGCGCGTTGACGTTCCTTTTTTTCTTGGAAGTAAGTGCTGCATGGAGCGTGTTTGAACTGTGACGAAAAATTACACAGAACTTTCCTGCCTTCGCGTTGTCTTGAAAACGCCGTCGGGCTCGACCGCGTGCGTCCCGCCGTTGAACGTAACCGGCTCGTCTCGAGAAAGCGTGTCGCGGTGGTTCTTTAAGGAGCGGCTCTCTAGTTCGCAGGCCGCGAGCAAGCACGGCACAGCACGCGCGAGGCCTTTCCCCGCGCGCAGCGACTTAACTGAAAAGAGGCACGTGAGGAACTTTGGCTAAACCGCACGAGAGCCGTTTCCCCCGCTTTGTTTGTTACGTTGTAGTTTACCGGTCGTGGTCGTTGTCGTGTAATGCGTATTTCAAATATTTGTTACACGGAAGAACGGGGCGTTAGCCTCTTAGCCGAGTCATTGATCAGCGGCGAAACCACGTTGACGTGCGCCACGCGAATTAGACACGTTTCGCGCGGTTTACGGTTTGATTTTCTGTAAACGGTTACGTGGTATTAACGAGTGTTACTGTTTTAGTGAGTGTTTCTGCTTAAAGCGTTTTAACTTGCATTAGCATACCTACCGTTAGCCAAAAGAGGGTCCACCTGGCCTGGTTCGGCGTGGTCTTTGTGTTAATTGTGTGCAAAATAACGACCGGAAAGTGTCATTTGTGGCTCGTTGAGCATTTTAACGATACGTTTCGCAGCGTAAACAACTGTTAGTTGCAGTTTAGTCGAGTTTAGACTTTTAGTTGAATCGGATCCGTTATGTAGTGAAATTGGAGCAGCATGATGCGGCAGGTTTGTCTGCTAGTGCAAACAAAAATCGATTTGCATGTATTTAGGAGTTGAATTTATTTATTTTTAGTGAATGGGTTACTGGTAAACTGTTTTGTTTTTTTTATTTATCTTGCGCTATTACGTTAGTAAGCCTGACTATAGCCAACTCATTCAGTGGAAAGTTTGCTCATTTGCACGTGACTTAACCATGATGTTATGTGATTGCAACCATTTTAAATAAAACGTTGTTTTTTTCTCCCCAGTGCCCCTTGTTTAGATCCCCATCATGGCAGATCCAGATCTTGATTTCACCAGCGGAGATGCCGGGGCTTCAGCCACCTACCCCATGCAGTGCAGCGCCCTGCGCAAGAACGGATTCGTGGTTCTGAAGGGTCGCCCCTGCAAAATTGTGGAAATGTCCACTTCTAAGACTGGCAAGCACGGGCATGCAAAGGTAATGTCGCGTCGTTCTTTTGCGTGGCTGTTTTTAACCTAGTGCTAGCTGTTAGCGTGTTAAGCGCTTCAATCTTTGTTTGCAGGTTCACCTGGTTGGAATTGACATTTTCACAAACAAGAAGTATGAAGATATCTGCCCCTCCACCCACAACATGGATGTGCCTAACACCAAAAGAAATGACTACCAGGTGAGATGTGCATGGCTTTGTAGGGGGAAATGCTCAAGCATGTTTTTGTTATTAACCTACCCAAAAATTCTCCTGACATTTAGTTGTATAATAAAGGCTTTTTCTTTTTTTAATTCAGATAAACATACTTTAATTTACTGTTCCTGATTTTGTTGAATGATGTTTTGGTAATTGGCAGGAAAATTTTATTTGCTAGTTTTAGGTAAGGTTATTGTTTTGGTTTGGATTTCAAGCAGTATTGCAGAATTTGTGGGTGGTGCACATGCTTATATTTTAGTATGTCCCAATCTCATAGTATATAATTACATATTTGTGTGTATGATATACTACACACTACTTTTTTTTTTTTTTTTTTTTTCTGCAACGTATTTGGTTGTCTGACAACCTTTTTCCACCGGGGCAATTAAGTGATACTCAAACTTTTAATGATGTTTTAGATTCTTATTCCTTTTTTCTTATTCTTTTGCTCTGCTAGCTGGTTGACATCAGCGAGGGATTCCTCTCTCTTATGATGGACAACGGAGATGTGCGTGAAGACCTGCGTGTGCCAGAAGGTGACCTGGGAAAAGAAATCGAAAGCAAATTTGCAGCTGGTGAAGAGATGTTGGTACGTGCATCAGTTTGAATGAATGAGTTTAGTGCTTTTGCTGTGCTTGGGGGTGTTTTGTCATCGTAGCCCACTCATTGTTTTCTTTGTTTGGCAGGTTACTGTGCTTTCAGCTATGGGCGAAGAATCTGCAGTGGCTGTCAAACCCATGACCAAATAGGAAGAAAGACTGGGCTGCTCAGGCTGCAACATGCTACACTTTAACAAATCTCTTGCATTTGTTTTTTTGGTTTTATTTGTCACCAAAGCTATGGCCTTCACAAGCAACCTCAAAAAAATTTTTGTTGTGATTGTATTCCTTTTTTCTTCTCCTTCCAATACTGTGCTGGACTTGTCGGGTCAGTTGGCATTCTCTCGGGTAAGAGGTTTAATACTGTCAGTGTGTTTACCCCAACCGCCCCCATCTTTTTTTTTTTTTTTAACTCCCCCCTGAAGTTTTAACCACTTACATTCCTGAACGTTAAATAATGGGATCCATATTTTTTTGTATTTTTGAATTTCTTAATGGTAATTAGTGTGCAGGATTTACGCAAGGTGTTGTGAAGAGAGGAAACTCCAACTGACACTGAAATTTATCTTTTTTTTTTTCCCTCCTCCTCTGGGTGCCATACTTTTTACTTTTGTCTCTTCACATGATCTATGCCGTGCTGGCACTAGTTAATTTCTCTCAATTGAATGCCCTCCCTCCTGCCCCAAAGTGAGATGCACACTGGTAGTTGGCACTTCCTTCTACTTGCAGTACTTTAAAAGTACCTTCTCAAGTAAAACCGCTATGACCGAGAATAAACTCCAGCGAAATGTCCCCCTTAAATGCCAGTCTATAATTGTTCAGAAGTGGAAAGGATGTGATGGCCATGTGCGAATACCTCTGTAAACACAATAGCAGCCAGCTTGATTTTGGCTGTCATTGATGACCTTAAATAAAGTGTTGAAGCCTGTATTTGTCTCCAGGTAGGCTCTTATCAGTGCTGCCCCAAAATGAGCTTGAGGACTAAATCTTTGTGAGTTCTAATCTTCCTTTGTTCACTCGAGGCCTTTGTCACATGACTGGAGAGAGCAAAAAAAAAAATAAACACTTGATTACCCTTTTTTTTTTTTTTTTTTTTTTTTTTTTTTTAAGACACACTTGATCAGTATTAAAACAATATCCAGAAGGCTGGTTAAAGGTTCCTTTCAGTTGCGTCATATTTTTCATCTGTTTTTCATGTTTAACGCATGTAAAATTATTAGCCTGTGGTGAATGAATATCCTACTTATGTATGTTTAGGAAAAAAATTCCTAGTCCCACTGTGTCTGTGGTCATTCAGGAAAAGTCCATTTAAAAGGAGAAAAAAGGTACTCAAGGTCTAAAAATAGAAAGTCGTGGGTAGTCAACATTCAAAGTGGATCAAAATGATTTATCGAAGTTGTCCTAAAACGTTAAACAAAAATGTGCTGCAACTTTGAATACAATATTTGGTTCACTTCAAATGTCTGTTTATTGGTATGAGTTTGGGTTTCTCACAGCAGTGTTTAGTAGCTTAACCTGCAATGTTTGTTCTCAAAGTAAGGTGGTAAACTATACATGTATTAAAATGTTTCTAACATCTATTGTATGGTTTTAAATGTTATATTAAAGAACTTAAATAGGCAAAATGACATGTGGTTTTAGAAAGCGAGGACGATAACTGGGAAAGAAAGACCCGAAAGCTTTGTAGGGTTTGACTGCCAAATCCTCTGCATGGGAGGAGCCAAACGTTCATTTCTCGTTTGTGGCCTGGTGCCCAGACAAGACTGACTGAATGAAAGTATTGCAGTCCAGCATTGGAGAGGGAAGCCTGGTTTATACTCCGCGCGAGCGCGAAGGTGCGCGCGGCAAAACATGACGTCATCGCAGAGTGGGCTACAGCGCGCGACGCCTCTGGTCACGTGTCTGCGCGCACGGCATTTACATCATTTTCCTCGCGGCACCGCTTCCGAAGATGCACGAATTCAAGGCGGCTCTGGCCAAACAGGCACGTGTGTACCGGCGTGTATGTGAAAGCCCAATCAGCTCCTGATTAATGAAATAAAATATTTTCTTTAATTTAGATGTTATTAGTAGCCTATATGTATACCATTCTTTTTTCTTTCTTTTGCAGTGTGGATGTGGAGCCAAATGACCCCACAACCAAATGAGTTTGAAGGAATATATATATTTAACTATAACAATATTTTCACGCTGGGGAGCCAGGCGAAAGTATAAACAAGGCTAGACATGTGGCACTGCAGTCTATTTAAACTGAAACTTCATCTACCTACTGGCTCTCACTGAGTGCTTTCTCAGAGACAGAGCGAATTGTATGTTGAGTAACGTAAATAAATCAAATGGATAAAGTTTCCAGTTTTGCAGCTGAGCAACATTGAAATGAAGATTTTATCCAAACATGAATATGTACATATTGAATTTGTTCAAGAGCAGAAATCTGCCCAATAACTGGCAAGTCAGGTTGTGTCTGTGTAATTCCTGGGGCCTCACCCAATTTTGTCTTGGTGTGTCTGAACAATGATGTAAGGATGAGTCATGTTTTCTTAGTAGGTAAGCAGAGACCAGTCTCTCCAGTCTCTATTGAGTGCATGTACACGTGAAAGTTTGAATAGCCTATTTGTGGTTTATGTTTTTGTCATGTTAATAGTATGTCAAGCCAGTTACATTCATATTACAATAACTACAGAGCCATGCAGCAGGTCTGTTTTAAATGCTTAAGTATACACAATATGAAATAATATAATTGCCAAAAGCCATACATAACTCCTAAATGTTCGCATTTACATGGTGAAACAACTGCTATATTTTTCAATAATATACATTTTTTTATATTCTACAAATCTCTTCATACTCAAAATGAACAATTTTCGTGAATCGGTTCTTTCGAGCAGTTTGTTTCAAAGAACCGGTTAAAAAAAAGATTCTTTCACGTCAGAATTAACGTTTGACCAGTGTGGCATACATCGCAATAATAGCAGGTAGTTATCATTCATTAAGGCGTTTATTGTAATATTACGTTTTGTCCAAGTTCCTGTAGCTTTGATTCTGAAACCTAAATCTATTTATAAACTAAATATAATTTGCTTTGATATTAAATACATTTTAATCTCGTGAGTCGTAACTGAAAAAGGCTGTTTCGTATGTTCTGATAAAACGTTATAATTACACCGTTTTATTGTAACGTTCTGTTATTATGCTTACGTTTAACTGATTCAGCTGACTCGTCTGATCCGACTCATTACGATTCATCACAAATCGGACGTCGCTGCATTAATGGCAGCCAATCAAATTAGAGATAATACTGTGAACTCTTGCGTAGACCTACGTCACTTCCTCTTTCACGCCAACCTCACCAAGATGGCACCGGTATGTGTCGACCGGAGACCGGTCTTTATGTTTAAATGCTTTTTAGTTTTTGTTTTGTGTGGTTAAAACACGAGATGCATCACATTTCTATGAATTATGTTATCCAGAGTTAGTTTTTGCAAAAGGGACAATGAAATAACCCATTAGTTCGACTTCTAGTGGGAGACACGTGGATGAGCATTTTAGCTTTAAAGAACCATCAAACGTATTTGGTTAAAATAAGAGAGAGAATTACAGTAGTGCGTTTCATAATGCGTTTATTAGTTTAAGGTTGTTAACTTTATACAGAAGTATGACTTACGAACGCAGGAAAAATTAGAAAATGGTTGTTTAATGTAGGGTTTACGTAAAAATACAACATTTGTTTCTTTAGAAAAGGCACACCGCTGTGAAAAAGAATAAAAAGGGAGCTTCCTGGAAGTTCACCCTTGATTGTACTCACCCTGTGGAGGATGGGATCCTTGACTCTGCCAACTTTGTAAGTTGTATTAAAAAACATTTTTTGATAGAAACACGTGACTCCTATTTATGGTCAGGGTTCTCGCGGGCACGGAAAGATGAAAATGTAATAAAATTAATATACATGGTATAAAGTCCTTAACATTTCTGTACTGAAACAAAAGGTTGTTTCATTGGCTAGATAATCAAATTAATGCTTTATTTGTTCCTGTTATTTGGATCTAGAATTTAAATGGTTCTTTTTAAATCTGTTTCTCTAAGTACATTTAAGATGAGGTTTTTTTGTTTGTTTCTTTGTTTTAAAGTATCCTTTACTGAACATAAATCATCATGATGATGATTAGTTGCATCACTAATGCTGCGCCCTAACTAGGGTTCCCTTCCCTAGTTAAATGCCTAGGGTTCTCTTCCCTAGTGGTCATGCTGTTTTATTACTAACAGGAAACCTTTCTGAAAGAGAAGGTGAAGGTTAATGGCAAAACAGGCAACTTGGGAAATGTAGTGCAAATTGCACGTCAGAAGAACAAAATCAGCGTCACATCAGAGAAGCAGTTCTCTAAAAGGTGAGATTCGATTCAGCAGGCTTATGTTTATTATTAGTGATCTTTCTAAAGTTTTTGTATGTGTATATTAACATCTTTGTTCCTCAGGTATCTTAAGTACCTCACAAAGAAGTACCTGAAGAAGAACAACCTCAGAGACTGGCTCAGGGTGGTGGCGTCAGACAAGGAGAGCTACGAGCTGCGCTACTTCCAGATCAGTCAGGATGATGAGTCTGATGCTGATGAATGAAAGCTCTGTCTTGACATATGTTTGTGTATCGATGGTCCTGTATGAGCTGTCACATCTTCAAACGCAGGACTGTATGTTTTGATAACTGCTTTGTAAATAAAAAGATACACGGAAATGTTGTCATGTTTGATTTTTTTCCGTGGTAGTAAATGTTTCATGTACCCGTGGAGCAAGGGTGGAAGAGTTAAAGATTTGTTAAACATGTTGCCAGTGTTGTCTGATTAATAGAGATTATTGCAGTGATGAAACGACCTGTAAATCATTACAGTAGTAACAATCATTGCAGGAGTGTTTTTGCAATGTCGTTCAAATTATGTTTGTCACAGTGTAGTTTGTAATGTCATGAATGCTGACTTGTTCAGGAATTTTGGGCAAATGCATTTATCAAACGGCTTTTAATCATTTCTGAAGAAATGATTAGAAGTGAAATAATACAGTGCTCCTTTTTGTTCCATATTTTTTCAAATGACCAAACGTTATTTTAATTTAAAAAAATGGTACAAAGCCCGTATTTAGACCGTATATAAGAATATTGAACTTGAACAACATATGTTGTGTTGCAATGAAATTGTTTTAAATGTAAATGATTGTTTAAATTTGTTGCAAAATTTTCTGACCGTTGATTATGTAGCGATAGAATTAAATTATATAGTGATACTAGTTGCCCTTTAACTTTACATTGTTTAAAAAAAACATGAATAGCTAAAATGCTTTCATGCTCACAATGATATACACTATTACAAGAGTTAAAGCTATCACTGGCAATGATACCGATCTTTAACCTTGTTAACTTAAAGTTAAACTTAATGCTATCATTTGTGGGATAATACATTGACATATTCTTCACCTAAAGTCAAAGGTTAGTGAAAATCTTATCAATAGACAGGTCTGGAATTAAATGCATTTGCACTGATATGGGTGACTTTGTTATAAAGACCTTCGGTGTGAAAGGTAGCCAGAATTTGAGCCTTAAGCCTGTTACCAAGATGTTATCTAATGCTCTGCACAGAGAAGAGACTGAAGCAGCACAATGGACCAGCATTGGGAGGAAACGTATTGGAGAGAGATTTCGTGCTACTTTGGCAGGACTTCTGGAGTTGGAGGTCCTGAGAGTCAGGCACAAAATAATGGTGGAGACAGCCCTGGGAAAAAGCAAAGTCGAATCTGACGTTTCAGCATCAACGATTATCAATCAAAGACAGCATGATCATTGGGTGGATAAAGACTCATTCAGACTTAAACTCAAGCGCAGTTTTTCTGAAGAAGCTGTTGAAGAGCCTAGAAAATCTAGAGTACTTTGGTCATGTTCGAGTCATTCATCTGAAGACCTGCTTCATCATCAGTGTCCGATGGAAAAAAGGTGGCATGACCAAGAACTGGAAAGTCGGTCAAGAACAAGCTCGGGTTTTTGCGACTATGGGGATGTTTTTATTCCTTCTAACTGTGATGATACCATCAGCTCTCTCTCCACCTCACTGGCCTCCTTGAAATACAAAAGCACTCTCGGAGAGGGAGAATATGTGATGGGTGAGGAACCTCAGGAGAGCCGACCCACTGTATTACGAGAGCACAGAGGAGTTCAATCCCATTTCTTAGACGAGACGATTCCTGAAGATAGTTTCCGATCTGTTGCAGATCTGTATCCAGACTCGCACTGGCCAGATGTTTCAGACATACTTCAATCCAAAGTTGTCTTGCAACCCACCTACTGTTCTGATCTTCCAGGTCACCAGGGCATGGAAGTGTATCGCTATCCCAGTCCACTGCATGCTGTGGCCCTGCAAAGTCCACTATATGCACCGCAAAGCCCCCTGAACAACAGGAATAAGAATGGAAGACATTTTTCTGGGAGCCCTACAAGCTTCTTACTGAGACCGGGCTTGAAGGTTTCAGAACATTCATGCTGTCTTGCAAAATCCACCTATTTATCATCCAACTTGCTAAGGAAACAAACCAATTCTTTGGGCAGGAAAATGCACTTTGGGAAGCATAGACGTGAAGAGATCATTCTGAAACGAGCCAGAGTTCAATGTCACAATCATAGCTCTGCACCAAGAGATGGAGGAATGACTTCACGGCCAAACAGAGTCATGCACTGCACCAGCTCATTAAACAAAAACAAACCATCCTTCTATTCTTTTCAGTCCACACATCTGCAGAGAAACAGAGAAGATGTGTGAGACTGCAATGAGCAAAGCTTCCACCATTCGAGCTATGAAACTTACAAAACGTTCCCATGAGACAAATACTTGCTTTGACGAACCTGTGCAGAGTCTTCAAAGGGATCCAAAGCTGCAAATTAAGGACATGATGTACGAGAGACATGCAAAAGACAAAAAAATAAACACTGTTCGTAAATGCATTAAACATTCCTTCATTGTATGTGATCATTCAGCGTGATTAAACATTGCATGTAAAAACATTAAGTTTCCCTCGTGATTAAATCATTGTTATGTGGCAATAATTTATTTAACTGAACAAATTAATGTCATGTTCATGCTGATTTCGTTTATTTTCTCGTGCTGCAACTCCACGGGCTCATTCATTTTTACTAAACCTATCCATTCATATCCACCAGATGTCAGCAGAGATTTGTTTTTATTATTATTATTATTTCAAGTTAACTGTAGCCTATAGCTGTGCACGTGTAAAAAAAAAAAAGCCATTTTAAATATTTTGTAATCCCTGCTATGTTTTGCTCACTCTATCTGCATTTCTAACAAAAACCAAACCACGTACAGGCCACACGTACAATATTTTGTCTCCTTTTAAAGTCAACTAAACTTTGACAGCTTCAGTTATGTACAAAAATAATATTGTTCCACTGACCTAGCCTAGTTGGCGAAGACTCAGGTTTGTTCTAAAGAAATGCCAGACAAGAGCTTTTTCTTCAGAACATTGTCTTAGTGGGGAAAAAACAATCATCTTTGTGATCCTGCTGTTTTCACAGAAATTGTGGAATAACATATACTGCTGTGTGTGTGTCAACAAGTCAGAAGCAACGAAGCAGAAGCTATAAAATGTGTCTGACATGGTTTTAATGTGGGAGTCAAGGCCATGTAAAGGAAATATTTGAAAGACAATACTGCATAGCCAAAACCAATTTCGACACATATTACGGAGCACAACATTTTTTTTTTGAGTAGTCATATCTTGATTCTATGATATAACTGTGATCTGTCCCTATTGAAAAAAAAAACAGAATATACTGGTTAGGTATGTTTCGAAGCTGGGATGCTGGTTTAAGTTAGTGCTTTGCTGGTTTATGCTGTTTTTAAGATGGGTGGACCAGTTTAGGACCAGCACATGGCCAGCTAAGGACCAGTTTAAACGAACAAAGGACCAGTTCAAATGAGCGTCCCAGTTGAACCAGCATGAACTGTTTATTTCAACAGTATCCCCGACAAAACGTGGGAATGAAGGCCACCGCGTGTTATACATTTAACTGTAATTTTTGATCCTGCTTAAATTTTATTTCCTCCATCCCACTGGGCCGCAATGGTGCATTTGTTATGCATTTTTGATGATGATGCAGTTGAGCTGCCTGTAACTCAAGATCCGTAAGATCCGAATATTATTTGAACTTATTCTTCTCAGTTTGCTCTTTAATTGAAGTTGCACTATTTGCAAACTAACAAACGACCCTGGAGAACACCAGATACATACGCAAGTTACACTATATAACTCAAACAACACACATATTTGAAGTAATCGCGCTTCATTTTTAAAAACAACGAATACCAGCACAATTAAGTAGTACGCCAAGTTAGTTCAGGTATGCATAGGTCACTATGGGATACTTTTTATGTAATTTCAAATGCACTGGAAAAATAATTAAAAACAATTTTCACAAAAACGTAATGACACGTACATAACATTGAATTTTGAAGACTGAAAAAGCTATAGTATACACAAATATATATATTTGAGAAATTTTGAAAGATTGACTTGACATAGCATGGAAAAGATGTGGTGTTTGGTCAACCTATATTATCCTTGTTGAAAGCACTTTTTTTTTCTTTTTTTGCAGAATAATCGTGTTCACTGTTGCAATGAGAGCGTTGCAAACACTTGCTGGATTCTGGCATGCTGTCACCATGGCGATACTTTTGTTTCCTGTGGAACCTGAGATCCATTTGAGTCTCCGCCATTGAAGTTGAGTGGCAGGGTAATTAAAAATTAATTAAACGCATAGACAAGAATTACTACAATAATAATGAAACTGATGGCTTTGTGTCTCTAGGACACATGTCTATTTGGGAGGCTATTCAGTCAGCTACCAGCTGAGTTTGTCAGTGATCTTGTTTACCTCTCAAACTACAATGAATGCGCTGCAACAAGTTTATTTGATTAACTGTGTGCTATACTCGCGGTCTATTTTCTGATTATGACAGTAACCGATGTTGGAGTTCTTCAAGTGTAGTACATTTCTACAAGCCATTTCTATAAGCCTTTTGCTTATTTGTGAATCATCTTGCACATTCGCACTACTTTAATGACCCATATTGGATGTTATCTGTCTTGGTAAAGTAGGCAGTAGATTTTAAACTCTTTGTTTAATCCATATCACCAGTCTCACCAGGGGAATGTAAAGCATGCAGCCTACATTGACTTAACAGAGTATGTCAATCGAAAACAGTCCAGAAAGCTAGGCAGCTGTTGAATGGCGAACACATCTTTTAATAATGAACTCTCCTCTGATCACAAGGAGAAAAGCCTAAATAATTCACAACGTCTCCGCTTTATGTCCCCTGCCGTCTCTACAAGCTTTGCCTGGATTCCTTCTGTACCGCTGGACATAATGGAGAATAGAGTGTAAAATCCCCACTGGTGAGTTTTTGCTCCTTTTCTGCCAAGGAAAAATGTTTTTGATTTGAAACTGGACACTTCTATTTCTGTTTCGCAGAGCTATTTGTTTTACCAGAGTGGACAGAGCAGTTGCAGGCTTTACTTTGGCTCAAGTTGGAGAAAATTGTATTTTCTATGTCTGTTTTAACAGCGATTCATTTATGGCTCAGCTCAGTATAGCACTCCTTAGTTTAACGTTCAGCTCTCCCTTGAGAAAGATCCTAATTAATTTTATATATGAAAGGTTACCAGTTGCACAGTTTCAATGACTTATTGCATTCCAATTTAACTATGCATACAGATATATATTTGGATTAAATGCAGGAGACAAATGCAAAATGTGGGGATTTTTTGAAGTAAAATGCTGATGTTAAACGTGAAGTTTAAGCACACTATTCCAGTGTTTATTCTAATAAACTATTGAGGATAGCATAGCATTCTTTGACACTGCATGTTGTCACATTAGCTGTATGACAATGGAACTGACCAAGGTGCTGAAAAAATGGTCAAGAAAAACAAACTTAATTTCTGTGTTTACAAGGCATCACTGTTCAAATGCCTGGTGTTTAAATTCAAACGTGTCTAGAAACCCCGCAACATGAAATAATGATGTAATTTCCTTCTGAACTTCATGACTGGCCGAAAGCAGACTTCTAACTTTAGCTTATACTAATTTTATGGCTTGGGTATCATATTGTTTCTGTTACAAGAAACAGCATTTTGCAGGAGCTCTGTGTAAATGTAAGTGCACTGATGTCTGGCTTCTCTCTTTATATATACGTTCTTCCTTTTAATCTGTTTCCTATCCCTTGCTCTGGAGCCTGATGACATCAATTCTTTTGTCAGGAGTAAATGTATTCAGAGATCCCTTTTCAAGACTTCATGAATCATTTCTACACATAGAAGATGAGAGCCAGTCTTTATCTTATATACTTGGCTATAAACTGTAAAGAGTGTTTACTGTGCACATATTATTACTTTTTATATTTGAAAAATTGTAGCCTATTTGTATTCTGTGTGCTGGAATGCTCGATTTTCTCGCTGTTTAATGCTTAAATACTTTTCCATATCCATTTATTCACTTACTTCAGGCAGGTGAAATGAGAAACAGAAAAACGTATGGGTTACTCAGACCACAATATAATTATAATGTCTATAATACGGCGCTATTACGGAGACACCTGAGAGAGTTTGACATCTGGTCTCTCACTTTTATTTTCTCCAAAGATAATGCGGATATAACTTCCCTCCGTATCTGACATCATCTGGTAAATCGCTGTCAGCCTTGCTTCAATTCCCCCCGGTTTGATAACAAATGAGATATTGTCAGGTTGTATGAAACAGATCCTGCAGGCACTGACAGAGCAGTGGGACTGGTAATTACCAACAGGCAGATCCAGCAGATCTTGGGTCTGTGACGGCAACTGCAGCTTGTCTCGGTGAACGGCAGGCCTGCATTAGATTGAAGGAAACAAGATAGCGCTGTGTGGTGATGCTATCTGCGAAGGGAAAAACAAAAGAAGACCGTGAGGAACATGGTGAATTGAAGCAGATGGAGGCTGACATAGCAGATGACAGTTTATAAATAGGCCTCATGCAGATATAGGCCGAAGAAATATAGGGAAATTATGACATTAAATGTCAAAGGTGTCAAAATGTCAAAAAACTTAAAAAAAAATTACTAAAACTAATTTAAACTAAATTAACATAGAGGCAAAAAATATAAAACCTGTGTCTCAGTGATACTAAAATTACACTGATTTTAAAATGCATTCAGATAGCAACATTTCTATAGTGAATATACATTTTGTCCTAAAATATGTTGTTGCCATGTAAACAGGAATATGTCATTAAATTGTTTTTTAGTGCTATGAACAATTAATCATGATTAACTGCTTACAAAAAAGTTTAATAAGGAAAATATGTATGTTTTCTGTGTATATATATGATGTATATATAAGCACACACACATACAGTATATATTGAGAGAATATTTACATATATGTACATTTATATTTTTATATTCATATACTTTACATTATAAATATATTTAATTTATTAACATATTTTTTTCTAAACTATATAAATGCATGCGTGTGTATATACATTATAAATATTCACACACATATATTATGTAAACAAAAACATTTAATTTGGATGCAACGGTGAATAATCGTTTGACAGCACTATTTTACAGTATATATATTTTTCATATAATAATAATAATAATATAATAATAATACTATTGTTTTGTTTT
The DNA here is from genome assembly GCF_018831695.1 of Puntigrus tetrazona. Classification (NCBI taxonomy): domain Eukaryota; kingdom Metazoa; phylum Chordata; class Actinopteri; order Cypriniformes; family Cyprinidae; genus Puntigrus; species Puntigrus tetrazona. Next base: position 20,161,236 of record NC_056722.1, on the reverse strand, counting down.
AGTAAAACTGATCCTTTTGTGTGAATGTATATGCTAAATATTCAAGAATTTTCAATTCTGACAGGAATAATCTTAAATATTGCAATTTTTAATCTTAAATATTGCCTAATCTTAAATATTGCAATTTTTAAAACATATATAATATATAAAAATAATTCTACAACTTAAAAAAGACTATTAAATATGTATTATAGCATGTTTTATCGTTTTATCTATTAATCTAGTTAGTAATATGATACATATTCTGTTTCTTTATAAAAAAAAAACTATAGGTATACAGTATAAAAATGTTTAATTATTGTTCACACTAGTTCTACGCCTGTCTGTTACAGTATGTTATTTCAACATTTATATCATAAAGTACCTATTTGGTTTTGTTTACAGACCTCAGTACTGTTTCTCCAGGCTGAAATATGACATTCTGTTCACATTGTTCTCTCTATTAGTATATCATTGTCCACTAGATATCTGATGCTCTCCATATGCTAATCTGCAAGTTTAATGAGACGTGCCACCATAGCAACATTTCACCTAAGTGAATGAAAGGACACTTTCTATTGTTCGACTATTGTAACATGTTGCTCTGCAGTATTAAACCCAGCATGATGCTTTGTCTGAGTCAATTAGGTTTCACTATCTGTGGATGATATGCGATTTACATGCTTTCCTCTTTTTGTAGGATGTCATTGCCGATTCAGTGTAGAACACTATGATGATTGACCAGCTCATGGATCCTCTTTGAGACAGGGTGTGTGTGTGTGTGTGTCTGTGTGTGTGTGTGAAAGAGAGAGACAGAGAGAGAGACAGGAGGGAGGTAAGAATAAAGCAGGAGACACTCATACAAGACAAGTTTAGAGGAAACACCTGGAACGAGACCCTGAGGACAAACCTCACCCTTCTTTTATCCGAGTCTTCCTGGGCTGGAGGATGAGCGCTGTCTTTGCTAAACTGGACCCCAGGAGAATCGAGTGGGAGTCATCTTGGTATGGACTCCACTCACGAATCCTGCGCACTAAACCTGTGGACTCCATGCAGGAGGGTTCGGGTGACCTGCATGGCACCAGGCTGGCCCGTGTGCTCACTACAGTGGACCTGGTGTCACTTGGGGTGGGCAGCTGCGTGGGCACAGGCATGTATGTGGTCGCTGGGCTTGTGGCCAAAGAAATGGCGGGACCTGGAGTGATCTTGTCCTTCATCATTGCTGCTGTGGCATCCATTCTGTCAGGTGAGACTTCAAATTCTTCAAATTTAAATGTAAAGTTCACAAAGCCAATAATATGTGTGTGTGTGTGTGTGTGTGTGTATATATATATATATATATATATATATATATGTGTGTGTGTGTGTGTGTGTGTGTGTACCAAGAACAATCTATCAATTTGAATGAAATGAAATACGAAGTAGAAAAGAGAAATTAATAAATAGATAATAATAAAGTTAATGTTTAAATTATAGGCCTGTAAATATGCCATATTACCATAATTATTTTCTATTTAACAGAAAATAAAAGCATAAGACTATATGTTATTTTAAAACATTAAGATTTTTCAGCATGAGTTAAAAATATTAATACTTTTACATTGACCAAGAAAACTAAATTACATAAAATATGAATTACATTTTGCCTAATGAATGGAAAAAATTACAATAATTTCTAGGGGTGCCAAAAATTGTGTCCAGAGTGCATTTGAGAAAAATATTTAGTTTTTTAAATTCTTATTGTTTAATGAAAGGTTAGATTTTTGTGATTTTCTTAAAATAAAAGATGCATATTCATATTAACAATGCATATTCATTTTCACAGCCTTCTTTGATCGTATTTACTTATATAAATAATAATAGGAAATTCTACATTTAACTATATTTATAAATAATGTTACATTGCCAGTAAAATTTTAAACATGGTGAACAATGAATTGCTTTTCCCTAATAATCAGAAAATCAAAGCACATATAAGCAACAAGCTGAGACTTAAATTGACACCCCCAAACGGCCACATGCATAAAATTCCAGACGTTGACTTTAACTGTATTTCTGCGTTATGAACTTGTCAAACAGCTAATCACAGTGATTTTCACACAGGCGTCTGCTATGCTGAGTTTGGAGTGAGAGTCCCCAAGACGACAGGCTCCGCCTACACGTACAGTTATGTCACAGTGGGGGAATTTGTGGCCTTTTTCATCGGATGGAATCTCATTTTGGAGTATTTGATTGGCACAGCAGCGGGGGCCAGTGCACTGAGCAGCATGTTCGACTCTTTAGCCAATCACACCATCAGCCGCTTCATGATCAACCATCTTGGAACGCTGAATGGCCTGGGTGAGTAACCAGATACTAAAATCACTTGTGTGGTTGGTGTGTGGATGGCTTCATCCGTCCTTTATTTGTCTGTCTGGTTCCAGGTAAGGGAGAGGAATCTTATCCAGACCTGCTGGCTCTGCTGATAGCTATGCTAGTGACGGTGATTGTGGGTTTAGGGGTGAAGAACTCTGTGAGCTTCAATAATGTGCTCAATGTTGTTAACCTGGTCGTGTGGGTCTTTATGGTGATTGCTGGACTGTTTTTCCTTTCTGGATCCAACTGGGAGGATGGGAGGTTTCTGCCCTATGGCTGGTCAGGGGTAAGATTGTTGACTGTGTGGAAATGTAAATGCTTTACTCTGTTTGTCTTTATTGAATGTGTTGTTTAGAAATGAGCATTTTGTTATAACATTGATTATTTACTATGTGCTTTGTAGGTCATGCAAGGAGCTGCAACCTGTTTCTACGCCTTCATTGGCTTTGATATTATCGCCACCACAGGAGAAGAAGCCAAGAGCCCAGACACTTCCATTCCATACGCTATAACAGCGTCTCTCGTCACCTGTCTCACAGCGTATGTCTCTGTGAGTGCACTGACTCCTCTCATACACGTACACTGAACTGAGAAGGATATTATGTTTAATCGCATAATCATCTTTAACAGGTTTAGCTAATATTATATGACTAAATAAATTCTGGTAATAACTTTAATAATAGGTGGAAAGTAAGAAACTGTACAGTGTTGTTTTAATACAAAATAAACATTTACAAGATATTTTAATTATTTCCTCTGTTTTAAATACAAAGTGAATTATTTATTTTTGCAAAATTACTTAATGCATTTTTGTTGCATTAATAATAACATTATGAGAACATAAAGTGATTTTCAAAATTATTTCAAAATTATATCATTAATTACTTAACAACAACCCTTTTGTTGTTCCAAACCTTTAAGACCTGGGTTTATCTACAGAACACAAATTAAAATATTTTAGATGAGATCCGAGAGCTTTCTGACACCCTGTAGACAGGAAATCAACTGACATGTTCAGATATACTTTTTGTGTTCTAATTAAACAAAAATAACTAGTTAAAAAAGTTCTATTTTTATGTGTTAGACAATGACACCAAAAATGTCCTTATAACACGATTGATATCCTTGCTACCTTTCTGGGTCCTGAAAGTGTCGGTTGCATTGCTTTCTATGGAGGATCAGAAAGCTGTCATCAAAAATATCTTAATTTGTGTTCTGAAGAAGTCTTATAAAAGTCTTATAACACGAGGGTAATTAATAACAGAATTCTCTTTTGAGTGAATGTGCATTGTACCATTGGAATTTGAATATTGAATTATTAAAGGACAAACACTGCAGGAAAAATAGGTGTATGCAAGTATTTCAGCCTATATTGCACATTCAACATTTCAATGAATCATTCAAGCACTTCAGAGCTGGCTTTTAATTTATTTAAGCTCTATTCTGATCCCTAGAGCTGAAGACCTCTGCTCATCCTTTTTCAAATATTAATCTGAAAGCAATTTGCTTTTTACTCTCCTGAGACAGATGAAATGCATCGTGAGTTTTCTTATTGTTTAGTGGAATTGGATGAATCAGGCACACTTTGAAATAAGGACTGAGATTGTGTCCTAAAAGACATTTGGTGAAAAACTGCCACATAATAAGCATTTGACTTGTTTATATGTCTTAGGTGAGCGTGATTCTGACATTGCTGGTGCCTTTTAACCTGATTGATGGCGATGCCCCGCTGATGGAGATGTTTGCCGTTCATGGCTTCCTGGCAGGGAAGTATATTGTAGCTGTGGGCGCTGTGGCAGGGCTCACTGTCAGTCTGCTGGGATCTCTGTTTCCTATGCCCAGAGTCATCTATGCCATGGCAGGAGATGGGCTGCTTTTTAGGTATTTGTGTACATGCTTTTCTTTTTTATGCTATCCATGTTTACAAGCTTTTTATCCCAAGTTTGTTTCAGCGGTTAGTGCCATTAAAGTGGTTTTGCTAATATTTTTAAATTAGATTTAGTTTTTATCTTTTCTGTTTTCAGTTTAACTTTTTTGTAATTTTGTTGTTGGTTCAAACTGTTATTAGTTGCTATTGTTGTTTTATTGTAAATATGTCTATGTAGTTTTTAATCACAAAAATTGTGCAGCCCTACAAACACATAAAGCAAACTCAGATTTTTTAAATTAAATTTTAAATCACAAATGCTAATTTATTTATAATTTTTTAAGTTTCTTTCTTTCTTTCTTTCTTTCTTTCTTTCTTTCTTTCTTTCTTTCTTTCTTTCTTTCTTTCCTAAAAATTTAAATGTTTTTTAGTTAAAGTTTTAGTTTTTTTTTTAAATGCTGATATAGTTTTTAGTCACAAAACAAAACACAAAGATTCAAACTTAGAATGTTTTAAATACAGTTTTAGTACCTTTTTTTAAGATTTTTAAATTTATTTATTTTAATATGCACACAAATAATATTTAGGCTATATTAGATTTCAACTGTTCAGTTTTACAAACATGTCAATCCTGGATTTAAAAAAAATATATATATATTTTATCAGCATTACAGTTTTTATCAGAAAACATTAGATTTGTTTTGTGATTATGTTGAACGTTTTTGCACGTTTATTAGTTTTAGTTCATTTAATTTTAGTAAAAATGAAAGATGGGAAATGTTATCTTGGCAGTAACCAAAATGAAATGATGAATTTTTAAAGTATTTAATTTTATTTCAGTGGACGTTGATTTTATGAAACAAAAATGTTTTCGTTTTTTTGCTATTTATAATAACTGTGGCTTGTTTGTGTGTGCGCCAGGTTCCTGTCCTTTGTGAGTCCCCACACAGAGACGCCTGTGGTGGCCTGTGCCGTCTCCGGCTCCCTGGCTGCTCTGTTGGCTCTTCTGGTGAGTCTGAGGGACCTGATCGAGATGATGTCCATCGGCACACTGCTGGCCTACACGCTGGTGTCGGTGTGTGTGCTGCTTCTGCGATATCAGCCCGACAGGGACGGCTTCACCAGTTTCCTCACCGAGGAGGAGGAGGAGGAGCGCAAGAGGAAGGAGGAAATGATGGCTGCTAGCGAGAAAGACATGAACTCACCTGGTGGAGAAGAGTACGCCAACAACCCCTGTGGGGCCAAAAACCTCCCCTCCAAAGGAGACGACGAAACTCTGATTGAAAAGTCAGACTCTGGTGGCTATCAGTCGGATAGCTCTGGCTACGGCGTCGGAGATAACAGCACTGAGGTGGACGACTCCAATAATCTCTTCAAACGCATTTTGGGGTCTCATTATTACACTGTACGGATGCGTTTGGGTCTGCCGAACTTGGGCGATCGGCCCACACCTGCAACAGGACGTACTGTTACTTCCTGTGTCCTCCTTTTCTTCATCTTGACCTTCTTTCTCTGGACGCTTGTCATCTATGGCTTCGACCGGGTCTCAGGAGGAGCTCGCTGGGCAATATTACCTTTTATAATGACTGTGATTGTCCTCATGGTTGCTTTGGTTATCATTATACTCCGGCAACCCGAGAACCCTAAAAAGCTGCCCTACATGGCCCCCTGTGTGCCCTTTGTGCCCACCGCCGCCATGCTGGTGAACATTTACCTCATGCTCAAACTCTCCAGCATCACCTGGGTGCGCTTTGTGGTGTGGTGCTCAATAGGTAAGACAGAGCTTCTCTTATGTACGCTACTTATTAGGAATACATGTTGAAATTGAAAAAAAAAACTGTTTTAACTTAGCATGATTATTAAATTAAAGCATTACAACGATTAAAGCAAAGGCTACAATTAAAGTCAATAAATATACAGTATGTGTTGCATTTTAAGCACAGAAATGTTCTTACACACAAGCAACTCATTAATCAACTCATCAACAAAAAATTTAAATGAAGAAATTAAGAGCTAATTTTCGCTTCTTTTTTTCTTTAGTTTTATATTTTGATTATAAATATATTGTTTAAATAAAATGTTTAATCATCTGAAAGAATATTTTGTGATAGTGGTAGTAGTAGTTTTCATACTATTAGTAATTATCATTATTATTACTAAATCATGAAATATTGCTTTATTATCATTTAACATTTGTGAAATGAATCTAATAAATTATTTCATTTTACAGGAAATCCTTAAAATAGTAATATTTTTAAATAATAATATATAGTAATAATAGTTAAATTTAAGTTAAAAATATAAAAACTTTATATTTTTATATACATGAATATATTCTATATATTATATGTTTATAATAATTTTTTTAAAGAAATATCACTATAATATTTGACTGTAAAATAAGGTGTTATAATACCTTATTTTATATACCTTATTTAGTATAATAAGGTATTATTTACATATATTATTTATATAGTTTGTGTTTACTATATATATATATATATATATATATATATATATATATATATATATATATATATTATATATATATATATATATACATGCATTACTTACAGTTATTTACAATTTTATTAATATATTATTTATTTGTTATTAAATGGTATTATGCTACTTTATTATTTCACTGTAAAATAAAATATATTTATTTGTTGTAGCCATACATAACCTCATAAACTTGGAATGTTTTTGGCATCAATTACCTTTATTTTGATGTATTTTATTCAGTTTATTTTTTAAATATCGCATTTGAAATCACAATCACAATTTTTATCTGCAAATCATGCAGCTCTACTCCATATACTCCTAATCATCTGTAAAAGCCCATTTACACCAAGAATTATATCGTAAGTGATGACCATATAAGATGCACGCTATAGCATTGTCATCTGCCTATTTAAAACCTCTTAGAAAAGCTCTCTAAGATCAGTGGATTCTGGTTGGCTATACATTTTTCATCATAATTTGAAAGCATAGTAATTCATAATTCATCACATATTCCTTTATGATGTTAATGTTATAATCATGTTGTGCGTTGTAGAATTAGAAAGATTGTTTAAACTATAGTTGCCCTCATCCTTGATGTGAAAGGGCCGTAACTGACCTCATCTCTTCATGCTACAGGTGTGCTGATCTATTTTAGTTACGGGATGTGGAACAGCTCACTGGAACTCAGCGCTAGAGAGGAAGCAGCTCACGCCAGCTCCTACCAGAGGTACGACACAGAGGTGGACGACAGCTTCAATGTGGAGGAAGACCTCCCTCCTCAGGATGAAGAAGAGGACGGACAGTACCAGGGCTGGGCGGCTGAGGAGCGCGGCTATCAGTACCAGAAACACTACCAGCAGCACTATGAGGAACAGACACCGTCCAACAGTCACAGAAGCAAAGGCAGGACCAATAAAGGCTTTGAGGAGCTGGTCAATGAAGAGCATTCACCTGAGTGAGCAATATACACTAAGCTATTTTCACAGTTTAGGTTGGATTTGGGTGACCATGATTTTGGAAAATACAGTATGTTCCTGATCAATGCCACAATACTGTAATAAAGGCAAAAGTTAATTTAAACATACTGTTGGTAATATATTTTTAAACAAAGAAAAATCACTGCAAGGATTCATCTATATATTTTTTTTTTCCCCAATACATATGAGATTAGTATAAAAAAGCAAGTCTGTATATAAATAGAACATTAAAAATACATACTTTTTTAGCCTCAGCTAAAATGTTATTTCTTCTACTAAAATTAGTAGCTATTTTAAAGTAGGGCTTATTTCATGTTGACTTTCAAGTAATTTTTTTTTTTTTTTAATTTAGAATAAATTAGTGCGACATGACCATGCGAATTGAAACTATTTTTGTCAAAAGAAAAACATGATGACTAAAAATGTTTTATTATAATTAATCATTTTGTTTTGGAGTTGGACGATGCTTGTTTCGAAAGCAAAAGACGTAAGTCCAGGAACACACTGTACTTGACAAAATCAGTCACTGATGGCTTTTCAAAGTTTGCAGGTGTTGTTAATCATGTCTCTCTATTTATTAAAATATTTTGAGTGTATTTCTTAGTGAACTTAAAATGATTTGTTCTTGAACGTACCTGTTAAAATGCATTTGCACCTTGTGACAGATAAGCAGTTATCTAGAGGGATGTTTAGACCAGTTTTTTTTTTGTTTTTTAATTGAGGCTTCATAAGTGCCTTTAAATAGCCTCTTCTTAATGTCACTAAAATCAAATATGCTTATTTAGATAATGAACGTAATTAGTATTTCTTTCTCATGTGAGCTGCTGTTTCAGTGTTGGTTTTAAATTCACCTTTTCGTTATACTTAGATCATAAAAGCAGTGCTTTTGTCTTTTTCATACATATACTCAGGATGACTCTTTAAAGCAAAAACCGATGCAAGTCGTCACTACATGAGCAGAAAGCCTCAAGTGGACTTTTCACCTTACATCATCTCCACAGCTGTGTTTGATCTAAAATCTCAAGCTCTCCCTTGAATTTCAAGGGGAAATATTATGATTGGCTCCCTGTGAAAGCTTAATAGTTCTCAAAATATTTTGCGACATTGATATCAAATTCTTTCTGTGTTGGTTTGTAGAAATGTCTTGCTCTTGCGGTTTCACCCTTGTTTAGGTTTGCGCCGAGGATATTTACATTTCTTCCCTGCAGCTATGTGCGTAAAATCATTTCGATTCAGAACACATTTATATACACAGAGATCAAGAGTTAGACGTTTGAAAAGAATATACAAATATATTTAAAACGGAATATTAAAAATAATATATTTTACAAGCACAAATGGTGTCTTTTTTTGTGTCGTCAGCTACAACAGTATTTTCGTGTTCATGTTTTCGATTTAGGCGCTTTACATTTGTGTAACATTGGAGTATGTTAAGTAATATGCATAACTGTGGACGGTATGCCAATCATCAATCACATGAAAAACACAAAAAATGACCGGTTTTCCTCTTAAAGACATTTTTTTCTCAAATGTCATATGCTGATTTCCTAGGAGGTTGTGTGCAGGAAGCTGCGAGGAGATCAGGAAAACGGTGCAGATGACATCTGGCCATTTAAACACACATGTTTCCTGTCCGTCTGTGTATCTGTCTGTCTGGGTGTACATGCTTTCCTAAATGCTGAAACTAATAAGCTTATATGCACCACTTTACGAGAGTAAAAAGTTCAAATAAAGTCACTGGAAAAATATAGGAGCAAAATGAATACTGTGTAAATGCTTTGACTCACAAACGTCCATGAAAAAATACAAAACACATGCCTAGAGAATCGAGAACTGCTTCCCTTCCAATTCTTTTCAGTGTCTGTTCAAACAAAGCCTTTAACGTCTGCGAGTTTTAGAGAACAGTTTTCACTTAATTCTCTGTGCCCGCCAAATCTTCACGTGTTTGCAGTCAAACCGTGGCAGCGGAAATCAAATTCTTTACATATTCGATCGGTGCGTGTTCGGATCTTGAGGTAAGGAGTCGGTGTGTCTTCACCCTCACACATGTGCGCTCTTGGCATGGCTGTTAATGGGAGGGCCGGAGTTGGTAACTCCGCTGTGTTTCGAGTAGTAGTAGCGGTTTTCAGGATTTTGACTTGGACCGTCGCCCCTTGAGCAACAAATCATCACCGAGCTGCCAAAAAAACAAAGGGCTGAACCGGCCCAGCCGGCATACAGGGAGAATCCGAACGACATCAGGCCGTCCTCGTGAAGCACTCCGATGGGGAACCACACCGTCGACACCATCCCACACAGAGCTGAAAACAAGAGGAAGACCGCTTTAATGGAGTACCAGAAACACGGAGAATAGCTGATTGACTTGACAGCAGTCACATGCAAATTCCAAAAAGTGTAGATTCTCATTGAGATTACTGCATTTTGCTGAACAACAGTACATGTGATTACACTTCAGGACTAGCCGTTTTATTTGTGTTGTTTAAAGAACAAACTAGTCAAATCTAAACCAGCCACCTGTAGGAATGGGTTGGACAGTTGACCATGACTGGCTCTTCCCAGTCCAACAGGATGTAGGAAATGGATGGATGTTTTAGTTACTTCAGTCAAGGACATTTTCAGCCCTGTATGTTGAAAGCTTGACTTTAGAGAGGATATGAACAACCAGAGGACATTTAGCGTTTCGCTTAGAGCTGGTACATTTTCTGCAATTTAACAAATTGCTTTATTTGAAGTTCATGCGCAATATATCGATGCAGGAAATGATATCATTCTAAAAATGGTGCTCAGGTGTTATTGGTCAAGTGGGATTTGGTAAAAAACAAATGTATCATGATGGGGTTGAATAGTACTTATCACTCAACAAAAGGTTCCAAAAAAGGTTTTTGCTTTAGTGCCTTATAAAACCATTTTTGGTTCTCCAAAGAACCTTTCATTACACAGTTTGACAAGGAACAATTTCTTCTTAGAGTACAAAACAGAATCCACAATAAGAAAATATATGCGATGGAATAATATAGGCTTACAATATAATGTAAAAAACAACTTTTTTGATAATTCTATACTATTTAATCTTTTATTCATTAAAAACCGTTAAAAACACATTATTGCCATTCTTTGTGCTCTGTAAAAAAAATAAAACAATATTTGAGCTAATAAATTACAGTGATTTATTTGGTTGGAACTATCTCTTTAAGAAATGACCACATTGACACCTTTTCATGAGGCCGACTCTAATATATTAATATACACATCTTCGTCAATAACGCAGTAATAACTCACATATGAACAGTATAAAAAGTCCTCCCAGGACTGCTCGTCTGTGTTTGGTGTCTTCGGTCTCTTGGCTCAGTTTGACGCATGGCATCGCCAACAGCACGAGCGCTAGAGCCGGCAGACCGAGGAGAGAGGCGGAGACCATCAGAGCGCGAGACGTCTGGATGTAAGCTGCACACAAACACAACAAATGCATTCAGCCTCTCCGACAAACTGTCATAATATACAGATTTTAAAAAGGTCACGTATGCACACTTTTTTTCATAGTTAATAATAATTCCTGCGATAACTTTTCAACTCAAATATTAAAAAGCGCATTACTAATTAAAAAAGATTAAACTAAATGCTGATTTGTTTAGAATGCATAAATCGAAAAAAAAAGAATGCATGCAAAAAATGTTGTTGTTTTTTCTTTGTTTTTTTAATTGATTTGAATAAATATTCATGATGAACTCTTTCTCACCTGGTATATCGAGGATCTGGTTGAGTGAGATGCAGTGATAAAGAGCAGTAGAGATTACGCACTCTGTCCACAAGCCCTTAGTCTCCAGTTCATCCATCTTCCTGCAGGTGTGCATGCCGTATTTACAGGTCACCACCCAGTCGTTGGTTGAGGTCGCTATTATAATACCAGTCCAGCCGATGCAGCTCATTAAAAAACCACAAAGCAGACGACAGCTATGGGACATTCTGACTGAATGACAAAGGTGTGTGCAGAAAAGATGTTTATGGTTTTCAAGTAGCCCAAAAAAACATAAATATTTAAAGATCGCTGTCCTAAATTATGGAGAAGATTAGCATACAGTTTGAGAATGGACTGTGAAACATCCATTTGGTAAATGTACTTTTTATAGTGGACGTGCCCAACAGAACTTTCAGCCAATCAGAACAAAGCGCAGCCATATACGTCACAATCGCCTTCCCTCAAAGCTTGGACAATAACATCTTTGATTTGTTACAGCAATAATAAGCCTCTGATTTTATTTTCTCCCTTAGTGTCATATTATTCGGCTTATTGCCAAATTAAATAATCGTTATAATATTTCACAAACTACAACAGGACTTTGTATCAACCATAACAATTTAAAAATACGATTTTTGAGGAAGTATGAAATTACTATTTTGGGTGTGAATGCCATCTAGTGGGTTATATGATACCCTGCTGTCCAAGACCAATTTTTGACGTATCTGGACGCTTTATGATGACTCATACTAAGTTTAGAGAAACCACCCTTACTAAATGACAGAAAACTGATTTATACACTCATGTTCAAATGTTTGAGGTCAGTAAGGTTTTTTTTTTAAACAAGATTTTATTGTTTTTTTTTTTTTAAATGATTTTTTTTTCTTCACATGATCCTTCAGAAATCATTCTAACATTTCCTGTTTAAGAACAACAAATGCTGAACAAACTGAATTTCTGAAGAAAATAAATTATTGACCCCAAACATTTGAATACATTGCCACCTGTTGAAGGGACACCTGTAAAAGGACAAAAATTAAATAAAATAAAATCGACAAAGAAATGTACAATAAATAACCAATTCAAAGTTCCGTAACAAAATGTAGTTGGTTTAATTAAATAATCAAAAGTGGCACAAGAAAGGTAATGTAACAATGAGAAACAACACTTGATGACACAATCTAGTACATAGCTTGCCTCAGCAAAATGCCTACAGTAGTTTCATAAGGTCTCATAAAAAAAGGCACCTTTTCACTGCCTTGATTTAAAACGATTGCCTTCGGGTACCTTCTTCTTGTCTTATTCTTTGACAGTCTATCTGATTTGCACAGTACCACTGCGGAGATTTCACAAAATGTGATTTTATGTCAGTATCTCAAACGTTGTTTAAAAATGTTTATAAACTTGAAATGATTCGCATTTGTACTTTCTAGAGCCTTAGAAGACAAATATATTAAATATTACAAATCCTTCACAAAACATGTTTTTTTAATTTATACACACAGAACACTGCATTGTTATACATGTATACATATGGAATACGATAGGAAAATATATACAATGGGACATGCACACAATAACAGCACTTCCGTTCTTGTCAAACCTCTCCACGCTGACTCAGGAAGTGATCTCCTTTGCTCGCAGCCAAAAATATAAAATCATCGACCCTGATCATGATTACCCATACAAAAAAAGGAGACACTAACAGTTCCCTCCTACTGCGATTAAATATACATCCTGTAAAACGCTCACAGACTGAGACCATTATATTGCTACCATGCTTTCAGACAGAGGCTAAGTTTACAAGAACTGTAAGGTTTTGCTAGTTTAGTTCAAGCAAATACATGTAAGCTTTCTCATAACAATGAAATTATCGCATAAATCTCTGAAGATTAAAGTGCACAAAATGGCTCTATTCTATTGGCAAGTGCTCTTATGGTCCACAAGGATATACCTAGCTTCTTTTGTGTCTCTGTTTCATTCTCTTTATCTTCCACCTTCTTTCAGGGAGTTGATGCGGGCGCATATTTTGAGGGCGGGGCCAAGTTTGACATTCATGGCGCTCATCAAATGGTCTTCGGTCAGCAGAAGCAAGGCCTGCCCGTCGATCTCTTGGGCTCTGAAGGATTCTGCGATGTCTTGACACCCTGAGACGATTGAGGTGGGTTAAAACAATACTGCTAACATTCACATAATTAAATTAAGTCTAGACAAATTTAATGTTAGGTTAATAAAGCCTGGTTAACAGACAGAAAACAGAGACAGATAGATATATAGATAGATTGATGGACAGACGGACACATAGATATATAGATAGATAGATAGATAGATAGCAGAAAGACAGACAGACAGATAGGTAGATAGACAGAAAATGGATAGATAGACAGACAGAAAATAGATAGATAGACAGACGGATAGATAGATAGATAGATAGATAGATAGATAGATAGATAGATAGATAGATAGATAGATAGATAGCAGACGGACAAATAGACAGACAGAGAGATAGATTCTTTGTACCTGGTAAATTGGATATAAAGCTTGACACTTGATCCACCGACCACTGAGCTGGTTTTGGATAGGGGGAGACATCGGTGGGAGATACAGGATCTATGGGTGAAGTGGGAGCACTTCTCGTCTCCTCCACTGTTTGCCTGACTCTGATCTCTCGCTCTCGTTCCTGTTCCGTGTGTCTGCGCAGCCTGGTCTTCATCGGAGCGGCCGTCCCATCTTCACCCTCGTGTGGCGGCTGCTGAAGGATTCTCCACTGCTCTGTGGTCCCATGTTTGGCCTAGAAAGTAGTAGAGTTTAGCATAGCACAAAGATCTCAAACGAGCACATTGTTTTACGGGCCTTGGGCAAACCTGGTGAAAATTTTCTTCGGCCCCATTGAGCTCAGATCGGTGGCCCCCCTCGCTCACACAACGCCTGAGCGCACGGAAACGTTTGGTGTAACTGAACCTGCAAGAAAACCCAGAGGGTAAACAAAGGTTGTCTTTATAGTCAGCCCAACATACTGACCAAAATCTGCCTTGCAGCTTGTAATGTGTGTCAAGGGTTGATGTTTATCACAAACCATGACCACATCCTGTCACAGTATGTATGTGTTTTTAGGACAATGCTTGTGACTATCTCTGAGCTCATGACTCACTATTCAACCATTTTTAAATACAGTGCTCCTAAAAAAATTAAAGAATCACTTTTATACACATAAGAATGTATCAAAGTCATTAGATACAAAATATCATCCTAATTGCCATCTGTGAGTGGTTCAGATTTTGTCTTAGGTAACTTTGATTAGCAATTGTGCAATGATCAAGTTGTGCCATTTTTAGTTCCTCAAGTTAACACACTGGTGTCCAGTACAGTAACTATAGCTGTACTTCACCACATCAGCTATGAACCAAACAAACTCTATTTTTGTAAATATTATCTTTAAAATACTAACAAAGACGGACAGAGCAAATTGGTTCTGCATTACTTATAAAAAAAAAACTCCACTTGGTTCGATAATGCTGTGTAATGCCATGGTATAAATAACATTTATAGGTGTGTCAAAACACTTAAGGCCTATTTAGCTGCGAATAAAAACTGTGAAGAAAATTTGACATGCGTTCTGCAGTTATTCTTGAAGAGAACTCTAGATACATGCAGGAAATAATGTTTAGACCCTTTTAGTTGTGGTTTCTGACTCCACTAGCAAGAGAGACGTTTGCTAGGGTGTTGACGGAGCAGTTGTTTGTGCCAGAACAAAAGTCAGACACCTATTCATTATTGTGTCAGTTATGCTAATAGGTCAGATTGTTAGTTTTTTTTCTCTCAATGTGTTATTTATGTCACAGAAGGGAGGAGTACCTCTTGGCACAGGATTTGGAGCAGAAGCGTTTGGAGCGTGGGAATGTTTGGGCGGTGCCTTTCCTCTTGCAAAACTGGCACTGCAGAACAAGCTTGTGAGGCCGTCCGACACCATCTACAGTGAAAAACATTAAAAGAAGATTATAGATAGATAGACAGACTAATTGATTTTGGCGGCCTTACATTGTTTAGTTAAAGACTGCATTGTATTTTTGTAATAAAGATGATGCAATAAACTACAAACACAAACTTAGAAAAGAAGGCAGGTGTTTTACTTACTGCTTGTGACCACATCATCTGAGTCTGTGGAGTCCTCTGGAGGTTCTGAACTGGACGGGACGAGTTCTGCTTCTCTCACACCATTCACCCCAGACTCCCGGACAGGACCCACCATCAGAGATGACCTGCTCACCTGTGAGATTATTGTGAAATATTACAAAATATGACAAACATTCACAATTTTAATATATTTTTTAAAATGTTTTGTATTCATGCGATGCAAAAGCTAACTTTCTAGCAACATTACTACAGTTTTTTGAGTCACATGAAACTTCAGGAATCATTCTAATGTGCTGACAAATAGTGGTAAACATTTTGTTTACCGGGAATGGCTCCAGTCCTTCCTGTATGATAAATCCTTCCACCAGGTGTGTTAGAACCAAAGGTTTGGCTGCTCCTGATGGTTGCTGGGTCTCTGTGGCCTTCATTTGACTGACAGTGGGAGGCTGAACTGGTGGCCTTTCCAGCACAGGGTGAAACTTTGGAGGAAAGCAGCTGTCCACAGGGGACATATCTAATGGCTGGGTGATGGAGGACTGGATGGGTGACATGTCAGAGGACAGGCTGGAAATTGCTAAAAAGATGAAGACATTTGTGATATTACCTACATGGTATAAATCCTGCTTTTGAGGTTAGGGTTTGGGTAGAACTCAGATGTTTCTTCTAAAACATTCAGATAAATTTTATATATTTCATGAGAAATATTTGACTTTTCATTGCAGACTGAGATTCTATATACCTGAGTGATTGTCTGACTGGGTGGACATTTCCTCACACTGGTCGTCTTTCTCAGATGGCCATGGTGCAACTGAGGTTGAGAGTGTCTCATTCTTCTGTGACGTCTTCATCTGGCTTTCAGTCCTTGAATCCTCTGTGCAGACTGTCATCTTGTCCAAAACCTGAAATTCAGAGATTGTTCACATCAACCTATACTTACTTAAGCATTACTGCAAAACAGTATTACAGCAGTATCATTGACATACTATTATAGTTATATTAATATTTAGAAAGTTTTTAAATTCAAGTTTTTTTATTTAAATTTATTTGTATAGTGCTTTTCACTATGCATGTCATTGCAAAGCAGCTTTACAGAAAATGAAAATGTCAGAATTTTATTTTTAATAATTTATCAGTGGTGACTATTTTTATTTGTATATTTTCCATTTTCATTTTAGTTAGCTGTAGTAATGTGTGTACATCAAGCTAAGCTAAAGGAAAATGCATGTAGCTAAAATAAACAAAAAATATTTTTTTATATTTATATTTATAGTATCAGCCACTGAAAAATCTATATTGTTTGCCGACAAACAGTAAAGTTCTTTTAAATGTATTCTAAAAAGTTTGAGGTTTGCACTGTATTTAATAACCTTCTCCGTGGTTTCATTTGTCCGCTGATCTACGGTGACAGCCTGGGTGATTTTCTCTTGGGGTGCTGGACATTTCAGATCTTGAGGAGTCTGTTCCTGGACATCTCCCACCTTCTGCTCTTCCTTTCTTTCTTTCGGCTCTTTCAACGTCTCTGCCGCTTGTGTTGGACTCTGTGATTTCAAAAGTGACTGTAGCGGTGCAAAAATGCTGCTGGTGGACACCAGGGGCAGCACTGGAGACGGAGGGGATGCCCTCTGAGGAGACGCCAGAGGTGGGGTGGTGATGAGAGGTGTGGCGGCAGTGGTTTGTCTGGAGGGCGACAGCTGCACCAGCTGTGGGCATGGGTTTGGAGTCCGTAACGGCTGGGCAGGGCTCTCTGGTTTAGGGAGCACAGGCGAGATGAGCGGCTTTGATTGGATGAGATCGTGGGGCGGGGACACAGTGGCTGCCTTTGATTGGCCGTTGGTGCACTGTGCAGATGCAGAAGACAACGCGATCCTCAGCAGCTGTTTTGTAGCCAGTAAGGACCCACCGGGTGAGGAAGACCTCAAGGGTAAAGTCAGGGTAGGGGGCGTGAGGTGAGACCTCGCGGGGGAAGGGACCGTGATGGGCACTGAAGCACTCTGCGCCGACACGCTTTGGGATGGCTGGGTGGACGGGCAGCGCTTTAACTCTGGAAGAGGCTTCTTTGGTGTGCCGGGGGGAGAGTTTGGGGGCGTATGCCTCTGATTGAAGGGGTGCTGGGGGATGCTGATCTGGCTGTGGGGCCTTTTGAGACCGCTGCTGTTCAGCTTCTGCTTCGCTAAGGCATGGGCCTGTGCAGGTGCATACAGGGCTGAGGAAAAAAATCAAAAAATAAGCAAGAAGTGGTTTGGGTAAGGATTAGGGTTTTTTGCATGTAATTATGCATAATTAATTTGAATAAAAACAGTAAGTACATGTAACATGTAACAAGGACACCTTAAAATAAAGTGTTACCAAATTAAGTCTTAAGGTAAAGACTTTTAGTTTGTATCGAAAACATCTATTTTAAATAAATGCTACTCATTTGAACTTTATATTTATTAAATAGTCCTGAAAAACATTTATTATGTTTTTCCAATAAACCTTTACCACAAAAATATTAAGCAGCACAACTGTTTTAAGCATAGATATTAAATATATTAGTATGATTTCTGAAGGACCATGTGCCAATGAAGTCTGGAATAATGTATGCTGAAAATTCAGCTTTGCCATTACAGGAATAAATTACATTTTTAAACACATTCAAATATAAAACAGTTATTTTAAAATGTAATAATATTTCAGAAAATAACAGTACTTTTAATTAAATCAATTAAGTTTTAGTCAGCAGAAGAGATCTCTTTCAAAAATATTTAAAGATCTTACCAACTTCAAAATTTGACTGAATCATTTGTATTTTTAATATCTTTTGGAGAGTAAGATATGCAAGCGTCCACTTACATGGTGGAGGAACTGTAAGATGGCGAACGGGTGCTTTTGTTTGAGATGCTGGGCTTTCTGTCTTAGTAGCTCCATCTTTCCCTGGAGCATTCGCTGGCTGGCTGGGTCTCAGATGGAAAGTTGGTAATCTTGTGCATGAAAGAGGAGGGGGTTGGCTTGATGTTGTGGGCTTTAGTGGTAAGTTTGGAGGGATAGTAAGGGTGCCAGGTGGAGGTGGACGGAGAGTCAGACTCTGGAGCTGAAGAACAGAGACAGAAAAGATATAGATGCCATAAATTCCGGTTTTGGAAAAACACCTCATGTAACAGAAACCGGATTTAAAACTTTAGGAAAATATGTTTTTTTGGCTTTTACAGTTATATGTTACATTAAAGTTAGACAGAATAAAGGAACAGTTCATCAACAAATTAAAAAACACTCAAAACTTGTATAACTTTCTTCAACGTAGAAAGATGTTTAGCAGAATACCCTAGCTGCTCTTTGCATATTTTTAAATTTGACAACAATATTTAAATAGAGTGAACTGTCCCTTTAAATTCAGAACAACGGATGTCTTTATCACATGATCAGACATAATCGAGCTCACCTGTGTGGAGGGAAATCGAGGTGAGGAAGAGGAAGGGGTGGAGGAAGAGGAGGAGGAGTAGGAGGAAGAGGAGGAGAGGGCAGGTACATCAGGCCTCACAGCAGACGTTAGAATCAACTGCCAGATGGCAAGCAGAGAGAAAGAGAGAAATGCAAGAGAGAAAGAAAAAGAGAGAAGGTAAAAAGATAAAGAAAAAGTCCCAGTGGTGCAGAAAAGAAGGCTGTCATTTCCTGCCTGTTGTGCTTTTGCTATGTAGGTGTGATGGTGAACTTCACAGCACAGTGAATAGCTTTTGATGTGGTTGAGTAAAATCTGTCCTCATCAGAGACATGCAAGCATGCACCCTGTACAGACCTCTAGACACTAACCCTCTGCTTGTTTAAGTCAAAATATGCCTGCTGGTCACACTAGACCATGAGCTGAGAAGAAATACATCCCATAGGCACCAGTTATGTGTGAACAGCACACACACCAGCGGTCAAACATTTGGAATAAGTACCATTTTTAAAAAGGTTTTAAAATCTGGATTTTGGAAATCTGTTACGCTCACCAGGGCTGCAGTTTTTTGATCAAAAATACAGTAAGAACAGTAATATCCTGAAATGTTATAACTGTTGACTGTTTTCTATTTGAATACAAGTAATTTAAAATGTAATGTATTCCTGTGACGGAAAAACTAAATTTTACATACATTTATTTTTTATTATCAATATTTTTGTGGATGCATCAGTAAAAAAAGAAAGAAAAAAAGAAATTAACACTTTTATTTAGCAAAGATGCGATGAATTGATTAAAAGTAACAGTAATTACATTTATGTTACAAAGTTTCCTATTACAAATAAATGCTGTGCTTTTCAACTTTCTAATTATCAAATAATCCTAATAAAAAGTATCCACAAAAATATTAAGCAGTAAAAGCACCCAATCTGCATATTAGAATGATTTCTGAAGGATCATGTGAACCTAAAGATTGTAGCAATGGCTGCTGAAAATTCAGCACTACATCGCAGGAATAAAATACATTTTAAATGATATTAAAATTTAAAACGTTTTTCTGAATTGTAGTAACATTTCATACTAATACCGTTTTTTTTTTTGCATTTGTAATCAAATTAACAGTCTTAGTATGAAACTTTGATGGCGATTCAAGCAATAAATACAACAATAGCAAGGTCACAGGACACCATTCTTATCTGCGTTCACTAAGAGTTGAAAAACAAGCAAAGTTTCCATTTGAGTGTGAAAGGGTAAGTGGCTTCTGTTGCATTTTAGGTGAACTGTTAAAGTGCACGAGAGGAACTGAAATTGCAATGATGAACAGTGTAAAGCTGCTGCAGAACAGGACACGACACAAGACTGTCTCACCATCTGGGCACTCAGAAGCATCTGAGCCTGACTTGTACTCGGGCTCTTCCCCAGAAGCAGTGCTTGAGGGGAGATTTTACGGGCGGCCATAGCAGTGCTTGGATTCTGACTTCCTCTTACAAGAGGTGTTGATCCAGGAGTGTTAGGCAAAGAAACCTGGGAAAATTTAATCGATGAATGTCAAGAAAACGGCTATAAAAGAAACATTATTTCATCTGCGTTGTCGCACACACACCGTCTTTTGGCTCTGCTGCGACGATGAAGCTTGGTTGACTCTCTCACTTCGTGAAAAAGAAGGTGCCAGTCGGTCGCCAGAAAGATTGACCTGGAGAAAGAGATTTATGATGACAGAAGAAAGAGTTGATTGTATTACAAAGCTATAGTAACAAACAGTATTATAAAAAGGTGTATATTTTTACATGTCATAGACTACCTGCACAACCACTTCCATGTTCTACTTATCACAGTTTAGGTTTTTTTCTCGGTAACAGCGTTCAGCTTAACCTAGTTACTCAGTTCAATACAGATTTTTATATATGCAGCTAATCATGTTGTCAGTTGATTATAAACAATGAATTATGTTTTCTGGGTAAACATGAATTCGCTGAATTGTTCCTGTGAATAAATATATGAATTTGACTTTCTTGACTTGATTTGACTTTCAATATATGATTTGAAGTTCTTGATGAATGAATACGGTACCTTCGACAAAGAAATGTAATGATGCTAATTGTATTTTATTCATTATACACAGTTACTAAACACTGGCAGCACAGATGCTTCGAATATTAAAGAAAAGGGCCAATGCTTTTCAAAGGGAAACAGCGACCATGCTTTGAGCAAACATACCTGCACTACTTTTCTGTTGGTGGGGGTGGGTTGATTGTGGAAGGTTGTTACAGTTGTGAGCGCAGGAGGAGTTTTTGGGGCGCCATTGGCCTGATGGGAAGAGTTCACCGCTGTGGTGGTCGTGGTGTTGACTGTGCTCTTTGCAGGTTCTGCTTTAGTTTGGGGCTCCTTGTCCATTGTTCCACAGAATCTGGACACAAGAAGCTGAAATAGAGTCGACTGTAAATACGTGTACTAAAACTGTACTTCAAGTCCAAATACTGACCTTGAAGCTAAGCTCATTCGCCAGTGCAGCTAACTGTAGTAAACTATATTTATCCTAAAGAAATGCACATACGTCAACCACATTTTGGTGCACATATGTCAACATCCGATCATCTGTCTAGTGGCTCGAGCTGAACATGCAAATTTTCAACAGCTTTCTTGTATTTGCTTACAGGGCTTGTCTTCTAATGTAGGTGAGACTCAAGTCAACCAAACAGTTTGAAAGAAACTTTGCACGAGAATGAAATTAAAAACATGACTGTTCCTGCGGTACACGTATAGTCTTGCGTATATTCTGAAGCACACATGTCACAAATACTTGTTTTTCTGCATGTTAAAAGTTGTCAAAACAACAATAAAAAATTTATAGAAAAAAAAATATATATATGACTGTTGCGGAAACCGACAACCTTGCAGAAAGGTCTTCTGAATTTTATTAATCAGTGACAGGAGAGATCAATTCAAATTATGTTTTAATAAGTGCAGATACATGCAAAACAAATAAAAAAAATCTAATCACATGCATACATTTTACCATTATACATAAAAATATACCTACACAATATGAAGAAAGCAGACCTTCTTTTTTAGATGACTTTTATGCAAGATGTGAAAAAAATGGCTGCACTACATAAATGATTAAAGCAGCATATACATTTTAATTTTATGGGATTTATTTTAGGTGCATTAAATAATAAATTGAGTTTTCAGGAGTTGCGCATGAGCGAAAATGTTACACTGTTTCAGTTCTAGCTGAATTTCTATCAGGAAGTAAATCAGCAATACAATCAGCAGAACATATAGGAACATCAAATGTGTTTAATTAGATATATTATTAGTGGAATTATAATAAACTCTTTATGTGCTATTGTATGCTATGCATGCACAGTATAAAGAGCGTAAATGTCACATCTGACTTCCACTTATAAACAATAAAAATATAAAAACATAAACAATGTCTGAACTGTGCACTTAAATGTCTGGGTCCAAAATGGAACAAAACAGTATGGATTCTGTAACATCTTATCATTATGTTACCTATGCTGTAAAATTCCTAACTAAAACAAAACAAAAAAAATGTCAAGAGTTTAAAAGACAACACATGAAAATGTATATCAAAACATGCAGTACTTATTTACAATTTTCATTAAAAATGTATATTAAAGAAATAAGTATATAGTACAGTAAAATAGTTACATTTCTTTTTTTCAATATATATAAAAAGCATAATAACTTAAGAGGAAAGCAGCATTTCAATGCTCATTTGTGGCATTCTTTTACTTTTGTTATGACTCGTGTAGGCTACATTGAAGCGTTTTATTTTGAATTTTATTAATATATAAATACTGGTGTGTTAACGTGCTTGTGTGGGTAAATGGGCTACTAGCGGCCACAGATGCCTGATGCTTGAGGTCAAATAACTAAAATATTAACAGTACATCATTTAATAATAGGTACAGTTATAAAGTGTAAAACACCTCCCGTAATGCCTGTAATATCATCCTTGCATTTTACGGTAAAGTTCTGGAAACCACAGCTGCCAGTTTGTTATTTTACCATAAATCTGACCACAAACGCACAGTCTACTATTATTATAACTCACACCAGGCCGCAGCTGAACAAAAAAATGAAGCATCTTAGCACAAAATAAGGCAATCTTGCTACAATAATAGCCTAGTATTTTATTGCGCCATGCCTGCACAGCGAAGATGAAAAAATGCGCTGCCCTTTGTTTCATACGAGCCGTAGAAATAAAAATCCCGAGTGTAAATGAAGCATTGGTGTAGTTATTGAACACGAAGGTTTTAACCTTCTCTCCGTGCAACAACTGCGAAACCTGAACGACATTAATGGACACATACCAGGAAGCGCCGCGCGCACAGGTGCCAGGACGCCACGCGTGTTTTCAGTGTTTATGCGCGAGCCGCAGTCATTTGTGAATAAACACCCACGGTGATTCCCAAAAACATCCGCGTATTTGTCATAACATTTCGACGGCCTATAACGGAGCGGCAGAAATCGCAATAAAAACAAATGCACGGCTCCTGCAAAAAGCCCGCTGAATGCGACGGCGCCTCGGTGCGTTTACGTCTTAAGCTCATTCCGCGGGTCATTATTTTGATCATATATTGAAAATGGGCGTGTGTGCGTGCAGTGACAGCTAGAGCCCTCCGTCCGTCCCCGAAGACATGCACTTCCCTAAATTACGGCGCGGCATGGTGGATATAAAAGCAGCTGCCTTTTATCGAGCGCACGAAATGCACGCAGCGTAACTTGCTGCGCATCGAAATACACAAAATGAAAGTCAAGAGGGAAAATGATGATGCTCTGCGCGCGAGCGTGCGCTCCTCCCTTTGCAACCGAGCCGGCTGCGGACCTTGCCTTAAACATCCTTCTTTTAACGACTGATTAATGCGCGTTCGAGATAATCCTACCTGTCCGAAGTCAACGGGGTAGTTCTCCCATCACACACTGACCGTTTTCAGCGACTGCTACAATCCCGTCATGTCCTAATGCGTCAAAGGTAAAAGTAGAGAGCGATAGAAATTCATCAGGGCGGTGAATGTTACAGCACCGCTTACAGTGTAGGAGGACCGTACACGCTTCTGTCATTGAAAAATATGAGGAAATGTACCTATGCACTTGCAGCGGGCATAAATCGCTTGTATTCATTCACGTATAACCCAAAAACAGACTTAAATTCTCTGTTTCAAATTGCTGCGTCGTGAAGCTAATCGTAACCATAACGATAATAAAGCTTCTCGATTACTGGGAGACTGAGTTAGCGACCAGGGCTCTCTTTGGAAATACTAATGTAAGGCTTCATAACGGCATTTTTTTAACCCTTAGCGAGTCAAGCATTAGTGATAAGCCTGTGTAGACTTATCGTTTCCATATTGCACATTTCCATGTTTTGTGAATAAAAGTTAGAAATTTAGCAGAGCAACAATGCTAGCTACGCTAGGCTGACTACGTGTAATTAGATTTAGAATAACAAAACAGACTGCGCCACAAAAAAAATATATTTTTAAAATGTAAAATAATATATATATAATATAATATATATATATATATATATATATATATATATATATATATATATATATATATATATATATATAGTTGAATAAAATTACTTTATGTTCTTATTATTATTATTGTTATAATTATTCGCTTTTATTAATTAGTGGTAGTAGTAGGAGGAGGCCTAGTAGTGCCGGTTACTATGCGTGGTTACTATGGTTTACCTGGAGGTCACCAGCGGCCACAGTGCCCTGCGCGCTCAGTAATCGGATCAGACGCGCGGTCGCGCTGTTTACGGTCGTCCACTAAACTTTACACGCACGGTCTTAAGCGAGACACCAATCCGTTGGAATGAAACGATCGGTTTTACATCACTGGTTGAAACCGGCGCATTAAGTTTCATCAATGGAATAAGGAAACTTGCACATCGGTGAGAGCTCGAATGCCTCAACATGCCGGACACAAGACTTATAAAGCCCAAACCGGTTGCAGCGAAGCCTAAGCATGTGAACAAGAAAGCCAGTACAGCTGAAACCACACCTGCAGTCAGAACCAGAGATGTCGGTCAGCGCAAAAACAGGGCATCAAGCTGCCCAGGATGCACGCGTGACACCGAATGCAAACCCGCGGCAACGGAGAGAAGCAATAAAGCGATAAAGGCGAAACCGGCCGAGACTTCAACGAGGTCAAAATCTGCGAAATATGCACCGAAGGAGCAACTCGTGCCTAAAACATATTCGCATGCGCTTTCTGAAATCCACAGGTAGGATAGTGCCAGTGGAAGCATATGGTGGATCAGGTCTTAATCCAAGCATCAGCAATAAACTGTGTAGTTAGTGGTTGCCATGGAAAATTCATTAGAGCTTGTTACCTTTATTACTTTTGATCACTTGACACTTTCCTATTATTTATTTATTTTTTTTACAGTCAAAAGGCATTTACAGTCTTTGCACCAAACCCGAAGAAAAGACAGGATATTCAGCAAAGTAGGTATATTGTGATACATTTATTTCTTTCTTTGTTTGCTGAATAGGTGCTTCTTCAATTAGGGGAAAATTAAGCTCAAATTAATAAATAAATACAAATTAATAAATGTACTCTCTCCCCCTTCTTCTCTCTCTCTCTCTATATATAGTTACAAAAGCACATTTTATTTTTACATACATATTTTTATATAATTAGATATGTGATATTTCCTGTTGTTTAGTTTAAGAAAGTTACAGAAGGTTAAGCGGTCATTGCTCACTGATTGAATGCTGTGCTTTTTAACAGAAGCAGAAGCAGAACTGGCAGCTCTGGAGGATCTACGCTTGAGTCGGGCCATGGGTTACATTTCCATATCTCCTAGTACTGTGGGTGAGTCATTTAACAATAAATGATCAGAAAACAAATATGAGAAGCCTATACAGTCTGTTTGATAGGAATAAAAAAAATTATTTGTTTTGTGACCACTAGGGGGACTTAAAGTTCCTTTTATACGTGAAGGTCCGTCATAAGTATAAAAGCAGTGAGTGTGGAAACTGATAAATACTTTACGTTTTCCTGGGTCACCACATTTGACACGGTCAGTTGTTCCCACATGCATCAATATTTTTTGGTCTCACCGTGTCTCCTGCTTTCCCAGGTGGGTGCTTAACTCTGGAGGAGGTCAGGGCAAAACAACAACAAGAAATGCAAATCAAGAGAAGACAAAAACAGGTAAGACCAAAATCATAAGCAGTGAACCGAAACATCTCCATAATAATAAGCACGGTGATCTGATGAATGTCTTTTTCCCTTTCAGGTTAAAAATGTGTTTTAGAAAATTCATGGGCAAAAAAATGATGGTTAGAATATTGCCGACAACAGACGAACGTTATATTTCTATCTGGCTTGCTTTTTAATTTTAAAAGTGCAGCTAATTTCCATGGACTTCCTGATGTGACCTTATGTTCTAAATCTATATTTAGTAAGTTTTTGTGAAATGTGTGATTCTTAGGCTTGTTCTAAAGTCTGGGTCGTGTGATTAAATGCGATTTAAATATAGATACTCCCCATTAGATATATACTGACAAACAAGTTGTACATTAAAATGAAAGAATCATTTTCAGAATATGATGACTGTGTTGTTATCTTCAGTGCACTCAAATGTTTTGAAAACAGTGGAAAATTCTTCTTATTTCTTTTAAATTGTCCAGTGACAAATACACATTATGTTATTACAATTGCAGAGCATGGTGTAGTAATTCAGCTTAATTTGGTCTATTATTTCATGCAAACGGTCCTCCTGCTGATCTGTTTTTCCTCTGTTTCTTAGCAACAAGGATTTTTCTCTCTTTGTTTTGTCCTCTGTGTATATTCTGGGAGCTGTCTGCTTTGAAGGCTCCAAAAATATGAACCAGGGTCCTGTTGCTTGGCAAGAGGAGAGTGACAACATAATGAAAGGTAGATGATAGGTGAGGGCAAATAAATGAATAAAATAAATGATTAAATAGGGCATTGTGGAGCTAAACTCTTCCCAGGCAAATTAAAGGAATAGTTCAGAAATGGAAAAAAATGCTGAAAATCTGCTCACCCTCAGGCATCCTGATGCATTTTTTTTCATCGGTACAAATATGGAGAAATGTAAAATTACATTATTTGCTCACCGGTTGATCAATGAATATGTGCCGTCAAAATGAGTTTGAACAGCTGATGAATACATCACAATTATACACGTGACTCCAGTTCATCAGTTAATGCCTTGTGAAGTGAAAAGCTGCATGTTTGTAATAAATTCATCAATAAGGCGTTTAATCCATAATTACACCTCCTCCGATGAAAGAGGATTCATCGGTGAGCAAGTAATGTAATGCTGAATTTCTCCAAATTTATATCCACTGAAGAAACAAAACAATCTACATCCGCCTGAGGGTGAGAACATTTTTGGTTGAACTATTCCTTTAATCTAGCGAGTCTTAGTCCGTTCATCAGTCATCGGTCGCCACACAATACAGTTTTTCACCTGTTGTTTTTAGGTCACATTTAATAACTTGTGTTTGCACTGCACATAATTCATAAACCTTGACTGTATTGCTTTAAGGTTCGCGAAGATATTAAATTTTTTTTTTTCTCTTGGATCTCTTTCTGGATGAGTTGAATCACTTGTTTTGCCTCCAGGTCTGCCACTTGACCCATTGCTTTTCAAACCTTTGCAACTTTCCAATTCACTTTGAAAACAGCAGAGTAACTGTTGTTGTTTATTGCCATGCTTTGAAATACCCTTAAAAGGTTTCTCTAAGAGTCTGAAAGTAATGAAAAGTAAAAGGCAAAGGCCCCAAAAGGACATTAAATTAGTTGCAGACTGAATAAAAAGAAAAGGAAAAAAAAAAACACAAAATAGCTTTCCTGGGAAAATAAAAACCGAAAATATATGCAGTGGCCAACCAGTGTTGCATACGTTTTCACAATGGTCTTTAATTACTCATAAATGGTATTTTTATTTAAATGAAAGGGTATTTAGTTAAGAAATACAATTTTATGATGCTTACATTCATTCTTTCTACGACACAGTTGTACAAAAGTCGAACCATGAGGGTGTTTCCTCTGAATTGAGTAATCCAGGCATATAGGTCAGGGTGTGAACAACATGTTAGCAGTTAAACTATAGAAATGCAAACCTTGACGCAAATGAAAGTCAAATTAGAACCATTTGCCTTATGCTAATGTCCACATGGAAAAGGACACAAAGAAGAAAGAGAATGCAGATGGATGTCTGAAGGCATCATTACAAAAATATAAACAGAAAGTAAAGAAATAATAAAGTTCAAATATAATATATGGATTGATTAGGACCTGCAAGGTGACACTACGTCCTGTATTAACATTCCTTTTTATTAACATATATTTACATATACAAATACGTATATATAAATTAAAGATTTGGTATCAAGTGGTAAATAGTCTTAAACATAGTGTTAGAGGTAAATCAAAGGCAATGGATGTTTACAGTTAATGCCAACTGATCAATGCAAAGAACTATGACACAATACCCTCTACTACACTGAAAAACAGATGATTTACATAAACAAAGGCAAAGGATGAATACGCATGTTATGCTGTGTGTTAGTCACAGTAATGTGGTGCTGAATAACAGGATAGGACAGATGTAGTATATATATATATATATATATATATATATATATATATATATATATATATATATATAGATAGATAGATAGATAGATAGATAGATAGATAGATAATATGACTAATAATTTTGTTGTAGTATGTGGCTATATCTGAAATAATAATAATAATAATAATTAAAAAAAAAAAAAAAAATATATATATATATATATATATATATATATATATATATATATATATATATATATATATATAATATATATATATATATATATATATAAAAGATAATCACACAAGGAGTTATCAGACAGTATATGACTAATAATTTTGTTGTAGTATGTGGCTAAATCTGAAATAATAATAATAATAATAATAATAAAAATACATATATATATATATATATATATATATATATATATATATATATATATATATATATAAATATATGCCATATATAATATATAAAAGATAATCACACAAGGAGTTATCAGACAGTAAAGCTGTCGCAAAGGCTATCTTAGTGATTCTAACGTTTAGAGTCAAAAGTCTAATCTTAAATAGGCTAGATCTGAGAAAAAAAAATCTGAGAACTGTTTTTCACATTAAAATTTCAGTAGCATAATATTTATGTTAGCCTATTTTCTTGGTTACACATTTAAGAAAAATTATATGCAATTTGTGCCTAATTAAATGATTTTTTATTACTATACTTTTTAATAAAATATGGTGGGACTATTTTTAGTCACGGTCCCCTGTTGGTGTTTTCTTTATTTAAAACTGACTTGATACGTCAGTTAACCTGCGTTTACTAAGCAACAAGATAACCGCATAAGACAAAATCTCCGTTTTATAAACGTCTGAACAAAGACACACCTTCACCATGGTTTACAATAATTAGAGTACGTTTACCGCACGTAAACCCGAGATCGTCAGACACATCTGGTCAGACAGACTTCCTACTCTCTCTACGGTTGCTATGGCTGTGGTCGGAAGAAGCGACAGAATGGCAATCGGCAATTGAACAGTTGCAAAGTCACTCAAAGAGCTCCGCCAATCAGTGACGAAGGCGGGACTTATAGGAATGCGGGTGACGCCCCCTGATCGCGAGACAGACTTCCTCCGCTAAATCACGCCGTCTAGCCGTGGCAGCCCGTCGGGTGACGTAGGTTGTTGGGTTGTGGATTGACGTTGTAGTCTATCAGCATGAAGTCCGCTCCAGTGTTATCGGTGTCAGGGCGACGGGCGCTCGCTCTGCTGTGAACTCCGGCACGGAATCCCGTGGCATAAAAATACCATAATTTTTATTATCTTCTCGTCAAAACCACGCTGAATTCACACTTCAGGTTTGAAGGTAAGCTTTAAATACATGCCGTTTTTCGAAAGCACGTATCAATATTTTATATTTCTATAAACTGCATGATCGAGGAATCATATATTTAGGTCCTCGTATAATTGCCTGCCGCGTCTTTACATGAAATGCCTTCTTTAGCGTATAAAATCTTGAAGGGTTATTTTCGACTCTTTCGGTTGAATTTTACATGTGATATTTTCTGAGACTGCTCTTGCATATGCTATTTGATAACCGGCAATAACGTTAATCTGCTACGGTTGTATTTTATTTATTTCAAGCGCAGTTAGAAAAAAATACAATATTACATTGTTTTTTTCATCACCGCGGTGATCATATTTCACACAGTCATTACCTACATTTTTTTTTTTTTATCACCAATAAATTTACAGAACCCGACGTTTTTTCTCCGCAATGAAATCTTCTCGAGGGGTGCCTTTACAGTTTGTTGTGAAATGTGAAAGTGTCATAGGTGTGGGAACATATGGGGGTAGTCCCGCAGAGGTCTCTGGCACGAGTGAATGTCATTACCAAGGCAAGAGGGGGAGGGGCGGGGCTCTGGCTGTGAGTAAGACCGGTCAGGGGCGGGGATTGGCGACGAGGGCGGGGCCTCTGGCTGTGAGAGGGGGTGTAAAGTCTATTACATGCAGTCAGTCACAACACATTACAGATATGATTAATTTGTGAGAAAATTGCGCTATCACTGACGAAAGACATGACCGCTTTAAACAACCAGACTAATACTGTTAACCCTTCCTGAAATCGAGGGTAGGTAATTATTTAGAAGAAACTGTTTTGTAAATGAATAAATTTTTCCAGGCTACTTTAATATAATTCAAATACTATTATACTTCCTATTCATGTTTTCATATTTTATATTTTTTATGTACATTTTATATTTTTAATTTCAGTAAAGGGTTTAGCAAATGTATTTATTTATGGTAATTTGTACATATTATTATTAATGTTTATTAATTTTAGTTATTTAGTTTTTTTAAATAATTAGACTATTATATATTTTTTATTTTAGTTCAGTTAATGTTTATTTTATTTCAAGTAGTTTTTTGGTTTTTGGTCTTTTAGTTTTACTTTTTAGTTTTACTTTTTAATTTTAGTTAACTAAATCCTGATTCAAAGACACAAAAATGTTTTAATGGTCTTAGTTTTAATAAACTACAATAAACTTGGTTCATATTTTTCTTGATGTGGAACAGTCAGTTTATGCCATGTTGTTGTCTAAGATTCATAAATGAATTTTACTAAATAAATATTATATTATTAAATACGTATTTAAATATTATGAAATACTTTTATAAGAGATAGAAGTAATGTATTATATTAGATTTTTTTTTATATTTCTTTATCTTATTACAATTTATCTAAAACATTTTAAAATGGTTCCTTGATACGTTTTACTATCTCTGTCTCTCCCTTTTTTGATCATTAGTAATCTGTGATGCTTGTTTGGATTTTTCAGCCATCTGGGAAGTGTTGAGGACCTACTATGATCCACATATAAAAAGCACTGCATTCCTGTCACTTCCTCTGTGTATCCTCTGGTCCCCGAAGACAGCTTAGCGATATCCATAAACAACATTATGGCAACTACTGAGAACAAGCGCCAAGACCTCCCCAAGGAACAGGCACTTCTAAAAGTACCACTAAAGAGGTTGATGCGAGACAAAGCCGTAGACGGCACACCCATAAAGAAACGTGTGATGGCTGCTCTAAATTTATCCTGCAAAAAGATCCCAGAGACCTCTCTCGGCTATCAGGTCTCAAAGGCGGCGAACAAAATGGATGGCAATCCGGATCTGAGTCCCGGTTTGAAGCACACTCTAGCGCAGTTCTCTCTGAGCAGCCAGTGTTCTCTCGGTGGCCCGGCTGCCTTCACTGGTCATCATGGGCAGTATAAGATAGCGCCCCCTCTGGCTCAGGGAGGTATGGCAGGGGGACCCGTACTAGTTCCCCCTGACAGCTCGACAGAGCTTGTCCTCTGCTGTCTGGAGGGCGAATCCATCTCCTGCTTCTCTGTAGGAGGCGAACTGCGTCTTTGTCTGCCCCAGCTGCTCAACACCGTCCTGCGGGAGTTCTCGTTGCAGCAGATCAACTCTGTGTGCGACCAGCTGTATTTATACTGTTCCCGCTGCGATGCCACACAGTTACACATCCTCAAAGTGCTGGGCATCCTTCCTCCAGGGACTCCATCCTGCGGCCTCATCACGCTGACCGATGCCCAGCGTCTCTGCAACACCCTGCTCCATCCGGGTGAGGAACCCTCTTGTGATTTACACAAAGGGTACCGTGATGGAGAGGAGGAAGAGAAAGACGGTGAGGAATCTGGAGGGTTTTGGGTGGAACACCAATGTCTGGGCAAGTGTCAAGGCCTGTTTGTAGCCCAGCTTTACTCCAGCCCGGATGCGCACTGTATCCGTTGTTCCCAATGCCGGATGCTCTTCTGCCCGAAGCGCTTTGTCATGCACTCCCATCGACAGCCAGACAAACGCACATGTCACTGGGGCTTCGATTCAGCCAAGTGGGCCTGCTATCTGCAGCTGGCACAAAGACATCTGGGAACAGCGGAGGAAGAGAAGCTAAAGAAATCTCTGGAGGATATGAAGGTGAAGTTCCAACAAGAGAAGAGGC
Source organism: Puntigrus tetrazona (assembly GCF_018831695.1). Classification (NCBI taxonomy): domain Eukaryota; kingdom Metazoa; phylum Chordata; class Actinopteri; order Cypriniformes; family Cyprinidae; genus Puntigrus; species Puntigrus tetrazona. The sequence continues at coordinate 20,128,662 of NC_056722.1, read as the reverse complement.
AGCCGGATGTTGTAAGTATCTCTTATTTGCAGTCTATATTAGTTCAGAAAGGAGGAAGTTCATGTATTGGAGTACAGCAAAATATAACCAAAGATATATGTAAATGAATATTGGTTTGTATTTATGAGTTATGGTACATTAATGTTGTTTTAATGTTTCCTCCCTTTAAAACATTTACAGTGAAGCGCACACACACAAAAATACCTCCATAAATAAAAAAAAGGTGAATTTGCAATTTTTTTTATTACAAAAATAAAACACATTTTTGCACCAATAAGATTTATTGGTATTGTAATACTATAAAGCATTTAATTAATTATAATATATATTATATTATAAAATATAATTATATATATATATATATATATATATATATATATATGTGTGTGTGTGTGTGTGTGTGTGTATAAAGAGAGAGACAGAGATAGATAGATAGATAGATAGATAGATAGATAGATAGATAGATAGATAACTTATAAAATGTTTTTTCTTTGATTATAAGATGAAATATGATATGTTTCTCAAATGTTTAGTGAGATTCACCATATAAGCGAGTTATTGTGGCTAACGCATTTGCAGCTGAGAAAGCTTGAAAGACCGTATTTGTCCAAGCCAAAAATTTGCAGAAATGTTTTGAATGGAAAATAAACAGAAAATCTAGTGTTGGGTCAGCTGAAACCAGCTCTCATGCTACACCAGATGTTTCCCTCCAAAGGAAATGGCTGAATGTGGTTCAGACCAGGTCACTAGACTCTCAAACTCCTTCTGACAGAGTCTGCACAAACAGCGGGAGCCACGGCAACAGGGGAGAGAAACAGAGAGGAGAGTGGGCGGGAGAGAGGGAGGGAAGAGAGAAAAAAAAACAGTTGAGGAAAGAAAGAGCGAAAGAGATCGAGAAAGGGAGTGAAAGAGAATGGCTGGGACATTCTGTTACATGTGCCTGCAGAGTATTGCTCCCCCTTTACAGGCCCAGCACTCACCCTGCAGGACCTCCATCACCAGCCAATCAGAGAGCAAACCCCTGGTCCCAGCCTCCCTCTCAGCCAATCAAACCTCAGCCCATTCAGTGAATTCCCATCTCATTATATAATGCTTAGCCAGAGCTTCAACAACATCTCCAGCAACCACTGTTCTCAGACGGCCCCATTTTCCCAGATACAGACTAAACTTTCTGTTTACATTAAATGTATAATATTGATACATATTCGATATACCTCCAAAGACCATAAAAATTATCTAAAAATATCTGTCTTTACAATTTTATAACCATAAATTTAAACAAATGGACATGAATATGCTGTAATGTGCATGTCAATGGCAATGTTAAGGTCAATGCAGGAAGACTAACTGACATTAAAATTAAAATTGAACCACATAGTCAAATCTGGCCCATTTGAGCAGTTTCACAAAGTCGCAAATGAATCATGCCATTGTAGTGCATTATGAGTGACCATCCTGCTCATGTCACTTCGTAAATAGCAGCGTAGATTAGAGTCCTCGTGCCACGAGCGCCACGTGACGGCCCCCAGACAGCACACCCTTCCCCCAACCAGAATCGTCTGGAGCTCTCGCACATGACTTCACATGTAAATGTATGAAAGAGTGTGCGTGTTTTTTTAATAAACCTGTATTGCTCGTTTTGTTTCTAAGAGACATACACCAAACTGTGCCTACCGCTGGTATACAGTTTCACCCGTACAATCAGAAAGACGCTATTTCCATAGAAAAACCACGTATTGAGTGAAGAACAGTTTCAGGGCCGTGCTTCCTAACCACAGAAGAGGGACTTTTGAGTATGTGTGAATTGTTACTTTATGACCATAAAGGAAATTTCTTTCTCTACATAGTGTGGGTGTGCAGTTTATATTTCTTTAAAGGTCCACACATTCTGAGAGCGCATGTGGTGTGCAAGCTGGTCGCTGAGGCTGTATGATAGATCACATGGCCTATTTACATTAAAGCGGCTTACGTTACCGGCTGTTGATGGGAGAAAGGTCCACATTTCCTCCAGTATTCAGATTGAAGTTTCTGTCCTATATTAGGGAGTGCAACATCACACACGACCTGTGAAACATGCCAAAATGAGAGAGTTAATCCAGGATGAGCTTTCACAGTGATAGTCTTATTCACATATTTCTAGATCTGGCTTCTCTACTGGAATAGAATGAATCATAAGAACTAAATGTTTGCGTGCATGAAGGTGTGCGGAAGTGACACGGTTCATACTGGTGTGCTTTAGGAGGCTGCCTTAGCAAGTAAATGGATTAAATGAATGTTCATCAAGTGAGAATACTCAGACTGCTAATGCGTTAAGAGCAATCCGCATTAACGCACAATGGGTTAATCAATCCCTTTTTGTTAGTGAAACCAGGCTAACGAGTTCTTTTTATCTCTCTCTTTCAGGGAGAATCTTCACCTGCTTTTGTGTTCGACTCACGTTTGCTTGCCAATCTTAAGGAGGACCCCGGTCATGTTGACGTCATGTGGCAAAGGTTCAGTTCATTCACAAACATTTTTCAATATGTATCAGAAAAATCTGATTCTGGCCATATTTCTTCACAGGAATCATAATCATAAATATAATGACATACAAAGCACAATATTTATTTTGTACTGTGGCAATATTTTTACACTATTCATTACTGTAAAATATTGAATTACTGCAATTCATTGGGTGTTTTACTTTTTAGTTTATTGTTCTTAGTAATCATTCACATGGCCTCATAATTATCAAAAATAAAAATTAAATAAAAGTTGAATTAAAATAAATGTAAATGAACTTAAATTAAAAGTTTTATTGTTCTCGGTATAGTGACTCATTACCTTATAATTATAACAATAATAAAAAAAATGTAAATGAATTAAAAATCTAAAATTTGAATTAAAAAAAGTTGTTACACTGAAATACGTAAAAAAAAATTTTTATTTGAGGAATAAATGAGTGCACATACATGTACACATGTATAACATAGTACACATACATGTATTATTATATAAACAAAAAATAATTGTTTGACAGCAATAACACAATGTAAATAATCTTAATTAAAATAATCTTAATTAAAAAAATAGGCATTGCTGTCTGCAAAATATACATATTTACTTTTTTTTTCTTGATTTAGAGGTAAAATATGATTGGACTTAGAAGCATGTTCTTAGAAGTTCTTAGAATTAGATAATTATAGTTTTTGTTTAAAATGTATATATTAATAAACTATATATATATATATATATATATATATATATATATATATATATATATATATATATTACAGTTAATCTACTATTGGAAGTAGTTCAAAACAGCAAGTGACTTATCTTACTGTTTTTCTCCCCAGCTGGTACCAGTGCATTCCTGACAAGCTAGAAGGTAATGGCTTGGCACAACACCCTGGGTATGTTCCTGGAAAGGAAATGGGGTCTCCAGGAACAGATACGCTCAGCGATACTCAGGATGAAAAGAATCAGGAAGCACATGACCCTGACCCAAAGACGCCCACCTATGCAGGTCAGTTTGCTTCCATCGCAAGTCGCATTGCTCAAATAAATGTACATGTTTCTTTATGAGAGATCTAACTGATACAGAACAAGAAAAGCACGGCCAGTCAGACGATTCCAGTCCAGACAAATGGCACAAAGTAGATACGGCATCTTATAAGGGGACGGTTGGCTCAACTGTGGAGCACAGTAAGGACGGCATGGTGATGGAGCTTCTTCAGATGTACAGTGCCCAACACGACAAACTTCAGTCGACACTACGCAGACAGAAGCAGCTTGAAAAGGTTTTTATCCCGACTAGATTACAATAAAGCACACTTTTAGCACCTCCTTTTCATTTGCCAGAAGGTGCGTGTGAGTATCCAATGACTCTTTCTCACTCTGGTACTTGTGAACAGGAGCTGCAGGCTCTCCGTCAAGGTGAAGCCACAGACCGCTGTGACCTACACGGGGAGCTGGAGGCGGTTCAGACTGAACACGCTCAGAGGCTCGGTGAAGTGCAGCAGGAACAGAGAAAGTTAAAGTCCCGACTCGACCAGCTGAGGCAGCAAGAATGCAGATGCAAAGAGCTGGCTACTGAGCCCCACCAGGAAACTATCTACGCCAAACAGGTACCGACCAATCGCAAACATACACATGAGTCCTTATCGTGTTCATAATTTGTCATACTTTGTTTTTGCACACTTTTCTAGGATGGTGGGGAGAAAAATTATTTTTTCAGATATTATATAATTTATATACTGTATATAGAAGTAAAAAAACAGTGTTATTGTTTAATATTTTTATTATTTAAATAACTAAAAGTTCAAAGGGATAGCATTTCATTCTATTTAATTAAAAATGATCTGTTTGATGTATTTTTGCTGGACTGTGTTAATATCTCTCAAAAAAAATAACCCCACATTTTTTAACTGTACAATGTATTTATATTAACATTTAAAAAAGGAACGATATTTGATACCTTTTGAATAATGGCATTCTGTGCTTAGTTATCAGAGCTGCGTCAGAGGCTGGACCGCGCTGAGGAAGACCGCGAGGAGCTGCAGGAAGAGCTACGCAGAGAGCGAGAAGCCAGAGAGAGGCTGGAGCGAACCATCTCTGAGCTCAAACATCAGATGAGGGAATCTGCCCACCCTGCTTCAATGGACAGTCCCATGTCTTCAGCCTGTAGTGACACACTCATGTCCCCAACACCTTAGCGTTGTCTACAGTCACAAACCCGCAATCTGATTTCTGTGCTCAAGAGTCATTTGGTGTTACCGTTTTGGAATTGGATGCCAAAGTTGTTTTTATTGCAGTTCTACGGAACAATTATACAATTCGTGTCATCCTGAGTAGGTTTGGGTATAATGCTGTGAATTTGTTGAGTAACTATTGAGTTGAACTGATTTTTTTGGACACGAGAATAAGGTTTTTTGGTGAGTTGATACAAATTAAGTAGTTAGAAATAATATGCAAACCACTAACCTTGCAAGCGTACAATCAACACCATCTGTTTTGGTTTATCAGTGCTTTGACTACTGATATCAAATTTATTATTTTTTTTCAAATTGTTTAAATATATATATATATATCAGAACTGATACCGTTTCTAAAATATTTATTGTTCATGGATAAATGTTATGTGAATAATCTTGTCAAATTATACATATTTAACATTCTTTTTGCCATATTTTGTTTATATTTTATGTAGGTTATGCTCATTATGAATGTACAAAATATATGCATGTGTACTTTCATAAAATATGGATAAATATACTATGTTTACACTGTGGTATGAAGTTCAGAAAATGTTTTCTATGCCATTTACAGTGAATGTTTTCCTCTTTTAATGACGACCAGAATATTTTTCTCTCATTTCAAGGACCTTTAACACCAAACGGACAAGAAAATGATAGCTTTTAAAAGCGATGTTAAAAAACTCGTGGCCACACCATTTACGGTTTAAGCATATGACACGGTCCTTGTACTTTACATTCTATAAATGTCTAGACAAACAGGCCTATATGTACTTTGCTCAGAGAAAGATGTGTTATTCTTCTGTGTGTCAGAAAGAAAATTATGTATTGCTATTGTTTGCTGTAACTGACAATCAGCTTATCTGTAATTGCTTTTATATCCAAAATTTAACAGTTAAGATGTTAAATAGTTGCTACCTCATACAAACACATACAGATATATACATAGAAAAGCTATAGGATGTGTATTCGTGTATAGAAGTGGATGGATGGAGTAGTCAGTCAGGCATACGACTGATAAATACCTCTGTGCTGCTGCTATGATATTTCTTTTAATGATTTTCTTCCGTTTATCAGTTTCCAGCTGACTTAAAGATGCATGTGAGATTGAAGAAATATATAATATATATATATAAAATACAGATATACTGAGTATTGTTTCCTAACCTTTAAGCCAAACATAATTTCACAATGATGTTGTTGAGTAGAAAATGTTAATTATCTTTGCCAGTGCCATCTTTTATGTGTATCGTATGACATGACACTTTTGTCCTACCTCCACTTGTGATTGAGACACTTTGTATCATCCACCAACTTTTGTATGTCATCTTTCTACATTAACTCATGGGAAATTATATATTAATGTGCTGTTGGGGAAAATAATAAAAATGATTATATATGATTATATACAATGACTTGCATTTACTTGTAATAAAAATTCAGTGTGTGTATCACAGTTATGATATTTAATGGTAGATGTACTACAATAAACAGACATGGAAAAATATTATAGAAATGAAAATACTATAGTGTTTTTGAACCATACTATATATATATATATATATATATATATATATATATATATATATATATATATATATATATATATATATATAATACTACATTATCATTGTTTTTCAGTTCATTATAGTTAATACTACAGTATTCTGTAGCATTCAAGTGTTGTAAATTATATATATACAGTATAATACATTAGTATGGTTCAAAAACACTATAGTATTTACTATAAATTACTATCTTTGGTAGGCTAATATGGTATCATCCACCACTGCCATTAAAAAAGTATAAAAACAGCAAAGACACCTGAAAGCTTCTTACAATGCTTGAAGGAGATAAACTTCAGCACTAACTTTAGTAACTAGAATATTTCAGCAGACATCGGTTTCCATGATTACCATAGTAAACTTTTCTTAAGGAGGTCTCCTTAACCATCTCCGGTGTCCACTCAGCAAATTCGCGTCTTTGTGCAATTTTCATAAATGAATAACTAAGATTTTAAATGAACGAGGCTTTTAAAGTGACCGGGTTCATGTGACGGCTTTTTTGTTTACAGTGTTTTTTAAAGCCAAAGTTCAGCCCAACTTCCGGGATCCGGTATGAATGTGATGAACGTGACAGACGTAAATGCAGACTGAAAATAGACTACCTGAAATCGCCGCGCACTGATGAATGCGTAACATGTAAAAGATTTAAGAAATATTATAAGGTAGGAACGGGTCAAGTCATTCTACAATTTTGATCGAATGGTTTTAAAACAGGTCTTGTTGCAACGATGAGCAGGATATGAGAAAGTGAACAAATAAATCGACTGTCTCTCATGCTGTTTTAAATATGAATGTATTCGTTTTAGGATTAAAAAGGACACTATATTCATACGTAAATTACCTGCAGATAAGCAGAGATCTTCTTTTAAGAAGCAATGGATTTAACAGGTATGTTATTTGGATTGCCCGGTCAACCTCAAAATACGAAATTATACCTCGTTGTTTATATATATATTTTTTCATTTTACCTTAAAGATTAAGCAGAATTAACCACATCGCATGATAGTCAAATGCAAAAATACATTAACAATTAGGTAAAAGTTTTGTGACACATTAGGAACGATAATAATCCTGATATTTTTTTTCCTGCAAAATATAGTTCACAGACAAGGCTTAAGCCTAGTCCTAGACTTAAATGTATATCTGATCTGTTTTCTAAGGCATGTTTATAAAAATGACTTAAACGTCCTAATTGAACTATGGCCTAATTCTGGCTGTGGCTAAGCCCTGTCTATGAAATGGGAACAGTATCTTTTTTTTATTAATTTTGTGTAAGATTAAAACAAATATTTTTTTTCTCAAATCACCATGATTTATGCAATTATGCAACACTAAATAATTTATTAATTTCAGAATAAATCAATTTGGAGACTATTAACGAATTAAACTGTTTTGTCATCACATTGCAGAATCTAACAAAGAGAAGGAGAGTGTTCAGAAAAGATCTCCTCTGGATCTGATTATGAACCAGCTCCGAAGGAAAGCCTCTTTCACAGAGAGAAAGAAACCGTCTGTGGGCCGCCTCTTCCGCCCGTCAGAGAGCAGTGACAAGAGAAACGTAGGCATACCTGAAACGAAAGAATCAGATGCCAGTGAGGGAAAGGAAAATAATGAGCCTGGCAAAAGTGAGCATTAGATGTTTTTAGAAGACTTGACTTAATGCGAATATAGATATAACACGCCCTTTCTTTCTATTAGAGATCAATGACACAGAGGATGAGGCTGGCTCTGTTGTGGGCTGGGGTCGAGTGAAGCAGTTTGTTCAGAAGCTTGGGAAAACCCCTCACAGTCAGAATCTGAGCCTGAGCCACTGTGATCTGACAGCTACAGATGTGGTGGAACTAGGTGGGTGTCTTGACGTGCTGTTTTTCCCACAGTACAATAAACAAGGCCGTACTTGTGTCACAGTCTCCAATTATTGTTTTGACATTACCTCAGCCACGTTACTGCCGTTTCTGGCTCAGCTGGAGGTGATGGACCTGTCCTGGAATGATCTGGTTGGAGGCTCCCTAAAGGCCCTTACTGTCCACCTGCAGCCTGTAGGGAAACTGAGAGTGCTGAAGCTGTGTAGCTGCAGATTGACAGATCAAGACCTTATTGCTCTCGGTACAGGAAGTATTCATTTATTTTTATGACTTAAGAAGACATTTCGAACAAAAATGAAAATTCTCATTACTTTTTATGTCAGTACAAACATGACATTCTTTCTTCTGTGGAATACATTTGGAAGAATGTTGGTAACCTAGTGACTTCCAATGGAAGTTAATGTGAACTGAAACTCAACGGAGCTTGTACAAGCCAATGGTGTAGTTAAATTCACAAAAAAACACAAAAGAAGATAGTTTGAAGAGCAATTAGTTTCAGGTCCTATTGATTTCAATGGTATTATCAAAAATATAATGGAAGTCAGTGGGGAACTTTTGGTTACCAACATTCTTTAAATTCTCTGCTGAAGAAAGAAAGAATTAACCTCATACATGAAAATCTAAATATACACACATTTTCCTTTACAAAATCATATTATATAAAACATTTTTGAACAACTGGCAAACCTCTCTTAAAATTATATTCAAGGTGAAGCCCTTGACTGCGTTCCTCTAGTAGAGGTGCTAGATTTGTCCTGGAATGTTGGCGTTGGAGCAGGAAATTTCAGACACTTAACAGAACACCTCCAACCTCAAAGCACACTGAAGGAACTCCGCCTGGTGGACTGTCAGCTCTCTGAGACAGACATTACAGCTCTGAGTATGACACGTCTTGTATAAAACTCATAATGATGGTAATTGGAATAGAACCTCCAACTATTCCCCTGTAGGATTTTATATGACATTGAAAATTATGAAATTAAATTTTTGGGGCAGTGGTGGTCTAGATAGCTTAGACTTGAGCACTAAAATAAATTTTAACTATACATACTTTGATTAAACAGAACATCAGTAAAAACTTCAGCTTGAGTAAAGGTTTTAATGATAACAATGACAAATTGGTTTATTTAATATTTTTTGGAATATTTTTAAAATATAAAATGTATTTTATGCTAAATATAATTTCTTACTTTTTAGGTTAAAATATCTCAAACATATTCTACCATTTATTATTCCTCCAGCTCAGAATGCCTACTTAAGGAGCGAGGGGTCTACTGATAAGAGATGAATTATTAAAAATCAGCGCAGTCAAACTGAGGAACACATTATTCACAGTTCGTGGCCCATTTTGAGTCAGACTAGACAGATTTAGCGATTTGTTAACTTGAGACTAGCTCTGATTGAATCATTGAATCAGTTCTTTACTGATGCAATCAGTAGTTGATTTCATATAAATCACTAAAAGAGGTTTGTGAACCAGACCGGTTAAAGTAGTTAGTTAAAAGTTCATTAGGATTTTTTTTACCTTTTAAAATAACCTTGGAATAGTATGTTTTGTTTCTAAAAAGTACTAAGATATAGTAAAAAAAAGAAAGTAAAAATACTTTATTCCACCAATGTGTTTGAGTGTATATACTTCAGTTTTAGGTCATTTAGAATAAGCCTAATGGGCTATGAATGGCAATACATTAATTTTCTTTAAGAAGCAATACTATATTTCTACAGGTGAGGCTCTTCCCATGCTGTCTAGTTTGGAGGCGTTAGATTTGTCCAATAATAAGCTGTCAATCAAGGGAATGGAGAACTTCAGTTCCTCTCTAGGATCAACTCCACGACTGAAGACCCTACAACTGAGCATGTGTGGACTCTGTAAAGACAGCCTAAGTGTTTTGGGTATGAAAGCAGTGATCAAAATTCCTTCGAAATAGACCCTCAGTGGCAGGCAAACAACTATTAGTAACACAGCTACAAATTTCCAAGCACACACATTAAATTATATACCAGGAAGCTCCAGATTCAGACTCAAATATCAGTGAGTAACCATGTCAGTTAAAGTAATAATTTTGGAGATGTTTGTTTTGTGAAATGTTAAAAGGACAGGCACTCAGGTTCATTCCTGCGCTAGAGCTCATGGATCTGTCGTGTAATAAAGAAGCAGGTGGAGGTCTCACCACTCTGGCCACTAACCTAGTTCTCCTCCCACACTTGAGAAGTTTGGACATGCATCTGTGCTGTCTATCAAAGGAGGATGTGTTGGCCTTAGGTAAGACAGATTTTTATTGTTGATTTCAAGTTGAAGTTGTTTGTAGTGTTATTTTAACTTGCCTTCTCAGTCCAGGTAGCTCCATCTCTCAAAGACCTCAGAGAGCTGGATTTGTCATCCAATAAAACTGTTGGAGATACACTTCAGAATCTTCTGCAAGCTCTCCCTCTTTCTCAGATAACCAAACTTCCTCTAAACAGCTGTGCTTTGAACGCACATGCATGCAACGCTCTTGGTATGAAACTAGTAGTTTAAAAAAAAACATTAAACTAGTTTTGTTTTAAATGATGAGATTTTTTTTCAAATTGTTTCAAAGCTACCGCAATGCAGATGCTAAAACAGCTTGAGAGCCTGAACTTGTCATGGAACAAGTGTGTGGGAGAAAATCTGAGGCAATTTCTGGAGCCTTTACAGCCTGATTGCAAACTACAGGAACTCAGACTGAGTAGCTGTAATTTAACCACTGAAGACGTGCTACATCTAGGTCAGTTAAATTAACTATGTTAAAGGTTAAAGTTCTATACAGCTTTAAACATCCAAATAATGAAACGTTGGCGAACTGTAATCTTGCAGAATCTGCTTGCCAGCATGGAGCTCTATCCCATCTGAAGCAGCTGGATTTGTCTTATAATGGTAGCGTCGGGGACGGTGGTTGGACGTCTCTCTTTCAGAAGGCTGCCTCTCTGAAGGAACTAGAGGAGCTGGATGTCAGTCTGAGTCCTTCTGCATCTCTCTCAGTGTCTCCTTGGCTGCCCGCCTTATTGGAGGCCCTTCCGCAGCTCTCGGCCCTGACCCGTCTGTCTCTGCAGCACTGGGCTTTGAGTTCAGCTGAGAGAGAGAAGCTGGAAAAAATTCTTAGCAAGAAGAATGTCATCCTGGAATGTGACAGGCTGGCCACGCCCACACCAAAAACTGCAGGTTAATAAGCATTTCAACCGCTTTGATGATTTTTTTTAAGGTACTGAAAAATTAAGATGTTACTGAGAATGTGATGACTGAAAGGCATTCAACCATTACATATTTTCCTTTGACCCAATTTCTTTTACATTTTTCAAACTTGCATTTTAAAATGAAAGCATGGGAAATTAAATTTTAACTAGTTAGCATAGGGTTAAAGTAGGATTACCATACATCATCTTTCTCAAGCATCTTCTAACTGAGATTCTTACATCTGTGTGATTTTTGTATTGAATATCACTGTTGATTGTTTGCACTATATTAGAGATTATGAGTATTTTTTATTATTCATTTGCTTCCCTTCTTATTTACATTGATTGTTTAAGACACTATAAAGGATGCTTATGCTACGTAGTATTTCTGTCTTGTTTATAGTCAAAATATCTAAACATTACTAAGATATTTATTCTTGTTTGTAAGTAAATCTTCTTGGGGGTAAGTAAAATATTCTTAAAATGATCCCACTGGCAGATAAATGTAATTGTTACAAGTACTTAAGTTAATTTTTTCTTAAGTTAAAGAGTAAATATGTTATGTAATTTTGCTGATCTATTAAATGCATTTTAATTAAAGAATTTTTTGATATTTTGACTAGAAACAATACCTAAACATTAGACGAGCCTATTTTTTTTGCAGTGGACTTAACTTGCTAAATCAAAATCTCTCTGACTTTTATCTGTCCTGCCAAAACTGTTGGAAAATTTGCATGTGACACCCAATACAGCGAAGACTAAGTGTCAGAGCAATTAATTTACATAAATGACGTGTTTTTCGCAGACATCATGGCAGTCTGTGACATTTCCAAAGACTGGACACATGGACAAAAAGGCTGTAATCAAAAACACTAACTTGGTGATTAATTATAATAAATACAAATGTAACCAACTGTCCTGTGGATTATTTTGCTTGCCAGCAACTGAAAAAGTTCAACAACAACAACAACAACAAAAAATCACAATCAAGTTTGGTCTTAATCTGTCACAACATGCACTTTTGGACAAAATGGTGAATCATGAATGTGAGTCTGGATAGACGTCCAGAGCCAATGAATCGGATGCCATCAGGGCCAGAGCTGAATTACTTGAGTCTTCATATTCCCCATATCTGGATGTCCAATAGTAATGCCTGCGTAAACCATGAGATGCTTCTGCTAGAAAAACATGATTGTCCACCTCATAGGGAAAAACATCTGTGTTCTTCTCCAAAAGCCGCCCGCTGCTTATCAGCCGAGAGAAAGCCTGATTATACATGTAGAGACAACATCAAGACATTTTAATGACCACTAGTTGAACACTTTACCTGATCATTTAATGATTTGTGGAATCTCACCATGCAAACCGGCTCCTCAAGTTTGTTCCCCCAGATATAAATGTGTGTGAGACGGGAATTCAATTTCATTGCCTCACTGAGGGACATAAGACCTTCCTTTCCAATGTTGTTGCTTGTAACAGACAGTCTAGAAGGCAAAAATGATGACGTAAGCTGGTCAGCGCAAACAAAGGATATAGTTCAATGTTGAAATTAATTGAAGTTTAATAGGGTTGTTTTGTAAGTAAAGTACACTAACGCTTTGAGTTTGCTGTGTGGCAGCTTGATAGCTTCACTTAGATACGCTGCACCATCATCTTCAATGCGATTGGAAGAAAGATCTAGAATCTCCAAAGAGGGATTTTGTTTCAGGACCTCAGATAAGCATTTGGCTCCATCCCGTGCGATTCTGTTACTGTTAAAAAACACAGAAATTATAATTTCTCTCATGACCATCTTTTAAGCGTTTCATAACCGATGAACTTTACACGTTTGTTGAACTGAAATGAATCAATACTGAACACAATCAACAAACTTAAGCTGAATAATGTCACTACTGTCTTTGTGGCTTCTTTGCAGCAGAATTACAATTTGATGAAATTTGATGTTATTTTCCTGTTTATTACTCCTCGAAGCTCCTTTGAAACAATCTGTATTGCATAAAGCGCTATATAAATGAAGGTGAAATTTTCTGTGGAGCACAAAAGAACTGTCATGTCTGAGTTCCTCTATGTCATACAATGATGGTGGAAAGGCATGGTCGCCAGCAACTGAAAACACTTTTTCAAAAAAACCCCACAGTTTTCAAAAGAATTAAGGGAGAGTAAACAATAACTGAATTGTCTTTTTTGTGTGAACCATCCCTTTAGAGTCATGAATAAGACAATTATGTGAGTGAGCATGTACCAGTGAAGATTCAAGTAGCGTAGAGAGACGTTTAACTTCAGTGCTTCACACAGCCTCTCCACGCCAGTATCAGTCATGTCATGTTTTCCCAAGTGCAGCTCCCTCAGTGTCTTATTTACCACCAGCATCTGTGCCATATGGACTGTTGTTTCCTCCTATCATTTAAGTTAAGATTATTATTACAAAAACAAGACTTTTACAAAAAAAATAATAATAAAAAGTATGCATTTCAAAGCAGTTTTTCTAAAAAAACATACCTGAAGACTGAAAAGAAGAGGTCGGCTAACATTAATAGCACGGATTCGTCTGTTATTCTTAAGGACAATGGCAAACGCTATTACACTTTCTGTAGCCTAGTAAAAAAAACCAAAAAAACACAGTACTTTAATTCAAACGGACAAAATCTCAAATGTTCGAATTTTACTCGACAAACTCACCAAATCACAGTCTGAGATGTCTATTTCTTCTAGGGTAGAGTTGATCTGCAACATGGCAGCCAGTTGCATGGCACCTTTATTTCCAATCTTATTTCCTGTCATTCTGATCATCTTCAGACTTTTGTTTTTCTGTGAAATTAGCAGAACTTAAATGGTAAAATTGTGATAAATATTGGCATTAATTTAACTCCTATAATTACTGTACAGAGGAATTTTAACATTAATTCTAAATTAGCCACACTTACGTGCAAACTTTTTGCTATCACTTCTGCACCATCTGCCTCAATGTCATTACACATCAGATCAAGAGACCGAAGGGACTCACTCGCCTGTTAAAATTACAATATTCCTTTAAAGTGTGAGTAGTATGCTTAAAATATAAACATAATGTGAAACACTGATGACAAACAGTACCTGAATGAGATGTGCGACATAAACAGCTCCATTATCTGTGATATTGTTGTATCTAAGGTCTATACCTGCAATGACATTTAACTTTAAGTTCAGTTTAAAGTAGAGCTTCTTGATTCAGGTATAGGTTACAATAAACTTGTAAATATGTGCAATAGTTTATGATTTGCATGACCTACAAGTCTGGGTAGGACGAGTTAATATTTACCCTTTATAGCCGAATTTCCCACGAATGTTTTTGACAAGACCAGCATATCATCATCTGTCAATCTGTCTCCATGCTTCAGTTGATCATTACCGTTCAGTTTGAGCGAGCCATCACTGAATTTAACAAATAAAAAAACACCATTCATTTACACAAAAGTCCAAACGACTGCTCACACTCATACTGTATTATAATCTTTCCAAACCAACCTACTAATGTTGTCTTCCAAGACTTCCAAAACACATGTATTTGGAGGCCGCTGAACTTCGGCGCAAACAGATAAATATCGATTCTGAAGCTCCTCCATGTTTCAAGCTTTATGTTGCCATGGTAACAGAGCCAAGCGACGTAGAACGGTCTTTGATAGAACGCATTTGCGCAATGGCGCCCTCTTCAGGTCGTCTGCGATTTATAGAGTAACAGCAACGAAGATGTGTATAAAATGATATACGTAATCGATAGTAAGTGAAACATACATATAAAATAATTCAGTTTATGTTCTTTATGAATGTATTAGCCTACACAAAGTCTCAACTTATGAATGATATTATATAATCATTCATAAGTTGTTGATATATATATATATATATATATATATATATATATATATATATATATATATATATATTTATTTGATAAGGTGGAAATAAAAATGTAACATGTCTCAACATCAACATCCCCCCCAAAAAAAGTTATTGTATATTTAACACTCTTAAAATTAAGTCGGAGTAAACTACAATTAATGATAGAACCATCCTAGGGGACAAAATAATTCCCCTAGTTGATGAATCACTCAAATATAAAAACTCTTTTTTTACTACTTGGTACAGAGAAAAATACGCCTGTGTTTTTCACCGGATTCATTCATTCTGCATTACTCTAACTTATATATCAACAACAACAAACATTCAGACGTGAGATGATTTATTATAAAACGTTCCCAGTTTGTTAGAGGATCCAAATGATTTGATATCATATATGAAATTGTTCAGAGACTGGGTCATATAACATTATAGGTATTTACATGTCAAACTTCTAAAAGACAAACGCATAGTTCAAAATATCAGAATGACCAGGTCAGTTGTAATGTATAGCCGCACTGTCCTTTCAATTAAATAGAAAAGTATTTTTAAATGAACCAAAATGCATTTTTAAGCACAGCTTTTATATTACAGGGCCTTCCCTTCATTTCAGAAAATACTTTTTGCCTTTAACGATCCAGATTCTGCTCTGAATATGACATTACACTTAATTAAGAAAAAACAACAGAGGAGAAGCCTCATATAGTCACACAATAGCTTTGTATAACATATCTGCTAAGAGTTCATCTTTCAAATGCTGAGACAGGGGATGTTTGTGACAAAATGCTTTCACGCGGGCGAGACTGATCCCAAACTCAGTCTTCACTGAAAACACATTTAAAATGGAAGTAAAAGCTGGTTTGTTTTTAATCAATGGTCTGAACGATGACAATCTGCGTGTGCTCCATCTCAGCGGTTCCTGGGATTTCATACTGTTCCACTACGTAGCTCACTTGCTCGCCAGACTCTCCGTGTTGGATGAGAACGGGTGCTTCGGACGATTCTGCATGCTGGAAGATCATGGAGGGCTCTGTGCCGTCTGCATGCTGTATGATCATCTGAGGCTCTGACTGCTGGATAATAAGTGAGGTTTCCGGGGGCAAAATCGGCAACGGGGGCTCCATCTGAATTTCGTGGTCTTGGGAATCGACAAGGGCAGACCGAACGCGTGCAATCAGGCCCTGGTGGTCAATGGGGATGTTGAGAGGACACTGTGTCGGATCTGTTTTCAGAGGAGCCTGCTGCTCTTGGCCTGGAAGAGCTGAAAAATATGTTTTAAAAATAGATATTAAGATGGATGAATAGATTAAGTTGTAAAGATACAACTGGTAAAAAGTCATTTGATACATTTTAAGCTTCTTTGAAGAACAGGAAGTTCAAAAGATCAGCATTTATTTTAAACAAAAATGTTTTGTATCATAGCTCTTTAATGTCACAATTAATGCATCCTTGCTGAACTAAAGTATTTCTTGCTTATTCAAAACTTTTGAATGATGGTGCATCAATAGTTTCCACAAAAATATTAAGCATCAAAGTAACGGACATTGATTGTAACAGCAAATTAATATTTTAAAATGATTTCTGAAGGACCATGTGATACCAAAGGCTGAAGTAATGATGCTGAAAATTCAGCTTTGCTAGCAGAGGAACAACAATATACAAAACGGTTCTTTTAAATTGGAATAACGTTTAATGATATTACTGTTTATACTGCATTTTTAAATTAAATAAATGCAGCCTTTCTGATGACAAATGTAAAAAAACAACAACTTTTTAATAGTTTAATAATAATCAGAAAAAAAAAAACATTAAAATAACACACCGTTATGCTTCAAAATGCTGTGCTTCTTCAAGCTATATATGTCTGAAAACATGTTCCCACACAGGTTGCACCTCACTTTTCTCGATCCTACAGGCAAAAGGACATAGAGAAACATGTATCTGTACATATTCCTGCAAGGTTTCCATTTTGAAAAATGGAAAGCTTTCATTTAATAACTAAATTTACCATTGTGGATGTCCATATGTTTTCGAAGTTCCCCAGCGGTTAAGCAAGGTTTTCCGCAGTCCAAGCATATATATGGGGTCACACCTAAAACGGAAGGCAAAAAACCCCAAAACATTCATTAAACACAAACTCCTCGTGGCGTTGATATGTTAGCAAAACGCTACAGAGAAGGTTGAGTGCATCACAAACCCACCAGTGTGTTTCCTGGTGTGAGCGATGAGAGAGCTGGAAACAGCGAAAGCCATGCCGCAGGTGTCACAGATGTAGGGTTTCTCCCCTGTGTGTCGGCGCTTGTGGTACATCAGAGTACTGGCCTGTGTGAAGCGCTTCCCACATTCTCCACACTCATACGGCTTCTCTCCACTGTGCTTCCTTAATGAAAGTTAATGGAAATGTTTATTCTCCTAATTTATTATTTATCATTTTATAGATATTTTAACTGGAAAACAAATATACAGTATACTGACAAATACAATTTTTTTTTTTTTTTTTCATGTTTAAGTGTCCAAAAATAGATATGGACAGTCAGTTTTACATATTAGTTGTCTCTTTACATCAACAATTTACAATCAACATTAAAACAATAAATCAGTGGACTAAAGCAAAATATTCATTATAAATGTTTTCCAATGATTGTCAGGGTCATTTATAGCATCACTAAAAATAATTAAATTTAATACTAAAAAAACCAAAGTATGAATTCTACAAAATAAAACTCTAGAAAATCTCTAATAGTAATAATTTTATTAAATCAAATAATAAAAATACTGAGAAATAGGGAAGGTTTTGGAAAGCAGATCAGGTTGTATGAAATCTGATTGTAATATTGTGCATGAATTGCACTACACATACCTTATGTGAATTTTCAGATTGCTAGAAGTGGCGAAAGCTGCTCCACAGAAATCACATTTATGCGGCTTTTCTTCCCCGTGGTGCATGCGGCAATGATAGACCAGCTGACATTTCTGAGCAAAACGTGCCTCACAAGATGTACAACTGAAGGGCTTCTCTCCTGAAGACAAAATACTACATGAATCACTCCACAAGTTATTCTAGAACCAAAATTAGGCAAGAAAAAAAAAATTCAAAATAAACACTGCTTTTTTAAAATTGTATTAAAATAGTATACTTTTTAAAAAAGTAAAAGTAAAAGCTTTCACAATAATATTAAGCAGCACATTGGCTTTCAATGTAACAATAATAAAGGAAAATAATAATATTGTTTCTTGAGCAGCAAATAAGCATATTAGTATAAATCACGTGACAAACTGGAGTAATGATGTTGAAAATTCAGCTACGCCCCAGCAGGAATTAATTACATTTTACAATATATTAACATTAAAATATATATATTTTATATTTCAATAATATTTTAAAAAATAGTACAGATCACTGCATTTCTATCAAATCAACATTATGCACATTTCATACTATAGTTCCACATTTTTTGTCATCAAAACTATGGAACTAAAGACACATTCATGAAGGATTGTACCCTCTACATGTGAGAATGATACCTGTGTGTATGCGCATGTGGGTCTTCAGCTGGTTGCCCTGTCTGAAGGAGCGGGTACAGAGCTGGCACTGATAGGGTTTGAGGCCCTTGTGTATGCGCATGTGTCTGCGCAGGCTGCTCATCTCTGAGAAGAGGTTCCCGCAGACGTTACAAATAGGCCTGTGTTTGTCCTGCAAAGGCTTCACTTCCTCTTCTCCTCCCCAATCCTCATTGTCATTACCAAATTCTTCATCCTCTGCGTTGTCTTCTTCCTCATTACTAGCTTGGCTTTCTTTTAGCTTTCTACTCAAGCTTCTCTTTCTGCTGCTGGTGCGGACCTTCTTGGCAGGATTTGACTCTGAATCCTCTGTGCCTTGAGATGAGCCTTCTTCGGTGTGCTTCTCAGTGTCTTGGTTTATTTCTCCACTAGCTTCTTCTCCACTGTTCTCTGTTGGATTTGAAAGTTCAGGTGCCTCAGAAAAAAGAGGTTTGGATCGAGGTCTGCCTCTTTTACGGCCAGTCCCCTCATTCTCTTTCGTCTTTGCTGGTTCAGAGCCGTCTTCTGTGTTTGTAGTTGTGTTCTCAGCGTTTGTAGTTTGGTTCTCTGTGGTTAACGGCTTAATTCGTGGTCTTCCTCTCCCTCGTTTTAAAGGAACTCCTTCTGGGTTTTCCACATCTGTCTTCACCCGATGATCATCTTCCTCACCGGCATTCACTGAATCTTCTTCAACAACTTCTGTTTGTTGGGTGTCTCCTAGTTCATCATCTCCATTGTCTCCTTCTGCACCAGATGATAGTGGTCTATTTCGTGGATGCTCTTTTTTGTGAGCAGAACTGTCCTCTTCTTGATCCTTGGTTGCTACAGACTCATCTTCAGCATTTCCAGTATCATCTCTTTCAGTGGACAGCGGTCTAACCCGTGGACGACCTCTTGGTCTTCCAGTTCCTCTCGCTACTGAGCTGCTGTTCGGGCTTGTGGTTTGCTGCACTGGAGACTGTTCAGTTGATTCAGAAGTCAACGGTCTTACTCGAGGACGACCTCTCGGTCTCCCACGACCTCTCCCTCTGCCTCTGTGAGCAGTAATGATCTCACTCTCAACATCATCTTCATATAGCCTAGTTTTGGGTTTCCTCCCCCTCTTGCTGCCACTTCTCTGCGGCGTCTGTTCGCTGGACGACTGGGCTTCATCCATAGAGGTGGGATCATCCTGTAACCCCTCTTCCTTTTTTCCCCTCAACCACTCCCGTTCCTCCACCTCGGCGATCGGCTCTAAAGGTTCGTAGTCATCTGGACTCAAGGGGGAACGTGGATCTTCGTACTCCGCTTGTCTTGTGGGCGAGCCACCAAATTTCATGTCATCTTGAGTTAGTGTACAACGAGCCACAACCTCGGGCATCCCAAGATAAGATGCAGCTTTCTGAACGCTTTCAATTTCTTCTCTGTGGACAACAAAGCACAGGAATTTATAATACGGTATGCACCAGAAATATGTATTAGTTTTAACCAACAAAGATAAAGTTTAAGATAAAGGAAATATTTAGCAAGTTAAACAGGTCATTGTCCAGTATAAAATTAAACAGATCATGGTTGAGTAAAACTAAACATTCATATTATATAATAGAAAAAATATCCAAAACTTTATAAAACTCTTTTTTCAATGACCTTCAATGTTGCTATATTTTTCATTTTCATTTCTATGTTACATTTATTTATTATGATTATTTTTAACACTTCACATAATTACTCCTAAAAATTATATACTGAAGTATAATTTATTTATTCCTGTTTATTATGATCAATTAAAACTTCATATTCCACTGATGAAGTATTTACTTTTAGAATTGACATATCTCAACAATGTTTCTATTTTTATCTGACTTCTACCTACTGCCTTTTACAGGTTATATCAACGTTACGATTGCTTTGACTGCAAGTGATTTAGGTAGAGAAAAAACATGTGCCCAGATGTATGACACAATGGGTAAATTCCTTTGATGCCTATCAATCAGACACAACCATCTTGAGATGTTCTAAGAGGAATTCTTTATTGATATTATTCCAATAGGCTTTTCCTTCTCCTTTTCCTCTGCTCGCATTACATGCTCCAAAGGCATGTCTTTTAAATTCTAAAGATTAATATACATTGATTTTGGATTACTCTCTTCAAATTTTAACAGAATATACTCATTTAATCTGTAATAGTTATCATGATTTATTTTAAATGAAAACAATTTTACTGAAAGACCTGGATCTCTTCATTGCAATTTCCAGTACACATTTACATATGTTACACCGTCAAGCAAAGAAATTTGACAAATAATGGCATTTTTTCAGCAGTAAATATAATTTACTCTGCAATTAAATATTTAATCAGCTCAATATTTATATCAATACAATATATAAATATATTAATATTTCACATATGTTTAAGTGTATTTAATATTAAAATTAAAAGATATAATTAAGGAAAAAGTCAAAAACATTTTTTTGTCAAAATTATGAATTTTTAACTATTTTAATTAATTTACATTACGCCTGTTCCATGCTTAAAATGACTGAAAATGTAAAATTGTTTATTTAAATTTTTTTGAGGATGTAAATATTTTCAGGCATCATAGGGACAGTACATATAAACACAGATAACACTACATATATGTATATATATATATATAAAACAAAAAACGTACAGATAAACTCACCTGTCCATACTCAAGTCTCCGGTGTAAATATAAGTTAGTAGTTTTTCAAACACTGTCCCGCTCACCAACTCTGGGTCCAAAGTTATGGTGGCATTCTCCTTTCCGGCATCAATAGACTGCGTAGAGAAATACTCGCTAAAGGCTGCCAGAACATTGTGGTGTGCATTATATTGAGACTGTCCTATTACTACTGTGCAGTCACACAGAAAGCTTCTCTCACGTTGCCTCTTCAGCTGCTCCAGAAGAAACTCACTGTGAGTGATATGTGGCATGACGTGGAAAAGGAGCAACCTGCAATGTCAAGAACATCTCATAACATCAGCCATTATTCATTTGTAGTCCATCCTCTTTCTATATAATAAAAGTGGTAAGTTCTAGCAATAAAGGTGCGGAACTACATAATGGTGGACAACATGAATACATGATTAAATATTTCCATTTTGAGCGAACTAGGACCTAATAATGACCCTATTTTACATGCACTCATTTTGTAAGCATTAAACAAAATAACAAAAATAAATCACTTACCGCACGTAAATTTATAATGGTTTAAACCACACCCAAAAACCTGTTTAAATGAAACACACATGCATGTAAAAATAAAGAACATGTGCACATATGAATTAACCAATAACTCAATATAAAATCAGCGACAGTTTAGACTAGACAACATCAGTTAAGGAAAATAAAAGTTCCCGCCCATTCCTCAAAAGTTGGCTGCAATAACGAGCTAGCTGACAAACTATCAACATTAAAGGCCGCTCAAAATATTATAATGCACCCAATAATTCTAGTCGTAAATATGCGCAAAAAATCGCTAAGTTCATTGTTTTCTGAATGGATGCGGATAGTAGTGTTTGTAATTTTGACATGCAAAACAAAGGGCTCTTATTTCGAAAATGCTCGATCCGGTAGAGCGCGATCCGTAATTCGCAGGCTCGCTCTACATATTACAAACACAACACCGAGTCGTGCCACAATTATTTAAATTATTTGATTAATAAATATAAAGTTAAATAGGATTTTTTAATAAAAATTCAGGTCTCACGTTATTCCGACAGTAGATTAAAATCTCTTTGCTTTGACGGCCATTTTCGAGGTCTTCAAGGGGATTTAGTCGGTGACGTAATATCCTCCCGTCTGAATTCTTTCCGGTGTTTGAAACGAAATGACAGCTGTGACCACTAGGTGGAGCCACACTCACAAAACCGTGCATGTGAACGGACACATTATGTCCAGAAACGCTTGCATTCAAAGACCAAAGCGGCTTACTTCATTGCTAAATGTAAATGCTATTTTGGGAATGTGTACTTTATTTTCAATTTGGCTACAACTGAAAGTCAAAAAGCCAAAAAAAGATTCAATTTAACATTTTCAGGTGACATTTTCACCCTTTTCGATCCATGTATTGATCCCAGATTCAACAGCGACATCCATCCGCAGTTCAGTTATCCTTGTGAAGAGATCTCATCAATCACAATATCAGATTTCAGATATTATTTATTACATTTCTGAATGGTCTTTGAGGAATAATCTTTTCCACAGATTAAAGTCACCAAACAACATCTTTTCACCCCCAGTCACGTGTTAAAAAAAGACATTAAGGGTTAAAGGTTGTTTGCAAATATAAATTTAGCTTGAATCCTGGGCGTGGGTGGGGAAGAATCAAACTTTCATACAAAATATTTGTAGGTATATTTGTTTAATGATAAACAACTGACTACCTTGGTTACCCAAATCATTTTAAATGGTTATGTCATTGTCATTTGTTTACTAGACTCAAAAATGATTTATTATTGTCTGGCCACAGCCCATGGGAAAATCTGATCATCAGTTTCATAAATGAACTCAAAACCTTCATTTATAACTGATTGTAGTAACCTGAGCCATTTAACTGTTTTTTAACTGTTTTAATATAAAAGGTCTGGGAAAATGGAGGAAAATCGAGACACAGTCTGCTTAGCAGCACACACACCTTTCAGCGCTGCTCCCATGATATCGATTTACATAATCAGCTGCTTCTTGTTACAACACAATCTCAGTCTGTCATGATGAGCGTCTCCTCCTCTCTTGTCAGCGCACACTTACTGGAACCGGCACACACACAACACCTTCAGCTCTGCGCTTAACAACAAGTTCATCTAGAACAGGTATTGATTTTTACTTTGCATTCTTATTAAATCTGTTTTGCGATATTATATTTAATCATAATTATATAAATCACTATTTTCTGTGTTCTGTATGTATTGTGCAACTGTAATATTGGGTGTAAAATACGTGGTCTAAAAACATTTACTACTAATGAAATCTACTTCTCACATTTCATCACTTCTGCTACAACGATAATTATCTTTTCTGGCAAATTATTCAACAAATCTATTATAGCAGTTCGTATAGACTATTAGTGTGTTCATATATTGTTAATGAAAATGTAAAATGTTTTAGCATTACAGAAAGCACTACGTTTATCAAAAAAGGTCATTTCATCAATAGTTAATGTTAAAAAATTTCATAACATCACAGTTTCATAACATACCTAACATGCACGTGTTTGCCAGTGACTTGCGATGATCATATGCAAACAGGTCCGGCAGGTCTAACAGCAAAAAAAAAAACTGACATTCAAGACCAACAAGACCCCAGGAAAAAAAACATATCTTTAACAGATGTAGCACAGAGCAATAGAAAATATTACTGTATTTACTTTTTAAAAGTTCTAAGTGTCTCAATTCTAATTGGACAATGCGATTTACAAATAATTATTTGTGACATATCGTCATGACGTGAAAATGACTAATGCATACTGAGCTCTTGATTGAATTTTCTCTCCCGGCTGAGACAGCAGCTCTTGACAGGATGAAGGCAGCGACTGTGTTGCTCGTACCTCTACTGCTTCCCTTGGTCTCTGCTCAGACATTTCGTTGGGGACCCTGCCCAACACCAATGGTCCAGCCAAACTTTGAACTAAACAAGGTAGGGCTATGCAAATATAATGAATTTTAAAGATAAAATCATGGCATGGGGATGAAAAAATAATGACAGGATTTTAATTTCTAATTTTGGGGTTAAGTGCGCCTTTAACAGTGTGCAGTGCACTTATATGAGCTTTACCTTTCCCTCTAAGTACCTCGGAAAGTGGTATGAGATCGAAAAGCTC
Source organism: Puntigrus tetrazona (assembly GCF_018831695.1). Classification (NCBI taxonomy): domain Eukaryota; kingdom Metazoa; phylum Chordata; class Actinopteri; order Cypriniformes; family Cyprinidae; genus Puntigrus; species Puntigrus tetrazona. Next base: position 20,104,068 of record NC_056722.1, on the reverse strand, counting down.
CCAGCATCCTTTGAGAAAGGCAAGTGCATTGAGGCAAACTACGCTCTAAGACCCGACAACACCGTCCAGGTTCTCAACGTTCAGACCTAGTGAGTAATCAGATCTTTTGACTAAAGCAGAAAGCAGTGTTTTTTCCGCCCTCGTTTATCCATAATCAAATCGTGTGTATACATAAAACAGCAAAGGAAAAATTAGAAAAGCAGAGGGCACAGCAATCATTCAGGACCCGAAGGAGCCAGCCAAGCTTGGAGTCAGTTTCTCCTACTGTAAGTCCATGAATATCCTCAGCCTGTCTTCAAACAACACATTCTAATCTATTTTTGAAGAGTTCTTTTGTTAATTGACTGTCTGCTGCTTTTTTATATATGCAGTCACTCCCTACGCCCCATACTGGGTCCTGTCTACTGATTACAACAGCATATCTCTGGTTTATTCGTGCACTGATGTTCTCCGGCTCTTCCATGTGGACTATGCCTGGATCCTGTCACGCTCACGCATTCTGCCCGCAGCGGCCATCTACCACGCCAAGGAGAACTTCTCACGTGACAACATCGACGTGAGCAAAATGATTCCCACAGATCAGCAAGGATGCGATAGTCCTCTTTAAACAACGAAGACTTAAATATATATATTTGGTGCCTTCACTTTTACTAATATTGGTGAAAACGGTTTGAGTTATCATTATAATTATGTTGCATAAAACCGTCTGTACCCAGCCAGCACATGATATAGCCTAATGATTATATGCATGTTGTAACTTTAAAATGAAATAATGAATAAAATGCATTGCCCTTCGCTTGTGAAGATTTTGCTTATGGAGTTCTGTGTCATGTCATTCCTAAGACATTATTTTATTTCATTAAAAATATTTGTTTTATGAACGCTACAGTTTGAGCAATTTGAGATATGCATATGTTTTCCGTATTGTTTTTCTACGCTTTTCTGAATCTTTTATGTCAGTACAAAAGTTTTATTGGGATATTTATTGTATTAAAATGGAATTATGTTATTGCAATGTGAGTAATGTTTTTTCTTTCATAGTTCTATGGAATAATGCATAAACCGACTTGATTTGCAAATATCTTATACAACCCAGAGGTGGGTTTCAATGATGTAGACCTAGTTTGGGAGGGGACAAAAAATTCCTGAAACTGGATTTCAGCCTGTGCAGAACTTGTGACACACAACATCTTTTTAGCTCTTAGAAACGAACGGATCACTTGCATAATCACTGCTGCAAACAAGGTAATGTTTATTTTCCAAAACATTTAACAATATATGCAACTTTTTAACTAAATTATGTGAGCTGCATGCAATATAGCAAATAATTTACTTGATTGTTAAAGCTTGCTCATATTTACCTTTGAATACCTTTGTTTTGAATTCCAGCAAATGATGAAGTGGAGTATTATTTTGGGGGTGTTCTTGCTATGTTTTCTTGCTAATAATCTCAGCGGTAAGCAGTGCATATTACTCCTATTACTAATTATTATCATCTTTTGGGGCACTTTAGATATTTACTTTAAAAAGGTTTTTAGCATATTAAAAATGCTGTATTTTATATTAAATATTTCTGTAGTATTGGACAGTAGAAGTCATTGTTTGTTAGATAAACAAACTGGTGCATTTCATAACAGAAAAACAGTGAAATACCGCATGTTTAATATAAACATTAAAGACTTGAACCGTGTTCATCAGGACACGTGTGCACATAGTTAAAAAAAAATATTTGTGGAGGAAACTCCCACATTTCTTGAATCCCTTTGGGAGATCCTTGGTGCTCTTGCATGAATCAGCTCTTTGTGAGGGAGGATTTCAGATTTTATTCACTCTTCCTCTACTCTCTCCTTCCACAGGTGCCAGATTCATTCCTGAAGGGGGTAAACAGACTATTTACCATTTCGTTCACACACCTTTAGCCAGTGTATATTAATAGTAACCTAGTATTTCAAAATCCCAAATGCAAAATGAGGCTTTTATTTGAACAAATAATTGTACTTATGCTGCTGGTTCTCTAATTGTATTCACCGTGTTAACTATTCATTGTTATGTTTGCCTGAGGACACAAAGAGGCACATTTAGACCGAACTTCTGCATCAGGAATTCTGGAATGCATAAACTCAGCAAGAATACACAAGCTCTATTTTTCTCTCTCAAATGTAGTGCCCTATGAACGGCCCCCAGCTGTGCCCTACTGGTCTTATTCCACTTCAGATTTCTGGAACTATGTGGAATACTTCCGCAACATTGGGGCGTACGACCAGATCAATGAAATGGCCAGAACGTTCTTCGCTCATCAGCATCTAGGAGACACGCTGGGATATGAAGTGGCAGAGCAACATGAACACTAAATGGATGTTATTAGTTCATCTTTTGTGTTATTAGAAAGTAACGAATGATAATTTACTAAATATAACTAAACACCATTTATAGCTCTATAATAATGTGTTGTGCCGTATCTTTAAATGTATTACTACTAGTAAAAAGCATATAGGAATTATAGTCAATGTTTCATTGTAGTATGAATTAACAGCTTCAGAGTGCATGATTGTGATGTATTATACGACTGGTGCAATTGCAAATATAGGAAATATAAGAAATAAAACAATAAAGTGTCATACTGATGCACAGTAATTATGTTAATTTCTTCACTGCAATATACCGGAGGACCAGTTCTCCAACCGAGCCAGTGGGACCAGGTTTCCACCCGGTTACATTTTGACGTAACACCACTAGTGGACGTGAAGCCTAATACGGTAGAATCGATTCCTTCGAACAGATCGTCGTAATGAATCGGTTCATAGAGGCTTATATTTCATGCTTTGAACATCAAAATACACCCATGTTTAAACCGTTTTATTATTACTATCAATATGTTTAGGTAATTAATTAGAGTTGTGTTCATGTGTAATTACAGCCATTATTCAGCTCATGTATTAATGTAATAATATATCTATCTATATTTATCTATTGATATAAATTGCTTGTATAAATATGAAATAAATATAAAAATACAAAACATACATGTATTGTTTAATTTAGCAAAATATACAGTCTTACAGAAAGTCTTATGGCCCAAATAAATTCAGAAAGCACATCTTTTAAATCTGGTCGTGGTAACAGGTTCATTTAAAAAGAGTCGACGCAAAAGAACAATTCGTTCACGAATCGGACGTCGCGAATCAAAACTGCACCGGAAACAGAGGGAAGCGCTGAAAGTGTTTGTTTTGGTGAATGTGACAGGGAGCTGAAAAAATACATAATTTTAAGATTTGTTTACCGCTGACATTTAAGTAGCCTCGCTAAAGTTATGAAGCCAGCAGTTGATGAAATGTTTCCCGAGGGAGCCGGTCCGTATGTGGACCTGGATGAGGTCGGTGTTTACACGTTTCTGTACGATGGTCTGTGATTAGCCATTTGAAAGCTAAGTTTAAGTATGCGTACACTTAAATATATCATATGTTTGTAAACGAACAGATTTATTTATAATTTGAAGTAAATCTGTATAAACCGCACCGTATCTTAACTTTCCACTGTAACGCTAGATGTTTACCTCACTTCACAGTACAAAAGCACATTTTCCCCAAATGCACATATCATCCTGTTAGTATTTATTCATTAAGTGTTTAGTACATATTTATGACGTATTATGTTCTACAACAGTTTACCTTTTTTCGGATAAAATCGAAAGAGTAAATGTCTTGTTCAGGGCTGTTGAGACGGGTTTTTTTGGTGCTGTGTTAATGCTGTAGTGCTGCGTGATTACAGGCAGGGGGCAGCACTGGACTGCTGATGGATCTGGCAGCCAACGAGAAGGCAGTACATTCAGACTTTTTCAACGGTGAGTTACTTGATGTTGCACAGTACATCGATCAGTTTCTTTCCTTGACCTTTACAGGGGTTTGTCATTATTAGATTTTTTCAATTGAAAATAATTGTAATGAGAAAAAAATAAATAAATAATATATTTATAGCCATATATATATATATATATATATATATATATATATATATATATATATATATATATATATATATATATATATAAATGGCTCAAAAAATGTCTGTAATGTTTATTATATTTGTATTAATGTATTTAAAAATGTGATTTATTTCTTATAGTAGAGCTGAATTTTCAGCATCGTTACTCCAGTCTTCAGTGTCACATGATCCTATCAATGTTGAAAACTGTAGAATTGTTCAGAAGTTGATATCCGCTTCATATGTTTGTGGAAACGGGTCACATGCCTTTTAAGATTTTTTTCATTGTAAATGTCTTTACTGTCACTTTTGACCATTTGAATGCATTCTTGCTTAATAAAGGTATTGATTTCCCCCCAAAAATGAAGCAGCACAAGTGTTTTCAACAATGATGATAAGAAGAAACGTTTTGAGCAAATCATTTAAGAATGATTTCAAGAGGATCGTGTGACACTGAAGACTGGAGTAATGATGCAGAAAAACTAAAAAATCAGTTTAGAATCAGTAGATTATTACATTTTGAAATGTATTCAAATAAAAAGTTATTATTTTACAGTAATCAAAATATTGATTGAATAAACAAAGCCTTGGTGAGCGTAAGAGCGTCAGAGACAAACTTTTGAGTCTTATATTCAGTCTATATATTATTATTTCTATGCAAATATATATATATTTCTATGCAAAATTGTTTTTAAAACCATTTTTTCCATTAAGTTGCTGTTCTTATTTTTTTTTGCTTGGCAACAGAATATTGCTAAGTGCTTTAACATGCAGACTCTACAATTTTCTTTACACTTTTCCGCCTCCTCTACATAGCGATAGTAAAGGTAGTTTGAGCTTGGCACAGGATGACCTAAAAACAGGCAGTTAAAGAGTAAAGGAGGTATGAAGCTGAGCCCATGTAAAGCACTTTATAGGGCTTCATTGGCTCCAGCGCAGCAGGTCCTCGCTCTTTAGAGGCTCTGTATCCATCTGCAGCTCTTGAAGTAGCTGAACACGTGTCATTCAGGGGCGTTTTTATCAGGGGGCCCTTTTGAAAGGTTTACGGAAAATAACCCAGAGACCCCGATAAGAACTCATGCACTCATTTTACTGAGAACAGCATGTTTTAGAGGAGCTATTTGTGTAAATAATTATTTAAAAAAAGCCATTCTAGATATTCTCCTTTATTTTGCCATATCAGAAATACTGTGTGTATATTTTCTGGTTTTGTGTAGATTTTTTTTTAAGCTTTTTTTTTTTCTCCACAGATTTTGAAGATCTGTTTGATGATGATGATATCCAGTGATGAAGAGGAAAAATAGGATTTCTCCATTGTGTAAAATGTTGTACATTTTAAGTGTTTTTTCTTTCTTTACTTTGGGAACGATTGTACATTGTTAACGCTCGGTTGAATAATAAACTTTTGTGCGATACGAAGCCTTCCTTTTTCCAGATGTTTCCACATTTTAAGAACCCCAGACATTCCGAGTCAAAAGTTGGAATTATTATAAACGTTTTTTCCCTAGGCTGAAATCTGTTTCCAGCCCTGATTGTAGGTTTTTGCACATTCCTGAACACCTGTAAGGGCGCGTAATTACACGTGCAATACACTTTTAACATAAAGCACAGATGTTTTACGCTCTGAATTTGACATAAAAATATTTTTTCCTTCCAGATATATCTGAACAGACATCCTAATCTGTTATCATTCACATCAGATAATTGAAAAAGGCATACATTAATTCCTAATCTGTACTGCTGCTTCACAAACAGGGTTTTAATTGTGAACGATCACTTGCAATGCCATTCTGCACAGTTAATTGTGAGATGATGGATTGAGCTGGTGCTTGGCAGATGTGTGTGTGATATAATTCCCCCAACGGGTTTCGCCCTGTTTGCTTCAGTTGAGAGTTCACAGCATTTACTCAGTGACACAGTAGCCACTAGATTTCTTTAATCTCTGTTATTCTGTTATTGGAAGCTTACGAGCACCGTCTCTTGGATTTACAGGGTCTGGATGGAACTTTTATGGGCACGTCCTCCTCCGATGTAAAGACACACATAGTACATTTACAGCTGTTGATGGTAACCCTGAAGTTGTATTACTATATGGACTTTAAGACTTGCACGTTCAACCTAAAGAAACCTTAAGTTTTCCAAAAAAATAACTACGTTTGCAACATGCATTCACTCTCAGGCCATCCAGGATGCAGATGAGTTTGTGTCTATTATCCATAATAACCCCCTCCAGTGAAAAAGTTCATCCTCGGTTGTCCCCACACATCAAAACATTCAGCTTTTGGAATATTGTGATGCTTTTATTAGCTGTTTGGACTGTTCTGGTGGTAGCCATTCACTGCAGAGGATCAATTGGAGACCAAGTGATGCATTGCTAAAATTCTTTCAATCTGAATATGAAACAAATTTATCTACATTTTGAATGGCCTATGAATTTTGGGCAAACAATTCCTTTAAAAACAAATCCAAAAACCAGCTTAAAAAAAGTTATATGGATAGTTATATATATATATGGACTGCTTTAAAAACACTTAGTAACTGAAAGTTACAATACTTATTAAGTTTATTAAATACACGCGAGAGGTAAATTTTATTGCATTCACTAAGTGTGAGTGATATTATTTCACGGATTTGTTCTAAAACAACTGCAAAAGTTGCAATTTTCACGTCCTGTTTTTTTTTTTGTCCTTCAGCATTTTTTCTTTACCTTCTAAACACGAAACAGTTGATGTTCTTTTCTCGCCTCCTGTTTCCGTGTCTGTAATCGCAACATCTGATTGGTTAACTCACTGGACCAGAGAAGGCCAATCATAGGGCTGGAAGCAGCATGCACTTGGCCCTATGGGATGCACCTTTTTGTTTTTAATTATCAAGGTTGGGTTTAAATTGCGGCCAGCTTCTCAACGGTGGCCCAGTCAGTGTACAGAGGTGTGTTGAGTCTAGTACACGAGGGGTTTGGCTCACCTTCCTCTTCCAGTCGGTCAGCTGTAGAGCTGAACTTCGAGGACTCTCCTCAGCTGGTTCACATTATCACATCCTAACACAGGTAAGACAAATCTCAAACATGTTTCATTTGTATGGCTATAAAGCAAATTCATATTTCTACATTTCAAAAACCCTTACAGTTACTTTTACTTTATAGTTTATTTGCAGATGTGCCCCAAATGTTGAGCATTTGAACTTTTTTGCACAGTTAAACAATAGTAAGATCATTTTAATTGTTACGTATTATAAGAAAATATTCAAACTTTTTGTTTGAAAAAGTTGAAAGCTGCACAAGCAAATACGGACACTGACAAGAAATGGCATGTTTCTTTGGATACAGGTATTTGTAGAATGTAAAAACCAATAATTTGCAGGTAATCAAACGTACACAGTGAAGTTTCTTCTATTCTTAAATTGTCAAATACTAGTTTTAATATGGCTAAACTTAGATAATCATATATAAAGGAGCAATAGGACAATCTCTCTCATAGCTATTCTCATTTGCTACTGTTATCATCTTAAAGAGGTTCACCGTGTTAGAATATACATTTGAATATACATGCTGCATATAAATGCTATCAATAATTTTGTTTATCCAAAGGAGTCAGGGAGGATAAAAATGGCTCATTTGAGAGGATCTTCCATCTTCCATGTGTTGCTGCTGGCAACATTAGTATTACCAGGTGAGACTTTTAAAATATAATTTTATTTTGTTTGAGAATGTTATTTAATCTTTATTTTTAGTAGTTCTACGTTTAAACATCATATCATTTAGACGCTGCTTGACTCAATGGCTTTGTATCTTCAGAGTAAAATTTCCCCAAAAGCCCTGTATCAAGCAAGGGGGTATCACGTTTCTGAGTGCCAGGTCTTAATTTTTTGCTCCGCAACTGGTAAAATGATTAACGGTTGTCAGCAAAACTTAAGTGCACCAGGTGTCCAGATGTGGCAGCAGTTTACAAGCTCATAAAAGATAAACCTGCTGATACTCTGAAAGAGCAACATTTCCTTTACCTCCCTCATACAAGACACTGAGATCTCTTGTTCAGCCTTCTGACGGTAAAGACATACATGATCTACTCGTCACCATTCCAGCTAAGATGAACATCACTTTCAGAGAGATAAGATGGAAAAAGTGTCAGTTCATACGTTTTTTTTTTTGCTGCTAGGATAATTAGGTTCACCTGTAGTTAAAGAGGCTCCTTTACTTTGTAGATTTTATAGCTTTTGTTTGTAGACGAGCTTGGTTATTGCAGCCCCCTGCTGCCAGGCATCAAAGTGCTGATGTGTGCTGTTTGAAGATTAATTTCCTACAATACCCTGTATATTACCACCTTCCCTTCCCCCCAAAACTTGTAAAACTGCACCCTGCTGCCCTCAGCTCATTGGGCCTTTACTGTCTGTAAGCATTTTCTACTCTGTCTTTGAAAAATGCAACATCTGGTTGAGACTTAGACCCCCTAATTTTTCCCCCTCTCTACTCTTCTTCTCCAACAGAGTTTCTGTTGGCTGGCCCTGTGACCCAGCATTTAAAAAGAGATGGTAAGTATGCCTTATTCTACTGTTCTGTGTGCTTCTTCCCAATTCATGTATCTGTTGTATAACTACCATATAACCTGAATATTAGATATGCACAGTGACATAATACATAATGTTTCTGCCAGATGGAAGTGATGAAAAGGCAGGCGTTGAAGCAGTTCCAAAGAAACTAATCCGCAACAGGAGGAACATCAGTTGGTACAAGCAGCACTCTGACTTCTGGAGCTGGTACAAATACTTCACTGACAATGGGAACCAAGAAGGAGTGAGTACAACATATTATAAACTAAGCAGGACAACATGGCACACCTGCAGGTCAATCTTAAAGGGATAGTTCACCCAAAAATGGAAAATTCTGTCATTAAGTACTTACCCTCATGTCGTTCCAAACCCATAAGAACTTTCTGACCCTTAAAAGACAGCAATGCAACGACCATAAAGGAAATTGTTAAAATAGTGGCATCAGTGGTTCAACCACATGCGTCAGAAGACTGACACAGTGTCAGCGTCTCTCTGCTTCAAAATTTTAAGGTTAAACTACTGATGTCACATTAACTATTTTAACAATGTCCTTGATGACTACCTTTCTGGGCCTCGAACTGGAAGTTGCATTGCTGTCTATGCAGCGTTAAGGAGTTCTCACAAATATTGTGTTCCAAAGATAAATGAAAGTCTTACAGGTTTGGAACGACATGAGGATGAGCAATTAATGTTTTAATTATCATTATGAGTAACCATTTTTGGGTGAACTATGCAGTTAATGATGCAAAAAACACCAGGGAAATAATTGCCATCTTGGGATGATTAAGGTTATTTATGTTTTGCATTGATTGTGTAATTCACATACTGATTCAAAATCAATCATTGTCACAGGTAGCAGAGCTGGATCGCGTCTATCTTGCATACCTGCAGAACAAGAATCGGGCTGATGCACGTCGTTCCTACAAGGTGTACCTGCAGCACCTAAGCGACATCTACAAATCCTGTGCTGAGTCTGATGACCCAAACTGTGTGGCCTCATACACAAACAGACCCAAACCCAAAGCTGAGGCACCAGTGCCTGCCCCAGTCAAGTCTTGTGACCCTTACAGAGACCCATACTGCTTGTACCCGAAGGGATACTCTTATTATCCATACATGGCTCCAGCCCCAGCCGCCGTCAAAGCCCCTGCACCAGCCCCAGTCAAAGCCCCAGCCTACATCCACACGCCTGTGGTGAAGGATCCACGTTCTGGTTACTACTACTACTCTCCGTTGGTACAACCCTTCTTGTCAGCCGATCAGAGGGCCGAGCTGTTGCGTATCTGTGATGCAGAGGATGTTGAGTGTCTTCAGTACCACCTCCGTGCTGCTTATGGATACAAACCCGCTGCTTCCCTAGCCCCATCCTACGCCCATCTTGGCTGTGACCCTAAGACCGATCCTCACTGCATCCCCCATCTGGTCCAGAAGGCACCATCCAGTCTGTACCTGCGTTATCCTCATTGTGACCCTCGAGTTGACCCATACTGTGCTTATGCTGCTGCTCTAGCATCCTCGCAAAACCTTGAAGCCCCATCTTCTGGCTTGGAGAGACCCTGCAACCCACTCTATGATGATAACTGCAACCCTCTGACAGCCACAAGGTTTGGCAGCTTGGCTCCTGAAGATCTGAAGGACGAGCCTGCCTCTGAAGCCGGTGCCATGCGGGCACCTCCAAGCCCTCGTCGTGACCCTTATGCCATGCACAGAGATGCATCTGCTGGGGCTGACCTGAGAAGACACCTGCCTACACATTTCCAACCCCCAAGGCACCAACCAGAAGAACCTCAACATCCTTTGGGACCCAGAGGGAAGACCAAGGAGGGATATGATTGTTTCATCGGGTATGATGAAGAGTGCTTCCCGCTGGGCTCCCAAAATGAGCCCCGTCCTGCTGTGCACAGACAGCCATCCTACCCAAGCGAGGCCTATGAGCCTCACCTGAATGCAGATGGATCCAGGAATGGAGTGATCGAACCTGACCCTGACTGCGACCCGGAGTACGACAGAAATTGTCGCTTGCGCCGCTACCAACCTGAGGTGGCCGAACCCGCCAGTCCATCACCTCAAGAGGAGCCAGCCCAGGAGGAATCCCACCGTGAGGAGGCCCCTCAGCATAGAGAAGACTCCTACCCTGAAGCACCAGGCTACAATCAGCAGCAATATGAGCCCTACATGAGCGGACAAGAGGATCCATATGCCGGATACGGCCCTCAGGAACCTGGAGCAACTAGCTTTCAGGATGTTCTGAGAGGATACGGCGGACGGTATCCCGGCCAGGATGACCACCGTGCCTACAACGGAGACTACAGAAAGAAATAAATACCTGTGACAATGTGTGTTAAGAATAGTAGATCAGGAAAGAACAGAGTTTTTGTAGATAAATATTGCTTGTAGAAAAGGTGCACAAGCATTTTCACAGGATTTCACTTTTGCTTAATATTTTCGAGAGCTGCTGAAATTTCCTAGCTCTGGAGTTTGTCAGCACTTGTATAGGAAAAAAATTGATTCTTATGATCTCTTGCTGATTCTTTAAGCCCATGTAATCAGATTGTGTGTTGCAGCATCTCTACTAGAGGAGCACTTGAAATAACTGTTCGTATCATTGTGGAGGGAAAAATTACACAAAGCAAAGTATGTAAAAGGTGAATAGTGTACTTGAATAAACTATAACCTCTCCCATCTGGCTTTTTCTTTGTACATTTGCCCACCAATTTCCCTTCAAGTTAATATTTAATGAATTTTTGCGACCCTTGCTATTTTAATCTTTTTTAATTTGACAAATTGATGCTTTGTGATTTGTTTGCATATTTGTAAGATGTTTTTCTTTGAATGTTTCAAATAAAAGCTTTAAAGTTCTTGCGTTCTCTTTATTTGCAAATGCATTACAGACAAACTAGATAATTTAACAAACAGCTTTTCTATTAATTACAATCAAATGATATTAGTTAAAACAACAGCTGGTAGAAACTGTTGTTGCTCAAATTTTATTGGACTATCACAGACAAGTGAATTATTATACCATCCTACTATTATCATTCACAGAGCAATGCAACAAACAGATTAATTATCTCACTTTTAACTTACTAACACACAAACAGTCACTGATAATACAATACAGTTGAACCAAATTAGCATAAATATCCATATTTATGTGGCATCATTTGCTGTTTTGTTTTTTCTTTAGTTAACTGTTTAGAGAAATATTAAAACTGATCTAAGCGACACAGTCCAAGATGTGTCACTGTGATTTTGCCAAGTAAGATGCCATCTTGGATCAACATTACTGTCCAAAAATATAAACTTTTCCCAATCCCTACCCCTAAACCTAACCCTACCCAAAATTAAAAAAATGATAGCTGATTTACAAGGGTGTAGAGGCACCTAACACTGATCATAAGCCTAAAAATTATCCCTCAAATCTGATTGGTTGACTGGAATGTTGTTCCAAGGAGCATCTTGTACTCTGTGAAATCACACTAACTGTCCAAGATGTGACACAGTTACCTTAACTAGCCTGAGAATACTTTTAAAATCCAGTAATAAATATAAATACTCATCAGCTGTCATGCTATTTTGGTTCATTAAGTACTTTTGTATACGCTTAAAAAGCTGCTGCAAAATTTAAAATCACAAATCGAAATAAAACCATAAGGTCATAGCATAGCGCGTATGGTGGTATCTTACCATGAACATTGATTAAAACCTCAGCAAGGATGAAGTATGCTAAACTGCACACCAACTGCACTGACAGGAAGCCAGTTGGCTAGATGTGACATGTTTAGAGGGTGGGCAGCCAGACTCCCTGTGAACGTATCTGGCCTATTAATCTAAAAATGACAGGGCTTATGACAGTATCAAACACAGACACACAGCAAATAATCTCTTCATGCTGCATTAAACTGACTGATTGTTTGGTGAGATTAAGTGAACGTGGTTACAAATAACATCCACAAAGACAGTGTCAGCGTCTGCGGTTGTCAGTTGGATTACTTAAGATTTTAGGAGCCAAAAGAAAGCCAGTGAAGGTGGAGTCGTTGTTGGTATCTGCATAAATCTCTGCATCAAATACGTCATCATATAACTGTAGCCAAACCTCATCTCCTGCAGACAGATTTAAAATTACCCCTCCAGAGGCCTGATCCAGATTTCCATTGTGGAACTGATCAAGAGTAAAGGCCACAGTCCGGCCGTTTTTAAACATAGCTACCTTGGTCTCCTTACCATTGATGGTAAGATGATATGTAAAGTAGTATATCCCAGGGATGGCACAGCGAAACTTTCCAGAGATGTCATCGTAGTGGTGCTGATCATTGTAGAAGGTTTTAGTGAACCGGATGGGAGCTCGACTGGCCGAGCTGGTTTTACCTGTGAGTCCCATGCTAAAAGCAGAGCGCTGTGGGAAGAAAGCCTCTCCACTTTGCCCTTTCAGACCAGGGTTGCCAGGAAATCCTCTTTTTCCAGCAGTTCCCTCGTCCCCTGGTTCACCTGTCTCTCCATTCGGTCCTTTGGGGCCTTGACAAAGATATTTTAATTATTAGATAGTCTTCTCATTTAGGGTCATGAACATGCATGAAATTTGCTGTCACTCCAAGATGTTGTGGAAAATTACAGTATTTGCAGGTCAAATTGATCTGCATGTTTTATGATCACAGAAAGCTACACAGACCCAAAACAGAAATATTGTATTAACACTTTATTTATTTGACAGCCACTTTTACATGTTTATTGTTTTTACTCGATTTCAAAAATATATCATACTAATATTAATTTAAATATTAACATTAAAGTAAGGTTTATGTGTGCAAATATTTTTTGTGGGCACTTGAAGGAATAGTTCGACCAAAAATTTAATTTTTGTTATTAATTACTCACCCTTGTTTCAAACCCATAAGACCTTCTTCAGAAAACAAGTTAAAATATTATAGTTGAAATCCGACCGCTTTCTACCCTGCATTATCAATGCAACTGACATGTTCAAGGCCCAGAAAGGTAAAAATAACGATCTTATTAAGCTTCATAACTTAATGGTTAAAGGACTGATGTCACATGGACTATGAGATGGATTATGTCCCTCCCTACTCCCTTTCTGCCTTTTTCAGATTTCATTACAAATATCAAGATGAGGATGAGTAATTACTGATAGAAGTTTTATTTTTGGGTGAACTACGCCTTTAACACTATTAACAGTCTGTAAATTAATCACCTGAATCTCCATTATCTCCTTTTTCCCCCTCACGACCTTCACGTCCGTCCCGGCCGGGGATGCCATTGAACCCTGGAGTGCCAGAAACACCCCTCATCCAGCGTGCACAAGGTTCCCTGTCGTCCTGCTCAGCCAGCTCTGTGTCCACCTCTTGAGAGACACTCAGTCTGGCTGCTATTACCACACAAAACACAGCTATCCATGCAGGCTTCATTATAAGAGCCATGTAATCAAACTTTGTGAAAAGTGAAAAAAAAAAACCAAACTTAAATTTCAGGACTGAACAAGCTGGTTTTGTCCTACCTGGTCAGCAACAGTTTGTCATTACAGTGTCTTGTGTGGAGTGAAAGCCTGAGCTGTTGTCCTTTCGAGTTCTTGTGTGCTAGCTTTTTTTCTGTGCTTGTCACTCCTAAAAATATCTGACTGGACATTCAAAGCAGCTGTTCGTATTAAACAACCGGTCACACTGAGATAAGACAGTGTGAGAGTTTTGTAAAATAATTGGTTTGAAGCGCTAATATCGGATTTAGAATCTTTCTGAATATTGTTAGGGGTGTCTGCTTATCTAAGGAAGGTATAAGCAAATTTCTGCCTAGTAACCTACCAAGACCCATTTTGTTTGTGATCTATTCATACAATTTACCAATACAGACAGACATAAGAGCAAGAGTAACTTGCACATTATAATCACTGGGCGCCACCTTGTGGCTGATATAATTTGTGCCTCAAAGGCAAACTGAGAGATTTAAATATATTAATAAAATAAAATTATGGATAAAAAAAATTTGGTGATAAAAAACAACAAAAAAAAATTTAATTTAGAAAGCATGATTTTTAAAAATTTGTTTGACATTCTATTCAAAAATCCTTTCATTTAGGTTTTGTCTTAACATGCATAAAAACTAAAGAAAAAAATATTATGGTTTGTATACATTTTTTTAACAGCCTTACTTTTTAAAAAATCATAAAGAGTAATGACGCTGAAAAGTCAGCTTTGTCATCACAGAAATACATACAATTTTAGATTAAAATTGAAAATGGTTATTTTTATTGTAATTATATTTCACGGTATTGCTATTTTTTTTACTGTATATAATAACGTGTGGCCTCAGTGAGCACGAACTTTTTCATTTTAAATGGTAGTGAACATATATTCCCCACATTATTCACGAAACATTTCTCTTTAACAATAGCAGATTTAATGGCCTGGTAGATTATTTATTATAACTATATTTAAATGTAATTCTGCTGTTTGAAGCACTGTCAAGGCTATCTCATGTTTTGATAGGGTTAGCACAATAGAGCTCAACAGACACAGCAATTTTATCATAATAATGCAAAATGTCGTTATATACCTATTACTGACACAATCCTCCAGGTCTTTATGAGGACTCTCAGAGTTAATTAGATGCTTCATTAATACATGAAACCATTAGATATGAAGGGAGTTCTCCATTCTCTGCTTTTTCCATCTCTGTTCTGCTGTAAAAGGTCAGTGTTCATCTCACACAGCTCCCTGTGCGCTACCTGACACTTCACGGGACTAATTGTATTACTCATACTGATAATAAAATGCCAACATATTTTGTTTAAACATTGTTTTGCAGGAATGCCATGACTATGAATAATCGCCCTTGTATTTCACCTTTCAATCAACACCATCGATCTACTACTGTGTTTTGTTTAACTGGATATGAAATGAATTAACGCATTAGGTGTTGTAAGAGCAAGACAAATAAATATTGCGTTAATCCCTAAACAGTTACTGATTACATTACTTAGTTACTTTTAATATAATAAAGTTCTATTTTTGGCAAATGTAAAAGCTCTCTCATACCAATAGTGTATAAACTGAAGTAGAAAAATACTAAGTACAACACACTTAAGCAATAAAAGAAATAAATAATAACTTCTTCTTATTGGTATGGGTGAACTGGATCATTTTATGGTCAGCAGCAAAGACTTTGGTTAATAAATATGTGTTATTTAATTGAATTATTGCAGGTTTGCATCATATTCTGAGTTGCATTTCACTGTTTTTATTCATTTTGAGGAATGCTGAATATGTGTTTTTTTTTTTTTGTGAGTGAGGTGAATCAATGCATCTTCACATTTATTCTAGAACTATAGTAACGTCTTGCTCTTGATTTCTCATAACACGGGGACAAGAGAGCTTTCAATCATATCCGTTTAAATACTAACAATGCAGAATTAAAGGGAGCATTTTAGAGCCATTTACGCTACAGAAGTTTTATTTTGTCAAACTTACAGAGAAAACTGGAGCACTAAATGTAAATGAACTACCACAGCAAGTAATTAACCTCAATTTGACAAGAATGCACTATATTTAGTACGGACACCTAAAGGAGATTCAGCTTCTGCGAGCACAAGTAACAAGCATCTGCAAGTAAAGTCATCATCGAGATCATTCAGGGCACACTTACACTAATCAGTGTCAAAACGTAAACAAGTGTGCATTGGTTACCAGGGATACAAATGAGCAATCTGAGTTTTAACCCCACGGTTCAGAAGGTACTAGGAGGAAAAGCCCTGTGAACAGCTTGAACGGTATAAGGGAAACCAAATAGGCTTATCTTAGCACTGCAGAGGTTTCCAATATGCACAGTTAGAGTCATTTCGTGGCTGCTTGTTTGCAGCTCTAATAGGATCCCTCTGGAATTGGATTATACAGGTAATAGGGGAATAATACGGTGAGGGGTTTATTACGATTATGACAGCTTCTTTCGCGAGGGAAAAATATACAGTTACAGTTGAAAATGGGTTTCCGTGACGTCCCGTGTTCAAAAATAAACGGTTTGAAAGCACTTTGAATGGATATCATTGGAGATAGAAAGTTGTCAGGCTGAGTCTGAGGAAAACTTCCCAAAGCCTGTCAAAGCCTAACTTTCTCTCACTGAAGACAGCTCAGCTAAGCTGCTAGTTAGCTCAAAGACAGCACACTACTGGATAAACACAAGCCGGAAGACCCCTCAATCCCTTTAATCACAAATGGGGATGAAATAATGAAAATCAGGGATATTTCATTGTGTGCCAGTGAAATTAACGTTTGATCAAATAGCCTGTTCAGTAAGTTCACCTTCCATACGGCTAATGATTAGCTTCATGAAAGTCTCTGCAAACAGTCACCTATGAACTTTATACACCTGAGAGGCTTAGCCACATGATATGACCACAGTTCTGAAATGAAAACCAGGTATATTACTACTTTTGTGCTTAACATATAATTGAAATTTCGAATTAAATAAATCTATGACTTTGAAAAAAAATACATTTTTTTATAATGTGTAAAAAAATAAATAAAAAATAAAATGTACAAAACAATAAGATATGGCGTGATATATGCCATGGTGTATTTTTTCTTTAAATAATAATAAGCACAAGCAATATCTGGTAGCATTATTTCACTTTTGACACAGTAAAAATGGGGTCATTTTCAGAGAAAGGACATCTCCAACTGAGAACAAGCCACAAAAAATGGGAACTGTATCCAGAAAACAAAGATGTCTGGCCATCCTAACATATGACTACGAGGATGACAACTGCTCTAGCTTTTAATGAAGATTTATTGCAGTGTGGCAGATCATTTCTCAAAGTCCAGATATTAAGTTTTTATGAAAATCATTGGGAAGAAACATCATTCAAACCCCAGAGAGCAGAGGAAAACGAATGCCTTGGGCTGTTCCTCTGTATTTAGGGGATATTTATTACAGTTCATTAGGTGAGAGGAGTTTGGAGTGCAGGCCTTACAAACACAGCAGATGAACAGCAGATGAGCTGCTTTAAAAGCACCGCTGGGTCACTGGATACACAGTCAGGATTTTATTGCTGGGATATGAGAGGCCACGGGCAGAGTTTCCTTTGGCTTTAAAGCACATGATTCATCATAAAGGAGAGTAACTGAGAAAGGTCTGATTGACAATCTGGAAAATTATTAATAGTTTTTATTTTTATGTCCCACGAACATTTTAGTTTCCTGTTAAACTGCAACCACAAAGCCGAACACTGCTAAATCTATATAGATCTATAGACTGGTAGAATTACTTGTGCAACCATGATTCCTCAATTAACTTAACTAAAGCTTGAAAGTAGTGTTATTTAACATGGATAACTCTGGGCTGTGTACAGATGGGACAGGTACAGACAGTCCATGGCAACTCCTCTGATGCCACAGCAGGTCGTCCAAGCAGCCTTCGCTTGATGGATGGCTTTTATTTTGCTGTCAGCCTTGAACTATTTTGGTGTTTATCTTATTAGTTTCTCCAGATACACTGTCATTTATCTAAGCCAGACAAGGCAGAGGAGATTTTACCACATGTATCATTTAATAATAATTTGTAATTAACTTTCAAAGACTTTCCATTAATTCATTTGTATTCAATTTATAGACCTAATGCTTTATTTGTGTTAAGTCTTTTAATAATTACATTTTTCGCATTTCATTAGATCCACTATTAATTTCTACGTTTAGGCAACACAGATTTGTCCTTTTTAAAAAATTATTAATTCATGTTTAATGATTTAAACAATAAATCAAAATTAACCTTTTTCATGTTAAATCATAATTTTGTAGTGGAAATCTTGTATGTATAACTTACATATATTTCTTCCTGGTTTTCAGTAAATAAATATTGACATATTTATTTAATTCTAGATTTAGATTTTTGGTTAACACTAGTGAACATTCTCACTAGAGTAGTGAAATTTGTATTCGAATTACATTCGTTTACATTTCAAGAAACTTGTGAAATTCAGGGTTGCCAGGTCTGCATAACAAAAGCAACTTACCTTTAACTTACTCAAAACTACCCCAATGGTGTTCTGGGGAAAACTGGTGGTCAATATCACTTCAGAATTGCATTATAGTAGGGTCAAAATCTCCTTCCAGGAAGATCCACATAGGTCAAACTGTGGGAGGTTTTATTTCAGCCTGCATGCTAAAAAACAAACCACCACATTAGTGTAAACACAGACCTGGCAACACTGTTAAAATAAGGGAAAATGAATAGCTATTTCTACTTCAGTTTTAAAAAAACACAAGCTAATAAAGATTCTAGTGTTGTTTTTTATCATTATGCGTGTTGTTAATTGGTTTTAAACCAACTAATCCACAAAGACTAGACAGACTGCATTGATTTAGTGGGGAATAACATATCTGAAGATTTCTCATAGTCTCTGATCATTCGAACTTGTCAGAAGTTACATTACATAGTGAGCAGCTGTAATCTTCCTAGGCAGTGGAGATGCCCGAGGTCTGAGCGCGTGTGAGAAAGAGAGAGGAAAGCAGCGTCTCAAGAGACTACTTTCTCTTTGACAGATGATTCAAGTCCCAGCATCCTCTCCTAGGGCTGTGCACACTCTCTTCACTTGATGCCATCAGCCTTCCTTGACCTTTGACACACACTCAGTCCATCTGTCATTCTACCTCCTTTCTCCTTTGAACACCCATAAGAGTGCACTTTTCCTTATCTATTTCTTTCTGGAGAAAGCAAGAAGCTTGCTGACTTTCTCCAAGGCCCTGTAATGCATCAGTGCACTGTGATGATCTCTGCCTGAGGTAAAAGGCTGTGAAACCACACTTCCTTACAGCTAAAACTCAAGAGATTGAGATTGAGATGCCTTCAGGCGCACAGCTTCACCCATATCCCAGGAGTCCCGTCACTTTAATTATTTTCTTTAGTAGTGTGTGCCAAGGGAAGGAAGCACTTAAATAGTTCTTATTGCTTATTTTATTTTGCGGTACTGCATGTGGAACAACCTCGAATGAAATTGATTTTTAGCTCAGTTACAAAGTAAACTTTCAAATTAAATCTTCTGGCAACAGACAACAGATGGGTTTGATGCCAGAAGCCACTTAGGAATCACAGGCTCAAAGTAAAGCGTCTGAGAGCGTGACATAACACAACAAATGCAAAGTATCTTTCATTGGACAACATCCCTTGATAACGTGAACATCTGTGCGCAATACTGTTAGCTGATTCATCATGATCGGATGATCTCCTAGTGGAAATAAACTGCGGGGTAAATATGAGTCTGAAGGTATTATCATATCATAGAGCAGAATTCTCTCTATGAAGTTCTTCAGGGGAATTTTATGATGACAAGAAAACAAGAAATTATATATTTGGAATCACATCAGCAATCATTTTATGTATCGTAAATACACACGATTATTAAGTACTATTACTGAAACTAAACAGAAGCTAAATAGAAGTGCTCCAAAATTAATAAAAAAAAGTCTAATAAAAAACAAATGTAACTCCTTAAAATCTGATTTTAAATATATTTTTATATTTATTTATATTTTTATATTTTAATATAATGGTATAGCATATAATAGTACTCAAGAGTAAGCTAAATAGAAACATCCCAAACTGACTTAAAACTAAAATAAATAAACGAATAATAATAAATGAAATTAAAATATATATTTAATACATAAAATATTTTAATGTCTTAATAAATAGAATAGTATATGAATTTGACTAAAAAGACATGTTTTTTTTACGTTTTGCATATGTTATCATATTTGAAAGGATGTACACAAATATTATGTAGCTACTTTTTTATTTTTAATAATACATTTGCGCGAAACCCAAAATTAGTTAAATGGCAACGGCAATGACACGAATGCTTTAATCGGAACATCGCACAATTAGATAATTGCAGCTACTGCAATTGGAATCTTGATTATTTTTTCGATTACTTGTGCAGTCCTACATCTGGCTGTTTATCAGGTGAATTTGCTGGTGTTGCAGGACCTAACAGGTCTACCCTGGAGCCACGACCTGCTGTGTGGATCGCAGCCAAAAAGCACTGCAGAGATTTACCTTTAAAAATATATAAGAATGAGAGGACGGAGCTGCTCAGAATGGATGAACGCGATCCTCCCTTAACTCCATCTTCATGACCATCCCTACAGCAAGGGCAGCGGCTGATTGTGATGAATAGATAAAGAAGTGATGACAAAAAAATGAGGCTGTCAAGCTTTTAGCAGATGCTGTGATCTATCTATGCCATCTAGGGGACAGTGGACTGCATCTAGGATACTGAATGTAAGCAAATCTTCTGCTTGCCCGACTGCTAAAACTTTTTATCATCTGTGACTTTTTCCTATAAAGAAGGCATGTCAGTCAGCGCTGGGAAGAAAACACTTTTAGTAGCATAACAAACTATAAACCCAATTTGTCTGACAGCCTCTATACTAAAACAAAGATGGCAACTCAGTTAGTTTTTGAAAGGAAATCTCTTCATATGCATCTGTGGATTTATACATGCAATGTGGATTGATGACAATATAATCTCATATTTATGCCAAAAACAGGGCCGTCCAGGCGGACAGGCTCACAGCTGCCTCGGTCAAAGCATGCATTCTCCCTTTGGGCAACGTCTGCCATGTCTGCCTGCATATGTGGCAGACACTGCCAGGGCTGATGTGTCAGTGATGAAATATAAATAAAGTAGAAGCCCAGAATAAACAGAATTTACCCAGCTGCCAATTAGCACTGGACACAAGACAAGAAGCCTGAGAATGCAAGCAAAACAAGTGTTTTTAAAGTTTAATTTAAAGGCATGGCGTTATATGAAAATTGAAATTCTGTCAGTATTTACTAAACCGCTATTCCAGATACATTACATTATTATCCCTCTAAACAATGCAAACAACATTAATCGGTTGTATCATTAGCATTTGTGGTGGGGTTAAACAATGCTTTCTACGCGTTACATACCAGTAGGGAGCGACAAGTGACTGTTTTTCTATGAGTGAATTAACTGAATCAGTAAAAAAGAGTTGCACAAAAACACTTATTCATGAGCAACTATTTATTGAGTCAGTCAGCGAATCATTCGCTCAAACGATTTGTTCAAAAAAGTGGATTCATTTAGGTAAGTGACTGACTTTGTGACAGAATCATTACATTTAAAAAAAAAAAAACCCAGTACAAAACACTGGAGGTTGCCGCTGCTACTTTGTTTTGGAATTTTTTTAAATGGCAGTGTAACAACACATAAAAGTAATATTAACTTTAATTAACTTCATTAATCAAATAATTAACTTAATTTAGTGTATAATCAATACCGCAAAATACTGATAACTGAGCATTTTTGAATAGCAAGGGGGTTGCTCACACAAAACGTTTTTTCGTAGCCAACTTCTATACAATTGTTTTTATATTTGCACGTTTTGAATGTTGCACTTTCTTTTGCAGTGCCTTAAACAAGACTGGTGCTCTGAAAGCACAGAGCTTAGGTAAAATGTAGCCTAAAAATATAAAACATAAAAACGTGCTCTTTGCGAAATGCTGGTATGTGCACAAATTAGAAATTTCAAAAACAGAACCTTATGATGATAACACATTCTTTAATATCTTTAGATGCTATAATATCTCTTACATTGACCACATTCACATTCAGTCTTTTTGGTAGCCACGGTCGCTATAACTGAAAAACCTGAATAAAAGAGAGAATTTCAATTTTCAGGTCAACTATCCCTTTAAAAGCATGACCAAAATAGAAACCTAACAACAGCAGTCTGAATATAGTGGACTCCTCTAGATTGTGATTACAGATCAACTATATATCAGGGCTCAGAGCTCACATCAGCAGGTGCACAATGCATCCACGCTTTAGTCTTGTAATCAAGCCCTAATATGTTTTGGGAACAATACCATTTACACCATTAAACAACAGGTAATAGCAAAGGGACATGGTTTGTGACATATCTGGCCCGAGTAAAATAAAATGAGATGAGCGATAAGTAAAGGCCAAATGTAATGAATCATGCAGGACAGGTAATTCATCCTAACTCCATGGGCCGTGCTAATGAACACAGGGAGGCCATGAGTCCCAGCAGACCTCTGCTTTTTATGAGCATTCCCACCACCTTCATCTCTCTCTCATTTCCTTCCTTTAATGGGATTTGTGGCTCCATTGCAGAAAAAGGGCTCCCATGCTGAACCTCATACATGAACACACACATAATAGACCAGAAATATAGTGATCAATAGAGCTATTCAGCAATTTTCAGTCTGAGTGGGTTCTGTGTGGGAGTCTTTTTTTCTCCTAACTAATGGAATCGATGAAATCTATTTCCATAGATATCTTGGGTCTTAGAAACATTACCTAAAACTGCAGCATTTTTCTCTAGCAACATCTTGAGACTTTGAGAAACTAGGTAGAAATAAACCTCAGACATAAAAGTATGTCAGAGAGTTAGTCTTCACCAGATATAATAATTTGAGATTTCACACAGCTAAATAAGGAGGCACACCATATAGACCTTAATGTAGGTCAGGGAACCAAACTGATGCTATCCATACTGAACCAGTTCATTTTAAACTACCATTCAAAAGTCTGAGGTCAGTATGATTTAAAAAAATATAATATTTTTTTTCAAAAGATGTCTTTTATTCTCTCTAAAATTATTTTGAAACTGATTACACTTTGCACTTCTCACTTCCATTTTTTTAACCATAAATAGTGAGATTAGTATGTATATTACAAAAAGATAAAGTGTATTTAAAGTGCCCCTATTATGGGTTGTGAAAGGTTCATATTTTAGGAATCCCAAGAGTTTGACATGCATGCAAGATCAAAAAAATATTTTTACTATTTTTATGTTCAGTGACTCCCAAATGACTTGTTCAAAGATTCATTTTGTAAGCCCCTCCAGTGATTGGCCAATTTAATTTAAAGCAGTGTTTCTGAGCTTTTAATGCTACAAAAGCAACACCTAGTGGCAAATAATGAATTAGCATTTTCATTCAGGCAAAAGTGAAAGTTTTGCCATCAAAATGAAACGGCTTGGAACTCGTTTTAAAAACAATGTTAAAACTGTTTCAAAGTTGACTCTTTACACAAAGGGCACTTTCAGATTAAATGTTTTCATTCACTTGGAGCTGTGTTGCACATTGCATGAAAGCTCATTTTCCAAAATTCATAATAGGGGCACTTTAAAATACCTGTATGATGCACATACATACACCAGATGGTGCCATTCAGGAAACAACGAATGCCTTAATTTAAATACTCAAGGCGAAGCATTTTAATGTTTTTACCACCTGGTTATCCTAAATTGCTGGTTTTTGCATTGAAATATTGTGCTTCTGACAGACACTACACCCGCTAATTGTTCAGCGCTGTGCGGCAGCTGACCAAGCACTCGCTCAAACAACCAGCAGACAGTCCATGATTGTCAGTGTAGATGTACTGTCACACTGTTATAAAATATAGATGACTTCATAAACTGCTTAAAATACTTCATAAAGGCCAAGGCACGCAACCAAGACATTGACGACTTGAAAAAATGAGAAAAAGGCATTTTGTAAATTGCCCACGAACAGAATAGAGACCTGGTTATGTCATTTCTTCAGTTAGTGACAGCTGGAATAATGAGGTGTTAGCTTGTCTATTTGGTATGCGTTCTAACCTTTCCCTCGCTCTCCATATTTCTCTCTCTCTACCCTGGGGCTGTTTTAGGAAAGTAGACACCATTTCACTTATACAGGGTCCATTTCCCTAGAGCCATTGCCCTCTTATGACAACTGAAATTGTTATCGGGAGGAATCTAGTGAAATATTGAGCCATAGAATGGTTTGCACAGGTATACCTGTTTTTATCACTTTTTAATACTTTTGCATATTAGCGTTCCACCGTGAGAACTTGACCGAACTGCATGAAGAATATCTAGGCCTATATTTAGTCAGGACATCCATGGTAAGGGGTTGACTGACAAACTCCCTGGCCACCGCTTCACTCTGAGGACTTTCTGTATAAATATTTAGTGCAGGAGAGATGGAGAGCCAGGAACTGCAGTCTGGTCATATCGATTTCATCTAAGTCTTGCAGCTGGGTTTCTTTTCGCCTTTTTTCAGGATGAAATCAAGCAAAATCTGAGATAAGTTGGGTTGGGTCACATCTCATGCAAGCATCTTGAGGATTCACTGAATTATGCAAATATGTAATTGAATATCATAGAAAAACAATCGTAAATGCTAATAGTAATTATAATAAGCCGTGAAAATTGGTGCAGAGGTTCATTGAATGGGAAACGACTGACTGTGCCATGAGAGTTCAGCAAAAGCAACTCAAGCTGAAAAAGGAGAGTCATGGGTATCATTTGCTAACAGGAAGCTAGTTTAAATTCATATATCGTACGAAGGCTGAACAACTGAATATGATGATGACTACTCACACACATCAGGATAATAATGTCTTCAGAGATGCAACTTGTGAACAAGTTATTATGATAATACACTCTCTTTCTGATAAAATTTTTTTGAAGATTGTGAATTTCATATTGGTTTCTCAAAGTTTTAGGTTAGAAATGATTTAATTTTTACATTGACATTGCTCCATCTCTGCTGTCAATTTTCATTTTAGAAGATTTTAGCAGACCACCAGCACACCACCAACCCCTAAGAGTTTATTAACAGGATGTTAACACTAAGCATGGCAGGTACTGACGTCCAGAAATAGCCTCCATGCCTCATTTGTACCTCTGGAAATCTCATTTACCCCTTTTCTCCTTGCATACTGTTGTGCTAATTACTTAATGACTCTAATTAATTATCTTTTCTGTTCTCACAACCCATCATTGCCCCCACTTCTTCAACAGACCCCAGATGTGGGACCACTGAGGAGCAGCTGCTGTATTCTCTGCCTGAGAAACTTTTTAATGACGAACCCAGGGGCAGATTCCCCAGATGATCTGCTGCTCACTGCACTCATGTACAACACAAACCAAAGGTTATTTGATAGAGAGATAAGAAAGAAGAGGAATGAAGGAAAGTGTCCACATCCATAAGTCTGGCTAAATCCTCTCAACTCCACTCTCATTCATAGTCTTGCAAAGCCATGCTTTAAAGTCTGGTTCACAGACTGAATCATATTCTAGACATAAATCACTCAGGAAGAGACCTGTCTAGACCATATGTAAAGCGACCAACCAGCGACTGTTTTATTTTTATGTGCCATTTAGGGGTGGGATTATTTCAGTAAATTGTTCTATATTTATTGTATGGGTTAAAATTTTAATTGAAATTATGGGTTATGAAAGGTTCATATTATAGTTTCAGAAGTCCCAAACATCACTTTCATTTTCAATAATATGCATTTTTACCCTATTTGTTCAATGACTACCAAACAAGTCATTCATCAATTAATAATAAAAAAAATCCCTCTGGTGATTGGTCAATTTCATTAAAAGCAGTGTTTGTTATCTTTTATTAATGGTTTCAAAAAATGTCCTTATTATTTCTTTAACTTCATCTCTGAGTGTGATTCTATAAATGTACATTCTATAAAATAAAGAAGACCATTATTTAAGTGTTGTTTATAGTTCACTTGGCAGCTATCTTGAATAACACTCCTGGGAGGCTATTTTCTAAGAAGGCATTAGCCTTACAAGTACAGCTTCTCCTATTCAAAGGGGGAAAGACTGAAATGTCCAAAACTGTTTGTCAAGATTATGTTTCAGCAAATATTACAAATGAACCATGCTACAAAACATTCTGACAGTAGTGGCACAATATTTTTTTTTGCTTCTTCAACTGAAAGGAGACTAAAACCAACCTTAAAATTTGCCTCTTTTTGTCACGCTCCTCTGCATTCACTTTTTATTGACTGTGCTGGATCAATTAACGCAGAAACAGTAACAGGGGGTGTAAAGTCTGCTGGAACTGCAAAAATTGTGCTGAGTTTAGTCTAAGAAGTCCAGCCGGGTCATATCAGGCTATGAGTTATAGTGTCTTACGGAGCAGCAGGTCTGGTCCCAGCTGACCACGCAGCCTGTACCCGCTTCAACTGGGCTCATTATTATTGGACTGCAGATTTAGCTGGAGGGAAAGGACACAGCCAGCTTTGGTCTTTCTGTGACAGCAGAGCATTAAATCCTGTGCTACAGCCATTCAAACAGTATTAATGCCAAACAAATATTTGTCCAACACATACCCCCATAATGACAAAACATAAATGGAAAGCAATTATTGTGAACGACGGACGACAAGCAGTCCTTGAGAATGTTTCTTCTAAACAAGGTGCATAGAAAATTAACTTTTACGTTTGCAAATATAGGCTTCTCAGTAGAGACAGCAAATGAAAAATTTCTATATTTCTGCATCAACTTGTGCATAATAAGTCTAAAAATTATCGTAACAATATCAGAGAACAGAAAAGGAAAGAATCAGTGTTAGTTTCAATAATATGTCAGCCAATGGCAACTAATCTGAGCCATAATTTGGCGAAGTATGAGCAATAATAATATATTATTGCTCATACTTTGCATTAGGGATGTTGACATACCCTAGCAACACTCTGAGCACATTAGCAACCCCTGGTAAGCACGTACAGCACCCAAATATTGTGCTTACCTAGCATTGTTTACTTAGCATTAGCATGGGCAAGTTTTCTTTCAGAAAATGTCAAATTTATATCACTTCTGTTGCACCTAGTTAACTGTGTTCTGTAAAGAGTAAATAAAAAAACAAAAGAGTATATCAATTACCTTTCTTCAGTTTTGTGTTAGTGTTCCAATTTGTTTGCTAGATATCAGATGGCACAGTTTGACTTCATTTGCAAAATCTAAAGACAATCTCAACCTAATTGAAAAAGTTAAGGGCAATATCAGTAGGCGCAGCTGTGGGGCCATTCTCACTGACAACTTTTGCAGTAAGAACACCTAAAAGAACAGCAACCTGGTGACTAGTGATAAAATCACTGTATTGTGATAGTTCATAAAGATATCAGGCCTCACAGCCTCTCACACAACTTGCTCAAAGGTAACAGGAGTGTGATCGATCTGTTTGTTTTTGCCCTCTAGCACTCACAAGGGGGTCATCATCTAAAAATCATTTCATTGAACACACTCACCTTTATAGTAACTTGCAACATCTCCCTTCAAGCAACTGTATTCTCACTCAATAAATCCAGTGAGCACACGGCCGATGGCAACACTGTATGTATCTATTCAATACACATTCTTCTTACCTAGAAAAAAAGGACAGGCTGAATGTATATAAAATAGATTTATCAAAGCAGAATTATTAATCATATTCTGCCCTTTCCCCTGTGTCAGCAGTACGAACTGCCACACATAGATGGACACTCAGTTTAATAGGAAAGCAGCAGTGCACCCACAGCCTACAACAATCTCACATCACCACCTGCATTTCACATCAGGCAGCAGTAAATTATCAAATGCGACATGGTACGTCATTGAATTTCAGAAAGGAAACTGAAGAAGATTAACCTCTTGTAAATTCTTATTAGAGAGAATTCAATTTCACACATAGTTTCAACCAAACACTCAGAGTTTCACTAGTCTCATACAACAACGTGACTGCATAACTTAAAATACTCCACCAAATTATGATTGTCGACATATACTCACGTAATATTTATGCTGAGCTCACAGTAATGGCTACAATTCTCGTGAGGGTGAAATGCTACACACGTATTTTGCTGTGGTGCACAGCAAAACTATTTAGTGTTTCGCTCTATTTTAACTATTTTAGATTGGGGAAAGAAATGATAGCAGTTCAGAGACATGATCACGTGCTGTTCAGTTAGTCGATGATTTATTCTTCTGAACCGATTCTTTTCTTTTTTTAATGATTCATTTGTGAAAATGTCCCTGCATCCCAATGTTTATACCATCCCTATCTGCCCTAAATGGTATTGAATATTACTAATATCACATAGAATTTAGGATGGATAGTATGTACATCGGGATGCAGGCTCTGTTGTTTAATGCAGAAACACCCAGGGAGGAATTAAAATCCATCCAACACTTACCACCTCTGCTGTTTGAAGTCTGGAAAAACACCCCACATCCTCAAATGTAATCTGCTCAGTGACTTCGTCACTTGGCCAGAGTCTCAGCAGTCCTACACACTTTTTTTTCAGCATGAAGAAACAAAACTTTGTGTTTTATGAAGGCAGAGGCTGAGAAAGCACACAAACAGTATTTAAAACACATGCCTAGGGATCCATACAGCATGCTATTCCAATCCTATATGAGCTTCTTTCCTCGTGGAACAAGAAAGAAAATATTAAAAACAAAAGCTTTGGACCAAACTATCTAGGATTTAGATAAAACAAACATTAATGAATAAAATTTATGTTTTATTTTATAATTTCATTAGAGAGAAATCAAACAATAGTATGGTATCCTTTTAGTTATATTAACAGTTAATTTGTTTTCTTGAAAATACATGGGCAGAATTTGTATTTTAAGACAAAAGATAAAAATACCTTTATATGCAGAGCACACTGGTGGTTCATCAACTAATAATATGTCTGCAGAGACTTCACTTGCTTCAGTATCACGCATCTGTCACATTATCAAATTATCTGACATATTATCAAAAGCATTTTACATAACAATGCTTTGTTAAGGGGGTCTCCCATGAGCAAAGACATACATTTCTCATCTTCACAACCACAGAAAGAAGATATTGTCTGCAAAAGAGAAATCCTTTTGATTGAGAACAGCATCAGCATCAGGTTGTTTCATTGTTTTCCTGCTTTTCTCTACTCCAGAGCACGTGCCAGCATGCAAACAACAGTCGAGCTACGCTGAGAGCATGGCATGGATCCATTATCCTGACAAATCAAACCCATCTGACAGGCAGCAAGTCACACAGATTGAGCCTGTGTGCGAACGATAGAGGACCTTGGAGAGGTTCTTCCCCCCCGCTTTTCTGCATTCAGAAGTCTGTTTAATCTACCCCACCTTTGAGGACACAAAGTGAGCCAAAAGAACTCTTCAAAAGCCACAGTGTTTCTGCCGGGGTCCCTGAGGGCCAGACGGCCATTTGTAGTGTGAACGTGGCGCGTGAAGGAAGAGCTGCGTGTGAATTAATGAGCGGCCGACAGCAAGATCACGCATACAGAGAGGGCCTGTAGAAGCCTCGTCTCTGGATCTGCGCTAGACAACAGCGTCCTTGAGAGCCGCTCAACAGTCAGCTCCTACCATTACCATTTCCTGCTCCCCGCTTGGTGTCTGTATGAATAAATCATGGGTTTGGGCTGGAGTACGCATTCACAGATTTTAAATTATCAGACTGTTGCACAGGGGTTGATGTGCACCTTCATCTCCGCTGCTTCAATTTCTTCCCCCGCCTGGACATTCATCAGACGCTGTCTCTCTTCTTTAATCACACGGCGGAGCATTTCACGGTCATTTCTGGTCATGGTTGACTAAACACCTTTATTTGCTGTATATATTTTACATTTCAGATTTTAGTTGGTTGCTGAGCGTTCACGTGCGTGATGCCATCAACCTGATCTTGTGAGAAAATTTAGCTATTTTATCAGGTGATGACTTTGTGTGAAATCATAACAATTAGATTGGTATGGAAAACATCTTAGTGAGCATGTATGCAGAATGGTAAGAAAACGTGTAAATAATATTATACAAATGCATCCAAATGAGCCATAGATTCACCAATGTATAAAATTGTCCCTTGGCTGTCACTAAAGAAATATAAAATATTTGTCTGAAAGAAGTTCCAGTTTGCCCCTGTCCATATTACTGCTTTACCGCAATTACAATAAAGTAGTGTTAAAGTAATGTTCTTCCGTGCTATTTTGTGTAACATGTAGGAGGATCAATTCACATGTTGCTTGAATCAAGGCACTGCAGCAATCGGTAAAGATACAACATCCAGTCTACCCTTCCTTCAGACGTTTAAAGCAACATGGGGCTCACAGCAACATGCCTCATTCAGCACACCCAAACGGCCCTACTAACACGAGTCAGTATGGTATTCAACTTCCAATTTCAGTTCAAATTAGTCTATCCATCCATCCCTCCACCCCTTACTCCTCCCCATCCTTCCCTCCATCCCCTCCCTCTATCCCCTCCCACCTCCCTCCATCCCCCTCAATCCTCCCCTCTCTAGTTCCATCCCTCCTTTTCTCCATCAATAAACTTATACCTCCACTCACAACACCTTACGTTCGGTCACACAATCAGCCCTAAGATTTAAGCTCTCATTCTAAAGAACTATGCTGGATCCTCACCAACAACTATACTAAATACTATACTCCCTGACATCCGTGCCATTATGGACAACTTCCTAACATTACACCTCCATTGCACCACAGCAATCAAGATTTTCCACACGCCCCTTGGCAATAATTCCTCCCATCCCAGAACAGCATCTTCTATATTTCTAACAACTACACCCCAATGCCTTCCAACTATACCGATGCAGCACCCTTAATAGGCTTTGACAGCCATCATGGTGGCATTCCTTCCCCGATTTTCCTTTGAACAACCTCAGAAGTTCAGTTCTCCCAGCAAGCAGTCTAACGTTTTTCTCCACCAGAATTATGAAACATACTCCGTTATGATGGCAGCCATCCTTTGGGGCCATGAAATATTTTGCAAACAAAACAAAATCTACTCTTACTATGCAGAGAAATCTTTATATGTATGGAGCGAACAATGTTCAGAATCAACATTCATTCTACTCCAGTCAATTGTTGACCAAAATCTCACAAATGCTTCTCAAAAGCCGTACTTGATCACAATGCCCAAGCTTACTTCTGCACACCTTATCAGCTGGAATCAATCTAAGCTCACCATTCTTCTATCAGCTTCCTTCCCGCCTGCTGACTATACATTATATATGCTCATTCCCTCTTAAAAAACCCAAATGTTGTTAAAAGCTAACAAACAAGAACCTACGACAAATTACCAAACACCTTCCACTAACCAGTAACCTACTTAGCCTCTGCCTCACCTCATATGATCAAGCTATGCAAATTCTAAGACTGAACAAACTTAGACTTCATGTTTACACTGGCATTCTTTGGCTCCCTATTTCAGAGATCATTGTTTACTCCTCAAACACTCTCATCTTCTCCCTTTGAAATAGCAAACTGACCAAATATGAACATTGTTTCCTAGCTACATCTTTCGCTCCATACATATATACATAGTCATAACAATCTGAAGTATAATGTCTGCACAGAAGAAAATACTTTTAAAAGCTACATATATACCATACATCTAAACCACCATAAAGCTACATAAACCATTCATAAGGTGATTAATCTAAACCACCATAAGTGATCTTTGCCCCTTTATGCAATCTTCTTTTATGTTTTTATTTATGACAAAATAAATACTACAGATATTTACCATGCTCTTTTGTTGAATAGAACACATAATTCTCTCAAAATACTTATTTTTGAGAAGAAAGAGTGAGAGACAAATCTGAGAATGATTATGTTCTTGCTTTGAAGAAAATGTTAACATTGATCTTTTCTTCTTTATCATGTAAAACTTCATGCATCAGTAGATTGAATGAGAACAGTTTTGTCATTTCAGCATTATTTAATATTAGTTCTCTGTGCACTTTTGAGAACAGGAAATTTCACTAATGTATAATTCACAATGGCTGAAAAAAAACTGAAGCACCTCTGAGTGCCAAATTAGGTTCCTGCATGTACAAAATTAGGGTATGAATATTTAAAATACAATTACAACTAAGTAATGTAATAAAAAGCACAAATAAAAACACCTACATGTTTACTCTAAATCCTGAAAACAATATTTGAGTAGGCTTAGAATTGCACTATTTCTATAGATTTTGCTTCAAGTATTTTCTTCTTGGTAAAAAACAAAAAAGTAAACTTTATCAAAAGTAAAAACAACAGAATAAAAATAATATTTATTAATATTCATAAAACTATGGTTAAGTATAAAAATAAAAAGCCCGCAGTGACTGAACTATAGTGCTTTCAATTTAGCTAATATTTCACAAATAAGATTAAGTAGAAAAATCCCTCTGAGGAACAAATTAGCATCACAATGATCTTCTAATCATTTTCCTATTCCCACCCCCTGAATTCTTCACAGATGTATTTTAATCAGTGTTTGTGCGATTAATGTAATTGAACTTTTTCATATCCCAGAGCCTAGAGCGCATTCTCACACACAACATTTAGGTACTATAAAAGAAAAGCTGCTGAAGAGAAATGGTGTGCTGACCCAGTTTGACTCGAAACGATTCAAACCTTTTCAACGGAAGAACCTGAGGTCAGACATAATAGAGCCATTTAGGAGCACTTTTGACTGCTCATTGGGAAATCTCTGAAGAGGTTGTGCTCTGATGCACAGGAAAGGCATTCGATGACAGAAATCTTTTACAAGAGTGCTGCGCTCTGGGAGTCTGCTTTGGAAATGGCCTGGAAAAGGGCAAAAAAGGGCACTAAAGACACAAGCGTGAATGTTCAAATGCGGGCAGACAGCAGCCTTTTGGTTTTTATAAATGTGGATAAATATTATATATATATATATATATATATATATATATATATATATATATATATATATATATAATATAACATAAACATGACACTCATTACACCGTGATATAATGTATTTTTGAGCGACACAAGATATTGAATGAGAAATAAGTATAGGGCATGAGATGATTCTCTAATTATCAATCTATATGCAATTGCTGGATTGTGACTCGATGGTGAAAAGATGGGATACACCCTAAATATTCTGAAAATAAAATACTAAAAACAGTCATTTTAAATTCTACAAGTGAATTTAGAGAAACAGGGTGGAAACTATTATGTTTTTGTTAGATTTAGCATTTTTTATTGTTATGGCAAATAATACTGTATACTGTAGAACAGAAGACCTCCACAGTTGAGAAGAAACCCACCAGTGTGGAGAAGACTGTGCAGAAACCCAGCAGGGCAAAACAGATAAGCACCATGACGGAACAGACTGATCAGGATCTAGGAAAAACTGAGACAGGAAAACAGAGAGAGCATATTCATTTTCAAGGACTGGCTCAGGGAACACAAGTTAAGTAACAGTTTCCCTGTTAACAACTGAGCGGGCAAACAACAATAGTCTAGCTCATTGACAAGCAGACCATGCAACCACAGGTTTGTTAGTTTTGAATGCAAAGACATTTCAGAATCATTTAATCAGTTGGGTGCATCGACTGACACTGGATTGGAAGAAAGTTTATTGTTTGACTCATAATCTGGTCCACTGATTGTAACTGGACAGACAGAGAGTTTAAAATTAGACTTATTGAGGGAAACTGGACCGGCAAGTAGTTCACAAACAGATCCTTGGATTAAGATGGGGTAGACTGATAGCTCAAATCTAGTTGTATTAACTGAGGCGAGATTGGTAAACATTTCAGTGACTGAAGCTGGACAGAAAGAAAATACACACTCAGACCTATTAACAGAAACTTGACAAATGGATTGTTCAAAAACAGACTAAATTAGGACCAACACATCAAGTTCAGACTCAACAGAAGCATTTTTGACGGACAGACAGCTTTAGTTTAGAGTCATTGATAGAGACAAACAAAACAGACAGTTTGAAATCAGACAAATTAGTTGAGACCAAAAAACACCCCCAGAGAGTTCACAATCAGCCACCATGAGAACAGAGAGCAGGTTCAGAACAGAGAAAGTTCACTGATGGCCTCCTCGGTCAGTTCAGAGCCGGACAAAAGTTCATAAATGACCTCCATGGCCAATTCGGGACAAGGCAAGAGTTTAGAGAAAGCCTCCATAGCTGTGACAGGGCAAACAGGGAGTTCACAAATGGCCTCCATAGCTATGAATGGCTAGACTGAGGATTTGCAGATGGTCTCCATAGCCAAGACAGGACAGGTCGAGGAATGGGGAATGAACACCACCTCTGAAGGTTCCACAGTGGTATCATCAGAGCACAGAGAGAGTTCAGTACCAGTCTCCTTGATCACAACATTACAGAC
The DNA here is from genome assembly GCF_018831695.1 of Puntigrus tetrazona. Taxonomy (NCBI): domain Eukaryota; kingdom Metazoa; phylum Chordata; class Actinopteri; order Cypriniformes; family Cyprinidae; genus Puntigrus; species Puntigrus tetrazona. Next base: position 20,069,547 of record NC_056722.1, on the reverse strand, counting down.
TCTGTTCTGAAGCATGTGTTGCTGCTATCACTTCGGGAGACATATGGCACTACCCCGAAAGGGGTATCACCACCTCAGGAGTAATAATTGCTGCCTCTCCAACCGACGGTGGTGATATACGCGGCCTAAATGCAACACAGAGCGATCCACATCATATCCGCCTTTTCAGCAAGGAAAGCGGTGTCACACTCCTTGAGTAGTAACTGAATGGATTTTAAATTTGACAGGATAATGTGGTAACAAGGGGGAGGAGCTAATCAATCACTAAGGTAACTAACAAGGTGGGCAAAGGAACAAGGGAACATAGAAACAATGGGGGAAAAAACACTTAAAAATAAGACTCTACAAAAACCAAGACAGGGGATCTTAGACTGAAATCATCTGCATCTGCATTGTGGAGAGGACGAGTCATATCTGAAAGTGAAAGTGAAATGTTTTATTAAAGTAAAAATTTGACTTCATCTTGACAGTTTAACTGTACCAGGGAGCTACATTTCTGTTCATGAAAATTTCTTTTGGAAAACCACAGCAATGATTTTAATTCATAATATCAGAGGACAGAATGTTAGAATCAGGATAGAATGTTTCCCTACAGTACATCTTGCTTTCATGTGGCATTTGTACTTGGTTGCATTTTTTTTCGGCTGTGCAAGTGTCTTTGTATGCTGTGGCACGGTGGAGATAAGCTGTGAGCTGCGGTGGGCTCACTGAGTTGCGGGGTGGTAGGGTGCCAGTGTGTCACAGCGGAGGACCCAGCATGCCAGTGCTGCTTCCTCCTGTATGTCTGACTAGAGCCAGTCACTGCAGGTCACTGGCGTCTAATCTGTCACTGAGGGCATCTAGCTCCTGCCACAGAGAAGCACATCAGCAGATGGCTCTCTCTATGAACTGGCAGTAACACAGAGAGAGAGAGAGAGAGAGAGAGAGAGAGAGAGAGAGAGAGAGAGAGAGAGAGAGAGAGAGAGAGAGAGAGAGAGAGAGAGAGAGAGAGAGAGAGAGAGAGAGAGGGTGTATTTTAATTCACAAATACAAATAAGGACAAAAATGTTATATAGCGATATGCTTGTTTTCTGCAATTAGAGAAATGGTTTTTGATCAGTTGAATTCATTCTCATTCATTAAATAATTTATTAGTGCTTACCAATGATTGATTGATTGATTGATTGATTTGTGTACATTATATTTGCGTTTGTATTGTGTATATTTATTATGCATGTATATATTCAAGAAACATATGTCAGGTTTATATGTTAAATATATTTATGCATATTTACATGTATTACTTAAATAGTACATGTCTTATTTAAACAAAAACGTTTATTTTTTTGAATATACGGGAATATAGTTATATCTTATATAATCGTTTCCAATCACTAAAATGTATGTATAATTAACATAGGTGTGAATAAATCATAATTTATTATTTATTATAATCAAAACAAACCAGTAAAAAAAAAAAAAAAAAAAAAAATTATATATATATATATATATATATATAAATAAATTAAATTCTGCAACTAATCATCATTTAGTTGAAACAATTACTCATTAATATCACTAAACTAAAAAATAATCTTGTTTAAAATTACATTTTAAATAAATATACATTCAGTCTGTATTTAACACTCAATTTAATGTATCATTTATTACCAAAAATAAAAGTCTAAAGGTCTATTTACACCAACAATAATAACTATAATTATATGCACTATGCAATTATACTAATGCCCACATCAACTGACAGATTCTGTTTATTACAAGCGTATGCTGCAGTTTTGTTGTCTGCCACTTTAAATGCTTGAGGTCTTTAAATCAATTGGCTGTAAATATTTTTATTGTTCACCTGGAAAATATCATTCTGAAAATATTTTCAGTTATATTTTCCTCTGTCTTTATCATTATAGTTGTATGGACTTCCCTATTAGTTAATAAAATGGGAATGATTAGTAAAACTATATAGTTACAGTTATTCTCCTTGTAATGAACTTGCTTTAACTCTGACCAATTGGCCACCTGGTGCGGCCATTCACATTTTAGAACTCTCTGGAAAAAAAGGTTCCTCTTATCCACTTAAAATATGAATGAGCAAGATGACAAACAGGGGGATCCCTCACAGAAGTCACTGTGACACTAACACTCTGCCAAAGTGACAGTGAAATGATTACAGTTAGACCTGAGGGCTTCACAGTAGCTCACAGTAAGCAAGTCTTTCACTGAACAGAAGGATAAATGTGTGTTGCTGAACATTTATCTGTCTCTGTGGGAGATTGATTACTATGGCTAAAGAGGTTAGAGGTTTTTATTTGATTTAGCAGATACATGTTGCTGTGTTTTTCTAATATCTGTTCTTTTGCAAATACATAAACCGTAATTAAATACATAAACACAAACACAAGGGCGATTGAATTGTCGTCGCAGCACTTGTCCTGTACTGGACACTTTCTCTTTTTAATGCATTTAAAGCAGTCTTGTGACCTTATAGAAAGGCTCTTCACACAAATGTATTTACCCTTCTTTCAAAGAAATCAATATTATTTGATGCAATTGACGTCATACTTGCTGTGACGCATTTTGGCCATAAAAGAATCTGCAAAATACCCGAGGGTGAGTAATGATGGAATTATATAACTGGTGGGTTAAAAGAAATGTATACTCTTATAATATATTTGTACTTTAAAAATAATATAATTAACATAATAATACACATTTTAACCTAGATTTATGATGTTAAAAACATGTCCATGTTATTTATAAATCTTTCACACAAATACCTATGTTCACATACTACCACATCGGGCAAAGTTGAGTGTAAAATTGTAGAACTGTTATGAGGTGTGAAGTTAAAAATAAGTGACAAGACTGTCAGCAGCTCAATTTTACAGTGTGAAGACTGGAGACCCAACTCGACAAAGTTTTACAGACTCTTGACTGACATCAACACCACACACACACACACACACACACACACATGTGCATTTTTATACATTGACATGCTTATGAATGCATCCTTGTCTGGAAATATGCAGTATGCTTACCCCCCCATGTTAATTCTGCATGCTTCCTCTACCTAATGCATCTGCTGCATCTGATGGCCCTTCAAAAACTACTTTTTCCAATAACTCTTTCAGTCTTTCAGCATTTCTCTCCCCCTCTCTATCATCCCACCACCCTGACTATTGATTCATCCTGTTCAGAGAGGAATTTATCACACTGTGGTATGACTTTCCCATTTTCAAGTCTCAAATCAGATCCCAGTACATCACACTGTTATGACAGAAACTAAGAAAGCAGACATCTGTCACAAAGACAGATGAAGTGGATGCTTTACACTTTGCATTTTGCTCTAAAAGAATAGGAAACATTACTCATTTTGCAGAAAAGAGGATATCTGAAAAACTGACAGCTCAGATCGCCAAAGATTTCTTATGCATAACAGAAAAAGTAATACAGAAATTTCATAAAGCAATAACTAGACATATGCTTTTCTCTGTTGTACAAATTGTATAAAAGGCATGCTGGATATTTTACAATCAAACTAAAGCAGTAACTCCTGTAAAAACCACATATATATTTTATATCCAGATATTTTTATTATTAGCATTAACACAGGTAACATTTAGAGAGAAAAAAAAACTGCTTTGGTAATACATCATACAGACGAATGCTAGCACACACAAATAATTGCACATACAAATTAGTGATCATCTGCCAAATAGTCCAGAGCTTTTAAACATGCAAACACAATAAAAAGCACTATGATTGATAAATTAGTTTCATTTGGAGAATGTCAGAAAAATAAATCAGAAAGAAGGCAGCAATTTTAATATTATTTAAAATGCACAAAGCGAGCCAGAATAACATAACTTAAAAAAAAAAAACTTGAATCTTACAGCTGGACTGTAACAAATTTAGTTTTTCATTGCTGTTCAAAAATTGCATTCACTGTTGTTCATTTGCATTTTTATGCGTTTCAAAGTGCTGTTATCTTGCATTTCCATATGTATTCTGACACAGTATCTACAGCATTGACTGCATATAGCGTTCTCACTTAATGTACAGAAGTTCAGCACAACGTGCACTACTATGGCAACTCATAAAAATGGGTCACATACCCCTTTATCTAAATGGCCTCATAAAAATACTGACTAAAGTTCACATAATCACAAAAAACCCTATTATACAAGTAACCCTCAAAATAAAACATTGCAATTGCAATCAAACGTTCATATAATTGTCAGTTTGTTCCACAAATCCAACTCTTGTAAAAATACTTCTGTAAAACAGATCAGTGGCTCTAATGGCTCTAAAATAATAATGCTTTATGATATTTTATAGTTTGTGAAAGCTTTTTGGCATTTAATTATTATTTTCAATGTGTGTGTGTGTGTGTGTGTGTGTATAATTGTTCTTAAAGGGGTCATATCATACATTTACATTTTTTCCCTGAGGTCAGTTGATGATGTTAGTCAAGGTTTCTTACAACTCACAATGGGTTTTATGTCCTCAAACATTTTAAGCATTGTCATAAAACAAGTGCAGCTGAAACGAGCTGCACAAACTCACTGATGTGATCAGGGTCCTTGATAAGAATAAAGTAATAAAACACAGCCAAGCACAACTTTCGGTGGATATTCTTCATATCTCACTCTACTAGGAGAATTAGTTTACAATGAAAATGAGTTATTGATGTATAAATGTGGGCATTTTAAATGAATTCGGGTCTTATATTCTAGATACAACAGATTCTGCTTTAAGATTGACAAGAAAGTTATTAAATGTCTGTATTTCAAACGATCAAAGAAAATGATATAACCCCTTTAAATTTAAGCAACATGTATCCCATAAAAGGAATAGTTCACACAAAAAAGAAAATTAACTGAAAGTTGACATTCTCAAGCCATCCATGATGAGTTTGTTTTTTTTATCTGAACAGATTTAGCATTACATCCATTGCTCACCTCTGCAGTGAATGGCAGATAAAAACATCACAGTAATGACTCCAGTTAATTGAGTAACATTTAATTTTGCAAAAACCAAATGTTTGTTATAAACAAATCCATTATTAATGTTTTTAACTTCAGTCGCTTTCGGATAAAATATGCGATTTTTGGAATTTTGTCCAGAAGCAACCGTTAAATCTCATTGATTAAAATCTCATGAATCTTACATACATGATCCTTTCTCAAGACATTAACTGATGGACTGGAGCTGTGCGGATTAGTTGCGGATTATTGTGATTACTATCAGCTGTTTGGACCCTCATTCTGATATCACCCATTCACTGCAGAGTTGAGAAAATTATGTAATGCTAAATTTCTCCAAACGTTCAGACAAAGAAACAAACTGATTTACATTTTGGATGACCTGAAGGAAAGTACATTTTAAAGTGCCCATATCATGGGTTATGCAAGGTTCATATTTTGGTTTTCGGAGTTACCAACAACAGGCTGACATGCATGCAAGATCAAAACACAAATTTGTTTTCCTATAATATGCATTTATTTTTACCTTACTTGCTCTACGACCCCAAACAATTCATTCAATGATAAATTTTTCCAAACCACTCCTTTGCATGACTCTATTCTGCACTGATTGGTCCGATTGTTCTCCCTTTCATTTCATTGTACCTGTAACGACCAGCACAGTGCTGCTTTGTGTACAGCGTTACCAGGGAAAATTTTTACCACTCCAAAAGCGGCACCTAGTGGGAAAGAATGAATTAGCATTTTCAATCAGACCAATGTGAAAAGACCACAAGTGGGCAGGTAATATGCTAATGTTTTATGTTATGACGTCAACATTAAACAGCTTAGCAATCGTTTGTTTCAGTGATTCAGAGTCAACTTTTTTTTAGGTTCAGATTTAAAAGTCTTTCATGTTTTCTGCATGTAAAAGTAATATTCAAAAATCCATAATAGGGGCCCATAAAGCTATTTTTTGAGGTAATTTTATTGATTTTACAAACAGGTCTTAATGTGCTTGTAGTTGTAAATGTCCAAATGATGAGCAGAATTACAAGAAAAGTAACAAAAGCATTACTTTAAACAGTTTGTGCTACACTGCTTGTCCAACCATGAAAAGGAACTGGTTTTGAAAATTGTCCTTGTTGTAAGTAAAACATCAGGGAAAAAAATGGTTCAGTTTCAAAGAGAGAGACATCTGACATCCAAAATCTGAGAGCACAAATACATCCTGGACTCCATTCTTCTCCATTCCTTTCTCCAGCTATTTATTTCCATTATCCATTTTGAGTGCTTTCCACTAGAAAGATCACAAACGCAACATGACATGACAGTCAACGAGGGGGCGTGTTCTAGTTCCACGTTCCTCTGCAAGACATGCCCACTTATCAATGCTTTTCTTTTTTTATGCAATTCGTGACCTCTGTCACCTTTAATTCCATTGTATTAGTGTTGGTTTGGCCTGACTGTACGAGCTCAACCATTGTAATAGGCCACAAGAGAGACAACAGGTCTGTTGGTGTCTTGGCCCACAGCAGGAGATGGTCTCTCAGCCTCTGAGGAACTTTTCTGCCCACCGCTGTTAGGAGCAAAGATAACAGGATGGCCAGCTGAGGCCACTGCAAAGGTCACATTCTGGCCATTGGCGCGTCGCACTGTCCTGAGAGTTTTGGTGACTTTGGAGGAGTTTTTGAAGCTGGAGCCTCTTTCTGGGGTGGTGCACATGATGAGTGCATGGAAACATCTGCAAAACTGACACATAAGGAGCTGGGGTTACATTTCTAATGCTAAAAAGGATAACATTCTGTTAGAATTTATTCTCTCTTACGTAGACCTGAATAACTGACTTTCTTTTGTGGGAACACAATAGAAGATATTTAAAAAAATGTCAGTTACAGTTTTTTTGGACTCCAATGACCTTAAGTGTATGGGCAAAAACTGCTGAAACTTTATTTAGAATATCTTCCTTTGTTTTCCACAACAACAAAAAAAGTAATTCAAATTTTAAACAACATTAAGTTCTTCACGAAAAAGTCTAACCGAAATTATTTAACGAAAAAAATGTAAAAAATAATAAAAATAAAAATAAATGTATTAAGTCTTACAGTTAATACAGTTTATTCAAGATTATTTTTCTGACCTCACTGGGAATGATTTTTTCTTCTTTTGTGCAAAAAACTATTTAGTATTGATAAATTCAGAAAACAACACACAATATCATGTCATTTTGCATCTTAAATGTATGTAAGATATTTATACCGAAAAACAAGGCAAAAAAATTTAAGAAAAAATGTATTCCTTAATATCTTCATGCCCTATAGCCGCATCTAGCAGATTAGAGCTGGTGATAATATAATTTACATTTTACAATGACACAATCAAAAAAATTAGATTTCCTATGTTGTATATATTGCCCTACTTGAATGAAGTTTATATATATATATAGTAAGGCACGCATATATATGGGTGTGAGTATTTACATTTATCCAAATTTATATAGAGCCAGGCAATAAAACAAGCACATTTTATGACTAAAATTGAGATTTTAGTAATATCATTTGGTAAAGTATTTATCACAAGTGAATTGTATGTATGAGCAAAACACTTGATATAATTAAAATTGTTGCACATTATCAGAGACAAACAAGACAAAGCTTCAGCGTTCACTCGATCACACAACTCATTTCTCCCTCGCTTTGCTGGATTTGCAACTGTGCAGCAAGAATAATAAAACACCAGCCAAACGCGGGAATCATCAGAACAACAGCTGATGCTCCGTCTCCTCTAATGTGGACAGGCTTGTTTGCAAATTGAAAGCTCTACGTGCACGAAATTCATTAACTGAGGCAGGACCTCTCAGCAGGAGCGTAGGCAGTGATTATCTGAGAGTGATGGAGATGCTTGTTTGAAGGTGCCAATCCCTCACAGAGCGTCTGTGTATATACCTCTACATTCCCCCGCATGCGATCGCACGCTCAGAGGAAACAGCTTGCAGGCTTTGACCATCAGGTCACCACAGATGGAAGCAAAGTGGGCTGATTTAAGCTGAGAAAAACAACTCGCTGGAGATACTCAGGAAAAAGCATCTAAAGGAGCTCACTGTGGTCCAAAGTAAGCATGCGCTGCACTTTTCATTATAGATAAAGGTTTATTGTAATTAATCATAACTGTCTGCGAAGGTCTCAGAGGAGTAAAACACATTTTCAGATAGGTGGTGTTTTGTGTTTTGTTGATATGCGAGAGATTTATCCTCACAAAACAAACTTTACCATTAAATTGTGACAGATTCAGCCTGAACTTTAAAGAGAGTTTTATGAATCACAGAGGTGCAAGTGTTCGTCCTTAAAGTTCAGAAACTCAATCTCTGAAACGAAAACTTAACAATGACCAAGCAATATATTTTGCTCCAGGCAAAACCATTTACGGCAGAATAAATAAAAAAATGTTTGTGTGGCCTTGGTTCAATACCACCATCGGATTGCAACAAGATTTCGTGCAAGTATTCAGTAAATGAATGGCTAGTCATGAACTGTTCCCTTTTGGGAACGGTGAGTAAAATCACATTAAAAACAGATCTGAAAATTTTATTTCAACCTTTGGACATACACTGAAATATTATGACATAAAATCAACTAGAAAGGTGCAATTTGTAGGTCATTAAAATTATAATACTATTCGATTAAAACATTTATATCAATCATTACATTTATTCATATACCGACACACACTCAAAACATAAATTCATAAAATACAGAGTAAGATTTCACCCCTTGAGTAAACGTAGTATACTTAGTATACGTCCATGTTCAATGTATACTTATAGTCTACTACATTTCCTCACAAGATGCAGAACCATCATGTTTTGTCAGTTCAGCTTCTTACAATATACACTGCTGTATCAAAACATAAATGCCTTTTTGACACTCAATTATCAGTGCTTTTGAAACAGGGAAAACTAGAGAGACAAAAAGAGACAGATGACTGAAGGGGTTTAGATTGGGGTTAAGGGTTCACGGTTAATGGTAGATCGCAAATACACACTTTTCCCAAGACAATCGACTTCAGTCAGCCTGTTAATGGTCATTCTGTGTTCTGCTAGCGCTGTCGGGATGCAATCATGCATGACCATGGCACTCACTGATAGCCCTCACAAAATCTCTCCATGAATCCACTAGTTCTGACAAATCTCCCTTATGTTTGTACTGACAGAGATGACCTGTAATGTAATCAAGCTGGTCACAGTGCTGTCAGCCATCACAGGTGTACGCTATGAATTTTATTTTTTTTTTGGTACTGCGGACAGGTGAGGAATGAGTCTATAAATGGATTCAGATCCACACACTCATTACAGGGGCTGGCAGGAGGTCTGGTGAACCCTACGGAGATGATGAAGGTGGCACAGAAGGTGGCTGTGCATCTGGGCATGCTGTAGGACAGTTAACACAACTATCTGCCTGGGTGTTTCATCCAATCAGATTTAGCCCATGTGGCACATTGATTTAGCACGGTCACTAACTGAATTTAATAGGATCATATGACATTATTTTTGATGATTAGTAGGTGTAATTCATTCAAATCAATGCTCACGGTCAAAAGCAAATTAAGTTCTACTGCCAGCAAAATGTTGCCACAGAATAAACGTATGACTCCTCCAATAAAGCATCCATAATGGACCAAATAGGAAATATACACTGTTTATATCCACATTTATTGTATGCAGTATAGCTGCAAAACCTTGTGATACATTTATATTATATCTTAAGATTTAAAAAGTAATTGTCATGACACTAGCTGTTGTTTGTGCTGATGCAACACCAACAGCAATATTGTCTATAAATAACAAGCTCATCTCCCACAAAAAGAATGTTAACAGCTCGCTTAATAAAAGTTTTTATGGACGAATTAATGTAATGAACTGACAGAAATACAAGATGTAAATTTTGACATTTAAAAGACATTTAAAGAAAGATGGCATACTGTAAGTGCCTTAACCATAAAATTAAGCCTAATTAAGTAAAAATACTAATTTTGTTACATTATGCAACAAATGCTGCCAGAGCTTATAGTCAAAGGTTCACTCAAAAGTTAAAACTCTGGCATAATTTACTCCCCCTCATGTTGTTCAAAACCTGTATAACTTTCTTTCTTCTGCTTATTTCTTTATATATTTTTCAACAATTTAATGCATTTAAATGGGATTTTATTTTCTTAAATGCTCCCAAACTTCAATAACATTCTTTCTTCTGTGTAACATGAAATAATATTTTGCAGAACGCTTGTAACCATTGTGTTTTTGTCCTTACATTTTTTTGGTTACCAACATTCCAAATTTCGTATGTCATGTTGCATACAAAGCCAAAAATCATACATTTTAAACAACGTGAATATTTTTATTCTTGGGTAAACTACAGTCTGCTTAACTAACACTGAAAACTCTTTTATGGATACAAGTCTACGAAGAAATGGCAGAATAGTACTCTTAATAAGCTATGCTATATTTGTTAAACGAGCAATGGAAGGAGGACAAGTACAACTTTTCTGAACATGCAGTTGTATCAACAAATCCATTTTGATATCAATTTTGCATTTGTTAACACTGTCAGGTAGGTTTAGGGTTGGATTTGGTGTAGGGCATATTTCCAATATGATAGAACATTAACTTTTAGCGACAGTTCCCATATTTAAAGTCTAAACCGCTGCAATAACTGAAGCAACGTAATAAAAACACAGCAATGTCAACTTAATAAAAATGTGCCTGGGTTCATGTATTGAACCTTTGTTTCAGTGCAACTCAGTTTATATTTCTCTTTAAAAACTGCATTGAAACATGCAGTAAGGTATATAAAACGGTGTTGAACAAAAAGTCCAGAGAGGTACAAATTTATATGAGACCAGGTTAAATGTTACATTAATCAGCGGAGCGCAGAATCTATGTGGGCCTGCGAAAACCCTTCACGTGTAATTTACATGTTCTCCATGCTGAGAACATCTGATATCTCCAAGTGTGAAAATTCAAATTAAACTATCTATGAGGGAAAAATATCTGCAATCTCCTAAGTGTGAACTTGACTTGAGCAGTTGGGGTTCAGGGAATCATTTTCACCTCTGGCAGATAATGAGCAATAATTTCAGTGTGTACTCATACTGGATCAGCGAATGTTCAGCTGGCCCGCTGCAGTCCGGATCTGAGAGGAGTGCTGGTAGCAGACTTTCGAGCAGATGATAGTGTGGAATGGAGATGATTAGCTCTCTGTGGGGTACTGAAAAGCTTGGGAGAGCAGCACAGAACATTCTCGCCAATCACAGTGCGTTACACCTGCTCACAGGTGGTCCGAAATAACTGATCCCACTGCTTGGAAGAAATGCTTGTCTCTCTGGGAAGCTCTTAATTCTGTAGCTGCCACTTTTGTTGGTCTTATTGTTTCTTACACAGGGGGCAATAATGTGTCTAGTTGCAGTCATTTTTTACAAAATAATAATAGTAATAATAATGATAATAATTGCTTTGCAGTAAAACATTCAATTACTCTAAAATTGACATTATTAATTGAAAAGAAAAATGGTCTAAAATAATCTAATTTAATTTGTTATGGCATGGAATAAAAACCATAAAAGATAACGATAATTTGGAGTGTTTTTTGAAAATATATAAAGTCATAAATTATGTGATGTAATTCTATGAAGAAACATCTAAGAGACTTGTAGTGTAGAACAGTGAGAAAAAAAAAACAAAAACTGTATTTTATATCATATATAAATATACTTAACATATTTTTACATAATGTAAACATGAATTTGTTTGTATTTATACATTAAAAAATACACAGTGTACACACATATATTATGTAAAACAAAACTTTTTTTTGTGATTTGACAGCATTATATTAAAATAATTCGATAAAATATAAAATACATATTACTTTAAGAATGCTTTAAGGATGTTTGTACTGGAAACTAAGAAAAACATTTGTGAAAATGTTCTGTGGTGCAGCTGACACGTGCTTGTTAAGACCCTTATAACCAGTTAATGCACATGGGAGGTTTTCAGCACTGATGATTCCCCCAAGTACACACAGTGCTCTTAATAAGGGAGAAAATGTGAAATGTGCTAGAAAATTCCTTTCGTCCCAAAAAAAAGAGAAAGAGGAAGCAGTAAATGTAATTACCACATAGCATGACAGCTCCTGAACCCGAGCGGTATAATAATACTGTTATTTACTCACGGGCTCGGGAACTTCGCAGCTCTCTTGCACTCCAAAACTCACTTTTTTTCGGTACTCTTCCATTTCCCACTGTCTTTCAATCTCCATCGGTCACATCGACACATGCCGAGTAGATACTTGAATCTGTACAGCACTTTAAGTCTTCAACTCGCCTCAACTCACAGTTTCCATGGTTACGGGCTGGGAGGAATTGAAGACTGAAAATGACATACAGGTGACTGGCGTCTCCTCCGACAGGCAAAACTAGTTTCTCCAAGTCTTCATCTCCGGTCTTATCACAAGCAATTGTTTGGAGCAGAAGCTTTAACCCATACAGAAGAGAAGTGCACAGATATTACAAACACAACCTGTTCACATGTACACAAGTTCAGAAATAAGAATAAAATGTGCATCTTGGCTCAGTTCAATCATACAACAAGTGCTTATTTGAAGGAAAAGTTTCTTTGAAAACTTTCTACTTCTTTTGAAAAAAAAATCCTTGAACAAACACAAAGACTACAGCAGTGAAAGATTATATTTACTCAAATGGTTTGAGCATTCTTCCAAACATTTGAACATATTATTTTTTACCATTGATTATTTTGTCTGGCCATAAACTGCTGGAATACAACAGTGTTGAACAGCTATTGTAAAAAATTATCCATAGATAAAGTAAATAATGCTGTGGGAAAAAAGCAAAAATGTACTATATTGCATTTTTTTTTTTCGATTTTAGGAAAACAAGAAATGCATCTCAAACTCATCCAACTCATCCACTTAAATTAAGTAATTCGTTCTAAGGTTTTCTGCATTTCATGTGTGTTCACAAATATTCATGCAGTCCGCAACTGTGCTTCCCACAAAATGTAACATTGCATATAGAAATGTAGGAACAGAAAACAATTTAAAACAATGCAAATAAAGGAAACTGTCATCATTTCAATCTAATACGTAAAAGGACAGATCACCCAAAAATGAAAATCATTTACTCACATCATTAGCTGTCTTTCCAAAACCTGTTTGACTGATTTTTTTTCTGTGCAGTGATAAACTGATAATCAAACATACTTCCAATACATGGGCAAAAAAATAAACCTTTCTTAAAATATTTAACGATCTACAAAAGAAAAAAGGTCAAACATGTTTGGAATTACATGAGGTTCAGTAAATACATTTTTGTTTGAACTATTCCTTTAAGAAATTTTATATATGTGACCCTGGACCACAAAACCAGTCATAAGCAGCACAGGGATATTTGTAGCAACAGACAACAATATAATGTAGATGTCAAAATTATTCCATAAAGATAATTTTAGCAGAAGAATTTAACTAATAATACATGTTGCCTTGTTATTTTTTTCAATACGAAAGAAAAAAGATGAGCAGAAGGGAGGTTGGAGCTGATCAGCATAATACAGCAGAACAGTATAATTCAAAGCCCATTCAAAACCAGGGAAAGAAAACGTTAAATCATTCTGTTCCTGTCCCCAATGAAAAACTGAACCTGAGAACCTGATTTTAATATTACATCTTAATTAATTTTTCAAATGGTAGTTTAAATAATATGGTCTGTGGATGACAGCCTTGTAATTTTTTATTATATATATAATGGCCTGACTAGATGAATTGAGTGGCCTTGAATATTATGAACCTAGTTAAGCTATTTATACTATTTTTCCTTCTCATTAGTTTCAACCCAGGTTTTGAACCAAAATAACAAGTTCCCCGAGTATAACACAGCCCCTATATTTCACATTTGAAGGTGTGTTTGTACATACTTGTCGACAACAGAAAAAAAGGCTTTAACTAATTAGTTTGTGTGATCTGTGCTGTTAAATACATTTTAAAATAAGGTGTTGATAATGTGCTTTTTGGAATGACACCCCAACTGAAAACCTTGCAAAATACGAGAGAACTCAAGAGATTCTGCAGTCAGTGTGTTCTAATAAAGAAAAACATAAAATGGTTTTTGTTAAAGGCTAAATATAGCATTGAATAGAATGAGATCATCATAAAAATACAGTAGCAACAAAAGTATATGGACACTTAAGCCACGCTTTAATTGAATTTACATACATTAGCTAACAAAATAACATCTAAACTAGGATTAAACTATGTTTAACCTTTTCTGACATTGCTTTCTTTAGTAATTTTTGTAAATACTGGTGACTCTAAAGGTCATTTAACACACTTTTTTTTATAAAGCAGTTTTTCTTGCAGTAATGTTTTCTTGCAAGTTTGATTTAAGCATTCAAATGTATTAAAGTGTGTTCTACATTTGCATGCCAATAAACTAACGCAAATATCACATGTAATATTCATATCATAGACATCCACAGGTTTACATATGTCATCTTCTTCCTAGACATGTCAAAGCCCGGATATATAAATCGCCCAGGCATATAAAACATCCAGGTTTTGGCTTTGCTTTCCTTTGTTTTCGTAGATGCTGAATAAACTGACAGAAAAGTTGTCTGACCAATAGTGTGCAGGCATTTTTCATAACTGACCATTAATGGCACGAAGGTGGGATCTACAGAGAACCAGTGAAAACAATGCAAATACGCTTATATTGTATAAGGACTATGGAGAGCATATCAACAGGAAGACAAACCCAAAACCTGGACATTTTAGGCAATTCCAGCCAGGACATATCCAAAAAAGATATACTGTATAGTCACCCTACATTAATTGAAGGTTAAACAAGCATCAAGCACTCACCTGTTTGTTCATGAAGATGTAGATGATGGGGTTTATGACGGTGCTGCTCTTGGCTAATAGAGAAGGAATAATGCTGGCAGCGGCTGTGACCAGGCCGGGACGACCGAACGTGGCCAGCAGGGCCATAACCCCGTAGGGCAGCCAGCAGAGCAGGTAACACAACACCATGGTGACCACCATAAAGAGAACACGCTGCTCACGCTTTCGACTCACCGCCGTATTGATCCTGCTCATCTTTGCGATTTTATGAGGGAAAAGAATAGAAAAGAAAAATGAAGAAAGATTGTGTGAGAAACATGGCAGCACACTGGGCAGCTGTGTCACTGCTTCTTTAGCCAAAGTAATAAAACTGTACATGCAGACATTCACAGATTAAATGCCTCATTGAGCGTTTAGCATATAACTTCACCAGCTGGGCAGAAATGGATACAGCTATGAAATCGATCGCTCTGGTCTGTAATAGGCCCTTAAACACAACAACGGGCGAACAGAAGGTCCATTACACAATGTAGAATTGCCTACTGAGCATGATGCACCATTTTCTCAGTGTTGTAGCACTTTGTCTAACGGCTGTTAAGTGCTCTCTTGGTGTAGACACCCAAGAGCTGAGACTTGCTACTTTGGCTGAACTTTAGTCACTGAAGTTTGGCGCAAAGATGTTCTGCAGTGTCATTTCCTCTCAGACTTCAATGTGGATGCTGATTAAACTCACTTTAAAAGTATCTTTCTTGATCATCTCTTTCAGAATTTCTATGGAATAATAAACTTGTATATCACTCTTCAAAAGTTTGGTGAATTTTATTTTAATAAAAAAAAAACTAATTCAAATGTGACAGACATTTTACAAAATATTAACATTTTGTGAAATATTTTGAATTCACTATTCACTAACATGGTAACAAATTCGACAACTAGTGCAATTGTTTTCGACTTTTATTATAATAAGAAATGTTTCTTGTGCAGCAAGTCGACATATTAAAATGATTTCCGAAGTATCATGTGACACTAGGGACTGGAGTAATAGTTTCTGAAAATTCAGCTTTTCTATGACAGGAATGAATTATATTTTAAAACATATAAAACTTTATTTTACAATATTATAATTTTACTTGCAGCTGGTGAGAACAAGAGTAAAATAGTAAAACAACATTTAAAAAATCCTACAGAACCCTTTGAACAGTAATACAAGCTGTTTCTTTGATATTCAAACCATGGTGTTACTGGTTTTACATTTTTTAAATGACAAACATTTATGCTTTAATGTACTTGACGTAATTTTGTTTATGTCATGAATGTAATCTGCGTCTTTTTTACACCTAGAGAAAAGAGTGCATATGTGTTGTGATACTCTCTAAAATAGCAGGGCAAAAGAATAGTTGAGTAAATTGTTATTTTTGCTTTCTTTGCGCAAAAAAGTATTCTCGTAGTGTTGCAAAACTGAAGTTGAGCTACTGGCGTGACATCCTGTTTTCCCGATTTATTTCCTACGTTTCTGGACCTGGATCATTTCAGTTGTGTTGCTGTCTATGGAGGGTCAGATAGCTCTTTGATTTTTTATACATAATATCTTCATATGTGTTCCAAAGATGAACAAAGGTCTTACGGTTTTGGAATGACATGAGGGTAAGTAATTAATGACAAAATTTCCATTTTAGGGTGAACTAATTGTTTAACATACAGTCATACATTAGAACCTACCTAGCAAATGTATTTTTATTCCTTGTTTTAAGAGTACATGAACAATTTAGTATGTAATGACTGAAGCCCTGCACCCAGAGGAAGAAAATCGTGCTTTGACTAAGAGCTAATTAAGAGCAATGGAGTGGAACAAGCGTGGCCCTTTCCTCACAGGCGGTCCTCGCAAGACACCCTCGTTTCCACCGTCCACCTTGAGAAGACCCGCAACTTGACAAATTATTACTTAGCAGAATGTCAGATCAATGTCAAGTTGCTAATAGGCTCCCCATTGAGTTGCACCACAGTTTTCTGGGTCTTTTTTTAGTGGTCACATTAAAAATTAGTCCTATATGCAGAGAAGGGCAACACTCAGGGGTGCAGGCTGTGAATAACATGGCCTGCAAGGTGTGAAGACCTGCGGGGGTGTAAAGTCATGGCGGCAGACATCACTAGAGGCCACAGCCAGTGGCACATCTGCGGACGCACTACCAATTAAAAGTGAGGAGAAGATGTGACGGCTGTATGAGATACAACGCTGAGGTGGGTGGACAAAAAAGGGCAGTTCGTACCACACAAGACGTCCACAACTTCCACCCAATTGAAGTTTGATTGACAGGTGGAAACTTCACGGTCACGTTAAACACAGGATGCCATGTAGAAGACGGACAACCTCAGATGTGAATCACAATAGGAGACAGCCTGTGTAGGTGTGTGTCCGCTTTCCGTAATCCTCAAATGAATTCCAGTAATTACAGCGCAACTCCTGATGAAACATTATTGCTGGGGAATAGCAATTATAAGCAGTTATAATAAGTGCCGAGATACTAAATGGATTAAACAAATAAACTGTGAAATAGGACAGAAAATACGCTTCGGGAACATTATAATAATCACACGGAGTGTGAAAGCATATGCTCAAAACCTCATTAGCATAAATAAACATTTTTTTTCCCAGATTGAATAGATTAGCAACTGAGAAGCCCCAAAATCTGATGACATCCAGAGCTGTCAAACTTCTAAAATGCACCTGGAGAGCTGCAAACTGCAAGAGTCCACACAGGTTGCATCATTAGAGCAGGCGAGTACATGTAAATCCAGGCATGTGATTTGTGGTGCTGTTGTGGTAATGAGACTCTCCCCTCTGGGTGCGTGTGAGCCCTGCAGTCAGAAGGTGGCAAACCTAGCAGGATGGAGCACTGTGAAGGAGATGCTAATGTGCGTGGCAGCTCCTGTGGCTGTCAGTGAGCGTTTGGTCAGGGACGATCCCTCGGGTATGTGGGTAGGTGGACGGGAAACATTATGTGGATGGAAAGATTGTGAAAGCTGTGTAAGACCTTTAAACTTAACTTTGTTTCTGGAGCACTCACTCTGGTCTTCTCTGATACTGGAAAAACAACTCCATTAAGAAAAAGTAATGTCTGTCAACAGTCAGGGGAACGTGGTTAAATCGTTCAGTTCCCCGCAGAACCTGATATTCTGCTGATCTGGTGGAGGGTTCAGTTCTTAAGACTTAAGCAAGATGGTGACGGTCCGTAAAAGTATTCTCTAGACTGCAGAAGTCTTTGGAGTCACTGTCAGAGAGATCAATGAACATCAGTCCATGGTCAGTGTTGAGTGGAATGAAAATGGAACCAGAAAATATGATATGTTTTTCTATCAAGTTGTGAGCTGCATGCAAGCATAAATGTAAAACACAATTAGCATAGCATGATTTACAAATAAACAAGTCGGTTCTTTTGAGACCAGTGAAGACTGATTTATGAAATAATGATTTTAATGAGTGGTTTCTTATGAAAAATTGTTTAAAAAGACATGTTTCCAGTTTAGATGAGTCTGAAACACTGCCTTTTATAGTTCACAGTATTAGCAAAGAGACTGAAATTGAGAGATTGAAACTCTCTAGAAAGCTTTTAAATTGTCTAAAAGTTTCCAAAAAGTTTTTGATTTTTTTCAAAGCCTGAGAAATTTAGTCAGGAAATCACTATCAATATTAGGGTCTAAAAGCGCTGTACATTTTTTTGGAAAAATCTCTGAAAGTCCCAAAATATTCTGAAAATTTCTAAAAAATATTCCTGAAATTTCCACAATTTTGGTAAAATTTCAGGAAGTTTATTGATTTATTTTTAATATTACGATTAGACAGTAGTCAGACATAAATCATGTCTATACATAGATTTATACAATATAATTAATTTCATACAAGAAGCTATTCAGAAAGATGAAGTAAGTTTGAATGTTTGCATGAAGTTTATGCTTAGTTTGTTATCATCAAATCATTTCTCTGAGCAGGCAATTGTTGGCAAATTACAGTACCCTCACATCAATTATGCAAACAGATGCATCTGTTTGATGATATAAATGTAGTCTATCATCACAAATAAAAATAGCAATAATTTGGCGACTGAACAGCAGGCCCACACACGGTCTACATCCACAGAAGATACACAGAACTGGAACACCCTTCATTCACAAAGTTCTACACATCCTCCAACCCTTTCATGCTCGATTATTACATATCTGGGTTAATTTGATTATGTTTTTAGCTACCAATTATAGAGTAGTACTCCGATTAGCACATTTTAGCATGCTTAAATCCATTCTGCAGAATTCCCCATAAATCAACACAGAAAATAATCCCCAGATCCCCTGGGCCTGTTAATCACTAAAGCCTATAATGGAAAATTTTATTTGTCAATAAAACTCTGACATTTATGACATGGGCATTACGCCATTACAAATATCTTCCTGTGCATGCCTCTTTAACCACCTCTGCCCTACATTTTACTTAATTAATAAGAATAGAAAATAAATGTATACTTTTAAAAATGGGAAATATGCTATCAATTCACGAAAAATTTGTTTGTATGGTATTTGGTACAAAAGTCTAATTAGTGAAAATGCAAATATTTTTGTGTGAAAATGTAACGTTTTTCTCATGATTTCTTAAAAATAACTTTTTATAGCATCAATAAAATATAATGAATAAAACAAATATATTTTTACGATATATTGTATATTATATATATATATATATATATATATATCAATTATAAATAAAAGTGGAAAAATCTATGTTTTGGAAATTAAAATAAATACATAGAAAGAAATTAGAAAACAAATCTTAAATCAGATCTATAGGATTTGCAATGTGGTCTCAGACTTTAGATAAAAGTAAAGGAGGAACTGCCAGTAAAAAAAACTTCTCTCTTTCTTTCACACACATAAGTGAGAGACAATAAGTAGCAAAAGAGAGTTGATAGCTGAAATATGGCTGGAGTGACAGATGGAACAGTGAGAAGTACAGAGCAAAGTCAAAAACAGACTTAAAGAAAGTGGCAGCCAGAGAGAGAAGAAAGGGGATGTTACAGTATACGGATGAGGAGTAGGAGCAGAGTGACAGAAAAAAGAAGTAGAGGTAAAACTTCATTCTAGACCGACCCGTTTCAGTAAAATAGGCCCTGACGATCAGCTCTTGATTGATTTGGGGCATAACCTGATCCGTCGTCACCTGCACTAAACAAATACAGTGGACTAGATCATTAAATCTCCTCTCTGACAGGTGGGCAGAACAGTTGTGAGTACAGCTGCTTAAAAAACTCCCAGGAGAGAGTGTTGCTCTATGCCTCTTTATTGCTCCTGGACTCCCTCTATTCTTTAAGGAGCTACAGTTGCTTGTACAGCATGCATAAATCAATGCCTTTTAAGTAAACAGTCTGGCAAAATGAGTTCATCACATTCATGCCTGTACTTTATTCTCTGGCCTTGTGTAAACTGGCGACGAGGATGTGTTCAGTAATGCAAACTAATCTCATTTTCTGTGTGCAATTATATCCCTCTATTTGTCACAATATTTTAATGAAATTTAGTGTCCACTAATTATAGAATGATAACAAACCCCATCAAATGCCAATTACATAAATTACACAAGGAAACAGTCTGTGCGGGGTTTTTATGGAGAGAGATAAACAAAACATTTTAAATAAACAAGCCACATTTTATCCTCTTTATTTGAACTGTGCAAGTGGTTTAAATTAGACAACAACTTGTGTGCAATCAGTCTTGAAAAATGTAATTATAAATTATTACATTATTTACAGATAGTATCTTTAATCAACTGATGCTGAATGCCAGACCACCTACAAATATCATATCAACTCACAACCTTTTAGTTTTAGAAAGTCAATTAATCAATTTATTTTGTAGTCGAATATTTACACAAATCCCATTTAATTGAATTTCCAGTTCATCAAGCTTTTAATAATTGTATTACAATAATAATTATATAATGTACCTGTTTAAATTTGATACTATTACCTTAATGGACCCTATTCAATGTTATTAGACGGTTACTAACATTGTAAATCTAGTTTTTAAAAGTAAAAAGTACATTTATAGCATTTTACTTTGTGTTATATTACACTAATATTACATTTCATAAAACTAGTTTGTGTCTAATACAAAGGATAAGGGAGTAACAGTAAATTGTACATGTTTCTCTTCTGGCAACCATTATCTCTACATGTTTGTTCTCTGGAAAGTAATAGAAATACTGTTAGGAGTTTTTATTTTTACTGGGGTAAATCTGAATACAAAAATATATTTGTGTCAATTGCCATTCATCAATTTTGCACAACTATGACATATGATATATGACACATTTGCACAACATAACTTTCGCTTCTGAAAATACCACAAATATTGTATTGTTTTATGTCTTTAAATGCTGTTTTGACTGACATCCTACATCCTACAATCAGAACTTTAACAGATGCATTCTTTACAGACTCAGGATTCATTTTACCTGTCCACTTTAAGAACTACTGCAACATTCACCATCACAACAACAAAAACTGCTCTAAATAGCACAAGATAGAATATGACAACACAGCACATTTTCAGAATTGCCTCGTAACTTTCTTTTCCAGGAGCGCAGAGTAGCAATTCAGCCGTGGCTGTAATAAGGACACGTGACAACAGAGTTTTGTCGAATTTTCTGATATCCAGAGGACTCTCTGTTCTGTTTGAAACATAACAGGGGATGAGGAAAGACTGGGATAGAGATGGTTACCAATGTCCTGCAGAGTTTAACTTCAATCTGCCCCAACACACTTGCCTGGAAGTTTCCAGTAATCCTGAAAACCTTAGTTGGCTCAGAAGTGATTAATTAGGAATGGAGCTAAACTCTGCAGAATAGTGACTCTCCAGGAGCAGAACTGTACATCCCTGGTTAAGAACTACCATAGTGCTGACAGTATTAAGCTATCATTTGTCTAGAATTTCACGTCTTCCACATCCAGAGTATGAAAATATAGCTTTCACTACATCTGGGCACTTAACCTGGAATGTCAGTTCCCCCACAAAGGACTTAGACATCATTGCCAATGGCATATGAAAGCTCCTAATTAAGAGGGATTGCACTGATAATTACAGATTAATTAAGTTGCAAGTCATTAGGCTCAGAGACAGCAGCTAGCATGATACCCATGAAACAGTTTGTTGTTTAAAATGGTTAATTCGTGTGTATACCCTGGATGTTGAAATCTTTTTACAATATACCTAAAGGATTTCTTCCACTAGGAAAAACATGACCTTTCCTGTGTGATTACGTACTGCTTGAAGTTGTGGATGTGCATTGAAGAGCTAGCAAGATGAGCATTTGTGGTTAAAGGCTTACTCCACCCCAAAATTAAAATTTCTTCATCAATCACTTACCCATATGTTGTTAAAAGCTTTGTTTGAATTAAAACCGAAGGCTTGTGACTGTCCCATTGACTGCCTAGTAATGAACAATGTCACGGTCCAGAAAAGTGTGAAAGATATGGCAACACTGCATTTTGTGGCACTTCAGTTCATTTATTTGAGATAAAAGGATAACTGTTTACTGACAGTTTGAGCGGATTCTACAACATTTTAATCATAAGTTCTGTTTAATACTCTTCAATGACTAAATGTTTGAAGATAGAAAATAGCAAAGGGTGATTAATATAATATATTGCAGAACAAACAACACCACCAAAAAAAGGGCACTTTGGAGTGCAAGGAAAAAAAGCATGTACTCCGCACAGGTTGAGGACTATGTGTGCATGTGCAAAAATCCAGGACATTTTTCCTAATTTCTTTTTTTCAACAGAAGAAAGACATGAAGATCTTGGATGTGGGTGAATCAATTTTTAGGAATGAATGAAGTTCTGGAGTGAACTGAAGATATTGTAGCAAAAAAACCATCCAAGCCATTTTCCCCTAACCCTAGCGAAAACTGGATTGGATTTTCCCAAATTCTAAACTCTAAAGATAAATCTGCAAAATTACTCCTTTGAAACGCTAAAAAGGTCAACACTTTTCGCAGCTGGCATCATGCAGCAGACGTAAACTTTGTTTCTCTTTCTCGTTCTGTCTAACCAGCCGGTCTCTGTCCAAAACAGACAGCTCTGTCTCGAAGGTTAGGAAAACTAGCGTGGCAAATCCGCTGGGTTTTTCTCCCTACGTTTTCCCAGTGTGCTCTGTTCCACCCGCAGTGTGAGTTTACAGAAAGAGACAGGCCGTGTCCGAGCAAATGAGGCTGTTCTTTGGGAAGGCGGTCGACCCCCTGCCGTGTGACATTTTGGATGGGCTAGTCAACGACTGAAAGGAGTGACAAGAGCTGGGAGGGCAACTGCATGTGCTCTGCGCGCTGTGGATACACAACTGTCAAATCTTCCTTCAAACTTATATAATACTGACTCTTTCTGTGGGACGAAGGGACAAAGCTTGTTGGTCAGCATGCTGTAGGTAGCATTCAGGCTGCCACAGTGAGGTAGTGAGTGCCGAATGAGAGCCAAAGAAGCAGTTAATGGTCTTATTGATCATGAACATGCATGAATCATTATCTAATTAATTACTTGTGATGCATGCAATTAAAAAGAGCCTTTAGATTAATCGAAGAGCTGGTTACTCTGTAATATTACATCATGTGGCATTTTTATCACCACCTTTGAGATTTAGCAGAGTGGATGGTGAATATATCTGGCACCTGTCCCCCCTGGACTCTACCGCATCGAATGGTCAGAGTTGCATCTCGTATAAACACACAGGGTGCTAATTGTCTAAAAGACTCAGAGCTTATCAGCATTCTGTCTTTGCGCCCGTGGTTCAATACCAACGAAGAGGAGCTACAATCACTCGTATACTGTGGAGACTACGCTGTAGTTATCTGATCTGATGCTACGATTGGCCTATAATTGGTTTGCATTAACTGACATCCAAATAAATTAAAAGAGTAGGAAAATGCCTTTGATCAAATGCATGATTTTATCATGATTTTAACATTATGCCAATGATTTTGTTGTCAGGTGTCATAATGCTCAATCTGTAAGCCACTATATGAATCATATAAAGCATAACAGTGGCTGTAAAGTTTCTAATCATCTATTTAAAGACTAATTGAATGGTGAAAAAATGTTTTAATGGAATGTATAGATGGGCTCAAAACTGCAAAGTTTGAGAAATCTTAAACACTTAAAGGGATAAGTTCACCCAAAAATGATAATTCTGTTATTAATCACGCAAGTCGTTCCAAACCTATAAGACATTCGTTCATCTTTGGAACACAAATTAAGTTATTTTTGATTAACTTTCTGACCTTGAATAGACAGCAACGCAACTACCACATTCAAGACTTAGAAAGGCAGCAAGGACATTATTAAAATAGTCCATGTGACATCAGTCGTTCGACCACAATGTTATGAACCTACGAGTATATTGTGTGTGCACAAAGAATACAAAAATAAAGACTTTATTGCTTCCCTGTCAGTCTTTGCAAAGCATTTACGTCCATTCACTTCACTTAACTTCCACTAAAGTTAGCTTATTTTATAAAGGTTTCTGAGAAATGCTAAATAAAAGGCGACTACAAGGTCGTAAGTCC
The DNA here is from genome assembly GCF_018831695.1 of Puntigrus tetrazona. NCBI lineage: Eukaryota > Metazoa > Chordata > Actinopteri > Cypriniformes > Cyprinidae > Puntigrus > Puntigrus tetrazona. The sequence goes on along the minus strand of NC_056722.1, from coordinate 20,045,083 downwards.
AGTGAGGTGTCTATTCTAAAGGTTTGTTTTCCTTTCTCCGTCCTTGTGAGAGTAACTCATTAATTGGAAATGATTTTTGCCCAGGCTTAAGAAGACCTCCCTTTGTTCCTGCTTCTATCAACACAAGCCCAGGCTTAAAGTTATCTGCTTGCACAAGCATGTATCTGTCAGAGAAGCAGGGTGTTTTCACAACTGAGGTTAGATCACACCATTGATGTCTAGCGCTAAATCTTGACCTACATACAGTACTGTTATACAGTATAACCACGGCTTCACATACAGTTCAATGCGGATGACATTGTGCAGAAATCTATACAGAAGATGACCTTCAGACCAGAACGAGATGCAGCAGGGCTTTTGCACACCTATGAAGAAAGCGCTTACATTAATGCAATGGCACAGTCTGAAAAGGTGAATCTCTCGGTTCCGAAAGCATCAATGGCCCATTTTAGGCAGGGCTAATTTACATAAACATGAATGTTTTAATTTCCGTACTCCCTCTGAACATCAGCGTGTATCAAAAGTGCTGAAACATCTATTTCACACATTGTAGTCTGTTAAGACGTAGAGAAGATGGAGCTTCCAAGCAGATTTCTCATTCATTGTTGCTATTGAAAGTAATTTGGTTGCAAATCAAAGCGCTTTGTTGCATTTAAAGTAAGCAGCTGATGGCCTCCGTTAGCTCACCCACACTGCAAGGGACAGGAGGAAGGGAAAGAATTGCAGGAGCTTTGAATACATTTGTGTTTTGTTTACTCCAGAAAATTGGGCCACTCTGGGGACATCAAATAAAAACTACTCAATTGAAATGTTTTCTTCCCATCTCCATGCAAATTCTGACATGATTTGCTTCCTTCCCGACGTAATGCGCTGCTTAATTTGCATTCAAGATGTTTTTTCAAAACATTGAGAATAATTTAAATTTGTTGCTGACTGCTGGTGTTGATCACTGGACAGTGCAGGACATCTTTGGTGTGAGCGGTCGGGAAAAAAATTAAACAGGCGTCCTCTGGTATGGTGGAAATTATAAAGAAACACAGACAGGAGACTGCCGCGAGCCGAAATGTTCAAACTGTTTTTAATTTGAAACACATGTTGAGAAGACTGCCGAGTGATTTTGTTAATTAATGGTGCAAAAAGGTCATTGAGAAAACTCATAATAATTTGTGAATATTACGCTAATTAAAGTTGAAGTTAAAGTCCAGGTAATTGTTTCTCTTGTGGAAGGTTGCATAAATCATTTGCTGCATTTTCTCTCACGATAATGAGCTGCAATGTAACGTGAAGGAGTCAAGGACAATTTTTTCACTTAAGTATTTTTTCTGATATTGTATTACATGCATTTTAATACATCACCATGATTATGCTTCATGATAAAATATGAAAGCAGATGCCTTGATCTATACTTTTGTTGCCTGTAGTCACTAAGATAAAACTGGAATATTAAAAATGGCACTTAAAAAAAAATAGGCACTATATATATATATATATATATATATATATATATATATATATATATATATATATATATATATATATATATATATAAGCCAAATGTATAATAAAGAAGTGTAAAAATAATTGCAATTAATAATAGTTGATGTTAGCCACTGACTTCCATTATATGCTAAAAAAAGAAGATACTATGGTTACCGTCAACGTTTTATTTACCAACATTCTTTAAAATATCAACACAGGTTTGGAACAACTTGAGGGTGAATAAATGATGGCAGAGTTATAATTTTTAGGGTGAAATAGATCTTTATTTGAACTTTCATTGAACTTTAAGATCAATCTCTTTAGAACACTTACTTAATAATTAATTTAATCATTTAACCTTACCAAGCCTGGCCAAATGTATTGTGCAACCAGTAACTCAAGAAATTAATCCAAGCTAGGTCTCTACAAATCCGGCATAATGGTCTGTAATATGAGACATAAAGCCTTTCTGAAATCAATAACTCATCAGCTGTAGTAGACAGTAATGGTTGTGACACATACCTGCGTGATAGCCTGAAGGAGTCTGCCATAGCTGTAGACAATTACCACAAACGGGAGAATAAGGCAGAAGATAAACAGACAGACGATGTAAGACATGTTGTTGGCAGTCCTGGCGGCCCAGTTGACGCTGCAGGTGGTGCCGGGACCCTCTGGACCATAACAGCTCCATCCAAACAGCGGTGGAACAGTCCAAACCATGGAATATATCCAGGAGAAGGCAATACCCATGGCCACCTTTCTATAATTGGTAGAGTCGGCCTGCGTGGCCCCCATCATGGTGCAATAGCGCTCGTAAGACAGCACCGCCAGGGAGATTAGAGACACGACGCCTGTACAAACAGAAGAAAGATACACAGACAACACAATGCACTGTTATAGTAATAGCTGTTCTGGGCTGTGTACAGATTCTTATTACCTTAGGGGGTGTATTTATGTTGGGTAAAAGGCCAAATATGCAGCTTTATTGGGTGCATCATGTTCAGTGTTGTGGGTTAACCTTGCTTTACAGTGAAAAAAGAATTTTGCTACATTGTCAGGCTGTAAAAAATAGTTGTAAGTTGTAAATAAACATTAATGGAAAATGTTTTACAAGAAAATGCTATTTTTTGTTCGTTTTTTTTTTTCTAAATTGCGTGTTTAATATGAACTTTACATTTATTTATTTATTATAATAATAATAGGTGTCATCATTGAAAGATTTGATTTTCTACACTGTAAAAAAGGATTTAAAAATATCCTGTTTAATTCAATATGCTGCTTATCATCTCTCAGTGATAGACACAATTACTAGCAATTTCTGAGTTTAAATTATTTAAAGGATGGTTTACCAAAAAAATATGCTGAAAATGTATTCACAGGCCGTTCAAGATGTAGATGAGTTAAAACATCACAATAATCCATAGCATTGCTCCAGTTCATCAATTAACATCTTGTGTAGTCAAAAGCTGTGTGTTTTTGTCAGTAACAGAATGTTTCAGACTTTTTACTTGTAAATTGTGCTTATGTGCATATTTTTCTTCTGATTCAGACAATATGACTTTTTCATTGCAGAAAGCAATATTAAGGATGGTAATTAGGATGGAGCAATAAAAAGGGCATCTTATCACCCCGTAAGAATCGAATGGAGTGGATTACGTTATTATTTAATCAGCTGTTTGAACTGTCTTTCTGACGGCACCTATTCACTGCAAAGGATCAGCTGGTGAACAAGACGTAATGCTAAATTGCTCTAAATCTGTTCTAAAGAAAATACTAAATCTTGGATGGTCTAAAGGTACATTTTTATCAAATTATTGGGTAAATGATTTCTACAACCTTTTTTTAGTACTACAAAGTGATATTCATCTCCCTTCAAAACCTGCTTTTGTGTGTGTGTGTGTGTTTATCTGGAAGCTTTACAGTCTTCTAAGAACTTATCTAGGCAAACATCAGTGCACTACACAATACAGATTGGTACATAATGGCCGCTTTTGTTACGCTATGCTTTCTGCTCCTTTTCCACTGTATAATGCTAGCAAAACCAAAGCAAATCTTCAAATATCACACCTGAAACTGGAGGCAGCTATCATGTCACTGTCATTTTAACTGTGAGGAGCATGTGATCACACTCATTTGAGATGTGCCTGACTGCAGGGTTTCTTGGTATAGCACAAGGGAATATGCATTATTATTACGATGTGTGTTATTAAGAAACCAAGCTGATACTATAATAAATAATAACACATTTAGTGTTTTTGCAGTACTGTCATTTGAGTACCAATTTTGTGAAAAATAAAGACTAATTAATAGAATCATCATTAACACTTAACTCCAAGTTTCAATGCTTAGGCAAAAAACAAGGCAGAGACATTTCATAAAAATTGTCTTATATTCCAAAGAAGAAATAAAGTTATACAATTTTAGAATATTGGCACAAAATGTGTATTTTTAGGTGAACTATCACTTTAATTTGCAGGAGACATATACAAGAAAATGTGTTGAGACAAATACTGTAAAGCTTGCAATATTTAGGACAAAAATGTAAAGTTACAACGCTATTTATTAATTAACTTAATGCAGAAAATGCTACGTAACACTGTAAGCCACTGTTTTATTTAATGCTTATGCTTAGGTTCTTTCTATTCGGCCAAGAGATCAGTCTGATTTTTTTTTCTTTTAAATATATAAATCCAAAAGATCAGATTTCACAAAACTTTCAGCAAAGAAATGCAAAACTTTTTCAAATGCGCTTGTGTTTCCAGTCTCTCGTGGTTTTGAAGATGAACTCCACAAAATCCTGCCATCCTAATCATAAAAAAGCTGCTTAGAAAGACCTTGACTCAAAAATTATGTTGTTCAAAGAGCCTATAAGCTTGAATATTTAAACTACTGTATAAGCCTGATAAAGAACGTTTCAAGAACATTTTGAACCTTAATACAGTCATCTTTCTCTGCCCGATGTGAGTGCGTTCATAAAATATGCACTGACATTATGTTCCACGTCTGGATGAAGCCTGACAATGTGTTTGCTGCACTGACGATTTAAAGAATAAACGCTCAAATTTATTTTGTCTTGTAAGTATCAGCTTTTATAAGCACCTTATCAGTTTAATTTATTCGAGGGAGATAGCAATAATCTAAACAAGTGTATAGTCCGCCTCTTACAGTTAACATCATAATGGCATTACACATTGGGAATGAGTAAAGAAGCGTGTTACATCAGATGCATGGCAGTTTCTGATGACAGCTAATCAGGAAAGCAGGTAATGAGCCTTTTCAAAGCAATGAGAGGCAGTTGCCATCAGGCTTTCAAGGAGTGGAACCAATTACAGAGGTTTTCTCCATAAAAACACACTTAGTTCTCCCATGAGCCTAGTTTTATTGAACCAATGGTGAATCATCCAGCTTTGTTCAGCAGAGGACCCTGACCGTTCATTGAGGTTTTGACAATTACAATGCATCATCAACATTCTTTAATTACTAAGTAGATCATATAAAGCTCTTAAACACTGATGTTAAAATTGATTGTCATATAATCACACAGACATACTTGATCTTAAGGGCTGCTGGCACCAGAAAGGTGGCACTTGTTAATTAATAACCAAACAGCTATCCTGCTCAATGGAAACACTACACCCATCTCTGCCCCCATTACAAGACTTTCTTATGGGTCAAGTGCAGGACAGCGCACATCTTATTTCCCCGATAACAGCTCTCCTCACCTTCAGGTCAAGTGCTAAACCCTAATCATATAGAAGAATTAAGTCTCCGTGCTCTTGGTGTGTTTATTTAACGGTCTTTCCAATTAATGAGACTTGCGGGTCTTTTTAATTGTACACCGTCAGAAAAAAAAAAATGTTTTTATCGTTTGTGTTTACACAATTTTGTCATTTCTACTTAGGCAATTTAATGAATGCGCAACTCATTAAAGAGTTGTCTTTATTTTTATCATGCCCAAACAAATTTCAAGTGGCTAAAAAAGTGCAACGAAGCAATTAACTTTAGTGGGTTTGACTTTTTTTGTGTACTTTTTAACACCCTGTGTGGTACCAAATGGTAGGCTATAAAATGATAGGCTAATACTATGTTATTTCTACGCTATGGCATTACACTACAAAGAATATCACAATTTGCTGGTATTACATTTCCAAAAAGACAACACAAACTAAAACACATATCCAAAACTAGGAGTTTAAAATGTCAACAAGACAACATCCATTTAAACCGATTGCCATCTATAGGCAGGGGCAGGAGGAGGTAGCCTATCCTGCCTTCTTATTATGTGTAAACATAACCTATATGTTGGATTAGACAGCTTTGAGGTTTATAGTGCAGGACAACAATGCATATTTTTACTCCTTGAAAATCGTTTTTGTGTCCGTTTTATGTATTTCATTTTTTTAAACGTATAATGCAATAAGCTTTCTGACTTAAAAGGTAAATCTGGCACGACTGTCAAACAGTGTACTCGAATGCACAGTGATATTCATATTACTACAACTTTTGGATAACAGATTTGGGCTTAGTAGCATCTCCCTGACGAGGAAAAAGACTAAAGCAGCGCGCGCAAGAGTCTAACAGGAAGCTTGTGAAAAGACACGCTTTTACCTCAACACAAATTATATCAATAACGTCTATAAAACTAAGACAGCACATGATAGCTGCCGTGTTAACGTGTGAGTGGGTTACCCACAGGTAAGGAGGATTTTAAAGAAATACGCCTGCAGCGACGGTACTATGTCGGTTAATCAAACGTGAGTAGGCTTATATCGCTCTGAATTCCATTAAGTTCATATCAAGTTGGTACGAGGAAATATAAAGAGACACTTAAGCGTCATGTTTGATATCTGTCTCTTCGCTAACACGCAATGTTACTGATAGATTTTACTTCGAAATACAAAACATTTTGATGACAGCGCAATACGTGGAGGGTCCTAAAACGCCCCAAAGCAACGTGCTGCAAGTACATTTCTAATACGCATTTAGAGCGTCATCCGTAGTATTAAACATCCAGCACACAAATGCCATCATAGCATTTAAAAAAGGTTTTACGCTGTAGCCGCGCTTGCGAGGCGCGACTCAAAAGAACCAACCTATGCAGATGACTCCGAAGCGTACTTCAATCGTTAATCGTTTATCGTTGCAACATACAGACTCACCCAGGAACGAATTGATGAAGCCGTACCACACGCATCCCGCGCGTCCGATGAGCCACCGGCCCTGCGTACTGGCGGCGAAGCTGAACGGCGTGCCGAGGACGCACACCAGCAGATCGCTCACCGAGATGCTCACCAGAAGACAGTTCATGGGCGAGCGCAGCACTTTGTAGCGAAAGAACAGGATGAGAACGAGCGTGTTGTTGAGAAACCCAAAAGTTCCGATGAATCCAAGGCACACCGAGACCACCAAGTGTCCAGTCGGACTCAGACTGTGTTCTGAGTGATTCTCATCCAAGTGCGCTCTCGTCCCGTCACCTCCTCCAGCGCACCACGCGCAACTCAGACTTACGTTGGACTCAATCATTGCACCATTAATTATGGTTTATGCAAAGTATTTAATCAGTTTGGTTTTGAAACGAGAGTCTGTGCTTTGTAAAGTCAGTGTAATCCTTCAAGTTTGTAGAGTTTTCTAACCCATTATTTTAGTGGGACTAGAGTTCACCAAACGCTAAACGCTGTGATCTATGATTGCCTCATAGACTCTAGATAGAGGTTTCAAGATGTGGTCAAGCCAATTATGCCCCTCCTCGGGATGAATGGGAGTTTTTATTACCCCCCTGCCTGGCTGACGTCTACGTCTCAAGCCACCGATCTTCATATGCCGACAGCACTCTCTCCTATTTCGTTTAAGACACTTAAATTGATTCCTTGTTAATTCATCAAAATGCACCTGTGCTAAGGCTAAGATCGATTCCAGGCATATTGGAGTCTACACAGTAAAAGTACAAATGTGGAAATAAGGGGATATTTATACTTGAAGTAACCTTTAATAATGCAGTGAAGTCAGACTAACATTTATAGCTTGAATAAAAACAGCCACATGCATATTTTTCTTGTGACCTGACTTGCTTTTTTTGAAAAGTTTAAACTACACAAAATAGTAGAGAAATCAAACTAACAAACACATTCCACTCTCATGAATGTTTAGACCTGAAAATATGCAAGCTCGATTTTCCTGTCAATTATTGTAAAGTTATTATGATTTATTCATGAAACATAGGATATTCTGCTAATCAAAGATGTTCTCACAATAATAGTATGAATAAGTTTTCATTATAATTATACATTCATTATATGTAGAAATTATAATTACACAATTACTCAAAATAGCAATACTCATTAAACTAAAGCAATAAATAAAGCAGAACTGTTATTTAACTTTGTACCAATTGGTTGTTCCTTGACACAATACTACAAATTAATTATATGAATTATTTTACAATTAGAGCATTTTAATTTTTAAGGTGGAAAAAATATGCTTAAAATTATGACAGTCATAATAAATGTTTTACTACACACACACACACTTGTAAATAAATCAATTGTTGTTTAAGATTGTAACAGTTTTTTAGATGACTTCTAAGTACCAGGAGAGCTTTATCAGACTCAAAAATCTCAAAAATTTAATTTCTATACAGGCAATATATTTCATTTCCAATAATCCATTTGATCTTTATTAAACTCTGAGAAAAAAATAGATTTCATCTATAGGGATTAAGGAATATATTTTATGGTCAGTTTTATACTTTCCAAAAATACAACATATACCCTTGTCAAGATTGACTTAAATACAGAGTTCATTAAAACACACTGATGAGTTCATTTCTGATTCTTTATTTGCTTCAGTCAATCATTTCCTAAGCGTATTTACCTTTACATAGGGATTCTTTTTCACAGGTGAGGGGTCAGGAAAGCAATTTCCACCATCATCTACCTTTTTCTACAACGAGTGTCCAAAATTGCTCCACAATCAATTCCATTGATGTGGGATTTCATTGTGTCTCTCATGAGGGCCAAATTCATCAGGGATGTTTAAAAAAAAAAAAAAAAATTGAAGAACATCTAAGTGGACCTTGCTCCACAAAAGGGGAACATTTTCTGTGGCCTCCTTTAAATAGTGAAGTCTGGTGCATCATGAACTCTCTAGCTCCTCTGGTGGAAGATAAAAGAATGTTTGATTAAGAAAAATGTTCAGATAACTTGTGGTGTGCGGCATTTTAAAGTGCTGATCAGCAAAAGTTTGATTTTTAAGACCATGACTCCTTTAATAAACTACTTCTAACTGTTTAAAATCAGCATTGATTTACCTTTTATCCTAACCTGGATTCTTACTGTGCAGTTTGTGTAATGCGGTTATGGGGGTCAGTTTATGGATCTTCCACAATGATTATGACTTCCACAAAACATTATCTAACATTTGCAATCATCAGCTGAATGTGAGTTCGATTGAACCAATGGTAGGTGTGAAAACCAGTTGAAGTACTCATTGATTATATGAATATGTTTTCATCTTTTGTCCCTACATGTCATCTCTAAAAAGATATGTTTTTTTCATAATGTTGGAATGGCAACACCATTACAAAAGAAATCCATCCTTCCAGTGTGCTATCAGCTGGGAGGCTGCAGTTTATTGAATTTGCTCTGTGTGCGGTGCACCGCTCAAGGTCGTAATTATGAAGTTTGATTAGTTCATATGGGTGGACATGAGTGAGGTGAAGAGGCCTCCGGATAGAGTGGGATTTGGTTTATGTGTTGTTTAGCTTCTTCTCTTACACATTAACACATGAACGTGCATTCATTCAAATGCAATCACATCCACACAAGCTCCACAAATCCATTAGACTGTATTCACCATCACACCGGAGGTGTTTTAGGATTTCTTGCAGAAAAAAAGCCTGATAATAAGAGTGATACAAGTGCAAGACAACAATAAAATACCATCCAAACACTTAAGAAAGGGACAGACATGGACTGAGAATGAGCTAAAAAAAAGAACAAAAAAAAAAAAAACCATGCATGAGGGTATTTTCACCAATATTACCTCTTAATTGCTTAGGCAAGGCAAGGCAAGGCAAGTTTATTTATATAGCACATTTCATACACAATGGTAATTCAAAGTGCTTTACAAAAGAGGAAATAAAATAATTACAAGGTTTAAATAACAATAAAAGAAATTAAAATAAAATAAAAACACTGATTTAAGATAAATTGAATTTAAAGCAAAAAGAGATTAAAACAGTTTAAATAAAAGAAGCAAAGTAGCACAGTTCGGACGCAGCACAGTGCTCATTCTGTAAATGCACAACTAAACAGATGAGTTTTGAGTCTGGATTTAAAAGTGACTAATGTTTCAGCACATCTGATCTCTTCAGGAAGCTGGTTCCAGACAGTCGTCCTGCTTACTCTAAATGAAAATTTTTGTCATTAAATCATTAGGCCCTGTGTGATCCCATACCAATTTGTCATTTATTCAGGATACAATTGAATATATTTTGCATGAAAACTGAAAGGGTTTTGACTCCCATTGACTTCCAAGTAATAAACACCGTCAAGGTCCAGAAAAGTATAAAAGTCATCAACAAAATAGTCCATCTGCCATTTGTCTGTAAGTCAATATTTTCCAAAAAGGCGCTTAAGTGACGAGGAGAGAAACAGAGGAGACGAATTAATACATTTTTTAATCAAATTCTAAAAAGTGTACCACAATTTCCACAAAACTATTACTAAGAAATATGTATATTATGTATTTGTTATTTAAAAATATGTATAACATCTATGACAAAACTGCACATAATTGTAATATTATTTCTTTTCAGTACATTTTAAATGTATTTCAGTGCTTTCAAATTGGATCCTGGCTGGTAAATCTAGTCTCCAACCTTGAGAAGATCAAGAATGTTGCTGCCAAAGGTCAATGACAAGCCTAAACACCATCTTTCTAAACTATGTTTCACTATGCCAATCATCCCATGGGTCTTTGCAACAAACCAACAAGCCACATCTCCCTTTTTTAAGTGCATCGTATGTGTGAACAGTGACTGTCGCAACAAATTTCCATCAACGCTGCCTTATGTCTCAAGATGGTCTCTTCCAATAGTCCCACAGTGAATCGTGACAGGGTTACAAAGTACACTAAAATGTCCCTTTGCATGCACAGGCTCAGAATAACAGGGCAGAAAAAGCTGCATTGTTCAGGAAAGCCAGATACTTTAAAACATGGCCATGAGAAAGGAGAAAAAGAGAAGACGGAAACCAGCAGAAGAGATTACCCATAAGAAACCCAACCTGATTTGATTTAGTTAGGTCTTGGTTTCAACTAGATACCAAGCAAAAAATAATTCACCAAAACCATCAGTGTGGACTATGATAACACAAGAGGCTTATCCATGATTGCACAACAGCCCAAAGCAATAAAGTTTAGTGAAGTCAGAGAAGCTCTGTAAACAAACACATGAACAATGCTTTGATACACTCAATAAACTATCTGAAGCTCTTGGGTAACCAGTACATTGAAGCTTTATTCCACACGCTATAACTGCCATGTTCAGACCAAATCCCTGTACACACATGGAAATCTGAGACAGACAAAATTCTTCCTGATGAAAAATTATTTTCAACATGAAATCAAATTGAACATGATTTATTTGCAAATATGCTGTGCATCCTTGGTTTTATTGAGAATGATTCACTGGTGCAAAATATCATAATTGCACCTTCCTTTTTTTCCTCTCTTATTTTTCTGCCTCTCCCCTCCATCCATGTCATATCACCATATCATCATTTCCAAATAATAAACTTTAATAAAATTCTTGATTACATTTATAAATGCCATGATCAACAACTTACAACTTTACTATTCATAGTAAAGCGTTTCATTTCCATATCAAGCACAACTACGTCTATTTCCAACATTAATAATAAGAAATGTGTCTTGAGCACCGCATCAGCATATTAGAAAGATTTCCGAAGGATCATGTGACTCAGAAGACTAAAGTGAATATTTGAGAATGAAGACCAAGGAGACTTCAACAAATGTCACCAAACGAAAAAGTCAACAAATGCTGTTGTCATATTGCTTGTCATGGTTCTGCAGTGAGACTTTTGCTCTCAGTTCTGAAATTTTCCACGGACCTCTGCCATTTCGGATGGAGCCCAAGAGAAATGCTGAATAAGAGAAGCGAAACCAACCGCTCATGTCAAATAAGAACAGAGGGACATGTTTCCCCCTCACACTGCCTGATTTTCACCAAAACATCTCCATTTCTCATCACGCCGGTACGGTTCTTTCTAACATGATATGAAATCCATCCGGTATGCTATCAGCTGGGAGACTGCTGTATATTGAATTTCCTCAGCGTGGAGCATGCCGGCCAAGGTCATAATAATGAGGTCTGATTAGATCATATGGGTGGACATGAGTGAGGTGAAGAGGCTCTGAGGGATTTGTTTTATGTAGTCTTGATTAGCTTCTTCAATCTCTCATTACCTCAAACACATGCACAGATGACATACAAGCGTCATGGCAGCTTTACAGGTCATCTCTGCTTTGTATGCACCCTCACACGTAAACATAAACTTCCTACGATTAAAGAAATGGAAAGGTTAAGCGTTAAGGCTGATGTAAAACGTTCACAGGTCTGCAGGTACGATAAAAGACATCCAATCATCTATAGACTGTGACCTGCCATAACCCTGAAAATAAAGCTGCTTGAATAATAATATTTTAAAAATTCAAACCTATATAACCGAAATTAGACAATCATGTGATGTTCAGAAGGCCACCTCAAGAATGACCTCAGATTGGTGACACCAGGTCAACGTACACAGTGAAGCTAAATATTGTTGTTCTGGGTCAATACTGCTAGAGTTTGCATACAAGGACAACTTAATTTCACAATAAAATTCACTTTTGAACTCAAAACGAATCCGAACCGTGAATTCATTAGAACAAACAATATTTTAGGTGACAAAAAATGAGGTCAAACTAACACTGAACAGAATCTAACTTATAAAGGGGAGTTAATGACGAGACACACCTGAACATAATGACACAATTAACACAAGACTGAAACTAGGTCACACATGGCTCAGGAGGTATGAAAATAAACACAAACAGTGCGGGGGTTTGACATATATAGACATATAAATATTTTTAAAATGCATATTGTAAGCATGTGTATTTATATATACGTAATAAATATAAACAAAACACACACACATATATTATGCAAACAAACACTTAATTTGTATATTTATAAACAACATTTTGTCTGAAATATAAACATGCATGTGTGTGTATTTATATATACATTATAAATATACACAGTAAACATACATATATAATGTAATCAAAAACATTTATGTTGGATGCGATTAATCTACACTAAAAAAATATTCCATAGTGACAGCAAATTCAGTTTGATGACAAACTTTCCTTTCCTTAGGCCCCAGATCTAATGCCACGGTGTAGATAACAACATACTTATCGCTTCCATCCAGACACAGGAAATCACTTTCAGGCCCAAACCTACAGCACAGCATATGGGAGTCGTCAGCTCCCACTCTCCCTGCTTCCCCTGGGGTACGGGCCCATACAGGAGGAGATTTGATTGGGGGAATAACAGTAAAGTGAAGCTTGAGAGGTCAAAAGGATGTCATTTCCACCATTAATCATGTTCTTCTGAGCTATGTCAGCTATGCTGGGGGTGCCACTCTTCTCCAAAGCCACTGGGAACCAATCACAGCATCACAGCTGATACATTCACTTCAGCCCCCTGTTTTACATCCTGTTGCTTTTCATAAAGTGTTGCAGAGTCAAGCTGTCATTTGTGCAGAAACTTACATGCAATGTATGCATGGTAACATTGGTGCTGTCTTAACACATCTCTAGGGTGAGAAATATAGAAGATTAATTGTGACTTTTTACACACAAATATGGGGTGAGAAGTTTTTTTTTCTCAAATGTGTCACAAAATGGAGCTAACGATTTTGTCACTGCATTAAAGTTTTGATTTTAAAATAATAATTTGGTGGTAACAGACCTTGGGTAGAGAGTAGTGTATATGTTTTTTTGTCTAATATCTTAAGATTGTCTCAAATTAAATATTATAGCGAAAATCACATATTAGAATATTAAAAAATCATGCATTGTTGAATTCAACATATAGCATTATATATATATATATATATATATATATATATATATATATATATATATATATATATATATATATATATATATATATAATAAAGATTTGCATACCACATACCCTCTCTTTAGCTGTTCAGACAATCACGTCTGCCAATTCACAAGCCATTGAAATGATGCAAGAAAAAGCAAAGCCATTCGTTGACATTAGCATGTGCTGCCATGACAACTTTAGAGCAATCAACACACATGCTGCCATCATTCTGGCATGTCTATAACAAAATGTGTTCTCAAAAACAAAAGGCAATGGCAATTTAAAGTAAATTTATTTTTTTTTTGTGATCAACATTATTCCAGAAACGCCGTTTATTGAGCTCAAGCTAAAGTTGGAATATTCAGTATTTCAGTAAATGTAGCATATGGTTAAGTTAGTGAGTGTTTAAGTTAGGTTAATGAGATAAATGCTGATTTTAAGTAGTAAATGCTGTGTGCAAAGTGCTACTGAATTTACGCCAGAAAGTTTTTAGCATGCCAGCAAATGTCTTAAATGTACTTTTTTTTCATTTTGAAAGCCACTGAGGTTATTTGACATCGACGGATCCATTCTGTGGTATGATGAAGAGGTGACACTAATGTGACGCTGAATATATCTGGTCATACTGCTAAATATCCGGCAAGACAGATGGAGTGTGTATGTGAATATTTATTTGTGTGTGTGTGTGTATGAATGCACAGGGATGTATGGGCAAGAGAAATGTGCCCTGAGAAGATCTCAGATACATCAGACATTGCATCTCTGCTTACTTAAACATACATGTCACTTAGCAGACATTTTTATTCAAAGTGACTGATTCATTTTTGTTCCAGTCTCTGCAGACAAAATTGCACAATATACTGTAAAGATTTTCCAATAATGACAGTGCCAGCCTTGAAGAAAATTCAATAATGATCAAAAGTGATAGCACTGAGCTATCCTTCACAAATGCGGTTCAATAGACATTGAAAAGCTATTTAAAAGCATTAAAGTGTCCTCTGAGGGAAAAGGCAGTACATTATTAAACATCTTAATAATATTCTTTTGGCCTGAAACTCCTGAAAATGATTCAGTAAAGTTAGCTCATTTTGAGAAAAGTGTTCTTTCTGAGATCATTCAATTTTTTTGTTTATCATACTTAGTGTTGCATGTCGGTTTTTCAGTATAAAGACTAAAGCATCTCAACAGGCTCAATGCTTAATTAGGACTCATGATTTAAATCATCAGTTTAAGTGCTGTGTATTTTGACAGATTCATTCAACTAGATTTAAGTTTCCTGCCTTTCAAATTTTGAACTGACCAAAGAGAAATCTGCCTCGCTGTCAGCCACTGATTGTCCATTCCACACAGCTATCTGCAAATGAATGCAACACTCACTTTTTAAAGGACACCGGAGTCCGCTTCCTAGTCAAGAAGAACAAACTACCGTTCTGCTGGAGCGCCTTGCCTTCTTTTCCAAAGCCATTCATCACATTGTCAATTACTGTAGGAGAAAAGAGAAAGTGCATACATAAATCACCATTATGAGTAGGGTCTGGAACGAAGCGGGCAAGGTGAGGTGACACAGACTCACCAAAGTATGAGTCACAAAACACATAAGTTTGATCTACTTCAAATTCCTCTCTTGTGACTGATAATGTGGCGGAAATCATTCCCAGTCTGACGAATTTAACTTAAAGGGATAGTTCACCAAAAAAATTACTATTGTCATTTCAAACCTTTTTTTCTTTCTTCAGTGGAACATAAAATTAAATATTTTGCAGATGTTCACATTGCTTTTTCCATTCAGTGATAATATAGGGATCGCAGTCTTAACACATCTCTAGGGTGAGAAATATAGAAGATTAATTGCTCTTTACCCACATATATGGGGTGACAACTCGAATTTTTTTCCCCGTATCAGAACGGAGCTAGAACTGAAGCTTCACATTGTTCAAACTCAAAGACAATGAAACAATTTTGTCACTGCATTAAAGTTTTCATTTTAAAATAATAATATTAAAATAATAATGTCTGTAATAAAGTTAAAATAATAAAGTCTGTCAAGCTCTTTTTTTCTTTATATTGGTTTATAAAACCGAATATGAATTTATGAGCGATATTCAGATAACGCACGTACATTGAGCATCATTTTACAGCTCAAATTAAAGTGAAAGAAAATACGTAAGTAGACTGTGCCTTTCATCTTTACTTGATGGGGGCATTGAGAACTTTTGATGAGTTGCTTTCATGTGCAGCTGAGCCGGTGAAACTGTAGCAGGGTGTGTGGTAATACGGTAAAATCAACAAAATGGCACTTAACCTTGGCGGGGTCTATGCAAGTCACTATGGCATGAATCATCATTTCACCCTGAGCTTGGAGGCCATCCCACAACGAACACGTATCCCACCCTTAACGCAAATTCCCTGTCGTGCACTTGCTTAGTTACCTACTCGAGAACTCTAATGCCTAATAATGACTAAGTAGGGAGACAGAGAACAAGGTGGATGCACTGTATTCAGTCTGTCCCCGATGGTAATACAGAAGCTTGAGGTCAGAAAGAGATGGGGGTGCTCAGCAGTCATTATTCATGTTTAAAGAAGTCCCTCTGTGATTTTTCATGACCATCTCAGACGCTGATGTGCAACTTTGTTTAGTGATGCATCTGTGTCCATTTCCACAGCCCATTACAGGCATCTGTCTCCATTAAACACCACCCGGAAAAGGGAGAATGGCCACAGAGATAGAAAAAGAGGGGACTTTCCGTTGACCTCTGTTGTTTTAGAGTGAGCTATTTATATTTTTTTGTCCATGATCCCTTAAAGAAACATTTCTGCATTTTACATTTTCATTAAGACATTAATTGTTTTTATTACAGTTTTTCTCAAATGCTTTGGTGCATTTCCCAGATTAGAAATGAAAATTAATTACTACTAATAAATTGCTAATATTTTAGTAAGATGCATGCTAAATATTTGGAAAATGACCATATACAGTTTTTCATTTTGGTGCATTTCCAAATCATCCTTGATTTTGTATGTGCATTGCTCAAAACCACACAATGGATGTTCAAATAGCTGAAAAATTAGTTTTGAGAATTTAATTTCTGATCTGAGAAAAACATAATGTGATCTTGGTTCATACAGAACGCATTCGGTTCATTAACTGAAAATTACTTACCGTAAACTGAGACCACAAACAGGACAGGAATGCAAACTGAAATTTATAGAAAATTCATAAAAGTAAAGTTTGTCTAAAAACAGTAAGATGGACAGAACACCAGAAAAATGGAAATAACAAAAGAATCAATAAATATAGATGATAGATAAACAGCAATAGACAGCAAGAAAACAAAAAAGCAAGCAAGAAAGATAGAGCGTAAATAGAAAGAATATCAGACAAAATACACAGAATGCTAGAAAGACAGAAAGAAAAGAAGCAAGAAAAAGCAAGCAATTTAAAAGACATTGTTAATGTTAACTTTCATTACCTTAATTTTAATTTCAACATAATGTCAAGACATTATTTAGCATGTTTATAAAGCTGTTCTTCTAGCTGGTCCAAAACACACAGGTAAAACCTAAACCAACTACACACATGCTGTGCGTGTTTAAATAAAGATGCAGCATATATGGTGATGCTTTATTAACCTCAATAAAAAGAATACTGAAAAAACATGCATCAAGACGACATAAAGTCCTTTTCACACTGGTGTTACACGGAAACTAATTATTATGACATAAATTTTAAAAAAGCCCAGTGGACGTGGATGAGCAGAGGTGAAAAGGAAAGTACTTAGAATTTCACACCACAGAGCGCAGAATGAAGAAAACAAACACGTCCGACCCAAAGTCGGTGCTTGGGCCAAAGGCTTCTGCTTAATGAGAGGTGAAACAGGAGAAGACGATGACTAAGTCAGAGAGGCAGACTGAATGATAAACACGTATTACGTCACACATTTCAGAGATAACCAAGAACTTTGATGGGTGCGTTTGTATCTGTTTGTCATCAAGGTGTAAATTAATTTGCTGTCGGCTTTTCATCAAGGAGGGAGGGGAGTAGAGAAGCGGAGCGTGTTTAGTAACCCGCAGTTATCTGTAGCTATGAAAATGACAGTTTGGGAATTGATAGGTGTAAAGCTGTTTGAACTACAGCCGTGGTCTTATCTTAAGACGAGCCACCTGCACCCTCACATTTGTGTCCCTCCCCCCCCAAACGTTAATGTCTAAAGTCTGACCATCAGACATTAAAGTGCAAAGAAAATGTCACTCAATGGCCTCTGTCTACTCCTCAGGCCTTTTACAATACAAGACAGAAAAAAATATTACTTTTTCTTTTCGCTTCACATGAAATGTTACATCATAACTTCATAAAATGGCTAGACTGTATGACTCATGCTGTGTTTATTAGCACATAGCATATTAGGATTTTAAAATGTTGGTGATCTGAATATTTTTGATTAAAAAAGATTAAAAAAAAACCTTCCTCTATTCCATTCAAGCAAATCGTTTGACTTCTCCAAAAAGTGCTGCCACTCTTTAAACTGGCAGCATTATTAAAACTTGCTGTTTGTTTGAACATTCCGACCAGCCTAAGATAGCAACAGGCTCAACCAATTGGGTTATTTTGGGGTGGGGCTATCTGTTCAGCTAACCAATGGCAACAGAGTTATACATATAAAAAAAAAATCATTCTGTTAGGAAGCATTTGTGGTGTGAATATGACATGTTTCACTGGTATTCAATAAAATGTAGTATTTAGTCTCTGAAAATATACATTCTTCAAAAACACGTTTACAATGGCAGTCCAATGATTTTTTTTTTGTTTAGTTTAAAAACTGAAAAACAACACACACACACAAAAATATTTCTGATTATAAACACTTTGGAGATGCCATTAATAAAACCAGGAACACAAAAATAATTCGCCCCCCCAAAAAAATTAATTAATTAAATAAAAGTGGCTGAAATGATTGAAAGTTTCAACAGAAACAGTTTACTTCAAAGTTCAATGAAACAGAATGCGTGATGAAAGATAGATAAAACAAAAAATATTTTTGAGAATTTTTGAGAATTTCTTGGATAAATGCTCAGTCCATTAAGCGACATTAACGCAGTTTCATATGTCACAAAAACATTATTTCAAACATTTATCAAACTCATGCTATTGTTCCATTGACGACAATTATATTACAATAATTATTGTTATCGCCCAGCCTTCCTTGTAGCCCTTGGGTTTGAACCTTTCTCCTGCTCGGGGAAGAGCCAGGCATCATCTGAGTGTGATGAGATCAATATACTCAGGTTTTGCATTGAGTCACAGAACTTTTAGGTCTCCGACACAACTTTTAATGCTCCAGTAAACACCAGACAATAAGGCTGGGAATATGTCCCATTTCCCTGTATAGACAAACAACCACTGCAGACAGCACTTTCAGACCTCTTGGTAATAATAAACAAGCACACCTTTTAGTTTATCCAACTGTGCCATCTTCCTCCAGAGATTTAGAGGATGATGAAAAATCCTGTATATAAAGGTTTAAAATATCACCAACTGCTTTGATATACGAGGGCAACTCACGGGCCAGAGGAAGCACAGCAGCTTTGTTTACAACAGGAGTGTTATCGATCTGAATCTCAGCTGTCTGAGATGTTTCTGTGATAGCGGTTTGCAGAAACCGGTCTGCAGTAGACACAGATCTGACCTGTGGCATCGCTTTTAATGTCTAATCTCAGCATGAACAAGAGTCATCGGATATTACACGAATGCAGTGCGTATTTTTCGATAAAATGTTTTAACAAACGTCTTAGGTCTCCTGGAGTATCCCAGTAATATGCATCGGGGCCATTTCAATATCTTTTTGCGCCACAGGGTTTTAATAAACAAAGAAATTATTGAATGGAATTTTTTATTGCACGGTTCACTCTCATGCCTTCTAAAATATTCTAGATCAGTGGTTCTCAATTGGTTTTGCTTCAGGGCTTTACTTTGGACATCAAGTGGCAACCCAACACAGAAACCAGAACTGTTTGTCATGCAAGTGTGAATAAAAATGTCTTGAAAATATTAATACAGTTTCAACTCCTGTCTATTAGAACCAACTGCAAAAGCACTGGAGCACATATAATTTTTATTACTATTGCATATTTTGGCAAATTATCAGCTAATGTGTATAAATGAACTTTCTCACATTTAGGGGTGTGGTCAGAGGAGGAGTTTCTTGATTTCTCTTCCTTAAAAGCAAAGCTAGCAGGCACACAACATGATAAGATACTGATATTTGATTAAAGTGCCCCTATTATGGGTTATGAAAGATTTATATTTTGGTTTTGGGAGTCCCAAACAACAGGTTGACACGCATGGAAGGTCAACAAAGACTTATTATATTGTCTTATATTATGCATTTATTTATTTATTTATTTACCTAATTTGTTTTTACCAAATTGCTCACCTCAGCCAAACAGACATTCCCACCAACACCTCCAGGACTGCAAAGCAGGATTCAGTGGCACCTTCTAATTAAGAAACCCTGGCGTGTGACAAGCACCTGCAAAACTGTGACAAGTCACAAGGCTAGCTGAGACTCACAAACTCTCTTTCTCACAAACTCTTGGTAATTTTCATTGGCCTTATCACGACTGGCAAACTACATCAAATTAGAACAGGTGGAAAGCATAAAGAGATTCAAGTTATATTAACTTGCTTTGGTTTGCAAAGGGTAAAACAATGAAGAACAAAACGAGACCAGTGTCACCAATCCAGTTTGAATCAAACTGGTTCGGGCACTCTGAGCTTTATCTAACAAATCTAAATATCGATTCAATTAATCAACCAGCATCTGAAACAGAAAAAGCTTTAACCTGTCTTAGGTGTTAAGCTGAGAACCTGCCCACCTTCACAATCTCACTATTGACTGAGTATTGATTTAGCAGACCAACAAATAAGTGTCATTTATTATTTAGGGCCTGCCGTGAAATAATCCATAAATGACAACACTAAAGGTTTTAGGTTAACAAATTGTTGCAACAACATGTCTCGCCATCTTAAAAATAACAACAACAATGAACATTTTTACATAGTAAAAAATGTATAATTTGTAATAACCACGCTATAATAACCACAGGTTGGATTACATAAAACTGTATATTTTTAAAAGGAGAAAATCCGTTTTAATTAGTTTCACATAGGGTTTTGGAAAAACAAGACAAATTTCTAGACTTTTGGGAAAACTAATTTGTAGATAACAAATAGCTTACGAAGCAAAACTCGGAAGTCATTACTAAGTGTCAAATTATTAATAGGCTAATTTGTTTCTCTATACAAAGGAGATATTTCCATTGAGTACAATAAAATTAACAACAGAATATTGACTCTAACAAAAGTAAGCTATAAATAGGCTGAGTCTAAACATCGACTGAATTAAAAACTTTGCTGACGTAGATTTTAAAATATCTTCAGTTCATTTAAATATGTACCACATGGAGTTGAGGACTTAAGTTAACAGTTTTAACATATTTAA
The DNA here is from genome assembly GCF_018831695.1 of Puntigrus tetrazona. Classification (NCBI taxonomy): domain Eukaryota; kingdom Metazoa; phylum Chordata; class Actinopteri; order Cypriniformes; family Cyprinidae; genus Puntigrus; species Puntigrus tetrazona. Next base: position 20,023,924 of record NC_056722.1, on the reverse strand, counting down.
ATAGATTGCTAGAAGCCCATTTTTGCCATTTGTTTGTAAACATTTATGACATTAAAAAAGACTAGCCTACTAAGGCTACTAAGTCATAATTATGAAACCATTCCCACGGTTTTAAAAATCTGAGCTGTTTTAACTGAAACAAACCTACACCGAATGATCTTAAACCAGTAATGCTATTTCCTAAAGTGTGTTAATAAAAATTACTTAATATAATTGAACTATGGCCTATCTTGTTTCAGGCCAAGCCCCGTTTATGAAACTTTTAATGCAATTCTTCATTTTAAGCATTATACTGACATCTAATGGTGGTTTTAAGAAATAGTGGTGGTGCCATTTTGATGTCTTGTAAAATACCAATTCAAATTTTACAAAAATAAAGTACAGCAATTTATTCTACTTTTTATATTTTGCAAAAATATATTTATATTCTAGACACCACCAAGGTGTACATTTGAATAATGTGTAGATGTTCCGTAAGAGTTAAGTGGGCCTAATGGTGCAGCTCCGCTTCAAGACACAGTGGACCTGTATTTCCAATCTAAAATAAATGAGTCCCGCTTTACAAAGACGATGTTCAGCATTTGATTTTAAATAGCAGCCATTATTGCTCAAAATCAGGTGAAATTAAAACCCAGTCACTGCATTTTTTAATATTTTCTCCATACAAAAATACAGATAGATAATAATAATACAACAAACATTTATAAAGCTTTTACAGTAAGCCCAGCATTCTGCCATTCACTTCAGAAAAAGTGGGATGCAACCTACATGAGGTGAGCACTGACACAGGCTATATTCCCAAAACTGAATTGCAACAGCAATTGCATAGACATGAACACAAAACCAGTGCAGGTAAAATATAACAACAATACTGAGCATCTGGACAAGAGGCAGATGAAAATTACAGAGCACAGAGCAGAAGCCTCAATTTGCTTAGCCAGACGTCTGTGTGTGATTGATTTAAAGCGGGTAACATGCAGTCAACATGTTCTGACAGAAGAAAAATGCACATAAAGCTGTTATTCAGTTCCACTCATGTAACAGATAAGGTCATTTCATTAACACAAACTTCCCGTCTTCACACAGAGACTAAGTGAAGCTTCGGTGATTTATGAACCTGAGCAAAATCGCATAATGCGTAATGGAGTTCAAAGTTGCTTACTTAAAGGTAAGCTAAATCAACATTTGAGAACAAATGGCATTACGTCTTAAGTGTTTCTGTGATCAAAAAGACAATGAAGATCAATAACTAACAATTATTAAATTAATAAAATAGGTACATTTATAATGTGTATTACGTGCTGTCATCGTGGCACATGAAAATGGATTTATTCTAACATATACCTGGCTACACAAAATTTTGATGCATCTCGTTTTCATCCCATCTGATTTAGGCCAAGAATCACCCACTTAGAAGCGAAAATATCATCCTGAGACCATCTAAATTTATTGACAATTATTAACAAACCAACTGTGGGTGATCTGTGGCTGCGCTGTCCAAGGCCATGACTAATAACAACATTAAATGGAATAAAATAAACAAAAAACTAGTGGAGGCTTAAATAAGCAACAACAAGGCCTGTCATCTGCATGCAACATCATGTATGAGAGTTAACAGATGTACGAGCATTATGCATAAATAAGAGCATAAAAGGTGCGGTCAACATTATCAAAGTTTCGATAAAATTCGCACAGAAGCAGCTCGCCTTGTGCGAAATTACACTGGATTCCTTTTGAAATGACAGATTTCACCCATGAAAATCTGAACAACTGTAAATGTGACCACACCTTAATAGTCAATACATCCATTAAAAAGGTTATTGTGTCTCTTTAATATACCCTGCAATGTCTACATAAGTGGCATATTGACCAATACAACTCAAGTCACTCAATAATATTCATTAGCTGTGCTAATAAGATTCACATTGTGTCTCTAATTTTCAGATTATCCCCTATGTCCCTGGATAAAATATTCAGAATAAATAAACTACGAACATTTTACAGGCTGAAAGTCACATATGGTGCAGTGAAAAGCACACTTTTTTCTATTTTAAAACTTAAGCAAATATATAAAACACAATCTGGCATGGTTTAACTGTTCACATTGCATGTACTTCAAGTAAGTGAATTTTGCATTTGTCTTGCATTGATTATAAGCAGTAGAGCAATGAATATTCAAATGACCTGCACATACAGTATATACTGGTCCAGAGTCAATGAGCTGTAGATGAAACTCATTTCTTATTAGCTGCAGTGGAATGGAGATCAGCTCTGTTCTTCTTCTTCCAGCCATTAGAACCTGACACAAATCAGGGAGATATCATTGAGGTTATGAATGTATTCTTTCTATTTTCTTTTTTCTGTATAACACAAAAGAAGCCATTTGAAGAGTTTTTTCAATGCAATGAAAGTCAATGGGGTCCCGAAAACAACACTGGACTCCACTTATTTTCATTGTATGACCCAAAAAAAAAGATATTTTCAAATGTTCTTTATAATGTTCCACAGAATTCATATAGTTTTGGAATGACATTAGAGCAAGTAATTGGTGACAATTTTAATTTTATTTGATCCATTTAATCATCACATTCTACCTATGTCTAGATGGACCGTAGGAGTCCAGCATTTGGGTGCAGGCTTGCTCCAGATTCCAGCTGCATCTCTCCAGAGCTTCCAAGCATTCAGGCCGAGCCTTCAAACCTAATCGAAACAACTGCTCCACCTACATCAAGAATCAATATATGTGTAAAAACTCTCATTATACATGAGTACCTGCCTTTTTTAAGTCTAAAAAAGAAGCACACAGATACCTTCAGATATTTTACAGCCTCCTGAGCGTTCCAGCTGTGCGCTTGAAGGGCTGTTTGACACTCCTCCACAGTTACTCCGTGAACTGCCTCCTGGACCTACAGAAACACCTAATCAGTCATCTCACAATTCCATTACGCCAATGGTGAGAGCTTATTAAGTTGAGTTGCTTACTTGTTGGAGCGTTACACGATTGTAGGCACCTGCTTGGGTGCTGCTCGGCCAGGCAAGACTGTTAGAAGTCCCACTGGTGTGGCTGGGAGAGGCATTGGGCCTGTTAACTTGCTGTTGAACCATGGGTCTCACAGTGGCCATGTTTGTAGTCTTTTTTTCCTCGTTTCCCTCTGAGTCCTTTAAGAACCTGTCGTACTTGTCCAGGTATGCTGGTTTCTCAGGTAGCAAGTAGTAATGAGTGCTGCTGGCCTTTACACCACCATACACGATAGGAAGGATGCAAGGACTCTTGGCTGGAGTCTGGGCCAGTTGAGTAGAGCCGTACTGAGAACTTGTAGTGGTGGCCGTAGACGTAGAAGACATGGCAGAGGAGCTGGATGGCGCAGAAGAATAAGATGACGGAGACAGGCAGGAACCCAGAGATCCAACACAACAGAGGCTGGATCTTTGCTGAGGGGAGCCGCCTTGTGGCGCCATAGGGCTTGGAGCCCGAGAGTTGGGTTGAGACAGAGCGTGATCCCTTGGGGGTATCTGAGGAGGACATCGGGTCCCATCTTCATTGTCTCCAAGGGAAACTGACAATCTGCTGCCGTATATTCCTGCCCGCTTAGAGGGTCGCATGGGCGGGATGGGGATTCTTGGAGGAATCTGAGGCTTATCGTCATAGGAGGAGGGTAAGATGATCTGACGATGCGGGGCAAGAGCTGAAGGAGTTGGAAGAGGTGAAGAAGGGAGGGAACGTCCAGTTGGAGGAACCCGAAGCTTCACCATCACCTCCCTTTGTAGCTCCTTGAAGATGTCTGCTGATTGGGAAAAGGAGTGGGTTTCCTCAGCACGCTTGTTTGGTAGAAAGAGATTGTCCTCAATGTTGCGTTTACCATCCATTGTAATGCCTTCTTCTGATTGTGTCTGTTCGGATACCACGTCTTCCTGTGAAACAGATGCATTAATGGAGCTTACTTCAATGTCTTCTTGCTCTGCACACTCAACAGCCACCTCGTCGTATGCTGGAAGAGGAGGCAGGGGCCGCATGTCCCAGTCCACCACTGGAGTAGGGTGCATGGGGTTCGGCAGCGCTCGATTGGGGCTCTGCGGAGGCGCCATATCCAAGATTGAAGCGCCGTAGGACGCAGGTGGCTTCGGTGTGCTGGGGTTGGGTGTCTCAGTAATGGGGGAAGGTGATGTAGAGCTGAAACTATCATCTCCAAAGTCAATAAGCGAGACTTCACTAAGGCGGTCGCTAGGACTAGTGCTTTCCCAAGGTCGGAGACGCAAACTCAGGTAGGTGGGAGTCTTAAGAGAAAGCTTCTTCACACCTGTCACTATCAGGTCATCATCGTTGTCCAGCACAGAGTCGTAAAATGGTTCTGGGAACAAGTCATCGGGCAAAATTTTAGGTAATTAGCTTTTGTAATGCATTGATTGCAGTGAAGAAGAGAAATGGTTCTTACTCTTAAGAAGAACGGCTGGTTTAGGAGGTCTAGGAGGAGGTTGTTCTGACACAACAGTGGAAGCAGAAAAGATCAGAAATAAGAAAAAGATAAGCAGAGGAAAAGAGAGAAGTTGTGAAGAGGAACAGAACAGTCCAACTCATCAAGATCAGACAGACAAGATATAAGATAGATTGCTTACTTTTAGCCCGGTTTGGAAGTTTAGTGGGCTTGGCAGCATTTGAATCCATCCCAAGAACATCTGGTGGGTCCATAGGATTACCAAGGTACAGACTGAACACAAAGCACACTGGATAAATAACAAAACCTACCTTTTTATATATTCATAATTTTTCACTGGTTCCCAACAAAGGGGCGAGGGTCCACTAAGGGACCTCTAATTTTAAATTAAAAAACATAATATATAGAAGTAAACTGAAAATAATTTTAATATAATTTCTCCCCCAATAGCTGTTTTTCAGATTTAGCTGTTTTTAATTGAAGATCATTTAGTCCTTGAAACATTTGAACTCGCAAAACATGGTTAATTGATATATCAAAGCTTTTAGCTTCTGCTAAAAAAGTTTGAAAAATGACAGTAGATATACAGAAAATCAGCTGTATCAAGAAGCCTTAGAATATTGTGCCAACAGGGGACTTGAGTGAAAAAGGTTGAGTCAAAAAGGTTGAGTGATGCTAGTTTACAATAATATATTGCTGCTCTCTAGTGGTTGACACAAGTAAAGCAGTCTGTTTCTTGAGAGATGAATATTCCCTAGAGTCTGCTAACAAAAGGTAACTTGTAAAAGATCATGGTAGTTTACTCATCAATCTTGTCAGGGGCACCCCAGCTACGATGTGGGTCTGTGTCTCCATGGCCTGTGTGGATGAAACTGTGCTTGAGAGGTCGGCTGATGTCATGAGCAGACAGACCGGCCACAGAGGTCACCACGTTCCTAGGGAACTGTCCTACCTTCAGGGTCTGTCTGTTCTGACCCCTCCACCAGTAGTTCTCTGCTCTGTGGCACAGACAAAAAATGGATTTATAAACTTTTAAAGGTGGCTGTTTAGCATTCATGTTTATAGCATAGACGGTGAAAGACACCTACACATCCAAGTTTATTACTTTACGGCAGGGGATACCAAATTTGTTCCTGTAGGGCTGGTGCCCTGCAGAGTTTATCTTCATCCCTAATCAAACACACCTGAAGCAGCTAATCAAGGTTTTGCATGGTATCCACCTTTTTTCTCAATGCGGAAGTTAGCCTTTGTGTGAGGCTTCTGGTTTATTAAATGCTATATGTAAATAACGAAGAAAATAACAAAGTGCAGGAAATGGTCAAATTGTTTGTTCTACATAACATAAGACAGATCAATTTTAAATATCAAACAGTTTTGTACAGCTAAAGATGGCTGAACACAAATGAGACCAGAAGCTATACCAATAGAAATTACAAATGGTAGAAGAAAAAGGCGAATGCTTGAAACTTCAAGGCAGGTGTCTTGAGGCAAGTTGGAGCTAAACTCTCAAGGACACTGGCCCTCCATATATATACAAAAGCACCAGAGTGACAAAATCACCAAAATATGTCCTCACCTCCCCTCAATTATCGTGATAATGTCATTAGCATGAATTTTGAGTTTGTCTGGCTCATCAAAGTCCTGTAGTGCCCTCATGTCTGTGGGCATTGTCTATAAACAAATTAGAAAGACTTTAATTAAAACAACCAATAATTATTTTGACATTCTTGTGTGCGTGCAAGACCTTGACCAAAGGAGGTTCTATCCATTATTGCCATCTGCTGTCTACTATCTGACACTTTACCTCCACAAGGAAGTCCCTGAGGGACACAAATGTCGGTCTGTCCTCGGGTTTGGGCGACCAGCACTGCAGCATGACATTATAAATGTCCTGTGGACAGTCCTCTGGTTTGATGAGCCTCTCTCCCTCCCTATCGATCTTATGGAGAATCTATACAGAAGGACAAATGTACAAATGTCACACAGACTTAACTCACTGAAAAATAAATCTCAGGCTCAGGTATGACATTATACCTGGCTACCATTAAGTCCAACCCAAGGTTCTTGTCCATGGGTGAACATTTCCCATAATGTTACTCCAAACATCCAAGTATCACTAGCGTGGGAGAAGGTTCGGGTCTTAAGGCTTTCTGGAGCACACCTGCAATGCACAGAGCATGTTGGCATGGGTTGATGGAGTTAATAGTAAGTAGAAGTAAGTGGTGTATTATTTTTCTCACCAGGCAAAGGGGACTTTGTGATGCTCCTGCATCACATAATGATCATCATTCTTAGGCAAGGCTCTCATTAGGCCGAAATCACCTATTTTGATTAGATCGTTGGAGGCTAAAAGGATGTTGCGTGCAGCCAGGTCTCTGTGAATGAATCGCCGGGACTCCAGGTACGCCATGCCACAGGCGATCTGAACTGTGTAATGGCACAGCACCGATATCAAAATATGACCCTGACGCTTCCTCAAGCGGTCTAACAAAGACCCCAATGGGGCAAGTTCTGTCACCTGAAACACAAAAATAATGAAAAAAAGTGCTTTAAAATTATACACTGCTACTTTTCTAGCCAAGAATTTTTGTCTTGCTGCCAACTGAAATATCAAACAAATCTTAAATCAAGAAGGATATTATAGTAAAAATTATTGTCAACAAGTAATAAGTAGAATGGATATATTTGTGGCAATAGCCAAAAATACATTGTATGGGTCAAAATGATTAACTTTTCTTTTATGCCAAAAATCATTAGTATATTAAGTAAGATATTTTGTAAATTTTCTAAAACCTATGTATCAAAAAATACATCAAAACATAACTTGATTAGTAATATGCATTACTAAGAACTTAAATTTAAAGTTTAAAAGTGATTTTCTCAATATTTCTTATATTTAAATAATTATATTTCAGCCAATTTTTGCCACATCCTAACAAAGACATCAATAGAAACAATAAATACTTCAATAATTTCTCACCATCTTCATGGGGTGTGTGAGGACAACCCCATAGAGACGAATAAGATTGTGGTGGTCCAGGGAATGCATGGCGTTAACTTCCCTTATGAAGTCATCTAGACCTTCTTCCTGCTCCAACAAGTCTGTCTTCAGGCACTTCACAGCCACACTCAGCTACAGAACAGGAACAAACACTAAGCATTACATTTTCTATCATTACTATCTCATCATTACTAGCATCACTCATCGTCCTTTTTTCCTACCACTCTTCCAGACGGGGCTTGCCATTCTCCACGTTTCACCACTCCGAAAGAGCCGTCTCCCAGTTTCTCGTAGAGTGTGATGTCTCTGTCACTGATGAGGCAGGTGAGATTGGCTGGCTGACCATCTGGTTGGGTCGAGGATGGAGAGGAGCTGCGCAAAACAGCTGGGGTCTGGGAATCAGAGTCAGGACGCTTCCCGGTGAACACCTGCTGGCCCAAGCACAGAGACTACGGCTGAGGGTGATTCTACCTGCCTCTTCCCTAAAGATGCAAGAGCTCCTCATTCAGTAAAACATTCATATGCATGGAAGATCTGTGATTATCGATATGAAGCTCAGATGCTCAAACAGCTTTGAAATCAACGACAAATTACTTTAGACTTGATAAAAAAAATGCTATTAACACATCAAAATGTCACACTCTTCTAGGATGTTTTGTGGCTCTTCGCATGATTAAAAAGTCATGAAATTCACACACAATGACACACTTAGGAGAAGCCAAAAATGAATGGATAGGGAGGCTCTATATCGCCCCCTTTGACTGAAGCCAAATCAGTTTTACCTTCAATCAGACATTTTTAATTTCTGGATCCACACCATACCTTGCTCATCCATGATTTCCGTTTACACATGGCCCTTCTCCTTTTTACTGCCTCCCATAGCCGCCTTTGTCCTGCAGAGCCAAAAAAAAAATGCCAGAGGGTCTAAATATGTTCTATATATAATAAAAGTACTGTTATATACACCTACAGTCCCGCCTCAAAAAATAAATAAATCAAAATATGTCCAAATCAAAAACAAACATATACTTAATTATTATTAATAATAAAATATTTATTTATTTAAATGTATTATTAATGGTGTTGAGTTCATGTTTTTTGTATACAGTTATAATGAAAAATTTAACAGTTGTATGACAATCTTTAAAAATAAAATTGTTGTTCAAAAAATATATATATTTAAAAATAAAATAAAATAAAATCTTACACACTTACAAACACATGTAATCCCACCCACCTGGGCGTCCCATGCCTATCTTTTCAAGGTCCTCATTTTTGACATAGTCAAAGTGTGAGAGACGCGTGACATTGAGCTCATCACGAATACGCATGAAGTACTGCTGAAGCTGCACGTCAGTGAGCAGCTCCATGAGCCACTCCGTTCCCTCTTCAGACTGCATGTCTCCACCGTCCGGCTGCACACAAAACATAAGAGATAGTGTTTTAAGCATAAACAATCTTATTATCCTCCAGAAATCTGCTTCTCGAGCAAATCTTATTTTAAGCATTTTTAGATTTTTTTTTTTTATCAGAAAACCAGAAAAAGCTTGCTGTGTAGAGAAAACAGTAAACCTAATCTTTTACCTCATCTTTTACATTATAGTGCCGCTGGTATTCGGAGACTGCCGCCATTTCTACATGGAAAGCAGTGCTTTCAGGCGGTGTGTGTATGAGTGAACCGCGCTCCCTCGGGGTGTGTCCTGTTTTCACAGTAAACTGTCGACCGTCTCCTCTAATCTGTGAGATATATTTGTTTGATTCTTCTTCTTCTTCCCATCAGCGGCCAAAAAAGCTCTCTTTTACAAGCTAAGAAAGCTAAGCAAGTCAAGAATAAAGTGAGTAATCTGATTCCTCGAACCAAACAATAGTTGCTCTCATGTGAAATTGCGCCTTCTGTTGCAAAACCTCTACCCAGCCTCCGGAGAATTAGTGTGAAAGATTATTCCCACCCTTTTAGATGAATGAATCAGAGCAGACAGTGCCTTAAATCCAGTTAATTGCAGCCCCTGTCTTGTCTTCCAAACATGTCAGCATCCATCCTCCGTCTCATCTCCTTCAGTGGTCTCCAGTCTCAGTCAGACGAAGAAAGAAGTTCACAGCTTGTTAACGGTAAGGTATTTCCATCCATTATTAGTGCTTTTTCCAGAAGCAGCATTTTGCTTCCTCTTGCTGAGTCACTGCAGCAGCAGTACGAGCGCAGCAGACCTCAAACACAATCCTTAAATGCGGTATTGCTGTATAAAACGGAATGTGCTTACCATCCCAGTGCTTAACCTCACAGCCCCAATAAAGAAAAAACAAAAAAACAAGTGTTATATTGACATATGTCAACATCATTTTCAACATTGTCAGATTGACCTTTTGCTTTTATTCGTCACCCTTATTATAGTGACAGGAAATGTCACCACATTACATATCAGGGCATTTACACTACAGCGCAAAGCTAGCATAGCTAGCTAACTAGCTAGCTAGATTTAACATGAATATACACAGGCAATATACACACTTAACCTTACAATCACAACCAATGTCATTGCAGAGAGCAGTATAATATACAGAGAAGCTGTCAAAATGTCATTGATTATTTTGAGGAAATGTACATGATGACCCATTAACTACTGATGAATTGTGCAGCCTCCCATGTGAGTGAGAGATAGCATGTCAAACACCCAGAATTAAAACTGTCCACAGATGTGCATAAACATATTTATTCACACTTTCTCACCAAACACCTAAACCATCAGAAACCACCCGCCGAGTGTGATGGCAGTACATCATAACTATGACAATGACGCAGTAACCCTTGGCAACTGGAGCATGACTAAGAGGAGCAGACAGAACGGCACATGGCCTCTCTTTCCTTTCTAGAGATGCCCTACGCACGTTTATGAGGACACCCAATATAGGACAGTCGTAGGAGGCAGCATGGGTGGAAATGTACACTCTTTGAAACTCTGTAGAATGATATATGTAACAGACTCCCACTGAATCTAATGAAGAGACACAGCACATACTGGAACAGTATTTTAAAAATGTCACAACCAATTTAAACAATTCATTCTTTTATACAGGACATACTACGTTTGGAGAACAAAATATAGCCCTAGTCTAGGAATTTAAGGTAAAGTGCTGTCTAGCGGTCTTACCACGTTTTAGGTCAGTCCTGAGGTCTTCAGAAATAGTCCACTAAATGCAAGCTGACGTCAAGGACGGTCCTCCTGCACTCCAGTGTTCGACAGGGCCATGACAGGCACATACGAGCCAAATCAAGCCTGCCTTTGAATAGTCAACATCAAGCTGCAAAACTGCAGAGATTAAATATAATAGAAGGAGGTGATAACCTTGTTAGTTTAAATGCAACATTTGACATCACTGCAGAGATACACACAGATATGTGTGTAGGAGGATGATTATGAATCATTTAAAGAATCATCCGGTGAATCATCAATGAACTGCTCTCTCTTGAATCGTGGGACTGCTTTCCTGTCTTGGTCATACAAAGTCGCAATCAAACCAGCCTGTAAAGGACCATTTCATTGACTGAACACTCGCCCATCTCTGAACGAGTCAGTGTTTAGAATCTGAATTTGAGAGAAGTTGAACAATTTGAACGGGGGTGTCTCATTTGTTCATATCTATCATGCTAAAAGTTGCATTGTTTCAGTCATTTGTAACCAGAGACATGGGCTTGCTGAATCATAAGTAAATGATTCAATGAGCAATTCATTTATAATGCAAAAAACACTCAAACCCTATGCTGAAGTAAAGATAGCCTTGATTGAATCAGCATTCAAATTGTAATTTAATTTTTTGGCAAAAAGATTCACCATAATGAACCTAAAGCAGTGTTATTAAAACACTATTACTCTTACTTTATATTGTACTATTATATTGTTTTTATAGCTATGTCTTTTTAATTTATTTAATTATTTTAGTAGCCTACATTAAGTTACACTAGACTAAATGGAAGAAATGCAGCTTTGGCAACAAGCTGATATAAAATAAGTTATATATTTTATTCCAGTTAACGTTTATTTTGAAATAATCTGAGTTATGAACACACCAGCTGAATTAGAAATTAATACATCTCCAACCAGATGGGATCATGATCTGGGCTATACTGAACAATCAGTAAATCGTAATATTCATTGAACTGCAGCTGTTTAGCACATTACGCATATCAAATATGTCCTTTATTATAGCAATTTTAAAGGAAATATAAAATCGGATTCTCATCTGGATAGCATTCAGAAACCATTAGCGTTCTGAGTCCGCTCGGGGCCAGTGCTACTTCAGGTAGGCAGCGCCAGTTTGAGACAGCTGTGCTTTTTTAGATTCAGATATAGAATCTGACATAAATAACAAGCTAATTCAGACAAGCGTAGGAAACCTCTCTCTGTATAGGTAACCAAAAAGGCATTAAAGGCTGGTATGATCGCACGCTCTGTAATGATGCAGTCATTAAGGATGGCTACCGCAGCGCAGAGGTGAATAGACTCCCGAACATTCAGTGCCTTGGTCCGAGCTCACACTCGTGTAATTTTGAGCAAATGATATTTCAAAGTCAAATGATTTACTTACCTCTTGAACAGTCAATTTAAAGAAAGAGAATTAGCTGCTCAGCGGTCGTAATCCTTCTTCAGCCTCGGTACACGGATTGATCTCTCTCTTGGAAGGGACAGCTTTACATTGGTAAGGAGCGCGCTGGGAAGCTTGGTATTGATTGGAAGCTTTTGAATGGAATCAAATATAAGCAATAATAAAGTCTGGAATTTAAACAATACTATTTTATCCATTAAAGCTGTTCTTCATTGTGGTACAGTGTTAACGTTGGCACATTTTAAAGTGATAAATTGATTTTAATCTTTATCATTTAATACATGCTTCAGAAGACTTACACAAAATGCCACCCAAACTCACTGGTTTTCATGGTGCATTGTGGGGATTTCTCCCTATATTAGTGTACTTACACTGCCTTACACTATATTCATTACATTGCAGTAGTAAAACTATTCCAATTATAAATACACCCATATGTATATACACTGTGATAATATATATATATATATATATATATAAAATGATTTAAGATTTATATAAGATTTAGATTTAGATATCTGCTTCTCTAGTCTTAAGTCATACAAAGTGTCTTGTGAGGTGAGAAATAATTAATAAAGTCTTACATACCAGTCAACATACTTCAAATGCCAGAGTTTATTACAGACCATAGGTTGACAGATATTGGATACAAACATCAGTTCTAACAATCAACAGCAATCAAATAGTTTTAACTTATAATCCCAACACATCTAGACATATCAGAATAATCAATTTTACTGCCTATTCATTTTGATATGATTTTGGCTTGTCTAGAGCTAACAGTGTAGTCGCACAAATTTAAATGTCTAGTAACTTTATTTAGCCATCACATTCACGTTGCTTTGTAATTAACAATCTGTGATGTTTAGATTTATTTCATGCACATCTACATGCTATGAAAGACCAATCATGTTCTGTAACTTTCTGGTAAGTGCCACAAGGAGGAAAAAAGACAGTTGCAGACGAGTATGCAACACACACACAAACTTGCAAAACCTGTCCACCAAAAGTGAAATGCCTTCAAACATGAAACCATTGTAAAAATCAGCAGTTAGCTATATCAGTCATACATCAAATCCTAATCTTTATGCAATAGGACCACATCCTCTTTTCTAACACCTGCCTTATTGTGAAAAGAAAAGAAACAGGTAGAGAAATAAGGAATCAATTCAAACCTCTGAAAAAGCCTCTCTACAAACTACACAGTGAATATAATTTTTTGGAAACAGGAACAGGTCAGAAAAGTGAAATCTTAAACCCAGACCTTGAAAAACAACAGGCATGACTAGATGTAACAAATCTTTGAAATAGTTATTACAAAGCAGGAAAAAGCCACACATAACACATGATAATGAAAAATAAATATTTACAAAACTATGGGAAACACTGTTCCCGATAATTTGATCCACCCTACAGTGAAATATGAGGATCACTGTCCTCGATATATACACGCCGGTAGGCAAAAACTACCTTCGAACACTCCACATTATGGAAGACACTGCTCCCGATAATGGATTTAGAATAGAAATATAAATGTTACAGAGAAATGCTGTTGTCACAAAAATGCTTGAGCCCACAAAATTTGGTCCAAATGAAAACTAGCTTTGCCAATTTATCAAATTGCTTTAAACAAATGATAACAACAAAAAAGACAGTTTAATATAAAAGGAACCAGGCCATGTTGTTAAATGGCTTTATGCTCAAGTATAAATTTTAACAACTTTTCTTCTTAAAAAAAAAAAAAAAAAAACCTTTTTTTTTTTTTTTTTTTTTTCTTTAAAGAAGAGGAACTGCGCCGTAATTTTAAAACAGGTGCTTTTGAGCTTATTTCCTCAAGCACCTGTAACAAGAGACATTTCTAATGCCAGCTGTTGGTAACATGTATTTCTGTTAGCAGATGCTGCTTTTTAGAACTGACAGTATAACCGTCACAATTATGGAAGGCACTGCTTCCGATAATTAAAAAAAAAGAAGACACTTTATAGTGAACACTGTCACTGATAAATAAATAAGAAATAAATACAGTATGGTCCTCAGTTGGTCACAGGGGCTGAGCTGGGGTTTTATATGAAGTGCGAAAAAGGACTAAAATTCCCAAATAGCAGCCAAGGACAAGATTTACTTAACATGTGCAATTGATAAGTCATGGATGAGAAAAACATTTTCAAGTTAAACCAAAAATGACATGCACGTTAGAACAATTTGCAGAGGAGCAAAGTTGATGGTCTTGTGCTCTGATTTCTTTATCTATTAAATATTGTATTATTGTATAACCCCTAGTCCTGCAATAATAATGTAATATTATATAGAGATATATATAATCCAATAAGACATTTACTATCTCACTATAGTTCTTAATTTAATTAAAGAACTTCCAAACTTGAATTTAAAGTTGTCATAGCATACATTTTTAAGATATGCTTGGTCAAAATTCATTCTTCCAAATCAAATCAAAATCTACTTCATAGTGCCAGGATTATATTTGTGTATCTAGAAATGCTTTCAAGCAAAACCGATGACAATGTTGGCTGATGCAACGGTGAAAAAAAACGAACAAAAAAAATCTCTATAGCTCGTTGTCCAAGGACCAGATATCTCCAGCCAGGTCATTAGCACAGCCCTGGATGGTCCAAGTGAGTAGAGCGAACTTGTTTAGAACCTCGTCTATGTTCAAGCTTGTCTTATTCTCTTGTACATCACCCAAGTACTTTTCCAGGTCTGTGGAGGTTTGCCAGCCGTCACCAAAGAAAATGTGGCGGAACGGGACATCTCTCGAAGAGACATAAGGAGAGAGAAAATCATGCTCCACCTTAAAAGGAGAGAACAAAGATATGAGAAACTGACCAGTATGTATCAAAGATAAAAGACAAGCATAGAAACACAAAGAGAATAACAACTTCACCCTCATTATGCGGTTATTGATTATGCGACACATCTCCAAGTCATTCAGGTCGGTATTCTCTATGTCAGTTTTTAGAGAGGCTGCAGCACGAACGTAGGAGCTCCTTGCCTCATTCAGCCACTTCGTTGACAAAGACTCAATTTTATCGACCTGTTAAAAGAGCATTGAGAATCAAGTTTTTTTTATTGCTTCTCACTGCAAAAACAATGCGTTACAAAAAGCATTACCTTGTAAGCTTTAAGAGTGTCAATGCGCTTGGTTATGGCGCTCACGTGGCTGGCAATCACATCAGAATACTTGACAACATCTAGTCTGAGGATGTGGTCATGGACGAGCCGAAGGGCCATCTGCCCAGCAACCTGAGCAGCAACCATGGACAACTCAACCACTTTATTATTGGTGGTGCGGTCCAAATTATCTTTTTCATCCAGATCTGTGCCTAAAAACTGTTTAGCCTGGTGGAAAAACATCACAAAATGAGTATGCAAACATTTGGATGATTCAAATGTGTGTCTATTCATAGGTTTATGATGCCTATGAATAGAGTGAAATTTTGGCCTGGCAGTATTAAGAGGAAAAAAAAACCCTGGGTGATGAGCTTGAATTGTAAGAAAATGGCTAATGTAATATACTAAACGGTCTTGATGCATGATTAAAAGCATTAATTGTTACATTAGGCAGATAAAACACTTACAGAAGAGATGAACCCGAAAGAAACGGATGGGATTCCAGAGAGGGCCAGGAAAGGATATGCACTGTCATCCATCTGCATGGGCGCCAGACTGAGCACAAAAAATAGGTTTATGTATATCATATCAGCACAGAAACAAAATCACAATTATATTGGTATTTCCATCATTAAAACAAATAAAAGCAGATTTACTCACATTGATGACAAACCACTCTGGAGAAGATTTAAGTTTGTGCTTGGGTTTTTGATCTTTCCCAGGGTCTTCTGCAGAAGGGTGTGCAACAAAGGACTGGCAGAAGCTCTAAAAGAATCTGCACCTATAGATATAAGAGAAACATCTAAACATTTCAAAAGATAGGGGCAAAAAGTAGGAAATGTGACTGAACAGAATGAGCAAAACTTGAAATTAACTAGAAAAAAAAAAAAATAAAAAATGAAGGAATTAAGATAGAATTACTTTATTAGTGTATAAAAGTTTAAATAATAATGTTGCCAGCAAACAAATCCACGTTTTTGACTAAAACTGGATATGCATGGGCATGACTTCAGACAGAAAGGTTTAAATTAACATAAAACATAAACATAAATTAACAGAAAATTCTAAATCTTTTCTTTTGTAGGTATTGGTATGTTACATGGTTGAAAATTAAGATTTCAGCTGTGTTCTGTGCAAAGTTAACATTTTTCCAAATGTTTATACCGTTAAGGATTTTCATTTGTAGCATTAATCTTGAACACAAACTTACCAGTAACAACACCATCCAAACTGATGTAAGTAAAGGCTTTTCTGTCCAGTGATGACCAGTACCCCTGTAAAACAAAGACAACAGCATGTTACAAAACCTGCATTTCAGATTAAACTGTGCCAATATTCATACCAAGTACAGATGACATCAGCACACAAACCTCAAGCCATTCAGTAACTCCAACATTTCCAAAATCCCCTGCTGTCCAGCTGGCAAACACAACACTTCGCTTGGGTTTGAAACCATCTATGGTGAAGAGATTGGAGAGTGAGCCCATGCCTCAATTAAACTTAGATTTTAACATTGCCTATTATTTTGACAGACATGGTAGAAAACAATTCCATAATCTATTATTACTCATTTAATTTTTAGATTTAAATTATAACGCCATTTAAATTTTATTCCGGTTGACATTTTCATTTTTAAATCATGGAACTACAGGATATGCACACAGGTTAATGCATTTTTTGAGAGAACAAATTAACTTAATTAGTAATAATTAGTTATTTAAGAAAGCAAATGAACTTTGACTGTCACTTTTCATGTTTTACACTGTGCAGTGATAGTGGAGACAACTATAAAAACAAAAATAAGCTAGGACAAAACAAAACAAAAAAATCTTGATTCCAATCGATTCAGATTTTTAGGAGAAAAAAAACAAACCAAATAAATTAAATGTATTCTTTAGATTTTAGCTGTGAATAGTACATAATGCGCCTCCCATCCAATAAATAATAGCCCAAGCTTTATGCTTTGTTACTTTTGATATAAAACAAAGTTTTAGATTTTAAATTCTGTCCATTTCTTCAGGAAATTCAAGCAATAAATACCATTTTGGCATTCTTTAATGTGGCAAGAGAGCGCTGTAGCTTAACCTGACAATCGTGCATAATCAAAATGCATAGTGGAAGGCTCATTCAAGTTTTATTTTTGTTCAGCAGGTCCATGATCCCTTGCTCTCCTGCCACACTGGAGTGCACTCGCCACCAAATGAACAGAGGTGGAAATTAGTTACAACAGATCACCCACAGTGTAATCTGTCAGGCCTTCAGATTTTGTGTCACTTCTACATTACAAGAATTTCTTGTTTTTTAAAAGGACAGAAAATTGCTAATGCCATACCTTTTTTCAACTCTGCGAAAACCCTCGCAAGTTCCAGCAGAAGAGTAGTTCCAACTGTAGCCTTGGCATATCCCAAACTCAGGGAGTCTCTCTGCGCTCCAATCATGACATAACGATCTGACAGATTCATACCACAGTTATGTCACAGATACTTGGTTTTATATATGTGTATGTATGTATGTGTGTGTGTGTGTGTGTGTGTGTGTGTGTGTGTGTGTGTGTGTAAAAACGCACAAACTCACCAGGATCCACGTATCCTCTGATGACTCCAAAAACATTATGGATCTTGGAGTCTGCAAGATTATTATTAACTTCGACGGTTACTTTGTCACTTTCACTTCCCAACTTGTAAGAAGTCAGTAAGCCACCCTTAAATCTTGTGGGGGCATCTTTTCCGCCCATTTTTCTGTAAGAATTTTAACAACACAAATCAAGCTTTGTTTCAAAAAAATAGGTTTAAAATAATAAAAAGATCAAGGTACACCAAAACCTATAACATACTCAAAAATTGACTGTGCCATGTTAGCAGTGATTGTCTGGGCAAGTATTCCTGAAAGGCCAGAGGACTTGACAGGAGAAAACTGTGTGTGAAAAAAGGATGGGAATCCTGGGGTGTAAGGATCACCTGATCCCAGATGGACCTAGAATAAAAGAGATTAAAGAGGAATGTGTGAATAAATTCAGTACATTCAGTTCAAACTGTCACAGTTAGAAAATAGAACTAAACAGCATTTTATACTTCCAATTTAAAAAAAATATATATATATAAAAAAAGGTAAATAACACCTCAACTCAAAATCAATAAGCAAACATATGAAGATCATTCTTTGGCATAACTTACATGACCATAAAGTTCAGTATTTGAAGATGCTGTTTTATAGTCAGCAGTGTCTGGGTAGATTAAAGCTGCTACGGCACCCATTTTAGCTGCATTCATAACCTACAAAGGTGACAAACAAAATGTGATCAACACTAGCAAAAGGCACCAGATTGTCAGAGTTATTTGGCCTCGAGTCTCTGGGAAGAACACTACAAGGTCAGAGGAAATGTTACTCATGAATCACCTTCTGAGCCATGCTGATTTTTCCAGCTCTCATCAGCACAACAGATCCATTCAGAATCGGTCTGCATTCTTCACTCTCCAGGTCAGAAAGCTCACCATAGTTGGCGTACACCACTCTGCCCTGTGAAAATAATTGTCAATTATGGAACAACCATTGAGAAACTGATTAACAAAAGCAAAACGTAAGGAAATTCAAGAAAGCCAAGTGTTTCCTGCAGAGGAAGAGGAAGGCTCACCTCCCTACGGCCAGTTTCACTGTAAGCCAGAAACCCTTTAGGACGTCCGATCTCCACTCCACCAAACAACACTTTGTTTGGATTGGAGCTGTTAAAATTGAAATATAGTCCAAATTACAAATAACATATCCAAAGAAAGATGCTTTTTGGTGTGTTATCGTGAGGTTGTACAGTTTTCACAGAGGTTTTATTTTGCTGATACTGACCTGTTTGGAAACTGCAGCTTCACGTAGTGTTCATCAACCCAGGGCTGCATTTTCAGTTGTGTGAAAATATCATGGATATCATCAGCTAACTTGGTATCTGCAGATGATCCTGCTTGACGGTCAGTGCGGGGATACTCTCTTATTGGAGAGGAACAGAAAGTCAGAGAGGTTCAATGACAGGTGTGCACACATAAAAATTGCGCATCACAATTGTTTCAACTTTAAAACTGACAATGCTCACAAGAACAATAATATTCAATGGCTTACAGTTGGTTTAATTTATCCGCAATGGCGTTAGATGACAATTTATCACTGAAAAGTGTAACAAGTTCACTCCAATCCAAAGAAGGTGGATAATTTAGTGGAACTTCAGTGTTATCGTTGATCACACCATCTCTCGGTGAGCAGGAAGCAGACGCAGACTCAGACTCAGACTCAGACTCAGATGCAGACGCAGACTTGCGGTGGACAGAATATCCAATGAGCAACCCTGTGATAGGGAAAGTGGAGGAAAAAATGAGTGGTTTCTCACATGAGCACTAGAAACTGGTAACATCTCATGGCTCATTGTAACACCTGGTTTTATGTGGTTTTGAACTGCCTACTCTGCCTAGTAACCAATTTAATATACTTTATCTAACATAAAATCATTCTAGACATATTTCAATTTGAACGTCTTAATATATGTTCATGGCCCTATGATTTCCGAGCTGAGGACAGAATCACAGAATCCTATAATAAAATGCAATCTATATTGTAGAATGCCACCAAATATGGCTGAATTTGGATGAATTTAATGGATGAATTTAATCAAACTGTGGCATAGAAAAGGAAAAAGGACTGCTATTGAAATGTCAAAATAGAATTTGGGAGAAGCTAAAACAGATGACAAAGGGTCCAGGAATACAGATACATAAAAAAAACAACAACAACAAAAACCCCTCACCTATGCAGAAGATGACCAGCACTCCACCCACCCAAACCAGAATCCTCCACTTGTTCAATGGCCCAGAACGACTTGATTTTGTGTACGTGTCACGTTGCATGTGTTCTTGTTCCATTCCATCTATTTCCTCCTCACCATCCACACCAAGCTTC
This sequence comes from Puntigrus tetrazona, assembly GCF_018831695.1. Lineage (NCBI taxonomy): Eukaryota > Metazoa > Chordata > Actinopteri > Cypriniformes > Cyprinidae > Puntigrus > Puntigrus tetrazona. The sequence goes on along the minus strand of NC_056722.1, from coordinate 20,003,827 downwards.
ACCTCCACACGGCTGCTCTCTCCATCAGGATTCTGAGATTGATTAAACCGAGTGTATGAGCGACTGTTGACCTATTAACAGAGGCAGGAGAAGAAAAAAAGTTCAAAATTCCAGATAACTATATACAGCATGAAATATTACAAGTATTTAAAATACCAAATACATTTATTGACATTAAGTCAATAGCAGCACTTACGATTCTCGAAAACTTCATTTTGGCCTGATCAATCGGTCCTGCCATGGAAATCCTGCCTGAAATAAAAGAGAAAATGTCTTTAGCAACATGAAGCTTCTCACAAGCTCCTACTCAGTCGAAACGCTCTTTTTGAAGTCTCTGAATTCATAAACACAGCCCCCCTTGTTCAAAGTCCAAAAATGTTTTTATCCACTGAAAAAAATGAGGTAGCGGTTTGATTCGTTGAACTCCATCCAAAAGCCCTAGCCACCCTCTTCCGCGGCTCCACAGCTAGTTAAACCAGTGACAAGAATCAATAAGGAGATTATATAATGTTGATAATGCAAACTGTGCACGACAAACATTTACTAATTGTGCAATACCGTGTACTTTTAATCTAGTTTAGCCTACTAAATGATTTACACTAACCAATGAAAGCTAGCAAAACCAGAGGGAAAAGCAATCTTTGTAAAAACTAGTTAAATCAGTCGACAAAACCATTGGGTTTCAAGACATTTCCTAGTAATATCCATTTATTACATCCTTTTGGTAATTCAAGCTAAAGCGTTGCATTAAAGGAAGCGTTTCTGTTTGTGGTTAGCCTAGCAACTTCCTAGTAAGTTAACAACCTAACCTAAATTTGGCAGCACTTGCAACACTACAATGGCATGCAGATTCATTGGACAATTTGTCAGTTAAGACTTGTTTGAACAAAATAATCTTGAAGGACGAATGAATGAGTCAGGATATTCCAAAAAAAAGAAAGAATTAGGTTAGTCACCTAACCTGAAGGCTTTTTAACACAAAACAACCTTTAAGAGGAAAAGATTACAAGAGAAATAAGCTTAAACCTAAATACAAAAACCTGAAATGCCAAACCTTTTAATGCAGTTAATACAAAGTCGTTCATTTATAATCAATTTATGCTGCAAGCAAAGGTATCTAATAGCAGGGCGGATGCTGAGACTAGACAAAAAAGTATTTTGTTTGATATGCGATATTGATTTGAGCTCCAATGACATGGGGGGGCAGGGGGGGGATAAACACCTTATTGTTAAGCCCTGCAAGCATAAATACAGTTCAAGCTCGATTAAACATGGATGAATACCCAGAGAGCATTACACTAAAGGGTGAGCTGTGACTGATGAAGACCATGTGAGAGTCACAACCAGCATCAGACACTGATATGGAAGCTGGTCCATAATGATTTCCATTGTAAATCAGGTTATAAACCACTTATTGCAAAGCACCGAGAACTAACAAAATTACAAAATAAACATTTTAATGTTATTCTTATCTACAGAACACAAAGTTAAAAGTTACATTGTGTAAAGCAGCAAGAACGAACTACAACATATATACACATATATATATATATATATATACACACACATACATATATATATATATATATATATATATATATATATATAATATTTGTTGTGTAGCTATTAAGTTGGATTCAATACAAAGCAAAAATATTTATTCCGGACTCTTGACACTTGAAGGTCAAAAATTTGTAGCACTTCCTGTTCACATGCACGTGTTGAAATTATCCTATTTTTTTAAAAAATAAATAAATAAATAGGAACACTAGCACGTCTGACACTCTATTCAGATTATGTCATGCTAAACTAGACATTCATATTACATAAAACACTTCAAATATTGCACTTCAATTCTGAACAAATTTACATTTCCGCCAAACGTTACCTAATTATGTGCAAGACGACTGTCAATGCATCCTTTTATATTTAACCACATAAGCAATGTGAATTAAAGCATTAACCACACAAGCAACAACAATTAGAGCAAAGCTTAAACAGCAATCAACACAAAGCATGGCACGAGGTTCACTGACAGCGTGACATTATCATTGACATGTCACATTGCAGGCCATCCTGCCAATTTAGAACAGCTAAAACTTACTAAAACGCAATGTACTTACTTTAAAATGAGAAAATTGCTACTTTAAATTATTTTCCCCTCCTGTGTGCGTTTCGTTGTCAGTATTTGTAAATGAGAATTTGTATGTCTTTCGTGTCCCCCACGCGCTCGTTCGCCACAGTACCGGATAAAATAGTCACGCACGCGCTTCTTCTTCTTCTTTTTCTTCTTCTCCTGTAGATTTATTGGCGGGTCGTATACCGCCACCTCCTGTGCTTGGAGTGTGAAGTGATTTAAAAATATATTTTTTGTAATATTGTATTATTTATTAGCTTACTAAGTGCACTACTCTCAACACATTGTATGATATTCTTTATTATTTTATCGTAACATAATTTTTTGTGTGTGTGTTTAATATGTTATTCATTGGAAATTAATTGCAGCCTTAGTTCTGTAATTCTCTTTGTAATTTATTCATTTCCTGTTCATGGGACAAAGTAACAGTATAATTCCCTGTTTCTTTTACTTGACATGTTTCACATAATCCAGTAGTATGTTTTATTATTATATGTAGTTTAGATTTAAGTTTCGTATGACCCATCCTTAGTCTTGTTAAAATTACCCGATCTTCCGGAAATTACCTGAAGTATGATTTTGTATCAGACATAATTAACTTTTATTTAGGCATGTCTTAACCTGTAAAGTAAATTCATTATTTCTATAAAGGTATAATATCTTTCATTTTTAAGATGTCGTATCTGGCAGCACGCACGCGCTACACGTCAACCTCACTTCCTGGTAGTGTTGCCAAGTCAGCGGTTATCCCTGGGATTGAGCTACAAAGTTTCCGCAGTTTGAAGCGACCCCAAAAACTTTTTATACTCGGAAATGCTAATAATAATGGGGCTTTCCCGCCCCAAAAAACGTGTATTTTATCCCACCTCCTCGAAGCGAGTGGGATACTATTTGAGTAGCAATTGGACCATTTTTATAGGCGGGTTTTGTTTTAAAAACCTGGCAACCCAGGCCAGTTTGCTTTTTTGAGGACTACCGGAGAGCGTCGCTGCTGCAGGCTTGTATTATCAGGCAGTTAGAAAATACTAATATACGTTACATGAATATATGAGGACAGTGGTACCTGGAAGTGGGTATATGTGACCCTCTCTGTGAAATCCAGGCTAAAGTCTTAAAATATAATTATGAGATAACAAGCATCAAAGTTTGAACTCAGTTGTACATGGCCTTATTTAGTCAATATTAAATATATTAAGGTGGCATTTCATTTTAGGTTACATATAATTTTTTTTAAACACCCTGTGTTATAAACCGTGGCATAAAGACTAAATTTGAAAATCCAAAATGGTAGCTTGCACACCGTCACATAACGTCTGCTTGATTTCATTAAATAAATATTAGCCACAGAAGAGGCGCAGATTTTGCAATAAACAATTCAAAATAAATAAACAGACTGCAGCAATTCACATTTTGTCAGAACACATATAGGCTATTAAATTACATGCTATTTTGTTTAAGAATCATTATCTCTATTTAAAAAAAATAAATAAATAAAAAATCATGATCGTATATTTATCAATTGTGCAGCTTTACTCTCCTGACTGACTGTTTCTCCCATTACATACAGTGACAGGCAAATGTTAATTTCGAACCCTGACATATGTTGTTAACATCATGTGCTCACCTTGGCTGACGTCTTCATTCAAAGGTGTAGTAGAAGAAACAGCATCTCTGTCCTCGGTGTGGGACGGAGCAGGCACACTCATATTTTAAGGGAAGCTGGCAATCTGTTACAGCTAGTTCTAATAATAGTACACACGATTAAATAATAAAAGTAACCTTTTTTGCCTACATAACAGGCCTTTTATTTAACAGATATGCACGATAAGCTCACCTTGTTGTCTTTTGGATAATGACATTTACAAAACTGTTGGAAAAGAAGGAAGTGGTGAATTAAACTCTCCTAGCTGTATTCCTTCCTTTTTACTGTTGAAGTATTTGTGCAAGCACCTGCGGCCATTTTCAGTTCCTTTACTGTAAATCACACAGAGGTGTAAAATGCTTAAGTCATTTTTGGAGTATTATTTTGGGGGAGTTTTACCTTAAGTACAATTTAAATTGTACTTTAATATCCTGACTACTTTTTAATTTCTGAAGAAAAAAAACTGTACTTTTTACTCCTTATAATTTTATTTCAACTTGAAATAAATGCACTCGTGTTAAAATTCTTAAGAGATTTGCTGTTGTACAGGACACTGTATTAACAAGCATATCACAACTTTGAATGTGCTATATTAACAAATTTCATTCAGCAAATGTATAATTGTGAGAGACGTGTCTAACAGTACACTTTCACTTGCTCATTCGCTTAAATAAGAGAACTGAGCAAAAAAACACTTTTGGTAGCAAAATGGCATAAAAGGTTTACAATTCTGGGTCAGCCTTGATCCCAGTCATTTTATTTATAATAACATTTATAATAACTTAAATTATTATATTTGTCTCTTAAAAATGTGCCGTTAAAACAAAATTATTTTGTTTTCCTGAAAAATATTTTCCTGTATTGTACTATTCGTTTCTCTCTCATATCCTCATCTAAAACCATTCAAAGACTGTTTCACCAGCTTTGATTTTATAGGATTAATTCACCCAAAAATATGAATTACCCTCACCCTCGGTTTGAACTTAAAAACCTATGTTTATAACCTTTTTCTTAAGACGTCAATGCAATCGAGTGCATTAGAGCAAAATAAGAGAGTATGTTTCATTTTTAGTAGAAATAAATAATGAATGTTAAAAAAAAAAAAAAAAAAAAAAATCCATTGTTGGTTTGTATTTTTTGTTTGTTTGTTGTAATTCAGAAACATACAGGACAACAATGTTGTAGTGCTGAGTTGTAGCTCATCACAAAAAAAATGCAGAGTGAAATTACAGACCTTTATTCAAAACTACATAGGCTATAAGATAAATGTAATAGAAAACAAACTATTGATCTGTACAATGGTATAAAATGTTTATTACAATGCAAAGATGGAAAAACATTTCCTACGTTGTCATATTGGCATAGCTTTAACAGTAGAGGGCAGCACAGATCATTCCACAAAAAAATACCAAACCTTAAAAGCCATTTGTGTACAATATCAAAAAAATATAATTTATGTCAATACATAAGTGCTTATAGGTAAAATATAAATAATCTGAATAAGTAATAACATTGTGTACTAAATTAGTTAGCAGCTATACAAAGAGTTAAAATCCACCATACCTGTATTATAGATACAGAATTTTTCACTTTATTTTTACTTTAATATAAATTATCTTGGACAACCACCCCCCTTTTTTTCTTCTTTTTCTCTCTCTTTATGATAAGTTGGGCTGGGAAGAGATTATTTGTATAAGTGTATTCCCTTTTTGTTGTTGTTTTGGTTGTTCAAAAAAGAAAAGAAAAAAAAAAAAAAGTTACATGTGTATATATACACATATATTTCAGTAAAGTGCGCTTAAGTAATGCCAATATATAGAATATAAGATATCATTATCAAATAAGAAAACAGTTAATATAAAAATAAATCATCTCCTGAAGAGCCTTTCCATTTTGCCATTCTTAAAGCATTAAAATCCTCCACTCTTCACTTCTGCAGCCTTCAATCTAAAAGAGCACAGAACATTTTCCCCATAAATTAAGGGTATAATATGTGGTAAAACTGCCTTTCATGTTAGTGACTGATAAGATAAGTTTTTATACCTTAGGCACTCAACTCTGTCCTGTGTCCAATGTCGCTCAGGATCAGCGCAGACCAACTTTCCATTCTTTGTATGGAAGCTGCAGTGACATAAAATATGATGAACTTTAGCACCGGAGAAAACATTATATGCACATTTACATAGCTGTGTATGTGTTAAACTCTACAAGTTTGTCAGTTGTCATGACAGAAATATAAATAATTGATCTATTTAACATGTAGTTAATTAGACATTTAACTGAATAATACAGTATTAACAAAGCTTGGTAATCTGCATCTAAATAATCAGATACGTTATTAAAAGGTGTGTGTGTGTATATATATATATATATATATATATATATATATATATATATATATATATATATATATATATATATACACCAACCATAGTAATTTTAGATTTTAATAAAATAATATATATCGACGATCCTCTTACAGTTTTAAAAGATTCCTATCCTATAGTAAGCCTATTTGTCCATGTGAAAGCAGATATTAAAAATCCAGTTATTTATGTAGGCCTGTCCGCATCCTCATCTGTGAACGGGATTATTACACATCTGCATAATTATGGAATATTAAATCACTCTGAGCTGTAAATCTATTCAATAGATAGGTGAGCACTTTTAAGGAGTAAAAGAGAGCTATGCTATGATTAGTATTTTATTAAAAGCCAGCCTATAATATCTTCTAAAATGGGTATTCAGATTTTACCGTGATCCTGGTTCTTACTATTAATTCGTAATTTTATGAAACGTATAAAGATGTAGCGGACAAAAATATAGACCTACTGCCTAAATAGGCACTTTATTTTAACTTTGAAAGGTTTAGATCCACTCCAAATGCGGATTATACACTGTATATATAGTTGCTCATTTACGTGAAGCGCTTTAAACGTGTATGCAAAAAAAAAAAAAAGATATGCCTTACATTATCGCAGGCAGATCACAGCTGCCAGTCATTTTCTGAATGTCAAAGCCTTTCAGGTGTCGACAGTCTAGAGGCCGTCTCCTGTACTTAAGACAGCAACGCACTGCGAAACAGAAAGGGAAAGAGTTAGGATCCACACGCATTTACAGGTCACGTCAGATTTTTCACTAATATCTGAAATAAAAGTCAGCAAGGTCATGCGTACTGTCACCTGTTACAGTGACCTGATTAGGAGGACTTTTGCATGCATTGGTTAATTGCACTGCTAATTCAGACAGGTGAACGGGTAACGAGAGCCATCTTTAATCACAGGCAACTAAATGTGTGCCCTTGAGCACGAAACACAATCTTTATAGTTAAAGTGAAAGCACTGCTCCGTGCAATCAAGGTGTTAGATTAAAGCAGCAGCTCGACGCGTTTTCACAGCAACGCGTTCAGAAGAACGCGTTCACTCACCCGCATCGGTCTCCACGAGAAACGCGACGAGTATGAGGACGCTCAAAGAAGCGGTTTTAAGGTAAGCCATCTTTGGAAGTGTTGAGTATCTCGAAAGGTTGAGAGAGCGGTAGGTAATCCACACGAAGAAAGTTCTTAAGAGCTCTGGCTGAACTTCAGGATGAGCTCTTAATTTAAACCCTTAATTTGGCATTACCCCCACCTATGGAATTTATGTTCCCTCCCCATTGAAATTTTTCAGATGTGAACTTGATATCTTCGCTCGGAGCAGGTGTGTGAGAATGTTGGAACAGTAATGTACTTCCTTGTTCCATAAACGCACCATTAATGTCTGGTGTTAAAGCAGAGAACATTATTCACGTGATTCATAATGCTCATATAAAACCCCTAATTTACTATTTTAATTTCATTTGAATTTAAAACTTTTCAACATTTTGTTAAAATGTTGTCCTTTTTTGAGGAATATTTTAATGCGTGCCTTTTGATTATAACTGCATTATATGAACCGGCTGATGAAATGAATATTTATTCATTAAAAAAGGATTTGTAAACGTCTATACGTCTGTAAAGGTCATATTCATTTAGGTTTTAGATGCTGTACATCAATAATGTTTTATTGTCTATGCAAACTTAGGTAGTATGGTACCACATATTATGTAGATTACATGATCATTGAGGAAATCATCATATTGTGCAACAGTCTGAAGGTCAATCAATTTTGTCAACAGAATATTATACTTCATACATATCTGGTCAAGGTCATTAAAGGAGTTGGTCTTGTGTGGAACACAAAAGAATATATTTTTACTTATATTTATTGGTCAACCGTCCCTTTAAAGAACAAACACTCCTATTGGTATACCTTTCTTTATTATTATTATTATTTAACAAAACTACAAATTAAATTTAAATTTAACTAACAAACTACAAAAATAGTTTGAAAGAAATTTCAAGCTATGATTTTACTTTTAATCGTTTTCACAATAATCGGCTCAAAATATGCCTAAAGTTCCTGTAGACGTACACTGAGATATTTGCCTTGATGAAAAGCTTTTTGTGGTTTGCGGTTCAGCTTTGTGCAAGAGATTAATTTTGTTAATGCTAACTTCTAGAATTATTTAAATACGAAAAAAAAAAATCATAAGTGAAGAAAGTCACATTAACTACATGTGAGTGAATAAAGTTATATACAGTGTTTGATGCATGAATGGACCTGTAAAAGAAGAGGAGAAAAAATTTACTTCACATATGGACATGATTATTCTCCAGTTGGATGAGATTTCCACATAAAAAAAAAATATCCCATGGTTAAAAATAGCACTGGCTAATTTTGCATGTGACCTTTTAGATGTTGTTGTTTTTTTGTTTTGTTTTTTTGATCAAAATGCGCATAATTTTGCATTTTCTTAAGCTTAAAATAGTACAACCTGCAGATATTATTTGTATTTTGCTTATGCAGAAGTCTAAAAATAGCGAATTGCTAAATTTAGGAAGCTTCAGCACTATAAATAGCACACAGGAAAACATTTCAATAATGTTTTACATGTACAATATAGTCATTACGTAGACATGACAAGATCAGTTATGCTGATGTACAAATAGAATGTAGAATTGCAATTTGAACAAGATGAAATGACATTAGAAGTATTTATTTGTGCATCATCTGTGTAAGGTCATTTAGAGTATAGTTTTGTTAAACTTTAAGGTGCTAATTACTTCTTAAATAAGTTCATATATTAAAATACAGGCATGCATATATTTTAAATATTTACATGCAAATGTGTATATTAATTGAATTTATATTATTTATAAATATTTCTTATGGTTTTCTTAAATATATACATGCATGTGTGTATTTACACACACACACACACACACACACACATATATATATATATATATATATATATATATATATATATATATATATGTGTGTGTGTGTGTGTGTATATATGTTCACAAAAACGTTTTCCTGAATGCAATGAATGCATAAATTGACATCAACTACATTTATTTTACCATAATACATTTTTGAAGAAAAAATATTTAGCGCCATTAAATCACAAACTGTATGATTCAAGTAAACAGTTCAGTTAAAAAAAAAAAAAAAAAAAAATAAATATGATAAATGTACTAATGTTAAGATCAGCCATTAAATTGAACATTAGATCTACATAATCAGTCGGTTCCATTCAGATATTTCCCACAGGTGTTTTTTTTTTTTTTTTTTTTTGTGGCTGTTATTAAACATTTGTCAAAAGCACACGCTCTTCATAATAAAGGTTCTTTATCAGCATCTTTTATGAAGAAGCTTTAACATGCAAAGACCATTTCCCTATACATTTATAAAGAAAAATATTCTTCGGATCATAAAAACGATCTTCTCACAAAGACAAAATTAATTCTTTTGAGGTTCCCCTCTTTGAAAGAAATATTTTTTTATCAGCACTGTGATGAAAGCATTTCACAGCACACTTCTTGCATAGTTAATGTTTATCTTTTAAGGAAATAGCTTAAATACCGACTATATTTCCATGACAGCTGTTTGAATGCCACACATTTTTGCGACATGGCTAACTCAGGTGACCAACTTCTCATAAAATCACACATGGCATGCGCAAATGTCATTCCCTCCTTAAACTTTAACTTCAACTTTAAATGAATGACGTTTAACGTCTTTGACGTCTGGCTAGAGTTAACCAGAGCTTTGGAAAGAATCTGATCGACAATTTGCTTGCATCCTTGTTGAGGTGAGCAGGCTAATGCAATACATTTTATATTTTTAGATATATATTACGCAATATATTTTAGTCATAGTCACACCGTTGCAGTCAATTTGAAAGCAACAAGTACTCGCACGATTCCTGTCTGATAGGCACCCAGATGTTTTTCTACAGATATCATACATTTTCAGTGCATTAAATTCCACAATTACACTAGAATGGTATTATCTGTGCATAAATCAACGTGTTAGATCGAAAACGTCTATTTTAAGCTAAAGTCTCTATAGTCTTTGTCTAAGCGCGAGTAAAACTCCCAAATAAATCCCTTCAAAACTCTCTGCAGTGACCACTTAATTTGCATAGCTGAGCAACAAATATGACATCATGCACAAAAACAAGAGGATTTCATTTCTAAATTAGATTCACTGAAAAGAGAGAATTAGTTTCGTGCAAGTGGCGAACAAGACTAACAGAACCGCTCTGTATGTCTCATTTGTTTTTGAGACGCGTTAAAATTCCATTTAACCATGTTTCTGTAAATGTCACTTTAAGATTTAGGCACAGTCGTCAAGAAGAAGAATTGAGATTGCATTGAAAGGAAAATGTATATAAAAGGACTGGTGATGCAAAAGCCTCCAAGTACATCTGACGTTCTTCTTTAGACTTAGCATTTCTTTCTGGCTGCTTTTTATATATATATATATATATATATATATATATATATATAGGTTTCTACGTAAGTTCTGGTACTCCTCAGTGGCTCGAGGTTGGCATTCGGTACATTTGAAGGGACAGTACTTGAACATATATATTATATGTGGAGAGTATTCATTTCAGTAAAAACATTTATGTCTGTGAAGGTAAACAGCTGGGAAAGAAATCACATTATTTGTGTGGCAACCGCAATATACAGTAAACAAATCAATCAATTTATTGTTCTCTTGTCTCCTCTGAGGCAAAGACTCCTAAATAGTGTTCTGTGCACCCAGAACTGGGAGAAATGTTTATAGTACTTAATAACTGAAGCAATCAATTTTAATCTCATCTCATCAGCATAAACATTTAAAAGACATCTCTTCATATATAGATTGATTCATTTTCTAAAACATTATGCATTTCCAGAGATCAGTCGATGTTGTATTTGCAAAAATATGCAAAATGTGCAGGTGTGACCTTTAGATATTAATCAAATCGCATTGTCGCTGACAGAAAGCATTACATTGACTCTAAAACAGTAAGCTCAAAAAAAAAAAAAAAAAAAAAAAAAAAAAAAAAAAAAAAAACACCACAGAGACACTTTACAGAAAAAAATTCTATACATGATACAGAAAAGGAAATGTTACATTAACAATGTTTAGGTCCTTTATATAACATTACATTTCTGTAGTCTTTTTTGATTTTTAAATGTAGGCCTATATATTTTCCATTCAAGAACGTTTCCAGCTATTGCAACATTTTCCATATCTAGACGACTAAACTAGATGACTTGATTTAAATAAAAGCCGCGATGTGACATTTTATGGAGAAACTAAATAGTTTCGTGGCAGTAGATCTTTTGCGAGTCTGAACTTTATTCACCCGAAGAGTTTGCCAGTTCATAAAAACACGTTGACATGTCTCAGACGCAGCCTGAAAATCCAGTTTACAAATCATTTAAGTGAAAAGTCAGAGAAAGACATCTTTCATCGTCACATCACTTTTGGTGCACACATAGAAATAATTTAAATAGCTTAGATGGAACATTGGTGCTACCGTTCTCACGGTAGATCAACATGACATTTAAATACGGCAGCTAAAATGCTAAACAGAAATCAACAAACAAATCGTATATAATATCTGTGGACCTGGGAAAAACACTTTTGGTGCTCGTTTGATCTACTCTTATCTTCATCTCATGATGTAGATCTGTAACAGACGAAAGAAAGGCTGATTGAACCAGAACTGCTACTGACACAATAGGCCACTTCATTCCTAAGAAAGAGGATACATGTTTCTGGAACGTGGATGGCGGTTTAAGAAAACCACATGGTTTGCTTTAAGCAAGACTGGTCTTGCTCATTTTTATAAAAACAAAATGACAGTCAAGCAACACTTTAAGTACAAGCATCGAATGCTACTCGAAGTTGCAGTTAAACGTTACGACTAGTTCATGTTGATTCATCTACATACTAGGGTAGTCACGTTCAAACTTATCAAAACGCATCTAAAAGAGGCTCCTTAGCCCTGGTCCGAGAGGTCTGTGGTAATTTTGCCCAGACAGTCCCTCAAAAAACGTAGAACGAATAACACATTTTTGTTATGAATTAAAATAATTGTAGCATTAAAAATGGCATGATCTGAAGTCCTACGTTAAGTAGGTAACACCGTTTGCTCGTCTTAGACCCATTCCCAAGTTACTTGGAGAGGGTCATGTGGCCCTTCCTGGCCTGGCAATGTAAAAGCGGAAAGTGCAGTCTTTCCTAGATAGAGCCGTTTACATCCTCGTGGGTTTGTCCTATTGAAATGAAATGGAAATGAGATGTAAATCTTGGAGAGCTTGAAAACATACACTGAAAGTAGCACAAGAACATTAGGTCATAGCGGAAAGGCTAACTGGGGCAAAGTGTGACATAATTACAAAGTTTGGGCCAGTAAGGGTCTTTCATAACAGGGATGTATTATGCTGGCTCAGGTGTTGGTCAACGGCAACTTCCTGCTGCTTTCATCCTTCTGAATTTCCCTCGTCGTTTTTGACCTTTCTAAGCCCTTTATTACGGTGTCTCTGAATGGCTTTCCAGATACGACACAGCGATCCTCCCCTATAGTGGGAAATAAATGAAACGTTTGAATGAATTGCAAAGACTTTAACTTTGAGACATTAAGTGACTACAGGTGTACAATTCTGGGAACAAGGTTATTGTCAGAATACAGTTTTAGCAATGCTTTAATAGATCATTCATTATATCATTTTGAAAATTTAAATGCAAATAAGATTTTGCTCCCGACCCTCTTTTTCAGCAATTATTGCTTGTACCTGCTAAAAAAAAAATCTGTTTTGATTCTGATTATCATGTTTATCACACTGAAATCACTTTAAACCAAATGTTAAATGTTAGTTTAAACTTCTGCCTATGAGAGAATGAGAGAATACGGTCACAGCATGCAAGTATTAAACTAATTAACAAAAACATTCGGTTGTGTCTGTGAAGGTAAACAGCTAGGAAAGATATCACATTATCTGTGTGGCAGTATACAGTAAATAAATCAATAAATGTATTGTTCTCTTGTCTCCTCTGTGGCTAAGACTCTAAATAGTCATCATCTGTGCACTCAGAACTGGGAGAAATGTTTATAGTACTTATTAACTGAAGCAATGAAGTCGTCGTCTTGTAAAAAGTAGCTGGCATGTTTACCCACAGAGCATAAAAATTTAAAGAAAACAAATAAACAGTCTTACTGAGCGGAAGACTACTTTCCCCGAACCTATGAGCTGTAGCGTATATAAATTTTATAAGTATTACATATAATATTATTATACATTTTAAGTAGGTGACTAAATAATTAGGACTAATATATGCAAAGAAACAGAATACGCAAATCAATCAACATTTACAAATTAAGCCCTCACCTTAGCCTCAGGCAGCGCAGGTCTTCTTTAGTAACATCGCAAAGAACATCACCGAGCGTAAAATCTTCTTCAACAAACTGCCAAACACAGACAGAAACCACAGGAGCTTGGCATGAACATTCCATGTATGCATTTATTTATTTATTTATGGAAACTTCAAACGGTGAGTCATTTTCTAATTGTGGGAAAGACACAATATAGGCAGTTTTTGTGGTGTGACGTGTTTCACCTTGTCTATGGTCTCAGAGTCGGCACCCTGCTCCTTCAGCCAGTCCGTGAGCTTCTTGTCAGGCTCTGGATGCGTGGCAATGTGAAATATAGAGGGGGCTGGTGGAGTCTCTGTTGAGGGCAAAGGAAAAATGTAGGGACATTAAAAGGATAAACGCCAAGATCTGCATTTTTAAGAGTCACATTCGCTTTTGAAATCTTATTGGATTCTGTATTTATAGAGCTGCTTGCGTAGGCAGCAGACAGTACGGCAACGCTCTAGTTTTCTTTTAACAGAACTTGTACTATAAACTGGTTGTAAACAACTCTAGAGGTCAGAAAAGGATACTGAAAATCAGATAGTCGGCATTTTGACTGTTTCCTCGGCACACAGGCATACACCTGATTTCAGTGTAAATAAAGACAGCGGGTGGCTTATAAGCGAGTTTAAATCAATAGTGGTGTGTGATTTAGTTCTGAAACTAACCTGCAGCAGGTTGTTGTCTGATCCTGATAAGCTCAATGTCGTGCACCCGCTGTTGGAGAGTCTGTCTCAGTACCTGCTGATATTCCCTCTCCTTCTGTACCAGTTCTTCAAGCAGCCTGAAGAAAAAAACAGAACTTTGACATCTAAGTTCACATTTCACGGGCTAAATCCAACAAGGAAATACAGAACACATTAAAACATCATCAAACCCCATAAAACTGGAGGCTGTTTTGCAGATAATGCAAAGAAAAACCAAGTCAATTTTTTTATGAAATATGATAGAATTTATTGCAAATATTTAAAAGACATACTGTAATATATAAAATACACACTACAGTTATGTATTTTTTTTTTTGAAATTAAAGTTGCAGTCCATAAATGTTGTTTCTTTGTCGCCATCTATGTTTGAAAACCTGGTATTGCAGTTTCCTGCGGAATTATATCTAATGCGTGGGTTGTACTGCAGCGCGGATGAATCTAATGTTTTGAGGTGAATGTGCAGATGATTATGTTAAATGATTGGTGTTAGCATCAGTATTGCGTGACTGAGTATAATGTGTATTAGATTTGTGTGTAGATTTCACTCAAATTGGTAAACATTATTACAAGTGAATCGAGCTGAAGGCAATAGTTTTGAACAGTGGCTGGTTATGAATTTTCTCATTATTTTTTGGGAATTTAAAATTTTTTGGACAGCAGCTTTATGTAATTACTGTATTATTCAGAAAGATGTGTAAAATTCAATCCTAGTAGTATTATGTATATTTGTAGCAAATAATTAAAAAAATAGATCCATGTGTCACAGTTGCCGTGTGATACGACGCTGCAAATTCACAATTATAGTATTTAATTCATAGAGCTGTAGGCAAAGGCGAGAACCACACACAAACCAGCATTAATACTGGACAAGGAAGAAACTAACAGGCTAGAACTTTATAAAGGGGGAAAGGTAATGACTTAACGACACACACCGGAACATGCTGACAGTCACCCATCAGTGGAGAGGGTGGCACAATTGTATTTCTTATATTTAGCAGTCTTGAAACAGAATGACATGAGTGTTTTTTTTTGAAGAATCACAGTGTGTACCTGCTGGTTTCCTGTTTGAGGCGACCAAGCTGGGCTCCCAGTGGGTGCTGTGGCCTCTGAGCCTCATGGGATATGACTGAACTGAGGGTGCTGACTCCAGACGTGAGGACTTGATCTTCCTGCGTCGTACGAGCCACTGATCCAAAGTCACCATCATCCTCTTCGTCTACTTCATCTGCATCCTTATCCGCACCCTCACTTTCTGATGCGGGCCCAAAATGCGTCTGCAGCTCTAGAAGACAGACAGACACAAAAGCATCAGAACAACGAGTTCCGTTTTCTCCATTTCTGTCCCTCTCTCACACTCACACACCTGGAATTAAAATGGTAACAGCTGCCTGTACGGCCCGTCTGATGATGTTGTCCATGGCAAACATCCAGTGCGGTTTAATGTGGTGGTTCCTCAAAACTTTATTGACCTGCAACGAACAGGGATGAAAAAGGAATGTTACTCCCACCATTATCAAACCAAACTATGTGAGGTAGACACGCTGAGGCAAAAATATAAAAAGAGAACAGACTTATCTAATTTTTGAATCAAAATATGCTTCATAATGTTGAACAATATACAGAAAAGTATGTATCTTCATGCATCTTTTTATATTTCTCCTGTATCTGACAATAAATTGAAGGCACAGTATAATATACACAAGCAAAATAAAAAATAGGTGTAAAATAAAAAAATCGGCACAGCAAAAGTTAAATTGAATGAGATCAATAAAAATAATACAAAAGCAGAGCTTAGAATAAATAATATAAAAGTTATTCTGTGCTCTGTTCGTTAAAAAACTTTTTTTCATTTAAATAAAAAAGGGACGTAACATACATGGATTATCAAATATTTTCTGAAAGAAGTTTCCTATGCTCACCAAAACTACATTTTATCAAAATATAGTAAAACATTGTAATAATAATGTTAAATTAAAATAACTTTTATTTGCATATATTTGTCATTTATTCCTGTGATGGCAAAGCTGAATGTTCAGCATCCTTACTCCAGGCTTTAGTGTCACATGATACTTCAGAAATCACTCAAAGATGCTGATACGGTACTCGGGAACTATTTCGTATTATCAATGCTGAAAAATTTGTCTCCATTTACCTGAAATAGATTATGTGGGTTTTTACTGCCACTTTTAATCAGTTTAATGCAGTCTTGCTATATTCAAGAACTTTAGAATGGTACTGTATGTTGAACATCTGTCTTTAAGGTTTAAAAAATGTCTACTGCAACATAAATGGGATCTTATCAATAGTGTATCATATTACTATTAATTCTGCACTCACAGAGTCCTGGAAACCAAACAGAACCAGTTGGATCTGGTTGATTGACGTGCTGTCGAAGTCCAGGTCCAGTTTGAGTTTCGAGATTGTCGTCGCCATGACTCGTCGCTCAGGGCATCGTATAAAGTCCCGTAAAATACAGATGATCTGTTTGATGTGGTCCACTGACAACTTCAGCTCCTCCTGGCCCTAAAACACAAGAACACAGTCCTCATTTCATGATTCAGACATACCATACACACACACACACACACACACACAGTGTGAAATATGCAAGGATACACACCTGGATGTGGTTCTCCATGAGGTTGGAGGTCACTTTATCCTGGTCCTCATTGAGGACCTTGTAGAGTATGGCACGTCTTTCACTGTCTTTCTTCAGCAGGAAGAGGCCAGAGTCGCTGTTCTCCGAGGAAGCTGGAGAGCTGCGGTCTTCTGCTGTAGGACTCTCATCTGGAACACTGAATCACACACACATTTCATACTGATTCAGTGAGAATATAATTTCATCTAAATAGTTTCATGCAGAGGTCACCTTATGTACAGTACAATATTATTTAAAAGTATGGAAACAGATTCTTCCTGAAAAAAAGTCTCTTGAGCTTGCTAAGGCTGCATTTAATCAATAATACAATATAAAGTGTTAAATATTATTACAATTTAAAATGAGTGTTAATATAATAACTTTTTAAATGTAATATACATTTTTAAATATAATATTTAATATTTATGGCAATTTAGCATCATTAGTCCAGTACTAATCAATAAAAAATTCTTAGTGAATTCAAGTCAAATATAATATTTAATTTAATTATTAACATTAAAAAGGTGTTTATCGACAGTGTGTTTTACTTAAGGGTGGTCCACCATACTTCAGCTTTAATTGTCGGTTTAGGAAAATTAACTAACTGAATTTAACAGTGTTAAACATTTAATTAATCTCAAATATAAATGTTATATATATATATATATATATATATATATATATATATATATATATATATATATATATATATACCTGGAGTGGCGATTAAAAACCATGATTTCGTTAAAGGAAAGAGGAAACATGGTTAACGAGTGACAGCTCTGTGATTTGGGTGTGTGTGCGTTGAAACCGAGGTGAAGAAGTGGCCAAGTGTTCATGAGATTATTTTATGAGCAACCAGAGAGTGCCTGTTGTAAAAGGCATTATCTCATTACACACACGTACATACACCTGCCCAGAAACCGCGGCCCAGCACACCTGTCTCCTCATTCCACCGCGTTAATTAAACAGCGTTTCCAAGGAGTCCACTACCTGTCAGGACAGGCCTCAGCGCTTCATGCCCAGGAAGTTGATTTACTGTTGGTCTGAGAGCTGAAGCGGCCGCGGATACTCAAGCTCCGTAAACACAGTCACGTCATTAACATTCCAGACATTAATCCAACGCATACATATACACATGCCTGACCTAAACTCGTCTGGACCGGTTTGAGGACCCTTGTTTGGCTCTGTATTCACCTTAGTGCTCCTCTTCCGAGCTCACCTGAGGAAGTTCGAGTTGGGTGGTTTGATGAGGTTCTCTGAGCTAGAGCGTTTTTTCTTCTCGAAGAACACGTCTTGTTTGGAGTCGCAGTCTGGAGACACGGAGCCCGGTTCAC
Organism: Puntigrus tetrazona; assembly: GCF_018831695.1. Taxonomy (NCBI): domain Eukaryota; kingdom Metazoa; phylum Chordata; class Actinopteri; order Cypriniformes; family Cyprinidae; genus Puntigrus; species Puntigrus tetrazona. Next base: position 19,985,583 of record NC_056722.1, on the reverse strand, counting down.
TGCTGCTGCTCCCCGTGGCCTCCGTCTGCAGCTGTACTGGCAATGAAACACTGCGGATGTAGTCTAACGGGAGGAAAACACAAACAATGCATGGTCACGTATTTACTCAACACATATTCACTCAACAGATTATTTCTTTTCAAATTGGAGCTGCCAATCGTTTATTTACTGTTATTAATTACAAAATAAAGAAAGAAATAATGCCCCCTACAGGCCAACAACAGAATTAGGCTAAATGATAAGGAATTAAAACCAACATATAGTGAATATTATATATTTTAAGTTACATTTTGTAACACTTGTTCATTCAGAAAGAATAATACAACAATAAACGCATTTTAAATCAGCTAATATTGATATATTACTATTTCAATTGATTAGGTGGAATCATAAAAACAATAGAATCTTAGCATACAGCTAACAATAAACAACTCCAATTTAATTTTATATGATAGATATTTCCATCACAATATGGTAACATTTTACAATACAATTTGACTTGTTAGTATTTATCAACTAAACTATTCATTTGAAACAAATTATGATAAAGACTTTTTAAAAAGGATTTAGTACTCATTTTTATTATTTACAAAAAAGCTTGAGCCTGAGCAGTTTTATTAACTAACATTTACAAATTAGATTAAATACTTCAACGTTAATGCATTAACTAACATTAACCCATGAGACCTTATTGTAAAATGTCACCAAATGTTACAGTAATTAATTAGACCTAATATTAAACCACAGAGAAGGCAAAACAAAACTGAAGAGAATAAAAAAAGATGACACCAAGAACCAATCAGAGCGCACAAAGAGCATGAAGTGAACACATTCAACAGTAAGCAGCTAAACACCAATGATTATGATACTCAAAAACACATAGAACACAAATGGCGGATACAAACCTTGCCATACTGTTACACAGAGAATCCAAGCCAAAGCAGCCGATTGGATGGCATTAAGGGAGAAGGAGATATTGAGTTATTAATATCTGTACTAAGATGTGACGTTTTATGAACAAAACTGGGAAGACACGAGGCCTACAAAGCACTTTCTCTGCTCCAAAATGTTTTATCACAGCTTTCTATAAAATATTTGGCAGCACAACTTTCAATATTACACTTCTTGATCAGCAAATCGGCATATTAGAATGATTCCTGAAGAATCATTAAAACTGGAATGCACTTTTGGAATAAAATTACATTTATTAAATTCACAATTTAATGTATTTTTAGCTTTGGCGTGCGTAAGAGACTTAATAACCTCAAACTTTTAAATGGTAGTTTAAACATGTAACATATTTAATATCAAACAGTATTGTTAACAATAAGCTAGTGTCATTAAAAAGTTTAACGAAATGCATTAAAATATTGTGTGGGTTGTATATTTTTAAGCTTAGCTTAGTGTCAAGCCATTAGCTTAGCAACATGCTAACATCAAACTATTGTAATACTCTCTGCAAAGCGCTCTTTATTTTGCACACTATGAAAAGAGCTTTTCATTATGAGGTTAAATGATAGTTTGGATAGCAATAGGTGGCTAGCTAGCAATAGAACCCTGTCCAAAACACAACAGAAAATGTAATGGATTTAATGGTTATAATGGGATTGGTTATAATTGCATTGGTTTTAATAGAAACTGTAATGATGTTTACTGGTATGTGATGGATTCTATTGGTAGGGTGTTCAATCCTATTCTAAAAGTGATCAAAACGCACTACAAAAAGGAATTTTGTAATGGTTTTCCTGGGAAACAAATTATGGAAACCATTAGAATTTCTGTAATAGTTTCTATTGGGCTTCTAATGTTTCACCAATTGACAATGTCTAAAAGAAACTGTGTTTTCTGAGAAAGCAGATAGCATGTTTGTGTGGAACACCACACCCTGAGAATGCTTTTCATAGGCAGTGGGAGAGCAGACATGAGCCGCTGGATGGAAACCATTTTTTAAGGTGCGAGTATTGTTGATTTTCCTTGGTCTCCTCCCCTTTCCCAGGTCCTGTTGTTCCTACCCATCTCTCGTGTAAGTTCAATCTGGACTGCGAGAAGCCGGCTGAGGGCAGTTTGGGCCTGTTATGAGTTTCCCAGACAGCAGCGAGATGGAGGCATGCTGGGCTGTGGGGGGTGGAGTTTGGCAGCTCTGCGTGTTTGCCTGTGAAAAATGCTCTATGTGCTCTCTCATAAGGCCCAAAATGCCTTACACACCACGGATGTGACCACGGGTCAGCTCGGGTCGCAGTATTATCACAGCTGCAGAAAGCATGTTAGACGTTACCTGAGGGTTTGAAAGCAATCTTGTTCTTTTTGCCTTTGATGTTTTGACGCAGAAAAGGATCCTTGAGCAGGTCCCCGGCCATCGCTCGTTTATTCGGGTCAGGCTCAAAGCAGGAAAGGATGAAGGATTTGGCCTCTGACGAAAGAGACTCTGGGATCTCGGGATGGATCTTAAACATCCCCACCTGGTACAAAGAGAACAGAGATGAATGGAGGAGAGTTTTTGATGAAAAAAATTCCATCTGCATTTTAAAAACATACTGCGATGATCCATAACTTTTTATATATTATATACTATTACTATTTTATATATTTAGAAAATATTTTCATGTATATATTTAGATCCATATAATTTATATTATATATACACAAATATATTTAATGTATAAACATAACATTTTTCTTACATTTATACATGCATGAGTATATATATATATATATATATATATATATATATATATATATATATATATATATATATATATATATATATATATATATATATATATATATATACACACACACACATATTATGTACATAACTTGTGATTAATCATGAGCACACACACAAAGAATTGCATATTTACTTATTATTAACAAATCTGTGTGTTTTAGTAGTATAGAATTTTTTAATCAAATCAAAATCTGTCTATTTTATATTTTTTAGTAAAAATATTTATACCTTAAACATAGCAGCCTGTGGTTCTCCCAGCTCATGGAAAGGAGGTTTGCCTGTCGCCATCTCTATGATAGTGCAACCCAGAGACCAGATATCAGCAGGTGCCCCGTAACCTCGAGGGCCTTTATCGATGATCTCAGGGGCCATATACTGTAACGTGCCTGGACAGAGATTTACAGGAGAAAAGCAGAACTTCATTAGATAAGAATGTGCTGTGACAGGATGTTACACAAAATAAAATAAATCAGGGAGAGAAGCGCAGAAGTGATGACGCTGACAGTGGAAGGCGAGGGGGAGGACAGATGAGCGCACCTGCTCTGATGCTTCAGCAGTCGCTAATGAAACACAAACACACTCCTGTCGCAGACGCTATGCTAATCTAATTACTCCCCCACAGGAGACATTCTCATGTTACCAGTGACCAGGACTCATAATCGTCACCGCACTGGAAGGAACGCTGTCTATTTTGTGTCAGGAAATAATGTTATCCAAGCCCTGGATAGGTGAACCAGTCCATACCAGAGTATAGCTAATTCAATCATTTTGGAAAATTTTTAAAAGTGCGAAAGGTTTTTCCAGTTAGAAGATGAACCGTTAATTGCATCCAAAATAAAAGTTTTTGTTCAAATAATATATGTGTGTGTGTGTGTATGGTGTAAATTTATTCTGTAGCATGTATAAAGATACACACATACAGCATATATTTTGAAATATGTTCACATGTATACATTTATATTCATATACATTTTATTATATATATATATATATATATATATATATATATATATATATATATATATATATATATATATATATATATATATGTTTAACATATAAACATAACATTTTATTTAAATATATACAGGCATGTGTATATATTTATATATACACAATAAATATTCACAGTAAACACTCTATTCACTCTTATCACACTATTATTTTGGATGCGATTAATCATGATTAATTGTTTGATAGCACTAGTTTTAAATATTCTAAAATATAAAAGGCAGCTGTATGCTCCATACTAGCAATAAAAAGTTTGGGATCAGAACAATTTGTTAGCACAAAAATAAATGCAATTACTTAAGTGATTGAATGAAAATATATTAAAATAGAAAATATTATTTTTAATTGTAATAATATAACTTGTGCCAGTAGGCTGAAACAGGACCTTATTTTTATGTATTATTTATTTTTATTTTTGATCAAATAAAATCAGCAGGAGACTTCTTTCAAAAACAAAGATTTTTTAAATTGTTTTAATTAGTTTTTCATTTATTTTTTTAAAGGTTAAACAATGTATTCAATGTATTTTTTTTCTCTGAACCTCTTATAAACCCCTAATTTAGATTATTATTACACACTTTATAAATGCATCTTGACTGTGTTGGGATGGAGGAGGTGTACACCCTAAAAGAAGAGGAATGAAACTCCCAGAGATCCTGTTTGGTTGGGCTAATGATAGACTGAACTTTAACTAAGCCTAAAACCCTGACCTGGCGAGAGCACCAGGATGTATGATGCATGACACACAGCGCGGGTCAAGTGAAACGGGGAGAGGGTCACACGGAGGGGAGTGGACATATTGCATTGAACAACACACAATGAAATACCAGTGAACGTCTCTGTGCAGGGATTGACTCCAGCCAGCCTTTTGGATGTGCCGAAGTCAGAGATCTTCAACACTCCACTGTAGGTGTTGACTAAGACATTGTCTCCCTGTAGAAAGAAGAGCGCTCAATGAACATCCACATTTTTGAGGGCGTCCCAATATAGATCCACGGGATTTGTCATAGTTACCTTGATGTCCCGATGAACGATTTGGTTCTCATGCAAATAACGAAGTCCTTCTAATATCTGCCGAGTGTAGAAGATTATGGTGGCTTCTTTTAGAGGACCCCACTTTGAACGTAACAATGCTGACAGACTCCCTGTAGAGGACATATGATGACTATGAAGAGAGAATCCAATTTAAAGTAGGAAAAGGTATTTGATATCCAGAAACTACACACGTACCTCCAGGGACTTGTTCCATGAAGATCTTAATATATCCATCCTCTGATACCGAGCCCAAGTACTGAACAATGTTCCTGTGTTTCAAGTATTTATGGAGGGCTATTTCCTCGTGCAGTGGTTGGGAATATCTGTATTCATCAGAATTATTTTAGTATTTTTTGGTGCTGTCAATTATTAATTACTAATATTGTTGTATGTGAATTATTATGATGACAATTCACATACAAAATGTTTTTTTTATATAATATATGTACTTGTACTGTTGTAATATACAATGTATATATCAATATACACATTCAGTACATATTTAGAATTTTTTTTCATATATTCAGATTTTATGTTTCACTGAAGAAAAACATGACACAGTTTAGGCACGACATGAGAGTCAATAAAAGAATCTTCACCTTTGTGTGAACTACGCTTTTAAGAAGCCTGACAGAAAAACACCTGCATCTAAAATACAACGCATGAATATCCATGCTGAATGAATATCCATGCTGGTCTGCTGGTCGATGGGTGCTTATAAGAATCTCACCTGCTGTCTCTCTCTGGGATCTCTTTGATGGCGATGCGCACCTGGTTACTCAGGTCTCTCCCTGCATAGACCACTCCATAAGTTCCCCTACCCAGGACCACCCTGTCGCCATTCTCATTGTAGTCGTACTCGTACTGCAAAACCATTCAGGAAATAAGTACAGCAAGCCTCACAAATCCAACAAAAACAAACTTATCTTTTTCCTGATGCAAAAATTGCCGCCTTTTCTACATTTTATGGGTATAGTTACTATAGCTATTTTTAGCTGTACAAAACAGTTTGATTGCAGCTTGATATAAAAATTGATGTATCCTATCATGTTATGTTAATGCATTACCTTAATTATGAATAAACTGGTGTCTAGTACAAACAGTTGTCTAACGAACCATATGCCTCACCCAGGAAAAAGGTGGATAGTCCCGTTTCTGAAGCTCTTACCTCCAGAGTATCTCCTTCTCCCTCCCCCTCCAGCTCGACGGCATTTCCTGATCCGTCTGTGATCAACTCCTTCACCATGGAGCAGAACCTTCAAATAAGTGACAATCACTGGTTACCACCATGTTCTCTAACGTTTGAAAGCTAATTGATTCACTTAAAGAAAACTAACCTTCCACACTGGTCCTCCGTGGAGAAATAGATCTGAAAGTCATCCGAGTTGTCATGGACATACAAAAAGCAGCAGCGCTCATCGAATTTTGAGATGCTATAGAGCGGAAGAACGCAAGATTTGTGGTTAATATGAATTAATCAGATATTGTCAGAATATCTTACATGAATTAAATCACATTTAAACGGAATGTAGACGTTCAGTACTGTGTTAGTAATTTCAGTACTTATTTCAGTAGTTAGTTTTCAATTAGATTCAAAGACAACATTTCTCATTTTGACTTATGGTTTATACCTGGGCATTGTGAGTTTTATTTTTGCCAAGTAACTACCAAGTGAATCAAGTAGAACTAGTTCCTACTTGATCATAGTTTGTGTATTCTTGAGCAACGTTCCTGTCAAACAGACACAGAATTATCCCTTCTAAATCTTTAACCATTAATTACCCCTAAAGTACTGATATGATACTGTAGGTTGATAAGCAATGTTTTTAAGCCCTTTGCCTAAACCTAAAATATGATTAATTTAAATATTTCAGGACTATAAAAAAAATAAAATAAAATAGCGGAAAAGACCGAGAGAATGAATCTCAATCTCACCTAATGCCTTTGATGGATGATGCTGTGAAGTTCCACTCATGTATTCCCTTCTGCAACCATGTCAGTTAGGAATATTAAATTATATTATATACACAAAATAACATTATACAGCAAAAATAGCTTCAAATAAACCACTGACCGTCTCGGCAGGTGACACATGCCATATAGAAACATTCTTCTCCTCAGCTTCACTGTTAATGGACACATATGCGGGCTGGTACACTTTTGTTGGCTCCAGAATCAAGACCTTTGTAATGGAAGAAGAAAGAAGTCCATGATGTGCTGTTCAGTCAGTAAATGTGGTCCTGGATGAGAAACTCATGTGGTGTACTACCGGAAAACGCAGGCCGTTGGTGGTTCCCTGCGTGGCCTCCACGATAATGTCCATCCAGAAGTTGAGTCTCTCTCTTTGAGGAGAATGCTCTGTATTCTGCTTCTTAAAATGCTGAATCAACTGAAGGTTTTGGACGACTGATCGCAGGTACCTGAAAGATGAATGTGAGCTGCTTTAGCTGTATTTCCTACAGATATCATGTACTGTATATCTGTAAATGATTTATTCTGCATGTACCATATGGGTGGTTTGAGTTTGAAAAGTTTCTCTGCAGCCTGCACAGCTTTAGGGATGTCATTAGCCAGCATGCTAACAGTAAAGAACTGCCCCACGTCCCAGTAGTTATTCATCTTCTCCAAACTGCCTTTACGGCCAAGCAAACTGTTCAACCTCACACCTGAGAGAGAACGAGAAGGTGAGCTTGGGCGACCTGTCGTTAATGAAGTCAAAGTTCTGAGAGAAATGGGAAACAGGAAGTGTGCTGCTCCTCACCGATCTTCCGGAGTTCTATGGAAGTCTCAAACTGCTGTCCGGCCACTATAAGCAGCACTGCCAGATTAATGCCTGAATAGAGAGTGGGCTGCAACTCAAAGCCTTTTCTATACCTACAACATACATGCATAAATACAAAATGACTTTTTTTTAACGTGATGCTAGATTCTGGGTGTTATGACATATTTAGTTTGATTGATAGTGTGTTTAAGCACATACAATGCATCTACTACAGTGTGATTTTAGTGCATTTATTACAACTGTTTGCTTGTCTTGGGTGTTTCTGAATAGCACATTAAATGTTGTTGATAGGGTGTTCTGGGGTATTTCAGCACATTAAATGTGGCTGGTAGAGCATTCTGGGTTTTTGTAGTGCATCTAAAGCAGATACTAGGGTATTCTGTTTTATTTTTACTATATATAATTCAACTACTTGGGTGTTTTTACACATTTGAAGCAGCTTCTTGTTCTTTAAAAAAATTGTTAACTCAAAAATTAACATTAATTATCATTAACTACCCACCCTCATGGCATTCCAAACCTATAGGACCTTTGTTTATATTCGGAACACAAACTTTGATATTTTTGATGATCTATGGACTATTTTAATTATGTACTTACTATCTTTTTGGGCCTTAAACATGTCAGTTGCTTACGCGGGGTAAGAAAGCTCTCAGACTCCATCAAAAAAATTTTATGAACAAAGGTCTTAAAGAAATGGTTCACCCAAAAATTCAAATTACCCCATATTTTTTGCATATGACTTTCTTCTTTCAGATGAACGAAGAGTTTTTTATCAAATTTATTCTGGCTCTTCCAAGCTTGGTAACGCTGGTGGATAGTGGCCCTTATTTTGAAGCTCCATAAATTAGATATATCCTTCATGAAACTGCACATCTACTGAAGCAGACTGGTGGGTTGAAAGAACCAGGATACATTTTTAAAAACTGTGACTGTGATCATCTGAAACAAGAAAGTCATATACCTAGGATGGCTTTGGGAGTGTGTAAAATATGGGGTAATTTTCATTCTTTTAAAGGTTTGGAATGAAATAAGGGTGAGCAAATAATGATAGAATTGATAGAACTATCCCTTTAATTAAAAAACAGATATCACCTATTAACACTGATACTGCAAGCTTCAAGAAGCTTATTTAACTCACTCACCACTGGATGGCGTTGTCCCTGTTCTTGGTGTCCTTGCAGTCAGAGTCGAGGAATATGTCTTTATATATGCGACCGCACAAGCAGAACATGTCAGGTGCGGGATGCTCACATGACTGAAGAACCTGCAACATCACACGCAACGCTTGCTCTCGGTCTCCTGGGCTGTTTCGCCTGTGTTCACACGCGCAAACAGAAATGCATTTGTACCCGAGATCAAAGGGCTGCAAAAGATAAATGTCTGTTTGCCAAGCATGTGAATAGGAGAATATACCACACAATGCAGATTTGTGGTCACCTATTGAGCGCAAAAGCATAGTGGAACTGAATCATGGGCTGGTTGGCCAAGTCACAGGTGGGCAACATCTCAATGGTCTGTACCAATTTAACCATAGCATCATAATCCTGTAAAGACACACCAAAGATTATTAAAGCCAGCAGCAAAATCTTTCACTTTCAGACAAGCTTTGTTTATACAGTACCTGTATGTCTCTGTAGGAGAAAAGCAGGTTCATAACGATGTCCTGAGTCAAAACCTCAGTGTTGTCGATGCGGAGCTTGATACGGGAAAGCTCCTTAGCCAGCTCCTCACCCTGGTATTTATCTCGAGCTTTTCGGATGTCGTTCAGTAAGGTGTCTTTATATGACGCGCTGTCAGGGAGGAAGAAGATGTAACAGAATGGGATTTAGAGTACATGGATAAATTTGTAGGTAGTATCAACCTCAAATTGGATGCTTACGGACCTCTGAAATTCGCTGACAAAGTCTGCAAAGTGGGTCAGACGTCATACTAACAGTAAAGTTCTGAAAGTAGTTTGTACTGTTACAGGATGTGAAAATCTTGGCACTACAATCTACAAGGATGTGTTCTAGAATTCTGATATCTGAGCTTCAGGTGAAAGGACACCCTGACACTTGTTAGTAGTTATTGAAGTTCCTAATAAATCATGCATGCACTTGTGCGTGTCTGTCTTGACGATATAATGTGAGCGCTACATCCCATTTGGGTTGAGTCCCATTTCCTTACTCCAGAGACGACGAGGATCGTTTGACACTTAGTTTAGATCCACGACGCAATGTTCAACACAACACACCCTGCATTACTGTTGTTATGTGAAAACAGTAGTTTATATTAAACATTCATATACTGTTTTCCAGTCAAAAACTGGAAGTCGCTTGCCTGATTTCTGTTTAGCTAAACATGGCGTGACACCGTTACGCAACTCTGTAAGGGATCGTCTGAGAATGGGCATCCTGCCAAAGGTTATCAAAAAGCTAGCAGTCATACCAAGACGTCACATGAATGTCTTTGAGCAAGCTGACGAAGCGGTCCACCAACGGGACACACAGGGGTCCTAGAAGGTTGTCCCAGTTGGGTTGCATGTACTCTGATGCTCTTCTCTGGGCCACGTTCTCACAGCACAAGTACTCGTTGTTGGGCGTCATCAAGTACGGGATGAAATAGTAATTCCCGCTAGATGCCTAAAATAAAAAAAAAAAATAAAAAAAAGAGAAAGATAAACAGATTCTAAATTTGTCCATTATAGACCTATTTTTAGTCATGTCTTATATTTCATGACTGTCTTTCAATGCTGTGTAAAAGTACAGACTGTCTGTGTGTTAGTAATCATGTACACAGCAGCTGGCATCCAAGAAATTCCAAGTGGCAAGGAAATCTTCTTAACACCTTTGTGATCATGTACTGTCCCAGAAATCCAGAGTGAAACAGAGGAGGTTGCCAAAGCACATCTTAGCACTTTGCCACATCAACACCTCAAATGTAAGGGGTCACCTAAAGCCTCTTTCAACTCAAACAGTCATCATACACTTCAAGACTATTTAAATTGTTAGGCGTATGGTCTAATCATAGATACTGAGCAAATCCTTAAGACTCTCAGCTACAGCTTGATGGTTTATATGCATGAAGTATGTTTTAATTTTTCTATTCTATTATTATTTTACATATATGCATATACTTAAGAAATAGATAATTAAAATGAGCTGTATGTATGATACAAATCTGTGTATGCACCTAAAGTCTTTTGATTCACTTAAGGGTAATGATTAAATATTTTAAAGGAAGTTTATCAGGAATAAATAACTCACTGACTTTGATTCAGAGCTCTCAATTCCTCAACATGTCTTCCAGACTGAATGGAAGTGAGTCAGATGGTAACAGACAAAAGTGGTCACTCTCATTCCAGTGCATGCATATGAGATTTTCCCAGCATGCACTAGCATGCCTGCTGTACATACTCTGTTTCTTAGGCCGGAGCCCCTGTACTCTGGAGGCAACTGCACCCATGGGAAGCCTATTTTAACTGGCCTCGCAGCCTACTCCAGGTAACAGACAAAAAAAGAAAGAAAGGAAAAGAGAATCACAGAAATAGAATATACAGATTATAGAGTACTAAAGGAGGCAAGATGACACGGAAGAATGAGTAAGACGAAGGGATTTTCATTCATTTACTCATCCTCGTGTCACTGCAAATTCTGTGGGAATTTCTTTCTTCATGTGGAATCAGGAAGTTCAATGCGGAAGTATCAAATAAGTTCATATAACTCATGCTCTATATTACAAGCCTTCTGAAGCCCCAAAAATTAATTTAGCAGACATGATATTAGATGAAAAATGTAAACAAAAGTGCAAAAAAAAAAAATTACCAATGAACTAATAATGGAATAAACTGAATTTAAAGTTAAATAAAAATAAAAAGGAATGGAAATGGAAAAAATGACAAAAAGGAAAAAAAAAAAAAAAAAACTAAATTTGCTCTTCAAGAAATTATTATTATCATCATCTATTTAAAACAGTTGACTAAATAAATTAATATTCTTTTGTAATATTCTACATTTTACCATTCAAAAGCTACAAAAGATTTCTATTTCATGTAAATGCTGAGCAGAAAAGAAACATCTAACCATTCAAAAACTTTTTGGTAGTAAATATTTGAATAATAACTAATAATAATTTCTTGAAAATCTTGACAGTCATGAGACAATTCCAGTTTATTGGTCTGAATGATTCACTCATGAACTGACAACTGTTCACATGAAAGTTAATATTATCACAGATACAGACTGTTCCTCACACAAAGCTATCATATAACCTCAGAAGACTTTGAAAATAGCACTCAATGGTTCGTTTGCATGCTTTTTGAAGCTCTAAATATATTCAGTACCCAGTGTAACCGAATAGAAAACACTGACCCACAGAACAAAGATAGATGTATCGAGTTTGAAATATGAGATGTCAGATTTTTTTTACTATTCTTTAAGGCTGAGAAAATGCAAAGGATTAGGGGAAAAAGCTAGAGTAATTCCTAAAAACTGATAGAATATCCTTTCTGTTCACATAACCGATGACACAGAAGTTAACACGGATCAATGTTTCTGGACCATTTCAATGAATCACACAGTTATAAAATGCTGCCAAGGTCAGCTTCTTCTCAGCAGCCATTCACTATAAGAGGTTTATTTAAAGACCAACACTTAAAGACCCTCTCCTTTATTAAAACAACTAACACCCACTAACTCAAGGTACCATGACACCTTGAGAAGCCTTAGGAGTTCATCAGAATCAGCAATAGTCTGACTGGGACCCAGTGAGCCACCAGAATTGATCTGCTTAATATGTAAAGTGTTGTATATATATTTTAAGGCACAGACGGGCATGTAAACATATGTCATAAGAGGTCCAAAAATAGTCTCATGCACAAAGCTTCACACCAACAACAGATGCCAGCCTGTCCTCAAACTTCATCAGATTACCGGTCTTGCAAATAATGGTTTGATACTTACTGTGTTTTTCTGTGCCACCATGTCCTATGCAAGAAGAAAAAAAAAAAGAATTACTCAACTGCAAACAAACGCATGCATATTACTTCATTTCACAGCATTATATCAGTCCCAAACCACTTGGAACGGTTTTGCAGTCATGCCATTTATGACTTTTATTCCATGACTGGCAGCCATGTGACGCAGTGAATGAGACCTGACTGAATCAGTCAGACACAGCAGCGTCACAGAACATTTACAAATACACAAACATATCGCGTGACACTCCTCCCCATGCATTATTGTCATCATCTCAGTGTGCTAGAACACATGCCTTCCAATGTCTCTGTGGAAACGTGGCCATGTGCAGCTGTCCTGGGACTGATTGCATGCCTTAGCTGGAATACAGGCCGTGTTGTTCTACTGTCCAGTGCCCAGAAAAGATAAACTCCCTCCTAAGCTGAGAATAGCGGGTCAGGACCTGGTAGTGGGCGGCCTCTTTGTTCAGATGACAGAAATACCAAATGAGAGTGTAACAGCCTATAGGCCTGAGTTATAGTTATACTAACTTCCTACCAAACCTGGCTAGCGTTTGTGTGGCAGCACTCATAACAGAAAAAGTCATGAGAAGAATATGTAATCCATATGCTGATTTAAAACAAACAAGACAAAGTTTATGGACATCTTTAACAAAGAATAGCAAATGTTTTTATTATTGCTGGGCAACGATTAATGGCATCTAAAATAAAGGTTTGTTTACATAATGTGTGTTTTTACTGAGCATATTTATTATGGAGATATAAGTGTATATTTAAGTAAATATTGTCTAAATATATGCATGGCTTATTATTATTAAAAATATATATTTTTATTTTAAATATTTATTTTATTTAAATGAATAAATGAATCTTAAATAAGATTAAGCTTCTTTTATGGATGTCTTTAAAGGGGAAGGTACTTCATTATTAATATTAATCTTTATTTAAATGTACAGCACTAATTGTACTTTCATCAGTGGCCAGCACTAAACAGAGTTGAAAAAATAATAATAATAATAATAATAATAATAATTATTATTATTATTATTATTATTATTATTATATCTCCTAATTAGACAAACAGGGATTCCTGCCTTAAACTTAAAGTATTGATTAAATCAATATTACTTGGTTTGCCTTTTATAAATAAAACTAAGAGCTATTTATTTTTTGGGGAAGTCAAAACCACTCAACAATTGACACAACTCCCCCTAAAAACAAAAGAAGTCCATGATATGTCATGCGTCAGATAGCTAGGTAGACAAACATGTGTTTGTGTGTTAAACTACAGCTCTCACCTTAAGCGACTGTGCAGTGTCTGGGTCCGTGTCATGGTAGAGGATGACATTGTTGGCCATGTCAAAGCTCTCACGCACCCCGAGGTGATAAAACAGAGAGGGCTGTCTAAACACATCGCTCATGTCCACAACGGCAATGTCTGCAATTAATCAGAGACATAGTAAGTATGTGGGACAACCATATAATGCAGAAACCAAGTACTGCACACTGAGAGCATCAACCTCAGTACCGGTTCTTCTTCATTTTCAATTCTGTATGTTTTTTTGTGTATGACTTTCCATTTAATCATATAATACAAAATCTTTCAATAACCTTTTTTTTCCTGCTTAAAGTAGTCCTAGGGGCATATTTGTTCTGCTGCATATGGCTATATTTGTTCTTTTCCAGTCAAACACAATCTGTGCTTATTCTATGGAAACTATGCAAACATGTGTAAGCCGCAAAATACAAGACCAGACTTGATGTAAGCAGGAGCTAACCCATGACTCACGGTCTTATTAGGAAAAGGGTGAGGGTGGTAATGCAATAACAAGAAACTGATCTGTAGAATGCAATACGGAGATGATATTTAAATGGTTTTGTTCACTTCTCCTTTGAAAAACGAGACTTCCATCGTTTCAGCTCTAAAACGCACTTTTTCTGGTCCTCTAGAGTTCCTTCTCCGGATAAAGTGTTGCGTGCGAGCTACACTCCGCACGCGCGAAATTGCACGGGTTCAAACTTTTTAAAAGTTGCCCTTTTCACCCTCCCAAAGCTCAGATGTAAGAGTGTTTTGATCACCGAGAGTAACATGTGCAGCCACACCTTCATACGAGACCTGGCGAATAAATTCCAGGAAAGGAATGTGCTGGAGGCAGAAGATCCTATTTGCACTCATAATATTCCTGACAGAGACTTGAAAAAGCCTTAAATCACCCTAAGCCTGACAATTTGTATCTTGCATATGTACATTTGTTTTCTGATCTACTGTTTAATGTATTAACTTAATGCATTTTTACAGCAGTGATATAATCTATATATTCTAATTACAATCTCTATATTACTGCTTTTTCTTGGTTCATGATGTTTGATTAACACACACACACAAACACGACCAAACACCTTTCGCCTATTACTTTTTACTCACCATTTATCTAAAAACCATAGACCTATGCTACTATTTAACTATTTTATTTACAATGTTGCTTTTGCACTGCTTTGTTTATTCATCACGTTTTAAATCTCTTCGGCCACTATTACTCGCATAACATTTCTTAAATCTCTTTGGAAACCATAAAATATTTAAATTGTCAATTATTAATTCAATAACGGACTCAAGCTCTGAATCTATAATGGGATGTTAATGGAGTTTCTATTGTTCTACATCCTGCACCGTCCTTCAGAATTGGTTCATTTGTGGAAACCCCTCAAAACTACTTTTTTCGGATGCTTCCTTAACCCAACAAACCCGATTCGGCTCACCAGTCCATTCTGTAAAACCAGAAGACCTGTACTGGGAGTGCCAGTTTATAGGGAGACATCCAGCATGCAGAATTTGTTGGGGCTGCAGGAATTATTCTCGTGCACCAAAGCCTTGTTAACTCACCTGCGTCGTAAAACGTATCGAGCACCGTTGTCTCCCCAAAATCTAATCGTCCGAAAGTCACTGTGGTCAATATGGCACTCTCCGCGTCGCATGCGCGCTGGAGACACTGGAGCGCCCCGGATTCCGGGCTGTTGGCGGCCACTGCCTTCAGTCCATCGTTCAGCACATAAACCGCCCTCAGGGACCTCTGTTTGGTCACAGGACTCGGGCTGGTCACATCAGCCCTCTCCGCTCCTGCAGACATGGAAGTCGCGGCGGTGTGGTCGCCACCAGCCTCTGCTGTAGGTTGATTGGACATGATCTCCATAGTGCGAGTAATTGTCCCTCTGCGCGGTCCTCCTTTTCTTTCCGCAGTTAATCAATAATGAATAACCAAAGTTTAGTGCGCACCTGTGGCACGGAGAGGCGCGTGGCTGTGACGTCCAGCGTCTCGCGATTCATTAAAGCAGCGCGCATCACTACATATTACAATGCGGTCCAGTTTTATCTCGTTTGCGCCAGCGGTTATGCAATTATACAAAACCCTCTGTGAAGTCAGCGCAGAAAGTCAGGCGAACTTCTGGCGCACCGCGCGCCCCGTGTCTCCAAAGACGCGCGTTACCATCCTATTTGAGGAAGTCATTCCTCCTGCCCTTTCTGCAAAATACACGATCCGATCATTTCCTCAAACGCGTGTCCTTCCGTTCAGGCGTGGGTATATTTCACAAGCGAAGCAAAAGTGTGCAAACGTTAGAGCGCGAGGAACGGCTAGCGGCGGTCACTGCACGTACGGTCACTATTAAATCATCCGGAGCAGATGTCTAAATATAAAACTTGTCCGTGTTGATACGCGCATGACAAACAGTACTACGCCAGACCCAGGGCTCCAGCTCCCCAAACGGGCTTAACTTTCAACTGTTTTTTTTCTCTCTTTCATTTCAGATCAGACTAGATAATAAACGTTAAACTGGACTAGCCTTGTACACAAAACAGCCTACCTCGTGAGGGAGGCTTCGTGGAAACTTTTCACACCCTCCAGCAAATTGAAACAAAATCTTTTTTTTTTTTTTTTTTTTTGTGATATAAACAACATATATTATAATACCGATTCTTGTCATTTATAACTAGCGTTTTAAAATGTTTACACACTTTTTGGATTATTTACGCGTAGGCTAACTAAAAATTTATCTCACTAAAATATAAATAATAATATTTCCCTTAAATTTCTTAGTTTTTCTTCACGTCGCATGTCTGATTCAGGTTTTAATTCGCACTCTTCGGTGACACTGTTGTCTTGGCAAACAAACACAAACCTATAAAAAAAAGTGCATTATATGCGCAAATTCGCAAAATTGTTTGTTATGGTGGATGTGACGTCATAACTGAGAGACAGTCGTAATGCTATATAGAAAATTCACACAACTAATGTTATGTTTATTTCAGCATTTTTTATTATATTTAAAGACAATAATTATTTTTTTCTAGCATATGCTACAATATGAAGTGCAATTTTCTAAACACCAACCCATCACCTTTCTTTTTTTCAGATATGCTTTCAATTGTAGGGACATTCTTATTGTCTTATCTTGTCTGTAAACGTGAAATAGATATATAATAAAATATGTTTTCATTAAATTGTAATGTAAGCATTTCAAATGCATTTAGTGTATTTATATAATATATATAAAAAGATGAGATCATACCATTTGACATTGACAGATAGACCTACTACTACTATAATATATATATATATATATATATATATATATATATATATATATATATATATATATATATATATATATATATATATATATAAATTAAAAAAAGTAAAAAAAAATGTCAAAAGGCAGACAACACATATGAGGTCATGTGAATAATGCATCCCGTAACTCACACAAATTGAGAAAAAAATATATTAATTACAACACAGGATTTGTTTCTTCAGACATGCGGTCAACAAACTGGCGTCACAGGCTGAAATGACTTGATAAAACTGGTTTCTCAGATCTCAGCTCCTGTGTGGTTGTGGTGTAATGCCAGCTATTACAAGCAGTACTTCCTCAAACTCTTTTATACAATAAGTGTGTGTGTGTGTGTGTGTGTATATATATACTTATTTTATTTTTACTTATATTTTATTTTATATATATTTTATTCCTTATATGCATGTATATATGCATATATATATATATATATATATATATATATATATATATATATATATATATATATATATATATAGATAGATAGATATATTTATATATATAAGGAATAAAATATCAGTGTTTCCAATTATTTTGTCTGCAAATATCCTATTTTAACTTTTTATAATTATTTTTTTAATGACTCATTCACATTTAAGGTGGGTTCACATCTGAGGTTTTACCTCCTCAGAGCACTCAGAAGCTCTGGTCTTCATTTGGTCATGGAGATCATTAGTGATGTGAATGTCCTTGGAGACCCAGACATCTGCAGGCCTCACTGGACAGCACCCAGGAGACCTGATCCTCAATTACCAAATCAAATACCATAAAGAGCAGCGGATGCCTATGGAATGATATCAGTGAATGTCTCAAATGTGTTAGAGAGAGAGAGAGAGAAAGAGGGGTCCATATGCACACTAGCTGTAGACTGTGTACTTCTGGACTGAATGTTTGTGTGTTTCTGAGCAGCGTGAGGTGTTTGATCTTGCTCTCTCTAGGAGCTGAACTTAAAATGACTATAAATAACCCTCTGATTATTTGAGTTAATTTCCTGCGTTTATATGTTATTTTGATATTAGTTAGGTATTTTCTAGATAATAATTATATGTTTGTGATGTTTTGAAATGCTTCTTTGCACTCTTTAAGTTGTTTATCCGATGGAGACTTTTATTTTGAAAGACGGCTTGCAGGAAAAAAGGCGCGGCGCTCGCTAAAACACGGAAACAGAGACCGCGGAGATCGCAGAGAAGGAGAGCACGCGTACAGAAACGGAGACGGAACAAAGTTAACATAAATAATTAAGAACACTTTAAAAAAGTAAAAAGGAAATTAGCATCGTTTTGTTTTATTTTAACTTTGATATTTTAACACCTGGTTGAAAGGGAGAACAAGGTAGAGCATTTCACTAATATATACGTAAATTACATGTCGTATTGTGTTTTATGTGTTTGCTTTATTAAATTTGAGCAGCTTTACGTAGTTTAAGTTAATTGTTAGTATTAGTTGTGTAGTTTTGAGTAATTACTTTGTTTCATTTATATGAATGTGAATTCATTGTAGATTCTATATTGTTTATTTTTCTACTTTAGCTCTTACGGTGTTGTGACAATAAAAACACAAAAGGAAGGCAACACAACATCAGTGATTGAGTCAAATCCTTTACTTATCAACCGGGCTGTTACAGTAAGAGCTTGCCTTTACTCTGAAGAGTAAGTGCTTTACGTAGAAAATCTACTGCTTCACCTCAGGAGTCTTACCTCACAACGGAAAGCTGTCTAATGATAACCAAAGGAGTTGATGTGAGTCTGTGATTGTCCTGTAAAAATAAAAATAAAAAAATGGATGTTTCTGAAAATAAAGATCCAGACCAGCAGGTTGAAAACCCTCATAATGGAACAGAAAAAGAGGAGCTTCACCGTTCTGATCGACAACGGAACCCTACAGAGAAGATGCGTGCGTATAAAGAGAGGAGGCCCTGAAAAGGGAAAAGGATTGAATCAGTTGTACGAACAATGGAAAGACCTGGCTCGCAGCACAAGGGAACAGCTAAAGACAGATGTTCATGAAAGCCAGCTCATAGCGCTTATTAATACACTAGAGAAAGGAAGAGATGATGTTATGCAGGTCTACCTAGAAATTAGAGACTACATCGCTCCATCCAGTGACACTAGACGTAGAATCGATACTTGTGAAGCTGTAACAAAAGATATTTCAAGATCATTTTTGACAGAATGGCGGGCCTTGAGGACTTTGACCGAGAAAATGTGAAACACAGTCTTCGTGAGTTACTGCAGCGTGATTATGCACGTTCTGTCTACGGATCCACAGTCTCACGCCCCACATCATCAAAGTCTACAGTTATGTCCATAGCAGCTAAGCGGGCAGAAGCAGCAGCTGAATTAGCAGTCAAAGAAGCAGAATACTCAATGATACAAGAGATCGAGGCTCAGAAGTGTGAACTGGAAAAACTAAAGGGAGAGAAGGATCTAAAAGCAGCTAGAGCCAGACTGCAGGCCTATGATCAAGAAATGGCGCTGGAAAACGGCATTCATTCTTCAGACTCAAATAGGAAGGAACAGCGGGATGTAAGTGTAGTGCCACATCAGCACTCATCTCCTCTCCAAAATTCCACCAACATTGCAGCAACATCCTCACCTCCAAAATCTGATATATCATATCTCGCTCAAGCTGTTCAAGATAGCATAGCTCTGAACAGGCTGCCTACTGCAGAACCATCTGTGTTCAGTGGTGATCCTCTCCAGTTCATTGAGTGAAAAGCTGCATTTGTGTCGCTCATTGATGGAAAGGCCATTTCTTCTACTGACAAACTGCACTATTTAAAAGGTATGTTGATGGACCTGCTCGTAAATGTCTGGGTGGTATCTTTTACAGAAATGATAATGAGGCTTATAATGATGCATGGAACAAGCTGAACCAACGGTATGGGCAGTCATTTGTCATACAGAAGGCATTCAGGGAAAAGCTAGCCAAATGGCCTAGGATTCAGCCTAGGGATGCTGAAGGTTTCAGAGATTTCTCTGACTTCTTGAATGCATGTCAGCAAGCTATGCCTCATGTCAAAGGGCTTGAAATACTAAATGACTGTGATGAAAATCAGAAACTTGTACACAAATTACCAGACTGGGCAGCAGCACGTTGGAACCGTCGGGTAACAGAGACACTGATTGAGACTCACGACTTTCCAAAGTTTATCGATTTTGTGACCTTCATGTCAATGGAAGCAGAGATTAATTGTAATCCTGTCACCTCCTTCAGCGCTCTTCGTGCCTCTGAACCAACTTTGGAAAAACGGAACCTTACGGACAGTAAAAGAAACAGGGCTAATGTCTTTCATACTCAAACAGCCATGGAAGATAAACAAAATGATGAAAATGAACAAAGGCCCACTAAAGGAAATTACAAAAGGTGTTTCTTTTGCAGACAGTAAGCATAACATTCATAGCTGTCCTAAATTTCTGTCAAAATCATTAGAAGATAGACGAAATTATGTGAAGGAGAACAAACTCTGCTATGGTTGCATGAAACCAGGCCACAGCGCAAAAGACTGCCGTCACCGTCTATCCTGTGACATCTGTAGACGTAGACATCCAATGTGTCTACATGATGAAAATTATGGAAAGAAAGTCAACACTGCACCAATCTCAAACCAAGGTGACACTGAGACGGCAACTGCTACATCTCACAAAGTAGAGAATGATGAGCCATCCACAAACACTTCCATGATCGTGCCAGTGTGGGTATCAACGGAGAGGAATCCAGGCTGTGAAAGGCTTGTTTATGCTCTGCTTGACACCCAGAGTGATACTGTGTTTGTTGACCGAGAGCTGAGCAACAAGTTACAAGCTGACTCCTGTCCTGTGAGACTGAAGTTGACAACCATGACCGCAAAGGATGTTATCATGCCAAGTCAAAAGGTATCAGGTCTCAAAGTAAGAGGCTACAGCTCTTCTGTTATCCTCAACCTGCCCCCTGCTTACACTAAAGACTCCATTCCAGTGAACCATACTCACATCCCTACTTGTGACACAGCACGACATTGGAAGCATCTCTCTTCACTGGTTGACAAAATTCCACCTCTGCAGGATTGTGAGGTTGGTCTCCTCATAGGCTACAGCTGTCCAAAGGCTTTAGCACCAAAACAGGTAATTCTAGGAGGAGACGATGAACCTTACGCAGTCTATACAGACCTAGGATGGAGCATTGTTGGTCGACTGTCTTCACACCATGAATCACAAAGCTTCAACACCATTTGTCACAGAGTCAGCACTAAAGAGCTCCCTCCAGTGACCCCAGCAGATGTAATAAAAGTATTGGAGTCTGATTTCAAAGATGCTGGCAAAGATGATAAAACTGTTTCACAGGATGACATCCTCTTCTTGACCAAACTGCAACAAGGCATAAGGAAGAATGAAGACGGGCATTACGAGATGCCTCTGCCCTTCAAAAGGAGACCCTATTTACTTAACAATAAGCAGCTAGCCATCGTAAGACTCAATCATCTTAAAAGGAAATTGCTAAAAGATGAAAAATACATGGAACACTATGTGAAGTTTATGGAAGAAGTCATGGAAAGGGGTGATGCAGAAGAAGTGCACAATGAAGGAAAGGATGGTGAGAATTGGTATGTCCCTCATCATGGGGTGTTTCACCCTAAGAAGCCAGACAAGCTCCGTGTTGTCTTCTGACTGCTCCATGCCAAGTACCAGGGAACCAGTCTCAATGACCACTTACTCCAAGGCCCAGATTTAATGAATAATCTGACTGGTGTTCTCGTACGATTCAGAAAACATCCCGTGGCCCTTATGTGCGATGTTGAACGGATGTTTCACCAATTTCATGTAGAAGAAGCGGATCGAAACTACCTCCGATTTCTCTGGTGGAAAAATGGTGACTTGGCTTCACAGCCACAAGAATATCGAATGAAGGTCCATCTTTTGGTGCAACCTCATCACCTGGATGCGCCAACTATGGTCTGAAACATTTGGCTAAAGAGAATGAGTGTATGTATCCTCTTGGCTCAAAATTCATCACAACAGACTTTTATGTAGATGACGGTGTCATCAGTGTAGCCAACACAGAAGAAGCTATCCAGGTAGCAAGAGAAGCTCGTCAACTGTGTGCCTTAGGTGGTCTTAGACTGCACAAATTCATTTCAAATGACAAAGTTGTACTGAATAGCATTCCAACTTCGGAACGAGCAACTGGAGTAAAGACGCTTGAACTCAACTTTGATGACATGCCTTTAGAGAGAGCTTTAGGGATCCACTGGCATGTTGATTCTGACAACTTCAGATTCTCTGTTGACCTCAAAGACCAGCCAGCAACACGTCGTGGCATACTATCCACAGTTGCGTCTCTGTATGATCCCCTAGGCTTTATTGCTCCTTTCCTGCTCAGTGGAAAATTGGTGCTTCAGGAAATGTGCAGAAACGGAACTGGTTGGGATGACCCCCTTCCTAAAGAATTGCAGTCAAGTTGGGAGCATTGGAAAGCTGATCTCTTGAACTTGGAAAAAATCTGCATATCCGCTGCTATGTGCCTGCAAACTTTGGAAAGGTTGTCAAAGGGGAGCTGCATCACTTCTCTGATCGAGCAACAGCGGATATGGCCAGTGTACCTATTTGAGATCAATAAGTGAAGAAGGAAACATACATTGTGCCCTGGTCATTGGTAAATCCAGAGTTGCTCCCATCAAGGTCCAGACTATTCCGAGGCTTGAACTGACAGCTGCTGTCATCTCAGTTGCCATGAGCAATATGCTTAAACAGGAGCTGGATTATGCGGACATAGAAGAGCACTTCTGGACTGACTCTCAAGTGGTGTTGGGATACATTAACAACGAAGCACGTCGCTTTCACACATTTGTAGCGAACAGAGTGCAGAAGATACATCTCAGCACTACTCCTCAACAGTGGAAATATGTTCCCACTAATGAAAACCCTGCTGACCATGCATCAAGAGGTTTAAACACTAATGAGATTCTAACATCCAATTGGTTGACAGGGCCAGATTTCCTGTGGAAGAAGGATAAACCTCCTGTGGCAAATATTGACATAGCACTAACGATTGGAGATCCTGAAGTCAGACAGGCTCAGACACTGATTTCACATACAACAGAAGTCTGTCTCTCAGATCGCTTGTCAAAGCTGTCTTCATGGTCTGGAGTTGTCAAGCTGTGGCTCGCCTCATTCGCAGAGCAAAAGGAGACAAATCCAACAGTTACAGTACTGTAGCTGAGCGAGAAGATGCAAAATGCTTAATTGTTAAAGATTTACAAAGAAACAACTTTCCAGAGGAAATCAAATTACTGAGAAAGGGGCTCAGCTGTCACCTAGCAGCAGGTTGTACCGTCTTGATGCCTTCCTAGATCAAGAAGGAGTACTCAAGGTGGGAGGAAGGCTCTGCGATGCGTCTTTACCTAGCTTAATCAAACACCCAGTGATCATTCCTAAAGATCACCACATAACAAAGATGATCATCTCTCACTGTCATGAGAATGTCAAGCACCAAGGAAAGGGTCTCACAGTTAATGAGATCAGATCACAAGGATACTGGATTCCAGGAATGAACAGAGCAGTAGCATCCCATGTGCATCACTGTGTGACATGTAGGAAGCTCAGAAGACCAACCGAAGAACAAAGAATGGCCAATCTCCCACCAGAGCGTACAAATCCATCCCCACCATTCACATATTGTGGTATGGACTGCTTTGGACCCTTTATCACTAAACAGGGTCGAAGGAGAATAAAAGATCACGACCTCATCTTCACATGTTTCAGCTCTAGAGCTATTCATATCGAAATGCTGGACAATATGTCTACCGATGCTTTCATCAATGGTTTGCGCTGTTTTATTGCATTGCGTGGAGCAGTGCGCCAAATTAAATGTGACCAAGGCACCAACTTTGTAGGAGCCAAGAATGAGCTGAAAAATGCTCTTAAGGAGATTGATGCTGATCGACTGACTGTGTTCTTAGCTGAGAAGCAGTGCGACTTTGTCCTAAATGCACCCCATGCAAGTCATACTGGTGGGGTATGGGAGAGGCAAATCAGAACAGTGAGGAATGTTCTTCGCTCAACTCTCTCACTCTCTTCTGGAAGACTGGACGATGCTTCACTGCGGACATTCTTTTATGAAGCTATGGCAATCGTAAACAGCAGACCACTCTCAGTTGATAACTTAAATGACCCAAACAGCCTTGCACCTCTCACACCTAATAACCTGCTTACAATGAAGTGCATCCCAGCATTGCCACCACCCGGCAGATTTATTAGAGAAGACATCTATGCAAGGAAGAGGTGGCGTCATGTTCAGTACCTTGCAGAGCAATTTTGGAGTCGTTGGCGTAAAGAATATCTGTCCAACATTGCCACTAGACAGTGCTGGCACACAGCAAAGAGAAATCTGCAAGTAGGAGACATTGTCATGGAAAAGACTGATCTGCCCAGAAATGAGTGGCGACTGGCCAGAGTAACGGAGACTACTACAGATAAAGACGGGCTTGTGAGAAGAGTCAAGATATGCTTTGGTGACCGGAATCTAGAAAAGGATGGTCGTCGCCTGAACAAGCTGTCTGTCATTGAACGCCCAGTACAGAAGCTGGTCCTGTTGCTAGAAACAGTCTAGCTAATTCTAAGAGCAACCAAGTGTATCCTTTTCTTCATATGACTTACATTCCAGAATTAATTTACTTTAGTATGAACACTTTATGTGCATGCTTTTGAGCAGAAGGTCATCTTTAATTGAAAATCATTTGTAATTTGTTCTTTAAATGTTACAAAAAAAAAAATTACTCTTGATTGGTGGGAGTATAAATAACCCTCTGATTATTTGAGTTAATTTCCTGCGTTTATATGTTATTTTGATATTAGTTAGGTATTTTCTAGATAATAATTATATGTTTGTGATGTTTTGAAATGCTTCTTTGCACTCTTTAAGTTGTTTATCCGATGGAGACTTTTATTTTGAAAGACGGCTTGCAGGAAAAAAGGCGCGGCGCTCGCTAAAACACGGAAACAGAGACCGCGGAGATCGCAGAGAAGGAGAGCACGCGTACAGAAACGGAGACGGAACAAAGTTAACATAAATAATTAAGAACACTTTAAAAAAGTAAAAAGGAAATTAGCATCGTTTTGTTTTATTTTAACTTTGATATTTTAACACCTGGTTGAAAGGGAGAACAAGGTAGAGCATTTCACTAATATATACGTAAATTACATGTCGTATTGTGTTTTATGTGTTTGCTTTATTAAATTTGAGCAGCTTTACGTAGTTTAAGTTAATTGTTAGTATTAGTTGTGTAGTTTTGAGTAATTACTTTGTTTCATTTATATGAATGTGAATTCATTGTAGATTCTATATTGTTTATTTTTCTACTTTAGCTCTTACGGTGTTGTGACAATAAAAACACAAAAGGAAGGCAACACAACATCAGTGATTGAGTCAAATCCTTTACTTATCAACCGGGCTGTTACAATGACCTTCATCTCATAAAACACATTACAAATACATGACCTTTAAAATGTTGCATAACAGTAACCTATATATATATATATATATATATATAGAGAGAGAGAGAGAGAGAGAGAGAGAGATAGAGAGAGAGAGAGAGAGAGAGAGAGAGAGAGAGAGAGAGAGAGAGAGAGAGAGAGGATATAGTATTGCTTCACAATATTATTATATTATTATTATATAATACAATATAAATTTCAACAAAAGTTGAGAGTACTGAAAAGGTTAAAATAATAATAATTACAACAATAATAGAACTAACTTTGTGTGTGTGTGTGTGTGTGTGTGTGTGTGTGTGTGAGAATCACATTAAAAAGGTTCATAAGCATCTAGAATAAACAAAAGACCATTGCAACAATTTTTGAAATCTTTTTTAATAAAATCTGCACACATAATTGCATTTAGTACATTAAAATATAAAAGAATATATAGAAGATTTCAAAGAAATAACTGAGTCAAGAAAACAAAACGTGAGTTTTCTCATTGTCATCACCAACATAAAAGAAATAGGAAAGACAGAAGAGTTTGGAAAGCTCCAAATAAACAAGGCCTCAATGTGGGGTTGCTGTGGAAATCGCATGGGGTGTGAAATTAAACGCACCTTTGCATATAAAGAAAATAACTGAAGGCCTCCAAGTCAAAAGAAAAGAACTTAAGGTGAAGAGTATTTAAGTAAAACGCACTGGTTTCTCCTTCATTTGATGTGTTCTCTGACAAGCGTTCAGAGACAGTACCAGAGAGGGTGATGATGGGGTAACTGTGTCACAGTTGTGCAGGAGACCAGCTAATCCCCACGTCTCCAGGTGTGGGTCATCACCACCCTTTAATCACATGACCCACAGTAAGGCCACACCTGGGCGACGGGTCTGTGAGTCAACGGCCAGTCTGAGCATAACACGCAAAAAAAAAAAAAAAAAAAAAGCTTCTTAAAAAAACAAACAAAAGCAGAAAGTGTACAAGTGAATGGGGGGTAAACAGTTGTTTTCTTTAAGCAATTGTTCTGATACATTGTTCTTTTTTTGGCACAATCTAACTGGGCTGTGGTGTGGACCCTCAGCCTGACCCTTGATCTCATACATCCAGCATGGTTGAGTTCATTTAGACAGGGATTTCTTAATCTGCTCCACATCCATCTAAAACAAAGACAGAGCCTGTTAAAGACGGCCATACTTAACATTGCATATCAGCAAGATTGTTTGATGATGAAGAATCAAGAGACCATGGGCCAGATTTACTAACTGCACAAACCTTTTGGCGTTAAAATAGTCCTGTCAGGATTTACTTTAAGAATTAGTGCTGAAAGGCATGAAGAGTTATTTTTGAGTCTGAACAACTCGATATGCATTTGTGGAAGTGTCCCTTTCAGCACTATATTTATGGGAAAAGAGTTTTAAAATGAATCAAGCAATACAACTTTCTTTCCTTTCAAATTACTGGTATTTGCTCCATTATTTAACACCCAAAAAGAATGCCTTGCTGTTTTGGAATTGCGCTCTCTCCCTGTTTAGTAAATCTGGCACCAAGGCTAAATTTATTCGATCAAATAATACAGTGCAAACAGTAATATCATGAAGTATTATTGCACTTTAAATGAACTGCTTTCTATTTGAATATTTTAAAATGCCATTTATTTATTTGATAGCAAAGCTGAATTTTCAGCATCACTTCAGAAAACATTCTGTGTATGAGTTTTGCTGCTCAAGAAACATTTAATATTATTATTATTATCAATATTTAAAAAAATTCTGAATATTTTAGTGATGAAAAAAATGTCATAAAGACCAAGACTTTTTAAATTAGTAAACAAATTTAAAAAAGTACTTGTAATGTAATGTATTTGAAAGTACTCCAATCTTTTAAATGATGGTCTAAGAATTCAGAATATTCTTTTTTAAATATAAACAATTGCTGAATTTAATTTTACACTACTTTTAAATGTATATATATATTATAAATAAAATGTATAAAAACATTGTTCATCATTTTAGCATATCTCAAAATATGAATGAATTACTTTATTATTAAATTAAAACATTAAAATTATAAATACAAATATTAAGTATTAAAATAAATAAAAATATCTATAATAACACCTTTTTTTTTAATAATAATAACAACAACACATATTTGTCTGGTTAAGACTGTTGTAATTACTTCACAAAAGTGTTGCAAATGTTTAGAGCTACATTTATGATTACTATCATGCCTCCTTACCTGCAGTGATATACGAATCCTCTTCTCTTCATCCAGTTCGCTCACCAGCTGTTTGATTTCTTGTCTGAGAAAACAAATTTGAGACTTAACACACATTTCATTGAAGTTCTTCCCATATCTAATTTCCTTCTAAACCTCCCTCCACTACTATCTCTCTTTCGTCTAACCCCCATTCCCGCCAGTTCATACTTGTGCTGGCTCTTCATGAGCTCCACAGTTCCTTTCAGGTCTCGTAATTGTGCTCTGAGCTCCTCAAGCGTGGCGGTACCCTGTTCGTTCTTCACTCGGGGGTCAACAGAAGGGGAATGGGGCCGCAGACCAGCGCTGCCCTGGTGGAGAGAAGCCCCTCCGGAAGATGATAGAGGGGCACTGGGCTTAGGAGGCAAAGATGATTTTTCAGGAGCCTGTGGAAAACCCCCACGAGATATTAGAACAAGAGCATATCAATAACATTTACTCTGTTTATTTTCCAGGCCGTTCCACAGGGCCCCAGTCTCTGTGTGTGTGTGTGTGTGTGTGTGTGTGTATACAGTAAAGTGGCACCATAAACTATTTGGACACTTAAAGGGATAGTTCGCCAAAAAATGTAAACTCATAAAAATGATTTACTCATGCTTACATCATTCTAAATCTATACGACTTTCTTTTTACTGTGATATACAAAATAACACACTTTGAAGAACCGCTGTCCATTGACAGTCAAAACAACACAGAGTGCTGCAGGGACTATTTCCAGGCAAAAACCTGAGCACTTGTGGTTTTTAATCGGCCTAAAGGTTTTTGGTTCAATGAGATTACAGACGTTGTCCGAGACATTTAACATAACTTTGCTGCGTTTATAATCATACTCTTAATTATTCTAAGTCAAGCTTGTCAAAGAATGTCATACATGTTTGAAATGACAAGGCTGAGTAAAACATACAACTTTTATTTTTAGGTGAACT
Organism: Puntigrus tetrazona; assembly: GCF_018831695.1. Taxonomy (NCBI): domain Eukaryota; kingdom Metazoa; phylum Chordata; class Actinopteri; order Cypriniformes; family Cyprinidae; genus Puntigrus; species Puntigrus tetrazona. Next base: position 19,956,811 of record NC_056722.1, on the reverse strand, counting down.
ATCGCTTTAAGACACACTTTATAAAGTGTGACTTAAGTATCCAAACGTAATACCTTTATGTGTCACTGTACATATAACGCTTGACTAAGGCGCTCCCTTGTGGAGGGACAGGTATGTGCATGCAAAAGAAAGGGAGGGTGTCAGGGGGTGGGGTGACTGGGATGGGGCGGGGCTTACTGTTATGACTGGCACTGCCTTGGGCATCTTCCTGGAGTTGTCAAGACTTTTGGGAGTGAATGAGTCCTGCTCCTCCTTTCCCATCTCCTTTTCTCTCCTCTCCTCCTCTGGAGATGGGGAGTCCAGGAGGTCAGGACTAGAGAGAGAGGACTAAGGAGGAGAGAGATTTTTAAACTATCGTGACCAGATAACCCACAGACAGGCGAAGCAGGGCAAGCCCATGTGACATTCACACGTAGCAAAGAGCACAATCACATCTGACGGATTTATGCAGAACACCTGAAGGCTCACATATTATTAAACATCGTCAGCTGATTGCATCTGATAGGTGTGAAAACAACCAAACCGTGATCGACTCGACATTTCAATTGGTTGAAATAATAACAAACAAGCATGTTTATGTTGTGTGGTAGGGTTATTATACAGTAGTCAACATTTGAAGTGGATTAAAGTAGTTCAAAGTTGTCCTGAGACAAAAAAAGGTATTGTTTTGGTTTTAGGACAACTTTTTTCCCACCTCAAATGCTGACTTATATAGTTAACACTTAAATAAAAAAAGAAAACAACAACATTTTCACTTAGTTTAACTACATTAATTAATATTTACAAGACATTAATAAATATATATAACATGTAATATGTCTACTTTTAACATGTTATATAGGCAGTATAAGGCTTAATATTATGATTTATATGGTTTATTAATAAATGGTGAACAATTAAAATTAACTACTAGTCAACCAGAAAAATGTACTTAATATAAATATAAAGTTTCACTAATATATATATATATATATATATATATATATATATATATATATATATATATATATATATATATATATATATATATAAAATAGCAAAAATGCAACAAATTTTTAAACAATTATTAAATCTTTAAAAAAATTAATAAATAAATAAGAGATTAAAAATAAGTAAGATAAAAAAAGGTATCTGGTGTACTCACAGACGTGAAGATCTGTGATCGTGGCCGTCGGTCCGTCACACGGGGCCGTGATGCAGTCGGGTGGTTCAGCTTCTCTGTGGATGACACGACGGAGTCGAAGTCTTCTACATCTTCAGCCGAGTGTCACACAATTACAAACATAAACACACAGGACCACATATATATCACATGCATATGAATCACAAACACAGAAAAAAAACGCCGGACTGTAATCGCACATCTCCACAATGGAAATGAATGACGTATGATAGACAGAGAGCTGTTGTAATCTGATTAGATATGGATTATTAGAAGTCTTATTAGTCATGACAGTGTTATTGTGGATTGATAGACAGCTCTGGACAGGGACTCACCGATATCTCCGGATTTGTCTGCAGAGCCTCGGTCAGCTGCTACACCACTTCCTTCAGACTTCGGGCTGTCACACCTGTACGAAAGAGATTTAAACCAGAATGAGTTTTGTGAAAACCTGAAAACAAAGTCAGATTCATTCTAGGTTCATTCATAAGGTTTTAAATGAATCTATTCAAAATGAAATATTTCACTGACTAATTGGAATCGCTGCAAACGAGTCGTTTTGATGGTTTTTAATAAATCCAGTGAAAATAAATGATTCATTGATTCACTGCACAGAGGTCATTTGGTTGGGTCCCAAATTAATAAATTTTCTGCAAAGATGCTGTTCGGATGATTCTAAAGGAATCTATTCAAAGACTAGATGACTCACTGATTCACTGGAATGACTGCATAGTTGCTGAAAAGGTTATAAATGAATCACTTAAGAAAACAAAATAAACCACTGAATCATTGGGAGTTAATGCACAAATGTTGATTGGTCATTATGCTGAGATTCATTAATGTAAAATACGGTAATGAATATTTAGTGTACATTTATCTGTTAATCACTCTAACTGATATCAGCTTTCTTGTGCCAGATAAAATCTGTTCTGCATTTATCTACACCATCTGATACTTTGATAAGATATTGTTATGCGTCATGGTTTATTTAATCAATGACTTGTGTGTGATTATGTGATCACATTATGAGGTAACTGCTCTCTCTGCTACCTCTCAATTCCCTTAGAAACTTTTAGCTTATGAATAATGAATGAATGAATGAAAATGCACTTTTGAAGAAAACTCACTAAAGGTCAGTGTACAGTTTATAATCGCGTGTATCAAACGAGAAGGCTCCAAGTAAGACCTCACAAAAATTACTTTAAAAATACATAATTCTCTGTTATTGTAGGTATTTTGTATCTTTTTATAGTTGTATGCAATGGGTTATTAACCTTGCTGCTTTGTAAATGTGTGTGTTCTGTAATCTAGTATTGGTTTAAATGTGAGACTAACGGTATATTGGGCACAGCTGGTCTCTCGGGTCTGTCTGGGCGTTTGGGTGGCAGGGACGACGGTCGATTCAATGAGTTGTTATTCTTTGGGGGGAGAGGCTTCTTTGGGAGGACAACTGGGATGGACATCTTTGCAATCTCACCCAGCTTCGACTCCTCACCTACACGTAAGCATCATTGTTAGAGGGCATACAAGTTTGTTCATAGAAAAATAAGAGTGGGTTCGTATAAGCAGAGAGGGAAAATGGTATTTCAACATCTGTTTACTTCATAAAAACAGGAAGTCTTTGAAAACACACGAACAGTAGCCCCTTTAGAGAAAGGGCAGCACAGAGCTATAGGTTTTGCTTAAGTAAAAGGTCACAGTCAAAGAATTAGACTTAAACAGTAGAGAGACGTTGCCTACCTTTTTCCTCAGCTCTGTGTGGGAGAGATTCAGGCCGCTCTGGTGGAACCCTTTTAGCCTCTGTCTTTTTGTCTAGGGATCAATACGCATAATATGAGCGTTCAATGGGGCACAGCTGACTCATTACTTACACTTTAAGCTAAAGAGACACAGAAACAGGTCAAAATGTAAAACAAACTGTAAAACAAACATTATAATATAAAATGAAGAATAAAATACTTATATGTACTTAAAATGCTTAGGATTCTGCATTGTTTATAGATCACTTAAATTTATACATATTATACATTTATTGATCAAGTGGCTCTTAATACAGATAGTCAGTTATTGCTGATATGATTGGGAACATCTAAAGTCATGCTGGAGAATATAAAGATAAGGTTGTGCAACATGAAAAATTGTTTTTGATACAGCTTGAATTCTGCTGTTATTAAAGCAAATAGGACACTCTATACCACAATGCAATAAAAATGAAAACAGGTTTTAAAATTTTATATATATATATATATATATATATATATATATATATAATAATAAACATGATTGCATAATTGTTTTACATGGCTGAAATAGCTGTCAAATCTATTAATGGTAATTAATTGCTTTCAAAATGACAAAATGAGTGTTTAAAAATATATGTGTAAGTAATGTGTAAGTACACACACACACACACACACACACGTGTGCATACATATATATATGTATATAAGCACAGTACAATATTTTCCATATATCAATATTGCAAACAGAATTACTGAGCGATCTCCGCATTCCCTCTTTGTCTCTCACTCCCATTTCTTGGTACGAAGATTATGTGGGCAGAGTTTCAAAACCTCTGAAGGGAAGCTTTGAAGAACTCTGGTCTATTTATAATTTAAGAGCTTTTTGGGTAATCTAGTTGCACCTACACATACTCACACAGAACAGACTCAATGATCATTAAGCAGACAGCTAACAGATTTAGAATCTTTATTATTTAATAAATTATAATATAATATGAAAATAAACCATTATTATAAATTGAAATAATATTTTGCAATATTACTGTTTTCGTTCTGTATTTTTCAAATAAATCAAATAAATGCAACTTTGATAAGCATGAGAGATTTAAAAATATCTCAAACTTTTGAAGGTTGGCATAGGTCACCATACGTAAGCAAATAAATCAGTCACAGATGGGCATGTAAGCTTACATACTGAGAGGAATTAAAGAAAAAACACTGAAAGAAAAGGAAAGAAGTAGAATTTGTTACCTGTGATCTGTTTAGTGGTTGGTGCTGCAGGTGGAGGAGGTTTCTTAGGTCTCTGTAAACACACACACAGTTAAAATAAACAGTACTCCTATTAAAACACCCACATGCACTCATAAAAACACAGTTCAACTCATATTAAAACACATACACATTTGTCCTATTAAAAACACAATCCCTTCAGGCCAAACAGCGCTAAAACATCAAAGGACATGCTGCTTCATCAGGCAAAGGGTTTAGAGGGAGTCAAAGGTACAGGGCAGAGGGGAGCGTGTGTGTGTGTGTGTGTGTGTGTGTGTGTGTGTGTGTGTGTGTGTGAGTGTGAGTGTGATCCTCCACAGCTCTGCCTTCACTCAGAGACTGAGGCCCAAGTCATAAGGACGGGAGCAACCCTCTGGAAACAGCTGAAGTGTGTCAGTGAGAGACAAACAAGAAGATCTCACCTCTTTTTCTACCTCAGGAATGAATAACTTCACAAAATTGTCTGGAAACACTCCCTGTTTGCCATTTAGCTCTCCAAGCCACCAACCAGCGTCTGCACACTCCTACACAAAGCAAAAACACATTTCTTCAGTCTATTTGTGTTCTAAGAAGGCCAGACATGATGCGAGTGACAATTTTTTCAACCACGTTGAAAACACAAGTGCCAATTAGAATATATTTGAAAAAACATTTTGCACAATTTTGGGGTTCTAATCACCAAACTCACCTTATTGACAATGGTAACGATCTCTCCCTCTTTGATTGACAGCTCATCTTCATTCTGAGCTTCGTACGGGAAAATTACTTTGCAAAATTCCTTTGCTGTAATTTGAATTTTCACAGTCACAATGCCACATCAAGAACCAATTGTTGTATCTGCATGCAATTTGACTACATAAACAATTTAAGCATTTAAATAATCCACAGCACAGGTGTGATCTAATCCGGTTACCTTTGGCCTTGCTCTCAGGTTCTGCCTTCATGGTTTCCTGGGCAACAGCTGGGGCGGCTTTCTTCACCATTTGAGGCTGAGGACAACCAAATACTTAGGTCAAATACTACACTGATAATTTATGAGCAAACTTTTAAAAAGGTTTTGTGTCAATAAGATAAAAGAAAAAAAAAAACATAAAAAGGTAAGTAATACTGTAAAATGTCATTAATTTTAATATAACAGTTTTTCATAGTAATATACTTAATTTATTAAGTAATTTATTAAGTAATAATTTATTCCTTGAATGCAAATCTGAATTTTCAGCATAATTACTTCAGTCTTCATTGTCACACAGTTCAGCAGAAATCATTGTAACATGCCGATTTGTTGATTCTGATTTGTTTATTTTGTGATTATTCTGATATTTTAAAAAATGTTATTATCAATGCTGAAAACAGTTGTTTTCCTTCTCATATTTTTGTAAATATATTCTTTGGTGAATAGAACGTTTAATAGAGTAGCATTTATTTAAAACAGAAATACAGTAAACCTTTGAACAGTAGTGTAAAAATATAAGTCTAACATTTATATCAGACATTTCATACATAATACTGTACATAAAATAAACATACATACATATTACTTATAAAGTTGTACAAACATATATACATTATTTACTATATTTGCCTATTTATAGTTGAAAAAATATGTGTGTGTATGCATGTGTGTAAATATACATATATAGACATAAATACGTATATATAGTATACATATATAGTAAAAAAACATATATATATATATATATATATATATATATATATATATATATATATATATATATATATATATATATATATATATATATATATATATATATATATATATATACATATATATATATATATATACATATATATATATATATATATACACATACACACACATTCCTTAAACTATAAATAGGTAAACATAGTATACATATATAGTTTAAAAATTTTTATAAAAAATTACATATACATATATATACACACACACATAAATTTTTTTAACTATTAATAGATAAACATTAGTAACTAATTTCGTATTAAAAATAATATGATGTCTTGTTAATGGTCATCAATAATTAATGGCAACTAGAAGCACTGATCCTGATAAGGGTTCCAATATTTTTGCAAACACGGATGCATTTATTCGATAGTAATCAGCAATTGACACACAATTTAATAATTGTTCACAGTACTGTACATTTCTGAGGCTGTAAAAAGCTGTCAAGAGCCCAGTGAACTCAAATGCGTGTGAATAGCATACTGTACTTTGGCTCTGTTTATCTGGCCTCTTTCCGGCAGGGGAGCCACAGTCCTTCCACAAACATGGCAGGGAATCAATTCAACCTGACATACAACAAGCTCTTTAACATCCCGCGCTCCCAACGTGGCTTTAACACACACATTTGCCGTGTTCGCTGAGGAAAAAAAACTCACCCACTCTTCTTTTTCCTCTCATTTAGAGCAGTCACGATGGAGTCGGACTAACAAGCACCATGTGGCAGCAAAATGTTTAAACGACATAATAGCAACATCGTTACAACATCTGGCTTCACTGCTCTTCTCAAAGGCCTCATGACATCTCTGAAGAACCTACAGTGACTTCCACTCTCAGAACACCCATAATGCTGTGTCTCAAAGCCCAAGTTACAGCCACTTAAGAGGAAACACATCTCGGCCGTCGCTTAACAAGCCAGTTTTACATCATTAGCATAGAAAGATGAATAGGCAGAGAAAGAGACACAGATAAAAATAATTAAAGCGTTCTAAGTTAATATTTACCTTTTCGCAAAACGACCAAACAATCCTTCGGAAATGGCTGGTGTTGATACCTACATCTGTGTGCGCAAGTCCTGCCTGCAACAGGAACCTCCAACAAGCTTTCAGTCTAACCACGGTTCACTCCCCCCTGAGTCATGACAGCCTCTTACAGTCTTACAAGCCCTACTTCTGCTTTAAAACAGCCCTGAAGTCAGGAAACCACTCAGAGAGAGAGAGAGGAAGAGAGGAGCAGGGGCTGGATATGGAAAGAGAGCCATGTCAGGGTGTGGTAAATTTGTATACGGGTAAACCTACAGCTTGTAAATGACATCAGATTTCCATGTTCCATTGATCTCCTGCCTTGTGAAATAGAAAATTGTCTCAGGTAGAAGAACTAAGCTGGACTATGTAACAATATACAGAGACCATCTGGACAGATTTCCTTCTCTTTCTGACTAAACAAAGAGAGGCTGAGTGACACAAAGTGCGGAAGACGTCCAATAAACACCTCTTTGATAATGACTTCCTTTCTAAGTGACCAAGAGCGCAGGATCAGCTATTTGTGTGAATACCCGCCCCGAACACACACACGCATGCACAAATGTTATATTTGAAATGGATTACTTGCCTACTGCATACTGCCTGTTTCTTTAAATAACATTTGAAACCATGTCATGCAACTATATATAATACGTTTTTCAGGAGTATTAAGCCACATCGTTCCATTTGACCTCACCAGCTTGCACCATTTTGCAATTTTGTTTAAGAAAAAAAGCTATTACTTTTTGTAAAACCAATAAATAGCTATTTTATATATTATTATTGTAAGCAATAGTTGTTAAAATGCAATTAAAAAATTCATTTAAGAATCAAATGTTTAACTAAAATGAAGTGAATTTACGCACTTTATATTACAACAGTCTGTACGTTATATAACAACATCATAACATACAGTATGAAAATGTACAGGATATTCATTTTAATATTTGCTAAATATAACATTTAATAGTGTTACTAAATTATTGTGCTTTTAAAATAAGCATGCATGGTTAATCCAAATCAAGCGATGCAGATAAGTTTCATGAAATCAGTAACTGATAATGTTCCAGTTTTTTGCAGTCTTAAAGCAATTCATATGCATTTGGTACATACTTCAGAAATAGTATGCACAGTATGCAACTTTGCTTTTTCACACAAACTATAGACTACTGACTTCTTAACCGCACTGACTCGCACCTTTGAGCAAAAACTGAAAATTGGTTTCTGCAATAGCACAAACCCAAAATAATCGATAAAATGATGTTTGAAAAAGAAATGAAAGAAATTAAATGTGGGCCTAAGAGCTAATGATGGATAAAGAAAATGAGGAAATGAGTAAAGGGAAGCCTGCTGCTCTCAGTGGGACAGGAAGGCAGGAAGGTTTTAATGAACGAGAGACTGTGGGGCCGAAGGCAGAGTAAACGCAGGGGACCAAGATAGAGACAGCCTGACTGTAATTACAGAGTTGTAAAATCCGAGAAACGCACATACACTTTTCTTCATTGAAACACAAGGACTCCAATGATACAAACTCACCTTGTCTCCCTCACTGTCCATATCCAGGGATCGTGGGCGGAGCTTGATGGGCTGGTCTTTGAAGATGTCCCCGAAGCCGAACCCACGAACCTTTTTGGGCTGAATCTCAGAGCTGGAGGACACACTGCCAGTATCAGACCGTAAACTACTGGAGTCGCCGCCATCGCTCTCTGAGCCGGTGCTGTCCTTTATGCCTGCAGATACACAAACATGTTTCAAAGGAGGACTTGAGTATTTGCATGCAGCCTTTGCATGCAGCATTCTTCACAGCTGAACTGTTAGAGTCCATCTGTCCTTGGCAAGAGTGCTATGTAGGGCTGTCACAATAGCAAAGCTCATTATGCCAGTGATAAATGATTGGAACCATTATCATATTAATTTTAGCTGTGACACTGAAAGTGACTTTGTGAAAATGTTCTGGTATTGGTAATATGGGTTCAATGTTATACCTTAAAAGAATATGGTAACAAACAGTAGTTAATTTGAAAAATAATAATATAATTAATAATTCTAAATCAATATACATGTGTGTTTAAAATATTGGGTTAATTTTTTTATTAAAATTAATATTTTCTTAAATTATCAAAAGTAACAAAAAATATTTTAAATGCTGTTCTTATTAAATTTGCATTTAATAATGACTAAATTAAATAAACAAAACATTAAGCTTTCAGCATTACTACTAGTAATAATTTCATCAGCATTAAATGAACATAGGACACAAAAAAAAATAATTCTCACCCTATACTATTCAACAGCAGTATAAATAATATTAATTAAAATGAAAAGGTTAAGTTAGGTTAAGTACCTCCTTAGAATTTAAGTTAATGTTTCAGTCATTTAAAAACACACTTCTCTGCTGGTTAATGGTCACATGCCAAGCAACTAAGGAAATTATATAATCCATAGCAAGTGTTTTTGTATTGAACTGAATAATTTTAATTGGTTTTAAAGCACAGAAGGAACGTAATGGTTAAAAATGATTGTGACAATTTGTTAGACGTGGCTAGTTATTTTGTACATCTAATAAGCATCTGGATACATTTCCATGTGTTAAAAAAAGGTTTCACAACTCATCCAAATGACTTCATCAGCTGTAGGGAGGAGGTGGAGATTCCCCCACACTTAACCTCATTTCACTCTGTAACATCACAAGACTAATTTACTGTGGGAGTCGCTTGCCTAATAGCGTGAATCACCATGTCATATGCGATGGGATGAAACTTTCATGTTTTACCATCTGCCTGCTTGCTGCTTTACCACTCCGACAAGACAATCAATAAAAAGAAAAACGTGCTCCAAAAATCAATTACATTCCACTGTATCATGGCCTGGATGTCTGGAAATCTTCACGGACTAGTTAGTAGGAAGCAGTTTACTGATCAAGTGAAGTATGCAATGCAGACTGACTGGTTCGTGTGCTGCGTGTGTCGTCCTGTGGGGTCAGATCCTCAGCCTCGGCCAGCACCTCCTTGGTGAAGTTAGAGGGGAACATCCCAGTCTTGCCATGGAGAACGCCCTCCCACCAGCCCTCCTCCACCTTAGCGAACAAACACACACACAAATGGTTTAAAGCACTACAGATGAACAAGAGGTTCTGTATTAGAAAACAAATTGTAATGTGACTAGGATGTTCATGCAATACTCGCCTCTCCCAGAACCTCAATAACATCTCCGATCTTCAGTTCTAGCTCATCTTCATTCTGTGGAGTGTAGCTAAAGGCAGCTTTGCAACGCTTTTTTCTGATTGCCTCACCTGTTTATGTGAAATGCACACAAATGAATAATGATAAATAAATGTCTTTCAAAACTTTTGGGTGAGTAAGAGTTGCATTGTTTTTTTACAAAAGTATTTTATGTTCACCAAGGCTGGATTTATCTGATCAAAAATACAGTAAATACAGTAAACCATGTCTTTCTGGTAAACAACAGAACAGAGCAGCACTGTCACATTTCGTCACTAGGTGTCGCTCTTCTCTTTAGTTTATGCTACACATTTTGCTCCAAGGCTTCTCTCTAAACACACAGTCCTTTGTGGCTCATGACAACAAACGGACATCCAAAGTTTCAGTTCTCCACAGAATGGAGAAACTGAAGCCCAGCTTTCACCTACCGATATTTATCTTGATGCTACTATGAATGACCAAAGATTTCTATACTTGTATCAACTGGAGCAAACCAAGTCTCACATATTTTGCCTCACATTGTTTTTAAAAGGCCAACATCTCTGTCTGCAAAACAACTTAAAGTCACATGAACCTACACTAGTGCTGTTGTCTGAAAATCAGGTGATATAAATTGAGGGCTGTAAACAGAGCTTGTGTCCTAGAAACTGGCTGAGTCTCTGTCCCATTTAAAGTAAAAGTGAAAATGGTAACTGAAACGAGTTTTTTGATAAACAAATGTGTGACCTTATTTATTTACTTAATTAATTAATTAGGGAAGTAATATTATCTAGCAATCACACTCAAAGTCATGATTACACAGTATCTCTAAAAATATAGTAATTTTTAAAAGATTAAATTAAATGTCCTATTTCGTTTCATTTCATTTCATATTCTTTAATTGTGAATTTTTATTTCAAGACAATTTGTGAAGTTTCTGTGATTATCAGAATTAGGGAAATTCAATAATGTTTAATTGCATATAACCATCACACTCAGGAAATGGTAGGAGTAAATGGTTTCTGGTCTGAGGAGAGTAATACTGTACTTATTCTCAAAGGCTCAATCACACACACACACAATCCCATTATGCCCGGTCTGACGGACATATTCCAGACCCGTATGGGTGATTTGGCAACTGTGTGTCTTTACAAGAGTATTTTTTTTTATTTCCTGTCACTCTTTTCATCTGCCAGAAGCAAACCTGAGCCAAATCTCTGTTTAATTGAATCTTCGATCTATAGACACTTTAAGCGTCCCCCAAATCCTGTCCTGTGAGACATGAGGGGATGTTTGTGTGGGTATTTTGTGCTGCATAAGCACTGGACTACTTTTCAGATCAGAAACGGATCAGATACACTACCTTTCTTAGCGGGTCTAAGGCTGGGTTCTGATTTTGGGCTGGCACTGCCATTGGACAGGTCTGATTTGGATCCGGCCAAGCTGGACTCCTTCTTCACCTCTTTTTTCGAGTCTTTCTTTATCTCCTAAAAATAGAAAAGGGGCATTTAAATGCACAGAAACTCTAGAGGGAGCTCTAGTCCATTCTCATCCGCTGTGTGTGTGAGTGTGTTTGTAAAACAGAGACAGACAGACAGAGAGGCGTGATGTAGGCCTTAGTGCAGCAAAGCAGAGAGGCGCTCATTTCCTGGATGGGCCATACAGCGACTCAGAATCAACCTCTAACACACACACACACACACACACACACACACACACACAGCTTTAAAACACTTCTCCATCTGTTTGTCCGTCTGTTAGCAGAAGTAGCAGTCTGTGCTGCACTTCTCTCTTACTCCACTAGGAAGTCTGAAAAAATGTGGCTTGTGCTTAACAGCAAAAAATAATTATGAATATTAATAAGAAAAATATTTTAAAATAAAAATTGTAATATATATATATTTTTTAATAGAATATAATGTAGAATTTTATTGGTACAGATCAGTCTAGGTCTAGAGGTGACTGATTTTTAATATAATACTCATTCCAAATCTGCAATAATGCGCTCATCTTTTCTGGACTTGGTAACCTGTATTGCTCAAAAGGGTATGCAAAAGTGAACCGCAAATCAATTGCATTGTAATGAACAATATATATGCAAATGAATATGTGGATAGAAAACTAACTATTGCTTAATATGGTCTAAGGTTGTTTGGAGAGCTCATATAATACAATAAGTTATAATATAATATTTTTTAGTGTGCAATGATTGCTCATTCTCTGGTTCTGCTTATACTGTGAATTTAAGATATCTGTCATTAAGGTCTGTGTAAAGGTTAAGAGAACTGCAGAGAAAGATCTCAAGCATCTCTTGGCTCACACAGAGCTGTCATCCTTTCTCAATTTCCTGCATGTTATCTTTCTCTGCTCTCGCTGCAAGTTCTTTCTGCGTGTTTTACTCTCTCACTCATTCTGACATGGTTATTTATTTAGAGGAATAAGAACAGACTATCTGCTTGCTGGATGCTTCATACTTGCAGATCAAGTTGTCAGTCTGCAGGTGGACCATATTTTAAACAGCATCATAAATCTCAACTGCATTTTCAGAAGCACAGTTTAAATATTTTCAATCTGACTCATGTCTGCATTTATCTTTAGCCCTTAAAGATCATAAAATGGTTAAACATATGCAATTCTTTTTCCTGTGGTAACAAATTTCTAGTTGAAACAGGAAGTTAAGGCAGAACGTATTCAAGGGCTTTTCTTTTCTTTTTAAATAGCTTAATTTTTACCTAGTATTTCTCAAGCATTTGCCATTTAGATTTTTAACATAAAAACAAGGTCTGTGGTTAACACTACTTGTAGAACAAAATTTGACGGTTCATCAAAGATAACATCTCGGTTACATATGTAACCCTCGTTCCCTGATGGAGGGAATGGATACGTTGTCGTGACGACAGACACCCATGGACTGACCCACCCGGGGCTATTCAGTGGGCCAACCTCTGCTTGGATACAGCATTTCTGCTGACCACCACAACAGACAAAGAGCTGCTTGGATCTCCTTAAGCTCCGGGAGTGGCATATATATATGCCACATATATGCGCAAGGCCCTTATGAGACACGAGATCCCAGGAGAGCACTAAGGGTGACCTCAGGAACCTTATGACAAGATCGGGCTTTCCTAAAGACCGGTCATCTACTGCATCGTGATGTGCTGCAAAGGCAGCCACATACACTTTCAGAGTGGAGGGTGACAGCTTAAGCTCCAACTTCTCTTGCAGGAAAGAAAGCACTACTGCAATCGAGCATCTCCTGTTGCGAGGAGCGTGAGTTCCGAAAACCAGGTCCGGATGGGCCAGTGTGGAGCAACCAGCAGGACCTGTTCCTCGTCCTCCCTGACCTTGTCTGCAGGAGAAGGCTCATTAGAGTGAAGGAATATTTGCATAGCCCCCGAGGCCAGCTGTGTGCCAGTGCATCCAAACCAAAGGGCCCCTCGAACAGGGAATAAAACAGCTGGCAATGGGAGGATTTGTGGGAATTGAACAGGTCAACCTGGGCTTCCCAGAATCGACTACAAATCAGCTGAACCGTCTGGGGGTGGAGTCGCCATTCTCCGGGGAACATGAGCTGTCGTGAGAGCGCGTCGATTAAGCTCTCCTGAATATAGAATATGGATGGCATGCAGTGACTGGAACCACGGCTGACTCCAAAGGAGGAGATGGAGGGCGAGCTGGGACAAAGTGATGTGATCGAATACCCCCTTGGTGGTTGATATATGAAACAGTTGCCCCAGGAAACTCTGAAAGTGTTTCAGTGCAACCACCATCCTGCCTCTAAGGGAACTCCGGCAGTTCAGCACTGACTGGGTGCGCCCTTCCGAGTTACCCACCACAAACGCACCGAGTCCAACTCCACACCGAGAAAAGAGATTCTCTGCACGGGGAGAGCTTGCTCCTTTCCCAGCTGACCCGAAGTCCCAACCGGCTGAGGTGCTGGAGCACCATGTCCCTGTGATCGCACAACTGCTCTCGAGACCGAGCCAAAATGAGCCATTCGTCGAAATAATTGAGGATCCTGATGCCCACTTCCCGTAATGGACCAAAAAAGGAAAAAAAAATATTTTTCAGCTACATGTTTACAAAATCCAAGAAGCAAAATATGGTTTTAAAAACTAATTAAAATGGGAAGACTTATCATAACACACCAACCAGGAAGTCTCTCTCACACAGGAAAATATAATTTTATTTTCTATGTAGAAATATTACATTTAAAAGCTATCAGCCAGGGAATGAAATATGGTTACAGTAGTTAGCTGTTTTATGTTGACTGCGTGTGTGTGTGAGAGAGATAAACTGAAGGAGAGAAAGAGCGGTGAACAGTCTAGGTGTGGAACGAGAATGTAGCAGAGAAAATTTGTGCATTCAGAAAGCATCATAATTATGTGTTTTGTGGGGCATTTAACATCCGCTCAGCTCACCAATCACATGCACAAGATCATTAATACAGACTACAAGATTCTCCTGTATTGTGTAGAAGTCATTAAAAAGGATGCACATGTTTTTTTTTTTAAACAACACACGGTGTCAGCTAAAAAGAAGCTGTTTTGCCTGGAAATATAGGAAATAAAAGTAAGAGACAAAGCTACTGACAGCTAAAACCAATATGTACACACTCAAACACATACATATTTGCAGGGAAGCCAGGAGATAACCAGATAGATTTAAAGGACAGAGCCCTCAATAGAAAATAAGAGCTGACCTTGAGCAGCATATCACACACTGGATCCTGTCAATGTCTGTATTGTGTTGCTCATTGTGTGTGTGTGTGTGTGTGTGTGTGTGTGTGAGAGAGTGAGTGTGAACACATCTCAGAAACATTCTTTCCAAGAAAAAACCCTGAAAACAAAATTCCATTCACTCTGCCATAACTGCCTTATCAAGTTATTTATGATGAAAAGAGCACAGAGCAACTGCTGAAAATATCAAAAGAATTTCATGCTAGCTCAAGCTGGTTTATGATGGTTCCTACTGGTTTGGTGGAGCACGCTAGCTGGTGGACCACAAAATAGATTTAACTTAACATTTATTTGTGTCCATGCATGTCAACGTCAATCCCAATGAGCACAATGAAGAGGCTAATGCAATCATTTAAAAGTTAATGCAAGTAAAGTCATTACAATAGAGCATTTTACTATGTTTAGAGAAGGAAGTGTGTGTGTATGCATTGCAGGACACCTTGACACTTCGAAATAAAATTAGAAATAGGGAAGATGTGGTTTCTTCTTTAATGGTTTTGACACTAATGAACAAAATAGAAATATAAATAGCAAATGCAATTCTTAATGTGCTGATATATGATTAATAGAGATTAATTGTGTCCATAATACATGTGTATGTGGTGTGTATATGTATATATAAACACACACATACACGCATGAATATATTTAGGAAAATTGTGTTTATAAAATATATGTAAATATATTTAAATACAAAAACATTCTACTGATATATACATGTAAATATGTAAAAAAAATGAATATAATAATATAATTAATAATAATTTATTATTATTTTTTGTTTTAGTATCTAACGTTACATAAATAAGCAGATACTTCAATACTTATACTTCAATCACTATATTTCAGGTTTTTTGCACTCACTGTTTAGCATACATTACTACATAATTTAATCTGACACTGTTTGAAGAATGATTAGATTATCAAAATAGTTGCAGTCCTAGCATTAACTATACTGCTTGTTAGTATGCCAAGTTCTCTGTTACTTTTAGCAGAGAGACATTCCCACTGATGGGTCATCTCCAGACTCCACACCTCACAAAGTCCTACTGTGTGATTGGGACCGCCCGTGCCAGCCATCAGCATGGAGCTGATGAACTCTGAAAACATCTGAATACATCACAGTGTTTACAAGCAAGCATTACTGCAACTATTGTTCTTAGTGTAGAGTACAATCACTGATAAAAGCTCAGTAATCAGTCCCGAATTATGTTTTTGTTTGTTGTAGCTACTCTCTAAAAGGTTGAACGGTTTGTGACTAATGATTCAAGCCACACTTGGTTTTGGTTACAGAGCAGTAAACACGTTTTGCAGCTCCATCACCACCAACCTAATTAAAGTATAGATGGTGTAGCATATGTGTAATGGTCTACCTGTATACCTTATGGTGCCACTGCCATGGAAACGTATTAAAGTCAGGCCCCTAGGGGCCAAAATACAGCTGGAGATCACATAATAGGTCCAACATTGAAACTTGAGCAAGAACAATGGTGAGGATGGTACAGACACAAATACACATTCAGGATAAAATGGCCAACAAATTCTCTGCATTGTAAGAATTTGTTAATTTTTTTTTAATTTGCCAACCTGTAGACATTTTGGACAATTGTATGGTTGGCTGCAAGCTCATGTGATGTTGCTGTGCTGTGTGGTCGTGAAAAAACATTTGCGCACATTTTTAAGCATGTGTTTTGGCTGTCGAGTATCCTCGTGAACACAGTAATTTAGATCTTAAAGTAAAAGCAGACAGCTGAGAAAGAAACTGTATATTTATATCCAGGAGGCCTAATATTCCTGCTTCTGCCATTTATGTTAATCAAACAACAAAATAGAGAAAATCTCTCATTGCTCTTGACCAAATCCCTTTTCAACTTTAATAGCAACATTTGCACAGTAAACAATATGTTATAGCGCCTCTTCAGTGATCTTTGAATTTAAACTATTATTAATTTTTTTATTAATAACGATGAAAAAAATGTAAAAAAACTTTCAAGGTACTAGTTCTAATGGTATTGTTTTACTTATCACTTCCATAAAAACAAATATTCACACCTTTGGGTAGCTATATATAAAACCGTTAAGTATTCTCAGTAAAACATTTTATATGCAACTAAAAAGTAATTTTACAACAAAAATCATTTTGTTGTTTGTGGAGGGGACAATCACAACCTGCCATTTCTTGCTCATGTCACTTTACGGCAAGCAGCTGCAAGGCTTTTTCTTTTTTTTTTAATATACACTTCCTGCCAAAGTCACAGTCTTTGACAGAGCTCAAGTCAAGTTAAACCACAGTACGTAGCTGCAAACTTCTGCAGTGCGCCCCTTCTAACGCTACCGTATGCACACACAGACATACAGACCAGACCAGACGAGCACTCTTCCCTTTGAACTGCAAAAATAAACTTGCCAGCAAAAACAGTGGTTTTGCAAAGCATTGTGGGAGCAGCAAAGGCCTAATCAGACTCACCTGACAGAAAGGCTCTGTTTATCAGAAGAACAGATTAGAAAGGGGGCATTCACGTACTTTAGACCAAAAAAGCAGTCGACTTTTATCTCAAACTGGCCAACTATGTGCGCATGAATCACTAACACAGTTATTTGTGTAACACACTGACACACACACACACAGCTCCTACTCTGTCACGAGACTTCTTTTCACTGACTTCCTGTTCACAAGGGCATTAACAGAGCTCTGAAAGTGTGTGTGTGTGTGTGATCTACATTCCTCTCCCCCGCTCACTGGGCTGCTCCAGATGGTCAATAGTAGCTGGTTTTCACAGCGTCCCATCATTCCTCGGTCTTCCACTACACAGGGAGGAGAAAAAAGTCATCATGTGCTTCGGGGAACGACAGACCCTCTCACACACTACAGCGTAGACGTCCTTGGTACGCTGGCGCTGCTCTTTGATCAATGCCACAGGCCTGCTCACGCTGAGCTCAGGCTGCACGGCGCACAAAAAAAGTCTTGCAGTAATTTGGTAAATAGAGATTTCACATTGGAAGACAGAGTAGGTAAATAATGAAAATGTCTGTGTACCATCAAAACGTAATGGCTGATTTAATGGCTATTTGGCTTGTTTGTTCTAGAAAGTCTTAGTTATTTGCGCAGGTTTGCATATGAAAGTGGCAATGATAAGTTAAAATATTTTAATAGATTGATGTTAAAGCTTGAATTTAGCAAGTTAACATGCACGTTTAAATGACTCACATCCTGCCCCGTTGAAAAAGACAGCATATGCTGGTATGGTATGTTTTGAAGAATGAATGTCTAATTTTCATTCCTATGAAAAAATTAAATGCAACCCCTGACTATAGCAGCTGAAAAAGTATAAAAAGATAAATATAAAAAAGTGCAAGATCACATGTCCACATCAACTGCAGCATTGGGAAATGGCCAACATGTATGCACAGTAGCTTGCAAGTTAGCTGCTAACAAGCTAACTACAGATACGATATGAAGACGATATGAAGAAATATGTTCAGGCAGACTGATGTAACACTTGTGTGATTAATAATACAAATAATTCACATGAAAATGATGAAGTTATTGCATCTGGGTCATTATACTTAACTAGTTTTGGATAGTCTTTTGTTTTGATTTAATTAGCATGCTAACTATTCCACACTGGCAGATTAAAATCCTCCTGTAAATATAGAGTCTTGTAAATATTGTTGGTTTTTATAACGAACTGCTCAGATGTTCCTCCTTTGAAAGTCACTTTGTATAACAGTGCCTGATTAATGAGTACATTTAAATGTACTGTAATTGTATTAACTATCTTCAAAATTCACAAAAAATTCACACAGCTTTGTTTTCCATTTGGTTGCTTTCCAACTAGTTAATTATAGAGTTTTAATGTCTTTAAGATGTGGTCACATTAGCTGTTGATTAAAGGCAAAATCTAGTCATTTTGATATAAACACGAACAGGAATTTTGTGCCATGCAAATTTGCTTACCACCACAAAGCCGCTTGGCTTGAAAGTAACTTCTGTGTGTTTTATGCATTGCTGCACTTTTGACAACAGACAAGTTTCCTTTCTGTCGGCAAAATAATGTAACCTCAACAAAGTTTAACCCTTCAACAAAATAGTCAAATTATTCAGTGCTTCTTTAAGACGATCAGTTGACTAGGCTATTTATTGTCTTAATGTAGCTCTGCACATGCCTATAATCTTAAAATTGGTATTTGGTAAATCCAGTTGGTTAATTAAGCCCACCACAAACATCAAAAATGTTCAAGGCTTTGTGAAATCCCCCCTAAATGTCTTTAGCACGGTGGTGGCTGAAAATACGTCATGCGTGTTGAGATTGCAGTGAAGTGCAGTTCTAAGTAGAACAGAAGAAAAGAATGAGAACAATGAATGATGTAAAACTCTAAGAATCCAGCACACCAGCTAAACCGATCTCTCAGGTTAGGAGGTTAAATGCGCTACAACCCAGTTACATCAGCAAGTGCTTCAGGATGCTGGGTCCAGGATACAGAATTCAGCGTTTCAGGGTGAAATGCATCATTGGCTGTGACACAGTTTTGCGAGCTGCCGCCCCATGGATTATCAGTGCAGTGAAGCGCCAACATAGCCCCACGCTGAGACACACATTCCCACATACGAGTGCAGATAGGTACAAATGACAATCACATGCAGAAAAACAACATACAAGTGTCATTTTGAAGGATTTAGTTAGACATCTAAATGGGTAAAAAGGCTATAGGTAAAATTACAGACAGCATGTTTATGCTATGAAGGCAAAAATTATGAATATATTGATAAATATGTCATCTCTCTCTTTCTCTGTATAATATATTCCTTAATAACAACAAATAATGGCATCAGACTTTGTAAAATGTTGCAAAGACAACATCAAAAAATTAAGAGTCTCATTAAGCTCATCCTGAATCTACTCCAAATATTCAGTGCCATGAATGTAAACTTTGCCAATTCCGGTGATTAATTGTTCTTTGTTGCAAACCATCTGACACAGAATCTGAGCAGATCGAGCCTGTGCTGTTGAATCATAAATACTGGAGTGCTGGAGTCACGGTTATTTATTTCATTGTCAAAGTGTGCAAGCTGTAAGTACGCAATAAGCATGATGGCATTAATTCTGTTATGGTGCAATGGTCACATTATAATGACATCATATATATGTGTGTGTGTGTGTGTGTAACATGTAACACATTTTACTATATTATAATATTATTATATTCACCCAACATTGCTTGACACAAGAAATATTAGCACCACAATTTTTTTAACAAATTCTATTAACAATAAAAAAAAATGTTAAATAAAAATAAATATGAAATCTATTGAGATTTAAAACAACAATTACCCTAAAAGACAGAAAATTAAGTGAGGAAAATTAAAGAATAAAGGTCATTTAAGACAGAAAATCTGCTTATTTGAATTCAGAGAATAGCAGATTATCTGAGGTTAATTAAAAACGTGATACTGAAACAATCCTTGCCAGCTGTGTCGACTTAAAACAGAGAATAAAAAATAAATATAAAAAAAAAGAGAAAAAAAAACAGGCAGATAGAGGGATGGCACGAGTCCAGACATGATTGAGCGCTTGTGAAGAACGGATGCCTGTCAATTCTAAATTACATCGCTCGTTTAATCACAGAAGAGGCTAAATTATCAGTCCATTATCACATCACCAAAACAGGAAGCTGGAGAGCATGCATGACTGAACCAATCTGCCACAAAGGAAGCCCCCCCCCGTTCAAGAACTGACCGGCCCACTAGAGCGCTTGCGTGTGTTCATCATCCATAATTATCATAAACTCCCCTTTGCATGTGGCAGCTTAGCTAAATTACAAGAGATGATGATTGAGCTTTGTGAAAGCACCAGCATCATAGCAGATCACAAATCAACAGACAAACAGGATAAGGGTGAGATTTAGTTGTGGCAGACCTCAAACAGGAAACACCTGTAGATGGCAACATGTACTTTTGTCTGTTTCAAGAAAAGTGCACTTTTATACTGTACATTAGAGGAAAATGGGCGAGATGCTTGACTAGTTATCCTCAATGACTGTTTCTTTATTGCACTTTAACCCATAGACTCTTTTTCTGATAGGAGATTATGTAAGATTACATATTTCTTAAGTGAGCAGGGGGTCTAAGAATGAAGCTAGAGAAAATTCAACATTTTTCAGATGCTTATTT
This sequence comes from Puntigrus tetrazona, assembly GCF_018831695.1. Taxonomy (NCBI): domain Eukaryota; kingdom Metazoa; phylum Chordata; class Actinopteri; order Cypriniformes; family Cyprinidae; genus Puntigrus; species Puntigrus tetrazona. The sequence continues at coordinate 19,935,788 of NC_056722.1, read as the reverse complement.
CATGACACACCATGCCTGAACGTTCACGCTATTTTTCTAACAAACCAACAGGGAAGACAAGACAGCGCGGAGATGTTCAAAATTTCTTCTAGAAAGAATTATGAATAAATGGATTCTCAGTTTCTGCAAGTGTCTTGATTTCTCTCCAGAGAAAAAAAAAAAAGTTCAAATGTCAAATGAATCGCATCCAAAATAAAAGGTTTTATTTGCATAATATGCATTCTGTGTATATTCATTATGTAAAGATACATGTCTTTATTTATATTTATATAATTTTTATAATTTCTATTATAAATAAATATATTTAATATATAATAATACTATTTGTCTGAAATATACATGCATGGGTGTGTATTTATGTATACATACAGTATACACACACGTTGGCATTTGTGGTTTATGAGGACTCTCTATAGGTGTAATTGTTTTTATACTGTACAAACTGTACCTGATATTGTCCTACACCAACCATAAACCTATGTTGTTGTTTTTTTAAATTTTCAAAAAAACAACATTTAGTATGTTTTGAATTATGAAGAGTGTAAATCCTAGAAAGAGGAATCCAATGAGTCTCCTGAGGTATTAAAAAAAAACACTCCACCTTTTTTAAAAATAGACTCATTTTCTAAGCCCTGTAGAGCTTCTGATTAGACATTAGCATCTTGCTCAAGATTGACCAAAGAGTTCCAGCCTAGTTTTCAGCCACAATATTAGCCTGAAAAACTCAAACATTAACGGTTTCATGGGGTTTGAGGAATCCTTTAACAGAGAATATCGCTGCCTGGCATTAGCTTCAAGGAATAAAGAGTATTACGTACAGTGCACAGAAACTCTGATTTACTGATTTTTCAGAAAGCAATCATACGAATAAACAGGCCAAAAGAGCACCCTTTGATAAAACTTTCCTTCAGAAATGACTTCAATACACGCCAGCCCGTTGACTCACACATCTTGTTTTGCTGAACCCTAAACACGGTGTATGACTTACAATAGCGCAAACGCAAATAAGTGTGAATGTTCCGACGTCGCTCAAGTGCTCCAAGACCACTGTGAGCCGTACGAATAGTGTGTGCTCTGAGCCGTTCAGGTGGAAATATGACTCACAGACCGTTTTACTGATACCCCAACTCAACACTATCCAAACCCACAGAGAGAACATAAAAGCCCAGGCTTCAGTACGCCTGAAACACTCCAGAATCTGCCGTTTACATTAGCGTTATTATTGTTAAAATAATAGGCTTGGATGTGTAAAACGTAGCCATATCGAAAGACAGATACGTGTTTATTTTAAATGACTTCGCAAGATGTGTGGTAACCATTTTAGGAATGGAAATGTCACTCTAGCTTGTTTAGTAGCTATTTATTTGTAAAGTTCAAATTTAGCATGCTAACAAAATACATACAATATGCGTGGTAGCAGCAAAGTTATTGTGATACAATTGACGGTAATATCAATGTAACAAGTACATAAAAATTTTTTTTTTTTAAATAATACAAATAAACAGATTTTTATTTGACATGAAAATCAACCTATATTTTGGTTTTGGAAATAGTGCTTGATTAGTGTGTATTTCTCACCTGATTTTTTTCACTGAAGAAGGCTGAAGAAAGCCTCATATTTTACCCCGAAGCAATAGTTTGACGTTAAAAATAAACGAATGAAAGATTTGTTTCTTAATGATGTTAAATGACTGATTGGAGTTGATTGGATTACTGTGTTTTCATCGGCTGTTTGATTCACTGCTGAGATTCATTGCCGAGCAAATTTACGATTCTCCAGCAAACTCATTCTTCAATCTTGGATAGCCTGATGGTGAGTAAATCTTCAGCAAATTTTCTTTTGAATGAACTATTCCTATAAAAATGTACAACAATATTTAACTTTCACTGTAAAAAAAAAGCAAAACTACGCTGTATTAATAATCATGTTTACACAGCCTGTGAAGAAATCATCACATGATTTAAAGAAATAACTTTACTATGATTACATGATGACTTTATTAATGTCTTCAGAATTAGTTCACTGAATGTTTTAGCAGTGAAAAGTGTAGCTGCCTCGCTGTTGAGCATCTACCCTTCCTCAGTGCCATCAGAGGAAGTCTGCACTTCCCTCTACCATGAACCGTAGAAAAGGAAGTGACCTCATGAAGCCGAGTCTCTCCCTACATTGCATAAATATGTGCAGGCCTACAGATGAGCTGAAGGTTGCAAAATCAAATTATTATTATTATTTACAGTATATTTTGTTATCCATCCTAAAAGATCTAAAATAGTCTCAAGTGATCCGAGACTAAATATAGACTTGATTCAGACAAGTTTTGTTTTTTAGATGAACAGTTCTTTCCTTACCAACTTCGCTTTCATTTACTCAAGCATATCATAGCGAACAAATAAACAGAAACTAAAAGAAGAAAAAAAATCAATTGCCTTGCAACAGGATTATAGAAGACTTTTGAGACTTGATTTCAGCCAACCAGAGTCCAACATTAGTGGTATTGCTGTTACGTTATAGTATAAACAAAAAGGAGTGTCCAATGCGGACTGTACTAATAAAGCACTAAAAACTATCCTAGTGTGATTAGAAAGAGTCTCATATCACGCCTTCCTGGTGCTAACAAGTATGTAGCACTACAACGCTAACAAGCTTTCCACGGACTCCTCACACCTGAGCTCATGACAATCTGCTAGTGGAGTTCACAGGCTTCCTTCTGATGTGCTGGTGTCACTGGAGAGAGAGTGAGAGAGCGAGAGGACAGCTCACAGAAATACTCTCTCGCCCTTTCTCTCCAAAACAACCCTAGCATCCTGCTCATCTGTGACCAGGCAGCACACACACTCACACGCATCCTCACAAACTCTCCATCCTCTGACGATCAGCATTAGTTCAGCTAAGCACAAACATACACACCTGCAAACACACACTCAACAATACAACAATTTGATGCGATGAACATTCAATATATATCCGCATTGACTCGTGGTCAAAACGAAGAATTCTTTTTAAAGCACTTTTTATTTGGAGATCCAGCGCCAAATGTACTAAACAGGGCAAATTAGCGAGAGAACGCAATCATGTAAAAAGCACGTGAGCGGAAAGTTGTGTGGGTGATCCACTGACTAAGCACAAATTATAGAACGCACATGAAGCCAGCTTATTTACATTAATGACCAATGCATTCAACCAAGAGCAACACAACTGCAAAACATTAAAATTAAATCACACTGCATGAATTATTTGAATACCCTCTTCCCAAAAATTGTGTCTGAGAGGTAAATCCTCCATATGCAAATGCACCGTAGTAAACAATTATTAAATTATTAATATTTAAATTATTAATATTAATATTTTTACAGCAATTAACTTATTACATGAAACATGTTAAATCTACACTACCATTTTGAAGTTTGGGCTCTATATGATTTTTTACAAAATATTTTTGAAAGCAGTCTACAATTGACTGCTTTTATTAGTTGAACAATACAGTAAAAAAATGTAATATTGTGACATAATTAAAATAACTGCTGCTTATAGGGTTACTCCAATCCAAAATGAACATTTTATCAATAATCACTTTCCATGTCTTTCCAAACTCGTAAAAGCTTAGCTCATCCTCAGAAGACAATTTAGGATGTTTTGGAAATAAACTGGGAGGCTTGTGACTGTCGTGACTGCCAAGTGATGAACAAGGTCCAGAAAAGATCGAAAGACAAAGTGAGAATACTCTATCTGCCATCAGTGGTTCAATTGTAACGTTATGATGAGAATAGTGAGATGAGAATACTTTTTGTACCGTAGAGCTATTTACATTTTCTACGACGTATTAGATTTTGCTTTGAATGCAATTGTTGAATAAATTTGTTATCTTGTTTTATTTATTTATATACAAAAATTACTCTTGTCGCTTCTTTCCTGGACCTTGACTGTGTTCATTACTTTGCAGTCAGTGGGACAGTCACAAGCCTCCCGATTTCATCTAAAATATAATATATTTTTAATATAAATATATTTAAATTGTGTTCCCAAGATGAACAAAACTTTTACATGTTTGAAAAAACATGGGGGTAAGTGATTAATGACAAAATTTTCAATTTGGGGTGGAGTAATTTTTTAGGAAGATGTATTATTTTCAATGTTGAAAAGTTCACATTTGTTTGAAACAGCAATCCTTTGTAACACAGTGAATACATTACATTTGCTTTAAATAAAACATATCTTATTGTACTTAGTCTGAACTTTTGAACGGTAGCGTAACGGTTCATATGCTGTATTTGACTGAAAAACACATTTAACCACAAACCTTTTCAAACTATATATTTACAGACTGAGACATGTATTTGAGACATTGTCAAAAGTGTGAAATTTCAAGATAGATGTGTTTTTGCTATTTCGCTTAGCCCCTAACACTCTATGTGCGCTCACTCACGGCCTGAAAAAAAGTGTTGATAGCTCAGTCACGCTAAATTAAGGCGAAGAAACGATGGCCGGTCATGAGACTAAGCTGTGAATCCGTCCACTACCTCCTGCAGGGAAAGGTCAAAAGCGAAATGCTGAGTTCAGCACTTACTCTGACAAAGTTGTCGGGGAAAAGCCCCCTCCGACCGTCCAGCTCTCCCTCCCACCAGCCGCCCTCATCCTTCCTGATGTTACTGATGATGTCACCGACAGCGATGGTCAACTCGTCATCGTGCTGGGCCTGGTAATCAAACTCCACAATGGCTTCCACTGAGAGAGGAAAACAAACAGAGCCATTTAGAGGTCATGGATACACACAGGAAGCAGGATATACAGTATTACTGTACAAGACTTAGACATACACAAAATGAAAATGACAGTACCACCTACACAACATTTATATCACTTACAAAAATCTTAAAGTAAATCATCTTTATATTTGACCTTATAGAAACATTTTAAAGATGCCTTTTGTAATTTAACATGCGCCGCCCACAGAGACCCTCAGAGGCTGTTATGAGTGGTTGCTAGGTTGTTGCTATTTAAGTACAAAGATGTTTTCAGTGTGTTGTTATGCTGCTGTGCATTCTGGGTTGTTTGAATGGTTCTTGGTTGGTCTGCGATTTTAAAGTATTCTGGATGGTTTCTATAGTTTTGCTATGCAATTCCTGGGCGATGAGGTTGATTTCTAAGGTGTTGCTAACATATGCCGTAATGATTTGAGTTTTTATGTTTGCAGTTCATTTTGTAAGCACTACGGTGTAGCAATTACACATTGTATTAGGCAAATCCACAAATGAACAATAACGAACAACGGAAACAGTGACGCTTACCGTAAAAAATATTTCATCATGTGTGCTCTGACAACATCATAACATATTTTAATCATGCATTTACAGCACTAAAACATTTACTGAAATAGCAAGAGAAAAACGTGAGCCCTTCTAGGGGGATAAGCGCTAACAGGCCCCCGGAGCACAAGCAGGCATCATGTTTTCGCAGCAGATAGGAGGATTATTCTAGGTGAGATCAAGGCAGGAGCGAAAGCAACGAAACAAGGATCCGCAAAATTAAAATGACAAGATATTATTTTCACGTTAAAGCTTATGATATTAAAAAGAAGCTTTCTGAACTCTAGTTAACTACACATGTGCTATTTCTGGTAGGAAAGTGCAAGATGGGAATGTCATCCTCTCGGCTTTGGGATTTAAATTGAATTGTGTGTCTGCATGAGGTCATGATGGCGAGGGGGGGTTAGCGTGAGAATGGGGATGAGAGATGGAGATACAACATCACAGTGATGCGTTTATGAGTCATCAAGACATGCCACACAAGACGAGATCACACCCACGCCTCGCTCCAATGCAATGCACACAGCAGGACACTGCAAACATCCTTTGTGACTTCTATATGGTCAATACGGCAGCTCTGACTACAGCTTTCGTATTGGATACCAACCCATCTGGGTTATCGCTCCTGCACAGGGGTATCGATAACCTACCATTAGACACTCAAAACTACATTAATGCAAGGTCTATAGGATCCCTCATATGACCTTGCAGAATATTCTGGAAACTGCTGAGCTGTGCAGGGAGGAAAGCATGAGGTTCCCATAACAGAAATCGTTCAGCCCGCAGCCATAACAAACACAAAGGTAACAAATACTTCCAAACATCTGGTGGAACACACCTACGCATATGCAAAGAGAAAAAACCCCCCGACAGACACAAACCCACACGCGTATAAATAAAGAAATGCTCCAATCTGTATTGTTATATGGTGATTTATAGTCTCTAAAGTCTGATCAGGCCCAGCCAGACTCTCTGTAGACTTTTCTCTCTTTTCCTACTACTTTGCTTTGTTGGGAAACGTGTCGATTTCAGTTTTAAAAAAAGCTTAAATCAAGCAAAAACATAAAATAAATGGGAATTAACAATATACCAGACAGTACTGAATAACAACCAATATGATATTTTTTATATTATGGTTTTGTATGATTTGATTCCTTCATAATATGATTATGATATAATTGTACTAACCAATACTGTAGAGGTATATTGTCCGTTCCTATTTATTTTAAGCTTTTAAGTTTTAAAAACTGAATTCTTGATTGAATATGATTGATTGTTTCATAATATGATATTTGTTAAGTATCGTATAGGTCAGTACTAGATATTTACTGGCCAATATCTCAAAAGAATAATTTTCTTTTTTCAAAATGTACATTATAATGTTGTGATGCCTCAACTAATAAAGCAATAGTTTTCCGTTTATTTAATCCAGTTATTTCCATATATTTTATTTAGGAGTAAAAAAAAGTATAATTTTAGTATTAGCTAGAAAGTAAACTTTTTAAAATTTAAGCTGATAAACAAATTGCCAGTATACTAACATATTTCTATAATAAACAACAAACATACAAGGATTGGGAAATGTGTACCATTTATACATTTATTCAATTTACCAAGAAATTTGTGTTTTACAAGCATAAATCCAATACACTGGATTATGACATAAATCACAACTTGACCTTTCCACAGGTTTGCAACTCAACGTTGGATCTTTTATTCTTTAAAGGACTTTGATAACATTCTGAATACAGACCAATAAGTCAGTTCATCTGTGTTTATCTTTTGAGGAGCATCTTCTCCCTCACTCTCAATCTCTTTGTTCTCTTCCAGCTGTTTGACTTTCTAAAGATGTGACATAAAGCACAGCTGCCATGTTTATGGCAAAACTTCCAAAAAAGCCTCCCACCCACACATACACCCCCGCACTGAGAATACTTGAGTCTTGAATCTCTGCCAAACCAACAAATGTCAGCCTCTGTCTGACTTTTCACCACAACCTTTCTTCAACTGGCCCAGACAAATGCATTTACACACAACAAAAAAAAAAAAAAAACAAACCAAAAAAAAAACATAGCTGTTTCCTGTTAATTCTTGTCGTTCTTCTGCTTTTTTTATTGGTCACAAGAGAGACTGGAATAGTATTAGCCAGAATCCAGTTATCATATGACTGATATATCTAATACTGATACTTATATAATGATACAGCTGGAGTAAGAAATAAATTATTCAAATATTCTCATAAGAGCAAGTAATGTACTAATGTAGCAACTAAATAACACAGAATTTGTGATAATGAATTGATTATAATATTATATATAAATATATACACACACACATACACTTATTATTATTATTATTATTATTATCATCAATCCAATATTTTACTATTTGACATCAAGGAAACAGATTATTTAAAAAACAGAGACTAAGTTATAAATATAATTTTTCTATTAATTTAAATATATTAAAATAATTGATCTATTTTATTAACTGAATTTTATATATATTATGGCCTATATTCTTAAAAAAACTCATTATATTGATGTATAAAGTAACTGATGTGACAGAGTATTTTTATAAATGATATATAATATTTAAAATATATTTAATTACCATTTATATTAATTTAAATAAAATGCGTTACATAAAAATACAAAATTTGTACAGTCTAACAACATTTAAGCTTTACCTATGGACCACGTGTGCGCATTAAAGATTAGCGGTGTTGTTTAAAGCAACGTCATTGCGTGCTGGTCATCTCCCTGAGCATCTATAAATCCTCTTCTTCTTAAATAGCTCCTTTAGCCTGTGTGCCTGGATTTGCACTGATGTGAGTCAAGTGTTTGTCTACATTAGAGGACCACAGTGAAACCATGTGATGAGCTTTCACGGCGGCATAACTCTCTGAGCTCATGCATTAAACATCAACACACTCGATTTTTAATACTGACTAAATTTATGTAGGCCTGATCCATTACCCCGTCATATAAGTCTTATACCCATAATCCACTGCATAAGTTAAGACTTGCAAGCATTATTGTTAGCTTTCATTGATTCAGAACAAGATCAATAATGTTCCAGGGTTGTACGAACAACCCTTTTGGCTAATGATGTGACTGAGCTGAACGAAAATCCCTCATTGTTCTCGTCTATGGGGAGCTTGTGACTTACAGATGATTTTAATTGGTCATTCTCGCATACTGACTCAGACAGGCTGCCTCTCCTTCGAAAAGGTTAATCAAATTTGCGGTATTAGATTGCATTAAATGGAACGGACATGAATTAAATTAATTACATTGGCGAAAGTATTTTTATGCAGCAAAGAGCTCAGGCTCGAGTCTGACTGGATGAGCATTAGGCGTTAGCGTCTTATAATGACTGCAAGATGAGTCAAAAAAAAAAAGAACACAGCTGATTTAATTCACAGACAAACATCCTGACCTATTGCACACCTCAGCATGAACTGCGGGCAGAATATAAAGAATATAACTGCACATAACCACTGCAAAAATGGCCAAGGGATGAACAACCGCTGTGAAATATAGCAGATTCCAACACAAGCATACTACATTTAGAGCGGTGCTGTGATCGCAGACGTAGCCCTGACCCATTTCACTACCTACACTGCGCTGTGATCTGGTTAAAAACACACTGTACTTCCGTATACGTTGACGTCAGATCAGTCATCACTCATCAGGGCAACATAGGCAGTAACACTGAGATGAATATACATTAAACTGCTGATATTGCGTGGGCAGGTTGGGTGTAGTGAAATCTAAACCACACCAGAGACGTAACGATTAGAGCCGGCGTTGCAACATTACCATGGGAACCCATGTGCTGAATGCAAATTCTATGCTATTTGTCTAAATAAAACATTAAAGCGCAATAGATAAATAAATAGATTTAAACGCCTCGTCTGAATTTTAGGCTTTACAACATTCTAACATGCGGTATTGATTTGAATTTGTTTTGAAAGTGCGTTTATTTAGTTGTTAAAACGCTGTAATTGAGTTGTAAAAGAGCAAATACACAGGTGTGTGCAATCGATGTCCAATCTCGATAAAACATTATGCTGATAAAAGAAACCATCCTATCTACTGATATGGTACTAATTTTAAACTTAATTTTTCTTTTTACCCACACTGTAAGTCTATTATAATTAAGATTTGAGAGAGAACAATAGGCTTCTGATTAAATGAACATGAAAAAAACTATATTCTTAAAAGGTTTTTATTTGTTATATGTATTTATTTAGTATTTCGTCAAAAAAATAGTATAATGAATTCATGGTTTCCCAATATATGGTATGATTTGATATAAAATATTTATTAAACATTTCATCTACATGCCATTAATCTTCAGCGGAAAGAAATCTACTAATGCTGTAATTCTTATAGGGAACCCTCGTCTTTGATAGATTAATTTAAGCTTATGGCAATTATTGGATAGGAGGAGTGTCAACAAATGTGTTTCGAGAAGCTTTATTCACACATCAGCTGAAAACAGAATAGTCTAAAAGACATAATGAGATGTAAAAATCTATATAAATGCACTTAAAAGGAGTATCTGAGTGCTTTTGGTATATCTAAAAGTTACCTCGCACTAGCCTCATTTTCTCAGCTGCGTATGTGTGCATGGGGCGCAAGTTTAGTCTATCAATGGTAGTCAATGGGAATGTGCATATGCAGGTGATAGTCTTTATTCAGGTTCATTATAAGTAAGCGAATGTTTAGGGATGAGTGACACACATGTCACTTGCATGTATTGTTAAGTAATGCGGTTTAAGAATCAAGAACTAATTTACGATATATGTGTGATGTCTGAAACCGCTCCTGAGATGCGCACATATGTGTTCATAGATTGAAGGAATATTTGAGGGTTTTTTTGCTGCTTTACGGGCCTTGAATGGTGACACACGTAAATGTGTCAAAATGCCTGTCTTTGCAATTAAACACACTAATTTAGGTCTTAAGTGAATGCAAACAGCTGACAATGAACACTTATGAAACAGTATATTAAATCTGGGCAGTCTAATATTCCTGCTGCTTGTCGAGCACGTTTTGTCACTTTATTATGAAGAAATATGTACACTGTGTTACACTGTGAATAATGTGCAGTGGTTGTATACAATTGATTACGTTTTACTAATTATGTAGTATTTGTTTATTTATTGGTTGCTTATAGTCAGCTTGACTTGGCACGAATTATGACATTTCTATGATACTAACATAATGTTAATGTGAAGTAAATGAACCATTTCCTGATATAAGATTTTGGTCATATCACCCAAGGTATGATAACCATTAAATTTAATATTGTGATATACATGATACTAATACTGCTAAAACCCTAGTTTCTGATGGACAAACCACAAATTTACAGGACCTTTAGAGAAGAAAAGGGGAAGATCCCTAAATGCATAACCGCATGTGGCTCGCCATGTGTCTCGGCTTCCCAAATTGTCAGCCAAGCCACTGATTATGTGGGTTAAACTTTGGTCATGTGCAGAAATTCAGAGAAAAGTTACAAACGACTGGTGCAAGATACAAAATGACGCACTTTTCCCAGAAGCATAAAACATGCGGTTAACATGCCATTAAATTATGTAGCACGCAGGACAGACACTTTTGCGCTCAATTCATGAGCACAAAGTCTAACACTACTTTCTTAAAGCCAACTCTCTCTTAAACATACTGTTCCAAATTCAGACACGTTAATAAATCATGAAGGTACAAAGCACTCGGTTGTTTGTATGTCCTACTGCAATATAGGATAGAAAAAAACTGCAGTTCAGATTTCCCACAAAGTTTCATCATAGCTTAAATGCATGATTTAAAAGCGAGATGTTCAGCGAGTGTAACAAAACTTAAATTATTCATCTACAAAGCTCTTTCAGCAGATGTTTTTTCGACTGTGTGTTATGAATAAATCTGGAGCTATTGCACAATTTTGTGCAAAACTCACACACTAGCCGTGGTGGAACTTCTCTATTATCATATGAGGTGACTCTCGAATGGAGCAATCTCCTGCAGGCTTAAGAAATCAACGATTACTCATGCTCCAAAACACAACTTTCTTTCTTTTCTTTCTTTCTGTTATAAATGTATTGTTTTCCCTTCTGAAACATTTCAAAAACCGTATGGCTTTTATTACTGCATATTGTGCATTTCCCTAAGGTGCTATATGCACAGAAAATTATTGCGTTGATTCCATACGAAATCCTTTTCTGGAGTATTTCACAAAGATCTATGAATACTATTATCCAACATGGGATGCCCAGAAGGCATCTGCAGAAAATTTCTGTGCTTCTTTAAGGAAAAAAATATGCAGTAATGGGTTTAAACATGGCAAGATGTGTTAAACGGAGCAGAGAGTACTCTTATTGTTAGCTGAAATCCAAAATATTTAATAACCATAAACATCTTGTGGTAAGTATAGCTACTACTGGTTCCCATGCACTGTTCCCACTGGCAATAAAAGAGCCACTATCGTAATACGGAGGAACATAGGTAGATGTGTAAATACTCCACTATATAACAGGAACTCATCACACACAGAAACATGCCTCTCTCACCACTTCCTTGTTCTCTGCCAAAGGGCAATGAATGAGCATGACACAGCAGTCATGATAGTAAAGTGACCTGAGTACAGTGCAACACTTTCCAGAATCCAAAGCTCACCAGATCACTTGGGAGGAAAAGCAAAGCTTGCGGCGAAAACCGTAACAGAGGAAGCCATGGCTTCATTAAATTGCATGCGATATGAGGAGTCGCAAGGAGGCCTTGATCACTATGAATTAATTTAAAAAATAAGGGCCAAAAAATGCGGTCAGTCGGGATGTTGAATGCTGACTAGTATACATGGGTGGGTCAGTATACTACTCTGGAAATTCTTCCTTTTGAGGCTTGGCCTGTTAATGATGCTCATTAAATCACTAAATAATTTCATACATGCATGTTTTTGGAAATCGCTGACTTAAAATATTAATGACGATGTTGCAAAGTGATTATGATATTAATGTTGCGAATATTTGTACCTTTTCCCTTTAAGGGGTGCATATTATTACCTTAAAGGGATGGTTCATCATTAAAGGCCTGTTCACACAAAGAATGATAACTATAAAAATAACTATAGTGTCTACACCAATGCAATATAACATTGTGTTTATTATAAGCTTAGACTGCAGACTGGTCATCTATCTCTTTATATGCTTGAGCTCTCATGAATTCTGATAGGCTTTTATTGTTTATCAGCAGGGGAAAAAATCATTCCAAAAGAGATTCCAATGATATTGTTCCTTTGTGGTGTAATTGTTAAAGTTAAACCCTGTTATTTTCTTACATTTCAAACGATTTTTAGAACTTTATAGTTATTAAAGTTATTGTAACAGACCATTATTCCCCCTCATGTTGCTCCAAACCGGTATAACGTTCTTTCCTCTGCAGAACACAAAAGAAAAATTGGATTTTTGTCTTTATGGGCTCCGGTGTTGTTTTGAACCTCACTGACTTTGATGGAGAAAATCTTAAAATGCTCTTTCACCTAATTTGACAGAAGCAAAGTTAATTGTACAGGTCTGGAACAACACAAAAGGGAGCAAACAAGATGATCATTTTTATTTTTGGCCATTTCTTTAAGGTACTAACATGCAATTTTTATGTTTGTTGCAAGTTGTTTGTACATTTCACAACAATGAAACGATTTTTCCTCGCTTTTTAATTTAGAGCAGAGCATGGATCATTTGTCAGATTGATTTTGGATCATATCATTCCTGCAGTCCTGTTTGTGTCATTGATTTATGTTTTGAAATAGTCGGTACACACAGCTGGCCCTCAGTCATTAATAACCGTTAACCGTTGTATTTACGCAAAACTATCAAAACTATTTCCTAACAAACACTCTGGTGGGTCTGTGCACGCATGGCTTTGGTCACTAAAGACTGTAACCAAATGTGTCTTGCGACGAGAACAAAACCGGTTTAAATTTTCAACACGTATGTCTGTGGATCTAAACGCTTTGATGAATCTTGCCAAAAGATCAGACACACGTGTGCGACTGTCTCTCGCCGGTGTTTTGTCAAAGACGCTCCCCTTCTGATGAGCTCATCACGGGAGAGCACACAGAACAAAACGGATCATAAGAGGATTGTACATCTGTTAGTGCCTCAGTCAATAAGAAGTTGTTTTTTGTTGCTTAATGTAAATCATAAATGGTTGTAATTCAGTGTCAACGATAGGCTGCTTAGTATGACACAACGTTTAAGATTACAGCGATGACTCGGCAGTTCTGACTATGTTTTTCAGAATAATGTTTGTCATGCTGTTTTATCATCAGTGCAATGAAAGAAAACCACACCAGCAACTATTACATTTTGGACTGAAATGCTAAAAACAGCTTTGGCTACAGCTTCCCAGTTAGTGACCGTGATAAGATTGTGGGCATCATCTGTTTAAAAATCAAACGTTCGAATTAATTCAACTCTTTTTAAAGAACAGCGCGTAGTAAGACGGGAACTGATACAACATTTTGCAAGAAGCATTTTTGACCATTATTATTTACACTTTTCTTCTTAAAGGTCATGATGAAGCAGAAGTAGCAACCAACCTTTTCTTCCGTATTGTGACCTACATCCAAGTCAAACTAATTTACCAGATCAAATTATGACATTTTGATTAAACGATGTCTAAACATTAAAAAAAAAACATTTCTTGCCATTTTAATGCTACAAAACACACATTACTCAAACTCAGAATAATCACATATAATTTATATATACTTATTTATGGATAATTAACACTATTTATTAATTTTGTAGTTTAAATGTATGTATTATCTCCAAGAAAAGTTCAACATATCTCTCTCTATATAAAGAAACAATATCGGTCGATATTTATTCAGAACTATATCCCATGCAATCCAAACAGATAAACAAATAAAACACGCTGAGCAATTAAACTGCAAGGGCATAATGCAATTATATAGCCTACATAGGCAATTAAAAAAAGCATCCTTATGAAACAATGTAGCAAAAGCCACATCTGTGAAGAGAAACATAACGGACAGCTGGAGGAGAGCAGGAAACCTCAGAGGGAAATGAAATTCAGCTTTTAACTCTTCATGATCTCCGAGTAGGGGAGATAGAGGGAAACGTGCAAACGTGTCCACATCTTGAAATCATCAGATCTTCTTCCAATGTACTTATAATAGTGCGACGGATGCATGACGCAAACACTATCAATGATTTTCAGTCTCATTAACGTTTAATATGACACATCAATAACACACTTAGGTCGATATCTGGTTTAAAATAACCTGACTTTACACCAAATCTGCTGTACTCACCCATTTATGAACTTGTTTACGCGGCGTGTTTGTGCAGGATGTTTTTCAACGTAGAGAAAAAGACAGAAATCCGCTACTTTCGAGAGATGCAGCCCCCGGGTCGGAAATACTGCAAATAACCACTTAAAACGAAAGAGGAACGCGGCTTCTAAGCATATTTCTTACGGATGATTCCGACCCTCATTAAAAACGGCAAAAAAAGGCAGGGACAACAATGCAGAGGGGGGGAAAGATGATGTGGATGTTGCCCCAGCCGTGAGGCGCTTCTCTAGTTTTGCCTCCGTCGCTTTACGAACTCCAGCTTGCCGTCACTGCGCTCAGTGGCGCTCATGAACTGAAAGTTCTCGCGAGAACTGGAGGGATGCGCCGTAATGATCGAGGCCATCGAACGGGATTTTCCGCTGCTTTGCAAACAAATACCTGGGGCCTGCAAATCTCAGGTAATTGTTTCTAAAAAAAAAATGACGGCATTCTAAGGACATATAAACTGGTTTTAGGTTTACGCGATAATTATAGAGCTTAATCACTTAAGTGTTGCACGTTTGGTTACTTTTAGCTTTAACGTGTTTGAAAGGAATGTAAACTGTAGGGAGACCTGGCAGTGTTTTGTTTAAAAAGTCTGAACTGTATACCAAACTTTGATGTAATATTCCCAAATTTGTATTCTAAATATATCACTTATTTCTAAACTGCGTAATGTCAACCCGTAACATTTAGACATGAAGTTATTCTTTTCTTGAATCATGTACGAGTATGTTATAAAAGTTACATTGCATAGCATGAATTCATATTAACTTACAAATAAGCTTTAAATGACTATTCTTAAAACAAATAATCCCCAAACCCCATTTGTTGTTAACCTCTGTGTTCAAACTGTTTCCTTTAGTCTCTGCTGCCACCCTATGGCTAATTTAGGATACAATTTCCAGTTTGAAGTATTTTTGGCCATGCCTCCTTAATGAATATTCAAATATAATGATATTTTTATATAATTATGTATATTTTTTGTGTGTTATTATGCTTGGCTTAAGTCAGTGAACTTGCACTTCCCCCTGTTGTGTTGTAGTGTGGCTTAACTGACTGAATCCAAGCTCTATTATAGCACTATTAAATGCAGGGATGACTACTGATCACATAAACACACAGAGACAGAGGAATGTGCTTTAGACAGCAGAAAGTGCAGTCAGCTGCTGTGGACTAATGGTGTGGAATCCAAGAGAGAACAGAGACACACGATAGCAACAGAACACAAACAGAACAGGGACAGACTGCAGGTGAAAGCACTGAAAGAGGAAGAAAAAGTATGCCAGAGAATGCTCTAGGCATCAACGTGCCTTTTTTTTCTTGACTATTTATCTTCACAGTCCAACAGTTTACTCAATGTCAAAGTAAGATTTCATATTTGGAGTATTTTAGTGTTACATTGCATGCTCACCAGCGGATCCTCTGCAGCGAATGGGCGCTGTTAGAATGTGCAAACAGCTGATAAAAATATCAAAATAATCCACGCGGCTATAGTCAATCAATAAATATACTTTGAAGTGTAACGCTCCATCATCAAGATGTTTTTAATTTTAAGTTCTCTTTCCATAATATAAAAAGTCATCTGGTCTGAACCAGGAGAGAAATATGCACAGATCCATGGCAGTCTAAATCCATTCCAGGCAAATATCTGTGGATTTTAAAGAATAAGAGGGGATGCACTTTTTTATTTAGTAAGTGTTATTATAAATTAAGGACTCGTACTTTGGCTAGAAGTAATGTCTGTGTCTTACAAAGCTTTTAACTTTACAAAATATTAATTGATGGACTGAATTTCTTTGTGGTTTATTGTGATGATTTTATTATCTTTGTTTGTTTGGCTCACATTCACCGCCAGAGGATCCAATGGTGAGACGGTGTTCTAAAAACAGTGACATCTTGGATGCTCTGAGTAAATAATTTATTAGAACATTTTCATTTTTGTGTGAACTGTTGCTTTTTTTAGAGTTCAAAAAATGCAACTTTTATACTGGAAGGACTGTAAGATCAGAATTTTTATTTTATTTTAGATGGTTGCCAAGGCTACATTTCCTATTAAGGATAAGAAATTACAAAAATATTGAAAATATAAAACATATATATAAAAAAAACTAACTCAAAGTAATTAAACATCAACAACAGCAAATAAACTATAATATAAAACTATAATATTATATTTTAGTTACTTGAACATGTCTTAGTGATTCAGACTGTATTGTACAGGTACGTTTAGCCTCCAGGCATTCAGAAGAAGAGAGGAAGTCCAACCGCCTCGCCTGCTTTCCAGCAGAACCAGGTGTCTTTGTTTAAACTGTGCCTTTGCTGTTGAAAGGACTGGCAGAAGGAAACCTTTGTCTTGAACCTCATATAATAGAGGCGAGAAAGAGCATTGAAACTCAACCAAATTGTTCATTACTCCAGAGAGAGAAAATAAAACGTTGCCTAAATTAAACACGAACGTTTTTGCTTCTGTAGGCTACGGTAAATGATGAAAGTACAAATGTCCTCACAATGCAGGATAACAGGAATCTGCTGTGGACTAAAACCGCCGTTCAGACGACGAAATTAACACATTAAGCGACGTCTTAAAAAGAAACAAAGTATTTTGTGTTTTAAGGGTTAAGGGATAGAAAATCCCACCTGCGCAGTACGCTGCAATAACAAAACACGTCAATGGAAAAGACGTGTGCGTTATTATTAGATATTAGTGATTGCTAAAATGTGCAGTTACTTTTCATCAAGTTTCATAGTTTCAAAATGTATATGAATATATTTTGTAACGTTTATAACCCAGAAAAACAGGACATCTCTCGGACATGAGATTCTCTATCGCCACTCGAGACTGTTGAAACGTTTACAAACAATTCTGTGGCCATGTGGCGTTTTTAGAATTCTGGTATTTGTAGTCCCCTGTGCCTCTACGCTCATTCCTTCAGCCTGCTTTGAGGACTACACTTCCCAGCTCCCTGCGTCATCAGCTGATTGCCGCTTGTGTTTTTCGGATGTGATGATGGCAATAAAGCACCCAGCGGACCGTTTTTTTTCCAGACGATCTTTTGGTTCACTGCTGGAATTGAGATGACCGCCGACGGGTAGACAAGCACAGTTTTCCTTGACTGACTTTTTTACATTTTAGACACTGACGAGACTTTCTTAACAAACTCTTCACTTTTTAAACTGGTAAGTTTATGATTGTTATAATATGACGTTTATTCTATTTTGTTCTAATTTGTTCTATTCAGTAACAGTTTGTAGCTATGATAATTTACAATATATGAGTATAAAACACATCTCGTGGCATTTTATTTAAAAAATATCTTATATACATTTATAATGTATGCATTTACGAATGGATTCCTCGCAAACAATGCAAAAAAATATTATTTGTGCATTTTTATTTAAAATTATTTATATCGAGGTATCTGTTGTTAACAGGGAGGCATAACTGCGACACAAAAATTATGGTCTGGCCTTTTGGAACTTTTGGCTTACAGTATGCTATAAATATGTTTTTAATAACCGTTTAAAAGTTAATGCCATTTAACGTAATAATTTCGTTATTACTGACTTTAGTCACGATTTAGTGGTATAACAAATATATATATTAATAATTTGTCAGTCGACACGTGCTGGCAGGTCCATTTTTGAAGTGGATTTTGTTGACGTTCCCTGAGTTCTTTGTTTTGATCCACTTGTTGAATACGGAAGTGACCACTAGAGGGCAGCAGTACCAGAAAAGCTTCATGTTTTTTGTAAAGGTGTATTCACCTGGGGCATTGAGAGGGCAACGTGAGACAAACAAAAGGTTGCCAGGTTGTGTGTATAATGTCAACTTAAAGATGAAAAAGGGTTGATAAAGTACATTAAATATAAAAGTAAATTTATTTGTACTTTTATATATAAAAAACGGTTTTAACCTTTTTTAAAAATATGTTAAATAGGTAATGTCACGTTTTGACATTTAGCCTGAAAAGCTGCATAAGCTTTACTTGTTTCAAGTTTATTTTTAACTCCATAAAGCATGTTTTCATATTTTATATATCACCACTTAAAGGTTACAAAAGCTATGACTCCGAAATATGACATATGCCTCGTTGTCATTTTAATATAATTAAACAAGTTCATGAATCTCCTGATTGAAATAATTTTGCTCTTTTTAATTTCAGCTGAGGCACCATTTTCTTCTGTTGTATACAAGGCCTTGGGCCTCATTGGTCTAAAAGCAATGGTACTTATTCTGGGCAGAAGACTGAACCGGGAGGACTCTGGAGTCCGTGAGTCCCCAGCTGTCAAGCGAAAGGTTTTGGAGATGGACAACAAGTCCCTCAGTAATCACGATGTGTTCGATTTCTCTTCCGGCCCGTGCCACTCCGAGAGCATTCTGCAGATGTTTAACGAGTTCCGTGACGGGCGACTCTTCACAGACGTGGTAATCAGCGTGGAGGGTCGTGAGTTCCCGTGTCACCGGGCCGTGTTATCGGCTTGCAGTAGCTACTTCCGTGCAATGTTCTGCAATGACCACCGGGAGAGCCGTGAGATGTTAGTGGAGATCAACGGCATCCGTGCTGAGGCAATGGACACCTTCCTGCAGTACGTCTACACCGGACGTGCCCGCATCACTACAGATAATGTGCAGTTCCTCTTCGAAACCTCTAGCCTCTTCCAGATCAGCACTCTGCGTGATGCCTGTGCCAAGTTCTTGGAAGACCAACTTGATCCTTGCAACTGCCTAGGCATCCAGCGCTTCGCTGATGCGCACTCCCTCAAACAGCTGGCCAGCCGCTGCCGCTCTTACGCGCTGCAGAGTTTTACCGATGTGGCTCAGCACGAAGAATTCTTGGACCTGCGTAAGGAGGAACTGGAGGAGTACATTGCCAGTGATGAGTTAGTCATTGGAAAAGAGGAGACAGTGTTTGAGGCAGTGATGCGTTGGGTGTACTACAACATGGACCACCGCCGAATCATGCTTAGAGACCTTCTCACTCACGTCCGCCTGCCCCTGCTGCATCCAAATTATTTTGTGCAGACGGTAGAAGGTGACCAGTTGATCCAAAATGCACCAGAGTGCTACCAGCTCCTGCACGAAGCAAGACGCTATCATGTCTTGGGCAATGAAATGATGTCACCAAGAACCCGTCCACGCAGGTATTGCTGGCATCTTACCATGTCTTTATTAAGTTTCTGACCTAGAAATGTTCACTGATGCAAGCACAGATCTAAGGCTTAAGGTCCTTGTACACTTGAGTCTGAAATTCCGAAGTTTTCGGACTCAGTGTGCAATGGACTTTGCTGATTTTTTCATAACAGTGTACATAGTATGCATCAGATAATAGGATGACGAATACGAAAAACACGCATATGAAAATATGACTCGGTGTGCAATGACCTTTAGTTTATAATACAGAAAGAGGAGACAGAAGTCTTCCATGCCTTGCCTCAAACGGTTTGTCAAATTCACTATCGAAGAGTTGACTCGACTTCAAATTATTGGCTATCAAGAACTTACAGAATCAAGTAAATGGTGATTTACCAGTCCTAGTTGTCCAACTCAGTTGAACTACATTCTTCCGAGTCTGTGATGATCCCAGGTAATTCTGGAACTTTTTCAATAAAGGCTACAATTATAGATTGTCATCTTCAAACTGCAAAGGCATGATTCAACAAGTGAAGTAACTTGAAGGCTTGTTTTTTATAACTTCACACTCTGCAGTTGAGCTATGGGAAAACCGTTGCTTAAATTTATGGATATAGAACAATCCAAGCCACATTCTAAGTACAGCCAGACGAAGCAAGAAGAGACAGCCCCTTCAGGCCTGCTGTATTGCCGTGCACTGAGGGAAAATAACGTCTTGGCGGGGCCTGCCTATACAAATTCTTCCTCCACAAGCTTCATAACACAAACACCTGAGTTTCGAAACATATTCCTGTTGACCCGATCCTGCTTGCGGCGTGCGCTCATTGTTTTTGTTATGTCTGGAGGAGCGTGGGGTGAGAGAGAGCGGGGGGAGGGGAAACTGCACACTTGTGTTTTTCTCAGAGTTGAATGTATAGTGACCTGGGCTCTGCCTGAACGCGATTCGCTGAAGCATCCGCCAACGTTACAAGGCTTATTTATTAACAGCCTCATTATAGACTGCTTGCAGAGAGGTGTAGCACGGTCGTTAGTATGCTGCTGCTGCACCAGTCACACGCAACCAGTAAAACATTGACTAATGCTTGCTATATATTCCTGCAAGACCTCAGAGGTTGCTGTGTTTACAACTCAACATACCTTTTGTTTTCTTTGGTTTGGTGAAAAATGGACACTCGCAAAACACCTCCTCAGCTTCAGAGGGCTGTGTTAGAGATTCCAGATGGGTGTCGTTTTACAGTTGGCAGAAAGTTGTAATTCCACCTCTGTTTCCAGGCAGATTTGGGATGGTACTTAAATATGAATTATTGGATAGGGCCCGGCTGATTTCCCTTAATTATTTAATGTGTGGGTGCGACGCATTTTGACTGATTACATCACACATCAAAAACTGATCAGAATTTTCCACGTTTGCATTAATTGACCGGACGACTAGCTCAATATGTTCTAATCTCTTTCCCCCCAGAGAGTGTATTCAAAGTTCAGCTCTAACTTTAGTGTCTTTGCTTATGCACTCTCCAACCCCCTGATCATTTACACAGAGAGCACAGTCTTCTAGGCAGATGATTTCAGGGAAAAAAAACTGGGGGGGAGTTAGTTCTGGATGAATTGTATTTGCCTGTGGATTGGTTCTCTTCACAGAAAAAGCACATTGTGCTCCGAGCTCTAGTAGAGACAGTGTTGTTTACTGCTATTCTTAGAAGAGGTTCTAAACTCTTCTCGTTTCAACTGCAGAGAACAAATAAACTAAAAATGACAATAAAACAAAATTTAGTTGTTTGGTGCTAGGTGTATAACTTAAGACTGTCCTTTTCCATGACTATTAATGATTTACATTTGTCCATGTGTCCAAGTCTGACATCCTGCCATGTGCCTGTAGGTCTACTGGATTTTCAGAAGTCATTGTGGTAGTCGGAGGGTGCGAGAGAATGGGGGGTTTCAACCTGCCATATACCGAATGCTATGATCCTGTAACCGGGGAATGGAAATCCTTAGCCAAACTCCCAGAGTTCACCAAGTCAGAATATGCTGTGTGTGCCCTCAGGAATGACATTCTGGTCTCAGGTAATTATGTTTCATGAATACTAAATTGCTTTACAGACAGTGGTGGAAAGACATGGCTTGGTATTCTTCATTGTGTTGATAAATTCCTAAATAAAAAAATTAAGAGAGTTTTTACTTGAAACAAGCAAAATAATCTGCTTTTGGGGTAAGCAAAATAACCTTGTTTTCTGTTTTTAAATAAGATTATTTTACCTACCCCATTGTCAGATTATTTTGCTTGTTTTAAGCAAAAAGTCACTTAATTTTGATTATTTTTTTCTGAAAAAAAGAAAATTTTTACTGGCCTAGAAAATCCTTCTTGATTGAGGAATTTTTATATATTTTTTGCAGTGCACTAGTAGCCTTTTGTTTACATCATATAATATGAGTTATTAATATTTTTACGTAGACTAAATATTGAATGTGTGTATCTGCTAATTTCAACAATTTTTAAAGGTACATTACAATATAGATGACATTAAAGCTAACAGAATAAAATGTATATAATTTTAAAATAAAAGATTGTGTAATGGGTTAATTTGATGTCTAAGGCTTGCTTTTTTCTGCCCTTCACCTGCCAATCATTAAATGTCATTAATTTCTCAATTATTGTAGATGACCTAGTTTGATGTTTACCTCTTGGATGGTTTAGTCTGCAGGGATTTGTTAGACACAGCAGGGCACCACACTTTACAGAGCAGCTCGCTTTGAACAGCAAGCAGGTTCAGCAAAAAGACTGTGAGACATGATTAAAAGAGACCAGGACTACCAGCTATCTCCTGAGAAAAGACTGTTAGAGAGGGAAAGAGAGCGCAGGGGTGAGTGAGGGGGCTGGAATCCTGAGCGATCGGTTTGCATTCTGCATGTGCCAAGCGCTCACGTGTTTCCATGAGAACAGTTCTTCTGGTTAACACTTCTCTCTCTCTCTGTCTCTCTAGTTTCGACCTCCTTTAAGTTCACTCCTTCCCCACACATCTTGTTTCTTCTCCTTTGAAGCTTGTTCAGTAAGCCAAGGCAGGAAGCCTATATATGTGTCAAACTATATATATTGTATGTGTCAACCTGAAGACTAAGATATATGAGTCAGAAAAATAATGGAAATTTACAGAACAGAAAGATGAGTTTCAGGTTGAGCAGCTTTGCTTAGTCCAGTGTGTTCTTTCCACACTGCTGCTACTTCCTGAAGAACTGGAACAGTTTTGTAAATGATTAGCCTTGGAATAATCAGAAAGATGTACATGTGTTAACCGATGCAATACCAGTCAAATGTTCACTCACCTTTACCACATACCCAGTCGTTCTTTATTATTACTTTTTTTTACCTTGTGTAGTTGTAGTTAAGACACTATGAAATAATGGAAAAATTGTAGTATGGGAATTATGTGGTAACTAAATTAATGTTATATACATTTTATAATTTTAGTTTTTCGAAATAGTTTGGATTACAGCTTTGGTCAGTATTTTCAAACTAATTTGTGAGATGCTTTCTAAACGGTAGAATGGCATACACTTTTTTTCTTCACTTTGTCAAATTATGTATGTAATATTTAATTAAAATGTTTGTTGGTAAAGAAATGTTTATATTATTTATCTATATTTTTGTACAAAACGCATTGAAGTATTAGCAAAGGATTTTGTTGTTTCAGAGAAACAAATTTAATCTATAAAATCAAACAAAGAAATTAATCGTTGTGACGTGTGTGTGTGTACATATAAATAATAAATGTGGTTATTCATTGTTGCATAATTCTTTTAATAAGTTTATAACGGCATATTTCTGGTTAAGCTGGTCTTGCTTATGTCATCTCAGAACTGGGGCAATTTGTCATTTCTGTGAGATAACAAGGAACATTCACCAAGTGTGCCATTATTTTCATTATTGCCATTGTTATAAGTGCAAAATTAAACATTACAGTATTGGTTGTGACTAATTGGTGATGCAATTTCAGGTGGTAGAATCAATAGCAGGGATGTCTGGATGTACAACTCTCAGCTCAACATCTGGATCAGGGTTGCCTCTTTGAACAAGGGCCGCTGGAGACACAAAATGGCAGTTTTGTTGGGCAAGGTGAGTTCAATCACTCCAATATCTGTTTTGAAATGTAGCAAAAATTCTGCTAAACACAAATAATACAAATAAATGGTTTTATCTTTTGTTTTTGATTGTCACACTTCCAATGAAATTAGTATCTCATTCATATACCACTTTATAGATGCTGCCAAATTTGGCTCGTGCTAACATGGACATGTTATTTAACATGTCTTCAACTATAAGCTAAACTACACGAGGTAGACTACACAGAATATGTTTAATACCAATTGACTCAAACAAATACGTTCCAGCCTAAGGGTGTTTTTGTTATCTCAGTTAGTCATGCCACATTGAAGAAAATGCTTCCTGTTCTGATGATGGCTATGGTTAAGAACTCTAACCATGATTAATATATCCTACATATAGAAATGGGTGTTGTTGGGTATCTTAACCCATAGCTTTTCCCAACTATAATTGATCGCCTGTTTCTCATTTTACTGCTCTTTTGTCTCATCCTCAATTTGTCTATCACTTTCAAAGCCTCCATTTGTCCCTCTTTTCCCACTTGGAACTTATTCTTGTTTTTATTCTACAATGACATCATTTTTAACCTCTCCCTTGGAGCTGGTCTGCTTACCGTGCAGTTTTTAATAACCAGTAACTGACGTTGAAGTGATTTGACATGTATGTGTTTGGATCTGTAAACTCAAGTTGATATTGCATCACTCATATCGGGTTGTTTTCAATTTTTTTTTTTAACAATCATAATCAGCTCCAGAGATCTGATTTACTTTGGCATGGGGTAAAACAGCTTTGTTCTGTTCTGTTTGCGAAAGATCTGCTGCGTTTTATGTACTCAGCGAGGAACCAGCTCAAAGGTTCAATAAATTAAGACTGTCTTCTTGTGAATGGAATGAGCCGAGCCAACAAAAGCTACTTGAGCAATAACTAATTAACATGCGCTGTAAGTTATAGCCAGCTGTCTGCATGAACGCCTCTTTCTCTTGGTTTGTTTGTTTGATGTTTTGTATTGCGGCTTATTCAGATATTTTTCCCCCAGCTTTCTGTCTCTGGGTGTCTGCTATAGTCTCTTCAACTCTTTGTGTTTCTGTTCAGCGAGATAATAGTTTTGGACTCAAACCCATCTGACCCCAGAAGATCATTTGGGTTTGTTTTCGAGCAGCAGCCTTTCAGACATATGGATTGTTTGACTGCGGTTGGCTTTAACGGTTATGAAAGATTCATGACTGACGTGAAATCTAATCTAACGTGGAAAAAAAAGTTACCACAGGTTTATGCAGCAATAATGTGACGTGAGCCATGCTGACACTGGTTAGATATAACATTTTAATTAACATTTAAACGAACATTACTCACACCCTGTCAGCATTTATTAGCCTTTTCACTTAGGCACACAGTGAACAGGAAACTGAATTCTACTCAACTGATAAAGGATGGATTTTATAGCTATTTTGTTGATATGCCATCTTATCGGTCCCATGGGTGAAAGGACTGTCTCAATAATATCGGAGTCTGAACAAAGAACTCACCAGAAAGCACATGGATTTGTTTTTGAGTAAGTGGCGTGTGGCCCCTCTGTGTTCCAGCATGTTCTTGCACCTCCACTGGTCTGACCGGTTTTCTTGGTTGTTCCATTAAGCGAAACATGTTTACCTTCTTCTTTATAGGCACATGTGGCAGGAGAGGGAGGAGACAAACTCTTCAGGGTTTTTGTGTTCCACGTGTTTTCATTCGAGAGTTAGCGAGAAATTTCTTGAAATCTCTTTGGGGATTGGAAAAACAAGAGTGATTGAGTTATGCGTTACAACACAGAATTGGCAGCACTTTGCTCTCAGAAAGGTCATGTTTTTACAGCGGCTATGGTTTGGGCACATTTATTGGACGCTACCAATGGCTGCTTGATAACCCAGGTCACAGAAATGCCTTCAACTGTCTTAAGGGATTTATGCATGATTTGCTCAAACTGACTTTCACCCCGTTACCCCTATTTGTTGTGCATGTAAACATCTTTAGTGGCATCCTGACCACTTGTTTGATAATGTATTGACATCACAACCAGAGAAAACCTGAAAAGTGTAAACAATACATCAGTCACAATTTTAAGGACCAATTCTTAAATTAATAAAATTAACAGTTTCAATTAAAAAGCCATAACCTACAACTTTTGAATCAGTAAACGCCTAATTTGCTGCTTATTATTTGTTAGTAAAGTAGTTAAGTTAAGCTATTAGATAGGATAAGGGATTTAGAAAATTGTCATGTAGACCATGTGCTGTAATAAAAATAACTTTTATTCAAAATGAAAAGAACCTTAACCCTAAGTAGTTGCGATGCTTCACTGGCAATGGTTTTATACCATTTAGTACCATTTAGTAGGGAAGAAGGTATATTCAGATTTACAGTATTTTGCTGGAAATACAACAAAAAAAAAAACTGAAAGAACTTTTTGTGTGTGGGAGTTTCTGTTTTATTAATTCCTTAAGCTTAGTCTTGCCACAAAGTTATTCAAAGTACTTGCCTCTGGTTATTCAAGAGTAAACCAAAAGAGTCTAACCGCTGACACAATCAGAAGCGATGTGTTCACCTCATGACTATTTATAATGCAAACTGGATGTAGAATTTCCTGTGAATAGCCATTCGTCGTCAAGCTGTCTGGATCAGGTTTGCTTAGTCCACTTACGTAATAAAAAAAAAGCAGGTTTAATCATACATTTGTTTTGTCACTAATGCAGTGCTAGCCTCAGGGTTCGTGCGTGTGCGTGTGCTTGCAACAATCCCTTTGTCATTACATCGATTTCAGAATCGCTATATGAAAGGGTAAACAGTAGTTCTTGTTTGGCTAGATCTACACGCTTCATTTCACCTCCAGAAACGTCATGTGTACGATTCAAAACAGACAAAAACTGTTTGAATTTACGCAACCCTAATATCCTGTATGGGCTTCATATCTTAAGCTGTGTATATCTACAGGTGTATGCCGTTGGTGGATACGATGGTCAATCCCGACTAAGCAGCGTCGAATGCTATGACTCGTTCTCAAACCGCTGGACCGAGGTGGCACCGATGAAGGAGGCGGTCAGCTCGCCAGCTGTTGCCAGCTGTGTCAACAAGCTGTTTGTGATTGGAGGAGGACCTGACGACAACACATGCTCTGATAAGGTTCGTTGAAGAGCATGACGCACAGTGTTGAGGTGTAGGGCGTCTTTGAAAACCGCCCTGTTAGTTATCTATGCATGTCATTGTGCATTTAACATTTAACTGCATGTAAACATTATATTTATTTTTGGGTCATGCTACTGGAGGGTGTGACACACTTTATTTTCCAGTGTAGTCATCTTGGTATTTCTCTAAACAGTGCAGTGGACCATAAATCCAGCCACAGTAAATAAAGGAGCTCTGATTATATAGTCTAAATTGAGATATGGGTGATGCTGTCTTTATTGCTATGCTGGGAAATCCTTAATCCCGTTAGCTGTCACTTAGGATATTTAAAGAGACCGTTCACCCAAAAATGTTCACCTGCATTATTAAGTAGAAGAACTACTACTACTACGACTTATTATGCTTCAGAGAAAAGATGTTTGGAAAAATGTTGCTTTATATAAAAAAATCTTCTAAATATCTTATTTTGGATTCAACAAAAAGAAACTTATACAGGTTTGGAATGACATGAAGGTGACTAAATGATAGCAACATTGTCAATTTCGTGTGAGTTATTAAAGCTAAAACTATTACATTATATTCAAGCTTAATAACGTTAACGAATGACAGGAAGTTTAAGTATACACAGTCCCTACTATGGTTACTACGACATTGTGTGTGACCCAAAAAAGACATCAATTGCTTAAAACCCTGTGTGCCAGCTGTTAGATTCTTCTCTTTGTTACATGATAGCAGCTTGTTTACTTTTACACTGTGGTTGGACACAGTTTTTCCCTTCATCATGGCCTAACTTTGCCTTCACTGAACAAAAGACTGAAGATACGTTGAATGCGCTTTCCACTGCCCCCTAATGGAGATCAACAGTTACGACCATCTGACCTGGATCTGTCAGCTAGCTCTGATACATTCTCCAGGTGTCTCTTTGGAGAGAAACACTCAGCCGCAGATATTTCATTGGATTCCATTAATGTATTTCACTGTGATTCAGCATCGTGGTTCCGAACTAGCGGACCTTTTAATTCCCAAACAAAACTTCTTTGCACCTATAATTACACTGCATTAAAGCATGACATTTTATTTTTTTATATTTGTTGTGATGGTTAGTATAATGAAGAAAAGGGTAATTTGATACTTTTTCAGCATTTCCTGCTTCCTTATAAGAAATTCTTATGGTAATAATGCCACCTGCCTGAACTCTCATTGGTTAAAGCATGTTTTGTGTGTGTAATGTTCTGTTACCATTATTGTAGTCACGTTTCTACCCTATTAGTCTCATGGATCATTTGTGCCCAGAGCGTTCTTTTGCACAAGTGTCTGCTATTTCCAAAATGTGTGAAGCCCTTATAATACCACCCCCCTCCCGTATCACATACTCAACACTGTGAGGGAGATAAAAATGCATTCTGGCTTTTCTCAGGAGATATTGTGTCTGTGTGTGATTATATTTCCTTTTTATCAGGACACACGATCGCTGATTTCTGTTTTTCTAAGTTCGCATTTCCTCGAGGCAGTTTCATATTTTGAAGACCACAAAAAGTCTGAAGTTGTTATCAACACCCTTGTCTCTAAAATGGCAGGGGGACTGATAGATGTCTGGGACTCCAGGAACTGTTTTGTAGCCTGAAGAGACAATATGTAGTGTTCTTTGTTTTTTTTTTTTAAACGTCAGCTTGTGTGTTTTTTGTTTTGTTTTTTTTCTCCCAGGTTCAGTGCTATGACCCAGAGTCTGACTCCTGGTTGTTAAGGGCCAACATTCCCATTGCTAAGCGCTGCATCACAGCGGTATCGCTGAACAATCTCATTTATGTTTCTGGAGGTCTGACCAAGTCCATCTACTGCTATGACCCCACTGAAGATTACTGGATGCATGTAGTCCACACATTCAGCAAGCAGGTACTGGATGTTATGAACTTGCAATGTAGATTTGCCTCTAGAAGTGTTTTTCTTTTATATTTCATAAATATTAGCTTTGCATAGTGTATACATGTGGGTAATGTGCATGATTATTATGTGTATGTATAAATGCACACACATACATGTGTATATATTTAAGAAATATATATTAAGAAAAAATCATTTATATTAATATAAATATTTACATGTAAATATTAAAAATATATACAATTGAATGTATGTGTATGTATACA
This sequence comes from Puntigrus tetrazona, assembly GCF_018831695.1. Taxonomy (NCBI): domain Eukaryota; kingdom Metazoa; phylum Chordata; class Actinopteri; order Cypriniformes; family Cyprinidae; genus Puntigrus; species Puntigrus tetrazona. The sequence goes on along the minus strand of NC_056722.1, from coordinate 19,906,582 downwards.
TGCACAATGAACACACACCGTACTCAAAAATACATTATGTAAATAAAAACGTAATCATAATTCATTGCGATCATCGTGGTTCATTGATATAAAAATTAGACAGCACTCATTTTTATATTAATATAATTTAAATGAGTGTGATAAATGAGTTAGGTCAACAGTAATCTAAAAGTAGTCTGATTACGTTACTTAAAATCTGTAATGGATTACGTTACTTTACTGCAATTTTTGTTATGTAATTTAGAATCAGTGATGGGTTACTGTTTGTTAGTAATCTACCCATGAACTTCCTGAACTCCTGAACTGAGACCCGTACGTTTATGCTCTCGCTTTTGTTTTTCAGGAAAGCTGCGGTATGTCGGTATGTAACGGAAAGATCTATATCCTGGGTGGCCGTGGTGAAAACGGAGAAGCGTCAGACACCATCCTGTGCTATGACCCGTCCACTGGCATCATCACGGGCGTGGCCGCCATGCCCCGCCCCATTTCTTATCACGGCTGCGTCACCATCCATCGCTACAATGAGAAGTTCTACCATTCATGACATTAAAAAGCACACTCGCACAGGGACACGAATAAACTGAGCCTTACTATAGATACCGTAGCATTACGATAGATAAGGTGAGTCCCAAACCCCTCTGTCCACAGTTAACTGACAGTTACACAATAACCCATTTCAGTGTACAGCATAAACATTTACTCACCCTCACACCGTTCCAAACCCACGCGACTTTTCTTCTAATGACAACATAAGAAGATATTTTAGCCAAAATGAAATTAGACCCCAACTGACTTTCTTTGTGACTTGTATCTGTTTTCTGCCAGCCTGATTGACGGATACAGATTGTGTGTGGATTTGCATATTTCCAAATCCGTTACCCAAATCCGTTTAAACTGATTGACCGCTGTTAGGCTACGTTTTCTAGCTGGTGTCTGATCCTCACTTTGTTGTTCCTGATTATTAATTGTTTTTATTTGTGATTTGTTTCTTCCACTTCATTACTATTATTGCATTTTATTCTAATGTATGGTGTAAGTGGTTGTTTTGAGTGGGTGAATAGTGCGATTTATTTGCGTCTGGTGGATTGCGATGTAAGTGTGTTTGAAAAGATTCAGATGGATGTGTGCGCGTGATACATACACAGAATATGCTGGAACCACTTTCTGTTGAGCTCCCATTTCTAATGGGGAAATAGTTCACAATATCCATCAGGCACCAAAAATGATCTAATATTTCTTTATGTATGTATGCATGTATGTATTTGGGTGATGCTAATTGTATTTAGAAGTAGAATCTTTTGCTGTAATGACATTTAACGAAACACGTTTGCTCTTCGCGTCTAAAAGGAGCTTTACTACATCGATTAGCCTCTCCATTATTATTCCGTATAATTTAGCGACATGCTTTCTTGCATACAATGTAGAATACAAGCAGTGACGTCTTGTTTCTAAGTGAATCATGTTATGTTCTTTCACTTTTTAAGTTATTTATTCTTTATACATGTCTGAAATCCCCAACAAGGCACTTAAGTCAGTATATTACAGTGTCCTGTATGTAAATATGAATTTGATAATCTTACTTCAGGTTTACTGTATCAGTAAGTGTTTGCAATGGTGAAGCATCAGGCCAAATGGCCAGTTCACACTCTCCGCTCCCATAAAACTCGTCCTATTTTGTTCTCACAATAACCTGAGCTCAGTATTTGTGTGTACAGTGCAGTGACGTAGCAGCAAAAGATTGTGTGTTCGTGCACCGGGGATTCCAAGAGCAGTGATGTCAGCTCTGTTGCCTGCTTTCGGTTAGCAGGATTGTTTAGTTTGGTCAGCTGCACGAACAGAACAATAGAGGACACACGTTGTTTTTTTTTTTTTACTCTGACAAATGTACAATGTTAACTGCAAGACCCCTGCGCACATGCAACATGCACATAACACAACATGGCCTTTCTAGAACTTTTTGGTGTGTATTTTACGACCGTATGTTTGTGTAAATAAATGGTGTGAGTTTGGTGTCTTTTGGCTACATAGGCTTGTTTTTTTTCTGATAACTTTAAGTTGCTAAAAGCCATAGGCGGAATGAGTTTCTTTCTTTTTTTTTTAAATTTTACAAATGTTTCTTTTTGAATGGGTCCTTTGGGTATTGAATTATATGTGCATGCCAAAAATTATTTAACTCGCATGTCAAAAAAAAAAGTATGCGCCTTTAGTGCTAATTAGTGATGGTTTGGCAGAGGAAAGTGCCAACTTAAGAAAATATTACTTAAGTGCATTAAAAGTAATTACTATTTTGTGCCTTGATACACATTTGACAACTAGCCAAAGACGTGTGATCGGTTTTGTCTGTTAGTTCAAGTACAATATTGCGAAAGAATCTGCAAGCCTTTTATGTCATCGTTTTATGTGTAAAACTGTCACTAAATTCTGAGTACCAGAAATGTACGAGAGCTTAATGTGCTGTATATGCATACGTTCTTTCAATAAAGCTATTTTTAGTATGGATTTGTACACTATTGCTATTTGTTTTTTTTCTCCTCGAACCTCAGATTTCTATTAACCAAATTTAAGCAGTATAAGTATTAAACTAAAAATCATACTGTACAAAGTACTCTACCTCTTTATTGTGAGGCGTGCTATTGTATTTCAAAATGATCAGATACTAAGCTAAATAAGTACTGTTAAGTTGTCAGGTCATGTTTTTTCTGCTGCATAGCATTCCCAAAATCACCCAAGCCCTGATTTCCATCCACTGTACTGAGGCATTAATCTGAGTACTAAGATATTTTGAATAAAAACCGTCCCCTAACTGACAATAACGCCACGCTAGTCAAACAATAAGCAGACGAAGTGTTGAATTACAGAACCACCTGCAGATAAGTGCTCGCCGAACGGAGCTACTGTACACAACCCCAGCGAGGGAGGAACTGCATAACTGTCGCCACAGGCAACACGGGAAGATTTATCAACTGGACATACTGATACTGAAAATGGAGCAACACGCGCCTACGTGGAATCTGGCTCTTGCTTAAGGCTATGACTTTTTTCCCATGAATGATGTTTTACTGAAAGGAATCATATACTGACATGCCATGTTTCCTTTTAGAGCAAAAACAAGAATGGAATTTGGAAACATCTTAGCGTTTAAGATGGCTAAACATGAAGCTGCAAATAATATGTGCATATTTATCTAAATTGGCCATAAAATGTATTCTAAATTTGACACCAACTAAAACCACATGCACACAAAAATTCTTCCTTTGGCTATAGGAATCAGTGTTTTTATTTCAAAATGCATGTTTAAAACAAAATAAGTGACTACAAAAGTGGATTTTTTTTTAAAACAACAGTATAAAACGATAGAGCAAAGGCTTATGCAAATGAGAGCTCCAAAATCTATATAAAAAGAGGACGAAAGAGGATGCGGCGAAAGTGAGAAAGGTGTGAGATAAAGACTATAGAATACCTGAAAGAGACTTTAATAAAGGTGAGCTTATACGTAATGCTGGGTTTGTGCTAATTACAAGCTCCCGGCACTTCTCAGCAACATTGGAACAGGTGTTTACAGGTTTACCTCTTAACCTGGAATTGTTTCAGGACTCATATGTGGGCCACCTCTATGAAGACGTTACGTTTGAATAAGCTTTTTTTTTTTTTTTTCATTTTTGTTGTTAATAACCTGAGTGCGGCTATATGAACGCACAGCTTGATATAAACCTGTTTTTTTTTAACAGATATTAGGCCACAAATACGACGACAGCTGATTTGGGATATCAAAATGAGTCATCAGAATGGGTTTCCCTACAGGTAAATCTGGAGTCACATGAATTACCTGGAAAGTCAAGAACAAGGAAAATGTGTTTTGTTCAGACCTGTGGTGAAACGTCGTAGTCATAATAAAGGATATTTACCCCCCAGGTGTGGATATGGTTTACCTTTACCCTTCTTCTGATATTTACAAAAACCGCCGAAAGCTGAAGTTGCCTCCTTTTGTCTCAACAGACATGCCTGCCATTCACAGGGTAAACGGGGTGATTTTTTTCCTTAAAAAAATCATTTCTTTAAAATAAAAATATCGCTTCTGGCCGCAGGCGAGCATGAGACTGCATGATGTGTTTAACGAAATACATGTGCAACTAGAAATGTAGGCTATTTAATTGTTGAGAATGGTGTTTTTGTTGTTGTTGTTGTCGTCACGTAAAGTTGTAATTCAAATATATAACCAGAAGGTGTCAGTATAAGATGGAAAGCTTTGCTGTAAGCAGCCCAGGTGCTGTAAGCAGTTCTCTTGAATACCAAGCATAAAATGCAAAAATATAGGACCAAAAATATGCACGGGGGCATGCAATTCAAATGTTCAGGAAACCTGGAATCAATCATTAGGTTTTATCTTGTGTTTCTTGGTACTAGTAGAGGAGAGATCAGTTAAAGGAACATTTAACCTAATGTGTTTACCTATTTCGAAAAGAGAGCATATATGGCTTAATGTATACACACACAAACACACACACAATACGTGGTGCTCTACCCCCATCAAGCCGCAGGGGCCGCTGTTGAGCTGCAGCGCTCCGATGGACTGCGCAGGAGTTTATGTATGTACAGCATCACCTGTGGTGCTTGGAAATCTGTGTTAGGGAATGACGGGAACTCTCCCCGTTCTAATGGCCTGGCACGGCAGCAGAGTTACCGTCTCTCCTTTTCTAATTGAATACAGTTTCTGTCCTATGCGCGTTTAGTCTGGCAGCCCAGGCCAGCCACCCTCCAAGCTGTGTCATTTTTTATCCTTCATTTCGCACTGACACGCGTGTAATGTGGTCTGAAATCCATGAAGAAGGTGGAGGGTGGGAGAGGAGGGGGATATACATGCGCTTAGCCAAAGAAACACGTGTCTTTATGCTTCTCCACACATGCGTGTTTAATGTAATGCCCTACATACCCAAGCTCCTGCGCATTTAAACATGTTTTACTGTTTAACCACATTATATGGACTGGCGATACGGTGATTCCAAAGACATGTTGTATGTTTGGCTACCTGCGGAAAACCTCTCAAATAAAACTGATGCATACTCCTGTACCCTTTACTAAGATTTACCATGGTAACCATAGTTTCTGCTCAAGAGTTAAGGCTGGTTAGCATGATCCAGTTAGACCCTGCTGGTAAATTGCGTAACTACACCATCTGGCTGCATAAAGCATATTTTTCTGTTGATGGCAAGTAGCTTTATGTTCTTAAAAAATAAATGAAATTTTAAGTGGAAAATAAAATCTAGTGTCTAATAATATATATATATATATATATATATATATATATATATATATATATATATATATATATATATATATATATATATATATATATATATATAATACAGAAAAATAGAGATGTTATGTGCATAGAAAGATAGATAGATTACACCTATTATTTGCTTATTAGTATGCATATTACTGGAATATTAGCCATTTATTAGTAGTAATTAAGCACATATTAATGCCTTATTCTACACCCCTAATCATACCCAATAACTAAACTCAACAACTACCAAGCATCAAATTAAGAATTTACTGAGGGAACAAATGTTACCTATTCTAAAGTTTTACTGTACCTATTATCTCTAAAATTATACTCTTATTATATAAAGTATTTCATTCTACATGCAAGATTTATAATTAGAATTGCGTATCAAATTTAATCCATTTGTATATTTTATTATATTCAAATTTCTAGCAAGGTATGAAAATGCTGATATTGCCAGCTATAATTTGGGTGATCATTTGATTGTACCTGACAGGAAAAGTGTTGTCAATCATGCTTTGCATGCATGATATGCGTCACAACAAGCCGGATCGCTTTAGTTGTGTCCAGCAATGCTTCCCACATTCATATACACCCCGTGGCTGGGAGCGAGCGAGAGAGAAACCAAAGAAGCTTCACCCTGCTGAAATATCCATGAGCATGCCAAAGCATGAATTACACTCAAGAGCTGTTATCCACTGCACTCTCTGTGTGTGTCAGTGTGTCTGAGCACCCTCAATATGCTCTAAAATGTCATCCAAATGCTTCCTCACTTATCTGTATGATGAGAGAGACTACATTATCCGTGCTTTCTCTTTCATCCCCTACTTAGTATGCAGGTGCACGCTTGGTTTCGGTATGCTCTCTGCGCTCTCATTGATGTATTGCTGGTGTTTTGCAGCAGTGAGTGAGCCAGGGCGATTCCCCCCTCCCCTGCGTGCTTCTGCTTCTGTCAGTGGTGCTGCTTCTTATGAATGAGATCCGGAGTTGAATGGAAGGCAAAGGGGCTCCACAGTCTCCCCCTAAAGAATCCAATTGCATTCAGGTCACAGGCGACTCGAGAAAGAGAAGGAAGCCTGGGCTTGCATGTGCACGGACAGCACAGCCAATGGGAGGCTTCCATCCGCAGGGAGGATGCAGTGAGTTTGTGAGATGCATCCAAAATCTCTGATTTCTGGGCAATAGAGCCCAGGTGAGAGGCAGGGTTGTGCTGAGACAGGAAGCGAAGTCTGTCAACAGAATGTTAAGGTTTATCTCTTAAATGGTTATTCTCACCTGTTAATGTAATCATTTGCAACGGGAGAAAGCTTTAGTGTCAAATACTAAAATCTAACTGCTAAGTAATAATATAAAAGCAGTGTTGCAGTATAGAACTTGTTATTGTACCATATTAGGTTTAATGTGGCAATTTTTAATGTGGCAATGTACTGTTAAAAACACTAGATAATAACATTACTAGAAAATCATTGCATGTTGCATGACAATTGTTTATATTATAGTATATATATATATATATATATATATATATATATATATATATATATATATATATATATATATATATATATATTTTTTTTTTTTTTTAACTACTGTATATATTTTTTTCTTTATATTAATATATTTAAATACAAATATATAAAATACTTATTTCAGTTTATTCATATTTTATGATATAATCATATTTGATACATTTAGAATCATTAATGCCAAATACATAAACCTATAATGTATTTTTTAATTTCTTATTTTTATCTTGATTTTAACAATTTTAAATAAAGTCCAATAATAGATATAAAATATAAATGTATAATAGTTTTTTAGTCCATCCATAATGCTGCCGGTGCTGTCAATTTCTAGCATCCAATATATATCAATTACAGAGTAGGGCCATAGTGAAAAGACGCCCCTCGAGACCATTATGGTGTCACCCTATTAACCGAGAAGCACAGAGAAGCACAGGTTAGTGGGACAGAGGTCTGGAATTGAGAAGAGATGATGACATCAAGGCTTCATCCTTAGAAACAAAATAAATGGTCTGTGTGTTCTGAACATAGATAGAAAGATAGATAGATAGATAGATGTAAACTAGTCAATATAGTGTAGATTGGATTAGAAGCTTTATATCATTTTGTGTTGCATTCTATAATGTATTTATCTGTTAATCTGCAATCACTGCGATCACATTACTTCTGTGCATCAAAATCTAGAACCACAAAATGAAAAACAGTAAAGCCAACACCGAAATATGCACACACCTTCAAAATCCCCCCAGACACCCACACTTGCATACATGCACAAGCAACACGATGGATTTGCATCCGCTGGATTGCGGCAGAGAACACATCTGCCCGTGGTTTTTGCATCTTGTTTGTACAGTCTGTACGTTTCCCCCTCTCCTACAGCGCAGGAAATCTAATCTGTTCAGGAGCTAAACCCCCTAATAAGCTCTCAAAGCAGAATGGCAAACATCTATGCAGAGTTTCACTAATGAAAGCCCAGCTCACCGACCAGCTCCCCCCTCCCAGACACATCCCAGAATTTACTAGAATGCTTGCGGAGCTTTTCACCAGAAGAAAGTCAAATGACATACAGTAGAGATTTTAATGTGCCGATCAGAATTTATAATGAATGCAAACTGATTGAATCACCTGATGTCACGTTGATGTCTTTCACCTGCCCTTCACACCCGCCAGCCGAATAACCAAGGTCACCTTGAAATACAAAAGTATAAATGCGGAAAAATGCACCTTAAGAGATATATCTAAAAAAAATAATAAATCCTGTGAATATAATATTGATTGTGTGTGCTGTGTGCAGCTGCAGTATTGGCGTTTTCTATAATACTGTACCAGGTTAAGTTCGGGTCATCACGGACACTGTGTGCTGATGAGACCATGCTGTATGATCTTAGCTGGGAAGAGGTTATGGTCAGTCAGGTTGTGTGTGTGTGAGATTCACAGGAGATTATCTGATGTTTCCGCACTCTTGATTCTTCCCTCCCTCGCTGTTTCTCTCGTTCTCTCTCCTCTTCAGTGTGTGATTAAAATCTGCTAGCGACCATCAAGAGTATAAAAGCCTTTAAAACCCAATCACTGTTCATACACACGCACACATATACACACGCAAACAGGAGACCTTGAGTTTAGCAAGAGTTTTTATCCTGGACTGCACCTCTGTGAAGTGCTCTACTGTATGACCGTACATAAAACAATATGTTTTTAAGTATGGTTTTTAAGATTTTTGATGCAATTCAAGAGCTTTCTGTCAATGCAACTACCATGTTCAAGACCCAGAAAGGTAGTAAGGACGTCTTTAAAATAGTCCATGTGACATCAGTGGTTCTACCTTAATGTTACGAAGCTATGTGAAATTATTTTTGTGCACAAAAGAAAGCAAAATCAACCACTTCATTCAACAGTTTCTTCTCTTTCGTGATACTCTTGTGAATGTGCGTTTGAGACTGAAACGGAAGACAAGAAATGATTGAATAATTTTTTGTGTTTTGTGCATAAAAGTATTTTAGTGGTTTTATAACATTACAGTTAAACAATTGACGTTACATGGACTGTTACTGTTATCCTTGATAAGGTATCAGTTGCGTTACTGTCAGGATCAGAAGGCTCTGACCTATGACCCAATTTGTGTTTTAAAGATGAACAAAACTCTTGAAGGTGAGTAATTAATGACATAGTTTTCTTTTTTAGTGAGCTATCCCTTTAATATGGTGGCCAGGTAGGGCACAACACAACAAAATCGCCACAACGCAATGAAATTAGCATAATGGAAACACAACAATATTAGTCCCTTTTTTGTGTTGCGTTGTGCACTAGTGGGGCGCAATACTGTAAAGCCTTTCTAGTAATGTTAATTATAATGCTACAGATTTGGTGTTGTGAGCACTTAAGTGTTTCTGACAGGACTATGCTTCGACCTAAAACAAAATAGCGTAGACTACACCTGAACGAGAGACAAATCTAAGCAAGCGAAGTTGTTCGCACGTAAACATTAATACATTCTGAAAGTCAAAATCCCAGCTCGCAGTCCAGTCCTCTGACCTCCTTTTTTGCCAAGCCTTACTCAGGACATATGTTTGTCCGTCCCGACCTTGACTATAATCTGCCACTCCTACTCAGGACTGCGGTAGGATTGACAGGCGGTAGGCCTGAAAACAGATCCCGGTCCGCCTCGTGTCCACGCTGATTAAAATATCCCCCAGGATCGGTGATGTAACGCCTCAGGCTGGACTCCTTCCCCCTCTTACTGTAATAGACCTCTGGCCGCTTTTCCCAAGAGCATTCCTCCGAAAATTGAAGGTCTTAATCTGCCCTGTAATGCTGTCTTTCTGGACGGGCCGAACAGAGGGGATCAGCTATATGAGGGACAGAGTTGTTCTGTTGGCATCATTGCGGGCTAGAACTGGGAGTTCTGCTAGTTAGTTTGGCTCTACGTTTGCCTCTGAGATATAACATCAAATATGATGGTGGAACATGTTGTTAGGGGTTAAATACACTAGTGAGAGCACTACTGTAGATGAGGAAGTATGTGTGCATCAGTAGTTTGTTTGTGTGTCAGTATATGGGCGCAGAGATTCTCCCTCTATAGAAATGATGGGTCAGGAAGAGACAGACTGTTATTAAACATTTAATCTCATTTTCTCTGTCAGTGAATGGACATACATGTACACAAAACACACACAAATGCAGTACATTCGGATGAAAAAATACATTTAGATTAATGTCTGTTATTAATGTGAATAAGGTGAATAATTCAATCTGAAGATATTTGTTTATTTAGAAACATACATGGAAACTTATTCAGAAATCGCTAGTAAATTTCACAGTTATAAAGAAACTGCAAGACACTGAATTAATGTGGAATTAGAGAAAACCTGCAATTTGATTTTAATTGCATTAAAATACGTTCCAATATTTTTCAACTCTAAACAATAATTTTCCTTGCAATCTAAGAACAACAAACACAATGAGGTTAATATTTAAAAGAAGACAAAAAGCCAATGGGATAGTAAAAAGAAACATTTATTCACAATTTAATTTCTCAGGTATTTTCCTGGGAAACGAGATAAAGATACAGATTAAAAAATAAGTACATCTTTTTGAAATATGCCTTAGAAAATTACACAATCTCCATCTCTTTCTGTCTGTGTATTACTGTAGATTATGTAATGTATGCAGAAAATGTGGCCTGAACTAAATCAACAGATGATGTAAACATTGAATATCTCTCTTGCAATACATTTAGCAGATGTTGATTTCCCAAACTAAAGCAGAGACTGAGGTGAACTTCACTTTTTCTTTCTCTCTTTTTAAGATGAAAGAAGTGTTCAATATCACTAATGGGATTGTTGTCATTTGTGGTTTATGAGGACTCTTCATAGATGTAATGGTTTTTATACTGTACAAACTGTATGTTAACTGTACTACTGTTGCCCTACACCTAAACCTAACCTTTATGCAAATAAACACCATTTAGTATGTTTTTAAAGCCTTTTTAATTATGATGACATTGGCAGTGTCCTCATAAACCGCCTTTAAATTGTAATACTTCTGTCATACCCATGTCATTAAACAAATTTGTGTCCTCATAAACCACAATTGCCATCCCACATACACACACACACCTGTCCCTACATGCTCTTAAAACACACTCACACAATTAAAGTTTGCCCATGTGTGTTAAGTGAATGCTGCCATGCATAAATAATGGATGCATTTGCGTGTGACAGATCAATTTGGAGGCCTCATCATCACTAATTAGTCGAGCTCCTCGGGGAGAGTGTAATTGGTGGCAGTTAGGCTGCTCTCTGCAACGCCATCCAAGCCCAGTTTCACACACACACGGTCCCATCTCAGCCTTTATCTGCGTGTTTCCAGTATAGTACCCCAGAGGCAGTGAGATATCAAGCTTTAAAGAATGAATCTTGTATATTCTGAGTAGCGCACTCTGTTCCCCTCTCTCTTCCTCTTATCTTTTCTCAGGCAGGAAAGAAGGATGGCTGTGCCAGTAATTTGTATCATTAGGGTACATTTGCAAATCTTAAAACTACTGCCTGCAAAGAGAGTTGCATGGAGAGACTGTTGCTATGGGAACTGTTTCGTGTGGCTCAACCTCCCCAAACTTTAGAAGCTGATTTGGACTGGTGTGTGTGTGTGTGTGTGTGTGTCTGTCTGTTTGTGAATATGTGGAAGGGAAAGACAAGCATATGTGTGTGTGTGTGTGTTCGAGACAGATGTGCATGCATGATTTACAATTATGTTTACACCAGAACAACAGGGCATTTCATCAGCATTGGGTGACATCATAAAAATAATTCATAAACACTGTCTTCAACAGAAATACTGGCTTAAGTATTTAAGCCTATGCAAGAATTTACTAGTGGGGTATGAAAACATATTATTAAATATATTTATTTATTTTCTTGTTTCATGTTAAATATATTTATATATTATATAAAATATAAATATATAAATCAATATATGCATACATGTAAATATCTTTCTAAATATATACTGTGTGTGTTCATATATGCACAATAAATAAACGCAGTACACATACATATAGTATGTAAACATTTCAATTATTTTCTAGAAACAAATATGTACATCATCTACATTATTTTTTCTCAATTAAATTAATATTGCTTTAAGAAGATTTATAGAAAAATCTAAACAAAAAATACATAAATCTGAAAATATACCTTTTATAATAAATTACAGGAGTCTGTTTTTATTGGGGAAAAATGCCAATGAGATGAAGAAAAAAAAAAATAATCAAACGTGATGTAAACATATAAAGACAAAAAAAACCCATCATAAAAAAGATATAAGTGCATCTTCTGCTTATGCTTAAGACATAACAAATTTTGGGCAACATGACAAACTTTTAGTCCGATAAGTAGAAGCAGCAAGCTGTTTCTAAGAACACACATGCTGAGGGAATCACGTAACAGCTACTCTGTTCGGCTCTGTTTTCAACTGCTGTGTGAGTGATAATAGTCTGGTGCTTCCCTGGAATAAAGGCTCTCATCCCAGAGATGACATTTTTGTCTGAGGCATAATGCCAAGTCATTTACACACTAACGAGGTTATGTAAGTCTGTGATTCTTCCGTCCCTCTGCTGTCACTCAAGAACCCACACACACGCCGTCACTGTGCTTTCACCACGGGCATCAGGGTCTTTTCACTGCCTACGAGGCACAAAAACAATAAACATCCCACCAAATCCTCGCACACCTCCTCCTCCTCTTCGTCTCAGTTCATCGTTATGTTCTCTTCAACCTCTCGCATCCTTTAGTTTGACACAAAAGCCGCCTGCTCTCTTCACAAACACCTGCCTCTGACTGAACTGAACCGCCGGAGTGTGTGTGTGTGTGTGTGTGATAAACTCATAGCTCTGCACAGCCGTTCACCTATGTGTGTTTGTGTATGTGTGTATATATATGTTTATATGTTGCGTTAGAAAGTCTGATTCATTTTAGTGAATCAGTCCCTTCTGTTATCTCTCACATAGTTCTATGTGACGTTAGTCTGAAACATGGTGGTGAACCGATTCTTACTTTCTATTGTTTTTAGTGAATCAATTTTAGTGAATCAGTGAATCAATCCTTATAAAGTCAGTTTTATTGTAGTGAATCGGTTCGTCCTAAAGTTCTTCCTCTGATTTGTGTTTAGAAAGTCAGATTTATATTAACTTTTTTGTTCTAAATGGTTTCTAATTTGAAAATCTGGAATCTGAGGGTCTGAAAATCGCCATTAAAGCTGTCTAAATGTCTGTTGAAATGGTAAATACGATTCACTGATTCAAGTCTCTATACTGTATAGACTATATGAGTACTATATAAATTGACCTGTTCAAGATGCGGTCATCATAATTGATATTTATCAGGTTTTTCCAAGTAAAGCCCTGATTAAATTCTAAATTGCACGATTGAATATTTTTATTAAGCAAATAAGCAGCTGTTTGCAACTTGTAACGTGTAATAAACTTATGATTACCTTGATGCTTAGCGAGCTGAATAGTTTCCCAACTCTGTCTATTTGACACACACAGGATGGGATATAATTGTGTGCAGTGCACGGAGTGTGTCTGTGAAATCTATAGGGCGTTTTCTTAAATGATTCATCCATGAGGATCTCTGGACAGTGACCCTTTCATCCGCCCACTTACATGGCAAATGATATTGGCCCGTGTGACAGAAGAGGTCAATCCGTGATAAATTGCACCCAATCAAATGAACTCGGATCCCCAAACACATACAGAGGCATCAACAGATCAACACGCTTGCAATCAGTTTCTAATTACAGCACACTCTTTTCAACAGATCTTTCATAAAGCATGTGTTTGTGTGTATGAGTGGACATTTGTTTGTGTGTTAATAATGGCCTTTGTAATTAAGTTGTTTTCAAGGGCACTTGAGTGACAGCTTGAAACCTTGAGAAACCCGTTTTTCAAAGACAGAAGAGAAGCTGCAGAAGATGCAGTATGTGGGAGAGAAAAAGAGAGAAAATATGAAAGCTATTTCATCATGAGGAGCTCAGTGAATATTTCATCATGTGATCAAAAATAGCTATATACTCACTCTGCTGTTCCGCTTCTCTCCGTGCTTCTTCATACAGCAGGGAACTTCCTTCAGATGTGTTCTGGCATGAAATCACAGCATGTGTTTGTGAACTCTCACCTTTACATATTAATCAAGAAAACAGACTTGTTAAGGCAGTTAATAATTACATTAAGTCAAAATTTAATTACATTAAATCAAATGAATTGTGTGTGTGTGTGTGTGTGTGTATATATATATATATATATATACATTTTTCTCTCAAGGTCCCAGTAGCAGCTTATTGCACTACAATTATTATTGTAACTGTTCAGCAACTTTTTTTTTTTACTGTATAAGTGGATGTATCATTACTAAAATACAGAGTGAAAGAAAGAAATTAAAAAGCTATCTTTTATCTTAGATTGCTGATGGTTGTCTGTGATGGGTGTGAGTTATGTAACCTTCCAGGAAATGTCTGACTCCCTGCCCTTGGTATCCACTTGCATTTAACTGTGTTATATGTGCTATTGCTAGGAATAACTGACTAAGAGCAAGAGAAGACAGTACGTCGAGAGCATGAGTATATAGTTTTTCACGTTATGAGAACATACTCCATGTTATTCAACAGGCTAAATAAACATACTAAGCAATGTTTAATTAAAAATGTCAAAAGTTTTTTTGGGAGGCTTAGGTTTCCTGTGATGTTTAGGTGATAGAAAATATCATTATGGAAAGTCCTTGTAATGGTAGGAGTACAGATGTGTGTGTGTGTGTGTGTGTGTGTGTGTGTGTGTGTGTGTGTGTGTGTGAGAGAGAGAGACACGGGAGCCTGAGGCAGAGCCCTGCAGGATGCTATAGGCAGAGTGTTTGATAGTATCCTGCCTGTGAACTGATGCTGGAAGCTTCTTATCCCTAACACAACCAACATTAACTCCATGCAGCCCTATAATGCCTATCAATTATCAACATGATCAAGACTTTCATGATAAACATGTACACAATGATTGTTATGTAAATAGTATGGGTTATTTTTTGGCAATACAAATACCAGCAACAGGACTAAAATGCTCAGTTTGGGCCTTGCAGTATGAGGCTGTTTTTCCTCTTTGAGAATTCTCCTATATCATACTATAAGATCAAAAAGACACTGACGTATCAAATTTGATACAGAACAAATACATACATGCGATTTTTTAAATAACATTTACAGTAATCACACACACACACATAAATACATGTTAAAAATAACAATATTCTAAATGCCTTGTCATCCTTTGTATCCTTAGTATATCGTTCAAATTTTTCTTAAAATGTATATTGAGACATCTTTACATGATTGGATCTTTCGTGCAGTATGAGACTAATGAAATGATCGTTTAGCACAGTCATGGTCTGAATTCACCGCAAAGTTTAAAGTGTTCTGTGCGCGGCAGGAATAAGCTAGCTGAAACTAGCCTGTCTGCGGCTGTCACACACACTGGATATTTGCCATAATTGGGTCATGTGATCAAAAGGTTCTCATAGCCTCAGCACGAGCCCTTCAGTAATGAGGGTAGCCAGCACTGTCACCGAGAAGACAAGCTACGGACACTGGGGTACCGGGCTTGGATTCAGGTTGCCATGGTGATGCACGTCCCATCTATAGTGGGTGCCGTGAGTTACCGTGGAAACTGGAGATGCCTGAGGGGGCCGGAGGTAATTGGCAGGAATGATAGTGGCAGCCACTTTCTTCCGTGGTGCAGAGAATCACTTGATGGCTGGGAGAACAGCTTTTTTGTTGTTTGTTTGCTTTTTTCTTTTTTGGTTAATCTCTGGAGCTGAGGGCTTTTTTTCCACATGGGTAACTCACAGCCGATGATGGATGTGCATGTGGGCGTGGAAGGGTCAGAGAGAGGGAGGAAGAGAAGAAAAGAGGCAGGAGAGGAGGTAGATATGTGTTTTGGCTCAGGCCAAACTGTGTCAGCCAGCTTTGGACTAAGATACATTTCAGATAGATTCAGATGAAGGCACAAGTAGATACGAGTCAAATAGTTTGAAAACTTTGGATGCATTTGTGCATCCTTAATAAACGTTTTTTTTTATATCTCATGCTATGAACTGTAATATAGGGTATATTCTGTAGTGTGTAACATTACATTTTAAGTGACTACATTTTACAAGTAGATGACACAAATCGGTGCCATTATAGTAAAAATATTCAACTATCATTAATCAAGATTAATCAGAATCAGATTTAAGATAATACATTTTCAAATAATGTTTTTTTACTTTACATTTATGTTCTACACATAACCCTTAATTTAATAAAAAAAATCCAATGTGACAAGAAATATTTTTTCATTAAATTTTAGATAATGAAATGAATGAATAAATTACTTTTAAATTACTTACTTAATATTGACACAAATTTAGTTTATTTGCTTATTGTTTATATAACTGAATCATGTGAAGAAGCTTTAATTTTTCATTTGTTAAATTTGTCATTTAAAAATTTGCAATAATGAAAGAAATCTATCTCACATGTTAAAACGTTAAGATACTTATTATTATTATTATTATTATTATTATTATTATTACAAATATGTAATCCAACTCTTGTAACTTGATTCTGGGAAAACGTATTATGTTTTGTTCAAGTTTTGTTAAATGTATTAAAAAAGAAGAAGAAATCTATTCTATCATAGATATTAATGTTAGATGTTAATGAACTTCTAAGCATTAAGATTTTAAATGTTGTCTATCAAAAATATGCTTATGAGTATACATTTATATATTGCTGTTTACTGAAAAAAACATTTACTTTGTTCTAACCTTCAATAATAGGAAGCATAAGCATAAGAATAACGTTTTTTAAACAAAACGTTTTGTTCAA
Organism: Puntigrus tetrazona; assembly: GCF_018831695.1. Taxonomy (NCBI): domain Eukaryota; kingdom Metazoa; phylum Chordata; class Actinopteri; order Cypriniformes; family Cyprinidae; genus Puntigrus; species Puntigrus tetrazona. Next base: position 19,889,866 of record NC_056722.1, on the reverse strand, counting down.
AATTGTACTTTAATAATTTCCATATCTATTGCCACATATTAAGATATGAATGTTTAGATATTAAGATATTCATTCATTCTTAAGATATACTGTATATATATATATATATATATATATATATATATATATATATATATATATATATATATATATATATATATTTTTTAAACAACATAATGTTGTCTTACAAAATTTGCTTATGAATGCATTTTGTCTGTACGTTACTTTTTTACTAAACTTATAATTTAATCATATGAATAAACTTCGTATTCTAACCACAGAAGAGCCTCGGGACGTGAAAATTAATGATCGTAAATGTCACTTCTGTTAACAGATCCCCAGTAATGCCAGCCGTTTTTCTCCCTCCGTACTCTTGTAATCCCACTCTCTCCAGTTTTATCTGATAATTCTATATTTCTAGGTCAAGCTAAAGATATCTACTACCTGTCACTCTGAATTACATTTCATATACTGTGCTTGATATGAACGCTCGCTGCATGCGCTTCTTAAACTCGCAGGATTTTGTTTTTGTTGCGGGGATGAAAAGGGAAACAAAACAATTCGAAAAGATCCTATTTAGGAGGCTCTGGGTTTAATCTGGTAACCAGGCAACAGCGCAGCCCGGATCCTCCGTTGTAGTGAGAGCACGTGAATCCAGCGCACGTGCTGCGGCGTTCGCGAGCACACACACCTTCCGTACTGTACACACACACGCAAACACTTGCACGCAGTACTGTTAATGAGCATTGGGATTATCTCATGCATAAGTGACTTCCACCGCTGTCAACAGCAGCGAGTTTTAATTGGGTCAGTCATCCAAACCTTTCACTGTGCTCCTGATCTCACCCAAGGAATGCCCATGTGGACCCCCTTAACAAGAGAAGCGACCATCCGTAACATACTGCTCTCAACCACAGCACACAATCACGCACATATACTCTAGCTACACAGAATATATTAGGAACGGCATCTCACATTTCAACTTTTCCAGATGTGAAATGAGTGGTTGATTATATAATATAGCTTTACATTTACCTTAACGTGCTTTTTTAATACACTATACACCAATGATAAATAAGTAGGACAACTTTACATACCTTGTTTATTTGCATTGTTTTGCATGTCTGCTTATATTTTTTAACGTGAATGAGTTGGATATTTGATATTCCCTAATCAATATGAACTATGCTGCAAAAGCTGCATGAGGTTGTTTTTATGTATTTTAAAACATCATGTGGGTGAGTAACACAGTTTTTCACTTAACTTTAGCTGAAGGCGGGTGAAATTAACAGCTTTGTCTAAAAGCTGTCAAGCCTGACCAGTTACATTTTCCCTAAAATGTAGTGATATTTAACTGCATTTGCATTACTGCTGTCAAACGATTAATCACATCCAAAATAAATGTTTTTTTGTTGACATAATATGTGTGTGTGTGTACTGTGCATCTTGATAATATATACATGTATATAAATGTATATATTTTTATATTTTATTTTATATTGTATATAACCCTATTATTATTATTAAATTATTATTAAATTAAATTAATAATATAAATATAACACATTTCTCTTAAATATGTCCGTTTGCATGTATATATATACATAAATATACACACCACACACACAAATATTATGTGAGGAGAAACCTTTATTCTGGATGCTATTAATCGTTTGAAAGCACTAATTTGAATGCATTGACATATTAACACACAAATCAATTTCAATGTCTTGAGTATTTTAAACATACTGTTTTGCTGAGCTACAGTATTAAGTTGTCCTTGATTGTAAGCTGCTTATTTAATTTTGTAATGTGTAATTTTATTTTTGTTTTAAGTTTGTTCTGTATGGACATATAAAGGCATTAATTTTTTCCTGTCGTTCTTAAAAAGTATTAAATTTGATTTTAAACCTCTGCCAATACCATGTCAACTGTCCTCTGTACAGTAAAAATAGCTCTTAAATAATTTACCCTGACATTACACTTCGACTGATGATATTTTTTCCCTTAATAAGCTTAAGGCAAAGTCTGCAGATATTATTAGCTACAGAATACATAAAGTGCCCAGTTGTATAAATACACAAAAGCAGCATATCTCTAATTTACCTCGCTCTTCTTCTTCTTCTTTCCTTCTTACTCTCTCTTGACGGAAGGGGAATCCAGCCTCACGGCAGATTTTAAATGTAGGTCACATGAACGTGACCGAAAGAGACAGGAATTCACCAGGTGCCAGGACAATCTCTGACTGGCAGCTTATGGACCACCACTGATAAAAATGGTAAGTGACTGTCAGTGCCAATTGAGGTTGATTCAACCCCCCGTGTTTCTCTTCTCACATGCTTTACAGCGTGGACCAAGAAGTGGTGGTCCGGTCTCAGTCTCTTTCGAGGCTATGCATAAACCGGAAAGCATTTGCTGAATAAAAAAAAAAAAAAAAAAAAAAAAAAAAACGGACAAATTGATCACCTGTGTTCATACCGTTTCTAACTGAGCTTATATTTTATGTTATGAGTTTCATTGCATCTGACTGAAAGTGTAACTGGGTTTCCTAGTCTGATCAAATGAAAACGTCTGCTCAGAGCTTCTTAGGAAAAAGTTGGGTAAGCAGTCAGAAACTTTGGTAATTAGACTGTGCTTTCCTACTTGCTCCTCTCCAGTGGGGAAAAGAGAGTCGGAGAGCACTGAAAAGTTGAGGTTATGAAGGAAAAATGTAACAAATGATCTAGTTCTACTCTAGTTTTTACCTGCATTCGTGTCTCCAGTGAGAAGAGAGAGGACTGTGGATTTTTAGAAACTGGACTCTATTCTGATAATTTCTTAATCTTTGTTTTTTAATATCATGTGAAATGTGTTGATAACAAGTACAGTCAAAACATTTATAATGGGTAAAATAGTTGGTTGTTGATAGATACATAGAAGAATTGTTACATAGCGTTATTTTTATTATGGATTTTCATAGTTACTCATAAAAATACTCATAAAAGACATTTTATATAACCCAGTGACATAAAAATCTTCCTAGCTGGCAAATGATTTAGGCTATATCTAATATCTTTATGTCCATTCACTGATGAATGAAAGTTGGCATATATAGTCGTCAGTCTTATAGCGAACATTTTCATGGTTCTTCACCTGCACAAACACTCTAAAGCACTATTGATTATTTGTTTTGATCGGCAGGAAATGTTTCTTGGCTCAGTGGAAGAACACATTGATTTATTATTGCAGTGATCGTACTCACTCTCTTTCTTGCAGTACTTTCCAGACAGGCATCATTGGACAGGCCTTTGCCTTTGCTGAAAACACATGTCAATGACATCTGGGGCCAGATCAACATATGGCCCCGTGCCAATAGCTAAAGGACCCGATTAATTCTGAAAAACAGGAAGGTTAATGCTTCCCTTGAGCAAGCATTTAACGCTGATCAAAGTTCTTCAACTAACTTTTGAGGTAATTCATCAGGCATTTGCATTGATAATTTCGCTAATACATGGGTGTGAGCTTTTCAGGATCTTCATTTACCCATTTTTCAATCTTTCTTTGGCATTAGCCGCCCCACACACACGATCAGAGGCAAACTTGCTTTGTCTCAACTTCTCTCCACAGTTTCTGTAGTCGTGCTTTGTTTTAATAAGAGTCAGTCGGTAACAGGCTGCCAGCTTTTGCTCATTGATCCAGGCAAGCACATCTCCCAGCTGCCTAAAGAACCCATGCTTGCCACATTGATTGGAGCAAGCGAGCCTTCAGCAAGCAGGCGACCTCCTGAGGGAGCTTCACACATTCACACACACACACACACACACACACACACACACACACACACACGCCTGTAATCTGCTTTTATGAGCTGTTTTCGAGTTATCAACAGGAGGGAATTTCATAAACACAATGCAGGACACATGGTCCTAATTTCTGCGAGGACTCTAATGCTGAAGTACTTACAGTTCAGTTCAGTGCATAGCAGGATAAGGGAAATGTGTTACTAGGCTATTTTCTGTCATTTGTTTATGAAGTTTAATTGAAAAACACACAGGGAACAGGATTATTTAAAAACTATGCAAATCCTACAGTGACTCAAGAATTCTGTCTTTGCCGACGCATAAGATAGAAAAGCAACACTTTGTCAGATAAAAACTATAATTTTAATATCTCAAACACTTTTGCCATGACCTAGTATTTCATAATTATGTATTTTATATCACATTTTTAACATTTTGTAATAAACATTTGTCTCATAATTTTATAACTGAGATTAAAATTAAGCCATTTTATATATATATATATATGTAAGATATCAGTGATTCATATCAGTGCATTTTTAGCATTTTGTCAGTAAACGATTTAGAATTTTACACCCTTAACCTAACCCCAAACCTAAACCTACCCATTTTATTTTATGCAACTGACCGAAATATGCAGGAAAATAACCATTTTCGTAGCAACATCTCATTTTAAAATATTTTTATAATCGCAAATCCCACTCCTACCTCTAAACCTAAACATAACTATCTCTGTTCAGTATAAGGAAAACATGACAGACAGATAAATGCAATTACAGTGATGTATTTATTACGTAAATGTCAAAAAGCAGTACCAAAAGCAACCCAAATGTTTTGCAGTCCTTTCTGGCGGATTGAAGTAGGTTTGTATAAATTGCAGAGCAGAATTTCTGTTCTTAATCGATGAAAATATTATCCAGATTATTAAACTCATGAAGATAAGTGCACATCATTCGAAAACACCTAACCAGAAACACTGCCAGTTGCAATCTGTGACGAATGAGCGTTCGAGTAACCCGCCGTAAAAAAAAGGCCTATGGCACGTAAGTTGGACATTAAATGGCAAGTAATGACTGAACTATTGCAGAAATGTTGTTTCTTTTAAAGGTTTAAAATTAAGTCTTGTTTAACATTATAAAAGCCTATTATTGAAACGAGCTGGCAGCAGAAATCACAAAGAACAGAATGATATGTTATCATTTCATATAAAGTAAACAGTTTAATAATGCAGTTGCAAACAAGGTCGTTGATATGACAACTAAAAATAACAAAAATAATAAAATCAATGTCTCGATTTCAATATGCATAGGGATCCATTTTTAGGTGTAGTCAATACGTTTTTTTTGTATGTTTTAATGCTAAAAAACCTGTAAGGAAATTTACGTTTTATAGAACAACAATAGAGCAAGTGTGACTAGTAGTTGGATATGTATTTAGAAGCTTGTTAATACATTTTAAATTTAAAATTAGCCGAAAATGTTTTTATAAAACATAGGCAAATAGTTTTTTTATGTTTGACCAATCTTACTAAATGAAAGTACAAAGTAAATGATAACAAAATTTTGATCAGTTTCCAGTGAACTATATGCCTTTAAGGCAAAAGATGCAACGAAAATCTGTTTGCACACCAACCAGCTGATCGTATGCAAGAGAGACATGTTGTTAAACTGTGCTCCAGGACTTGTGCTTCATGATATGAGATAATTTACATTGTCATCAGATTTTTGTTTCAAAATAATAAGACGGGTAGAGCGGGAGAGAAACAGAAGGATGACAAAGACACAAGGCAGACGTGTCCTGTCACCCACAAGGATCTCCCCCATGCTCTGAGAACTGTCGTGTCCCTGGGGCATGCAGAGGTGGTACGAGAGACAGACGGCTTGCCCTACTTTTCCTGAAGCCTCTGAACAATAACTACTCTACAGGAAAAAAGATGGAGTACGCTCTTACTCAAAACATCTCCAGCTGAAGACGGATCGTGCAGAAAAATCAAGACATGCTTTCAGATCAAGAATAAGTGACTAAACTTCAGCATCTCAATGTGTTATAGTACTTTTCTTAAGTAGAGACGTTTTCACAATGTAACCAAGATAAACTCTCATATATTAACATTTAATGATAATATCATTTTTGTTTTAATTTGATGCATACATAGATTTTAAAATTCATTCTAAATATTTTCTTAGTCTGTCTCAGCACTGAGAGATCTACATGAGTCTTTATATAAGTTTTTAGCCTGCCATTTCAAGTCTTATCAGCATAGTACATGAAACTTACATAACAGGCAGCGAGGATCCAGTGGATGACTGACTGTCTGTGTGGCTCTTTTTGCCTCTTTGCTGCCTCTCTACTATGCAATAATTCTAGTGGTTTGCTCCAAGACCCCACAGGTTGAATCAGGAACACAAAAGAGCGTGAGTCACTGTGGTCAACTTATTATCAGATTGTGATTTAACAAAGCCTAGAGATTTCTTCCTCGAGATTGGTTGAATGAGACGGTGGTACCTGCTCACAGTTCTGTCAAAGAGAGGTTCTGATAACAATACAAACATTGCAAAGCGATATTCTCTATGAAAAGAACTGATCTATAAGCTACAGAATCATTCAAAAGCCTGAGACCACCTTAAATATTTTATATTTAAATATCTATACCTATAGTCAAAGTTCTGTCATGAAACTCTAGATGGTGCGGTCTGATAGGTTTAACTCAAACTAGTCTCATTGGCTGAACATTTAATGCATATGGCACACAAAGGTGGAAACACTTCCGGGGTTTTGAAGTTTTCATCTGATTGGTTGAATTATATAGGATTTCCGGGAGACGTGTTTCACAGTCTTTAAGGTTTCACTAGAAACAAAGATGAGAGTGTTTCAACTAAATGCTGGATTTTCAAAAGTATGTGAAATATTTCAATTTCACAGCATAAAAACTTTCAAATATATCATATTTGTACACAGAGTTTTTCACACCGGTCTGTTATTGTGGCGCCATTACCACATCACATAACGTGACCCTGAAACTAAACAAACTGTAATTGGTTGTTTGACATTTCAGTCAAACAGGTCTCGTGGCCAAAGGCATACTAGACCTTCAGCCGTCAGTCTGGCTATGCACCGTTAAATTCAATCTGACATAATGACATCATCACACGGCACAGCTGATTGGTTCTTTCTGTATCAGCAGCCAATGAGCTCGCTGCTCGACATTCAAATACTTCGCTAACGTGTGCTGTAGCAGATCGCTTCAGACACCCTCCACCTTCTCCAGATCCACCTGTATAGATCTGCTACTGGATGATTCATGTGTGCTATGTGTATGCTGTTTATTCCATTACAGAAAAAAAAACAGAACTGTTGAGATGTAAAAAAGATTTTAAAATAATTTCGAAAATCAAAAATGTACCTATTTTTCCCTTGTGGCAATTTTTTTCCCCTGGTGAAAATGCATTTCTGTAAGATGCCACTCATATAGAACACATTTAAAATTTTAATATTTTTCTTTTTAATGTATTAAAAAATATATATATTCACCTTCTCCAACAAAATGGTACACATTTACTACTGAAAGCATGCTGGTTCTCTGAGAAAAAGGACATTGATGAGCTGCGCGAAAACAGAAAAAGTTGCGATCAAAGTGCAATGGTAAAAGGCTTTTAGAGTGTTTTGTTGTAATCTGCACCTGATGTATTTTTTCAGTTGTATAGTACTGTTAAAAATATATTTTGGGTTAATACAGGTGTGAAGAAAATAGCAATGCAAGTTATATAAAATTAAAACATTTCTGTGAAGAAAAGTCACAATGGCCTCAGCCGGAGTGGGAACATGATTCAGCTAAATGACGTTATATGCATCTGCTAAACTATTCATTCAATAATTCTCTTTTTTTTTCTTCGCTTTCATTTAAAAATGTTGATAGCTTAGGCATTGTACTGCGATGAATGGATGTTTCGCTGTAGTAGAAAGAGTCTCTCTCGTGTCACTCTTTTAATACAGTCTACTATTGAGTCCAGAAAAGGTTGCCATGACGATGGGTCTCTGCGCACTAGATGACAGTGCACGCTTCAAGGAAAATTGCCTGACTCATGCTAAAGAAATGATAGAACTGTGCTCAACCATAAACATGTGAGAATGTCACCTTTAGTAAATGTGATGCGTGAAATGGCCGGTTATTTGAAGATATGAAGATGCAAAAAATCTGTATCCTGAGGTGTAATCACTTTGCTGTGCAACAGTTTTTTCCATTAATGCTGTACACTTTTATTATAGGGATAATTCACACAAAAATGAAAATAATTTTTTTATTCCAACCAGTTGCTGATAGTATGGATTACTTTAGCGGGTAACGTACTATTAGAATACACTTTCTTACTTAAAAAATATTGAAGAACTAACACTTAACTCACTACTGTTAACTTTAACAAGTTGTGTTAACTAATCGATTGAAATCATTGCAATCATTATCCAAAAATTTTTGTTTTGGCCTTCCTGCGAAGCTCCACCTTTCTGGTTCTTACCTCTTATGTTTTGCCTGTATGGTAATAATTGCTTTGTGTGCATGTTCTGTAGGAAATCTGCTTCAGACACTATCCGACTTACTACAGATACAGTCCACTGTAAAATGGTGGTTTGTTAATCCTGTCACGGATGGGGGTTTTGGTTCCTTGCCGCGTCTGGCTTGCTTAGTTGGGGACACTTCATTTCTAGCCATTATCTTCGATTTGATTCTAGAGCGTTTAATAAAAAATTAAGTCTTTTATCTCGTCATTATACATTACTATCACTCTGTTCTCCTATTTGATACTGTTCAGTGCTTTGATACAATCTTTATTGTTAAAATTGCAATATAAAAACCAAAGTGACTGATTGAATGGATTCATAATTTATTTATTTACGGAAACACTGGGATAAAGCCGTTGGCTCATATTTGTTTTTTAGTCTTGGGTAGTTGGGTAGTTTGTGTTTTGTTAATGTTTTTTTTGTGTAACTGTTTCAGGTTGAAAATAGGTCCTGCAGAAATATTTGATAATTATTTAATAATCACTAACGGGTTCCCGATATTTTCCACTTTAGCATACGCCTACTACTACTAACATTTATATGAAAGAGTCACAATTCAATGTAATTGTATATGACTGTTCATAAGTTACTTCATAGTTATTTTTTTTATTTTTTTTTTTGTATTTTGAACATTAGCAATTCAGGGGTATGACAAAATACATTAGCTGATTAGCTATTGATTAACTGACTTGTTACTGAAGACAATCATAACATTGTAGTTAACACATTTAACACATTCCTGAGTAGTTAACAGTAGTGAGTTAAGCGTTAATGACTAGTTCTTCAATAACTCCTTATTAGTTATGCAGTAAGTAAGAAATGGTATTCTAAAGTGTTACCCTTGAGGGTTACTGTGGTGTTTTTATCAGCTGTCTGGACTCATTCTGACGGCACCCATTCACCACAAAGGATCCATTAGTATGGAAGAGATGCAGTTTGTGTTTTATTTTAATAAAATCTCAGTGACATAATTATAATCCCAGCATTAGGTTTTTCCTCTTGATGACAGAATCGGTGATGAGCAGGTCGTGTTCTGTAAATACTCAGTAGGAAACCCTCAGATACCCACATCTGTTAAAAACAGACATACTCACTGACTCATTGGTCAAGAGACACAGTGGCCCAATTTTGCTTGAATACGTTCCAGCAGCTGGTGTTTGAGGGAAGTCTCACAGTGAGCTAATGACGAGCGAATTATGGGTCACCTTCACACATGCAGTGAGTCAAAGCTTAAATGTTATACACCATGGGATCAAATATATACAAATACAAAACATAATCTGTTAACATTTATGTGAGGTTTGAGGTTTTGAATTTTGAACGAAATAAAATGCTGACTGACCTTTTCCATTACCTTCCTTTATATTTACATGATCACAAAATGTAAGCATATTTAGCTTTACACGTATGTTATCCCTGCATCAGTATTTAATAAAATGTAATATTCTTTTCACATTGTCCCTAAGGGGGCTTTTAGTCCCTCACCATTAGGCCATGCATGATGTAGATGAATTCAGCAATTTAGTGAGAAAGTGATGTAATGCTTTTTTAACTGCTATCAGGAGAAGAACATCAAGTTATTTATTTTTAGCTTCGCAGGGAGGACAAATAAACTATACCCATCAGACACAGCTTACAATGGCATATTTAGCATTGTGCAGTGTTACTATAAATAGCGTATGAATGATCTGATTAGCGAGAGGAGAAGGGCCTTTCTTTAACCCATAGTCATCAGACTGACCAATTTTTTACTTCATCTGAAGTACACTGGAATAAAAATGAAGTGTATATTAAATATAAAATTAAGGGTGGAAATATATAATATAATATAATATGATGAAGTAATAGAGAAGGTGGCAATGCAACTTTTTCTACAGGCAGTTTCATAGACGTTAGACTGTGTCTTAGTAACTTTTTCTATTAATGGTGATTCTCTAGAAAATCAAGGAAGTGAAGGATGAACGTGAGTGTTGAGTACTGAGTGCTGCTTTAAGGATAATGTTAAGGACATACATTGGCTTACTTCACCACTGCATACAGCTTCCCATTACTGGGATTCCTATGGGATGCTCCCATAAAAAGGATAATCCCACGATCAAGGATTATATAAACGTTTGAATTTATGAAACATCCATATAAAGCTTCTTGTCATTGAAGGACAATGTTTAATTCCACTCCGGTCTCCTCATCATCTGCCTAGAATGTCATAGTTATGAATTGGAAAACTTTTTGGTTAAGAGTTTGCAAGGATGTGTATAAATGTGTGCGTACCTGCTGAGGTATAAAGACTAACAAAAGATGTCAGTATATGACCTATTTTAATTTAACCCTACACAAACCTAAATTGGCTAATATACAATTCAACACAATCTCACAAAGGTTCAGTGATATAAAGAACTTTATGGTTAGATATTTCCAAAAATATTCTGAAATATATCCAATATTGTCAAAACAATCAAAGTGAACAATACAAAGCAATAAAACAAAAATGAAAATAATAATATGATAAACTTAAAATATAGCAAATAAATATATTAAATTAGATTTATTTTTTTATATATGGGACTTAAATACATAGGTGGCTTAGCATTAGTATCATTGAAATATTGTCATAGTTTCCATTAATACTTTAAACAAGATAATTTTTTTTTTATTATGATCTGTTTTCACTTTTTGTCTTTTTATGTTCTTTATGTTTTTTTATTTAATGTGTTATTTTTAGGTTATTATTATTAGTTTGTTTTAGTACTTAGTTTTTTTTTTATTATGATCTGTTTTCACTTTTTGTCTTTTTATGTTCTTTATGTTTTTTTATTTAATGTGTTATTTTTAGTTTATTATTATTAGTTTGTTTTAGTATTAGTTTGTTTTAGTACTTTAAGTTGTACAATTGTGTATATATATGAATCTTAATTCTGTATCCTTTTTTGCTACCTCAAAAAAAATCTGAATGGTGCACAATTCTGGTCACTATAGATAATTTTCTCAGTAAATTTAATCACAAAGAATCTACATGATGTTTCAGAATATGGGTGATAAAACAAAGATATGACATGAAAAACTGATTTTATTCACTTAAAAAACCCCTCCCTACCTCAAAAATCTTGTTTGCCTCATCTTTGTTTTTCCGTCTCTCCTCATCTGATCTTTCTTAAGTTCTTTGGATTTGCATTATCTGTTTTCACATACTCAGCAGCCTCTCTCCCATTTACAATGCTGCCCCAAATATTCTCTAATATTCGATCTGAAATTCAAACTCGCAATGACATGTTGGTGCGTGTGAGTCAGCAGAGATGGTCCCTGCAGCGAGCGCCGGGTGTCCTGCCTCCTGGAGCTCCTGTCGTGCTCCGACTCCTCTCCTTTGGATTTGTTGCAGAGAAACATCAAACGCTGCACTGTGCCGCAGCAGAACGCAAACTCTTCCGAGGCCTGCATTAATAAACCAGAAATCATTCATTTTTAATTCTCTGCTGAAATGTAATTTGTGACTGTTTTAGAGCTCGATACGAAAAGGAGCTTGAGGGTTGTTTAGAATCTTCGGTGCTACTTGAGTCACTACTTCATGGCCCATTACACACCTCCTAGGAGGCATTCGTTTGGGTCATCATGAAAACTGATACAGCAGATAAAACTTTTGAACTGAAACTGAACCTTCTTGGGTCAGGATTTGCGGTTGTAAGACAGATGAAAGCACGTTTGAACTGCTGAATGGGATTATCCATAATAAGCATGAATATGCAAATCACTGATGCAGTCTATTTAAAGGAATGTTTATTTTAAACCCATAGTGCACTATATATACACACTTTTACAAAATATGATGTGCATTTCATAGCATTTTTAATTTTAAGATTTGTAAGGTGAAGAAATAAGAGAAAAATGCCACAAAGGGGTGATTTGCATCAGGACAAAGACATTATTTTAGCCTATAGTCTAAGGTTATGAAAATGGATAGAATGGCTAGTGACAGAAGAAAATGCAAACATTTGCATCTACATCTGTGGGCATTTTTGCATGGCTTTTGTTAATATTATTTATGCTATTTCGTCAAAGTCACCTAAAACAAAGATTTTCTCTGCTACCGAAAGCTTGAAAACTGAGAAACTACTGAACGAACATCTCCCCTGCTGTTGCCGAACTGGTCAATCTGGACACATTTTCAATTTCAAAACGTCGTCCTTGTTTGCTTAAGCCTGGATGGAAGAGTGCTCAATAATGGCTTATGTGCTCTAGTAGTTTAAAGTCGTGTTTATCTCATGGGGCTGTGCGGATATATGCGTTTTAGGTGAGTGGAATTATGAGATAGGCGGCTGGTTTGGCGATGTGTGCTGTAGTGTTCAGGTGTCCTGTGATGACCTGTCGCTTTAATAAGCAGCCTGTCCTGTGATGAGTGATTAGTCACTCACCTGACAAGGACAGATTAGACACTACCAAAAAAAACAGCTCCGCGTAAGTTCACATTTGGATATTGCAGACAGTCATCCATCCCCTGATGGTAGCAGCCAATTTCATGAAGTTAATAACTACATAGCTACATTAACAGTTTATTAGTAGGTTGTTTGTTGTGTTGTTTTAAATATTTATATTACTACTGGCTCACTAGTAGCCTAATAATAGTTTTATCGCATGCAAACCAATCGTTCTAGCAATAACAAATCTTACCGAAGTCTTCTGAGGTCATTTTCATCACAATGGATAACTGAGCCGCAAGATGGCGACATGCAATTTTGCAAGAAACAAAAAGCCCGCGAAGTTGTGTATGGCCGAGTGACGGGGACTTTGTTATTAGTAATTATTTTTTATATTAGCAGTGATTATTTTCATTGATTTATTTTTATCTGCACATTTATTTAAACCTGAAGGTTTGCACGACCACAGCGCTGTGAAGTTTGTTTGTTTGCCGAACAGTTCACATGCTGTCACCTTGGCCGAGCGGCAACTCACTTTAATTTCCGAAAACAGCTGAATTTCTCCCATTCCGTCACATTCTTGCACAAAGAGCCGCAGATATCTCTCATATTCACCAGATTATATCTATCTAATTTAAAGGACAGCCTGTGATCTGCAGTTAATTAGGCTATTTTTTTCTTCGCTCGGTATGCTGTTGCCAGTTATTTACGAATATTCAAATTTTTCAGTTATTTAGGTGAAAAATGAACGAAGGCCCATGATGAATGAATCATCTGAATTAATTTATTCATTCATTTGTAGAGTGTGGAGACGAGTGTACAATTTTTTGCTTCATAAATTGTTTATAAGCTTGAAAAATATTCCATGCACAGTAAACCATACACAAAAGAATACAAAAACAAACAAACAAATAATCAACTGAGATGCTCCAAAAAAGCACTGATGTAATTACAGTGAGTGTGCTGTTGAACATACTCTGAAATTATATTTCCAAACCATTTCGTTATCAACAAAGGCATGATCACTTATTGCAACAGAAAGCATGTTGATGCTGATGTGTGAAACCCCTTCCCCAAAATAACATTCAGTCTGTCCTTTTTGATTATGTTTTATGCCTCTGTATCTACACATACCCTGTCTGTGTCAATGAACTATTAATATCGTTCTGAGTAACAAATATTCAGATATAAAAAATACAAATATTGATTTCGGTAAAAACAAGCGTGCCTGGGTTTAAAAGAGGTGGAAACACCCGCAATGGCACAAGAGAAAAGTTCATGCAAAGAGAACCGTATATATTGATCTATACACGACGCCAAACAAATAAACAGTCATAGAAAAGACGCAATAAATCAAACAAGAAGTACTCCTTCTCATTTTCCCTCCATTGCTGATTCTTCAGATCTCCCTTGCTGGCGTTGAGTGGCTTTGTTGGCTATAAAATGTATTTTGGGCATATGATCAGTCAAGGATTGAAAATGGAATGGATGCAGATGTGGAGGAAGTGAATAAAACATGTAATCAATCTTCCCTCGATTACATACATCATCCCATTTCCATGCAAGATATAAATATAGCTTATTTCTCTGGAAAGACAGTCAAGTTGTGCGTCAGGTGCTGAACTGGACAGCTCCCTCGAACGAGCAGCTCGTGGTGTGATAGATGCCTATGAAACGGGGGTGGGGGGGCTTCTGTTCGCTGATGTCGTGATGAAATCTCACACCCAGAACCGCGGCGTCTATGAGACGAGGGACTAAAATGACCAGGAAATCTTGGGCGGCTTTCTTCACAGCAGCGGTTTGGGATTGGGTTTCAGTTGGAGAATTGCCAGCATCTTCATTTCTCGCTATTTTCCTCCCATTGTCCAGAGCGGCTCTTCATCCTTCGTCCTGTACTCGCACACTGAATCATCATCTTCACCTCTCGTTCACATGCACAGGCGACAAGTGCTTCAAACCGGTGATTAAAAGAAAAGGTTGACGAGGTATAATCGTTCGAGTTTACACGCCGGGAGATGACTTGTCTGTCATCCCTTTGAGGACTTCATCTATTCGGTCATCTTCAATGACCACTGTGGAGAGAGGACAGAGATGTTTAGTGCTTATAAGTTGTACGCATGAATGCAGGAAAGTGGCACTCATCGATGTGTGTCAGCAGGAAAATTAGCTACTTATAGAGCTAATTGTAAATGTGTGTACACTATATAAAAGCATTTTAATAGAAAAACTTAACTAACAACTGGTTAGGTTTCTCATCATATAGCCTACATTGGAAAACATGGATGTAAATTTGATTTGATTGTAAAAATGAATGTCAAATTAAATGTAGAAATAAGAAAAAGGTAATGCACAGTGAAAATGATAATACATTTAATAAAACGATACACATATGCTTACTGCTTATATATATATATATATATATAAATTCATATTGCATGTCAGTGACAAACAGCAAAAAGAACATGTAAAAAATACACATATCTTAATTTTTATTCACATTTATTTCCTCATATTCATATTTGGATTTTCAGCCTGATGTTAATTTATGTTAGCGTGTATAACTTTGCGCTGTTTGTCAGTTATCAGTTATCACAGGTAAGCAGTTACGTTAACTCGCTCGATACTTACCGTGTTTTGCCCTGCCGATCTGTCCGAGTTTCGGTGGCCTTTTGGACTGTGATGTTCCGAAGAACGAGTTCGTGTCTTGCAGTCTACAGCTGAAGGAGAGCTGACTGACATCGCTGTCCGCCCCGTAGCCGTTCATCTTCCCTTCGTTGTATGGCAACACTTCGGACATGGCTATACTAAAGTTCCCAGCTAAGGTCGTGGGGGAAAACGAGTATTATTTGTAGATAGTTATCGCTTAAAAAAAAAAAATCTATGCAGGCTACTTCTTTTTATCAGTGAGGGTAGACCCTGAAATAAGTATGTGCGGGTCCGGTCGTGCTGCTCTCCTCGCCGTTCCGTCGGTTGTACCGGAGAGAGGAGAGAGGAGGGATGCGTCCGCCTGCAGATGAGCTCTTGTGAGAAATACTGGGAGATCCCGAGACCATAAAGGAAACCCAGACGGAAAAGTGAAGTCATTCATCCGGGTGTGAAGGGGAGGGAGTAGGACAAATAAATAAATAAATAAATAAACGCGCGAGTGAAAAACAGTAGCTGAACAATAGCTTACAATAGTAAGACTTTTAAGTAGGAATTAAACTAGCATCAATTTTACTGCTAGGCCTCTATTACTAGAATATTTTTGCATTGTGCAGAACTTCCTAATTTCACTGTATACTCCAATATAAATCAGTAGTTTTATTCCTTATTCCGCATCCCAGTAGTTTAAGTAGCTTGTTATTAATAATTTGTGTTTTAGATGACTGTGTCTTTATGGCACCCGGTTTTGCTAACTAGCAGCCATTCATCAGTTCTTGACAGTCTTTAAGTACGTATATAGTAGAGCAACAAGAATTTGACTAAATGAAAATATAGGCTATGCAAATAATTCGGACGGTCTATCCACATTTAGTGGTTATTTATTTTTAAATTAACAGTGAATTCAGACCTCACTGAATGCAAATTGTACGCTAAAGCGCTGAGTAAATGTGGCTCAATATGTAAAAAGCTGGCCTTTCTTGGTCGTCTCCCAGTTAAAAACTTTGAGTTATCTTTTGGCGCCCTCTGCTGGGTATTTCAAAGACATCCTAAAACTTGCATAGTGGTAGGCTAATGCTAAAAAACAGTAACGACAACGTGACAGTCCACCTCTCTTTTACAACCCAACCATGTCGGCCGGCACTGACTTCCAACAGATCTGACTTTTGCCTTAAAGACTCAAGGTCTGTGTAAACACATTCTGTTTTGTTGACAGGTGGCCTGATATAGGATCACTACTGGAATGCAGTAGGTCCATTTTTAGACTAACCGTTTGGACAAAAGTGGAGAGCGTAGCAGTTGGCATTTCACAGCTGATGAGGAGTGGTTTGAGTCGTCTTCTTGGTTGAGATAAGAATGTTGGGAAGATGACATTTAGGCCTGTGTTTTTTGACCACTTTTCTCACTCATTTCAGGCAGTTAAGTATCGTTGAGCACCCCCTACAGTCTCTTTAGCGCAGGTGGTCAACATTGGAGATTATGTGTGTGCTTTTTTACTGTCTGGATTGATTCCACACCTGTCTGTGTCAGTCAAGGAAAAGCTGTGCTGAAAACCCCTAGACGGGCACGACAATAACAGTAATAGGAAGTCATACAACGGCATGACATGATGAGAAGCTTTCTTTATCTGTTGACGGTGTCCTTTTTTGTCTTCTTTCTCCAAGGTAGGACAAGCTAAATTAATATTTAATAGCTTAATAATTTAAAATGTGGGTAAATTTTGTATTTCGTTAGACTGAATGCGTTATATAAAAGAGTGTTATTGAATCAGTAGGTGATCATTGTTTTTACAAATTGCATACTTGGATGATTTTGTTTTTTTTTATAAGCGAACTACTTCCAGGTAGCTATTTTCCTCAATAAAATGTGGTAAATACATATATTTAATAAAACCTTCTCAAAGGTAAAGATGCATTTGTTAACAATAGTTCTGAACTAAAGGTATTCTGAACATATCAGTAAGAAATCATCCGCTACTAGTGGGCCTGACTTTCAACACGTTTTGCAGAATGTTGGGGCCGAAATGAGGAAGAACGCCTTATCAACTACCTTTTTAAGGAGCGCGGCTACAACAAAGAGCTTCGTCCGGTCCAAAATAAAGATGATACTGTAGATATTTACCTGGCACTGACACTTTCCAATCTTATTTCCTTGGTGAGTACATAATATTGGCACTAGAAGCAGTTTTTGTACACAGAGCAGAGAAGATATGATACACCAGACATATCAATATTTCATATACTGTGATATAGGTAAAATTAAAAATAAGAAGTTTGCATAACAAAGGTGTTTTTCCATGACAGAAAGAAGTGGATGAAACATTACTAACAAATGTATGGATGGAGCATGTAAGTACATTTTAATTGTTCTGTTCTTGCATATATATATATATATATATATATATATATATATATATATATATATATATATATATATATATATATATATATGTTATATATGTTGTTATCTATTTTATATATTGTATGGTTTTGCTAATACAATTCTGTCTTGTTTTCTTAAGGGCTGGACTGATTATAGACTTGAGTGGAATGAAACTGAGTTTGACAACATTCCTGTCCTACGCCTGCCACCAAGTATGGTGTGGTTACCAGAAATTGTTCTTGAAAACAAGTAGGTTGCATTTTCTGTCATGTTTTATTCCTCAATAGTTATGTATTTTACATTCATTTTTCATTTCATGGTTCTTTAAAATAGCAATGATGCCCAGTTCCAGGTGGCCTATTACTGCAACGTGTTGATCTATCCCAGTGGATATGTGTACTGGTTGCCTCCAGCTATATTTCGCAGCTCCTGCTCTATAAACGTCAACTACTTCCCTTTTGATTGGCAGAACTGCTCGCTAAAGTTCAGGTGCATTTTTTATGTCTGTAGAAATGATGAATTATACTATATGAATTTCTTAATGTATTTCATTGCCCAACGACCCCCACAACACTCATTCTGTCTCATCAGCTCGTTAACTTACAACGCCAAAGAGATTAGCTTACATCTGAAAGAGGAGCAGGAAGAGGAGGGAAAGTCCTACAAGGTGGAATGGATCGTTATCGATCCTGAGGGATTCACAGGTGAAATCTGATGCAATAATATTTCTATTACTCTAGCATTCCACCCATATGTAAAATCTATCTCTGGGGTTTTTTTGCAGAAAATGGCGAGTGGGAAATTGTTCACAAGCCCGCCAGGAAAAACACTCATAAAAACATCCCAATGGAAAGCAACAAGCACCAGGATATCACATTTTACCTCATCATTAGACGTAAACCTCTGTTCTACATTGTGAATATAATCATTCCCTGCGTGCTCATCTCTTTCCTGGCCTCGCTCGTCTACTACCTGCCTGCAGACAGTAAGTGATCATGCCATTTATGGTATTTTGAAGCTGATAGACCCAATATTGTCAAATCATGACAGCACGACAAGGAGTATTTCTAAGAGTATTGAAATAAGAAGTCGATATGTTTGTTGCATGCAGTATATCAGTATATATTGTTTGCTACATATATTAAAATCCATATTTAGCACAAATCATTATATTATCTTTTTCCTGTTTAGGTGGTGAGAAGATGACATTGTCCATCTCTGTGCTGCTGGCTCAGTCTGTGTTCCTGTTGCTGATTTCACAGCGTCTGCCTGAGACGTCTATGGCAGTTCCTTTAATTGTGAAGTATGTCAACATCAGATATATTGCATGAGAACGCATCAATATCACTAATATAGTATGAATTCAAAAAGCTATTGAGGACAATACTGGTTTATTGCTTTTGAAC
Source organism: Puntigrus tetrazona (assembly GCF_018831695.1). Lineage (NCBI taxonomy): Eukaryota > Metazoa > Chordata > Actinopteri > Cypriniformes > Cyprinidae > Puntigrus > Puntigrus tetrazona. Next base: position 19,870,690 of record NC_056722.1, on the reverse strand, counting down.
ACAAGCTGCGTAAATTATGCTTTTTTTTAATAGCAAGAATGTTTTTGACCCCGACAGGTATCTGATGTTTATCATGGTACTGGTCACTGTGGTGGTGTTGAATTGCGTAATTGTGCTCAACTTGCATTTTCGGACCCCCAGCACCCATGTTATGACTGAATGGACCAAAGAGGTTAGGTCCTCACTTTTCTGTGTGATCATTTTTTTATTTTTACATTTGAACCTAGCTGATGCATAACAAAATGTGTGTAAATGTAGCAGCATGTACATAGAGATGCATTAAACTTATTTTTATTTAATTTTCAGTATTAACATTATTTAGTATTTTGTCTAATTGCTATTAATAAAAGATAAAACGCTAACAAAATCAAGTATTTTAAATACTTGAAATTCATTTTGATCATTTTAATAAACTTTATGATGTAAAGTATTAAAAATAGAACTGAGATTTATTTTATTGCCTTTATTTTTTACTTATGCATTAACCATTTAATTTTGTTCAAGATGGCTTATAAATAGACAGAATTTTGAAGAAAATTGAAGCAACAGTTTAAAAACACCTTAATAGTGCATTTATTCCTCACAGCACATGGCTTTTTACTTAACAAGATATTCATTGATGGACTGAAGTCTTTTGTCTTTATTGTGAAGTTTTTATTTATCATTATTTAGATGTTTGTACTCTCATTCTGACAGCACACATTCATTGCAGAACTCTCCAAAGAATTCACCCATTATCCAAATGTGTTCTTACGAAACAACAAATTCAGCCTCGTTTTGGGTGACCTGAGGGGGATAATTAAGACAAACTTTTATTTGAACTGTTTGTTTGACGCCTGTCCATCTTGTCTGCTGCAGTTCTTTTTGGAGAAACTTCCTCGTCTTCTGTACATGTCCACTCCAGGCGATGACAAACCCAGCCTGGAGGGGGCGCTGCCACGGCGTTCCAGCTCACTGGGGTACATCGCCCAGGCCGAGGAGTACTATAGTGTTAAATCACGCAGCGAACTGATGTTTGAGAAGCAGTCTGAGAGGCATGGCATGGCTGCTCGCCCCACTCCCAAAGCCAGTAAGCGCCACGTGATCAGCATGACACTTTAAACTCACATTATGATCATATTTAAAGTGTTATCGCAGTTTAATGCCATTAAAAGAGTAAATTCTTCACAGCATACACATCCAGTAATGACTCAGAGGTGTCGGAACAGCTGTACAACGAGATGAAACCAGCTGTGGAAGGAGCCAATTACATCGTTAAGCACATGCACGACAAAAATGACTATAATGAGGTAAGAAGACAATTAAATCCAGTAAACACTTTGCAGGAGATCATTTCCTCTTTTAACCCTGTAAAGACGTTTAAACGTACAGACAAAATGTCAAACTATGTGTTATGCATATACAACTATTTTATAGTAATTGAAGTTTCATTGCATCTAATACTTCTAAACCATTTTGTAGTCTTTTTTTTTTTTTTTTTTCAAAAATGGAATCAGATTCATAGATACATAGACACATAATGGATTCATCTAAATAAAAAAATATTATATATATATATATATATATATATATATATATATATATAATTTTTTTCTATATTTATTTTAGGAACCGTTTTATTTAGCTTTGCCTAAATATCATATCATCAAATATCATATATGTGTAAATACCTTTTTAATATTTTGATATTTTAATAATTATGTAGTTGGTAACATATGAATAAATATATATGAATAATAATTTCCACTATAAATGTATTTTATTAAGTTTTAACTTATTTCATTTCATTGATTAATTGAATACATTCGTAATCCATTTTATTTAATAATTTATTTGATAAACACATTTGTCTTAATTTAGGAAAAGGACAACTGGAGTGGGATTGCCAGGACAGTGGACCGACTCTGCTTCTTTGTGGTCACTCCAGTTATGACATTAGGAACCATCTGCATCTTCCTGATGGGCATCTACAACCAGCCACCAATGTTGCCCTTCCAAGGAGACACTTTCACCTATACAGAAGAAAACAAGCGCTTTTCATGACCCCTCTCGACACCACACTAGATGAGCTAGATGAGTAATGAATAATAGCTCAGACACACTCAGAAATGTCATAAAGGATATTCTGACAGCAATGCAAAGCGTGAATATAAATTACTCTCCATTTAGGCTGTTTATGCAGGCTTGATTACTAATATTATGTATGTGGTTTAATAAGTGTGCAGAATGAACCTCTTCTGCTGTAAGGAGGGGAATAAAATAATAATGCTTGCATTTTCCTCCTGGGTGTAATCGTTGTTTCAGTGGGTAAATAATCAGAGTTTTTCCTGAGCCATTTTTGCTGTGTTGTTATTGCAGAACAATCTCACTGGGACATGTTCAGAATAGAAACAGCCTAATCCGTTGCGAGGATCCTGGACATGCAAGGAAAGTAGAACCCACTATTTTAAATTATAAATACAGTTACAAATGGAGCAGCTCATCAACCGGCTGCCTTTCTGTTACGCAGTTATATAAATAAATCATAAATACTGCACTGCGATGTTTCACCGCTAGGGTTTAGTGTTGCACTCAGAATCTGTTCACCATCCTTCCCTTTCATAATTAACACTGTTGTGTTATTGAAGTACTTGAGCTATTATACAGCACCACGGGGACAGGGGAAGGAGAAAGCGACTGGAGTGAAAAATATAGAGGCTTGATTATGCAGAGTGTAATAGACCGTAGTTGATTCATTCAACCTTTAGGTCTAACTCACATCCTGTCATTAAAATACATAAATCTTTCTTAGTGGTTATAAACACAGTGAAGTAGACACTGTAAAAACATGCAAAAGTCGCTGTCATGATGCAAGGGTTTGTGGGTTGTTGCCAGGGTTTTGCTAGATGGTCGCTTCACATTTTCCCCCTAGTTTAATACAAGTCTACGAAACTTACTAATTTTGAATACCAGGTGAAAAAAAAAAAACATTGATTGCTTAGAAAAGTATAACGACTGTCCTTGACTTGCACAAACAATCCAATTTAGCACTCTCTCCCTATCAGTGCACACACAATCTTGTAATTTATGTAAGCCACTGCTTGGAGGCCCTGGTAAACTCAGACCGTCATTATCTTTTTTAACGGAACATGCAAGTCAGATCAAGTCAGATAGGAGGACACACTGTCCCCTCTAGAGTGTCTTTGCCCCATTTAGACAAAATGAGGATTTTCCCACCATTACAGTCCAAGGCCCTCCCCTCCAGTCTCAACCCTGGCTGAAGTTGTGAAATGAATAATTAATAGTCCACATGCTGTGGGTTATTAAGTGAAAATAACTCAGCGATCTGTCGTGTCTGGAAAATGATCTGGAAGTTGGTAGTAACTTTGATCGATTGACTCTTAAAAACCTTGTTACTGTGGTCCGCACAAATTGGCCTTGAGATTGGATCTGAAATCTAAACTGGAGATTAATCCAAAGTTGTTGACGGTGGGGGTCTGAAGAATGGATCTATATCCCCACCACAGGGACCCCAGCTCCTCTAGACATTTGTCCATTGGACTTGATAGAATGGCTTAATGGCCTGCAATCGCTCTATTGGAGAGTGTTTATTTAGCTTTGTGGAAACGGCCATCCATCAACAGAGCGGTTATGCTATTATAGCGAGAGAAAGAGAGAGAAAGCTCAGACCAGCGAGACCAATGGCTTCAACAAGGCTCATCAAATAGGAATTGTGACTACTGAACCAAAGTCATCTATCAATCCTTTAAGCAACACTGATGTAAGGAAGCGTCAGACCTTTTTGTTTAAAGGTCTTTTATGATTTCTTCTATTTTAGAGATGTAATTTTTAGATTCTTTACCATTAATTATTTAGTCGGGTAAACAAAACTGGGTCGAGACTGAATAATTTTGGTTGGGAATATACCTATCGCTTGTTTGCCATAAGCCAAAAGAAGAAGTCTTAATCATTATAGCAGTTCACTCAAGAACTGAACCGTTTGGACTTGAAGCATTTGCCATTTAATAAAGCTCAGAAGAACACACAACAAACAGCGATGGATTAATATTCATCATCTACAATCAGTTGAAACAAACCTGCAAACTATCCTAATGTTGATATATATATATATATATATATATATATATATATATATATATATATATATATATATGTGTGTGTGTGTGTGTGTGTGTGTGTGTGTGTGTGTGTGTGTGTGTGTTTTTTTTGATATATAGCATTTTTTTTTTTTTGATGTTTGTTGCAGACATTTTCTGTAGTAACTGGCAGCGTGTTAAAAGCATGACTGACCATTTCTTTAACACCATGCTACCTAAAGGAAATTCTGGCTCACAGGGAACAAGTATCACTCTTGGCACCGAGATACCTGTGTGTCCTGAGAACAAGCTGAAGTTGTTCACTTGAAGTATGCAACCTCTCAGATTGATCTCAGGACACACAGGTACCTCGGTGCCACACAAACATATTCCACCCAGCTGTGTTTATTATGGATAAGGAGCCCTGTGGCAGCTGTCAGACAGCACTGCTAACCCACTTCATTTTCCAAAACAGCATACGCTCTCTTTTTTTGCCATTTGAGAAGAGTAGGAGCAGCACGGATGGGGGAATAAATTTAACGTCTCCACAACATCTAGGCCGGCAGGAAATAAAAAAAAACCCTAGTTCCTCCCACTCAAAAGCAGCAATGCGTTCTGAAGCCGATCCCCCCTCCATCCATCTGGAGGTGTTTGTTTACCACCCTGTTTGCACAGCAAAAACAGCATAAGGAAGCAGAGCTGACAGAATCTTTCTCTCTGACGTTCCATCGCCTCATGGGAAGCTGTGCTTTCCCCGCTTTTCATAGCGCTTTCTAGTCCCAGAACAAAGGACAAGCTTTGCTTTTGTATCTAAAACTATCCAGATATCATGTGATTATTACAAGATTGCAGCTCATACATGCGTGTATCTATAAACCTGCCCCGGCTATATTATTATAGAAAACATACGCCAAGACTGAGATCAGTGATTTCTGTTTTGCTTAAAGCTGCTAGAAAAAGGACTGCAGATTTTGCTCATGTCTCTGGATGGTCAGAAGGGGGCACACTATCCCAAATGTACACAAAAAAAACCGAAAATGTCATGCAATGTGACAAAGATCGGTTTCAAAAGCAGTTCGCGGCCACACGCTGCTCTCCTAAAAGAGCACACTTAGGGTACAAATGTGAAATCAGGCACTAAAAAAGCCCATGAGCCGGACTGTGCTGCAAATGAATCTGACAGCTCCAGTTTTCCCGCTCTGATTCTTTCCTCCCCGTGTGATTAAGGATGCATGTTTATGGGGCAGAGCCCACTGATCACTGAATCTCTGTAGTGAGGTTCCACAGGATCTGTTGTATGATTCATGCTGACATACTGGGGCCTGATCTGGGCCCGACTCCAGCCTCATGGCTCCATCTGCTCGGGTTCTGAAGTAAGGATGAGTTGGAACAAAATCAATAGGCAGCCAGGATGAAGGCCAGGGTTGATGGTGAACTGGCGAAACTGGCCATGTTGGATGAGTTTGCTAGACCAGTTTATAAAGAAAACACTCAAAAAGGTTTCGTTTCAAGCATTATATGACAAAAACCTCCAAAAAATGTTTATCGCAAAGTCTTTAATTTATTATATCTGTTTCAGTGAACCAGTTAAAGATCTCTAAAACAGAACTCCTCAGGCAAAGAAAGTTTTTTTTTAATGCACACAGCTGTCAAACATAATAAACCACATTAAACAAAGCTCTTGTATCTAATTGTTATGCTAAAAACATAGATTTCTTTTGGGGCTCTTTCTGTGAATAATAAGTGCTGTTTACTTTAAAATTAGCAATATGATTTGGAGTTTAATTTTCAGATATATATTTTAAGTATAGTCCTATGTGATGTTAAATTAAAATGCCTTCAGCCAAATCACTCTGTTAATGAATTAAACATGTTGTAAATAGTTGTTTTATATTTTAGCTCCAAAAACTTAGTTTCTTTTGAAATTCAATGGTATTTTGCATTTTTTTCCAACATTTCAGCTCAAAACAAGAATAATTAGAATAATGTTTTTGCTGTTTTTTAATGAATGCCTGTTTTGTGTTCCACAGTTGTTGCACATTTAAGGTTTCAGGTACATAAACTTATCCAAACTAATCAAACTACTTCCACCAAACTTTTAAATGAACTGCATATTTTTCATGCATTCACAAAAATTAAACTGTTTAATAGCTTTTTAAGACTTCGGGGTATGTTCTTGACTTTCCCAAATTGACTTTCAAAAATAAACCTACCCTGAGAAATATTCGCTGGAGTAAATGTGTGGCAACTAGCACCGATTGACCTCTCATTTATGAATCTGTGAGTTATTCCCGTCACTCTTCTGGTTTATGCTGCCGTAGTCCTCCATAATTTTGGTCTAGACCCTAACATTAGCCACGCATAGTCACAAGTGTCCAAGTCTCATGCAAATATAGCCCCTCCGTGAGCATCATTGCATATTGCAGACAAATACTTTGCGTTCACTGCTTTTACAGAGTTTCTGAAGCAGGGCGAACCAGCGTGCCCTCATTAAAATGAATACGGCCGAAAGCCTTTTATCCTCGTGGGAAATAAACCGAGCGCGCGAGTCAAATTCACTTTGCCGCACCACCCACAGGAGGAGCGCGCGCCCAATTGAATCAACGCTCGCCGCCGCTTTTGGAAGCGACGTTCACTTGAGTCCCCGTGGGTACACCGCTCTTTTCTCTCTGCCTTACTCTATATACCCACTAGTCCACCTCTGAAAGGTACAGACCCCTAAAGAGGAGAAGAAAACGAAGGGAGGGGAAGGGAGAAACGGGAGAGACTGCAGTTGGTGCATGGCATGAAGACGCGACTGTTGGGGACCCGGCTGAGCATGGCACATTATGCCAGGATCTGAACTGAAACGGAGACCGGGTTTGGGCTCATAGATATGGGTGTTAATAATAAGAAACCCTTGAGTCTGCAGGAGTAAAGGGCTAGAAATGTGCTTGATGTCGTTCGGCGTGACGCTTTTGGATGCGCAATTCTGGATGGGATGAAACCGCGTAGCCGGGGGCCAAATCTAGGCGCTTAACGTGAGACCACCGATCTGAGCTCCCCAGAGCTGCGTTAAACCACATCTCCTGCCCCTCGACCACAGAAAGTTTCGCGATGGCTCTCGTCATGGAACCTGTTAGTAAATGGAGCCCCAGTCAAGTTGTGGATTGGATGAAGGGTACGTAATGCTTTTTTGCTCTATAAACCCGCGAAATCCTTCTAATCTAATGGCGCGCTAGTCGAGGAATCAGATGGTTCTGGTTCTAGTCGGGCATTCTTGATGTCTTTTCCCTAAGTAGTGAAGCGTACAGGTGTCTGATGTTCATAACGGCAATCAGGGTGTGAATAACCGCTGGCTGTGTTTTGAGTCCGATTCAACGTAACGACTTGAGGGAAGTCTCAAAAAGTCAGCATTCATTTACTTGTAACTATTTATAAGTTTGTGTTTGAATCGGCGTTTTCGGTATCCACAAAAGTTATTTTACAAGTTACTCGGAAAGCGCTATGTGTCCGCTGGCGAACCGAAGTCCCGTTTGCCTGAGGAGGTAACCATAGCAACAGTTCGCTGCTCGAGCGCTTTCAGTTATGGGATGGCACGACAAAACACGATTAATGTAATTATTTCATAGAATCTCATCAAGGCATCTCTTTATCATATAATTTTAACAAATGTATTGGATTGTGTTGTACGCGTTTGCGTCTTTAACATATTTGACGCTTAGCCAGGGACAGTAGTTAGAAACGTCGACAGATTCCTTTAAAAGAAATTCCTTTAAAAAGTCAACCGCACTGAAAGCTATTGATTAACACATACCAAATAACATAATTCAGATATCTACATTCGTGAAAATTTAACTTTGTTTTGGCACACGAAAAAGCTTTCGCCCCCGAATCGCTCTGCACTAGCAGTAACAGTGCTGCTGGTCACAGAACATCAAAAAACACATTTATCGTTATTAGATGGTTTTACGAGGGTCCTTAAACGTGATGTGGAAGAGCTTCCTCGTGTACAGCTGAAGAAGAGAAGCGGAATCTTTGATGCGCGGAGGCGGAGGGGGCAATTACGCACCTTTTCTCTGCTCTCGTGGGCGTGGGCGGCGTGTCCAGATTCGTCATCACAATAACAAATCGAGCAGTGAGTTATCGAGGTTGTATGACAGGATTCGAGCGCGTCCCAGTGGGATAATGATTCACAGATCTGTGATATAAGGCTTGTTATCTGATAACAGACATAAAATTGTGCTTCATATCGTGTCTTCGAGCGGATGCGCAGCGGCGAAGTCGAAATATGCGAGAGTTGCGTTAGGCTTGCTGCATTTGCAAATAATGAAGGTTATGAAGGCAACGTATTGTGCAATTTTATTAGTTTTTTTTTTTTTTGCACTGGTTCACTGGAAACCTCGGATGAACTAGGCCTGCTATAGACTTCAGGGAGTAACATCTACCTGTGCTAACGCAGAGTTTGATTCTCAATTGAATTAAATTGGTCCCTCAATTCTGAATATGTGGTCAAAGCCTCTCATTATATGATGGACTTTTGCATGTGCATGTGTACTAGAATTATGCAGTGTTTGTGTCTTGTCATTCGTGCGTCAATGTGAGCATCTGTGAGGAACAGCTGAGAGACTAACCATCAGAGCAGGACTGTAAAGAAGGGATATTTGCCCTTGTTTTGGATTCAAATGGTTGTGTATACCACATTAAGGGACTGCAATTCCATTTATTGTTGCGCTCTCTATCAATTTATCTCATCACTCATCTGTTCAGACTTGTGCTTATTAGCTATAATATCTACCTAGACCCATTAGTGGCTTGATTCTGACCCTCGCTTACTGTCCCAATTACAAGCACATAACCTGCAAAAGATAGAGCTGCGGTATTTTACCTGCTTGTGAAGAGCAGATTAATTTAATAGCGCAGCTAATGCAGCTTACAGAGAGACAGGATGTAGCTGAATCAGTCTGGTTCAGGCTGAATTGAAGTGGAGGCTTACGTGTGTGTGTGTTGGAGGGGTACATATGTACATGAGCTTTAGGTCAAACTGCATCTGTGACTTATAGCAAATCTATTTTTCAGATTGTGACTCAGAGAGTCAGTCAGTGTTTTGATCGATGCCTGTACATGCTGCGCACGCCCCCAGGCATACACATTACACTCAGAACACCCCCTCTATGGCCCTCTCTAAATGCCATTATTAAAGTCTCCCTAATGCTGGAATGGTGTATTGGTGCTGCCCGGAGTGGCACAAACTCATTTACTTCAGAATCAGCACAGCATTTGGAAGAGGCCGCTGAACGGTGGGAGGAACATCTCAGTAGCTTTGTCTGTTTGAGATGACATTTTAAAGTGGTCGTGTGGACATGAGACCAATTTTGTGCATGTTGTGGAAAGAGCCAGAAATGATGTCCAGCGCTTGAAAGCAAAAATCAGACTTTAGGCCAGTTCGCACCAAGAACGATAACTAGAAAATAGGGCTGTCAAATGATTAATCGCGATTAAACATTTGTGTTTAAATGTGTGAGTACTGTGTACATTTATTATGCATAAATAAATACACAATTGCCTGTATATTTTTTTTGTGTAGGCCTATATAATATATGCGTGTGTGCTGTATATTTGTTATGTATAAAGGCATACACATACAGTATATATTTAGAAAATATTTACATGTATATAACTACATTAATATAATTTATATTATATATAAATTAGTGTTGTGAAACGATTAATCATGATTATTCACATCCAAAACAAAGGTTTTTCTTTGCATAATATATGTATGTGTGCAGTGTTATTTATTATGTTTTATAAACACATACGCATTCAGTATATATTTTGAAAGTGTTTGCATGTATATATTAACATTCATATATTTTGTATTATATATTAATATATTTATTGCAAAATCATAATATATATTTCTTATGTATATACATGTATGCGTTTGTATTTATATATACATAATGAATGAGCTATTAATGAACAACATGTAGGTGAGTAAATGATGACAGAACATATTTCGGACATATAGTATGGATTTTGTTTGAAGTGCATAGCTTGCTGAGAATGGAGTGGCATTGTATTTGATTAGCCTGTGGAAGCTGTCTGGGGTCATTGGGATCAGACTGTGATTAATATGCATTTAATAAGAGGCGTGAAGCCGAAAGAACAGAGACTGAGAAGGGTCGTGAATATGAAGATGCAAGTGAGGTGTTCTGCCAGGACCGATTTTTGTTAAACGAAGGATTCCTTGACTTGCATTTGTAATGCTTTTTAATGAATGTATTACTTTTCTATGTTTAATTGCTGTTGTGTTTCAGAGCCATGCTGGGCCTTTTAATAAACAGTGGTTAGGAAAGATGAGGCTGAGGATACAGCAGGACATTTAATGGCACATCAGCCTGCACCCTGGAGACTTACAAGATTTAACAGAATGATTTGCTCTGTTCTGAAATAGCTTGGCCTCAGTGTCTCGGTTAAAAGGTTGCTATCGGCAGATGTCACAAACCAATAAATGACAACGTGTTTGCTTTGGTGTATGTCTGTTTGCAAGAGCCGTGCAGTTTGGTCAAAAAAGGTCTCAAATGTTACGTTTGCTGTTTAAACAGCAATAGAGTAAACCTTTGACTTACATTGCAGATTCTTAGGTAATCAAAATCAACATTATTCATCACACCAATGCTGCTTTGACTAGAAAGGTGAGACAGAGAGATGATTTATTTGTTGAGCTGATTGAATATTTGTTCAAATGGAAAAAAGGGAAAAAGATAAGCTTTTAATGTATATAACAAATATGGATAATATTCTTTCATTTTATTTCATTTTAACTGTATAGGTATTTGAATATTCTGCTGAAATTCAGTAGTATTGAAGTATTGAATGTTTAAGTCTCATGTTCTGCTGATGTTTTGCTCTCAGTGAAAACCTGAAGCACTTATTTTGACATAATATCGCAATTTGCATAGAACAACTTAGAATTGCTTAACCTAATTTGTAATTGTTATAATGATGTCAGATTTTAGTTTTTGGAAACACGACCTTTTAGGTTCAGTCAAGGCATCTCCTTGGAAATAATTGAGCCAGCTGTGGCCTTCATGTCCTCACTTTTTAAGGATCGAACACCTATTTTATTTTATTTTTTTACAGTGTTTGGAATGCCACAGCTGGAAACACAGCTTTAGGGTGTCTGTGGGTGTGTATGACTGCTCCTTCCTCTTGATTAGCTTTCTGACCGCGGGGCTTTAGATCTAATCAAGTTCTGTCACATCACTGCAGCCTCACAAACTCTGATAGACAGCAAGTCTGCTCTCACCGTCTCTCTATCTTACTTTGTTTCTCCTTTTCTTGCTCTTTCCCATAAGTGCTATGTATAATCATCTCCTGCGGCTACCAGTGTGCGTCACTTTCCATGAATACAGTATGCTTATTTAGTAAAAGCATCAGAGACACAATTCCCATTTTTTTTTAAGAAGTATTAGAAATGTTATGTAACAAAATGAACCTAACATGAAGCAATGAGCAAAATGTTGGTGTTGACTGTATTCATCAAGCTCAACTGCTAAATCCTGTTATCTAAATTATTGTTTGGAAAAAAAACTTTTTTTTTTCAGGGCCTATTTGTGGAAAGTGCCATGTATCTGCTATGCTGGCCAACGCATTCCAGAGAACAGAGAAGTAAACATCTCAGCCTCTGATTGAAGGCCCGCCTCTGATGCCAATGCCTCCATCTCTGTAAAGATTAGGGTGGAGCTCTTTGGCTAAACTAGAACCAGCATCTGAGGTTTCCCAGTTAGACTGTGGTCCTGGTCTTGCTGTGCTTTTGTGGCTCGTGGTTTTACTGGGAGGCAGCAGGGCTTCAGATAGAGTCATTGAGGGAGAGTTCAATATAACCGACCGATGCTGGGAGCTGTGCACTAGAGCCTATAAATCTGCTGACGGACCACTCAAGACCTGAATCAGTACCTACTGAGATATTTTGGTATCAAAATCAATTCAGCTGAGAATTGTGCACCACACAGATGCAGTGATGAATAGATAAAACGTCTGAGTCAGAGCTCTTTTATAGTTCATTAGACTCTGTTGTGCACATTTAAAAATATCAACTTCATCTCCGATTTTGGCCAAATTCCTTTTTATTAACAAAGATTGAATATTTCTGTAATATTTTAACATGTTATATATATGCAGTTTATTATGAATGAATTTGTTATTTTATTAAAAAGACAATTAAATGAAGCAGGTGTCAAAATTTTTTGCATCATTAAATCTTGGACATTTCTTTAACATGTTTAAAAATGAAATAAAATAATTAGCAGCTTTGTTTCAGGTTTTCCCTCAAATTCTGTTGGAAAAACAAAACTCAGATATTTATTAATTTATCAAATAATAATTATCATTATTTAATAAAAAAGTGAATATTTCACATTTACTGTATAGCAAAGTTATGGATGGAGAAGGTGAATACAGCAGTATATCATACCTGTCTTTGGGAAGCAATTGAGATATTAGAGACAGCCTTTGTGTTTTCGTCCCCTTTAGCTGCTACATGCACATAGATCTAACGATTATATATAATTCAGAACGCTTCAAGAGTTTCAGCTCATTCGCTTTGAACAAAAAAACCTGAACACATTTTCCTTCCCAGCATTCTTCGCTTAAACTTTTTCTTTTTCACCAATGGAGCAGAAGAAGAATCGCAGCTTCAGCTGAAATATCTTGACAGAAAGATGAAAGACCACGTAACGGCACGTCTCTCTCTCTCTCTCTTTCCCCCCGCTCCACACCATCATAATTGATTGTCATGTACGAAGGTGCATTAGCCGCTTTTTAGGACGTTTGTCTGAAATGAAACACTTTCGATTTGTGGCGTTCAGCTCACAGTGGTTTGGTGCTGATGGTTTTTGAGGATAAAAGTGAGTGTAAAATGTACGGCACGCACTTATGGAGGTCATCGGACCATATGTATTCACACACACAACTAAGGCATTTTAGGGATTCCAGGCCTGTCTTCAGGGTGTGTCTTAAGGGAACATATGAATATTGTATTTCATGTGACATGTCGCGGAGCTGGGGAGGATTGACTGCGTGTGTATGTGACAGAAATACAGAACTGGTAGAGAGCGAGAGGAAGAAAGCGAGGTTAAAGACCTTTGAATAATAATACACACACACACACACTCACGCAGAGCTGTAGCGCTGCGTCCTGGGCTGCAGCTTCGAGGGGCGGGTGTGTGGGTGTGTGGCTTGGCTCGGGGCGACTCTTCCCTCCTGTGAAAAAGTGTAAAAGTGTGTTTGTGTGCTGTCAGTGGGTGTAAAGGGTGTGAGTCATCTCTGAATCACTTTATAGAACTGAAGAACCGCAGTATAGAGAGAAATATTCAGCAAAACACTCCGATACAGTATGTACCCGGTAAGAGACTGTACACGCCGCGCTGTTTCCCGTCTGTCAGAGCTCACATTTGTCCTGGACGGTGATCTGAAGATCGTCTAAGGAATGAAACCACAACAACTCTTCAGAGGCTGTTAGCAAAAGCAGGCCAAAGCTGCAGCGTTTTACAGATGGGAGGAAAACGGTGGCACTCGCTATCCTCTTGAACAATCGTTTCATGTCTGCAGGGAGGAGAGCATCTGTTAGGAGACAAACTGGGTGGGGAACACCTGGGCTCCTCAGCTGATGCTCTGGATTCAGATCGTTACTCAAAAGTCAGTACCTGAGAGAGATCAGAAACAGGCTTTTAGGCGGTTGATGTGAAAATGGGATTCGTGAGGAGGTGTTGCTGCTCTACATCCATTAAAAAAAGGGGCTTCAGAGTTTGTCTGAGATGTTGTTGAGTCTGTGATGCTCCGAGTCAGATGTGTTGTCGTACTCGTAGGAAAGAAAAGTGGCATATGCAATTTTAATATATTCCAAGTGCAAAATGGAACTTTTGCCTTCATAGATTTTCTTATGAAGAAAAGGCCACAGCGATTTTGCATGTGCACTCTAAAATCTTACATGATCATGGACGATTTTTTTGTAAAACATTTAAAATGATTGAGTTAAAAGAAAGCTTTGAATTGAGTTAGGCTAAGTATACCTTATGAATTGAATAAAAGAAAGTAAAAAAAATCTTAAGGTATATATTTGGTAGTGCTTGGCAAACAAATGGTAATACAACTTAAACATTCATAAATCTCCTGCAAAAACACACAAAACAACGTTTTGTTGAACATTTAGGGAATGAGGAATAATTGTAGTTTTAATCAGGATAATTTCCCCATTCCCCATTAATAATATAGTAAATAATACAACTTTTTTTTTTTACATTTATTTTTGTAATTAAATCAAATAATCACTTGATTGATTTACAAATGTATTGTAACTATTCTTAGAGTAGTGTTTTTCTGTATTTTCAATCATCTTTATAAACTTACAGAAGCTGTCGAACTGCACAAAGAAGATAAAATCAGAAGAGAGATTTAAACATTTTCTCAAATATTTGTTGTTAAATTCAGAAAGAGTTTTAGAGGAGATCTCAGGAGTGTCAACTTTGATTTGTGATTTCAGATGTGAAATCAGATTTGGATTATGGAATCAAAAACATCTCAGTATGCTCTTATATATACGGTAGCGTATGTTAAAGAGTTTGGGGAATTTAGCTGTTGAAAAGTGCCTATAACATTTTAACTCATTAACAAAATGACTTTGCTGTAAGAAATGAGAAACCTAATTAAGATCTAATTTAAGTCTCTTGAAAAAGTCCTTGTATGGTTACCATAAGTATATTATTTCCCATGCATTAAAACTTACACTCCTCCTTCAATTTCCATTGCAAGGAAAATGAAGGGATACGTGGAAAGTGAGATTGGAAATGATTCAAACTCAGGTTGCCTGTGTGCATCTTATGTCGAAGCATATGCACGCTTTTTCTCTCAGACAAGTGCTAATTTGAAGAACCTATAATGTGGCCTCAAGAATGTCATATAACCTCAAGAACATAAAGAAGCAGTTATATTTTGTTCACAGCCACAGAGAAGAAACCAGTCTGGAATAGTGTGTTTGTTTTGTTGTGAAAGACTGTATTTATGAACATTCAGTGTTGGTCCAAGAACCTTCAGCCCTTCAGCTCTCCTACTCCAGCAGAGGTTTGAGGCCCAGCTCTGCACAGCTGGACGGCTCATTTTGAGAGAGGGTTTGTTTAAATGATGAATTTCTCATCTCCAGAAAGTCCCCTATGTCTTTGAGATTAAGTGATGGCAGAGGAAGGACGATTCAGTGATGGACACGCACTCACACACACACAAACACACACACACACCCGTGCGCACACACACACGCACACGCACTCACATGCACACGCACACACACACACACACACATACACACACACACACACTTTTAGAGCCTCATCGCAGGTGGTGTCATGACAGAACGGCAAAAAACCCGTGTAGGAGTTCACAGCTGATTCATGGGTATTCTTATCCCATCCTTAAGCAATCTGTGTTCATGTTTCTTGTAAGGGATGTTACACCTTTTTCAACCGTAACTAGGTCTAACTGCAAGAATTAGTACTTTATTCTGATTTATTGCATATATCCAATTTTCTTTATATCTAATTCACATTATTCAGTTTGGCCAGTATCAGATTTGAGTGTGAACTGGTTTCAGTCCTGAACTGCTGAAGACTAAAAATATGCAAAAGTGGCAAGTAAGCAAGCTGTCATACATGGAGGCCAGTAAAGTCAGTGTTTACTTTTCATTTATATGTTGTGGAAGGCTGCAATTTCATGGGCAGGTACTAAAGAAGACAAGGACGAGGAGGAAGAGAGAAAAGTTATATATTTAAAAATATATATTTCCCCCTCAATATTTGCTTGTATGGCAAAGCTAAATATCAGCAGCAATTACTAAATTTTTCAGAAATAACATAAAAAGAAAACAATAAACATTTCTTAATACTAACACTGAAAACAGCTGTTAATAAATAACAACTGCTTAATATATTGGTGGATTTTTTAGGATTTGCTGATGAACAGAAAGCTGAAATGAACAGTATTTGTTTGAAAAGATTCCAAAATGTCTATCCAACCTCTTCAAATGGCATCTGTATGATTATCTTCTCTTCTTTCTAAATTTGCATGCAGCTACAGTTGCAAAATGTTTTAGCTTGAGATTAGTCAGACTACTTCAAATGATACATAGCTATCTGGTAGCTTTGAAATCAACAGTTTGGAAGTAGTTACAGCATCACCGCTATCTGTGTACCATTAAATTGCACAAATCCCCACAGTAGGCTTAAAACAAACCAGGGAAACACTGTGAGTTTCCCATAAGCCCTTGAGCACTTTGTGGCCTTGAACGGTTGTCACGACAACCCTTTCAGTGGTCACCAAGTCTGCATAATGCACAGCTCGGCTGCCAGAAATGAGGTGAAGAATGAAGATGAATAGAATATAGAAGGAAGAGCATGACTAAATGACATTACTTAGACTGCGTCTGGGAGAGTTGGGAGGGTTTCTGAATATCAGTAACTCTAGAGCTTTTTACCAGATCGGTTTATCTATCATTCAATGACGGGAAGCCGGGGAGGTGTTTAATATGTGTCATATTTTAAGTGCTCAGGCTAAGCTTTTTTCTTTATATCCTTTTGGCCCATTTTCCAGCGTTTTCTCTCTCTCCCTGCATTTTTACTGTGCTACCTGTCAGAGGAGCAGGCTGTGTGCAATGAATAATGCACTGTAACAGAGCGAGGCTATTCTAATACCCCTGTATGACTGAGGGGTTGCAGAGACACCGAGACAGGGGGTCTGTTTAGGACAGAATATATGATCTGTAAATAATACCTCAGATTCGTTAATAAATCCACTACAGTGATAAATTAATCGCAAGCTGCTTGAGTGTAAGCAGGGGGCACCTTTGCTGTCTGATAACAGTGTGTCTTCACTGCTGCTCTGCGCATCTGCTTATTTAGGTGTGCATTTCTTATCTTTTTCACTTTTCTTCCACGTACAATTGAATGGATATATATTGATTTTTTTCAAAATAATTTAGGCTAATTCGATAGTAATACAGTAATATAACAATATGATTTAAAAAAAAATGTTTTTATTATTGTGCACGAATGTTTGTATTCTGTTCTTATGGGTTTTCTGTTCATCAGAAATTCATGGTCATGGTTTCCATCATATTCAAAATTAAAAATTGGAAGAAATCAGCAGCAAATCAGCATAATGAAATAATATCGGAAGGATCATTTGACACTGAAGACTGGAGCAAGGATGCTGTAAATTATCAAAGAAATGCAGCCTTGTTGAGCATAAGAGACTTCTTTCAGAAAATGTAAAATGTAACCATGGTCAATCTCAACAAAGGGCTATTATATATAATAATTTGGGCTATTAGCCTATAATGTCACTATATTATATTAATATTAATATTGAGTATCAGACAAAATCTCTGTATTGGTAAACGGCCATCACTCGAATTCATGATGGGGCCTGAAAAAGAGTATTTATTCTCGTCACAGGTATATTCCTAAGATGACTTCGCATTCTCTCAGCCTTAATTACATCCTTTTCTTTCTAAATCACTTTATCCTGTTGCCCACACATCATTATTAACAACATTAACTAACAGATAATTGTTCACTGCACCTGTCTGGTGCTGTATGTGAATCAGAGTCACGGCATCAGCAGAAGTTAGTCATCTCGTTCGCTTCAAGATTCTCATCCTCGGCTGTCCCTTCCAGGTTAAATTCAGACCTCAGATCACCAACTAATTATCAAGCAAGTGAAGCAGTCGCTCATTAACGAGTCCGATACTGTTTATGAACGTTATTCTTGCCGTCTTGGCCAATGAGTTTCGGTGTGTTAATGAGCTGGATGATGATTTCATTATTAAAGGGCAGCTAGTGAGATTAAAAAGGGTTCCTGCGACCTTCCTTCTTCCATAAACACATGCACATGCTGTTAGCAAAATATGTAAATCCTGCAGTTATGCACGTTGTGTCGAACAGCAGCTGCTGCGAGACGTGCCGTTGGGCGACAGAATGCCCAAGACTGACAAATGCAGTACAACAAGTGTGTGGCATTATGGAGAGTGTGTGTGTCGTCACCTGTTTGATAGTGACAGTTGTGAGTGGTGGTGTTTTCGAAACTTTCCAGATCGCTCATTCTTTATTAGTCTATTTCTCTGTATTTATAGCCTTCGTAGCAGCATCTATCCTGTACAGCTGACGGTAGCTTTATTATTTTGATTTACGTGCGTATCCTATCGGTTTTCAGAGGCATTACTGTAGACGGTGGAGCAATCATTTCTGATTTGATTTAGGACGGTTTTTATTCTGGACACAGGGCTTTCTAGACCGATATAGATCTCAAAATGGCTGAAGTTATGGTTTAATTTAAACAAACTGTTTCTGTCCATCACAAATTCTATTTACATGCAGTTTTTCGGAGCGGTTATGTTTCCTTTCCATCAAATGTGCTTCTCGCTCAAACATAGGAAGGTTGTGATGTGGCTTAGCTGTCATTTACTGTCAGTTTGATGGATATTCGACACAGTTAGGGTGGAATACAGGGTGTCAGTCATCATGTGTAAGTGTGGCATCCATTGCATTTCTTAGTTGTCACTGATTTTGGGGTAAACATAGTCTGAAGCAGATGCATTTAATAATATTTTGTGCTGAACAGATATTTGGCATGGACAAACCTGATGAGGTTATAATTTATTATCAAACACTACTGCTTTAAAGGAAAAGTTCACACAGAAATAAACATTAGCTGAAAATATACTGACCCTCAGGAATGTAATATTGCATAACTTGCTCACCAGTTAATAGATAATTCACAATAACTCAAGTCTGTCAACTAACATATTGTGAAAAGTAAAAAGCTGCATGCTTGTAAGAAACAAAATCATCGTTAAGACATTGTTTTAATAAAATAAATGTTTTTTGGAAATACACATGAAATGACGTAGTATACTACTAAGAATTTCAGAATATTCTCTTTTTTCCATTTAGCAAAAACATTAATGAAACAACACCTCAGATTTACAGTTATCATTAAGTTGTTTTTAGCTAAAATAGTAGTCCTCTATCCATAATATTGCTTAAAAAAAGTCTCCTCTGAATCAGCAGAGAAAAACAGAAAGAGTTGTGCTAGTGATGCAATGCAAAATTTCTCCAAATATGGTTTGTAGAAGACACCAAATAACCTACTGTAGATCTTGGATGGCCTGAGGGTGATTACATTTTTAGCAAATTTTCATTTTGGGGTGAACTATTCCTGTTCTGAAATCCATTATACCAAAGTGGATATAATTCTTAGTTTGCGCAGTATGAGATCCATGTATTGTAGCAGGTTTATGTTTGTAAATATACAAATATGCGCTGTATAATATTTATTAGACGATGCAGAAGTCTTAATTACTCTGTTATTGCCTAAACCATTAAAAGTGGTCAAGTGAAAGGTTTTTGAAATTAATTAACAGAAAGTACATAAATATTTATTTCAGAAACCTTGCACTTGTCCACTTATCCAATTGATGAGCAATTATTAAATGTTCAGCAGCATCTGCATGACTCATGGGCTCTCTAACAGAAACCAGGTCAATGCTTAATTTACCAGTATCTTCACGCAAGGGAGTGTGGGTATTATTAGATACTTTTATTATTACTTTTGTGATATATTATCGTCTTTTACATCCTAAACTCATCTCTAAATGTTCCAATATAGTAATTATGCACATCTTTCCCTACTATCCCCTGCCATTTGGGCACTTTAACCATGAATCCCAGATACTTTGGGATGTTATAATTTTGCAGATGAAAATTAGAAATAAGCCTAGATTGCTGATATTTTCTTGATGTTTTTACAGGCCTGGATGACTGCTTGCAGCAGTATATAAAGAACTTTGAACGGGAGAAGGTAGGAGGTGACCAGCTGCTGAGGATCACCCATCAGGAGCTGGAGGATCTGGGGGTATCCCGCATCGGACATCAGGAGCTGATCCTGGAAGCTGTGGACCTGCTGTGCGCTCTGGTGAGAGTCTTCACGCTCATTTATGCGCTTGATCCTTCATCTGCTGTTCAACACCCCGTCAGCTGGCGGCCACCGAGTCCCCTACTACACCATGTTCACAGAGATTCATTCTGAAAAGATTACAGTTGTTGAAATTGAAAATGACTCTATTTACTTTTTTAATAACTTAGACATGTCTTATTTCACACAATATAGCAGGAGAAAAAGTAAAAAAAATGCAATAATTGAAAATTATTTCATAATAATAATAAAAGTTTACATTAAATTTCAAAAACTAATAATACAACTAGACAATGACTCACGGTACTTAATCAATTTACATTAAAAGACAAACCTTTTAATAATAATAATAATAATAATAATAATAATAATAAATAAAAGTATAAATAATAATAATAAAAATATTAAACATTTAAATAATATGAATAATAATATAAACTAATAAAACAGCAAAAAAATATTTCTTATTTCACATAATATATTAGAAGAAAAAAATACTTAGTTAAAAAACTAAATAAATATATACAAATATAAATATATAAATAATTTAATGAACTAATTAATAAATAAATATGTATATATTTATTTCTGAATTTATTATTATTTATTATTTTTAAATGTAAGGTTTTATATATTTTTTCTTTTCTTCTGATATATATTACCTGAAATAAGAAATAGGTAACTTTTTACCTTATTATATTTCATATTTTTCATATTATTTGAATTTTTATAATATTGTTATTAATTATATATTAATATATGAATAAATTGTTAAATACAGAATGAAATAATTGAATAAAAATAAATATTTATTATTTCATTATGTATTTCACCTCCATATATATCAGATAAAATAGTAAATAACTAATAACCTAAAAATAGAAATAATAATATAAAACATTCAAATAATATTAAATATTTAATATAGTAAAAAGTTATCTATTTCTTATTCCAGGTATTATATCAGAAGATTAAAAAAATAACTTAAATGTAAAAATAATATGAAAACATTTAAAAATCAAAATACAAGACAAAAAGAGAATCAAATAAAACATGTAAAATTTAAAAATCAATAACTAAAAATTAACAATTATAATTTAATATTTAAAATAATATGAATAAGTATGTGTGAAAAAACATGAATAAATCAATCATAAATCAACTGATAATATTGTAGCCTCTTTTTCAAAATCCAGTCCAGTTAATATTCAGTTTTCACTTTACAGAGGTTGCAAATGTCATTTCATGTTCTCTTAAAAGTCAGCCTCAATTTTGTAAGATAATAATATTGCTCTCCTGAGAAAGATTTCCTCAGATTTGTTCTCAAAATGCCACTCAGTCAGTATTTAAATGTGGCTTTTTGCTGGGTGGGTTTGTTCCCGTGGCCTTAATCTGTATCTGCTCTGTGTGCGTGTGTGTGTGTGTGTGTGTGTGTGTGTCTTGACTAATTTTTATTGCCGTGTGACGTTCCACCGCTTGAAAATGATTTTCAAAAAAGGTACCAAGAGTACAGACAGTGTGGGAGATGGGAAAAGGATTTAAGCTGAAATTTGCTCTGCACCGCTTGAGCCTTTTACATTATCTAGCATTTAATAACTAGCTTTCCATCTAATTCTCTCTCTCTCTCTCTTCCTCTTCCTCTCTGTCGAATCTCTCAGTTGAGGTATTAAAACAATGACTTACCAGCCCACGCTTTCAGAATGTCAGCATCATGACGGGAGGGAACAGACGACAGGAGGATGTTTATCGCATCTCACGTGTCTCTCCTCAACCTGTCCTTTTGCTCTTTTTTTCTATCTTCACTTCAGCTTGTCTTTCTAAGAGATATGTTTCTTGTTGTGTTTTCCCGAGATTGGATTTCAGTGCAGAGTTAACGTAAGGTGAACTATAATGAGTGTGAGGTTTTGTGAGGGACTGTGAACCACTGGCCTGTGCTGCTGACATTTAGGAGAGCGTTAATCATAAATAGATGACTTTGCTGCGCTCTCTAGCTGCTCTGAACGCTGATCCCAAATCAGAGCTGATGGCATTCACGTTACACAGCCCATGTGAATGTCAGCCGGTAGACACGTGCGTATGAAATTAGCCATATTGAAATCTCCGATTTAATAAAAATGGCACTTTTAAATCTAAGAAATCATTCAGTGAAAAAAATTGGGGCACAAAATAAGATATTTTGCAGAATTCTCCTGCTGCTCTTTTCTTATCTCTTAAAGGGATAATTCTGTTATCATTTAGTTTACTTCATGTCATTCCAATCCTGTATGACTTTCTTCTGCAAAAAAAACAAACAAAGCATACAGTTCTTAAAATACAAACGATAGAATTTGTATGAAAAATGTCTTCTCAGAACTCATTTGCAGCTTTTAATTTCCAATTTAAAGTCATCATCTGTTTTTGTATAGATGTGGACATTTAAATATGGCACATCAAGGGTTATCTGTTAACCTTTAAACTATTAAAATAACTGAAATAACATTAAAAATCTATATGAAAACATAAAAAAATTGCTAAAACATCTAAAAACCAAATGTACTAAAAAGTAAAATGAAACTGAAAATGTAAAAAAAAATAACAATTTAAAATATCAAATTAATACTAATATAAGACCTGTCGAGACATGATGAAGCAGTAATTTATTTTAATATTTTAATCATTATTAAAACTTTCAAGAACTATCCCCAAATATATGCATGAAAGAACAATGGCGTAATTTTTTTTTATTCACATCAAAAACTCGCTGAAATCACTGTAAACAACGAAGCATCCTGCAGCATTGTTTTGTACGCATGGCATTAATTCACTTAGGGACCATTTCCCCACAGTTAGGTGTCTTTGAATCCATCGCAGACACAAACTCACACAAATAGTGATGGAAGCCAGAGAACTGTTGAGTCTTTATTGTTTGACAGCATATTGACCTCAGAGACACAGAGCGGCCCACTCTCTCCTTTCCCGCCTCTCTAAACTCTCAAAGGCTGTCAGTCTCTCACTTATTTGTTTATCTCGCTCTTCCCCTCCATATTGCTTTATCTTTCTGTCATTGTGGTGTGTGTTATCTGCTGCATTCATGCAGAGAGCTTCTAAATAGATTAGCATGGAGGATTCTGAGCGCCGATGCCCCCCACATCGTCTGCTCCCTTCGTCTCCCTCCACTCACAAGCTGATTAATGTGTCTTTTGTGTGTCTGTGTGTGTTGTAAAAGCCGTTTTAGTGTTGCAGGTGTGTGTTTATTACCTGTACTAGTACTTTGAGAGTGAGTGTGTGTGGGATTTGTTCTTCGGACAAGATGGAGCACATTACTCTTATTGATCTCCTACTGATGTGAGAGGAGATACTGAAATTGAGGCGCACTTTACACACACACACACAGACACACGCACATGTTTTTTTTCTATCGTGGTGTGCACATTCTATTAGCTTTTATTGTTTTTTGCTGAGTTAATGACATCTTCAGCCCCTAAACAGCCCTCACAGATACCTTTCTCCATTTGTATGTTTTAAATAAGATGTTTGTGTTCTTATTAAGCCATTACCATATTGTTGTACCACAATCCTTTATAGAAAAGAAAATGAATAATTAGTGACTATTATTTAATAGATTTATGTATTTAATATATACACATACTAAAATTTATATATATATATATATATATATATATATATATATATATATATATATATATATATATATATATATATATATATATATATGTATTATACTATATTATTGTATAATACATTATTATACAATTAATAATATTATTATATAAAGAAAATAATATAATATATCAACAGATTATTATTTATTATTTATCAACAATAGCATGGGTATGTTTGTAGCAATGGACTAAAATAAATTTCAAAAAAATTATTAGGATATTACATAAAAATCATGCAAAATCATTTTGTAAATTTGCTACCATAAATATATCAAAGCGTAATTCTTGGATTGTATGTATTGCATTTTTTTTTTTTACAATACAACAAACCACACATCAATTGAAAGTAATGACAGCTTTTCAGCTTTACAGTATGAATCTCAATTTCAAAAAAATTACCCTTATGACTGGTTTTGTGGTCCCCTGATGAAAAAAAACAGCATATGTCTTCAAGTTTTGAAGCTGGGGTGCTGGTTTTAGCTGGTTTAAGCTGGTCCTTAGACAGTCAAGTACTGGTCCTAAACTGGTCTCGAGTTTAATTTTATGCTATAATTCATGTCATGTTTTTATTTATATCAGAAATAAAATGTGCATATATAAAATTATAGAACTATTAATTATAAAGTAAAATATAGGATGTGTACAGTACGGACATTTAATGGTTGCTATGATGACTCAGGTTTACTCGTGGTCATGAGAAAAAATATTGTTATTCCCTCAACATAATATGCCGAGGCCACGAGAAAAGGAAGTTGTTGATCCTGAGACATAAGGATGTAATTACCTCGATAAAAAATGATCTTGTGGCAACAACATATTATAATTTTTCCACAAGTTAATATAACGTTCCCACAAATTAATACCTTGTGGTCAAAACATATGACAATTTTAATCGAGCATGTCCTCTCCGGGTCATTTCTGTGAGGGTTACGGTTAAAAGTCAGTGGATTGAAAAACAAATTTGTGTTTGAGCTCTTGAATGTATGTGCATAATGCCACGTTTGATCAGGCTCTGCCTCTTGATCAGTGCTCTTTATGCAGGAACAAGGTAATTTGGTTCACTGCCAAGGGCACCTGCTGCGACCTCGCTCTAACACAACACAGACATCAGCAATTTTCGATTTAAGATACGCCAAAGAGGCCTATAGAAGTAAACGTGCGTATGTAGAAACTAAAGCGTGCTTTTTGGCTTTGTTCTGACATGTTTTTTTGTCAGATTTAGATATGCAGATTTGTCTGAGCTGATTTCGTTATCTCAGCGCGGAGCGTGGAGCGTGTGTAAGCTCCTATCAGCTGGCAGCAGAGACTCTCAGTGCATTATTCATAGCCTGAACTTTATGTTCTGTCTCCACCCACTCAACGCACCTCTGCATATGAAGCACTCACTCTTTCTCTCTCTCTGCCAGGTGCTGAACATTCATTTGGGATCTCTGAGTGATCTTGAGGGTGTGTGTGAGAGAGCGAGAGAGAGAGACAGAGAGAGAGAGAGAGAGAGAGAGAGAGAGAGAGAGAGAGAGAGAGAGAGAGAGAGAGAGAGAGAGAGAGAGAGAGAGAGAGAGAGAGAGAGAGAGTCTCTGCCAGTGAGAAATGTGTTTTGTTCCTGTGTCTGTATTACTAAATTTATGCTGACTGTAATCCATCACAATTATTTTTGTTTTTATTTTTAATGTAACCGATCTGATCCTATCCGATTCATTTTATTTTTGTATTTTTTATTGTTATTTTTACTTATTTACTTTATTTTCAATTTGCATTTCTTTTATTTTATCTTATTACAATTAATGGGAACACTTTAAAATAGGTAACACCTGTTAACTATTAACTACAACTTTCCCCTCGATATATTCTTAATTTGTTGCTTATTTATGGTTAGTAAAGTTTAGGTGTTTGGTAGGATTAGGGATGTTGAATAAGGTCAATAAAGAGCAGTAAAATTTAAACTGAAAACAGAAAGAGGAGAATTGTAAATATACAATGGAGACAGAACAGCAGAGAAACAATTCTGATTGAGCCATTCCTGGAAATTGTTTGCCAAGCTCTTTTGTCACTAAAAGACTTCATTGTCTTTATCTCTGTTTGACAGAACTACGGGCTGGAGACTGAAAACCTGAAAACTCTTTCACATAAGCTCAATGCCTCTGCCAAAAACCTGCAGAACTTCATCACGGGCCGCAGACGCAGCGGCCATTATGACGGCCGGACAACCCGCAAGCTGCCCAACGATTTCCTCACATCTGTGGTGGACCTCATCGCTGCTGCTAAGAGCCTTCTGGCCTGGCTGGATAGGTTAGTCCTGCTAAGAGCTGCACACACACACCAAATCAATACACGATTTAATACATACTTAACATAAATAAGCACATATTCGATATAATTAAATTCAAATCCAACCCGCATTGATGTGTCAACGTTTTAAAGCCTTACTTGTTGGAGTATAGCCAAATTCAACGCCCTCTTGCTTAGAATTTGACTCCTCTGAAAAACAATATAGATATCAAATAAAGATTTAAAGTATGACCTTAAAGTTTAATAGTGGGCTTATTCTGAGCTCCAGAGTCTTGTGTTCATTGTTGATTATCAGATAAATGCTGTTGTGATGTGAGCGACTGAGATTTCTGGTAACTTGGTAGCGAGAGATGTACTACTAGATTAGTTAGGTTATTAAGCGATTAATCAGACGTTATTTTTAAGTAATTCAATCTTTCACCTGAATACTTCAAATGTTTGGGGTTGTGATAAAATAAATAAAAAAATTAATTCAAAATAAATTCAATTCAGCAAAGATGCATAAAATTGATCAAAAGTGACAGTAAAGACATTTTTATGTTATAATGTTATACATTTTTTCATAGCCTTAAACAAATAAACTACATATTTTTGAACAAACGTAGAACAGCTATTTATACTGTTTTCCACAAATGTATTAAGCAGCACAACTGTTTTTAGCATTCATAATAAATTAGCATATTAGAATCATTTGTGAAGGATCATGTGACACCGGAGTAATAATGCTGAAAATTCAGCTTTGCATCAGAGGAATAAATTATGAAAATGTATTAAAGTAGAAAACTATTGATTATTTTGTAGTATACATTTTTTTTTTATCAAATAAACACAGCCTTGATGAGCATAAGCAAATAATTTCAGTCTTACTGACTAAAATTGTACATTATGAAATTATGTCTGAATTTAGTCTTGGTTTTTATAGATCAGTGTAGATTAAAGATGTGTTCATGCATCAGCATCCTTTGTTGTTCCTTCTCAGGCCGTTGATTTCGGGCTTAGGTTCAGAGATGCGTCTGTGATTCCTGGATGTTCCAGGGTGTTGATCCAGGAACATTTCCTGTTTGTGTAAAATCATGTCATGCACGGTCTTCCCTTCAGTCAAGGAATGGCACTGAAAATTAGAGAGACTTTGTTTGTCAGGGTGGGCAGAAAAGACAGACTTGGGGTCCCTTGTGTGGTGTGTGTGAGGTCAGCTTTAGTCTGCTCGAATTCAATCATGTTGATTTGTGTTCCTCCCCTCAGCAATCAGGTACAAGTATGTGAAGAGGTCTTATATAACACAGATGCTTTCTCTATCTGTAACTCGGTTTCTTTCTATTTAAGGTTTGAACCACATGGCTTCTGTTCATGTACGGTTGTCTTTAGATTGTGATTTCTTTATGATGTATTGATGTGCAATGTTTCAGAGACCGTTACGTAAGGAAAGTGTGAAATTGAACATTTCTGTCCAGCAGTTTCTCCACATGGAATTTTGGTGCTTTTTTGTGAGGAAATATCTGTAAGAATTCATTTCACATACATTGATTTTCTATGTCAGTGGATCTCTAGCTTTTTGACTCAAAAGCCCCCCACTGTCCAACACAATATTTGAAGGCTGCCAATGTAATATATAATATATAATCTATTTATCTGTCTATCTATCTATCTATTGTTTGTATTAAATGAAGTTTGAGTGTCAATATAAAAACACTTTTCTATCATACATTGTAGATTATTGCAAGTTTTGATGTTTTGTCATCAAGATAATGTTGTCTAGCTGGCTACAGTAAAGGTGATTTTGTCAAATCAGCAAAAAGTATTTTATAGACTTGAAAGCATCTGTGAGAACTATTAGACATGTTTATCATCACGTTTCTTTTAAATAAAGATTTCTGTATAAATGTGTCAAATGTTAGCTGTATAAATTCCAGCTTGTTAAATTATTTGTAAATTTTGTATTTTGAAAATGTTAAAATATTTTGAATATAAATATTTACGTCATAATAAGTCATAAGTAGCATTGGTATATTTGTAGCAATAGCCAACAATACAAAGTAAGGCTTAAAATGATAGATTTTTCTTTAATGCCAAAAATCATTAGCATATTAAGTAAAGATCATGTTCTTTAAAGATATTTTGTAAATTTCCTACCATAATACACTTAAATCAAAATTTTAATGAACAATATGCACTAATAAGAACTATATTATATATAACTTCAAAGGCGATTCACAATATTTTTGTTATATATGACATATGAATTTCAATTGCTGAGATCTGGCATGGAAAAGTGTGCTAAACAAAGCTGAGAGTTCACAAATTTGCTGTGGTTGTACAGCATCATTTCTCATTTGCTAGAAATTTCTCCAGCTCTCATTGCAGATTAATCGTTTCCAGTCACTTTGTTGCAGCAAATCACTGTCAGTATTAAACACCTCATAAGACACTTAAGTCATAGACTCTAGTGCTGCAGTATTTCTACTTTTTCATCTTGAAATGAAGGTAAATCAGGCGAGTGGTTTGTGCTGAATGATCCATTTGGCACCCAGCTGCTTGATTCGGTCCAGCTCCCTCTGGTACTGAGCCTGGCTTAAAGCTCTGGACAGAGACAGCATCGCACAGTAGGGTCTTTTCCATCAGACGGCATTTGATATCCTCTCAGCTTCACCCTGCTGAGAACGCCATCTCTCTATTGCTGTGCCCGGGCACTCGCCACCCCGCTCTCTGATCCTGGAGCTGAGAGCCGTCCATATCACAGTTCACACTGGCCCGGTCTGGATTGGGATCAAGCTGAGAGGACTTATCCACATCAGCTTGCTGACTAAGGTGAACTTGTAGCCAGTCAGTGTTTGGGTTAGGGGAGTTTCAGTGTCCATAATCAGGAACGTACGCTGTAGGAACAAGGCCACCAGTTGGGAGGGGTGCCTCGTTCCCCTCGTTCATTAATGCTGGCCTAATTACGCTCCCCGGCCTCTCTTCTCTGCCAAAAGAGTCCCCAGTAGAGCTGTCGTCTCCCCTGCAGACATAGTGGAAGAACAGAAGGAACTCTGAGAGAAAGGGAGGAATGGAGTTACACTAAAACAGGTGAATGGATCTAAAGCCAAGAGACATTATGACTGACTTGAGAGTCCCGGTCCCTTAAGTGTTATTGGTTGATATCCATCCAGCCTGACACCGACTCTCCTCTGCCATTTGGCAAGTCGTTGATCATCATTTTAATGCTATCTGGCTGCTTCTGTTGGGTTTGTAGTGGGCTTTACCTCATTTTCATTCATTGTGGGTGGAGCTACTGGTGGGCGGGGCTTATTGGAATGCAAAGGAGGCAAAAAGTCTCAGTTACATTAAGAGGCAAAAGAGATCATAGTCAGAGTACAAGCCATGTTGACTGTTGATAATTCAGGCGACTAAGCATCAATGTCTTTTTTTCCCCATTTGAAATTTGTGAGAAGACTTGAATGTTCAACCTCCTGGTTTGCTGAACACACTGTGCTTATATTTTTTCTGTAAAAAAGTGATTAGGTTCTATAAATTATAATTATGTTATTATGTTATATATTATATATATATATATATATATATATATATATATATATATATATATATATATATATATATATATATATATATATATATAAAAAGATATTATTGGTATTGGCCAATAACTGTTAAACTATCAGTGGTTAGTATTAAAGTATTGAATTATTGAAGTATTGAAGTTCAAATTTCTTGAACAGTGCACCACTACTATAATAGCTGATAGCTTATTTTGTAATGGCACTAGTAACACCAAGGTTGTGGGTTTGATTGCTAGGAAGTTTGTGAACTGCATAAACTGTACCTTAAACACAATGCAAGTTTTAGATAAAAGCATCTGCCAGATGCATACATGTAAATGCCCTGACATTAATGGTGCTAATGCGTTTTCATTGATTTGTTCAGATGGGAGCTGAAAGTATTCTGATTCTCTCTCTGAGCGTAAAAGGATCTTTGAAACAAAGATAAACAGCAGCGCATAAGCAACTACAAGCATACACCAGCTCTCAGACTCTTACGCATTAATTGAAAAACTGGAGCAGAATGAGGTGAAACTTTAAAGACCTGTCCTTGTGTAGATGGTAGTGTTTTTTTTATCCAACTGACGGATTTCCTGTCAGCCTGGAGCCGTCGTGTCCAGATGGCGGCATGTGCTCAAATGCTTTAAAAAGAGCAAAGGTTGGATGTAATGAAGTCTACTCAGTCCTGGAGAGAATTGAGTGAGCTGCATAGATTTAAGCATCTCTCTGTCTACTCGGATGACTTGGTTTTGAACTTCTTGCCGCTATCTTTTCTCTCACATTTAGTCTTTTCTTTCCCTTCTGCTTGTTCTCCATCCCCTCAGGTTTTTTTTAAGACATTTTTCGTAAAGTCTCTGACCACTGCATCCATACTTGCTGACAGGTGTCCTTGAACCGAGGTCAAACGCTGTCGGCGTACTTATCTACCGCAAAGTGATATTTGGGAGTCAAGTGAAGCCGCTGACATTTAGGAGCGGAGTTTTGAAGGGGGATTTGGTATTCGCCGAGAGCTGCATCCCAAATCCTGTTTAGGAAAGCAAGTTTAGTGTGTTAGGGTGGTATAAGAGTGCTTGTGAGGTCTTTGAATCAATGTTTTTGAGCCCAACGGTGAAAAATTGTTAGAGTTAAATTGTGAGGGGCTTCGGGGCGTGCGTCAGCTGGTGTTCCCAGCGGTTTTAGAGGAATATTTAGAGACAGGATGGAAACGATGAACCAATGTTCCTACAGCCCTGTATATATAGCACACAGCCTCAATACACACGACCCACATTCAGTTCGTCACTCACAGGAAGAGAGAAACTGGGTCTGGAGTACATTGACGGTCAATAGGTATAACATACACACATCTACAATTTGCAAACACACTCAAATTGTCCATCTTGTGGGTCTGGCTCTAAGAATAATCTAACGGTTAATTCCAGGTGTTACTTCTTTTGCAGGTCGCCATTTGCTGCCGTAACAGATTATTCTGTGACCAGGAACAACGTGATTCAGCTGTGCCTGGAACTTACTACCATAGTACAGCAGGTAATGGCGTTCACCAACCAAACCAAATATATCACATAAACACTCTAATTCTAATTCTCTGAAGTATTTTATGTAGTTCATATATGGCTCTACTCTAGACATGGAGATGAACTTTCAGAGTAGATTTAGCCCTGATGGGGTAAAGGAATAGTTTTGGGAAAACTTTTGTCATCATTTACATTACATTTGTTGAACATAAAAGAAGATATTTTGAAGAATGCTGGTTATCAAACAGTTGATGATCCCCATTTACTTCAGTAGTATTTCCCCACTATGGAAGTCAGTGGGGACCAACAACAGTTTGGCTGTTCAAAATTCTTCAAAATGTCTTTTGTATTCTTAGAAACTTACACAGGTTTGAAACCACATGAAAGTGAGTAAATAAGGACAGAATTGTCATTTTATCTTTCTTTTCAATGTATTAAATGTTGTTTTTTTAATCTTTGTCAAATATGGAGGAGTGGTATAAATACAAATATAAAATACAAAGGCAGCTATATATTTTAATGTATATCAAAATAAATTAGGATAAGTTTCTGTTTGAAAAATTACATTATTGTTAAAAATGGGTAAATTACTTAAATTCTTTTTTTTACTTCTTTAAATCAAGATTAAAACTTATATACAGTTTTTTTACACAGCTATTAGCAGTTTTCCCGTTAATATTAAAATCTAAAGTTGTATATTTGTCAAATTACTGGGCTGCATTTGCCAAAAGCATTGTAAGCCTAAGTTGATGGTGGCTCCATTGGTTTCAATGGGTCTATGATGCCCTTAAGCTAACAATGCTTTTGGGAAACGCAACCCAGGACTGTTCTGTTGAATTTTCTTCCCCCATGTGTCTTTATGTCCTTATTTGGTCCTTCCTGTTCCTAGCCTCATTTAGTGATTATTAGTTAATTAGTTTCCACCTGTTTCTGTTCACCTATTTAAGTTCTCCCTGACTGTTTCCCTATTTTTATATACATTCAGTTTCAGTTTGCTTTCTCGTGGGTTAATGTTATTTTAATGTTATATGCGTGTTGATGCATTAGAATTAAAGAAACTTTTGTTTATTCCTTCTGCACATTTACTACAACTATGTTCTGTGATAATATTCTACTGTCATTAGATTAAAAATAATTTTGTCATTAATCAAATAGTTTCTTACCGGTAAACTCTAATTGTAAAATTTGAATTTGTGAATGCAATTTTATACAAATACACTACACTAATTAAAAGTTCAAGCTATTTCTTTTATTTATAAATAAAAATTTTAATGATATATTTCTTAATATCTTATGCTCATCAAACCTGCAATTGTTTAATAAAAAACAATAATATTATGAAATATTATAATTACTGTTTTCTCAATTTGATACATTTTATACTTTAAGTTATTCATGTGATGGCAAAATCTAAATCTTCAATGTCACGTTATACTGCAGAAAAATAAAATACAGACTCAAAGCTATTATACTAAAAAGTTACTGAGAGCATGTCTGAAATGTTATTTAAACTTCTGTCTCGCACATCTGCTCTTCCCTTATTCTTTCACGTTTTAAAAAAGCCTTTAGAATGGTTTAGAAAGGTTTTAGAATGCACTCTGAGGATGTCAAGGACTACATGTCATTTGCTACTGAGGCAGTGTGCATTGTGGGTAATGTAGTCCTGTAGAGCAGAGCGGGAAACAATCAGTGTGAAATAACCATGTCAGACAAAAGAGAAATATGAGAAAGGAGAAGGATTCAAGGCCACTGCAGTGATGTGCGTGTGTGTTAGTGTGTGTGTTTGTGTACCCAGCAGATTATTTCTGGTAGGGTCAGAAGATCATGGCCAGCAAGAGCAGCATTAAATGGATGAGTCTGTCACAGCCAGCTCAGCCTGAACGCTACACACAATCTCTCTC
Organism: Puntigrus tetrazona; assembly: GCF_018831695.1. NCBI lineage: Eukaryota > Metazoa > Chordata > Actinopteri > Cypriniformes > Cyprinidae > Puntigrus > Puntigrus tetrazona. The sequence goes on along the minus strand of NC_056722.1, from coordinate 19,837,713 downwards.
TTAATCCAGGACAGATTACAGCGTTGAAGCCAGAGATCTGGGTCTAATCTTAAGTAATGCAACTAGTATTGAGCGCTCAGAACCAGTGGGGGTCCCTTCCCCAAATCGGCCCCTGAGAGATTAGGTCAAAAATGGAACGGATTCCTCTCTCTCCCATTTGGCAGGTGTGTTTTTAGCTGGTTTCTACCTGATCCAAGACGGTAATTAACTGATCCAAGATAATCCAAACTGGTTTATCTGACCAGATGGACCACCAGCTGGCTGGGACCTGACTGAGCTGGTAGACAATCTTGTACCAGCCTAGCATGTTCCAAAAACCTGCTTGACCATCTGATTTCTCAGCCAGGGCACTTGACCAAGATGGTTGCTGGTATTCTATCATTGGCCACAAACATCTAAACAAAAGCTTCGATGTCCCATTTCTATACTATTGTATTGTAAGTTATGGATGAGTTCCGTCTGCTGGCATCACTATCACCGCTTTAGTTTGGGTGTGTTTATCTCTTTCATTGTCTGGCTCTGTGTGATGTTTACTTATAATTGAAAGAAATATTGCATCCAAAAATGAAAATTTCTCATTAATTTGCTCCTCATGTTGTTCGAAACGTACTTTCTTTTGTGAAACCCAGCTGTTCTCAATTAAGTTAAAGTTAACAAGGTCTGTGGCTGTTCCAAGCTGCAAAATAACGAAAACAAACAACAGAAAAAAAACAACATAGAAGTGTCTATATGACTTGTGCACATCTATTTCAATTGTCCAAAGCAATACTAAAGGTTTGTGTTAAACGGACCAAAATTTTAAAGGGATCGTTCACCCAAAAATGGAACACAAATTGAAATGAAATCTGAGAGCTTTCTGAACCCACATAGACAGAAATGCAACTACCATCTTTTGAGTCAGATCTTTTCAATTATTTAATCAAATTTACAGAGATAAATTATTAGTTCATAAATCACACTAATATGAATCTTGAGTTCGGTTTACTAACTACAGCATAAAAACAAATATAAAAACGATGTGTTGAGCTAGTACAAGCCATTAAATAACTCCTGTAAATAACCATTAAATAACTTTTGACATTTGTTAATTGTGTTTTGTACATCAAAATATGTTGATGTGATGTGATTTTGATATACTAATTTTATGCAAAGTATGTATGTACGTATATATTTTTTTTCGGTCAGATTTTTATGCAGTTATAGCAGTACAAACATTAAATGTGAAATACAGTTGTTAATTTTTTTTCAAAAAACCAAAGCTGCATTAATTTGATATACAAAACAGTGAAACAGTAAGATTGTGAAGTATTATTCTAAAATAACAATTTTTATGATCATTTAATTGTTATTTTAAAACTCGACAGCTCCAGTTCCTTGTCCATTTTCTTTGAAAATTCTTCTTTTTTGTAAAAAAAAGTCATTTGGATTTGGAGTGAGGGTGAATAAATTATGGCAGAATAAAAATTTTTGTGTGATCTTTAAACACCATACTTTGGCACGAGAATGTCTTATGCTCGCCTCTAGACACACACACACACACACATATGCAACACGGGCGTCCTGCTTGATGATCCATGGCTTGAGTGACAGCACTAGAGAATAGGTGCAGAGATGCTCAGGGGTGCTCTGAAGGGAAGTGAATCAATGCGGTTTCATTTGCTGGGAACACTCTTTTCTTTCGCTCTCTCTCAAGGCTTTGGCTGTGCGAGTGTCTCAGGTGTGAGGGCTGGTTATTACTTTATTGTGATGAAAGAGAAGAGGTGCAGGTGAGAGCACCAAAGATGAGGACTGAAAATAAGCCCTTTTGGTAAGATGCTGCAGAAACGGAGACATATAGGTTCAACGACCAAAGGAAAAGAGAATCTTGTCGCCCTACTGGGCATTGTTAGGTTTGGGGGTCAGTGATGGATACAGGAAGCAGAGTAGGTGTTGCCATGGTGATAGCTGATGGCCAGAGATCAGTTTCTTCAGTACATCTTCTTTAATATTTCCAAAATTTGCAATATATCTGTTTCCATTAAACAATGGTTTATCAGCTTGTTTGACTGTCTTTGGAACATATGTTCTCACAATGTCGCAAGTTTTTGAATGATAAAGCCATTTTCCATGAATAGAAAGCTATACCATATTCTTTGGTTGATGTATGTGATGCATTGACCATTTGTGAAATATTACAGGACTGTTGAGAATATTAAATGACTTACTTGGCTTCCACACGAAAAAAAAACCTGCTTCACAACAGCACTACATTATGCCTTATTCAGTAAAAATGCCAAATGTCACTTCCATTATAATCAACTACTAAACTGCTGCACATTGCATTGTGCCTTCAGCCAAAAATGTATTTCTCTCATATGATTAAAATAAAAGGATTTTATTTATTTAATTGCTCCGTATCAATTATAGAATTTATTAAGAATTTTATTTTTTATGGAATTAAAATATTGTTTTGGATATATGCCCTTGGAAAGTATTCATACCCATTAATTTTTCCACGTTTTATGCTGCTGTCTTATGTTAAACTGCTTTAAATTACTTTTTTCCACATCAATTTACACTCCGATACTCCATATTGGTGAAGTAAAAAACATGTTTTTAACATCTTTGCTGATAATTTTTTTAAAAATAAAAATTACATTGCATAAGTATTCATACCCTTATCTGGGACAGTTGAAATTTAGCTTAGGAACATCATATTGCTTGTTGATGTTACTACACTGAGGGAAGTTAACTTATAATTATAACTTATAACTGATAATGCATATCAGAACAAAAACCTAGCTCTGAGGTCAAAAGAACTGCCTGTAGAGCTCAGAAACAGGTTTGCATGAGGCCACAATCTGTGGAAGAATTCAGAAAAAGAAAATTCTGCTTCACTAAAGGGTCACAGAAGCATGTAGCCTCCGTTACCCTTAATGGACGAAATTTGAAACAACCAGGACTTGATGGAGAAGGGCTTTGGTGACCAAGAACCTGACAGTCAGTTGAGCTCCATGATCATATGTAGAGATAGGAGAAATCTACAGAAGGACAAACATCACTACAACACATTTTACTTTTCTTCACATTTTTCCGCTTGTATGTATTGTATTGTAAATGACACCTGCACAAACACAGTCACTCTGCAGGATTGCTGTTTCTCCATGAACTTTCACAGCAGTCCCGGCCCCCAGCGGGAACCTCATGAGCTCCTTGAAATGTCTCCATCAGAGCCTGAATGTTAAATTGAGCCCGGGGCTCTCCTCTGTTCAACCTTCCTATTAGATCAGCATCTGAGAGGGAGAAAAAGAGAGAGAGACGTTTCTGAACACAGTGACCCAGCTGTTTGGTAGATTATCCCATCTGCAGAGATACTTTGCTCAGTAAATGTTTTCTCAAGCTCTCTGTGTGGGTAAGTGTGTACGTGAGAGGCCTAAACTGTTTAAAATGACAGTAATATCTTACTCTTTCCTCCTTGTAGGACTGCACCGTCTATGAGACCGAAAATAAGATCCTCCATGTGGTAAGTGTTTCTTTTCTGGTTTACACTGCAATATGTGGCTGATAATGAGCTCTAATGTTTCTCCTGTGAGCTCTGCCCCCATTTCTTCATTTACAGGAAGTGCTGTGAGGATGCTCATACACATACTCTCGCTGCCTGTTATTTCTTTGTGTTAGACAAAATTTAAACTCCTGACTGATTTTATGACCACACAATGACACTATAAAAGCTCATTTTTAAAGAACCATTTAACAAACAGATACTTTTGAGTCTTTATTCAGTAGTGCCTGCATTTTTGGCCCTAAAGAATCTTCCCTGATATTTTTTGTAGTAGTTTATTTTTAGATTGCACTTTATACCGTTACAAGTTATTTGTAAATTAAGGCTTCAGTTACTGTAAGTGCTGTTCATCTAATAGTTTTTTCCCCAGACAAGGACCATTTTAAGACCGTCAAATCTCTGATATAATATAATATAATATGTAATATAATATAATATAACTCTTTACAACCAGCTCCTTTTCCCCAGACAAGAACCAGTTTATTATTGTATTATATGATATTATATTTAGTGCTGTCAAATGACTAATCGCATGAAATATTAAAGTGTTTATACTATATAACCAACTCTCTGCCAGTTAATACATAAACCTTTCCAAACCAAGTAATCAATAAAATGTAAACTGCTGTTGACTTTTTAACGATCTTTTTAACGATTAAAATACATGATTTAAATGCTTATACATTATGATAAACTTTTTATTTATTTTGCTGTGATCTCAGCATTTGCTGAAGTCAGTTTTAATAGTGTTTTTTTTTCATGTAGAAGACATGATTCCTAATCTCAACGTTTTACATCTGTTGCTGTAAAGTCCCCAGGTAACCATTTTGTGAACATGTATTTTACTAGTCCAGGCCCTGAGGTGAAGTTCCCTTTGCAGTCACAGGAGAGCCACAGCTAGGCTCTTTGTGAGATACACACTCGCACACAGCAGTGTGTGTGTGTGTGTGTGTGTGTGTGTGGCAAGTCCTGTTGTCGCCACAGACTGCTGGGCTGGGCACAGCTGTCATTCTCACTGAGTCCCACAGCTATAAATACCTACACATTGCGCCTGCTAGCAGCAGATTTCATTCCCCAGCACCACCCCACCTCAGCTACTGACTGTAGGAGGAGAAACAAACACACCAATGACACCAGATGAAAGCAGAAACAGAGAGAGAGAGATGAAACCATAAAACAAAGTGAATTAAAGTGCTACACTACCCTAAAAAGCAAATACAAATCGCAGTATAATTGCTAGGCAGAGAAAAAGGTACATGTTTTGCAAATCCGGTAGCAAAGTGAAAAATGGCAAGCATTATAGTTTACAGTGTAACATTTCAAATGTCATAATTTCAAGGACAGTAACATGACAATAGTGTTTCTGCTGTACATATATACAGCTATGTGGTAATATTTTTATAGGTAGGCAGGAACATACATACATAGATACTATATATATATATATATATATCTCCTTCCAATTATTTATAGTAATTTTCTTAACAATGTTTGCTTCTTACTTACTATATTTGAAAAGTTTCTTGAATGTCTCAGCAGTTTTGTAATTTACTTTACAATCATGCCAGTAAAAAGCTTGTTGAGAGAAAAGTGGAGAGCTGAGGAATAGTGCAGCGGTTAACAGGAAATGAAACAACATCGATTCTCACCTCCTTCACCTTGAGTGAACTACACGAATATTCCAGAGAGGTGAAATCTGATCATAATCGCTGAGAGTTTGATATATAACGCTGTTGAGATAATGAACGAAAAGGGGTGAGAAAACAGGGAAGACTGATAAACACATAGGGGAGGAATGACTTGAAAAAATGAAACTCAACTTCCTGATAATTAATACAGCACATTTTCCAAACCAAATTATCAACATACCTGACCAAATCATAGCTTTTGTCCTAGTCTTTTTAGGTATGACTAAATCCTTCCCAGTGGAAATGGATGTAAAACTGCACCTGTTTATTAAAACTGATGCGTTCTGTGGTCACGGGACATTAAACCTAAATTTGATCATATCTATGATGCTGAGTTATGCCTAATAAATGTTCGGCCAGTGCAGCGTATCTGTGCAGAAAATAACTGATATGCTTCCTCTTTTTTTCTCTCTCTCAAGTGTAAGACATTATCTGGAGTATGTGACCACATCATCTCACTGTCGTCAGACCCCCTGGTCTCCCAGTCAGCACATCTGGAGGTGGTTCAACTGGCTAATATTAAACCTACAGAGGGTCTGGTAAGATCAATCATGACTATACTGTGCTACTGTACAGATGATTGTGCTGATTATTAAAAAAATTGTATAAATGTTCTGATAATTAATATCTGACAAAGTATTAATATATTAAGTGCTATTAATTATTCAATATAAGATACATAATTATGAGTAAATAATATATAATCGTCCATTCAAAAGGTTGGGGTTACAAAGATTAATTTGTAAATTATCACTCATCAAGTAAATTAAACATTTTATTAAGCTAGCATGCATTAGTATGTGAAAAAATTATTTCTAATTAATATGTAATAATAACCTTTTGTTAGCAGTTTTGTTGAAACTTGACTGTAGCTTAACTAATTGTAATTATAAAGCAGCTTGTATATCTTGCCAAACAAATTCAAAGTAACTTCCTCAACATTGATCTTTGTCCTAATGAGCATATGTGTGTGTGTGTGCGTGTGTGTGTGCATGCTTGTCTTCAAAACTCCCTTTTATTAGAAGTCATTTTGTGTCTCTATATACACATGAATAGACTAAAAGCATTTTGAAGTGTTCTTCAATGTGTGCATGGGACAGAAAAAGGAAGAGATGAACAGATTATTCATTATAGTCTATTAATTTGTTTTTATATCTTAAGGGAATGTACATCAAATCCACATATGATGGGCTTCACGTTATCACAGGAACCACAGAGGGGGTAAGAGCCATTTGGTGTTAATGTGCGCGCTCTAATTCATGTGTCTTTCATAATGTCCTGTATGCTGCAGATAAAAGTAATGAATCTCAGCAATTGATTGTATGGCTGTTACTGCACACGCTCAAATTAAAGAGCAGGAGAGAGAGAAAGAGAGAGCTATACAGACAGGAGTGCTCTAAATAAAGATCTACCGATCATGTGACTGAAAGCTCTTAGTTTTTGTTGTAGCTCTAATAGTGGGTGGAAATCACACGCTATACTGCAATATGCAGTACCCATAGAAAAGCAGCACCTCGATATGTATTTCATATGCCATGTTTCAGTTGCATATAATAGTCCAAACTGAGACTACAATTTAAGATGGCCTCTGTTTTTCAGTCACTTTTTTTATGACGTCTCCACTTGTTTTAGAAGAGATCTGTCACGAACTACCCTCAGGTTGATGCCAAAGTAAGCAGATGCAAAAGTCTGAGATTTAAAAATAATCTTAATTTGCATCAAATTCTTGCCAGATCAAATCATCTGAGCTATTCTCATTTTCTTTTCTTTTTTTGGTAAAATATAACCATATCATGAATTAGATCAAGGCACATGTGCAATGTTTTCAGCAAGGATTATATGAAATATTTAGTAAACACCAAATCAGCATACTAGAATGATTTCTAAAGGATCACATGACACTAAAGACAGGAGTAATGACGCTGAATAAAAATGCTGGATTAAAGCAGCTATTTTAATTAAATACTTGAAATATTGCCGTACTGCGTTTTCATTTGTTTTCATCTGTTTTCATCAGTTTTTTTCCCTCTATTATTCTATCTTTTTTATATCTCTCTGTTTTCTTGTCTCTTTCTTAGTCTCCAGCAGATCGCTGTAAGAAGATCCACGCAGGTGACGAAGTCATCCAGGTGAACCATCAGACAGTGGTGAGTGTCATTCTTTCTTAGTCACTCAATCCATTTTTTCTTCTATTTTATCATCCATCCATCTATCAGTTTTTCCCTATATATGTAAGTCCCACTTGGCATTCAACAACAGTTGGCCCTTTCCTGTCTGTTTGTGAATTATGGAACTGAAAATGAGGAGCATTCGAATTTGAGGGCTTTAATGTGTCCTTGTAAAAGCACCAAGAGCTTTTAAACATATTACTAGATGTATTTTTAGCTCGTTTCTATGACTAGGGCAACTATATTCCAATTTGACTGAATTCACAATGCTGATTGAGTGTGTTACGCTTTAAACTGCATTTCTGAGTGAGACTGGAGAGTGTTTAAAGGGAATGAGAGGCTGTACATGTAATGAAGGGCAGCGGAGTGTGTTTTTAAGGATGGTCGAATTTGAGAGATTTCTTTGCGTGCATATGGAGTGCATCAATAGGTACTCCGATGATCGTACCCTGTGGAGTTCCCTTCAAATAATTGATAAAGAGCCTTTTCTGCATACGTCTGTGTACAAGTAAAAGCTTGTGAAATCAATTCTGTTTGAAATTACTTCCTTAGTGTTTGATGCGCATAAGGTGCTTAATAATTTGTTGAATATTTGAATTTTACTCTCAAGCGGTGGCATGTTTTCTGATGTTAAAGAAGCTGAAGAAAGCAAAATGTTCCCTCTTCAACGTGTCTGATCACAATGATGTCGGTTTTGAGATTTAAGATGGTTTTTGAAAGATGGTTTTACCTCAAGGCATCAGAATTGAACTTCTACGTCAGTGTTTTTTTGTTGGTTTTTAGTCATCTTGTCGCTGCGGTGAGGGATGCTGAGCTTGTTTTGTGATGAAACATCAGCAACACTAAGGACTCATTAATCCTCATGTAATTAGATTGTTGTCACCTTCATAATTGGATAAAAGCGCTTCTAATGTGTGATAAGCGATACGAATTCGGCTTGTAGCGAAAAACACACAGACAAACAATTACCGTAACAATGAGCGGTTCATGCTCAAGAACAAGCGCAGCTGGCGTTACAGAATGGTGCATTGTGGGAGCTGCTCTAGATGTAACCTTTGTGGTTAGTCCCCATACGATCCCCATAGGATCAGGTCTGAAATATCCAGCCCATCTCAGTGTGTGTGTGTGTGTGTGTGTGTGTGTGTGTGTGTGTGTGTGTGTGTGTTGTGTATTGTGGCTATTTCTGTCTGTGAAGGACATGGTTAGTGTGGGTCACGTTTTGCCTACTTAGTAAGTACTAAATGTCCCCACAAGGATATTAAAGGATAGTAAAACCTCAAACCACCTACATTTTGGGGACCAGCCAACAGTAAACTGCTTAATAAACATAATAAATTATGTCTTAATGACAGTCTAAAAATGCTAAAAGGTTTGTTTGAGGGTAAGGCTAGGGGATAGAAAGTATCATTAGCTCAGTATAACTATAGTAATCAATCAAAAGTTTATCCTATGATAGAAAAACAATGTTTGCGCGTGTGTGTGTATTACTTAATTTACTCTTTTCATAAGCTGACATAGTAGTGATTTATGAGGTTTTATTATAAAGTTAATATTTCTGTTGAACTAGCAGTAGAGTTGTTCATTGTGATTATTCAAAAATAATTAAGTTAATTATTGAACATCAAACAATCTTATATCACAGTGTTTTAAACTTTTAGATGCAAATATAAATATGATCCCCTTTTGAGGGACTACATACTATAATAATATAGTTCTATTCTATTATTAATATTTAAAGACATTAATTTAATTAAATTTTAATTCCTGTTTTATGATGTTGTCACTATAATGGTTAACTGGCGTTGATTCATCTATTGGTTCATCTTAACCACAGTAAAATCACTTGTGGTACATTGCACAGCCTTAATGCTTTAACTGTGAAATGTTATGAATTTATGTTAATTATTCATCAGTAATGTAAACATCTTTAAAAATGTAGAGTTTGCATATAGCGTGTCACATTATTTTAGAATTATATTTAAACAGTTGCCTCCAGCTATTAGCTTCACATGCTGGCTCAGTAAGCATTTTTATAACAGTGTAGCATAAATATTTCAACAATAAAAATTTTTACACAGACTGCATATTTATCTTTTATTATCTTTCATTTATGTTTAGCTTTAAAAAATATAGTCAGTATTGTCATTCCTAATCATTTTTCATGCTACGGAATATATGATTATACATAATTTATGAAGAACTGAAATGCTCAAATATTGACATTTACCGGGAATGTCAAGTTCTTCCACAGACTTTAATGTGGAATCAATTAAATGATTAGCAAACATCACACCTTATTAGTGTACACTCATTTCACATAGTAAACTTAATCAACATGCACTGTGTGTCAGGAAGGCTATGTGTGTGTGATACATACAGTAGTAACAGTATATTCTCTCCGCATTCACCAGATATAGAGAGGCTTAGCAGTTCCTTGTCAGGTGACGTCTCTGTGTGGCGTTCTTGTCGAGTCTGTGTATGTTGACCCTGTGTTTGTTGCTGTAGGTGGGCTGGCAGTTGAAAAACTTGGTAAGCTCTCTGCGCGGGGACCCTGCCGGTGTGACATTGACCCTGAAAAAGCGTCCCCAGAGCACGCTCACCTCCGCCCCAGCCCTACTAAAGAACATGAGATGGAAGCCCCTGGCCCTGCAGGTAGGATTCAGATCGCCCTGTCCAAAAAGCTTCATCGTTGGGCTGCACTTTCCCCCCTTTATCCGCTACCCGCTCCCTCGCCTCATCGTAGATAGAAAACAGACGCCTTTGACTTCATTTCCCATAATGCACCTGCCTGCTTAAATGTCGCTTTCCATTCAAATTTTGCAACACAACTATAATTTAAGGAGTGTTGGATGCCGGAGTTGCTTTTGTGGGTCTTGCGGTGCTTATTAAGTAATTTGCAGTAACATCACTAACCTGCCTTAGAAGTGTTGCGAACGTGTGCGCTAGAGAGAGCAGATTAGCTTTAATCGGCTTTCGGTGAAGAATTTAAGTTTGGCTCCAGACTAAACTTTTAGCTGTTTTCCCCAAACAGATCTGTGTACATCTCCATCTTGGCAGCTGTCATCTCACATGCTCATTTCACTGATTATGTGCACGCGGCTCTTTGTGCATGTCATGTCTGTGCAGTCTGTGTCACAACCCCTGTTCCCAGGCATTCAGCTCACTGGAGACACTAATCACACGTCTATAGTCTCTGAAGCCATTGTGTTCTCTGGAGATGCCACAAATGTTTCCATAGACTCCCACTCATTATGTCAAAGCATCCTGACCCAGAGATCCCAGTGCACTGTTTACTGCAGACAGCACTGTGGAGAGACTGCTCCGCCGTTTCGCTGCTCGGGGACCTATTAATCTCTATCCCTCGCCCTTGTGACTGTCTGCAGATATCAGTGTCTGGGTCACGTCCTGGAACAGAGCTCCATTATTACAGTTAGCTGTGCCCTCAGACGTTTTACCAGCTCATAGTGGATGTGAACTTTGATCTTTAATCCAATGATCTTGTCTGCCCAGCAGCCAGTCGTACCCAGGAGTCCCACCAGCAGCTCGGCCACGCCCACAAGCACCATCAGTACACCTTCCAAGCGTGATAGCTCTGCCCTCCAAGACCTGTACATCCCTCCCCCTCCTTCCGAGCCGTACACACCCCGGTAAGCTCATCCAGTAGAAGATTTTTTACACTTCAGCTGCTTTTTGGCTTGAAATTCACTTCACAGTAAAGGGTTCTTTCCGTAAAACACTATTTCGTCCGACTTCAAGCTGTTTTTTTGCTCTGTACGTTCGATACAAGAAAACGCAAAACCACAAAACCAGTCATAAGGGTCAGTTTTTGTAAATTGAGAATTAAATTGAATAATTAGGCTTTGTTTGTATTTGGTGTGTTTGGATAGGGCTATATTTGGCTGAGATACAACTATTTGAAATAAGGTTTCTAAAGGTCCAAAAAACAACAACATTTAAATACTGTGAAAATCGCCTTTAAAGTTGTTTAAATGAAATTTGTTGCAATGCATATTTCTTCATTTTGATTTATTTATGTAAGATTTGCATGACTAAATACTGTTTTTTTTTTTTTTTTGCTTTTTATTCATCAAAATTATATCTACAAAAATGTTGAGCAGCACAGATGTTTACAATATTAATAGTAATATGAAATTTATTTTTTGAGCACCAAATCACAATTTCTGAAGAATAACATTTTAAAATCTATTGATATAGATATATATATTTTTAAATAGTGTACGTACAGTAAAATCTGAATATATTGTGTTATGCTGTGCTTTTAGAGATGAAAAAGGTGGTCTACTCAGTGAAGGCGGCGTGTCTGTGGCGAAAGGGTCAGAATCTCCAAATTCATTCCTGGATCAAGAGTACAGACGACGGTTTCCTCTCATGGAAGAAGAAGCTGTCCTGTACTGCTACGAGTACGACCCCAACCACGGAGCCACAACGTCCCGCCGAGACAGTACACCCACTTACGGTACACAAAGTTTTGTCTGTGGGTGCAATTTGGGAAAATGGGAAATTTGGTTCTTCCTTTCTGCACTCGGTAAAATGATTAGTTATTTTCTGCTAGCTTTTACAGCAGATGCCCGAGAGACTGAATATTGACCCACCAACTAATTCAAGGCGGAGACTAGACTTCTATTAACATCTGCTGATTATAAAACAGCAAGTAATGACGAAAAAGCACTATTTACCCCAATTATGCTGCATAACTAAGTTCAGTTAATAAGAAATCACTTTTAGATCTAGCTTCTGCTAATCTAAATATGTTGTGAAAATTATCTACATGTTTTGCAATGCAATTGTATGTTTCTCGAGGTTTATAAAGCGAGCGTGTCTATAACAAGTTTCCTGCATAGGGGAGTTGGTTTCAGATTTTCTGTAATTAAACTCCAGGGAGCTGGGCTGCACTTTGTTGTGAATGTGTATGTGTAGCATTATATCCAGAACCAGAGATCTCAGCTCTAGTTGTTAAATGCCAGTGTGAGCCTCTGCAGTGGCACAGAACTGCTGACACACTCCATGCCCGCTGCTTCCCTAGAAAACGAGAGGACACATTAACTGTGACAGTTTGTCTTACACAAACACACACTCGCACAGACTCACCTTGGCGTCTGTGGAGAAAATGGATTGTGAACTGTCATTTTACTTCCATCTTTCTATTCCGTATTTCCTCACACACACACAGAAAGTGATGTGTGTATATACCCTTGCTATGCTTTCAGGTCGTCTGAGGCCCATCTCTATGCCTGTAGAGTATAACTGGGTTCCTGACTACGAGGACCCAGCTAGAATGAAGAGAGAAGGTCGGAGAGGTGAGATTGTGTCAGTCACATACTGTAAATACACATAGTTATTTTCTTGTTTTTATTTTTTTATTCTTCTCCTTTTTACTACTCTTTGTTCTGTTTTTCTCAGTTTCTAGGTATTTGACACTATTTTTAATTCAGCAGCAGAATTTTGGGGTTTATCCATTTTTTTTATTCAAATATTTATTTAAAAGTTAATTCTAGAATTTCGCATTGGTTCTGTTGTCTGAAAATGATCATATATACATCACTATATGTAATATATTATTATATTATTAGTTTGTGGGCTTTCTGATTACCATAAATGTTCCTAACGCTTTTTGTCTTAATTAACTTTTTATTGCTTCATTTTAAATGGTCAGTGTGACAAATCAGTTTTTAACAGTACAAATATTCCATTTAATCTCTTAATTAAAATGAGGCCATAGATCGGCATGCATAATAAATATTGATGAATGGGAAAATATTTGATTAAAATAGTTTTAGATAGCATGTCCTACCGCAGGGAACTGCTGACACCCCTTTCTTGATATTAACCACCAAAATTATACTGAATCATGAAAAGTGGTTTGTGGTATTAAATCGGTGTCAGATGAGGAAAAATGCTGTTATACTATAACATTGTGATATTGCTTTTATGCAGCGATTCTACAAACAAGAACTTAATGTAGAGTAATTGACATTTCAGACACAAATATGGTCAGCTATTTTGCTCAACTTCATCATTGTGCCTCCCCATGGTTATATCAGCAAAAAAAGATATGGTGAAGGTTTACATTTTTACATTTACATTACATTTTAATGGAACATTAGAAATGGAAAGACTTTTACCTTTAGACTATACACTGATGAATTACACATAATAAACATGACAAAATGTCTGTTTTCATCAAGTTTTATGATTACTTTAAGTAGATATGGGGTCTATTTTAATGTTTATATATATAAAAGTAAAGAAGATATTCTGGATGAATATATATATATATATATATATATATATATATATATATATATATATATATATATATATATATATATGTATTCATCCAGAATATCTTCTTTACTTTTAAATGCATCTTGGTGATTCATCTGTTGATCTCCCTTCTCATTTCTATTCTCATTCTGCCTGGATTTCCCTTCATTGTTTCTCACTGTTGCTGTGTTATTACATTCTCATGGCTCTTATTCAGGAGTGATGTTTAGCTGAGCTCTTTTCCTTGGATCTAATTCTCCTCGCTGCACGGTGGCTCTGAACTGCGCTGGGCATTGCTGATTACTTCCTGTGGCCACGCTGCATGCAGTGCCAGGATAACAGTGGCGGTCTCCGAGCACCAACACAGAGCCAGTGTGCGCTAGGCCCAAGACTGTCTCTGTTGGCTCCTGCTTTAGAAATACAGTCCAGAACTCCAGACAGAAATAATTGGACTGCAAGAACGTAGACCGATAATATCAATGAAGCTCTTTCATCACTGTTTTACTTACTGTGTTCTTTATTATAAGTTCAGGGTAAAGTTTGGCTGGTCTTCGTCACTTCCTCATCACCATCTTCATTGAGGCTGCGGGGGCAGCATCTTTTGTTTTGACTCACTCATGTCGTGTCTTACTGCTTTCCCACGCTAACGTGTTTGTTTTCTTTCGGTGGTCTCCTCCAGGACTTGCTGTTGCCCAAACCTCTCTCTTCTCTCTTGTTTGTGGCACTTGTGTGTCTTTATATGTGTGTTTTTGAGCGAGGGGGCCGATGATCACCTGGCTGTGTCTCCTGGCTGCTATTTGATCCCGTTAAGCAACTTTGTCTATCTGCATTGTGTGGAGATTAGCGCCTTGATAGCTCTCTTATTTCCTCTCTTTCTCCGGTTCCCTCTTTTCCTTAAAACTCCAGGGAGAAAATGCTGGTGGTGAGGCTGCCAGATGGTGTTTAGCTGAGAGTAAGAAAGATGGTAAAAGAAGAAGGAGGCAATCGAAGACGATTGCAAGAGTGATGTAGGAAGAAGATTGTGATACAGTGTGAGAGTGGAGGGAGGGTCAGAAAGGATAAAGATGTATTAAGGTCACCAACAACTTGGAAATCTTGGTAATTTGTCATTTCTGGGTAACAGTGACCTTTTTTTTTGCTGCCAGAGTGGGTGTTCTACCAAAATCATCCTTTGTATTGTTGGCAGTGAAGAAAACAAAGATAAAACTGAAGGGCTGCCGAATTTGGGACATTTGGGCATTTAAATAACTTTAAATAAAAAATAAATCAACCATCAGACTTGCTGTGTATATAGCTGCACAGTTTGGCCAAAATATTCTGTGATTTATATATCAGGATGGCTATATAAAAATAAAAATATGAAACAAAACAAGAAATTTGCTGCACAGTTTGATGAATATTATTATTATTGTTATTATAAAATAATATCATTTTTAAAGAATACAAATATTTATTATTAAAACTATTATTATTGAAAGAATTTCAACCATCAGAGAGCACTTGAAGCTTCTTTTTTCTTGACAACAGCTGGTTTATAACTTCACACAGAAAAATGGTTGGGGAATGTTGCATTCCCAAATTCACATAAGTGACCCAAACTCATAACAGATGTAGGTTGGAACAACATTTACTGTGAGTCGAACCACTCTGAGACACTGAAAACACAGGATCACGAGATGCTCATTTGTAAATGAACTTATTGCTGCGTTTCACTACCACACAGCACATATATTTCTGAAATTAAAGGGATAGTTTACCCCAAAATGTTGTCATTAATTGCTGTGAAGACTGTTCATCTGTTCATCTTCAGAACACAAATTAAGTTATTTTTGGTGAAATCCGGAGACTTCTGACCCTATATGGACACCAAAGCAATTGACACATTCAAGGCCGAGGGAAATCATTAAGTATAGTTGGGGTGTTTTCTTGGTGCATAAAAAGTACTCTTGTAGCTTCATAAATTTAAAGTCACATGGTCTATTTTAACATTGTTTTTACTACTTTTCTGGGCATTGAACTTGGTAGTTCCATTGCTGTCTATGCAGGCATTATTAATGCCAAAATTTTCATTTTTGGGTGAACTATCCATTTAATTGTGCAGCTCTACATTACTGATGGATCATCGAGACTGATATTTTAGATCCATCCACTTCTTGTCCAATTTAATGAGATTTATGCTGCAGTTCATTCAGTTTTTACAACTCAGGAAGTTACAATTAATTAAATAATGATTTATAATGACTCTGTGAGGTTGTGTACCCTGTCTAGATGAACATACTGTATGCAATTTAAAATCTGCCACCTCTTCAACTTTTCCATTAGTGTGAGGGAAGCCGAGCCGTAAAGAAGAGGGAACTTCTTGTGGAAGCATGTTGTTGCCATGGAAACTCTGACAGGAGCTCTCCTGAGTGTTTCACGTCCCATTGGCTGCTGCCGGGCAACGGTGGACATGGGCGTGGGAGAAGGGAAACCCAACAATGGCTGCGGTGGTTCCTAAATCAAAGGATGAGCATAAATCGGGACTGCTGGGAGCCCGTTGGTTTGGCTCTCTAATATGGCTGTGACCAATTGGCTTGTTATGCTCATTAGGCAAGAATAAGCCTATAGAGTTTGATTGGATTCGACTGATTTGGGAAGAGTGCACAGGCTTAAGTAGTGCTAATGATAGACCTCTATTGAGGGAATGAATCATTGTGATTGGCCAACTGAGGTTTGGAGTATTTCGAGAGGGGTTTGGGATGCTTGATTGATGGAATACTGATGCGAGCTCATTCAGTGATTTGACACAGTACAGCCTGAAAAATGGGCATACTGTTTGAGAGGGACTGGGTGTACAAATGTAATTTTGATTTACTGAACATGCCAAACAAAATCTATAATGCCCGAATAACCATAAAAAATGGTAACATTGTTGGAAAAAATGCATTTTAAAGGAACAGTTCTCCTAAAAATGAAAATCCTGTCATCATTTACGCGTTTTTCACTCACATGGCTTTCTTTATCTCTTTCTTTTCAAATTTTGAAGACTTGAGCTGAGACTGTCAGCTACTGTTATTAAAGATATTGTTCTTTCTCCCTCTCAGAAAACTCTCTGTTGCGGTATGTAAGTGATGAGAAGGCTGCTGATCTGGCAGGGCGTAGCATGAAGAGAGACACAGGAAAACGTGGAAAGAAGAAGAGCGAAAAGAGTGGGAGCCCCACCCACTACGCCCTCCTCCCCACCCTTCAAATGGAGGTGCTCCGTCAGGAATCAATGAACACGCCCAACCCAGACTCCACCTCTCTTTACCACGTAAGTAGTATGTTTTCGGTTGAAGTCCTCTGAAGGGATTTGGTGTATTCTGTTTTTTTTGGCGGTGCTGTTTGTAGGTGTGCTAGTACTGTGAATGTCATCTCCAAAAGTTTCTGCCAAGCTTATGTTTCAGTGACAAAACTCTTTTATTACTTGTAAAAAAAAAAATTGGAAGACCAATACAGTTGGACTGTAAACATGTTTGTCCTTATTATTTCCTAATTATTCTTAAAAAAGATAAACAGTAAGCACATTTATAAGCGTTGTTGTTGTTTTCAGCATTGATTACAATAAGACATTTTTATTAGAACCAAATCAGCATATTAGGATCATGTCACACTGAAGACTGGAGTAGCGACTGCTTAAAATTTAGCTTTGCCATCAATCACAATTACATTTGAAAATACATTCAAAAGATATTTTGAATTCTAAAAATATTTACTAAATATTTTCATCATCAGCCTTAAGCGTAATAGACCTCTGTTTTAGGTAATGGATTAAAAACTAAAAAATGTTACCTGCAAA
Organism: Puntigrus tetrazona; assembly: GCF_018831695.1. Classification (NCBI taxonomy): domain Eukaryota; kingdom Metazoa; phylum Chordata; class Actinopteri; order Cypriniformes; family Cyprinidae; genus Puntigrus; species Puntigrus tetrazona. The sequence goes on along the minus strand of NC_056722.1, from coordinate 19,820,214 downwards.
ACAAGACAATCGCTCCATGTGATTACAAAAAGATATTTTCTATAGAGCTGAGTAGTAGCATTTGTGCCTTTTATCCATCGTGTCTCGATGAGGTTCTTTCTTTTTGTCTAAGAATGTCTCTTGTTGAGTGTCAGAGTCTAGATCAGGCTAAACCCAGAGATTGTGAAGAATATAGCACAGTGTCTGTGTTCCTTTTATTTTCTGTTGCTCAAACAAAGTAACAAAGAGTCATTCTTCAAGGCCTGGCTGCTTTCATCGGTTCTTTGCTCGATCAAGGTCTCTGTGATCACTGCAGGTAGAGTCTTACATAAAGAGTTTTCATTGAAAGCACCAGGTCATGGTGTGCAGAAGGAGAATGTATACTTACGCCCACATGCTAGGTGAGTGTTTGTGTGCGTGTGTGATTGTGATTGTGCGCATATAATGAGTGTGTTAGTCTTCTACCTTTAGTCGGCGTGGAGGTGTGTGGGAGTTTGTGCTCAGCCCTGTGTGTGATGTATGTGTATGTTTATGATATGTGTTTGTGGGTGAGTGGGTTTTCTCAGGAAGACCAGCCGTCCTGTGTGTGAAGTTATTAGGAGTGGAGGTGAGATCTAGCTGTCATTTTTAAGAGGGAACTTGCCAGCCGAAGTTCTTGAGCGCACACACACTGACACAGCCATAACCACACACACATACACCAAGGGAAAACTAATAATCCGGGGAAAAGTGATTCGCAGTGGTGTGTCACAGTGTGCATATGGATGCTGAGTGGGCAGATGGTGGTTCTGTGGGGGTGGGCGGGGCTAAGTCATGTTGTCATCTGTCACAGGGCACAGAGTGACGTGATTGGACGTGCTCCATCTGAAACAGAACTGTGATTGGCCAAGACTGGACCATGTGGTGTCTTTATGTCAATATGTTGTGCTTGATAGGTCTGCCAGACCATGAGAAGTGATTATGTGTGTTTATGTGTCTTTTTTTATTCCAAAATGAGGTCTAATTATAGGTCTTCGTGAAGAAGTGTGAAAGGTGCCACCCTGAGATCCCAGCTGGGGTGTTACAGTGTTGTGTAAGAGTGACTTTCACAGTGTATCTTACCTGCGGCTTCTGTTTATAGACACCCTCAGCAGGGTGATGTATGTGTGTCCGCGTGTCCTCTGACATGATCTGGGATAAAGGTTGTGCAGGGGTGGGAGAAAACTGCTGACCACTCGATCACCATAAGTTTGGACCACAACCAATGTTCTGGTCTCAGCTATTGTTCTTTCTCTAGCTTGCCAACTTTACTAGAGACTTCCCAAACTTAATCTGCATATCTGCACCACTCTGAGATGTACATGATTATTGGGAGAAAAAGAGACAAGGTGAGATGAGACCAGAAGAGTCACAACAAGATGAAATGAAACAAGAAGAGAAAGTAAGAGACAAAATGAAATGAGAAGAGAATGTATGATGTGAGAAGAGGGGTGAGAAAAAAAATGCAAGATGACACCCATAAAGATAAAACATGAAGGGATGCAAAAAGAGGCGACATGAAATGAAAAGAGACAATGGAAAATCAAATGAAAAGATGAAAAAGGAGAAGAGAAGAAGCAGGTTGAGATGTAAAAAGATAAAATGAAATAAGAGAATGTGAGATGAGACAAGAAGATACAATATGAGATGAGAAGCGATTGAAGAAAGGAACATTCAAAACTATAAGAGTTGAGAGGAGATTAGATGAAATTAAATGAAATAAAATAAGTGAAGATGGAAAAGATGAGTCAATTGGAGGAGGCGAGATGAGAAGTGAAGAGACTAAAAGTGAGAAGAGAGCCTAAAGTATGAGGAGAAAAGAAAAGGCAATATGAGATGAGACGAGAAGATACATGACAAGCCGGAACGTGGAGAAGGTAACATTCAAAACTACAGGAGATGAGACTAGATGAGATGAAACCTAATGAGAAGAGGCAAGACGAGAGGTGAAGAGACTAAATTTAATAAGAAGAGAAGTGAAAAGAAAGACATTGGAAAGACATGACCAGACAGCTAAGTGACAAGAACAGAAAAGAACAGAGATGATCCAAGAAAAGATGTGAAAAGAAGATATGCAAAGAAAAGAGGAGATGAGATAGCAATATTAGAATGATATTAAAAGAGAACGTCAGTTAAGATGAAAGATGAGTAAGATGTCCAGATGAGAAGATGCGATGAGATGATGTAAGAAAAACAGAGAGGAGAGATTACGCTTTATGGTGTTGATTTAATAAGACCGCAGCTGTTGGTATGTGCAGCGTAACTGAATTAAGCGCTATTGTTTACAGTGGTGTTTTATTGCCTGCGTTGCAGTCTGATAAGAGAGCTGCAGTTTGTCTGAACAATGCCAGCACATTGACCTCATACTCAAGGAGAACTCTCACTCATTCTGTCCACTGGACACACACACCCCCACAAAAGTGTTTTGCCTGATTGTCATAACACTTTAGACACAGCCCAGTGCCTTTGGTCCTATTCGAGCAACCTACTGCCACCATTACATCATTTGAAAACTACAAAAACAACCTCCAGAGAAGGCAGTGCTTACCTACAGGTTTGGTTTTAGGTTAATGCAATGCTTTAAGGCCATCACATGGAGCATATGTCAGCATATGTCAGTTGTTGATATCACAGCAGAAAAGGTTTGTACCATATGCCATGTGAACTGGGAGCCTGTGTTGCCATGTGGCATTCAGTTGTAGCCTGATGGCAGATCTTAGCATGCTATCTAGGGCAATGTGTTAGTGAACAATAGTAGAGACAACAAATTCACTAGTTTCTGAGAGTGACCCTCAATATCAGAGACTAAGAGAACTGATAAATAAACCATTTCACCATAGCAGAAGGCAACCAAAAGAAACTGTAGGAAGCAAAAACCATATTCATGCCACATGCTGAGATGTAATTGTGTTTATTCTAGTCACATGGGTCATATTTGTCCCATAATGCTCTTGTCTCTCTCAGAAGATTGAATTTCACCAACATGTAGACATCATTCCTAAAAGCGTTCCTTCACAAGAATGATTGACAGTTATTGTTCTGCTCATATTTCTTGAACGAGGCTCGTAATGCGATCCCTAGTCACTGTTGAAGTTGCTCTTCAACCGCTAATTTCAAGCAAGTTTGAATGTCATTTAAGAGTCAGCAGGACCATTAACTTAACCCCTCCCTCTTTGTCTTCTGCTTAGTGTACACCTATTTTGTTTCTTAATATATTTGCTATGTTATTATACGTACTGCGGTATCATTTTGATTTGTTCATGTCTAGGTATGGAATCCTTAGGGAAGTTTTTCTTGCTGCGTCTTAAGTGTTTCTCACAACTTGCTCCAATTCACACACACCAAGTGTGATTCACACCTCCTGGGAGGAGATTCCCACAGCACTTCAAGAGGGAATTGCGTTGACATTGAACTGTCTCATGAGGTGAAATGCTAGAAAAGCATATTTTTTGTCATATGATATATATATATATATATATATATATATATATATATATATATATATATATATATATATATATATATATATATGTGTGTGTGTGTGTGTGTATTAGGGCTAGGCGATATGTATATCGATCTATATATTCACGCATATATCACGCTGGTAATCTCCATCGCCCTGTTTTCAAAAGGAGCGCAAAACCGTAGATCACTGACAAGCTAACCTCAATGAATCACCCATAAAACACGTAGCTTGTTGGTGATCTACGGCTCTCTGTAGTAACTGGCACTCTATTTAAAAACAGGTGATGGAGATTTACAAGATGCACATAATATTGATCGATATATGTCACCCAGACCTAGTATACATACATATATATATATATATATATATATATATATATATATATATATATATATATATATATATAAATGAAAGCATTTCACCTCATGAGACATATTTTTATATATATATTTATATATATATATATATATATATATATATATATATATATATATATATATATATATATATATATATTTTTTTTATGACAAAGTGAAGGGAAAGTGAAATAAAAGAGAATGAAAAGGACCCTGGATTCCAACTCCAGACAATTACCATGTTTATTGAATAACTGATAAGGGCACTCAAACAAATATAAAGTCATCTTCAAGAAGTGGACACGGTACATTCAGAAACTCCTGAATAAATAAAGACGTTTTATGAACAGGTTGACTGAGTTTCTAAATATGTTCCATTAATCAATTTCAGTTATTCCTCTTGGGCTTCAGGGCAACTTCCCTCCTCAGGCACATGTCAATAAATCAATTAGTGTGATGCTAGTCAGTGTGTTCTTCATACTCTTGCTAATAGATGCATGGCAACACAAGTTTACCTCTAATTTAATGCTCAAGCTCGCAGGAAGTTTCTTCACAGAAGAGAATTGCCACAGGGCAATCATAAATATGTTCTTGGTCTGGGCGTTCTCATCCAAGAAATACTGCTCAATAAATACACGGGCCAAGGATGTTAGAAATCTTATTTATTTTCTCTCTAAGCCTCTTCCCGCCTTCCTTCTCTCTGGCTGTTTGGGCTCTCGCGCCTTCATCTGCTCAGATGTCGCCTCTGATTTTAATTTGTTTTGCGATGGATTGATGCTCGGAGATCATTATGTTCACACATTTCCTCCATGTGATTCCACTTGGGAGAATTGGATGTGTTGACCGATAATTTTGTCTAGTTCCACTTCCTGCTGTATTTCTCGACATTTCTCCATTTGTATTTATTGTTAAATCTTATATAAATATATTTCATTGTATTTGTAAAATAATTTTTATGTGTGTGTGTATATGTTTTTATATGTATATTTTTATATGTATTTATGCTGTGTCTTCTGCTTTTCTTGACAGACATTCCAGGGATCATCTCTGCTATCCAAGACCAAGAAAAAGAGTAAAGGTGATCACTTTCTCATTTTCATGTTTGGGAATATTGTCAAAAAAATGGTACTTTAATGATTGAAAAAGTATTGATGATTGAGACTGACAATCTTACTATGACTGAGACTAAGCTTTTAAACTAGCACATAATCAGGTTATAAACTAATTATGTATTTAAGGAATGTTTTCTATTCTATCAGGCTATAGTCTTCTGCCCGTTCAATCAATTTTTTTTGATTCAGATCATTTTCATCTGTCATGATAAAACATAGTGTCTGTGCTTACAATCATTTTGCTATTAGTAGGAAACTTCTTAGCCATGGCAGATAGTGGAGATATATATATATCTGATATCTGATAAGGAATATAATAACAGGGCATATTAAAAAAATAAATATATAATAATAAATAAATATAAAAAAATATATAGCCTTCTGAAGCCAGATGATATTCTTTTGAAGTCTTTTGAAGTTGTTTATGTGAGTAAAAGACAGAAATTCAAGTAATTTTTCACTGATCAGCTTTATTCCCTTTTAATCAAACATCTCAAATCTCAATCACATTTACAAATATGATGCATAGAGACGTACAATGCTTGTTCTGACATAATTAATAACCAACATTTCTTCTCATGAATCTTTTAATCAGTCATGAAATGCCAAGTTTAAAAATGGGCGTATTCATAATGCTGAATGAGATTTGAGAGCTGGATATGATTGGGTAAAATGTTTCAAAATTATCCTAATTTTGTCTGTTTTCGCACAAAGTTATCATATGGTTTCAGAAGTATAGTGCACAAGCCAAATTGATTGTCCATTTTGGGGTGTTTACTAGTCGTTATTCACTTTCATTATAAGAAAAAAGCTCATCATGAACATCCCGCATGTCTACAAAAGAATGAAACTTATACTGGCTTGAAATAGGATGAGTTGAAGAGTGGATTGACAATGAATAAATGATCCATTTAATACACAAATGAACTGATGATGCTATTATACAACAGCTTTCCTCAATCAAGATTCTTAGCTCTTCATTATATAACGGTTATTAACACATTCTGTTCTTTTATATGGCATCCAGCGGCTCCACTGTCCTCCATCAGCAAGAGAAGAATCTCTTGTAAGGACCTGGGTCGTGGAGACTGTGAAGGCTGGCTGTGGAAGAAGAAGGACGCTAAGAGCTATTTCTCGCAGAAGTGGAAGAAGTACTGGTTTGTTTTGAAGGACGCCTGCTTGTACTGGTATATGAACGAAGAGGTGAGTGTGTGTTTGGCCAATACAGTTGTCTTTGTTGTTTCTCCTATCCACCAGCACAGCAGAAACTGTATCGATCTAGAGATGAGACTTTAATTGGTGCCGGCTTTACCCTCTTGTGTGGAACAAGATTAATGCTCATCTACCCCAACAAAACAGTCTTCTACACACGCTGTTGCTGTAATGAAGATAAGGAACTTCTCCCAACAAACACTCCCGTACTTGTTCCCTTGCTCCTTCGCTTTTGATTAATTACCCACAGTGTTTTCGCTTTTTATCACAGCCTGGGTGTGGGATACGGCTACTGTTCTGGGGGTTTCGGAGGAAGTATGGGGAGGGAAGGTTTCCTCTCGGCCTGGTTTTGGTCCACTGAGAATCCTGCAACATAGTCCGGCTCTGCTATAATTGATGATCTTCTACTGTGTGGGTTTTGTAAACACAGACAGGCTTATAGAGAGCCGCAACAATTTATGCTTTTCATTTATTTATGCAGAGCTCCTGTCAACGGTGCTGCTGCAGTTTAATGCTGGGGAAAAAATAATGGAATGAACCAAGAAAAACAGAGAATAATAAAGAGACGTAACTTCTAACGAGGATGTAATGACATTACAGATGAGTGTAAGTGGGGTTAAATGTCTGCACAATCCTCTCTCTTTCTTTTTTCCACCTTGTAGGATGAGAAGGCCGAAGGGTTTGTCAGCCTCCCTGAGTTTAAGATCGACAGAGCCAGTGAATGTCGCAAAAAATAGTGAGTAACTTTACAAACGTTTGAGTGATGTGATGATGCTTGAGGATTTCTTATTGTATCTTTGCTCCCTATGCAGTGCGTTTAAAGCGTGCCATCCCAAAATCAAGAGCTTCTACTTCGCAGCCGATGGCGTGGACGATATGAACAGATGGTTGAGTCGTCTCAACATGGCGGCTGCCGGCTACGCAGAAAGAGAGCGAATCCGTCAAGAACAAGGTGAAAATTTTATTCAATTTGATCCCTACATTTTTTTTTAATTCTTGATTGCGTCGAGTAAAATCATAATAAAGCACAATGTTATTGTAAATGCTATGATTCGTTTAAATGTATACATGTGATTCAGGTTAAATATATGCTCTTAAATTAATAACATGGGTGTAGCTTACACAGAGTAAGTGCTGCTTCACACATACAGTTATGATTTATCAATGTATCATGTGTGAAGCATCTTTAAACCTCCTTTCTGAGTGTTGTTGTGAGTTAAAGTCTCACTGACTTGTAAAGTATATACAGGTGTAACATTATCAAGCTTGGTTCTATCTAATGGCTGTTGATTAGTTTTTGGAGGTGAGGGTGTTCAAAAAGGAAGGTCAACTTGCAGGGTTTGAATGAATGGACTTGAATGAAAGTTATGAAATATTAAAACTTGAAACTTCCTACATCATCTTCATAGAATGTTGAAATAGCTATTCTTAAAAATAGTCCAATGCAGAAAAAAGACAAAAACCAAAGGAAAGTAGATGTGTTTCAGTGAAACTGATGCTATGTGATCCACAAGTCCACAACATAGGTCAAGGTTTGGCTGGTTAGCTGGTTGACCTCTGCTGGTAGACATTACAAAATAAGTTCTCCATTCAGCATATTCCTCCATTGGAGACTCAAATTGTCAGGTTATATTTTTATTAATTTGTTGATGATTTGACAGTATCTGATTCTTTTAAAAGTTTAAACGAATAGTTTACCCAAAAATTATAATTCTCTCATTAATTACCTCTGATGTCACATGGACAACTTTATTGATATCCTTGCTATGTTTCTGAACCTGTAAACACTGCAGTTGTGTGGATGTCTATGGAAGGTCTGAGAGCTCGGTCTAGGGACTGTGCAGTAGAGCATTACTGCAGGTCCTCATTGAAAAACCTTCATGTGTCTTTGTGCCCCACATGATCTCAGAGACTAATTTAATTATTGTTTATTTTATGGAAATGTTTTGCAACAAGCTAATGACTCCCTGCATGTCCCTCTCTCTCTCTTCCAGCAGACTACTGGAGTGAAAGTGAACATGAAGACAATGAGACGCCCTCGACGCCCAAGCAAGACAGCCCACCGCCCCCTTATGACACGTACCCACGGCCACCCTCAGTGAGTCAGCATCCAGCACACACACACACACATTGCTCCCTCTCATTGTGTAATCCCACACAATAGTGCAGCTTCATAATGCTTGACATTTGGCATTGGTAAAAGAGCTGTTTTGTAGTGCCGTCCCCCAGACCTGGCCTTACCACGTCACAGTGACTGTGTGTGTGTGTGTGTGCGCGTGTGAATGAGTCAGACCACCTCATATCTGAGCCCACTGTAGAGATGCAATGAGATAAATTTTTTCTCTGTCTTTTCTCTCTCTCTCTACGTATCTCTCAGTCTTTGTGAGTCACTATTACGTTTACCCTGTGGTCATGATAGACAGTATTGGATATATATTTCCTTTTCCTTATTAAACCTGTCATATTAAACATTAAGTAATATTTCACACAAAATCAAAAGATATATATATCTTTATATATATATATATATATATATATATAACATTATGAACTATGACAATTATTATTACTATAACAAACTCACTGTAGTAACATGAAAAATTAAGCATATCAATTATTGCTATTATATTAATATTTATATGCAGTTATATGTGTATGTATTCCTGTGTGTGGTTTAGTTTGTGTGCGTGTACTGGTTAAGAGTCACTGTGATTTGTGTATTTTCAGTGCAGGACTGCAGGGCAGGTCAGCCAGAGGCCACACACAGCAGCAAAGCTTTTATTTAAGAGCAAACAAAGACACAAGAAATAAACGCTTTTCTTCAGGTTTTCTTTTTCCTTCTTTAAGGTCCCTCCATTTCTCCAACACACATATAGAAATGAATTATGCAAGATTAATATTGCTATCTATCTATCTATCTATCTATCTATCTATCTATCTATCTGTCGATCAATCTATCGATCGATTTGTCAGTCACTCTGTCATTCTTTCATTGGATCTATCATTCTGTTATTCTATCCCAACTATAATTAAACGTGTTCTTTTGGAACATTGCCAATTGGTTGAAAGCTAGAAGAGCAGTTGGCCCATATTCAGAGTCTAATTTCACACTAACACAGCTTCAGGTTCTCCCTCCACTCCTCTGTCCCCTATCCCTCCATTTTTCTATATTCGGCAGTTTTCACCGAAACCAGAGCTCTCTCTCTGTTCATTATTCATCTGCCTGTCTTAGACGAGAGAGGGTATTCAGGGGCCTGGTCTACTCTCTGAGTTTCTTCATTAGCACACTTTATTCTTGCCTTTTGCCTGAAGCTGATATGTGTCGAAGAGCAAAAGCAATGTGTCCATTCATGATTTTTAAGCCTAGTGAATTTTAAGGGGCATAAATGATTTATACCTTTGAAAATGGAGTTACATGATGAGCATCAAAATCAGCTGTACTTTGTGTTTCCCTTCCTTTAAGTCATTTTTTTGACTTTGGTACCCCAAATAAGAGAAAAAAAATGGCTGGTGCCCCTCGGAGTAAGAGTGATGCTGTGTAAAAGATTCCTACAATCTAGCAGATACTTGGGTTTAACCTAATGTTTGTGTTTTTCTCTCACACAGAACCAGGTGAGTTGTGCGAGTCCTTATCTAGAACCCAAGCACGGCCGCCTCTCATCCACAGAAACGTCACAGTCTCGCTCCTCTCATGAGGAGTACCGCTCCGAACCGCAAGGCGGCAGCAGCAGTGGAGGAGGTTCCCCAGCTCGGAAGTCTGCCAGCCAGCGGCGCTCATGGCAGGACCTGATTGAAACCCCTCTGACCAGCTCAGGCCTCCACTACCTGCAGACCCTGCCCCTAGAGGACGCTGTGTTCTGCGAGCCAGGGGCCGGACTTTCTCCAGAATATCGCCGCCAGTCCACTCTACCTGCACAACGCACACTGATGCAGGAACATTACGGTCCCTTTCCAATGCTTGAAGGGGAAAGGCTCCGAGAGCCTGTTAATGCAGCCGGGAAACCCCGCAGCTTCACCTTGCCTCGGGATAGCGGCCTGCATGCCCTCCTTACACCCACCTCCAGCATGGCAGATCAGCGGGACCCCAGCCGCAGAGAGCTCAGCCGTTCACACTGCATCAATAATGGTGGGTCAACACTGGTTCAAAATGCTAAGATATATACAGTTCAAGATATATATATCATTCAAAAAATGCAAATCTTCAAAATGCTGAGTTGAGTTTTGGAATACATACACTATATTGCCAAAAGGCCCTTTTCTATTCTAACATGACAGTGCCTCTGTGTATAAGGCAAGGTTAAAAAAGAAATGATTGACTGGTCTGCATAAAGCTAACTCTTAATCCCAGCTGAACACCTCTGGTGTGACTTTAAATGCAGTACTTAAGCCAATAACTCACCGAACACCAGTGACTTGTACATATGAGTGCAGTCCTTTTAGACACTTCTAAAATGGTTGCAACAGAGATGGAAATCAAATTATGGTTCCATCTTTGTTGCCACAGATTTGGAAATGCCTTTTTCTGTTCTACAGGAGGGAGTGTCCCAATATTTTTGTCCATATAGTGAATGTGCATGTCAATGGTGTTTGGTGATGAGTTTTTGGCTCAAGGACTGCATTTAAAGTCACACCAGAGGTGATCAGCTGGGATTAGGAGATGACTCAATCATTCATTTTTTAACTTTGCCTTATATATTGTATGTTAGAATAGAAAGAACTGAAAGAGTTGAGCACATGCATATACAGCACGCATGCAGACAGAAAGAGAAAGAAACTTGCTATAAAATCAGATGCACATAATTCCCTTGAATACTTTATGCTTTAACATTAAGATTTATAATCATGGATATTACAAAATTAGTTAAACCTGTTCATTGGTTACTTTTGGCAATATACATATTATACATATATATATGTGTGTGTGTGTGTGTGTATGTATATATGTGCATATATATTTAGGTCCATGTATACACTGTAGATGTAGATAAAAGAATATTATATATTGAGTTTATATTTACTAATTGCTAATTGAATACATGGATGGATGATGGATAATGATGGATAATATATATATATATATATACATATTTTTTAGATTAGGAAAGTAAAAAAAGTAAAGTAGTCAAAAAAGAATTGACACCAAAAATGGTAATGATGACAATTGGGGGGATGTGACTTGATCCGGCTTTTGCAAAGGTAATACTAAATACCCTTTATTATTATTTTGCACCATGAGTTAGCAGAATTGTTCTGAGGACAAGATCAGCTCAACTCAGTCCTCTAAAACCTCTTTACCATGTTCTATTAGATTTTAATAACCCCTCTTATTATGAACAGTAGGCACAGCAGAGTTATTTTAATGCATGTGTGAATTTATTTGAGTGCTTCGATATTAAATTGTTAAGAGCAGTGCTCTCACAGAGGAACGTGTGCAGGGATTTGAGGCTCTTTTCTGTCTATATCTCTTCCTGTGCTTTCTTAGCTTCTGTGTCTTCATCTTTTTTCCCTGTTTGACTGTGTGTTGGTGCTGTATGAAGCATAAACAGTGTCTTAGTTGCAGATTTTTTTTTTTAGCTGTGCTGTGAGGTTCCCCACTGAGATCTGTCCACTCGTTTCTTACATACACACATGCACACATGCGCATGCAGGCATCTTCTTCCAGAAATAGCAGCATGCTCTTTCCTATGAAACTCATTTTAACGCTGCAGTATTGGTGTGTTTCTGTCACAAGCTCCTGACCCGCTTCACTTTACTTTACCTTACCCTAGTTGGTTTTGATTTACAAGGACATTGCATCTTTATAGATATTTCTGTGAGCTTGTTAGTTTTCAGCTTTAGTACCTGGACATGTATCATGACCACAAATCAAAAATAAAAAAAATATATATAGATTTTTTATATTTAAACATTTTAATCTAGCTTTTAATTGTTCCCTGAGGGACAATAAAACATTTAACAGAACTTTAGTTTTTTCATTTTAACTTCTTAAATTCAGCTTTATTAATTTATATTTTAAATAACTTTTTAAAAATAAAAATGTTATGTTTGTTTAATGCATATTTTCTGTCCCGTACAAAAACCATGGTTTTCTAAAGGTTTATAAGAGAACTGCAGGAGGTGCATAACACAAAATAATTTCTTTATTGTATGTCATTTGACCATTAAACATCATAAAGGAGTTATGAACATGCAAGTATGATATTAAATAATTAAAATGTTGCCTTAAAATATCAAGCTGTACTTCAATGTTGATTAAAAGACTGTGAGTCTGTATTCTATATTACTACTTGCTTGTCAACCGTAAACTTCCTACAGATATGCAAAAGAACTTCATTCCGTGGAGGAATAATTATTTATTTGAATTATTATCATAAATGTAACTACTTTTTACTTTACTTTTTTAAATAATTGTAATACTCTGCCTCATGGATTTAACCATGTAGTTAACAGTAAACAGTAAAATCAGAATGGGCTATTAATTCTCTCTGGTTTTCTGTTTGGTCTGTTGTCCGGATCAACTCATTTCTCTCCACAAACCTCACAGGAAGCCGCCCATTTGCTTCTGGATTACCACTCTGTTTATCTCCCCCGTGTTCATTTTCATCTTCCCCTCATCTAGCAGTCTATCGCCTCGTGGCTCATTGCCATCTCACCATCTATATTCCCCATCTCACTGCCCATCTCCACTATCTCACCACCAATCTGCCTGTCTCACTTCCCATCGGCTTTTTACCCAACTTTCTCTTCTAATATTCCCTTTTTCGTCATCTCAGACGGATCTCCAGCAGCCCTCTATATATAATCCCAGTGGCTTTTAATGAGTCTCCCTCTTATCTGTGTCTTTTATATCGCTCTGTTTCTATCTCTCTCTGGAGGAGTAGGGGGCATCTGTTAGTCATCCACAGAGCCCATGTGTGCTGTACTACATACTGAAAAGAAAAGAGAGGCACGGCCTATTGATCGTGACTCTCGATCGCATGTTCCCCGGCAACTGGAGAGAAAGATGGTGTCGTGCAATGCCAGAGTTTTCAGAGTTCTGTGCCATTTAACAAGTTATAAAAGAATAGCGAAGAGCTTTAAAACTTTATTGATTTACTCCGGTTTAGTCGTTATTGTAATCTGTCACGTGGCTAACCAAGTGATCGATAAAACCTTTCTTTCAAGATATTGCAGGTGTGTAATAAAAGCAGGGCTTGCCAGCTTTACACAAAAAGTGATATGCTAAAAAATGTTTTAGAGACATGGCCTGATTTACTGATCTAAATAGATGATAATGATTTTTCCAAAGGTTTTTGGCATATCAGACACATACTGTATGTGTGGCTTTGGTGCTTAAATGTATAATGCCGGAATTAATAATTATTGCTGAATGCGACATATATTATACCCTGCATCTGCAGCGTGTTGTGGGAGGCGCAGTGTGGGACTGCTGCCCTCTAGTGCTTGTTAATAACATTGTTTAAATACACGCCCTACATACAGTATCTGCTAGATACTGTTCATGGCCCACGTGTTTTACCTACACAAACACTACAACAACAGATCTGGAGTGACGCAATCTATTACCTGTATGAGCACATGCATATACAGTACGCATGCAGACAGAGAGAGAAAGAAACATATAACATGCTACCTGCTTCACAGAATGTCTGTCAAAATGATTGATTGCCAAACCTGAGCAGCCTTAAGGGAGTTTTTCTTTTCTTTGAAAGGTGGCTGTGTTAAATGAATTGAACATGTCATTTTAAACACTTATGGGATCTGTCTTCTAGTCTTACTGTGTATCTTTAGGGGTGTACCATGACCAAACTGCACTTACTCAACCCGTTAGACCATGTTAGACCACATAAGACCATATTAGACTAGCTAATAATTATGATTGACTTGACCAACTAATAACCGTCTTAATCTAGATGTTCAGCTTATACCATCTTATACCAGCTACAGTTTATGTTAACCAGCTGATGATCAACAAACAGACAGTTTAAAGCAGCTAAGAAACAGCTTAGATCAGCAAATTGCAGCCTTAACCCGGCGAAATGACTGTCACATCTTATTAACATCCTATTAACATTTTAAAAATTTTAGACCAACAAATAATCAGCTTAGACCATTTTAGACCAGCTAATGATTGTATCGATCAACTGTTGATAAATAAAGACCATCTTAAACTAGCTAATAGACAGTTTAGATCAGGAATGGCTATCTTAGACTAACAAATTGCCATTTTAGCTTCTTACACCATGTTAGACTAGCGAATGATTGGTTTAGACCATGATAAACCAGCTAATAATTATGCTGATTCGCTGATTATAAATAAACGACCAGTCCTTAGCTGGTCATGTGCTGATCCTATAGGCAACAAGTTTCTATTCAGGACCATATTAGGACCAGCTTAAAAACATGCCTAAATAGCACAGACTGTTTTTTTTTTTTTTTTTACAGGGTAGACCATGTTAAACCAGATAATGATTATGTTGACCAGCAAAAGACTAGCTTAAACCAGCTAATGACTATCTTAGAGTATGTTAGACCGTCTAAAACCAGCTAATGACCAACTCATGAAAGACCATCTAATAAACAAATTAGACCAACTAATTATATATATAATTACTGGAATGCTACTGGGCAGCTTAAACCAGGTAATTGTCAGTTTAGTCCGTGTTAGACCAGTAATGGTAATCTTAGAGACCATCTAATTTTTAAGATAGATTATAAGCAGGAAAGTGTTAAACACATTGAGAAGGGCAGGTGTGTGTGTGTGTCTGTGCACATTGCAGACAGACGGAGATGGAGAGAAAAAAGGATGTTGTGTTGGCACGGAGAAACCCAGCACCCGTTTCTTCAAACGATAACAGATAAAAACCGAGACGGCGAGAGAAAATGTTCCCATATTTACATAAATCTGAGCCTGATTAAGCATTTATCTATGCCAGCCTGATGAAAGACACTTCTCGTCCAGGTCTTATGTCATTTCTCTCTTTCTACCTTCACAATTCCAGACTAACGAACTAAATAAATGAGCCGAGCATCATCAGTATACAAATACCAGCCTACACACCTGATTGAACATTAAAATGCACAGTTTAAATGTTGCAATCTGTTTATTTCTGCTTCAATCCCACTCAAAATTGTGCCTTGCTGGTGGAGCCACCTCTCGTTAACTCTGGCTTTCTGTGGCGCCCCCCACAGGCGGGGAGCAGGAGTGCCATGGGCAGGCGGATTCGCTTGGTGATTTGTACCGCGCGCTGGAGCGTGCCAGTCTGTCGCCTATTGGTGAGCACCGCCTTTCCACCCGTCTGGAGTACAAACACCTTTTCATCCGGCGTTGCAACGATCCACAGCTAAATGACAAACTGCATCATCTCCGCATCCTGCAGAGCACGCTAAAGGTATCTGACCTCTGCTGCCGCATGGGTCCCACTGCACCATGTGTGCCTGTTTGTTTCATCTGTCCCGTCTTCCCATCCGTCCCTCTCCGTCTGTCTGATGTCTTTGGGATTCTGGGAAAAGCAGGCATTTTGTGTGTGTTTTTGTAGTCCACTTTGACGCAATGACCAAACTGCTATCCCAGAATCCCATCCATGTTAGACGGAGTTCTCTGTCTGGTGTGGGAGGTGGGTTTTGACCAAACTCTGAACCCTGCTTCTCTGTGTTGGGTTAATCTGGATTAGTCTTCACCTGGTGCCATTGGGTCTTCCCATAGTTGGATCAGTCAGTCCATGCCTATGCTGTGAACCCCTCCTCCAACCCCAGGCTGTTACACTGTGCTTATTATTTTGGGGAAGAGCATCCAGCTGCATTGTGGTATTATAAACAGTTGGTCAAAAGAAAAGAATGGTTCTATAGCATAGGATACACGGTGGGCAATTAATGATGAGCTAACAACTATTTTAGACAAACTAATAACCAGATTATGACCCGTTTGAACAGAATGATGACCATCGTACACTAGTTAATGACCGATTTAAACCAGCTAATGACCATCTTAGACCAGCATATAAGCAGCTAATGACTAGCTGATGCCATCTTAGACAAGCTAATGACTATTTTAGACTAGCTAATCACCACACTGTTCACCTAATAATTTAGACCAGCCAATCTCCTTGTTGGCCAGCTAAAAAGTTTAAGCCGAATAATGCCTTATCTTAGGCCAACTAATCACCATGTTGACCACCTAATAGAAATTTTAGACTATAGCCTATAATTTTAGGCTAATGACTATCTTAGACCTGATAATCACAGTGTTGACCAGCTAATAAACAGTTAAGATGAGCTAATAGCATCTTAGAACAGATAATCACTGTCTCAACCAACTAATAACCATCTTAAACAAGCTAATGACCATTGGTAAGGCCAAACTTTTCTCTGAACCTTGCTTTTCTGGG
Organism: Puntigrus tetrazona; assembly: GCF_018831695.1. Classification (NCBI taxonomy): domain Eukaryota; kingdom Metazoa; phylum Chordata; class Actinopteri; order Cypriniformes; family Cyprinidae; genus Puntigrus; species Puntigrus tetrazona. Next base: position 19,803,683 of record NC_056722.1, on the reverse strand, counting down.
AGTTAACTTGGTTTAGGCACCGCCTGGTGCCATTGGGTCATGCTCTTCCTACAACCCCATGCTGTTACACTGTGCTTATTATGTTGTTGCAGATTCCAAAACCAGATCAGACCAGATTTTGACCTGTAAAAAACAGATGATCACCATTTTAGACCAGTTAATGAAACCAGGTAATGGCCATCTTAGACTAGCATATGAGCTAGCTCTGACAAGCTAATGATCATCTTAGATCAGCTAATGATCTAATGTTGGCTAGCTAATTACCAGCTAATCACCTTATTGGCCAGCAAATAACAAATTTAAACCAACTAATGACTAGCTAAAACTAACCAATGACCATGTTATATCAGCTAATCGCCATGATGACCAGCTAATAACAGTTTAGATGAGGCAATACTTGCCTTAGATCTGCTAATCACCATGTTGACCAGCTAATAACCAGTTTAAATGAACTAATACCTGTCTTAGACCAGATAATCACTATGTTGACCAGCTGATATTAGCTAGTCTAATACGGTCTTTAATAAATAATAACAGCGAATAACCTAATTGAGCTAATGTCCATTGGTAAGGCCAAATTCTTTTGAACCCTGCTTCACTGTGTGGGTCAACCTGGTTTAGGCTCCGCCTGGTGCCTTTTTTTTTCTTCCTGTGGTTGGGTCAGCCGGTCCGTGCCTCTGCTGTGACCTCCCCCCCTCACCCTGCTGCGCTGTGCTTATTATGTTGGGGCAGAGCCTCCCGTTGCACTGGGAGGGTATTATAAACATCCCTTATCACTCAGACTTGAATGAAAGAAGGTTAATTGAGGGCACGAAGCTCCACAGTGCCAGAGGACTCCAGTCAAGTCTGAGCATGCTATGTGTGTTTGCGTGTGTGTCGCTCTGCTCATCTAGGTTGAGTCCACATCGCTTCACGTCTACGCTAACCGCCTGTGGCGTGCTTTGACTATGACATCCTTACCACTGTATGAAGGAGACTGTATCTGTAATGCCCCCCCTCCACTGCTCTCTTTCTTCACTCCCATAGGACAGGGAGGGCGAGGTAGCACTGATTGACAAGCTGCTGGCCAATCCTAAGCTCACGTCCTCAGAGTTCCAGGAATGGAAGAAAGTTTACATGGAGCTGTTTTCATCAGAGCCGCAGCGGGACCGTCAGCCAAGCCCCGCCTCCGAGCTCAGCCCTGCCGCCACACCTGAACCCGCCCCTCGCACACCGTCCCTCTCACACACACACTCCTACATCGAGACTCACGTCTGACACACACAAACGCATGCTTCGATCACTCCACACAAAAATGCCCTCACAATATATGAAGTAGTCGTCGCTCACGACCATCGGACACAGTCTTACTTCCATGGACCTTAGGCTGGACATAAAGCGAAAGTACGGGTTGAATTGGTGTTTGTGGACTGAATTTTAATTACGAGGCTGTGAGGAACATTTATGAGCGGAAATAACGTTTAGGTGTATAATAATGCATCAAGACGTGATTTGAGATTAATAATTTCAGTAAATGAGTTACATTATTTAATAATCAATATAAAATTAACCAAGAGACCATTTCAGATTACATGCACAGGGTGCACTTTAAGTAAATACTGTCAAGTTTGGCTTTCTTTGTCATTATATTTGACATGATTTATTTGTATCCATTGAAGCAATACAACTTAATATTTGATATTTTCTTGCTCAGTTATGAAATATAGTGTTTATGTTCTATAATATTCACAGACTATATTTTGAATCATAATATATTTACAGTATATTAGTATGATAACAGTTATAGCCATGTTTTTTTTTATTTATACACTTTTTCATTTAAATGTATAACACATCTTTTAATATTTAATTGCGCATGCGCTTCTGTTTTTTGTTCATCTGTTTCCCACATGTGGATTACCTATCATCTAACACTCACTTAAAATTCATTTTTAAAAACTATTATTAACTTATCATTTAAGAACATAAATGAATATCCATTTTTCATACTGTACATTATCATTTTGTGATGCCTAAATTTAATCAGCATTTTAAAGTACAATTTTGTGACAATTCTTGACATAAAAATAATTATCTGCACAATTTCATGATAACAGTTGCCCCTAAGTCCTCCAATATTTCAACCTATCAAACATACTGTACTTTTATGGCCTCACAGTCTCGTTTTAATTGATGTCAATTTTGATACAATGATTAAGGTCCATAAACACAAATTCTTCTCACTTTTGCTTGTACTTTCACATCCTGACAGCAATCGCAGACTCAGTCTGCATGTGCTTTTGAAATACTTGAAAAACATTGTTTACGCAGGCACAGATAGCTGTAAAAACAAAGCTCTCTCAATAGCTCGACTCGCAACCCACAAGCTTCAGAGTATGCCACTTCTGGACACCGGGTTGCCATGGTTACCAGTCCTCCAAGCGGCTCAGACAAGGAGAGACAATGCCGTCGCACTGAGAACAAACCTGACCAAACCACCTCTAGACAGGAAGCTGAGATAGAACCAGAGCACTTGAACTTGGAAATGGAAGCTACGGACTGGACTCTGAAAGGAAATCCACATCTGAGGCGCCATTCAAACTCTAAATACACCGACTGGCACACTGTACCTGTGTTTGTCTGTCTTTTTGAAGCAAATCTCTCAGTGGACGCATAGACAGTCATCACACAAGTTGTCTGCCATGTTTATATGCTACTTTAGCATACTATATACTCTACTGTATCATACTATATATTTATGATCTGCTGTTATACATCGGCTGGCCCCGACTTATAGCACTTGTACATTCGTGTGGAAGTTGTGTGCGTGTGCATGAACATGGAACACTGATCTCACCACTATCTCCGTAGAGTGTTTGGATATACCAAGAAAAGGCCTTTAAAGGAATATCCTTGGTTCAAAATCAGATCCGTTCTATTGACAGCTCTTTGGTTCGTTGCCAGTTTCCACACTCAGTCATTTTGGCTGAACCCATAGTAATGCTCTTAAAATGGAATGGTCTATTGGGGAAGGTAATTTACGGGCAGAAAAGTGCTGCATTGTATTTGTCGAAATAATCCTTGTGAGACTTTTCTAGAAGCAGAACTTCTGAAAATGAGATATTACATTGTACATTGAAATGTTGCGATGCCTAAATTCAATATATTGATTACAAATCAACAGCAAATATTAGCGTTTTTTTGTGATTTATTTTAATTTTATTACATTGTTGTTTACAACAAAATATTTTTTTTTATCTTTTATTATTGGCTTTTCTGCATCGGCCAGTAATCTCCAATAATAATAATAATCCTTATTATTATGATTATCATGCATAATGTTTAAGAGTATCAGTTGATCAGTGTTGATCAACAAGGCTGCAAAGCATACAATTGCAGTATGCAATTGAAAAAATAATAAAACAGTGGTTGATACAATATGCCAAATAATTATTTTCATGCAGAAAATTAAAAAAAATTATTTTTGTCTAAATGCATTAAAGAAAAATTAAACAATAAAAATGTTGTACTGTAAAATACTATGATTTAGGCATCACAGAATTAATGTACAGTATGAAATTTGTTTTTCAATTATTAAATAATAATAGTTACACATTTAAACATTTTAAGTTAGCGTTAGATAATACTCATTGAAAATGAATTATGTTGTGAACAAAATTTTCACCATACATCGTGGTCCTGTGCCTTTTTCCAGTTGGAAACAAGTCAAATATTTGAATATGATAACTGACAGAATGCTAAAATTGATGTAGATAGCACTCATCTTGTATTGAACCTGGAATATTTCTGTGCCTGTGTCGTGAACACTTCTCCACAGAGCGTAACGCCTTGCCAAACTCAGCCTCTGATAACGGATGAGCATTCAGTGAAGTGTGTGGGCTTTGATTGGTAGAAAATTGCACAGGCTCCATTATCCAGAAGCAGCATTATCTCTGTAACTTGAGTCAAATTATGGAAGTTCTCTCCTCACTACGGTTTTCTGATATCATGAGGTGAAATTATGTGTCTCTTAGCAAATGAAAGTTCATAATCAAAAACAGATTTACACGTGATGTTCCTAGCGCAAAAATTTGCATCCTTGAGTAAGCAGGGACGGCACTTACAAGTGATTGTGTGTCCGTGCACAAGGTGTGCCATTCATTTTTAATGCTTAATCTCAAAGAAATTTTTATGGACTATTGTGTTCGATTCAAAAATAGGAAAACGTAAAGGACAGTGTTGTTTCAGTATTGTATACCTCTGTTTGGATTCAAATTTTCTGTTTCTACAAGCTGCCATGCAGCTGTCCTGAACAGTGCTGCTAGTTTAGGGACGTTTATGTCAAGACAACAGTGAGTTTTTATGACAGCCGTGGTCATCACGACACATCGCTGGTCTCAGCCCAGGGACTCGCCGCATGGCTCGGCCGATCAAAGCTGTTGCCCTGAACTCACCCCAGCATCTGTCAGAAGCAGCAACTCGACTCCTGAAATTACATGTATGTCAAAGTTCGGGAGGTCGTCCATCTTTATAAACTCTCAGAGCAAAACATCTCTTGCTGCATGGCTTGTAGATACACCACTATCACATTTGTTTTTTTGTTTCTAAACCGAAGCTGCCAAATGATTTAATGTCAATATTTCAACTGTCAGGAACGCCGTGCAGACCAAGAAGCACTCAGGCTCTCAGCAGACACCAAGATGCTTTATGTGAGATTTTTAAGAACACGCTGAATGTTCAGAAGAGAGTTTATTGTACTGTATGATAAGATGTGTATTATATGATGTACATTGACATTTCAGGTATGACATAATGGAGCACATTTCATTCTGTATGTAATCTAAGACAATATTAGCTTGATTTTGACAGAGTGAGTGACTCAGGTGCTAATGTGTCCATGGGAATCATGGGAATGCATTAGCTCTTAGAGAAAGTGATTACCAGTGGATTTAGAGCTACTAGAACTGATGTCTATTGGTATTTTACTTTAGTAATATATCAAAGTTATTATTAATTTAGTGAAAACCATGTTATATTTCTTTAGGAGCCCGTTTTCTAACACAAAGTTGTTGTAAAACATTCTAGTTCATCAGTATCTGTGCTGCTGCCTGTCTTTATTATGAGTAGGGCATGTAATTTGGGCAGTGCAGTTTCCTATGTGTTGTGTTTCGAGTATAACCTGGTAAAGTTTACTTTATTTATTACATTATTTAAAAAGAGAATTGTTGCTTTCTCCAGTTTTCAGTGTGGTTATACCTAGAGTCAATAAACTTTTATGGATGTAATCATGCTATACTTTTTGCATTTGCATGGATTTTATTTTATATGCTTGATATTTACTCTTAAATTAGGAGCTGAATCTAACTTCTAACTTAAGAAAGTTTAGTATTCCCATTCATCAATGGCAGTGTCTCAGCTGCCATTTCCAACATGGATGTTGACATCTTTGGCTTAAAGGTGAGTGCCTGACCATAAACAATCACCTGAGAGCTCTGCAGCCTGTCAAGAAATTAGTAAGGGCATCTTTCTCCAGTGGGGGTTTAAAAATAGATGCCTATGTAAATATCCTAGAAAGCTTATTTTTTTCTTTCAGAAACTTGCTGGTTTCCAGGCTGTTCAGTGAAGGGAATGGACATACAAAAATGAATAAAGATGAAGCATTGTTTGGTTTGTTTTGAGTCTTGAGTTGACAATGGGTTTCCTTCCTTTAGACAGTTCAGATGGGACAGTCTGATTTTCTTATCAGCAAACCAGGTTAGGCATCTCATACTCAAATCTCACAAATGTTTTGTTATTACCAGCCAATTTTTGTTCGCAGTGATCATTAAATCAGTACAAAGACTTTAAAGATACCCACAAGCTGCAAAAGAGATTTTTAGCAGTCAAATATTTTATTTACTTTTCTCTGTCTTTGCATTGATCCATTGAAGGATTATGTCAACAATATTCATTTTACAGTTGCGTTTATATAACCAGTAAATGGTTGGTCTAATAGTATATATTAAATATATGATGAAGTTGCTATATATACCACCCTAGTTACTGCTACTGTGGCGTATCTCACATATATAGGTATTCTAATGACACCATATTAGAATATATCTAGACTTGAATGCATGGCCTGAGTTGTCAGATATATATTTGTGACTATGCATTTTTTATTGTCATTGCTCTCTAAAAATCTCCTCATCCTCTCTCCTTTGGCTTATCTGCATCCCACACACACTCAATGATCTTGATACTTGTCCTTGTCCACTTTGACTTCCCATATGCCCTTCCAAATCAATGGTCTAATTTGGCTTTCTCAGCGTCTGTGAGTGTAGCCTCCTTTTACAGTCTGTATCCAACATTCATGGCAGCTGTCTCTCTATCATAAGACATTATGACTGTCACCTCTGATCTTCATGCATTGCCAAATAATTAAACTGTCCAAATTTGTCCTTATCTAGATTGTTTTTCCATTTGTCTGTCCTTTCTTTATGCCTTTATGCTTTTCAATGACCAGAGCGTGAAGTGATTTGAAATGTCTGTTTGATTATGTCTTTTTCTCCGGTGTCCTTAGAGGATCTATGCCATTTCTCAGGACGTCTTTATGACAAGTCATCTATCAATGTCATGACTTTCTCTACCCTATTCATAGTGACCTAGTTGCAGGAGCTCCTTACTGCTTGCTGTAAAACACTAACAGCATTACCCCCACAGAGGTATTCTATATCTGGGTAAATAGAAATCCTGTTTCCCTGCCACTTTACAATCCATGGATCCATGACACAAAGATAACCCCTGTCCTTCAACTCTCTGTGCCCCATGACAGCCATCTGTTTGTCTGTGTGTATGTGGGATGGTGTTTGTAATTGACTTTTAGGTCTCTGGAGGGTCTTGAAGAGTCATTATGGCACACTGAATCCCACACAAGGGTCTTGGTAGCTTACACACTTCTCTCCAGGCATCATATTCCGTGTCATACTCGAGCACATTTGTTGTACACACCTCCTGTCCTTCCTGCCATTTTCTGCCTCCGAACATAAGCACACGTCTACCCCCTGTTGCAGTTAAACCATAGCAGAAGCGGTCATTCAGTAGGGGCTTTAGACGGGTCCACAGGTCTTGCTCAGGATTGTAGCGTTCAATGTCACAGAAGGGCTCATACATTCCCAAAAAGGTGTAAATTCTTCCCGTCACTGTTGCCATCTGGTGGCCAAATCTGGCAATGGACATGTTAGAACGTATCTGCCAGGCATTCCCTTTAACGGCATTCAGAAACAGCACTTCTTTGCTACTCTCTGGGTTATTGACATGGATGCCCCCTGAGATGTAGATTCCTATTCCAATAGTTGCACAGGCATGCCCATGAACTGAATACGGTAGGGAAATGCCACTGCGCCAGCATCCTTCCCTCATATTGTACCTTTCCACAGATGACAAAGCAGGCTCACCCCTCTGGCCCCGTCCACCGATAGCAAAAATAACACCTTCCACCACACAGCAAGCAAACTGTGCCCTCTTCTGCAAGAGCGGTTCCATCTCCTCCCACTGCTCAAACCGTGGGTCATAGCGCCACACCTGGTCAGTCACATTCATTACAGCAGTCTTCTCATTCTCCTCATCCACATGCACCACCTCACCACCTAGTATGAAGAGGAAGTTCCCAACAACACATACTCCCTGGTGCTGTAGCTTATTTGGCAGAGATGTTGAGAGGGGCTGGAATTTCTTACTGCGAGGTTCGTAGGTTATGATCTGATTCTGCGGCCTGTTTGCCTCTGGTCCTCCTCCCACTAGAAGAATCTTGCTCTTTGTGGCTCTTAGGCTGGTGTGCACACTTTGTAGCAGAGGTTGTAGGGGACCCTGAAGGTGGTAGTTAAGTGCTTTATGCACTATGCTGCGGACAAAGGGTGTTCGCAGAGCAGGTTTAAGTGCACTAAGTTGAGACAGCTCTTCAGATGGAATCAAACCAAATCGGATCCGACTGAGCAATGCATTACTTTGCAAGGCAGATTGTGGGTTGCACTCTAGCCAGTCCAAAACCAGCTGCAGAAGGTCTATCTCCTTCACTCCTGGCATCTCCTCAGCTACAAGCACTTCTTGCAGAGAATCAGTGTTTAACTCCATTAGCTCAGTCTTGTATTCCTCAGATGCAAGTATTCTGCACATGTTACAGCCAATAAAAGTGTTGCTGTCGTCAAATGCTTCAGAAAGGCCATAACGAGCTGCGATGTTAGCAAAAAAGCAGCAGTTGTCAGGAGCAATGCTTTCAGAGATGTACCGAGTGCAAAGATCCACAGCATGGGTTATCTGTAGATAGCAGGCAGCCTGCAGAGTGACCTCCAAAGTGGAGGGTGACAGTGAGATCCATGAAGTGTAGATGAAGTCCAGTATCTGCTCCAGGCCCAGAGATGACAAGGCTGGCAAGCTGATAGTACGGGCACTGGATTCCAGAGTGTAGTCCTGAAACACAGACCAGAAGTAGTCACTGGAACAGGCTAGCAAAGTGCGATGAGCAGGGTACTCCACACCTCCTGCCTCCAAAACAACATCACACATTCGTCCCTCGAGACGCAAGCTCTGGTACCGAGACAGAACACCTTCTCCATGACTGTTGCTGAGCATCAGGAAGTAATTCATCACTAGGAGAAGAAGAGCGAGAGATAAGGGAGTCAAGGAGAATGCAAATATGATGAAGTACAAAATAAAGAGGAAAGATGGATGAGAGGAGGTGGTTAGGTCAACTTGCTCCTGCAAAAGTGGTCGAGATTGAAGAAGACAGAAGAAAAGAAAAAGGTCAGTACACCAGCCGCGTCTGTTGGGATGTGGTCCATGACTTCTACAGGCATCAAATGCGTAAGTGCAAAGGGGAGGGTCAACCATTTCTCCTCCACCCAGTGGGCAGACAAACCTTTTGCCTCAACAAGATAGGCATGTGTTTTCTACCGGATCTCTAGAAGGGAGGGGGAATGATGGGCAGACATTTTGGGGCCACTGGGGGTAAACACAACTTTGAGCTAGTTGCCCTTTCCATTTAGCTAGAAGGGAACACTGAGAGCGGGAGGGATCAGGCTGGGGGTTTATTATGATATGCAGATCTGAGGTCATCTCTTGATAAATAAGGGAGTTAGTCAGCACTGGATTTCTATCTGTCGCCACCAGAAGCCATATCTTACCAAGATGACAGGAATAGAAACTCAGAGTTGATCAGAGGGACAGTCAGGACACAGTCTAGCCAGAAAAGAGAAATAAGAATGGGAATCTTGCCTAGAGGACAATGAGAACCAAAGTAAGAATATTTAGTCAGGAAGACACAAAGACAAAGAAATAAAGGTTGTTTACAGTGTGCAAGTGTGATTGTAAGGAGACTACAGAAATTGGCTTGATTATGTTGGCTAGATCGGTGAAAAGTGAGGTTGATTTATAGACTTGTAGTGTGTAAGTGTGATCCACAGCGAAAAGGACACATCCCAACCTCGTGAACATCATACCCTTCATCCTCCCTGAATAGCTGCTGGCTCAGAGCTGGGATAGGGCAGCATCAGGCAAGATTGCAGGGAGGGGGTATTAAATATAAGAGCAAGGGATGATTATGATAGCGCTTCTGGTTACATTCTCACACCCTCTGCACATGATCACACTGGTCTCTTCACTGTCTAAAGCATTTGCAATACAACACATCTACGAGGTAATTGGTAACTGGAGATAGTTGTGAATGCATTTACACTCAAGTGTGACTGCAACGGGTCATGATGAATCATAGAGGGGCGTGCTTGTGTGTGTGCCACTTGTGTCTCAAGGAAGTGATTCTGTAGACTCACCGTTTGTACTGCCAAATCCTGTGCTCACCTTACAACCCCTTTGGATTCTCACTTTAAAACAAGTAATTGGCCTTATAGGGACCTTGGCATGTCTTTCCACTCAAGCTTGTTATGCATCGGTGGATATATTTAAACACACATTACAACTACGGGAGTCTAAATTAGATGCATTAGTTGTGGTGCACTTTTTATATTTCGTCAACAAAACCAGACTCCATTTCATTGCATGCTTGAAGACCTTTTGCAGTATCATGGTTTCTTCCGTCTATAAATACAATTTATTATCAACAGTTTCACATCTGATGAGTTCCTTTATGCATTTAATTGCAGTTTTACTGATTTATGTGTTCAGCTACTTGCAGGCAGTCTGTGGTCTCGCTGTTTTGACACGTCAGTCCAGAATGCTGCCAGACCTGAGTGGCTTTCTAAATATAAGTGTCTGTTCTTCCTGTAAGGGGTTGTTTTTTGGCTCTGGTGGTCATGGTGAACTATTTGGATATTATCTGGTGTACATAAGGCTTACAGGTGAGAAATTCATTTGAATTAACACACATATTATTGATATACAATCTGAAATGTATAATGGAAAGCATATGCTAGCAGAGAACACTGTATCAAGAAATGAATGAAGTTTAGGTATTCTAAGCTTCTCAGTTAGAAGTTTTAGAATTACAGGCTCTCTGCATTGCATTGCATTGTGGGTAATAAGGGAATTATGAAGGCTTTGTTGATTAGTTAGACAGCTGCTCACTCTCTCTGTGTTCCAGGCACCACTGCCAGATGCTTAATCCAAAAAAAATTCCATTCCAATTCTACATGATTGATAGGTCCTGTTATATCACTGCCTTTCAATCTCTCAACCATGAGGTGCATCCTGGAAAGCTTTAAACAGGTTTGAATGTATTTCATTGGACGCTTGGACACTTGTTAGTTGCTTGTCTTTCGATTCAAGATCAATTCGCAAGATATGTTTCAAAGCAATCGTACATAAAATAGAGCCTTTCAAATGATAGAATGTAGACAATTCATCTGAATTATATATGCACGTGTTTCCCAGCTCTCAATGCAGACTGACTCCAATCTAAGGAGCAATACATGATCTTTAATAAGGACACTTTCACTCAAAGGCCATGACACCTGCTGCTAGTAAACTAGATCATAGAGCAAAACAGACACATATGATGTGATTTACAAGTGAGGAGACAAGCAGCTTTACACTGTTAAACTGATCCCAGTTTATGTACATAACAAACCGATGGTGCGGCATTTGAAATCCAGTTCAATTTGTTCAAGGATAACAAGTGCTGGCTTCCTCCTACGGGTTTGCTCTTGGAGAGAACGTGAAATCATGTTTTATTATGCAACAGCCTACTCATGTACTGCAACACACAAGAACAAAGCCATAGATAAATAAAGAGATGTGTAGGGAGTGAAAACAAGCCTGCAGCATGAGGCGTTTTAAGCAGGGCTGTCAATCGGAGGAAACTTAATCAAATTAAATGCATGACATTCTGACTAATTAATCAAATTTATAGCAATTATTTGCATATTAATCTTCTAGATGTAAAATACATGAAAAGAAAATTGATTTTATGGTGTCACATTTGTTCGAGTTGTTTTAAGACACAATCTGGCTTTTTTTTTAAGGAGAATGGTGGAATTTTAAGATGAATCATACTAGCTAATGTCTTCAGTCTCATATATTCTGTTTTATGATTCATTGATGGTAGCAGGAGAATACAGAACATCTATAAAATCAAACTTTAAAGGGATAGTTTACTTGTGAGGGTTAGGAATATGCATTTTTGGGTGAACCATCCCTTAAAGTTAAACACACAGTACATTTTAAAACAAAATACAGAATAGCATACAGGGAGGTTTAAAAAGCAGTGACCTATTTTAGACAAACTAAACCCTGGTTCAGAGCTTCGAGTTGCTCAATTCCCATCAGTCTTTGCTCTGATAGAATCCACCCCCTGAATTATTCTCGGGTCACTAGGTAGTGTCATCATTAAGGCTTGTCGTTGACTCCTTTGCAACCGATTTTCTGGGAGTTGTAAATACATGAACCTGATTGGGTGGAGATAACCAAAGCCTCGAATAAAATGGGGGCGGAGTCACCTGTGAAAAAGAGAAGAATTTGATAAAAACATGTGCAATCTCAAGGTAGTTTGGTTAGCAAATTCTGTTTGTATTTCTGTAGAGTGGGTCACAGAGCATGTTTTGCTCTATAATTGGGAAGTCTGGTAAGGCATGCTGGGACTGCACACAACAGACGGACTTTCACTGCCCCACTGATCTGTGGGGTATTAATAGAGCCTGATTCACGCTCATACCCCTTTACACACTCCAGCACTGACATATGCACGCTAACACACGTGCGAACTTCTTTTACTGCTACTGACACCGTGTGGTTATTTGTGTGAACAGCATGGAGCCTTTCTAGATGAGTTCAGACATGATGTGACGCATTTAGAAAACAATTGCTTTTTAGTTCCTGCTCGTATTTGTATGTGTGTACTTAAGTTTTTTGACTAACCAAAAAAAGGTAGGCGGGAAAAAAATGGGTGTGAGTGCATATATTTGACTGTCAGATTTACCCCGTGTTGTTTAGTCCTTGGTGACCCATCTGAGTTCGCTTTTTACATTCTGGAGCTCGGAAAGGTCGACAGCGGGGCCTGGTAGTTTCACGGCACCAGGCAGGGCCTTTTTTTCCTCTGGAGTCACTGCGGACGCCTGTGAAATCAATAGTGAGAGATATTACCGACTGGCCCTTACAAAATCTCTCAAGAAAATGCCATATTTTACTGCCAAAATAAAAAGAAGAAATAAACTTAATTTAAAAAAAAATGAATACAATTTAAATAAAATTAAAATTATTAAATTTTTATTTTTAAAAGCATTTTCATGAGCACAGTGTAATATAAATCTCTGACATTTTATTATAAACATTATTATAGTTTGCCCATTAATTCTTATTTAAACTTTTTTTTAAGTTAAAAAAAGTTGCAAAAATCATAAAGCAGATCCTAGCATTTCTTTTTACTAAATATAAAAAAAACATTTAGATAATTGTCATTATAGTTGTTTATACTTGTCATTTAACTAAACGGAAAAACTGTTCACACAGTACATCATTTAACACATTAATAATGATGTATTTCATCTGATTGTTGCTAGTTAGTAAAAAAAAGTATTTTTTTTTCTTTCTTTCTTTTTTTCCAACTTTTACTTTTTATTGCTGTGTGCAAAAAGTGTGTATTAAAAAGTTTTTTTAGTGTTTTTGTACTTCACAAAAAATGATGCTTGATTTTAAAACATTGTAAAAGTATCATTTTTAAAAAATTATATTCTAATTGCAATCATCAGTAGGAAAAATTTAAATTAAATAATGTCAGTTCTTATATATTACAGTATTGGATGTGTTAATATTAAAAAAATTGGATAAATAAACATATATAAAAAGTTTATTTGCAAAAACAGATTTGTTGAGACTATTTCACTCAAACGGCTCTTTACCAGGAAGGATCAACACAAGATTCGTTTTTAAATTTTCAAAAATCATGTTTGCTATTATGTTATCATGTTTTTAATGTGTTTTATTGTGTTCGTTTTTAGTTATTTCACAACCATTATATATATAAACATACATTTAAATGTCATCATCTGGTTACATGATTACAGTTGTCTCTACGTGTATCTATTAGTCATTTATTGATGAAAGTGTGTGAATGTGTGTATGTGAGCTTCTTTCAGCAGAATCTGACCTCCTCTACTGTATCTACTGTATCTTCTCTCCTCTTCACAGGATGTCCCGCCCCAGGACGCAGAGCCCCCATCGGAATATTAAGGTTGGCCTTCGAAACAGACAAGAAAATCCAATGAACCGGTTACCACCGCTGCTATACCTCACAGACGCTGAGGTGAAAGCATCCCTGAAACTGTTCACCTCCTACTGCAACCGTGCATATAATCCAATCACCTGAGTACCAAAGTCATTTAAGCTCACGTAATATTGTGCAATGGTCGAGCGTAGTTATCGAAACCAAACCTTTCCACAAAACCTGCTGGACGTGTCTTCCTGCTGGAGTTTGTATTTCATAAAGAGCAAAGTGCCTGTATGAAAATGAGCTGCGGGCAACAGATAAAACAGTGAGATGACAGACATCCTTCTGTTTGCTGAGCACCGACGCAGACAGCCTGTCTTTTTTAGTCTGGTCTTTATTATGTGGTGTCTAAACGCGGCATGCATTATCAAAAAGTCCAAATGTGAAAATGTAAATGCGTTTAAAGCTTTACATTAGAAGGAAAGTATCTGGATTGTTGCCACATCTCTTTTCTTAAATATTATTATTGGTGTTTTTCATCCATCCTATCATTTTGGTGAATCTCACGAAAGCGGGTCACATTTTACCCCAAAATCAAAAGTTAAGAAATAATATTGATCTTAAATAGAATTATTTGACGAAAAAGCACATTACCCTTAAAGTTATTAATACTGTTTAATATTTTGTTTAGTAAATGTAATTCTAATTATAACAACATATAAATATATAAAATATATTTTCACAGACGTAAGAATGGTAATTTTGTTGCGTTGTGCTAATGTAAATTTGGATGGGAAAATGTTTAATAATAGTAATAATAATAATCTACCTTAATTTCCACATACAACCACAAACCTTTTTTTTAATATACGCTGTTCTGCCTGTTTTTATAAATTATTGTCCTGCTGTATTTGGTCACACAAGATCAAAGACTAAATTCAGTTTACAATTTTGCAATACAGTGTTTTGATTAGAGCATGATGTGACATCTCTCGACCAATCCGCAACGCTTATAAAGATTTGGCTTTACTCCAGTTTTGCATGTATTTCATAGTCCAGTACATCAAACCCTTGGTTTTCTTCTCTTTTTCACCCTGTTTCCTTCTTTAATTTAATTTGTCTGGCTTTCCATCTGTATAGGCCGCTGGATGAAATCTGTTTGTTGGCTGTTTTAGGCTGTACAGTAGTGACCATGTGCTCCTGTCTTTGCATGCATGACCAGTCTTCCTTCTATCTGTGCTCTCTGATGGACCGTATTCTGATTCTTGTGTACGCTTGGGCTTTGTTTTTGTTTTGTTTTTTTGATTCATGTGTATATGGAGAGTTTTTATGGAAAGATAAAGGTGTCTATTTTTGGCTGAGGTGCTCAGTGTTTGTAAAAATCGTTCTCTAAACTGTGGTGAACCGTTAAAATCTTTCGTTCCAAGTTATCGCGCCCAGCCAGATGTATAGTTACTGGGGAAAAGTATGTGAACCCTTTGGATTTCAGCATAAATTAGTCATACAGGATCTGATAAAAAAAAAAAAAAAACATTTTCTTTTCTTTTTTTTCAACACGATAGGACGTTTGAGGACATTTAACTGGTTATATTAAATCATACATTTGCCAGTGTGTAAAATATAGATATGAAACCGGATTTTTGGTGGTTATTTGTTTCAGCAGACTTCACATTCAGCTCGCATTTTCACCAATTTATGCAAAACCACAGGGTTTACATAGATTTTCCCTTCAACTGTATTCCGGTTAGAAAAAGGAAAATGGCTGTAAGGACTTTAGTTAAAGTGTACAAGTCTATTTTTATACCAATTGTTTCTGTTTAGATAAGAAATGTTTTCCTACCAAGAAGAGAAAAGCTGGAACACATCAACACCACCATAATGTATTTCATGTACTTGTGAATGGCCTTGTGTGAGTACTGTAATGCAATGTACATTGAAATGTGTTTTTACTCAGCAGAAACTGGCTTTTCAGATTAAAATATTTAATGTTGACATGCTTGAGTGTTTTTGAGCAAAGAAAAGCGCACTGGGAAACTGTAAAATCAATACAGAAGTTCAAAACTGTACGCTAATCTTAAATTACGTAAACACAAAAACACACAATACTCACCTGCAGGGCTTTTACGTTGGACGATGGCTGTTTAGACATTCTGTGCAGTTGTGTCCACGTTCCTGCTGTAGAAAAGACAGAAAGAGACCGAATGCATTGATCAGATGGATGGAGCGGCCTGGTGTGGGTTTGAATGCATGTATTTCGTCTGTAGCTATGTGTATGTATGTTACGGAAAGCCGGTCAAAAGTAAAGCCCCCTGCGGCTCTCAGGTGCCCGTGGATAGTCTTTCAGTTGCTTAGTGACTCCTGCAGAGAGGAGCAGGTAGCAGCTCTTACCCCTGAATCATTTATGTTAACATGGAGAGAACAGGGCTGGGTTAACACACACCTACACACTCTTTATACTAGATATGAAACATAAAAGTGGGATATCTACTGATGTAATAAATAAATAAAGAGCTGCTCATTAATAGCTCAGGGAGACTTTGGTATATTTAAGCTTAGTTGGTGAGAGTTCGGATGACTTTACTAACACACGATTACTGGGGTTTTTTTGCTTACAAGAACCGCCTTAAAAAGAAAACGGGTTTCAGCAGAAGTCTTCATTGGGTTTCTCATTCCTGTCCAGAAGAAAACCACTGCTGTATTTTCACTCATTCATTAATAAATAAAGAAATAAATATTCAGATTAATAGTTTAGTTTAGACTCACAAAGTATCCTGTGAATGGAAATCATTGCCATCGTTATTTATTATCGATAAATATTTATTATATGCATTATCAGTATCAGTTTTAGTACAATTTGAGCATTATGGGATTTATGGTCTACAAGTATAAAAGCCTAATAACAGCCTTTAAAAAAGAGAATCAAATTCTGTATGTTATTTTTTAAAGAAGCATGATATACTTTCTTGAAATACACAATATATTTCTGATTGTGTATATATATGGGGTGAACAGAATTTTCTTCTTCTAATTCTAAATAATAGGGACATGCTATAAGGAAGCAGCATTTCCTAAGAATGTCCTGGAGGGAAATTTAAAAAAAAAAGACATTTACATACTTGACAACACAAATTCTTTGCACCTTTACATTTTAGACAAAGGAGACTGCATGTTGAATGACTCATTTTGTCTTGCAGGAAGCTGTTCGGAAATATGTAAAATCATCCAGTGTCCTAATGAACACAGCTGTAGGCAGATGAGCTTTGATTATGTGCTCACAGGGAGCTTTCTGCCCGTAATTTGCTCGGTTGTGCTGCTGATGAAACGTCCCGCTGAGAACACCTGGGACATAAAGAGGAATCCTCCTGAGTGCTACAGCCAGCGTGCATCTGCAATATTCATATCAATACTTTCTGTCTCTCCTCTTTTTTAAACTTAATACAGGTCTCAGTGGGGTGGCTAGGATTGGTAGTGTTTAAAACCTTAGCAACCGTAACCAGGGATGTTGTTTGCACATCAACAGCAGTGCATTAGTACTAGTGGTGTGGAGTCACTGCTGCCGAGTGTTGAGCTAAATTTATCTTTCAAAGAGCAGCTGTCCAACACTCCTCTGAAATACCCTTCTAAAACTCCTCAATGTATCCAAAATATCAGTCAAAGATAAAACTAAATATACTAAAAAAAACATTACTGAAGCATAAAACTAGGGCCAAATCACCTCTGGCAAAAACAAATTGTGTTTTAAGTTTCTAGGTTCGTTACCTTCAGTCTCAAACTCTACATTTAACCACCCACAGTATCACAAACCCCACCAGATCCTGAAATCTCACACTGAATATTGCATCTTCAAAAACTCCCACAATGGTTTCACAGGCACAATTTATTTGCATTAAATTCCCACTATGATTGGAAGTCTCTCAGACGTTCTAGACCTTTCCAACCGGTTTGACAAGATTTTCAAAATGTGTATTTGATATTCAAAAGGTCGAATGGCTTGTTAATTAAATTCATTGATTGTATTATTCGGAATAACTCTGTATATTATGTAAATCATCACACGTCATTGCAATCCTATGTTTAGATGCGATCTGATTCTCCTGCGCCAAAAACCACAAGACAGAAAAAAAATAAGAATTTACATGTACCATCACAGAATGCTAATGCTTATGTAAAAGTACAGTTACAGTTTATATCAAACCGGCTTGCTGTTTTAGAGTGTGTTATGTAGGCCCGAATCCCGCCAGAGGCCTGAGTCATTATCACACGCATTAGTCCCACGCAAACAAAACATATACATAAATCATATGAAATTAGTAAGAATTAGGGTACTTTTAGAGGAAGCTAAAGGAAAGGTCAAACTTTGATTTAAACACATTTTATCTGCCTCATTATATCCTAATAATTCTAGTCAAATATATCTATTGTGAGCATAACACTGTTTCACACACATGCAGATGAACACACACACACACACACACACACACACACACACACGTGCACACATCCTCCCTCTGTCCTCAAAAGTTGCATACCTGCTGGCGTAACAGTAAACCGCTGTTCCCTGCTGTGAGACAGACAGGACAAATGTCAATCTTTCTCTCTCTCTCTCTCTTCTGTCTTTCTCTTAATACACTAAAGCGGTCTTGACTTCTGTGATCGGGTTCTGGTTCTGTTCAACACCTTCTCTCTCTCACTCTTTCTGTCCCTCACTCCAGGCTGTAGAGGAGCAGGGGATTCCGCTCATATCTGGGATTTGTTCACACTATAAATAGTAGTGTGATACACAGAGGGGACCTGCTTTCTGTCCACCCTGACTCTTCACTTCACAGAAGCTATATATGATCCATTATAGCCTCATTCACAGTACTGTTACTATAAACACATGCAGTGGGGTCCAAACATCTGTACATTGTGAATCTGGGACTCAAAATGTAACTTTAAATTAACGGAAATAAACATACATTTTGAATGTTGAAATGAATAGAAGTATAAGCGATATTTCTATGTCAAATTTGTGACCCTGGTCAAGTGAACAATTTTTTTGCTTTCATGTAAACAAGATGGTTATCAGATCTTTTTTAAATCATTGTGAAAAACATGAATATTTAGTTATTTTAATGAAAAATTATTCATTTATATGATTAAAAACTTGGTTATGAAATCAATAATATTTTACACATGTTTATTTTATATACATAAAATATGTATTTATTATTAATATAAACTTGAAATATGAAATACAGAATCTAAAATAATAATAATAATAATAATAATAAGCTATTAGTTTTTAATATCTCTCTAACACACACATAAACAGGCATACTGTACATACAATAATATTATTTCATATGATTTTATATTTATGATACATTTTATATTAGAATTATTTTATTTATTAGCAATATTAATACATTTGCTTAAAATAAATAATGTACTGCATACAGCATATATTATGTTTTTCAATTATTTATAAAAGAATTTATATTATTAATAAATTAATTAGTAATTATATATGACAATATATGGAAAAATCTAAATATTACTGGTTATATATATATACGCACACACACATACTATACATATCAGTGTTTTACATGTTTTTATATTAAATAATAAATAATTGAATATCCACCAAGCTTGCGTGCGATGCATATTTGCATATATGTACAAATGTGTGCTAAGTGGGTATATTTAGGAGACCTAGATCAAAATGTCCTCAATATGCCTGAACCTAAGAGAGAATGTCAAGTTACAGCATTACTGGATCAAATAATGAAAATGGAAGAAAACAGAGTTCAGAAAGTGTGAGAGGTGATAGATGAAGAGACTTTGACCTTTGCCTGACACAGGACACTGATATCATGACCCCCTTGTGCCCTTACCTGTTCAGCTGCCAGCGTGAGGTCCACACCTCCTCACCGCTTTGTGTTCTACTATGATGGCCAGTCAAAAGCCCTGCCTGTTCTCTGTAAGGTCCTCTCCTGCTCTCTTCCACGCAGTCAGAGAATCACAGAGCGACAATACTTATTAAGATCATGACCTAATTTAGGCTTCAGCACGCAGAGCCCAGGGATACATCTGATTGGACCACGGTTTGACATGACGACCCATTCCCAGCGGTAGCAGCTCTGCCAGTTTAGAGGAGTTTCAGATCTTAAACTAGGCAGATTTTGACCCACAAGCGGACAGGTATAAACAAATGATGTGTCGCATAATTTCACTGGAAAAGTAGATTTCTTAAACAGAACTCTGTGCTGTAGCGAGATTAAAATCATTGGGGTTGAGTGCACTGACTGGTATAATGTATGCTTTGCTTCCACAAGGATAAAAGAGTCTGCCAAATGCATAAATGTTAAACATGATTGAGCCTAATGCACTAAACTAATTATTTTGCAAGTCTAAATATCAAACTACAACCATAGTACGGATAATTCAACCATTTTTTGTTCTTACCTGGTGGTGCCACTATTACTTGTGTGTGATCCTTCACTGCTGAGTATTAACCTCTACTGGAGCTCAGAGCTGATGGGGAAGGTGTCCTCTACAGACAGCAGAGCTATGCAAATCCTCACCTGAATTCTCCTCCCTCTACCTGGCATCACAAACTTCCTGCTCATCGTGCAAGTCGTCACATACAGGTCAAACACAAGTATTAAATCCTAGAATGCTTTTTAATGTGCATGTAACATTAACATGCAAAGATCCCATTACAGTGCGACTTGAAAGTGGCTAAATGCATGGTTGGACAATGCAAATATTGTTGAATTTCATTAATAGGTCATAGAAGGTCAGTGGAATATTAGTAGCATGGCATTGTCCTTTCAGTGTCTGTTGTCTGTTTTACATGAATCCCTCATTATGGGCACATGGCATTGCGGCATCCTCTCTTATGTATTCATAAAAGGCTGCCATAATTGCTGTCTATCTAGACCACCATCTCAGATAATAAATCATTTCATAAAATCTTCAGGAGCCTGAGGGACAGAAAAGATCACTCCCACCCTCGGTTCCTGGACGGAAATGTTTGCGGGGACTTATCACACTTTTGAACCTGTCATTTGTTCCCAGTTGCTTTACATTCAAAGTTTTACTATACCACCTGCCTTTATTGGCAAATTGGTCACCTTTTTGGTTGACTGCCATCATGTCCTTATAGGTCAACATTTAACCCGATATGCCTTAATTAAATTGCACGTTTAAAAGCAAGTCTTGTGAGTGCAAAAACCACAGAGGGCAAATTTGTTCAGCTGGAAACTAAAGTGTACTTCACAGATACGTCTATGGTGCAAATAAGATGTGATCTCCTGCTTCAGCAAATGCAAATGAAAAGCACATGGTGTTTTTTTTTTAGCTGCACTGCAAAACAGAGACACACAATTTCTGAGTAAATCACTTTTGTGTGTCGGATCTTTCAACTGAAACAGTGAAACAGGCTCACTAACTGGTGTCAAGCGAATTCTGACTGTTGCCAGATTCCTGTGTCTGCTTCACTGTTCCCATCCCTAAAGCCCACACTAAATGTACTGGACACTTGAGAATCAGAGTCGACTAAACAATTTGTGCAAAGCCGATGAGTCAGCTGATAATAGGCCTATGCATTTTAAAAATAAAGATTTGACTGAAAGGTTTAATGAGAATTAAGCTATATAACTCATACACACAGTCCAAATAAACTGAGCCAAATGAGTGCCCAAATGAGCATATTCTCTCTCTTTTTAATAGACTATTACAAATAAAACATGTAAATGCAAATATACGACTTTTTATTATTTTTATTTAACATGGAATTGAATTTAGTAGACCTATTTGTAAAGTGAAACTAAAGTTTTGAATTACTTTCATTTACTATTGGCTGTATCATAGCAGCAACAAACCGAACACAAATGACAACAACGACTCTTATTTAGCTCAAATGAATAAAAAAGCCAAGACAAATCGCTGAATCGCTCCGTTTTGGGGAACCGATTCGCGAAAATGATTCGAGCTACGTGCTCGATTGCTCTGCGCCTGTGAGCCACTATGTGCTCTGACAAAAGTAAACAGTCTGGTTCGATTAGTTAGACTGCGTATGCACATCGTAATTGACGCAAACGAGGAAGCGACGGCTTCCACGGTGTTTTGTACACAGCGTGTATGTGGCGTCGTGCTTGACAATCGTAATCGTAAATTGTCTCTGGATTTTGGACGCTCTTGAGACGCATGCGGCCCGGTGTGCCATGATTCCCATAGCGGTGGTGGTGTGCGTGATGGGCGGGTGGTGTACAGTGTATCTGGCGGACACGCTGCTGCGGGTAGGAGGATCTCGCCAATACAACCCTTCATTACCAGAGTTAACAGTAAAGTACAAAGGGGTTTGCTGCTTAAATAATGGAACCTATTGTTACTGGAACTTTCTAATTTGTCAAGGACATTAGATGGTGAGGGCAGCATTTTTGTGATCCACAATGAGTACAATGTTACAGTAATACGACCGTAAAGAATGTATGTACCATTGCATTTACATTTATATGCATATTCACAAAAACGAGTAAAATGTTTGGACGTTGTACAATAATTGTATTGTTTGTTGCAAAACGTGCCATGTTTTTCAGCATTTTAAAGTTAAGCTACCATTGTTTACCTCTAGTATGTAAATACCATTGTAATTTTAGTTACACTGCAAATCTCAAAGTATCATAGTATTATTATCTGATGCATTACTGTACTGTGGTATTGCCATGTTTTTAGTTCAGTTGTTCAGTTAACACTTATGTGTTAATTCTAAATGGTTATCATAATACAGTTACTCTCACTAATGTAAAAATGTATGCAAATGTATGCTCTTTAAGTAAAAGTGGCTTTATAACTTGGCAACACATGGTCAACATAGTTTCCAGTAGCTGTGGTAAAAACGTTTTAAATTAGAAACATTAGATTTTTATACAGTAGCAACACTGCTGTATTATTCTATAGCACAGACTATTGTACCTACCTAATCATAAATCACTATCGCATCCTAACAGTTTTTTTTGTCTTTCACCTTCAGTCATCCAGTTCGGTGAAGAACCGCTATGAATCCTGGTTATCCTCGAACGGATTCACCCTCTCTCCTTTCCACATCAAATGGCACACCGGCATCTTCAACCGTCTGTTTGCCAGATGTGCTCACCTCAACCCTCACTTTCTCTACATCTGGTATGATTTACTGTCATTGCATAATTAAATTTTTTTATGCTTTTTCAGATGATAGTTTTGCTTATCTTGACCTCTTTATCATTAATTGCTGTAATGCACAGAGCTGTCAGTCTTTTGTTCTTGTTTTGACATATTTTAATATAAATAATATAATCTATATAAGGATAATTAAACCTCTCTTACTTTGCTTTGGCTTCTATCAGTGTGGCTGTTGCCATATTAAATCCACAGTGATGATATTTATTTAATTTTTTGAGGACTTTAAGCTGAAGTCATTAAAAAAAATCTTAAGCTGCTTATGATGAGAGTGGGGCATTATGGGTAACCAGCCTACTTCCCCCTCACATGCCCTCATATCCACAAACAATCTCGTTCTATGAAAAGAATGAAAGAAAAAAAGAATGAAAAACAAAAAATATATTACAATTTTTTTTTTTCATGTTGCTGTTTCAGGTTCAGTGCTGGTATGGTGTTCGGGGTTCTGGCAATGTTTGGGTCTGTGGTTCTTCTGAGCAAAACGTTGCTACAGACTTTGAGTCAAATGATGGCAGAGACACCTGAGGGCTCACACGAACAGGTCTTGCAAGTGGTGGTGAGTACAGAAGAGCTCTATAGAAATTTGATAGTGATGGTGCACTTTTGTTTTACCAAAGACAAAACCGTGAACCATCTATGCTCAGCCTGATCATTCCAAACATTTTTTTTTTTTGCCATCAGGTGCCTGGTGTGAACCTTCCTGTCAGTCAGCTGGCCTATTTTTTCATTGCTATCTTGGTTAGCGGAGTCATACATGAGTTTGGCCATGGGGTGGCAGCACTAAGGTAAACTAATCATTTTAAACATGCAATATGTAGCAACAGCAAACATTTGCTTACTCCTCCTGTATTAAATCAGTATAGGTTAAAGGATTCTATAATATAAAAAAAGGCCTTTTTGCAGTACCTTTGAGTGTGTACTAGTGGAGCAAAAACAAGTTAATCTATACAATCATACATTTAAATTTTTACAGAATCAATCTTTAGATATTTGCATAAATGCAAAAATGTTATTTGCTTTTGGAAGGGTCACTAATATTAAGTCCGTTTGTTTATAATGTCTAAGAATGTAAAGGAAAATGACTTGCCTAACAATACCCGAGTCTTCAAAAATTTGCATGCACATTTGAGAGAGTTAGCCAGTATTAAGTATTATCAGAATTTTTGGGTCGGGCTGCTAAATCGCAATCTCACTCCATTTGACTAGTAAAATTCTCTGAAGTCTGCGTATAATCTAAATAAATTGTTTCTTGGTTTGCTCCAAGTCTAGTTATACAAGAAAAACTGGAGTGTTTTGTTGAAAGGAAGCTTGTTTTTTGGGGGGCGTAAATATTTTTCTGCTTGTTCTTCGCAGGGAGCAAGTGAAGCTGAATGGTTTTGGCATGTTCATGTTTGTGGTTTATCCTGGAGCTTTCGTAGACCTCTTCACCACACATCTGAACCTCATCTCTCCAGTCCAGCAGCTCAGAATATTCTGTGCCGGTGAGACTTTTTAAACGGGCACAATGCCACAAATCTTTCGTATGCGATTCATAAACCTCATTGACTTCCACTAGATGGCGGCGCACTTTATTTTTGCTGAGCCACTATTCCTTCTAAACGACCCTCTCTCGGTGCAGGTGTATGGCACAACTTCATGCTGTGTGTTGTGGCCCTCAGTTTCCTGTTCCTGCTGCCCATCTTCCTGTTTCCCTTCTATTACACTGGAGCAGGGGCGCTTGTCACAGAGGTCGTGGAGGTCAGGTCACCTTTCATCTTCACGTTTTACATTTAGATGATGCTTTAGTGCCTGAGAACAGTTTTTGGTTGGTTCACACAGGGCTCCCCATCAAGTGGACCTCGTGGGCTGTTTCTAGGAGATCTGGTTACGCAGCTGGAGGACTGTACTGTCCAGGGAGTGCAGGACTGGCACAACTGTGTTCAGCATCTATCCCATAATTCTCAGATGGGATACTGTGTTCACACTGCAAAGCTACAGCTCAGTTGGACGGCTGGAAGAGGTACTGACCTGCCTTATATCCTGTTGTTTCAAAGTTTGTGTTGTTTCAAAGTTTATGGCAAAAATGTTTATAGTGTTACAAATCTTTTTTTATATCAAATAAATTCTATTAGTTTGTACTTGCTCTTCATCAAAGAATCTAAAACAAGTACCATGGTTTCCACAAAAATATTAAGCAGCACAACCGTTTTTAACATTGATAATCAGAATAGTAGCATATTAGAAAGAGTTCTGAAGGAACGTGACGTGGCCGAAAATTCAGGAATTACATAATAATATTATCAAATAGAAAAGTTATTTTAAATTCTAATGATATTTTAAAATATAACTTTTTTTTTACTGTATTTCACAAAAATCATATAGCAGCCAAACTTTGTTACGATAGTGTAATAGAAAAGTTTAAATTCAGTACAAATATTTGTTTTTCTTACACTCAGCATTTAAGCGTCTCGATGGCACTATGGAGTGCTGTGGGAACAACAGCTTGACAGATCTCTGCTTCTCTTATAGTAATAATGTGGAAAGCAAACTGGTAAGACATACCGCTTTCTTAGTATTTGGGGATTTTTTTTCAAATTAGAACTGGTAATAATTGTAAAATTACTATTGGTTGATTCTGTTTGCTTTTTTTAGTATTAGCAAAAAGCCCTTAATTGCTAAACACTGCAAACATTTTATTAGTGTAATGTCGTGAATATTTAAAGTGTGCTGTTTACTCAATCGAGTCTTTGCATGTCTAAAAGAGATATCCAAAAAATATCTGAAATGAAAACACTGATCCATTTTATACCGTATATGTTGCCACCTCAGTCTTGGTGAAACTACTGCTGCTTTTCCCCCATGCTAGTTTGCCTGCCTGCCAGTCAGAAAAACCATTGAAGCGAGCCGTACATGCCGTACAAACACAGACTGTCAAACAGACTTCATCCCAAGCTTGTGTTTAATCCCGTCTCTGGAGAACCAAACCAGACTGATTCGGGTCAAACACCCGCCGCAAACAGACATGCTGTTTGTTGGCTACCCTTCACACCTTCAGTATTCAGGTCAGACAGATTCTGTTTTAATTTAATCAGGTTTGTGGAAACTCTTTTTACAAAAAAAAAAAAAAAGTTGTTCCTTTTTCTTTTTTTTTTTTTTTTTTTAGTGAGTCTCACCAACTTCGTTCCTCGCTTGGGCTTTCTTCATCCTGACCTGCCTGTCATGCTGGAGACTTTCTGCAAGTATCCTTCCCACACAATCAGTACCGGTTAGCAAAAATAATAAATGGACATTAAATTCTGACCAGTACTTAGTGTTCTCATTGCTGTCATCTATCCTTAACTTCTTGTGTGTTGAGATATCTGGTCTCATTATCGGGGGCCCTTGCGGTGGTAAACGCTGTCCCCTGTTTTGCGCTGGATGGCCAGTGGATGCTCACAGCCTTCCTAGAAGCCACACTGAGCTCTGTGATCCCAGAGAGGAACAACCGAGAGCTGATTGGCTTCTTTTTTCTGCTGGGGGGCAGTGCCCTTCTAGCGGCCAACGTGGCTCTGGGTCTATGGATGGTCACAGCACGATAACAAACAGCCGTCTCCTCCAATCAAACTGCTTGGGGGAAATTGCTTTCTGAACAAACCTTCTTGAGCTAATGTAGGAGTCGATCGACTGGGTGGTTTTACCGTAGCTGGTAATTGCCAGATTGGCCACCCTGAGTGGGTGGCCAAAAGATTTAAAGTGCTGCTGTACTCGAGAAAACTCTTCATCGATGTGTTCTTAGGTTTGAATGGCTCAGCTATAAGCAGTAAAATGGTCTTGAAGCTGCATGATTTATACTGTGACCTCAGGACAGTGCCAACAGTGCCCTCTTTGATAAATACATGATTACTTTGTGTCAAACATGTTTATGTAAACCCAGAAATGGCACTATATAGAGAGGATTTTGTGGGCATTACTTGCCTGTTTAGTCTTCCTGAAGTACAAAATCACACATAGTATGTGTAGTCTTA
This sequence comes from Puntigrus tetrazona, assembly GCF_018831695.1. Lineage (NCBI taxonomy): Eukaryota > Metazoa > Chordata > Actinopteri > Cypriniformes > Cyprinidae > Puntigrus > Puntigrus tetrazona. Next base: position 19,776,881 of record NC_056722.1, on the reverse strand, counting down.
CATTCAATTGTCCATAGTTTAGCTCAACCCAAACATTTGCAAGTATACTACATTAAAGGAAGCCAATACAGACTTTATTTTCCCCAATTGAGAAATTTGGGAAGCAAGTTAAAAAACATAAAACAGATGCACTGAGTAACCTATATTCATTTTGATAATATGTTGAAAGTCATGTAAACTTGTATTGTAATGAAATATTGACTCATTAAAGTAACAGGCAAATGGTGAAATGTTTAGACCACACAACCAGACAGTTTTTTTTTCTAAACTCTTTTTTGACATCTGTAACTGAAAATGTTTGCTGCTGCATGATGCTGCATCCATGCCACTAGGTTTCAGTATACTGTTCAAAATGGTTGCCATCAACTAGCATAGCATCCACCAAAAAAACTGAGAGCACCTTTAAAAACAATCTAAATTGAAAATAAAATGCATACAATGTTAACCAACCATACATAAATATATATATATATATATATAGGTTATATATATATATAGGTTATATATATATATATAAAGTGACAGCATGAAACTGCACACTACGGCAGTATTATTGAACTATAGACATTAGCTTTAGTTGCTAAGCAGGAGATTGAACAGCTAATCTGATTCATTTTATACAGAGTTGTATGTTCTGGCACAAATGTGAAATGATCATGATGATAAAGCTAATCGATTGCTAAACATGCTCTGATGTGCATTGGGAAGCGTTCATATTGATTATCATCTGTATACTGTGAATATTTTCCCCTAACAGTTAGCCTGTGGGTTGAAAATGGCTAAAATAGAAACGATTTGTTTTTTTAAGGTACTTTATCTCTCTATCTTTGTTGTCATTCCTGACCCATTGTACATATGTTAATAAAGGAACAAAATTTGCATAAACCTTTGAATGCTATAGACTTATTTGTTTGTAGAGGCATCAGTATTGCTCTGAACATGTTTACTAAGTCTGATTAACCTTCTGCCTGTCTGAAACATCACAGATGTTCATAATGTGTATTTTATATTTAAAAATGATTGTAAAAATCAGGATGGAAGTTATATAAAAATGTGTAATAATTCTTGCAGAACCTTTCCTGCCATTAGATGTCAGCGTTGTCCCATTTGAAGCTGATTTTTGAGTTTGAGATAAATAGAAAAGTGTTTCAACCTATTGTTGTTAGATACAATTTTGTCATGATGTAGATAACCAGATTGCAATACTGATTGCATTTTCTTTTTAGAAACCTCTCATCACAGAGCTGCCAGTCAGGCTAGAAATGATGGGAGGACAATATGAGAAAAAGACATGAATAGAAATGCTATATAGAAGTGCTAGAAATCTGTGATAGCCTGAAAATGGTCGGTGTGGAGTGGGTGTTGTCAAGAGGACTGTAAGAAAATGAACTGCTAATGACAGCTGCGCTTTTCAGAAAGTGTTCTCAGGAAGATACACTTATTTTATGGCAATGCAATGGAAATGTGACATTCATCTGTTGTCAGAAAAGGTGTCACAGATAAGGGTGTAACATGCTACTTTGCTCAATGTGAGTGTTTTGTCGTTCTCAAGGACATCAGGATGTGGATTGATCTCAAAGATGGTGGCTGTCAGTGAGTTAATGGCTTCTGCATGTCTCTTTTCCCCTGTTGCCAGACTCTATGGGAAAGTGTCAGCAATTATGTGGTAAATTCGCCAACATTTGTTGTCTCTAACCAAATATATTTGAACTTGCATAACTTTGAGGTTTTTTTTACAACGTTCATACCCTGGGTTTCTCTTGAAGGACCATTCCATTGTAATGTTTTTTAATTTATGAACAGCCGGCATGATCTACAAACATTATTGCACTTTTCGTACTGCGTCGATTGCTATCATCTGACATGTGAATTGATGAAAGACGTCTTAATTCACGAAAAATGTGAGTGATTGATATGAAAAGCAAACAACTGAACACACTTTGAGAAAGGGACAGAAGTTCACGGGTTAGGGTGCAGCTGTCCCTTAGGTCCTTCAGTCAAGGGATTTTGTTAATGCTCTAGCATTTTTGACTTCTATCCATTCTGAATAACATGGTGTCTGATTATTGAAGATCTTCATTAATTTGCTCCATGATGTCTTCATATCTGTGACTCCATTTAGTAATTTTGTTAAATGTGTCCCGATGGAGATGTAGAGCACATCTGTCCATCAGTTTGTCCTTTGTCCTCTATCTTTCTGCTTTATGTGTTTCGGATGTGCTGCTATAATTAGCCTTCGTGGAGCATGTTTCTTGGTTTTTCAGTAGTTTTTTGTCATGTTTCTTCAGAATAAGGGTGTGTTGACGTTGCGTTCAGAATGTGCCCCCAAGGAAGATGGAGGACTGTATGTCTGTGCTATTTCAGAGAGAAAATAATTACACATGGATGTGGTTGTGCGTGGGGAGACCAGACTCCTCCCTTTATACCGTCACCCAGAAAGCCTTGAGGCTGTTTATATGTGTGTCTGTTCTTAGTTCAAGAGGATGAACTAATTGCTGGCTTTAATATATATATATATATATATATATATATATATATATATATATATATATATATATATATATATCTGGAATGTGTCCGGAGTTTGAGATCTGAATTATTGTACATTTATCCTTCATTGCTGTTTTTTCTTTTTAAGTGTTTATTCATTTTTTTTAATGCCTCCTTAATCCTTTAATCCTTTAATACTTCATACTGACATAATACATAACTTTTTAAAAGTACATTTTATCAGTCATCATGACTTGAATCTTTATTTAATATGTAATATGTTACTTTATACAATAGTTATTTATATACTGTATTTATTTAGTAAAACACTTTTCCATCTATCTCCCTGTCTTTTCTGTATCAGGACAGTATCAATGTGTACATTATCTATGAAGATTAGTCTGTTACAGGTATACAGGATGTGCATGTTTGATGGTTTTTGACGGATTTAGATCGTTCTTAGCTCATATACCCATGTACAATAGTGCAGTCTCTGGTTTTATTTCATATGGATATACTTCTATTAGGAAAAACAGAAATGTTGATGTAAATATCCGTACTAGTGCTTGTATAACAGAAAAGCGTTTACTCCAGGTGACTTGTCTGTTCACACAAAATCCATTAGACATGTAATTAAGCAGCTATTTTAGTGAATGTATTTTAGTGGTCCATGCATTGCTGTGGGCCTCTGGTTAAAGGAGGCACCAAAAATCTCAAGTTGTCACATCTGGGTTTTTTTTTCTTTTCTACAGCAAAGGCAGCCGTATGATTGATAGGAGTGCTTATTTCTACCATAATACTCTAAATTGACGGTTTGCTTTGATAAATGTCACAGTAAGCTTGGCTTCATACAGTAGGGTAAGTTTGTGGGGAAACGGAGACCACAATTATCTGGAGGGTATGGCCAAGTTAGGCAAATCATAACAACATTGTTGTGTGAATATTTCTGCTGACTTTTACAAGTTACTGTAATTTTATTGCTAAATGTCTTAAAATTACTAGATACCACCATCATAACCCCCCCAAACAGGAAAAAAAAACATTTATATAACTTTCACAATAAACTTAACATTTCTCAGCCTATTTTGATGCGTTACAATAATGTAAAAACACAATCTGCCATGACTTATCGATCATAACATTTTTCCAGCAAATAATAAATAAATTTAATTAAGGTAAGAAATATTAATGAATACAATTATTAACTTTTTTTAATTCAATCTGTGTTTTATGCAATTTATTTAGTACATCTTTGGGTTGATAACTGGCTGAAAATAATATTAAATAATTATTGCTAACAATACATTTATTTTGTAAAAATGACAATAACCATGGTTCAGTTTGGAAAGGAGTGTCTATCAGCTTTCGTTTCAGCTATTTTAATGTGTATAAACTTGTATTCTTATTGTCAGTGATGCCTATGAATTGAGGAGCTGTGTGTGTGTGTGTTTAGTATCTCAGTGTAATGACACATTGTCATTCTGTTTTTCTGCATACTGTAAACAAAGCAGCGATGCATGAGGTTTAGTTCAGCGATGCAGTCCCTCCCCCGTATCTCAGTCTCTCATTGGCTCACTCGTTTTCTCATCCAGTGTCCTGCATGTGTTCCATATCTCTACGGCCTGTGTTTAAACTAATGTTTGTGTACCCTTCTCTGTCTTGCCTTTAAATACCGGTTTCATCTGTATCATCCCATGCCGAGGAGCCGATCCTCCCTCTTTGTGTAGTTGGTGTTCCTGACCACGGCCTCCTGTTCACTAACAACTTAATGAGACACGATACGCTCCCCCTGGAAAATGATGTCTGTAAAAAGAAGCTCTCGCCTCCTCACTAACCACAATTGCTTTGTGTATAAATATAGTTTTTTTTAAGGCTCAGTTCCATTCTTTATAAAGCTGCTTGGGAATTATTACTATTTTTTTATTGTGAAAAAAGTGTTATATAGATACATTTAAAATCAAATTTAAATTCGAAATTAATTTTATTTGATATTGTCAAATGTAACAGATTTTTGTCACAGTAATGCGCGCGCGCACACCACACACACACACACACACACACACATATATATATACACGCATATGCATATATTTATTATAATTATATATATATATATTAGTCAGGAATAATCAGGAGATAAATAGATAAGGCTTATAATTTTTAGGTCCAGCTGTAATTGTCTGTTTCAACTTGACAATGGTGCTATGCAGCAGCCTTTTTTCTTTTTCTTTTTTTAAGCTGTCACAATACATCCAGTTGTCATTTTTAAATCTCTTTCAGTGCTTCAGCAAGAGGGGAAGATGACCAGTGAACAATCACTTACACATCAGCGTCAAAGCCAAACATTTTACCACAGAATTTATGTTATCTCTTTCCGGTATAATTCATGGGATTTGCGTCCTGTGCAATTCTAATGTCTGTTAGAGATGAGTCCCAGGTGATAAGGCCAGGCAATAAGAAAACAGTCTATGCTTTGTTGAAACATTCCACATTAATCTCATTCTGTGATCTGCAGTTTATATAGTGTTTACTTTGAAGGAAAATAGAGATTTTTCTAGGGGAAAATGCTTTACAAATCAACAGTGCTGCATAAAAGTGAATGACATTTAAGCAAATGTTATTTGTTATAAATCTGATTCACATTTTTAGCTTTGTTTTACTTTTTTTTTTTTTTTTTTTTTATTCATGATTTAATGTGCATTTGTAATTTTTTGTTAGTTTTTTTAAATACTGATATTTAATTTTTAATAATTTCCAGTAAATTTAGCGCTTAAAATTTTCCAAGGCAAAATTTCTAATTTTCATTTAAGCTTTCTCATGCCATATTTGTGTTTTACAGAAAAGTATTAGGGCCAAACAATAATAAGAAATAAAACCATATTTACATTACAGACAAGTAAAAAAAACATTTCAAGAATGAACCCATTAAATTGATAATAAAATACAAAGAAAATACAACTTTTCAGAATAAACTAATTCAATTATGCAGTCAAAAGGTCAATACATTTTAAGAAATAAGACAAAATGAATAATAAAAATAAAAAAAAACGCTTGAGAAAAATATAAAAACGTTGAGAATAAACTTACATTATAAGAAAGAAAAATGAATTGCATTTAGAGGAAAAAGTCCAAATAAAATGTTGAGAATGATCTTGTTAAATTATGGGAAAAAGATCTTCCCACTTGCACGTAACAAATGTTTATTCACTCCAGCTGCTAACAGCTGAGGATCTTCAACCCTTTTGACATCTCTCTGACTCAAGACATGGAAACCTTCCCTCCGTTAACTAAACAAGATAGTAGTCCTGTCATCTCCTGATGGCTCAGCAAGTGCATGTATTTCTTATCATAAGATAAGATGAATAATTCTTTGGGGACGCTTGACAGTCATTTCATGAATAATCTCTTCAGTTTGTTTGTTCAAATTGATTAAGTAAATATTTGCATTTAACCATACTAAGAAGTACAGTGTTCACTGCATGCTAGCACGCCACCATATTAATGTACCATGAAATGACATAGTACTTGAACATATATTGTTTTCAAGATATGCTATTAGTTTTTATTAGCTTTTCGTTTTTAGTTTTACTACTATTTTAGTACAATTTAAACCAAACAACTTGAATTTAGTCAACTTAAATACTAAACAAAAATTAAAAATGTTTTTTGGCACCTATATGAAATAAAATAGGTTTACAGTTCTTTATATTTATTTCCATTAGTGTGATAAGAAACAATTAATAATGATTATTTGCATCCATAATAAAGGTTTTTCTTTACATAATATGTTTGTATACTGTGTATAAAAATTACGTATGTAGAAATACATACATTATATATTAAATTATATTTATATATAATACAAAATATTCTAAAAACTGCATATACATTAAATATTCATTATATTTACTATTAATACTGAAAAAAACATTTTAGAATTTAATTAAAATACTAAGATGAATTTATAGAATTTGTTTATATTATAGATAAGATTTGATCTACTTAAATGAAAAATAACAACAACATTTAAGACTATTTCAAATCATGATACTTTCGAAATATGAAAAGTTTTTTTATCACAAGGAGCACCTCAAGCCAGCAGCTAAACTGAATAATAAACATAGATGTATTTGTTAGTGATAAGATCAGACCACAAACAAATATTTATGATAAAACAGGGCTGCTACCTCTCAAGTATTTATGGTGAGGCTCATGCAACCGACGTTCATTTTCACGTCCACACAGCCCAGATAAAATTATCAGATCTATCAGACAAAACTTCTTCTAGGAAACACTGCATGTACAGTAGACTGTGTCCTGGCACAGACACACCATCATCGTCACGCCGCGTATGTTCCTCAATCTATTTTATGTTGTGGGACATTCTGAGAATAAACAGAGGAAGTGGTTACGTTCATCATCTCAAACTTAGTGTTGAGTGGGCAGGTGCAGAGACTCAGAAAACACACACCTTGCGCATAAAGACTATATAGAGGTAAATCCACACACATATATATATATATATACACACACACACACACATCCAGTCATCCCGCCCTTCCTGCAGGACGCCACATAATTACTCCTGTAAGTAAGGTGCTCCAGTTGGCTCTGAGGAAAAGAATTCCTCCTACTGTTGGATCTCCTAGCTCTCTCCTTCACGCTCTTTCCCCTCCCTTTTTTTTTTTTGCCTATTCTCTTTTTCTCCTATCCTCTCTCTTAGTCTAGGATACTCTTTGGCAAGTAGAGCATGACTCTTTATGCTGTGCATCTGCCAATGATCTGAGACCTGTGAGGAGAGACACCTCAACACGGCCCCCAAAAGGAGCGCTGACCTGGGATCAGGACTTAAAGAGCGTATCTCCGGGCCAGGCGGGGTGAAAACCGGGTGAGAGGGACAGAGGGAGGAATAGAAAGAGAGAGAACGCACTCAACTCGGTGGTAGTATGGAAATGGAGAGGCTGGGGAGAGAAGGATCCAAAGCGAGCGCGGGCCCCAACACTCTCCTGAAAGCCGCACTAGCAGTGTGTGTGTGTGTATGCATTGCATTACTGATAGCTGTCATCACAGGTGAGTAAATCGCATGCGCAATTACCTACTCGCTGCGAAGATGTTTTTATATTTCACATACATAGATAGATAGATAGAGAGATAGATAGTTATTTGTGCTTTGAGGTCAGTCGAACTGTGTGTGAGATTATTTTTGGAGTGTATACTGTTACACACACAGCGTGTCTTTGAAGGCTGTAATTAGCACAGTAAGTAGAAGCTCTGGTTAGAAAACATGTATATGTGTCTTTAAAGTTTTGAGGCTACAGGCTGTGAGTGTGTATTTCTGTGTCATTTGGGAATGCGCTGCTTATGTTTAGGAAAGAGTGTGTTTTTAAAGTGATAGTTGACCTAAAAAAGAAAATTCTGTCATTAAGCGATCCAACCCCGTGCTTGGCCCGTATGAATTGTATGGAAGTAATAGGAATTACTTGTATGGTAATTGCGGAGCTTTTTTTCTTATACGGTTTCCGATTTTTTTCCTAATACTGTGTTAATGGCTCATTTATAATTGTGAGATATAAAAAAATCTCAATCGTGAGGCATTAACTTGCAAGAAAAGAGCTTGATTGAGTCGTTTTAGTAAGCCTTTTTCTGCAAGCGTCTGAAAAAAAACAGCACGTCTGATCTCTCTCTCCTTGTGACGTTGCAAAGGGATCTCATTATAATATTTCCGCCCCTTAATCTATAAATTTCCACCAACTAATGTTTGAGCAAAACATGCTAACAGTAGTTTAAGAAATATAACACACGATATAATAAATGATCTGTAGGGTATTTTGTGCTAAAACTTCACAGACAAATTCTGGGGAGACCAGACACTTGTATTACACTGTAAAAAGGTACATAATACGTCACCTAAATATGAAAAGACAATCGGTTAATGTGTGCTGCTTGAACTTGAGCCGCTTCAGTGAAATGTTAAAAGACATATTAAAGAGCCACAAAACAGTATTATTGTCTGAAATTTGCTCTGCCTTGTCTGTCAGCTTGTTGTCAGTTTCCTCTTTGCTCCATGATAAAAACTGCATAAGAACATGTGCAGGATACATACAGATAGATAGATAGATAGATTAAAATAGTCAGAATTATATATATATATATATATATATATATATATATATATAATTTTTTTTTCTCTCTAAAAATTCAGTCTGTTAAACTGAATAGACATGGTCTGCCATAAAAATGCCCCTTACAATTTTTTTGAATGATATGAGGGTGAATAAATAGAGGCAGAATATTCATATTTGGGTGAACTGTCACTTTAAGAGTGCTGAAACGATGCGAATGGGTCTCGTGGAAGCTGAGACGATGTGAATGTACACCTCATGGCAGGCTGTACGAGCGTACGTGAATGTATTTTGGTATATGTAAATGTTTTCTGGGTGGTGTACAGTTAAGACAGCAAATAAATGATGTTCTTCTTATTGTTCTCAGTTGTTGAGGGCTGCCTGCATATTTGCGGTGAGACTAGAGTGTAATTATGCTCATTTCTGTCTGTACATATTCCAGTCACACACACACACTCTCAGCTGTGTCTGCTGCTTGTGGGGATAATGAGGCTCAGTCCCACGGGGCCGGGTGCTGGATCCTGCTGTGGTCATCTGCTGTCCAGTTGTGGACTGAACCATAAACACAGGCCTTTAAAAGCAATGCTTGTCCGATTTCACAACATACAGTATGAGCTCAGTCAAACTCACTGAAACACAATTTCACACAGTTTCACTGATCTCTGCATGGAGAGTTTGCGCTGATCGAGTTTCAGTGCGCTGAAGCAGATATTGCAAAATGTATTTGTTGTTTTGCTCCATTAATTCAATTTACTGCAGGGTCTATGCACACTGTATTTTGATACAATATTGAATAACACTGCATTGTGCAGCCAGTTTTCTGACTGTACACCATTTTATGACAAATGTGATGAAACTGGATCATTCACAGCCTTATTAGTGAAGACTCAAAGGAATATAGGTCTTAAAGAGTTCTTAGGCAAACAAAAATGTAAATAAGTTAAATTAAATAAAGCTATATATATATATATTTTTTTTTTTTTTTTTTTACGAATTTATTTTTAAATTCCATGATAGTTTATATATTATTTTTATTTCAGGTTTACTTATATCACAACAAATCATGAAATACTGCTTTGTCAACTAGCTACAATTACAATTATTTTTAAACAATTTTTGATTTCATTTCAATGATTTTCATTTATTTCAGTTAAGAAACATTTTGTTGTTGTTGTTATTATTATTAATATTATGGTTATAGTTTTAGTTAACTATAATAACCCTACATTTAAAAATTAGATGTATACATTTCAAGCAGGGATTTAAATTAAATTAAATTATATAAAATCTAATTATATTAAATATAAAAAGCAAGCAATAAACAATATTTATATATTAAACAATGTTTCTTTAATGTTTTGTGATTTAATTTATTATCATTTAATGTAATAGTGGATGCATACATAGAGTTAAGAAAATGTAAGTAATTAACATTTTTAAGGAAAATTACTTAGCTGCTTTTTTAGGACATTATGTTGTAACATGTTACTTTCCCCCAGCCATGTTTGTAGATGTTTGCAATGTGTGTAGTAGAGCATGCACTATGTTTTTGTCTTGTGACATCCAGAGCATGGACAGCTAAAGCCTGAGCGCAGTTGGATCTGAATATCTATGTGTGTGTGTGTGTGTGTGTGTGTTTGTGTGTTTGTGCTCAAATGCTCATAACGCAATGTTTGGCAGCCATTTCAGGGCATAGCTATCTTGATCGCTCTGCTTGACTTTTTTTTTTCTTCTGCCCCTGTAGTCTCACACAAAGCAAGCAATGATGACTTCTGCCTCACACCACATTGTATCGAAGCAGGTATGCAGATACAGAATATTATATGTACTTTTTTTTCCAACTTGGACCAGTAGGCAACCACCAATAGCAGTAATTCTCTCAACTGCACTCACTCACTCTTACTTTGAACATAATAAGCAGGCGTTATCATTCAGAGAAACCTCTATTCAGTTGAAACACTGTGTTTGCTTCTCTGAGATTACTGTAATGCTGAATCTGTGTTTGCTGATGTGTCTTCTCTAGCCGGTTCCATCCTGAGTAAGATAGATCAGTCAGTAGAACCGTGTGATGATTTCTACCAGTACGCATGCGGAGGCTGGCTCCGGGACAACCCCATTCCTGAAGACTCATCCAGCTACGGGATTTACCCATGGCTCAGACAGAATGTAGACCTCAAACTGAAAGGTGCACAGATCCACATGATTCTGACCCAAATAAACCTTCGGGTCCAAATAAGGTGCGTTAATACTGAATGTTTGTGCCACAGAGTTGTTAGAGAAGCCCATCGGACGAGATGACATTGAGGCAGTGAAGAAGGCCAAAGTCCTCTACATGTCCTGCATGAATGAATGTAAGAGCTCTTTGGAGTTTCATGCACGCAGCAATATTTTGATGCGATTCATTCTTGAATTATATAATAAAAATGAACATAGGATATCTGTAATTTCATGTAATGGGATGGGGAAATCTATCTATCTATCTATCAAGTTCTGTCTTATTTAACTAATTATTATTATAAACATTTAAAATCAAAATAACTTGTATATGTATTTACTGTTGTTTAAAAGTGTCAATATAAGTCTTTTTGAAACTATTTACATGCGTTTAAATGTATTTATATTTTATATAATGTATAAATGCATAACACATGTATATATTTAAGAAAAATATGTTTATATATTGTTTATATATGCATGTTTATATTTATATGTTTATATACATTATAAATATACACACATCTATTATGTAAAAAAAAAAAACTTTTATTTTAGATGCAAGTACTTGTTAAATGTTAAATACATTTTTTAAAATTGCAATAATATTTCACAATATTATTACTTCTGCTGTATTTTTGATTAAATAAGAATCCCAAATGTTTGCATGACAGTGTATATATATTATTCTTAATGATTTCTGACCAATAAATGGCATCATAGAACTGGGAATAAGCCATAAGAGCTGCTAATAACAATAAGAAATATGCCGTTAAATATGCCGCGTTCTTAATATATTGTTAATATTAACCAATAATCTCAGGCTGAACTTCAAGTAAATATTTCAGGAATTCAGTTGACTTGAAAGTTTAGGAATCCCTGCTAAGCATCTGCCAAGTGACTAATGCTATTTCTTCATCACTCCCTTCCTCCCTCAATCCTGACAGCTGCTTTGGAGATTGTGGATGCTAAACCTCTGCTGAAGAATCTGAAGCTGAAGGAGTTTCGCTGGCCGGTCTTAGGCGACGCCTTGGGCTTCTCCTCGCGGTGGGTGGAGTCTCAGTTTAGTTTGCTGGAAACAATAGCGCAGATACGCAGTCGTCACAGCAAGTCCGTCCTCATTCGGCTTTACGTCTCTCCTGACGACAAGAACTCAAACCAGTACATCATCAAGGTGAGACTAGTATGAAAGGCCTTACATGTCTCCTTCTGGCTCAGCCAATGGTGGGAGTTTAGGGCGGGGCTACCTGTTTGTACAAAACAATAAAGTATTTCTTTTTCTAGCTGGATCAGGCCTCTTTGTCACTGTCATCCAGAGAAGATTACATCACCAACACAACTGAGGCACAAATGGTACATCGGTACATCTGTCAACCTGTATATCGTTACACACTGTCGCAGTCAGTCCTGCTTATGTCTCAGCTTTCTCAAACTTTTCATTTCATGCCTCTCTGCAGTACCGAGAAGCTCTTTTAAGGTTGATGGTTGATGTTTCTGTCATGCTGGGAGCCAATGAGCAGGACGCTGAGGCTCAGATGAAACCAGTACTTGATTTTGAGATCAAACTTGCACAGGTGAGCACCCAAACACTGGAGAAACCAAATTGCTTCAAAGCACTGGCATTGAGAAAAAAAAACAAAAGATTGCTGTCAAGGTGCTTGATGCTTCAGTGGAGTGTGTGCTCTTCTGTAGATTGTGATCCCCTACGAGAACCGCACCAGCGAGAACATGTACAACAAGTACAGCTTGTCTAAACTGCAGCGCACTGTTCCAGATGTAAGTGCATTTTTATTAATATAAAGGTATATTACGTTCCACATAAAAAATAGATTTACTTATTAGTAAATAAATATATGAGCCAGAACAAAATACTGTGTTAATTCTGTTAATTATTTTTTAAATGTTACAAGTTGAATATTAATCCCATAACAATCACTACTACACACTTCCAATCGTAAGCATTTGACATTTATGATTTTTTTTTTGAAAAATGCTTCTTGTAGGTAACATATTTCTGCATTAGGTATCATAAAATAACAATGACTGTGGCTTCTTTTCTCAAAATTTTGTTTATGTCTAACAATTATTGTGACTATAAATTGCAATTACAAGTTTTTTGTTTGTTTTCACTACAGAATAAATAAACAAGCTAATTGGTACCTTTTTATCTCACATTTCAGTATTTTCTTTTAATTCCAAGTTTGCATCTCACAATTGCAAATAATATTTTTGTTTTGTTTTTTTGCCATAGATTAAAAAAAGTAATTTTTCCTCTCACAAATCTGACTGTATCTCTGTGAGTTTATTTCTAGTTTATTAATTGCCTTTTTCCCACAAAATTTTACATATTGAAAAGTTTACATATTGAGAATTGAGTTGTTGTTTTTTTTGCTTGTTGTCAACAATTGGTAATTTTTATCTCACAATATTTTTATGTTTTATCTAACAAATAAGACTTTTTTTTCCCTAAATCCCAAGTTTTTATTTTACAATTGCAAGTTATAAACTCATGTACATCTTAGATTTGCAAGAATTGCAGGAAAAGTTGCAATCATAAATCATATATATATATATAACCTAATAGGTACAAAGGTCTCCCCAGCTTTTGTACCTTTTTTCTTAGAGTGTGACAGAAATAATCCGTATAAAACATAGCTATTGTTATATGCTATCTATTTTTGTACTTTTTTTGCAGTTTAACTGGCTGGGTTTCGTGAGAGCAGTGATTGACACTGAGCTGTACCCTGATCTGAAAATCTCCTCTTCAGAGCAGGTGATCGTGCGTGCCCCACAATACTTTAAAGACCTCTTCAAACTCATCAACGCCACAGAAACCAGGTATCCAGACAGCATTTAAAAATATTACAACCTCATTAAAACCAACATCAGAGCCCTAGGGCTCTACCTCTGCTGGTCTGGACAGCGTCACTTATGTGATCACTGTGTGTGCTCTCTTTATGATCTACCTGTTTCATACCCGCTCTGCTCAATAACAGAGTCAAGATTACTCTGTAATTCATCTGCTACAATTTTTTTTTCCACCCTCGCCCCAGGACAGTTGCCAATTATGTCATATGGAGATCAGTTTTTTCCAGAATCACGACCTTGAGTCGACGCTTTCTCTACCGATACCAGGACTTTGCTCGGGTTAGTGAACAACATCCTCATTGTAAATCTCCACCAATCTTTGGATAATAATAGCTTTGCTGTGGTTTACAATATGATATATCCGTCTCTTCTCAGGTTACCACAGGGACCACCTCTCTGACCCCTCGCTGGGACAAGTGTGTGAATTATGTAGAAAACACACTCATCTATGCCACCGGTAGGCTCTTTGTTGATAAGCATTTCCAAGAGGACAAGAAACACATGGTACGACTTATAGTAATTCAAACTATTCATACTGCATATATATACCGGTATATATATACTGCTGTGAAATGATTGATTGCAATTTAAAAAGTTTTTATGTATGTGTACTGTATGTATATACACACATACAGTATATATATTTAAAATATTTACATGTACATAAATGTATATATTTATCTACAAATATATTTGATATATAAACAATGTTTTTCTTAAATATATACGTGTGTATTTATATATACATAATAAATATACACAGTATACACATATTTTATGTAAACAAAAACTTTTATTTTGATTGCAATTAATCGTGATGTGATTTTATATATATATATATATATATATATATATATATATATATATATATATATATATATATATATATATATATATTCAGCTTTGTTGTTACAGGAATAAATAACATTTTAATATATATTAAACTATAAAACAATCCTCAAAAGTTTTTTTTGACGACTTCTGCTGCTGACAAACTTGAAAAAGTCCATAGCTATTTCTATTTTTGCTGTTTCTTAATACACAGTTCACACAAATATATGTATTGTTTCAGCTTGCAATAACAGAAATAAATAACATGTTCAAAGGTTTGGAGTGGTTAATATTTTCAATGCCACGGTTGCATTTATTTGACTAAAATACAATAAAAACTGTAATATTGTGAAACATTATTACAATTTAAAATAATTATTTCTATTTTTTATTTATTTTGAACTCAAATTACTGAAATTTATTTTTGTATGATTTTAGCAACAGTACTTCAGTATTCAGTGTGATTGATTTCATTTCTGTCCCCCTCTAGTGGAACTAATACCAAATAACAGCATAAACCATTTTACTGTAAACTGATAAACATGCTCTTAAATGAATCTTTCCATTTTTATGAAGATGGAGGAATTGATAAATGGTATCCGATCGGCATTTATTGACATACTTGAGAAGGAGAACGACTGGATGGATAAGGAAACAAAGAGAAAAGCAACAGAAAAGGTGTTTTCCAGTGTATCTGTGACAGCTACGAATACACAGCATCAATGAAATAGTTCTTTTTCACATTATTACCGTCTGTATCTCACCGTAGGCTCATGCTGTCTTGGCGAAAGTGGGCTACCCGGACTTCATCTTAAATGACACCTATATTAACGAGGACCTCAAACAAGTGTGTTTGCAAGCTTTCTAGATTTAGTTCATCTCGTTGTTGTTGTTATTCTATTTAACCGTCTTGTGTTCGGCAGATATCAGTGCAACTCAATTAGGGTTATATGTTTATACACAGTTGGCCTTCAGTGAGGCAGACTACTTTGGGAATGTCATGCAGACTCTGAAGTTCATCGCTCAGTCGGACATCGGCTGGCTGAGAAAAACAGTCCCACGCACAGAGTAAGTTGTCAACATTTTCAAAGCCTGTTAAAACGAGATAAATCTGTCTTTGAACAAGATGAAAAATCATTTTTCCCCCTTAGGTGGTTCACCAACCCAACAACAGTAAATGCATTTTACAGCTCCTCTACAAACCAGATCAGTGAGTAATGCATTTCAGTTCATTAATAAATAAAGAGCTTTGAGTACTTGGTTTTGATTGATCAGTGTCCTGTGCTAACAATATTTTCCTTTAACGGAAGTTTCATCTTAAAAAAATATTAAGAATATATTAAGAAGCACAACTGATGATGATGATGATGATAAGAAAGAAGTAATTTCTAAAAATACAGTTTTGCCATCACATTAATGAATTAAGTTTTAAAATATCTGAACATTTTAATTGTAAAAAATTCTATCACAATATCACTGTAGACTTGATGATCATAAAATACTTGATTACATTTGTGCAGATGTATATTTTGCTACCCTTATAAACTATTTAGTACACATATGAGCCTCAATAACAATGATTTGCCTTTAAAAGTGCATTAATAATAATAATAACTGATATCCAGTCTAATATGAGTCCTAAAAACATTTCTGGTTTGGCATCTATTTGGTGAAATAGTTGTGTGTTCTCTGTTTTAGAAATAGAAATAGAAATAGTGTTTCACGTTCTGTTATTTGATGTCTAATTGAACCGTCTTCTTCTACCCAGGATTCCCTGCAGGAGAACTTCAGAAGCCATTTTTCTGGGGACTTGACTACCCTCGGTGAGACACAGCAATGCTATCTCACGAACAATTTGTATGTATTTTGCGAGGTGGATAATTTGTACAAATTTGTATAACCTCTCTCGTACGATTTTGTACGATTCGAGTACGATTAGGTTTAGTGGCGGAGTTAGTTGTAAGTTATTCGTGCAAATTCATACATATTGTGCAAATTGTAAAATGCATACGTTTAAGTAAAAATCATATGCATTTTTACGAGTAAGCTTACGAATTAGCCACTTTGTAAAATTGCTGTGAGATCAGGCTGGGCATCACTCTTTTGATTTACGTATTCATTATATGCTTGAGATTAAGTGAATTTTTAGAAAAGGTAATCAGTGAAATGTGTTCTTGTGTCAGATCCTTGAGCTATGGAGCGATCGGAGTAATTGTGGGGCATGAATTGACCCATGGCTTTGATAACAATGGTGAGGCCATTTGATGTATAATGAGTCTCAACACGTGTCGCCATGGTGACAGCTAGATTCTTAAGGCCATCTGTGTTTATCTGCGTTCATCTAGGCAGGAAATATGACAAAGATGGGAACCTGGACCAGTGGTGGAGCAACTCCTCAATCACCCGCTTCAATGAAAAGACACAATGCATGATCGACCAGTATAACAATTACCACTGGAAAGAGGCGGGGTTAAATGTACAGTAGGCACCAGCCTTTTTAATGCATTCCTGTTTGAAGGTGTCATCAGAATGTAGCAGAGCTTCCAATCTAATACTTAATACCCACAATCCCCTCTCAAGGTCAAGGGGAAGAGGACTCTGGCAGAGAACATTGCTGACAATGGAGGCATGAGAGAATCTTTCAGGGTATTACAGCATTTTCCACTATAATTATCCTAAAGTGACCTGAATCTGATTTACCGTCGACTCGTCTCATTTCAAATTTTGATCGATCACAAAAAAGGGAAAAATATACTTTGATATATTTGTTATTAATTGTATACGCATCGTTCAGACTGCTAACAGAAAAATGTGACTCAAAATAATGATTCTACTTTTCTCTACTTTTCTCAGATTTTCAGTGAATACATTTCTGAATGCCTTATTTATTCCATGTTTAAATGAAAAATGACCAGAACCTAAATTAACCCAGTTTGTGTTTCATAAATGAAAGAACATTTGGAATAATGAGGAATCGTTTTTATAAAAATTCATGTAATGGTTTTGGTATATTTAAGCATACTTTTTTTTTTTTACCTCATTTGTACGTCGCTTTGGATAAAAGCGTCTGCTAAATGACTAAATGTAAATGTACTTGTACACGTGAACTTGTCTGCAGGCCTATAGGAGATGGATTGAAAAAGAGAGAGCAGGAGTCGAGGAGCCTCTTTTACCTGGTGTGGGTCTGACCAACAACCAGCTGTTTTTCCTCAGTTATGCTCACGTCAGTATTCTGCATTTCACACAGAAATGTTTAGGCTTAAACGTCAGATGTCACAAACATCATGTTTTTATTCTTAAAAAATTTGAAGTATTAAAATGTGTCTGCTTTGTGACATTTTGGGGTTGTATATGTATAGCATGCAATATTAGAATTAGCATTTTATGACAGGGTAGCATGGTAGTTTTAGTACACACTTTCTCAAAGTGAATACTTAAAGTGAAAATGTAGTTTATGACAAGTCATTCATTTGCATAATTTCCAAAATAGAGACCTGTACATTTGATGATGGCAGATTTAAAATAATTCTTTCATTTTATTTTCTATCTTTTTTGGGGGGGATTTTGGATATGTTTAAATTTTAAGTTTCACCGTTTTTGAATCCATTGAGCTGAGTGTGTCTTGCAAGCTGGCGACTATTTTTTAAAGTTCCTATTACCTGGATTATCACACCAGAATGGGAGTATAGTTCCTGTATTGTATAGTTATTGCAACTTTTCATTTTCCACCGGTCCTAGTACACAACATAATAACAGAAGAGTTCAGTTTTAAATAGGGAAAACAATGAAACTCTTTGTTTTGTTTTTTTTAAATGCGATGCTACTGGTCTAAGTGGATTTGATGATCTATGCTAAGCTATGCTAAAAGTGCTATCGCCAGACTTGGAGATCGTCTGAATAGATTCCAAAAAAAAAAAAATAAATAAATAAAAAATATATATTGTAACTGAAATATGCAGAAGCACATAGAGCACAATAATAAGAAATAATTACTATATAATAATTATTAAATAAATACTTGAGAGTGTATTTTGGATATTTTCTTTCCACTAGTTTGAAATGTCGTATTATGAAAGGCCAAATAGCCCAGATCTAAAAACTGAGCAGTGCAAAAAAAAAAAAAAAAAAAAAAAAGGTTTTCCCTGTAATGTCCTGATTTAAACGGGACTCTATTGATTTGTTGTGTATCTATTGTAATTTTCTAGGTTCGCTGTAATGCCTACAGACCAGAAGCGGCACGTGATCAGATCCAGAGCGGAGCTCACAGCCCTCCTAAATATAGGTACGATGCATTAATATACACACAGCTCATTTACATCTATATTACATCCCTCATCCTTCAATGTCACTCACTTCACTTTTGTTACTATGATGAAGGGTTATCGGGGCGATGAGCAACTATGAAGAGTTCAGAAAAGCTTTTAACTGCCCTGAACCGTCAGTCATGAACAGGGGGGAGGAGTCCTGTCGAGTGTGGTAATGAAAAAGAGGACCCTGTGAAGATTTCAATCACAGCACAACCCAAACCTCCTTATTTTGTCCCGTTCACTGGTTTCTTATAGAGAAACAGCGGTTACTAACACTGAACCCTCGGGCCGTGCTGACCACTGAGCGCCTGGCCCTTCTTCAGCCACTGGAACACTGTAGAAAATACATACAGTGCCTACAAACCTGAACGCTTTCAGCCAGATCTGCATTTTACTGTCTGACCTCTATTAAAACGTGCAAATGCCAATCGGACCATAAAAATTCCCTTGAGGCCTTCCTTTGGTCCATCACTGTTTTTTTATGTAAACAAATTAGGTCGCACTGTTGCTTTAAGAGTGCTATAAATTATTGTCATTTTCGTTGTTGTTGATAACAGTTAACATTGTCTGTCGTTTTATTTTATTGAAAACGCAAGTAAATAATTATTGTTTTCCTGATGTTTTCGAAATGTTTGTGTGCGTTTTGTTTTGTTTTTCTTTGGTGTATTTTACATGTTAAAGTCAAGACGAAATAGATCTTTGCTTCAGTATTGTGTCGTACATCCAAGTATAATGAATTATCGAAAAGGACAAACAAAAAGACTTTTGAGATTTTTGAGATGTAGGCCACATTAGTACAGACAAGTCAACTGTTATAATTGTTCATTTAGATTAAAATCACAAGGTCAGATGAATAAATAAAAACAATAAAAAAATAAATGACAAAAAAAACAAACCAGTAATTCACAAAAAGATCTATAACATGCATTTACAATGAAGACAAGGTGAATTTTAATTTCATGTTGAATGCTGAAGTGATTTATGCACTAGAGATATTTTTAAAAATGCAATTTCCCGTCTGTTAAAATATATAATTATTTATTAATTTGGCCATATAATAAGTGGCATGATATATAGTAAGCCAGTCATTATAATGTAGCAGAATATAAACAGACAGGGTGTCTCTAGCTCACTGGGATAAGACATTTTAGTTTTTTAATAAATA
Source organism: Puntigrus tetrazona (assembly GCF_018831695.1). Lineage (NCBI taxonomy): Eukaryota > Metazoa > Chordata > Actinopteri > Cypriniformes > Cyprinidae > Puntigrus > Puntigrus tetrazona. The sequence goes on along the minus strand of NC_056722.1, from coordinate 19,756,884 downwards.
ATGCATATATCTTCACAGACCTTGATGGATTTGTTTTATACAAACATGCTGTTTTTTGCTTCGCAAGATGTAAATTGATGGAGTTGTGTGGATTACTTGTGGATTATTGTGATGTTTTAACAGCTAATCTTGACGGCATCCATTCACTGCAAAGGCTCTATTGGTGAGTAAGAGATGTATAATGCTAGATTTCTCCAAATCTGTTTTGACAAAGCAACAAATTCATCTACATTTTGGATGGCCTGAGTTTTGAGTTTTTGGCAAATTGTAATTTTTGGGTGAACAATTCCTTTAATGGTGTAGGGAGAGGAAATCAATGCAAATGTCCTTTTTTTTCTATTTCCGCATGACCGATTAGGAAACAAGTATCTGTGCTCTAATCAAGCACAGGAGGAAATTGGATGAATGAAAAATGGAACCAGCCCTGTTGGACATTTAAACTCAGAACATGAATCAAGTGCGCACACACACACACACACACACACACACTGCAACAGTCCGATAATGCAGATAGGATGTGAACCAAAATCAATTGCTTTGACCTCCATTTACGCAGAAATAACAGAGGAAGTCTTGTGGGGACAAACGGTAGAACACAGAATTTCATTGATTGGAGCTAAAAAGGAAGGGGCTAAAAATAGCCTAGAGTTCCTGAGGAGATGCATCCGTCAGTCTGTGTGTAGTAGTGTTTGCTGTCATTCTGAGGAGCTGGGAGAAAGAGAGCGACAAAGTATAATGGGTTCAAATGTCCAGGGGGCCAAATCTTCACTCTGCCCCGAGGAAACTGGAGATGATAGAGAGAGAAAGCAGGAGGTAGCGACTGGCAATAGTGAGTTTTGTAGAACAACGCCAGAGGCACACAGTTCATCCACTGAGGCATAAGGCTTGTGAATGTGAGAACACAACTGTGCCCTGCAGTGTCACATGCCACACTTCACCTAAAATTATCTTTTTATTTATAAATGTTATGCATGAACCCATTTGATGAAACTAGATGAAATAGCCTATAAGTATGTATATATTTTTCTTATTTGTTTTCATGAAGTTAAAAAACTAAATATATAATATTTATACACTGTATGTATTTATATACTTTAATGTTCAATACTATTAATTAATGCCATATTAATAAAAATTAATATTCAATTATAACATTAATATGATTAAATATAAATGAAATAAACCTATCAATAGGACAGCTTTATGACAGGATGTAATTTAAAAATTATAATTATAATTATCTTTTAAAAATTTGAAACGTATTACAGAAGTCGTCTTTTAAAAGAGTAAACTGAACTGAATTTGAGCTGTCCTTTTGCGAGATATTGTGACCAGTTGCAGAGTAAATTAAAAAACTTTTTTTTTTATTCAAAAAGAAACAACAGGCAGCATGAATTAAACATGAAATCACACACAGACAATGCTCCTCAGATGATTCAGAGCTCAAGAATTTGAAAATAATGAAAAATAAAGACGGCATCTCAATTAATAGTTTCCTTCACTTCACTTGGTCTCTCCATCTCCCCGCTCTCCCCCTCACTCCGGTTGTCTTTGAGACAAGGACAATAACATAATTATGTGCATTTATGTATACTGTTCCTATGGTAACGCAGTGCCCTACGAGTGCACTGGAACCTGAAGAGTTTGTAGAGGGTCTGCACTGTCTGTGAAACAGCAAGAACATAATTATATTATCAGGGCATGCATCATACCGATCACATTCTCTCCCCATAATGCACTACAACTGATGGCTTGAGCTAATGAGGATGCGGGACAATCTCAGAGCTAAAAGAGCAATAATCAATTCCGTGGTTAATAGGCCCATCAATCTTTAAAAGATCACACCCATAGTGAATTAAAAGCAGATTCCATTAACTTATCCTTTGTCTTTGAGCACTACAATCGCTGCTGTAGATATTGTAGGCAATTACAGTACTACATTTTGTGTCTGTGAGAGACATACAATACCGAGCGTGTGGAGTGTTTTCATAGGTCGGCCACTAGAGGGGGTTTTGTACACGTTTGTGTGTTTACAGGCCTATTTTTTTTCTTTGTCTCGCACCCTATTTGTATGTTTGCATCTTTAAAAAGACACATAGGATGTTGCATCGGTTGGCAGGTAGCTTATACAAATAAAAATAGCTTCTCGTGCTTTGCTTTTTGCAGATCCTACCTGTTGAGGTATTATAGGTCTGTTCTCTGGAGTTTAATTACGCTGGACTTGAGTGGCATCCTGATAGCCCTGAGCCGTACGCAGAGATAGAAACATGGGTACTAAGAGCTTTTTGAAAGCATTACACACAGCTCGATGAACCTGGAGTGCACCAAACTTTTTTAAACACCCAGACCTGAGCGTACATGCACTGTGTGTTTACACTATATATCTATCTATCTGTGTCATGTTTATTGCACTGCAAAAAACGCTTTTCTAGCTTAGATTTTCTCATGTTTCGTTTTCAGCCAAAATATCTAAAATAAATCAAGAAGGATTTTAGTAAAAAGTAAAAATTATCGTCTTGTTTGAAAAAACAAAACAAGCCAAAATGAAGTAGGTTTTTGCTTGAATCTTTCCCAATGGGGAAAGCAAAATCATATTTTCTGTTTGAGATGAGATTATTTTGCTTACCCCACTAGCGGATTATTTAGCTTGTTCTAAGCAAAACCTCACTTAATTTTGACAAATCATTTTTAAAACCCTTCTTTATTTAAGATTTTTTTTAGATATTTTGGCTGGAAACAAGACAAAAACATCCAATCTAGAAAAGCATTTTTTGCGGTGTGCAACACTCTTTGATAAAAAAAAAAAAATCTATCTCAATGAAATAGGTGTTTCTTGAATAACTAACTTCATTTTCAGATTGTACGTCGTGCTTCCAGATGACATTTAAGTGGCAGGGAATTGACATTATCCTTCCCAGGTGGTCCAGGTTATGAACCACAGAACAGCAGGAATTCCAGCCAGAGAACATGACAGGAGAAACATTTAGGTCAGACAGTTTATCTGCCCACAGGTTTTTGTGGACATTATGTTTTCCATCCATGCCCGGTAGAGTGTAGAAGATAGATTCACCTTTAATATTCTATCAAGTATGGAAGAGCTAAGCTGGGACCTCACCGTTAAGAGGTCAGGTTGCCAGATTCTCCTCAAGGGCTTATCCAAAATAAATACACTTGGAGATACGCTGAAAGCGGAACAGGCCAAGAAATGGAAGTATTATTTATAGATGAGTATGGCAAAACTGCAGCAAGAGATCGTGTTTTTTTATTTTTGTTTGTGAGAAAGACACAACCGGATGCCACTTTATCACAACAAAATTATTTATCAATAATGCAGGTATCAATAGGAGCAAATAATTTACTTCACAAGAAAAAAAAAATTAATTTCTTCTAGTACTTCCAGTCATTTAAGACCACCTTCTAAGGAATTACAGTGGAGATCTGATTCTTATCTGTGTCCTTGAGAAAGAAGAACATGAAAGCTTGCTGAAAATCTGCTTTTCAGTGTGACCGTGAAGTAACGTTCCTTGTGTCTGTTGGTGGTGGTAATGATAGAGAATGGACTCAGAGGCGGGAATGATTATGAGGGTCATCAGAGTAACAGGCACATGAGCTGTCAGGTGGGAACGAATGTGAGTGATCTCAAGTATGATTTATGAACGGCAATCCAGGAGAACTAAATTATTGCCTCTGCCTCTCATAAAAAAAAATATACCATCTGGAGTGGAACATGCTGACACACTTAAATCACATTCAATCTGCCTAGGTGGTAATAAAATGTATGGACATATGCTCCTCTATATGAATATTATGGTTTATGGTGTTGTTTGGCAGGTTTTGTTTAAGGTTCAGTGACATGACGGTCATTTTTTATCTTTTGATTTATTCACAAATGTAAAACATTTAAAAGGCAGTTCATGCACACAATGCATCTCTACAAGGAGCGTGCTTTTAATAACAAAAAAAAAAAAAAAAAATCAATTCTGAATTTTCTGAATTTCGGTTAATTCAATAGAATTCCTGTCTGAAAGATTCAGAGCTGCTTAATAACATAGCAAGGTGTCTGCATTTTAAATTATATATATATATATATATATATATTTATTTATTTATTTATTTATTATTCATGGTTTTATTCAAAAAACATTTCTAAAATACATTGCAAAAATAAATGTGTGTGTGTGTGTGTGTGTGTGTGTGTGTAAATATATCTATATATTAGTGCTGTCAAAAATTTCAAAATTAAAGTTTTTGTTTATATATGTTTAGTTTACTATGTGTACATATATACAGTATATATTTAGAAAATATTTGCATCTAGCTTTATACTTTTAGATATTTATTTATACTATTATATTTTATATAATATATAAATATATGTAATATATAAACATAGTTTGTTAAATATGTGTAAATGTACATTTAAATGCTAATTGAACACTTACGTGATCTGAGGAAAGGTTTTGTGGGTGAAAGCAAAAGCACTGAAATATGATTTTTGCTGTAACAAAATTAATTTCTAAAAACCTTGAACTCTTTTTTAGTGTCCTTATCTTGACATTGACCTATTTGCAGCCAAAACTGTTTAGTTGAGGTTGTTTAATAACATTAAAGTTACATCAGTTCAACATTAATATGAATATGACTGTCAATATCATGTGTCAAAATGAGATGCTGACGCTGACATCTACAAATGCCCTTAACACCCATCTCTTCTGTTGAATTCATTGCTCTTTCTCTCACTTCAGATTTGAGAAGTGTGTCATCGTAAGTCAGCAGAATAACTTGGATCAGTCATTGACAAGAACACCGCCTCAGGGTCCGACGGACTGAACCGTCACACATCCCTCAGCCCTTCTGACTTCACTGCCTTTACAAGCTGTAAGACACAGATGATTCATATTTCTTTAAAAGCCTACTCTAATCACCTGCTCTCACTGAATATAAATCCAAAACACAACGCCCTCAGCAAGACATCCTTCCCTGTCGAGCAGCGTTCACGGGCTGCAGCGCCATTTGTGGCTCTGAAAACAGAAAGTACATTCCTAAAAGGGTTATAGTGGCTCCGGCCTTGAGGCGAAATAAGAAGTAGAACCAGAAAGGAAAGCCTGGGACTCGGTGTCTAACTAGATCAGGCCTTTTTCTTTAAGGATTCTTATCTATCATGGTTTTGCAGCTAAAAGCACTCCGCCCTTACTCTGCCGTTTCCACTGAAGAGACACTGAGAGGCTGAGAGAGGTAGATAAATGAGGTGAAAATAGGAAAAAAGGGAGAATGGGAAACCGAAAGTCAGAGGAAGAGATTAGGAGAGAAAGGTAAATGGTTTCTTCAACTGCAGGCAATTTCATGTCCTAAAGCTTGAACTGTGTCAAAATTTTAGCTTTATTCTTTTTGCTATAAAACTGTCATGGAATATTTTTTTACAATGACATTATAATTTCTTTTGGCTACTTTTGAAATGCCTTTAGGTAAAGGTTTTATTCTTTGCTTATTCTTTTGCTCTTTGACTTTCTATCTATCTATCTATCTATCTATCTATCTATCTAGATATAGACATTATTATATAATAACAGTATGTGTCTCATATTTATTTGTATATGTATTTTTAAAGCTCTTCACATTCACTTCACATTAATGTCACCATTGTAGGTTAATACAATAAAAAAAACTGTTTTTGATTGATGTGCAAAAAAATAATCAACAGTGAATAAGAAATACTGAATACACGCACACAGTATGATCGTCTATTTATTATTCAGTATCAAGTTCTCAATCATTTTTCTTTTGTACACATACACACATAACTGCACAGTCATTTCAACAATTTTTTTTAGCCCGTTTAATAATTTTTTTATTGCGCTTATTTACCATGGAAACAACAATGCCAGTGAAGAGCATAAAAAATATGAGACTCATAACGTGTTAAAAAAAAACTGAAAAATCAAGGCAAATATCACTTCTGCAGAGAATGATCATGTAAGTCATTTCCAATCTAGCTCCAAGTTTGTCAAATTATGCAAAAAGTGTGGAAATGTTATTAGATTTTGTGTTTTAGGTAAGCAATAGGGTACAAGAGGCTGTGGTGTATCGTGAAGGGCATTGTTAGAGGTTGCCTGAAATCCCTGTACTGTGATTTATTCAAGATACAGCACTGCCTCGAGTACCTTACTGCTTTTAGAAAATGTTACCACAACAAAAAAATATTATCACCAAAAATATATGTATTGTAATGTTACGAACATGCCTAAAAACAGCACAGCTTATCATCCGCATCATTCTTTTTTTGAAATATATTTTCTCCCACAAGTACATATGTTTCTCTCTTAACATGTCTTTTAGTTTTGCAGCGTAGCGCGAGAAATTAAAAATTTATCTGAAATTAAAGATAAAAGATGCAACATAAGGAGTCACTTATACTTCATTAAATAAATAATAAACATTTAATTTTGCACAAGGAACAGTTTTACGCTGTAGGCCTATTATTGATTGTTTAGCTCAAAGCTTGTTGCTCAGTGATGCACAGAACCGTTGGGAAAGTGGTCTTAACCATGTTGTATCATAAATAAAAATAAGCTGTTGACCAGTCAAAATCCAAAAATAGAACTAACTGTTAAATGAAATCCTATCTACAGTATGAATCTCAGCAAGGCATAGGAGTCAGACATTTAAAATTACTTTTCAATCCCAGAATGCTATTAAACACAATACATCATTTGAGATGTAGAAATTACACTGTGGTGGAAAACCTAACTTCTTTTAGGGTGGAGACAGAATTCTCCTGTGATGCATGTACATTAATTAAAAAAAAAAAAAAAAAAAGAAAAGAAACTGATGGTGCAAATGTGCCTGTAGTTGATGATAGACCTAAAAGAGAGTCCAGAATCATGGCAAACGCCAGGCTATAGCATCAGGTAAAATCTAACAGCTCAAGATACTGCACAAGGAGAAATTTCAGCTCAACTGATTTCACCTTGTCATAAAAAGACAGACTGAACCTGATATATTCACTTGGATGAGATGAGAAAGTGTGGATTATATGAGTCATATTGAATTATTCCTTGCAGCTCTTTTAACTGTCATGTATAACTCTAAAAGAAGTCTGACCAGAAGTGCTTTAACTGTAAGCATTATGTAGTGCATGTATAGGTAGAGACAGGTGGTTACAGATAACAGAGAGATGATTGATGGAAGAGTACATCGGCTAAAACTTTTGATTCAGGCGGCATCGCCACGGTAACAAGCTGGAAAATATGATTTTCTTTTGAGTGATTTGTTCCAATCTGATTTGACAGGGAGCGTGACAAGAATCTCTAAGGACCGAGTCTCATCTACTAACCTGTCCACTTTTCCTTCATCTTTCACAGCTTTTTTCTTTGCTGTTCCCTAAAATAAAATGTTGCTGCTCAAAGGTTTCTCTATTACAGCTCATCATACATAATTGAGTTCTCAGTAAGCACTTTGTCTTAAAATTCTCTAAAAACACACACACACACACACACAGATGAGCAGAGCCATTATTGTTTTTAAATTACATGACAAAAATTGTGGTTAGTAGTACGTAATCTACTACATTACACATGTTGGGTATAATCATAATACTTTTAGATTATGTTTGGCATTTCTCACCACATTGATTCAAATAGGATAATCTTATACCATATTGATATACAAATACAGAGAATAATAAAAAAAAAAATGTTATTAACAAGATGAAGTGCATTAAATTTTACATTACAAATTGGCTTTGAGAAGAAACTGCAGGGGGTTAGTGATTTTAATGATAAACTAATAATTAGTTCATAAATAACAATTCACTTAAAAAAAAAAAAAAAAAAAAAAAAAAACTATGTCATGTGACCGTAACCTACATAGGAAAACAATATGTAAATGTAAAACTTAATTCAAATATGCATTTTAAAATCTCTGTAGATATATTAGGTGAAAGAAGTTCAAATGACTAAACAAGTTTGTGATATACGGTTAAATAACCCATTGAGGGGTAATTAAATAAAAATAAATGTGTTCATCAGTAGTTAATGCAATGTTGAAACACTTCTTAAACCTGAAATGACTTTCTGTTGTTTGCAAATTCAGTGGTCAAATGCTATGTCTTCCACAAAACTGGAACACTTTCTGAGTATATATATATATATATATATATATATATATATATATATATATATATATATATATAAAAAGAGGAATTTGGGAGAATCAATAAATAACAATCCAGATTACTTGTAATCAGTTACAAAACAGCTCTGCAGATGAGAAAGATGCTCACATGCAGTACAAGAATATAGATTTGGAAGTATCTGATGAGAAATATTTCAGATTTCAAACGTTTAATTGCAAATGTGGCCACAAAAGAACTAAACATATCTCAGCTGGGATTTGCCTTTCTTTTGGAGGCTCCATCACGTATAGTGCGAGTATTAATATCAGGATCATCATAGTCTCAGTGGTTCACTGCAGCCGGTGGAAATATGTGAGAGTTGTGTTGGTGGTTGCTGTGGTGATTGTTGCTGTGGTGACCATGTCCGGTCCCCCACGAAGAGTTCGTGTTAGAAGGCCTTCCCATTAGCTGCTATAATGAGGCATTTTTCTCCTTTCAGTGGCCAAACACCCACCCTTCATAACACAACTGCTACACACACTACAAACACGGTGCTCACAGACACATTTGTTAAAGCATGAAACTGTTGATCATGTTGACAAGACTGATCAGTCACTGTGTTCCCAAAAAGTACAAAACACACACGCACAACAGTGAGCATTAAACTGGAACACCTCGTTCGATAGTTTGTTGTCGTTTCTAACTTTTAATGACTGGAAAGCATGACGGATTCTTTGCGGTTTGTTCGTGCGAATGAGTTTGACAGTTAAAGTGTCAGTGGTTCAGACTAATGCATTTAGATAATGCTTGACAATCTCTGATTTAGTCTCACAGAAGAACACTACATGCTGCAAAGATTGCTCATACATTGAGGTCTTAGATGATTCTCAGATCAAATCGCTTTAGAGAATCAAATGAGATTCCACATAACATACACAAAACAAATGCAAAAGACAGGACAAAATGAGAAATCGGTTCAACACTGCAGCTGGAATTGCTTGCCAGTTCAGCAATCAGCAGTATAAGGGTTTGTCTATGTACGTTTAAGAGACGTTGGACTGAAAGCCTACTCAATAGCAGAAGGAATCAAAAGGCTAGCCTCACCTTTGCTGAAGAGCCTGTTGTGTGAAGAGAGCAAAACCTGTTCAAAGTTCACTTTGTTTAATTTATTGGGTCTGATGGGAAACATTTAGTTTGGCTTCAAAATGAGGAAAGACTGAAGCCTATGAATATATGCAAGTCAGATGAAGGTGTAATGGTTTAGGGATATTTTCTGCAGCAGGAGCTGGACCTCTTTTTCACAGCTACATGGCAGAGTGAATGCAAATGTTTATCAGAACCTTCAGCAACATGCGGTCCACACAGTGAAACGAGTAAAGCAGTTACTTAAAGTTAAAAACTCTCCAGGCCAGGGTCCTGACCTAAACCTGACTGAAAATCTCTGGAAAATCCTTGGCGACAGAGTTAAGGCTAAGAAATCCACTACAGTCACTGAACTGTGGAAGAGAATGGAAGAAGAGTGGACCAAGATCACACCAGAGCAGTGAGAGAGACCACTGTTATCTTCTGCACTGAAGCACTGAATTCATTCAAAGCAAGGACCTGTACACTTATTAATTTCTGGCAGCTTTAACCCTCCAACATTGTAGTTGTATTTTGGGGGTTTTTGAATGATGAAGATGAACAATATTTGTTTAAAAAAAAAAAGATTAAAAAAAAAGAAAAGTTGTAATATTTGCTATTTTGAGCGATGAATATTTGTAAAATGTCAAGTAAAAAAAAAGAAAAAAGTAACAAAGTTTCTATAGATTGTGTTCTACTTTCAACTGTACGTATGTGCACACGCATATATTCTTGGTGTGTGTCTGTGCATATATATATTAAATAGCAAAAATTCAAGATACTTATATATTTAGAAAATGTATATGTAACTTATATGAAAGTAACAAATTCATTAGTCATAGTTTATTTTGTTTTATATATAGTTTCTCTCTCTGCTCAGTCAAATCTCAGTTGACTCATCGATGTCCAGAAGCAACACTTCTCTTTAAAACATTAAAGAGACATACTGACAGATGCCTTGAAAAAAAACAGTAATAAATCTTTACAGCAACTGTCCTTTTCAATCATAGGTGTTTAAGTTAAAATTTTAAACCTTCTCCGCTATCTTTAAGAAGCAGACTAAAATTGATCAAACTCGACGCCCATAACCAAGTTAAATTTTTGTTGTTGTTGTTGTATTTTTCTGTGCTACAGAGCATCGTCACCAGCAGAAAGCCTTGAGAAATTGATTATTGTGTGCTTTGAAGGCAGAGCTGAGTTATGAGGCAAGTAGAAGCTTCTATGGAAGCGTGTGAGTCACGCTCTTCCATAGAATCAAACACCTACACACAGACCCACAAAGACAGCCACTGGTGTGACGACGCACAGGAATTTCAAATGAAAAGCCTGGTGACCTCAGCCTTGGCAGTGTGTGCGGATGGTGTGAAATAACGTGGCAGGCGGTGGGCGACGGGGCCGAGCGTGTGCCCACTCACTTGAAAGAAGAGGCACAACAGAAGACCATTTCTTTTTCTTTCTTTCAGATGTAGCAGCATTGCGCTGTGCCAGACTCTCCAAACCCCAGTTATTTTCGTGCTGAGAAATACTGATGACTTATATTATCTGGATTATGTCAGTTTTATTGATTTATACACTTAACTGAGACATAAAAGCACATACTGCGTCTTACAAAATACTAATGCAACAGTATACTGATGCAATAAAGTAAACAATGTGAAGGAGAGCTGTTTAGATAATTGATTTAATAAATTAACTCACACAAAAAAAATACCATTTTGAATCTACTAATAAAAAAGTTTCTGTTTAACATTCTTTCGTAATTGAATGCAGAAATGACGAATTTTAGCATAAAATAGCATAGCTAATGGAAGTTGACTCTTACACAAATATTAAGATTAAAAGTTGCAATTTCTTTTTTATTTTATTTTATAATGTAGTATCTTATATTTTCATTGTATATAATATGCCGTATAGAACCTGTATTCCGGAAATGTTTTAAATGTGAATAAAATTAAAACTAAAAGACTTTCAACTCACATGAACCAATATTTTATTTACAAAGGAACAGAGAACATTGCACGTTTAAACCGAGAAATGTTGCACTTTTATCCACTAAATGAGCTCATTGCGCATCTGATGCCTGCTATAGGTCTCAAAAAAAGGTGGCGCAGCCAACAAAGGGCTGAAAAAGCAAGAAGTACTGAAAAGATTCAGCTGGGAGAACATCTAGCAACTAATTAAGTTGATTGACATCAGGTCTGTAACATCATTAGCTAACAAAAGTATGTCTTAGAGAGGCAGAGTCTCTCAGAAGTAAAGATGGACAGAGGCAATCTTCAATCGGTGAAAGCGTGTATAAAAAAGTAGTGGAATACTTTTGTCAATGTCAAATTGCAAAGCCTTTGCGAATAGCACTGCAAATCTCATCTACAGTGCATAACAAAATCAAAACATTCAGAGAAGCTCTGTGATTAAGGGACAAGGCCCGAAGAACTTTGTTGAATGCCCATGACCTACGGGCCCTCAGATGCCATTACGTCACTCATCGGCATGATTCTGTTATTGACATTACTAAATGGGCCCAGGAATGCTTCCAGAAACCACTGTTCATAACCACAATCCGTTGTGCGGTGCAAATCACGGACGCTGTGCCAGCATCTCTGATGATATGGGGGTGCTTGAGTGCACACGGTATGGGCAACTTGCTTGTTTTGGAAAGTAGTGTGAATGCTATATAAATGTATATAAAGGTTTTAGAGCAACTCATGCTCCCCTCCAGATGACAGCTATTTCAGAGAAGGCCTTGTTTACTTCAGCAGGACAATACAAATCCACATACTGCAACTATTACAAAAACATGGCTTTATTGTAGAAGAGTCCCTGTGCAGCATTGAACTGCCTGGAGTCCATATCTTTCACCTACAGAGATGTCAAAAGATGAAAAATATGTCAAAGACCACAAATTCTTCTACCACTGGAAACATCAAACACCAAAATCCAGAAACTGCGCAGATACCTTCAAACTGTTCTGAAAAGAATGCTACCACATGGTACACATGCCACCAAACCCGACGTTAGGAGGCATCGGATTTAAAATGAGCTCATTTTGTGCATAAAATTGTAAAATTTCTCAATTTACAAATTCTCAAATTTCATGGCATCTATGTTGTATTGTGAATAAACTATTGGCTCATGTAATTTGAAATTCTTTTGGCTTTCTTTTTATTCATATTTAAAATACGTCCCAACATTTCTGGAATTCTGGTTTTATCTTGCAGCTTATTTCTCGTAATCGTGCCTATATTTTACAGTATTACTATTCCTTGCAACTGCATTTTTTTTATTGCAACTTTATTTCACAAACTGTGACTTTATAAAACAGTGATCTCAAAATGTTTTAATAATGCAATCCCTCACAATGCAACTTTGTCACGTTGCTTTTTTTGCAATCGCTACTCTATTTCTTGTGGATTTCTAATAATTGAATTTTTATATCGTGCAGTTGTGACTTCATCTCTCAAATGCGAGTATTTATTATTTTATCTTTTACACAATTACTTTTCTTTGCAGTAGTGAAACGCACCAACTGATACAGAGATAATGATGCACCAATTACGAGTGCTCTGAAAAGCTTTTAAAGCAATTCTCACAAACCTGACACCCAAACCTTTCCAAGAGATGAACAAAAACATACAAAGTAGGACAGAGAAATTGTAATGTACAAGCACAGTATAGAGTGTCAGCGTGTATGTGTGTGTGTGTGTGTGTTAAGACTGGATGTGCTGAGTCATTGTGTAAGAATAGATCTTCCTCTCTCTCTCTGCGCTTCAGTTGTAGTTTTTCTCCATTAAAAAATTGACAGTTTGAAGTAATGGTGACTAATGCAGGAGCGACTACACATTATGTACAGAAGTATGATTCCAAGAGTTTATTCATTTTGTGCATGTGTGAAGGACGTAACTAAATAATTTACATATTTAACTTAAATCCAGTTAAAACAGTAAATGCTGGAATTAATCATTACTGACGCACAAACAGATTCTGGTTTAGGACGAGCACATTCATCGGTTAAGTATGAAAAGTTTCTAAATTTAGTCACCAGAAATACCACTGACTTAAATTTCTGTGGTTTTAGAAAACCTTAAACAGTGCATTAATCCTCTTACGGTGCTTTAATGTGTTTTCGGTTGTTACAAACTGCCGAAAAAGTAAGTCTATTCTGGTGTTGCACAGACTACTGAACATAAGGTTTCAAGCAACATAAGATTGAGTATTATGACATTTTTGAGTGAAATACCTCTTTGTATGTGCTTCTTGCTGGATCATGTAACAGTTATGTCTCCTCTCAGAAAAAGCCCTAGAGCTCTTCCATGCAGTCATCCATCTTTTCATCCATCCATCGTCTCGCTTTTCCTCTTTAATGCTCATGTTCATCGACTCACTCAGACAGTCCCTTTGGGTATGCGCTCCTCCAAACAAACCTGAATTAATCATAGGACAATAAGACAGTGAATTATTAGTCTGACTTAAAGGTTCTGGAAAGAAAGTGAATTACAGTGATGAATGACTTGTTTCGATTCATCTTATTGTAGCTCAACCTGAATGGCTGCACACACAGTGTCCGTCCCTGTGCAATAAACTAAGTGGTACATAATCTGCAATATCCCCACACAATCATGCACCGCTTGTTATCTTGCTTATTAACTAATTAGTCATTAATTGCTTTCTCTTAATGAACCCTGATTTCTGGCCCCTCCTGGGACAGTGGATTACCTTTTTATGCTCTGGGCTCATTCTTTTAGAAATGTGGCATGTTAAACAGAGGATATCAACGGTCTCGATGAGCTGGAGAGTTACTCGTTTCACTTGCGTAACATTTATAATGCCGCCACCAAATTAGCTTAAGGCAATTTGCACACAATGCTGAGTGGAAAGACGTCTTGCTAAGAAAGTAAATTGCTCAGAGTGGGATTTTTTTTTTTTTTTTTCATGGCAGTGTAAATTAAAGACAAGAAAATTTCCTAGAATGGTAAATTTGCCATGCGATTTTTCTTCGCGAACGAAAAATATCAAAACATTTCAAAGTTACATTGTGTATTGCACTTGCAACCCATATGCAAATTCTGTGATTTTTTTTTATATGCAATGAAATCCAAATATTGATAAGTGCAAATAATTGTGATTAATTTGCCTATAATAAAAATTAAATTAAAATCATTAAATAACATTGACAGACCTAAAACTGGTACCAAACTAGGAATAGTTAAAGGAATAGTTCACCCAAAAATAAAAATTTGAAAAAGATGTTTTCATTTACTCCCCCCCCTCAAGTAGTTCTAAACCTGTATGAACACAAAGGAGGATATTTGGAAAAAAAGTTTGTAACCAGGCTATTTTGGGTCAAAAAATATCCTCCTTTGTGTTCGGCAGAACAAAAGAATTCATACAGATTAATGAACTACTCCATGTATATGACTTTTACCACTTTTTTACAATTTACAGTCTAGTACTGTAATTACTAAATACAGTATTCTACTGTTATATCTATTTTTTACAGTAGAAAACTTATGTACAGTCATTTTTCCTACAGGCAATCCTTTAATTAGTGCTTTTCATTCTGTACTCTTAAACAGAATAATGTAAGAATATTAAATTAAAAATATTTTACTTTCATCTCTAATGGTGGTCACAACGGGAAGTAGAATACAACATTCTCTGAGTTTTACTATGTTTTATTTTTTATTTTTAGCAAACACAAGAAAATTTGGTCAGTGTGAACATATGAGCCGAAAAAAATCCTATTCATTAATTGTACATTAAAAGAGTGCAAGTTTTCGCAGAAGAATAGAAACCTGTGGGTTAACAGTGCTGTACTTTTTGTGTCCAGTCCAGTATTCTTTGAAGTTACTTTCTCTTTCTTGGCCTTTGAGCCACGTTCAGGGTTTATATTAAGAAAGTGTCTAAAAGGCAAAAACAAAAACTAATTTTGAAAAATCATATTTTACTGTTTTCATTTAAACTGCAATATGGGGGTGATCGCATAGATGATCAATTAGGACTAAATAACATGTGCATGGTGTGATGATGAATAATACAAAAAAATGTGTTATTTGAAAGCCAACCAAATATGCCATATTTCACAACATTTTACCATTATTTACTCATCATTATGCATTTATTTTTGGAAGTGGGGTTGCTAGATTTTTCTCTACATCTTTATTTTCTGCTTATCAGATAATTAACGATATTGTTTCTTTGTCACCCCCGTATCAGGTCAGATCACAGTTTCAATAGAAATGCAGTATCAATACACGCTGCGCACCACACAAAGAGTATCCTGTATCCAGTCCAAACCTTCGTTGCTTTCATACATTTATTTCACTGTAACACTTAAGCACACTTAATGTGCTTACACGACTACATTATATGAAACGCCATATATGCATTATGTATTTTTTAGCCCTACAATCAATTGTATAAATTATTTGTGAAGTTCTTTATAAATACTTTCAATGCAGGGTTAGTGAGACAATTCACTCTAACATAAACTATATTGTAAGTAATGGTTGACTACTCTGTCTACTTCAGCGCAAACCTTAATATTTATGCATATAATGATATTGTAGGAATTGTGTGCTTCTAATTTTATAGCAATAGTTTGGACAGGACCCTTTTCTATTCTAACATGACAATGTCTCTGTGGATAAGGCAAGGTTAAAAAAGAAATGACTGATTGAGCCAGTGTGGAAGAACTTGACTGGTCTGCAGAGAGCAATGAGTCAAAAACTCATCACCAAACACCAATGACTTGTACATATGGCTGCAGTTATTTTAGACGCTTCCTAAGCTGTTGCAGCAGAGATGATAATACACTAATTATGTTTCCATCTTTGTTGCCACAGTTTTCGAAGTGCCTTTTTCTATTCTAAAGAAAGGGGTGTCCCAATTCTTTTGTCCATATAGTGTATATGCAGGTCATTGGTGTTTGGTGATGAGTTTTTGGCTCAGGGTTTGTATTTAAAGTCATTATGACTTTTTGTTCTTTGCAGACAAGTCAAATTCCTCCACACTGTTGCTATAAAACTAGAGCCATACAATTCCCTAGAATATCATTATATCCATAAATATCAAGGTTTGCACTCATGGAAATTACTGAAGTAATCAGATCTGTTCATCAAAAGGGGGTGACCCAATCCTTTGGGCAATACAGTGTATATGAATGGAAAATATGATAATGTCTGAACAAACTGAAGGCTGCAAGCTGCCTCTTCTTGATACTGGAGGTTGAAATTGTAAAATGAGGCAAACATTGCTGCAAGAATAGAGACAAAGTTGGGCTGACCTTCTGTGCTCAACATCCACCGCTGGCTGCTTAGAGATTGACCTGGAAAAAAAAGTGAATGAATTAAAAGACTGAAAAATACAGAATTAAAAAACTGTGGGCTCCATGTGGTATTATTTAGTGGCCCATACATAGTTCTGCACAACTGTTAAAAAGAATTCTGATGTACTGTAATATATTTACATTTATAACGAGCAATTTCCTTATTAATGGAATAGTGCATATGCAATAGGCATACACTTTAAATATATGATTTAAATATATTTTCTGGAGCAATCAGGAACACCACATTTGAAAACAGTATTAGGAACATGACTGTGGATTTTCCATGTGCTGACAAAATGGTAACGCTGATTCAAAAGAACCATCACAGAACTGACAGCATAGCATTTTTTGTTAACAACTGGACAACTAATGGCAAGCACTTACGTTAACACTGGATCTTCCTTCATCAGATTAATTATGCTGAAACGAAAAAAACTAAAATCAAGAGCACGTCGGTGTTTGTGTAACGTTGCCTTCTGTACGTGCCACTGAAAGAGACTTCTCGTGAATCACTTTGTATTATGTGTTATTTATTTATTAAGCGTGAACCAACGTTTTAAGCAAAGTTTTAATTTATAAATTCGGTCATCACCTATTTTATAGCATTAAAAGATGTAGATAGTTTGGTTAAGTGGTTTTACAGGAATTGCTTGATGAATGTGTGAGAACAGATTTTTCCCCCCCTCAGGATTTCACATTAGCAAAAGATCCCAAAATTTAGGATAATCCCTGTATATGCGATTATAAACATTGACTTACCGTAAGAATACTCAAACGAATAATCATCCATCTTCTCGAACTCCGAAGAAAACTAGATTATTCAGACGGCCAACGAGTTTGCGCTCTTTTCAGCGTCCTCCATTTTCTGCTGCGTCATAGACAGCTACAGTTTAAAAAATAACGAAGCGCAGAAAATCTTGGCGATGAATAAAAGCACGGCTCACACAGAGGCCAGCTTTCTGTTGGTCAGTGCAACAGGTGCAACAGGTCAGTGCAACCAAGCGCTGCGAAAGAGATCGGCCTTACTCTCGCTTGCGTTAGATAGGCCTAGGTTACTTAAGATAACGATCCTGACATATTTCTATAACACGATTAATTTTTAGTTAAGTTAAATCCGCGGACAAATTAAGTTTTCTGACACCAACACTAGCGTCTGTTCACATTACATCACACGACATAAATTGACCGCGAAAGACAATCAATCCCACAATGCAATGCATTTACAGCATGATTCTGTATTACAAATAAAGCGGTTTGAAAACAGAAATCTGCTGTATATTTACAGACAATCTGCAAAATATACAGAATTTTTATTAAATAAAAATAAAATGCTTTATAAAAATACAGTATAATACTGTTAGAAAATGCCTTTAAATTTACAGTAAAGTTTTACAGCGCATCTATTTTTTTTAATATCTAAGCCTATCCTTATATAGACCTTAATTAAAAAAGAGAAGGACAGAAAAGATAAAGACACTATTTGGCTCACTGGTCCAGTGTTCCCAGTGCTACTTGCACAGATGTCTCAATCTCCCTCTAAATTACCGTTTTGCCTCCACTGAGCTCAATCTAACTGCCTGGCCAATGAAAGCATTGCCATTATTATAAACATCTTTTGCAGTGCTTTATCAAACTGTGCCTCTGCCGATGTTTTTACTTTAAACTGCAGAGCCAGAAAAACAAAACAAATATTAGAAATATCTATCATCTGCCTACTGTGTGTTATTAAGGGAGCTGAACAGTGAGGGACAGGAAAGAAAAATTTAGCATGAACAGAAAGAGAAGTGCTGAATGTACTATTACTGCGAGTGGGTACAGAGTGCTCTTATTATTCAGTTCAACATATGTGTTTTTAAGGCAGGGGCATACAAATTCATAAATATTTGTGTGTGAAAATGCTAGTTCTTGTAGCATGTAAAGTGCACAATATGTCTGTGTTACACTTAACTCCAATCATAACCCTACACTATATATATATACTGGAAAAATATATACCGAGTATATGGAGATGACCGGTTTACATGAACATGTCCGTATGTGTTTATGTGTTTATTCCTGAATTGACTCATTTGTAAATATGTTTAGCGTTTCCCGTGAGCATGTGGTGAGGATTACCATGTAATTCTTGTGCCCAGTTTGAGTCAGCAGGATGCAGGATTCATAATGTCAGAAAGGTATAATTTACTATTCACTGTGTACATCCTTTCCTGTCCTGTTGCTTTGCCGATTTTTTTTCTTCTGATGTTGGCTTCAGCTATCTTGACTTTGTCACCTTCAGACATATAGAGTGGTTTTATAGTCTACTGCCATCAAATATGAAGTGCCTACATTTGTGTTTGTTCTCTCGGGGATGAAATCGTCATAAGGACAGACAGATGGAGAGATGTAGGAGAGGAGGGATAGTTTATGAATTTCAGTCTTCCCCCTGCTTAAAAGGGAGCTGATGTGAATCAGCGAGTAGATGTATAACAGTACCACTGACAGATTTATTTGTCCTTGTCATTTAATTGGGAAGTTTTCAGTGACTAGTAAGGCAGCCAATCAAAGTGAAATGAACTAAGATAGCTTACTGCAGCTCCTGTTCTCACTAAGGTCTAGCAATGCTTGGTTTATGGGGGCAGAGATCATCACAATCAGAGCAAGAGCTAATACAATGAAAGCTGAAGTGAAAAAAGCTTGTGGGAGGCCTTTAATATTGTTTAAAAAAGACCACCGTATGTATGCAGTACTTTTCAATATGTTTTCACTATTGCTTCGTCTGTTATTACAAATTTGTTTGATATGTGCTGATTATTTATACGTTTCAATCTAAATCATTGCAGCATCCATCTGCGTTGGACAGGCTGTTAAACACACACAACTGCTAGCCATTCATACCATTGGGAGTCTAAAATACACCATGCCTATTCAAACAGAGAGTTCCGGTGAAGGGGGGTCAAAACAAGACAGGAAATAGCCCATTACTTGTAAATTATGATTTTTTTTTTTAATGTAACATCTTGATAACGTTATAGAGAACAGTACAAAAAAAACAAAGGCAGTTCATGTCCCCTTTAAAGATAAAAGATCTTTTGCTCAAAAATACAAATCCTATCATCAGGTGTTCCACACCTCTTATTTTCCTTCAGCTAAGCACCAATATTCCTCAAAATATATTGTATTCTGCAGAGGAAAGAAAACATGCAGGTTTGGAACAACATGAGAATATGAAATTCATTTTTAATATACTATCCTTTTAAAACTTTTCAGAGAATATTTCTCAATGTTTATTTATCTGTTATTTATGTGTGTGTGAGTGTGTGTGTCTGTTTTGTTTTATTCTGTTTTAAGCATAATTTTTTTTTTTGAGGTTTAGGCCTATATGCCTGAAACAAGAAACCTTCCCGTTACGGTATAAAAATGACCTTAAAACAGACTTAAAAACATTATCTAATATTATCTATCATCATTTTGAATCTAAAATATAAAACAATCCTAAGCATTTTTATAATTCTATTAGAAAACATGATGAAATTTAAAATGATTTGGAAAAAGTTTGAGGTAAAATAAGGATAGGGAAGGAAAATGACATCATTGACATTCAGCTCACATTTTCTCTCCTCCCTGCCTTTCTCTGCATCTTTCTCCTTCTCCCTCTCCCTGCCATCACTCTTACTCTCTTTCTCTCTTACTCTATCTCTTTTTCTCCTCTCCTCTCAATCCAGGTCTCCTCCTCTTTCCTCTCATATCAACTTTTCCCCAGACTCCACTGCACAGCAAGCAAACTGAGCCTTATTCAGTTCAGATTTTCTCTGAACGCAGTACAGCTCAAGTGAGATTCGAGCTCTGATCTTTGACTCTTTCCAGAAACTATTGTAAATGTACTGCAGGAGACCAAACAACCAGAGGCATACTCCCACCTCTCTGTGAAAGCTGAACCTTCTCTACCTTTTTACGGTAACAAACTTCAGTTCTTCTCCTGTCTCCCAAAATAACCTCAGCCTAGACTTTCCACTTTCTGTGTCGCATTTTCACATTTCTATATTTTCATTTATGAAATAGGCAGAATCATTTATCGGAAAGTAACTTTTGCATTCAGGTTACATATTTTGCATGCGCATTCCCTGAGAATCAAGCCTATTATTTGCTCCATGTATTGCCAGCACACTAAAACGCAGGAGCAATAATACAACATGAGTCCAAACATTTACTCAGGCAGGTATTACAGACACTAAACACAACCAGCACTTTCAGCTGTGAAGTCACAATGGTGCCCTAAAGCTGTAACCATGGAAACCAGTCTTTGTCGGTTTGCTGAAACGATATGGCAAAGCATGGGCTACAGGAGGCATCGGCAATGGTTACCATGGCAATAACCATATAAAACAGTGATGATCATTACAAGTCCTGCTTTTGTCTACAGATAAGGCCAAAGGTTACAGAGGCAGGTGGAAGAAACATAACATCCGTCTGAACAAGCTCACTGTGGATTTCGATAAACCATATGTAAAATATAGTTGTGCTAATTTGGATACGTGACATCAAATAACACTCAGAGAAAAGCAGAAGGCACTGGAGCAGTCCAGGTAGGGGAGCCGTGCTCAATCATGGGCTCAATTCTTGATTAGACATGCATGGGTAGATCCAGAGCTATGCCCCTGCACTCCAGCAGACTGTTACAGTGTTATTAAATGATCTGTCGGCCAGAGACCGTCTGTCTGAGGAATTCAAAGAGACCTGGGACAGTGTAACACTGGCCGTGATTAAGGATACTGAAGGATACAAACTGTGAGAACTGTGCAATTTCAGGCAGACGATGGGGAACTGTGCCAATAATACCAAAGGCACATCAAAAGGACACACAAAAATCAGTGTAAACTTTAAAACGGATATTGGCTTAAAGGAATAGCTCACCTAAAACTGAAAATTTTGCATTACACCCCTTACATACCAATGGGTCCTCTGCAGAGTCCAAACATATAACGAAGACATCACAATAATTCCTAAGTAATCTCCATGACTCCAGCCCATCTCGTTAAACGAAAAAACGTAGTAAATTAGTTTGTAGTAAATTAATCCTTAAGATGCTTTTAACTTCAAAGCTATGCACTGCAAAGGATCCATTGTTAAGCTAATGATGTAAGGCTAAATCAATCAAACTCTGCTCTGAAAAACAGTCATCTGCCTGATCAAATCTCATCTCAGATGGCCTGAGGATGAGTACATTTTGAGCAAATTTTCAGTTTGGTTGAATTGTTCTTTTAATGGTCCCCAAATTCATCTTCAAAAGTGATCCGGATGCTCCTCCAGAAAGACCAAAAGTGGTACCTCGTTGATCTCTGTCCGTGGTGCTGAATCAAGCCCGTGACTGGCTTTTGGTTCTGAGCACTTTTCCCTCAGAGGCAAATATCAGTTTGTAGGACTGATCTGTAGGACTTTCATTTTGTTTCCATGCCTAATTCTTCGTATTCATTTTGTTTTAACGGTGGTAATTTGTCTAACATAAAGTGCTCGTGCTCCGTGTGTATAATACACAATAATTGTACATGCAAATTAGCATAGTGATTGCAGACAGTTTCTATAACACGTCGGTTTTTAACATGCTGATACATTCCGTCACACAATCGTTGTCTCTTTGTGTTATTATCTCTTGCATGGTCTAACGTTAACAGACCAATCAGAAAAGCTTTCCTTTCGCCTTTCCACAACCCCATTCCCGTGATTAGGTGTAATGGGGGTGGGGGCACTACCGGCATTTACCGGCCGGCTCTTCGGGAAACTGGAACTTATGAATCAGCTCCGTAACTGAGCAATTAAGTGCCGCATCGCGTTCGTTTGTGAATATTTTGTTGTGGAGCTGCCTTGCGCAGTAAACGAACGCCTTAACTCGGTGCGGAAATGCACACAAGTGGCCGAGCTGGAGCTGCACGGAGCCCCCACGCATTCTGCACCGCGGGTCGGTGGTGGAGATTCGTGTTTTCAGATTGGTAACAACGGATAGCGGTCGTGCTGGGCGCGGTGCGGGACTAACATGGATCAATGACACGCACCTCATAGATAATGGAATATACAAAACTGTATTTGCGCATTTGAAACTGTTTGTAAGTGCACGACCAGGTCACTGTTAGAAATACACCGATGCGTGCTGGATTCATCCTTTCTAAGACGCCGTGGGGATATTCAGAGAGAAAAGTGGTTCGTTTCTATTACGAGAAACGAGCATATAATTCCTGGCACTCGGATCAACGACGCATTTATGGAAATTGGGTCTCTCAGATGGCATGAAACTGCAAAGACGTGACTGGTAATAATTCAGAATCATCTTCCTTTCCCTGACGAAAAAAACACACACAGTTTAAACCAGACAGTTTGCCACTTTACAGCTCGTCGTGCCGGTTTAGCGGTTTCTCTCTATAAATATACCTGTCACTCCCTTAAAAAGTGACCACAATTGCCCGGGGTGCGAATTATGGGGTGGGGAGGAGGGTGTCGATGCTGACTCCAAAATTAAGGCTTGAACCCCAAAGGAAGTCAAAACAAATGATTCGAGGGTTCTTAAAAGTATGTATTTTTACACAAGCGTATATTTCGAACGAAGTTTCAGTTAAAGTTAGATTACAAATTAGTCAGGATTGTGCTAAAATACACGCTCGTGGATGGAAATAGCGTTATTCCGAGAAGATAACCATAGCAACGCTTCGCTACTCGTGCGCTTTCGCTTCTCGGTGCGCGACGGTACGTCGATAGATCCTAATAGTTTCATTATTTATGACTTCATCATAGATTCGCATACCACAAAGCCTTTCAGCCTACTGTTTAAAACGTTAGCTAACTCTACAAGAGACACCAATACTGTTTGGTTTACGCGAATCGAAGCTCAACCGGCTGCGCCCCAACATCACTGACAACGCTCAAAGAAAAGTCGTCCCTTTTAAAGTCTCTGAATAATGTGATTTGCCACATGCAAACAACCGCCCAACGCCGCAGCGCTTCGAATGCATTTTCATCCTGTCTTGTTTCTTCAAAGTAAAGTAAATGCGGTACTAACAACATGTCTCTGACCCAGAAGGACCTGATGAGATTCAACGCAACGCTTCATCATTTCAGTGATCCAGCTGCGTGGGTTGAACACTGATGCTCCGGATCTCTGATGCTGATGCTGGTTCATCGCCCTTGCGCTGTTGCTGCATTCTAGGATGTTGCGACAAGTGTTGCACGAAGGGCTCAGGACGTCATTCCACAAACTGGGCCACTTTGTCGCCAATCACCCGGTGTTTTTCGCCTCCGCGCCCGTGCTGATCTCCATCCTGCTGGGCGCAAGCTTCAGCAGATACCGCATAGAGGAAAACGTGGAGTACCTGTTAGCCCCCAAACACAGCCTGGCGAAGATCGAGGGGAACTTGGTGGATAGTTTGTTCCCCGTAAACCGATCCAAACACACCCTCTACTCGGATTTGCAAACACCCGGGAGATATGGCCGGGTCATCGTGACTTCGCGCAGGGGAAGCGTGCTAGATCCTCACCACGTTAACTCGGTCCTAAAGGTGAGCGACCTTTTGCTTGAGTTTTTCAAACGTTTACAATGTTGCAAAAGTGTTGTCAGGACTCCATGAAAGAATATTTTGTAGCTACTCCAGCTTTTTAGTCTTTCGTGTTTTAGAGGTAAAATAATAATTTAGTATATGCGTTTATTCGGCTAAACAAACGTGTTTACGCAATGTCAGTATCTAATTCAGTTTTTATACTCAAGCCGTTCCTTGATTTTTCTTTCCGTTCATCAAAGTCAGGTCCAGGTTTAGCGTTTGTTTATTTTACAGATTTACGTGTGCCACATTATAAGCTTTTTAGATCATTTTCTTTGTTTGAAGTTGCTCCTATAGCTATAGAGGAAAAAGAAAATAAATCCAATACATTTAATGCGTGTATGCTATGAAAAATATTTATTTTTGTCAAAATTCTAGATCAATCAATATTTATGTAATGCATGTTAATTGAATGTTTTATCAGACAGTAGCCTGTAAGTGTGAAATTGATAGATAATTCTGTATGTTAACTAAATATCGTCTTGACGGTAGCCTCTTAAGTGAGATAATGATAGATAATTTTGCAATCCATAATCATGTATTTATTTATCTTGTTTATTTTTATTTTATTTATTTTGTCCCGGTACTCAGGTATCACTGGGATCTCTTACAACTGAACAAATGATATTAACTGGATTTCAGGGAAAGTTCTCTTCCCAACGTCTCTCCCCGGATTCTATATATGTGTGCATATATATATTAATATTAGAAAATTTTCACCCAGCGTGCTGGTCAGTGTTAGCTCGTGGCCTACTTTATCTTGCTGTAACACAGCTTCCCAATCCAACTCCAAAATTCACTCCCCCAGACACCACCAACATGAAATATAATACCGGCAACTTCTGCTTATACTGTACTTGCAAGAAATCTTAACTTCAGGCAAAAACTAAATCACTTCACCTCTTTTGGTGGAATGCAAATGAAATGGCTTCACATTTCATATTGACATTTTGCAAGCATAGACACTTTATTATTAAATGCAAAGTGCTCACTTCATGTGCGTTTAGACTCATCCTTTCTAACTGGAAACATTCATTTCAATTTTCCTAAGCTAACTGAACTAAGCCTGAGCTGTGAGCAGCAACCACATCTTAAGAACTTTTTAATATTCACAATGCATTGTATAATCCAGAAATAGAACAACAGGTCTTGGTATAACCTTGTTCACTGTACCGCAGACCACCTTTGGGAATGAGGTTAGCGCTCCTCTGCCGAGCCACGATTTGATAGAGCCGAATGCAGTGTGACAATTGCATATTCTGAGATCTGATCTGTTTCTGAAAGAAGAAAAAAAAAATCACGGTTCAAGGGACTTGAGGTGATTATATTCCGTGTAGCATAAATAGTTTTTTCTATGTCAATTGTTTCCAATGCATAAAGAGCAGAGAGCCCGTTTGGAGCGCCCGTCGAGGTCAGAGACTGTGGGCATGCAGATGTCATGCTTTAGTCTCCAACTGAGGGTTAATTATCAAGCTTGAGCAATTAGAGGTCTGATTGGTGTGTGTCTGACATTTCTTTGCTGCTCGAGGAGGCCGGAGGAGCATTGGAGGAGGCAGCCTCCCCCGGTGATCTGAGTCTGACACAGTCTAATCAGTCTGACATTAACAACGCAGAGAAACTGACCTCAGAGGACAATCAATCCTCCTCTCACATGGATTGCCTTGGAAGAAAGTCGAAAAGTTTTTCTTTGATGTTGTGTTTGTGTTTTTAAACAGGAAGTAAAACTGTTGGCAAACTATTCCTGCAGCGGCACGCTTTCTTTGTTGCCTGGCAACAAGATAGTTGCAGCTTAATGCAATGAAATGTTGACAATCATATTTTGAAGTTCTACTTCTACTTGAGTTTGAATTCATGAACGCTTGAATTTATTGGTTGCAAGAACATATAATACGCTACCATTCAAAAGTTTGAGGTCAGTGCATTTAACCCGTTCTTCTTTTAAAAGAGGAAATTCATGCTTTTATATAAAGTTTTATTAAATAGAACAAGACAAAGGGCAAAGATGTTTGAAAATGTTCTATTTTAGTTAAATGCTGTTCTTTTGAATGTTCTACTCCTGAAAAATTCCTGAAAAAAGTTTCAAGGTTTCCACAAAAATAATAAGCAGCATAACAGTTTTCAACACTGATAAAAACAAGCTTTCATGAGCACAAAATCAGCATATCAGAGTGGTTATTTAGCTTTGCCTC
The DNA here is from genome assembly GCF_018831695.1 of Puntigrus tetrazona. NCBI lineage: Eukaryota > Metazoa > Chordata > Actinopteri > Cypriniformes > Cyprinidae > Puntigrus > Puntigrus tetrazona. Next base: position 19,730,571 of record NC_056722.1, on the reverse strand, counting down.
AAAAGTTCTCAAAATGAAAAAGTAGTTCTATTTTTAGTAATATGGTAGTGTATATCCTTTCACTGACTAAATCAAAATTTGAATTTACCTGTACATAATTAGTAAAATCTTTATTTTTTTGTTTCTGTTTTTCCACCCCAAGCTACACAACACAATCTCTCAGATCCAGGTTCCTATGCTGGGATTCAACTACACCTTTGCCCACCTCTGCCTGTTGGATGACAGCAAGAGCTGCATCGTGGATGACATCCTGCGGGTCCTGGAGGAGATGAGATCAGCGCGGGCATCCAACCGTTCAGTACCCCCTCTGCATTACCCTATCACCAAACTCAAGGATGGGCGGGAGGCCTACATTGGACACCAACTGGGTGGAGTCCTGGCAAGCGGAGGGAGAGACGGGGTGCGTTCTGCTCGAGCCCTTCAACTGACATACTACCTGCAAGCGGCCAGCCCGCTGAACGAAGTGGTGGCGGCCACCTGGGAGCTGCTGTTCTGCAAGGAGTTGGAGAACTTTGGAAAGGCTCATCCAGAGCTTAGCCTATACCCCTTCACTTCCTCTTCTCTTCAGAGGGACTTTCAAAGGACCAGTCGGGTATCAGAACGGCCGCTGCTCTTTAGCCTGGCTGTGTGCCTCTCGCTGGCCATGCTGTGCTGCTCAATGCGAGACTGTGTGCGTACAAAGCCTTGGCTGGGTCTTCTGGCTCTGGTGACCGTCAGCCTCGCTACACTCACCTCTGCAGGCATTTTTAACCTCACAGGAGGGAAATACAATTCAACATACCTGGGCATCCCGTTTGTCATGTTAGGTGAGATTTATTCATCTTTTCTGTCCTCCTATGATGTGCAATACTGTTCAAATGTTTGTTTGTTTGTTTTTTAATTAAACAAAAAAAAAAGATTTTGTGAACTATTCACATTTTTTTGCGTTTTTTCCAGCGATGCAGAAAAGCACATTTTTAGGAGCTAGCTGGAGTCTTCTGATCCTCAGTTTATATGGATTTGTACAAATGACCTAGACCAGTGTCAGTTTTGACAGCAAATTTTAATTTAGTTTTAGTCATATTTAGTAATTATTTTTAGTTTTAGTCTAAATATCATCTGATTTTAGTCGACTAAATCTACTGTAAGTTTAGTCAGTTAAAATCGAATGGGTTTAGTTACAGTGTAATGCATTTATTAAGCATTTTCATAAAATTTCTAAATTTATTATGTTGATTTAACTGTGACACACAACATGCCAACATGCTAAGAGTTTCAGTCAAGAGCAGTCAGTGATTTTACTTTTGTTTTTTGATTAATGTCAGTTATATTACAATAGCATCTAATTAAGGCTCTTTACGGATGCATTGTACTGATACATGTTCACTTTTACGTTAACTTAATATGAAATAGACTCTGTTTATCTGAATGGTTGACAAAACAGACAGTTTGACATCATTTTGTGCGTAATTCTCCTTTCACTCCCTGTAACTCGCACGCTGTGTGAGACGCGCTCTCTGAGTGTGCACATGCTTCAGTGTCTGCGCTCAGAAACCGGACTAAATTGAGTTCTCTCTTGCATCGTCAAATTTATCCATATGCATGCTCTTCTCTTACTCCCACGTACTGAAATTTGTTTTTAAGGTTATGTCGTGCAGCAGTTGTATGTTAGCTTATGTCCTGCAGGATATATCAAAAGTTTATGATATGTTGGAATGTAAGTTACGCATCTAACCTCCGAACCACGCAGCAGACTGTTTCTAAATTAATCTTATCCCAAATCGTCCCTCCCTAACATTTTCATCTTGTTTTTATTCGTTGACGAAAATGTCAATTTTGTCATTTAAAATTAGTTTTTTATTTATAAACAATACATACAAATTGGTTGACCGAAACATTTCTTTTTATTTTCAATGCAAAAAACAATTGTGGGGTTCGATATTTTTGTGGAAACAGTTTTTTAGGATTCTTTAATGAACAGAACGTCTAAAAGAGCAGCATTTATCTAAAACAATTTTTTTTTATTTGTCACTTTTGATCAATTCAATGCATCTTTGATGGAAAAACTGAATCCAAACTTTTGAATAGTATATGTATTATGCCAGTGATTCGTACTATTTTCTCTCTAATCACTAGCCTCTATTGCTGTTTGCATATTCGTTCTGTTCTTTTGATCTTCCATTAACATACTGTGACTGCTTGTATTTTAAAGGACTGTCAGGTTAAACGAGTACGCCTTTTTGACTGGCCGGAAAGCTCTGCACTGCACTTTTGTCAAGGTGTATCATTAAAAATGAAACACTCCACATCAAAGGAATTCCTGATAGAGCTCAACAGACAGCCTTTAGAGGATTTCCACCCCCTTCTTTTGTCTTCTGTCCGTGAGCCATTCTGGGTGAATCAACTGTGCTTGTGAAACAGATTCACACGAGCAGATTTCTTGCGACTAATTACCAACACGCACACATGCATCCTGACAGATCACATCCATCTCGCTCGCTCTCGTTGGCCATCTCTTACACACAGCAATTAGTGCCACGAGTGGGAGGAGGCTTCTGTTGAGAAAATAACAGGCTGGGGCGAAAGACAGAGAAATGAGAAAAAAAAAATGGAAAAGAAAAACGAGGGCTTGGGTAAAAAAGACAAGAAGGCTTGGACATGATGCTTTTACATTGACCCCTGTCCCACCCACTCCACAAAATTACTATAGCATTTCTATCTCAAGAAGACTGACATCTGTGTCCTTCTTACAATGCTTCTACAGTTCAATCCCAACCTTGGCAATTGTGCCACTCAGCGTCAGCAATCTCAGAATTCTCCCTACTGGTTTTCAATCGCAGCCCAAGTGACAGCATCTCCTTGCAGAGCTCTCCTACAGAGAACTTTCTTAGTGTAAAAAACAGAACTTGCCAGAGTCACCCAGTGTCACGGCATATCAATGTCATTCATTCGGGTTGAATGGGGTTCAGAGAAAAACAGCGATATAAGTACAACACAACAGATGTCTGACAAAACAATAGGCCTTATCTCTGTAGGCCACCGGCCTTTTATTTAAAACAAATTCCATTACAAGGACATTAGCTGTCAGCTGGGATCATCTGACAGTCCTCTGATGATAATGGAAAGATGGAAGGGAGAGATTTCATAGGCCATAATTGCTTAGATTAATGTCATGTTTATGAAGAGAAAAAGACTGCACTGCATCTTGGGAGATGTTCAGCCGATAAAGGACTTGCATGCTAATCAGTCTATGTGTGTTACATTAGTATTCTATTCTTTATTTGGTTGAGATGAATGAAAATAAAATACTCGATTTAATTAGTAAAATAGAAAACATTTATCGTTGAGGCAGAGAACGAAGACAAAAGTGTGAGAAAACAACATGAGAATAAAATTACAGTCTCCCTCTCACTTTGTTTGTCTTGCTCGCAGAGCTTGATTGTTTAGTTTAGCAACAATCTCCTATTACTACCCATTAGTTTAATTTGAGACCCTAAGCTTTGCTGAAAATCAGAACGCTTGAGTCCAATCGTGAAGCCCACAACCTCAGGCCAGTGCTGTCTGGTGACTCTGCTAGCTATTGTGCCGGGCACACATCCCAGGTCTGTGTGAGAGGCAGTACTGGCGATAGCAGACCGAGGGAACCTCCGTCATGAATGATGAGTCACTGATGCCGTGGCAACCCTGTAGGTGAGAGCCATCTGCTCACTCTGCCTGCATGAGCGGGCGAAGTATAAAGCTTGAGATGAAAAAAGACCAAGAGAATGTGAAAGCATGAGTTAAACGTGTAAATGTATGTTATAGGGTAAGAGTGTTAGCTTCATCATGATGATTTGGACCCCAGATCCCTTTATGTCAACTTCTAAAAGTAGGCTGACCCAGTTTGCCTAATGTCTTGGGCTTCTGTGCTTCTATAAAGTCCCAAGGCTACAGGGGCTGTCAGCCTTCCTCACATCCGTAAGGCTTTCTTCTTTCATCAGATCAATTTAACATGACATGTGGCTATCGTATGCGAGTGTGACTGAGATTTATTTAGCTACAAATTCATCAGCTGTGAAGATGGTGGAAAAGAGAGTGGGCTATAGTTAGATCTTGCTCTGTAAATAGAGCTGGTGATGGCCAGGAGGCTTCTTTGGCTTTGCTTTCAAGACTGAATCCTTTCTTTATTTTGATTGATTTTCCAGTAAATTGCACTGGTGAAGAGCTATAAATTAGGAATGGTGTTTTCTATAGGTTACAGTATGTATAGACTAAATTAAATTGGATTAGGATTAGATTTCATTGATGGATTTATAAATGTTGCAATGCATGCTAAACACTTATTTTTGACTTAGCTTTGTCAGAAAAAAGCAGTGCCAGAGCCATAGAAAGAGAGCATCTGTTTTTCCCTCACATTCATTGTTGCGATGCAGCTGCAGAGTGACTGTCTCGTCTCTGTTTTGTTCAATTATTTACGTCTCCTCTTTTCCCAGCAGCCATTTATGTCACTAGAAAGAGCCGCCTGCCAAAATCATTCCAAGCATTCCAATTCACATTTATAAATCACTGAAAGATATTTTCTCTGTTCATCTCTTCCAGGTCATGGCTTGTTTGGCACATTTGAGATGCTGTCGTCTTGGCGTCGGACCCGTGAGGACCAGCATGTGAAGGAGAGGGTTGCTGCTGTGTTCTCTGACTGTATGCTGCCCTTCACAGCAAGCACGGCATTGCACGTGGTCACCTTCGGCATCGGGGCCAGTCCATTCACAAACATTGAGGCCGTGCGTCTATTTTGTCGAAACGCCTGTATCTCAGTCCTCTTCAACTACCTCTACATCCTCACCTTCTACGGCTCCAACCTGGTGTTTGCCGGCTACCTGGAAAACAACTACCGTCACAGTCTTTTCTGCAGGCGTGTTCCAAAACCTGAATTGCTGCAGCAGAAACCGGCATGGTACCGTTTTCTCATGTACACTCATTACAACGAGGAGGCAACAGAAGCAGGACCACTGCGTGCTTACGAGAGTCACCTACTGGTAGCCTTTATGAAGCGGTACTACTGTGACTGGATCACCAACACCTATGTCAAACCATTTGTGGTTCTGTTCTACTTGGTTTATGTTTCCTTTGCCCTTATGGGCTACCTTCAGGTCAGTGAAGGGTCAGATCTTAGTAATGTGGTTGCCACTGAAACAAGCACTATAGCATACACCCGTGCACAGCAGCGGTATTTCAGCAGCTACAGCCCCGTGATTGGCTTCTACATCTATGAGTCCATTGAGTACTGGAACATGAGCGTGCAAGAGGACCTACTGGAATACACCAAAGGCTTTGAACGCATCTCCTGGTTCGAGAGTTACCTCAACTACCTTCACGGGCTGAACATCACCACTAGTCTGTCACGCAGCAACTTCACCGAGCGCTTGCGGTCTGGCTTTTTGCGCCTACCCAGATACGTGCATTTCTCAGACGATATCATCTTTGCCAAACGTGCAGATGGGGAATTTGATGTGGTAGCCTCGCGTATGTTTCTAGTGGCCAAGACAACAGAAAACAAAAGAGAGGAGATGTCTATCCTTCTGGACACACTAAGGAAGTTGTCGCTGACCTCCAGGGTGAAGTTCATCATCTTCAATCCATCCTTTGTGTATATGGACCGTTATGCTTCATCTGTTGGAGCACCCCTGAAAAACTCTTGCATCGCTGCTCTCTTTCTGCTTTTCTTTTCCACCTTCTTGGCAGCTGACCCACTGGTAAATGCCTGGTTGACTGTGACAGTAGCCTCTGTTGAGTTCGGGCTGGTGGGTTTCATGACCCTGTGGCGGGTAGAGTTGGACTGCGTGTCAGTGCTGTGTCTGATCTATGGCGTGAACTATGCTGTAGACTCCAGCGCTCCGCTGGTGTCTGCATTCGCCCTGGGCCGGGAATCCACCCGTACACGCTGGGTGAAACTGGCTCTAGAGCGACATGGAGTTCCTGCCCTTCAGAGCTACTTGTGTTATGGGGCTGCTCTGCTCCCTCTCGCGGCCGTGCCCTCAAATCTCACACGCACGCTCTTCAGGTGCCTGTTTCTCACCGCCATCATCACCGCCTTCCACTGTTTGGCCATTCTCCCCGTCCTGCTTACCTTCTTGCCTCCCTCCAAGAAAAAACGGAGGGAGAGAAAGAATGCTGCTGAAAACCGTGAGGAAATTGAGTGTGTGGAGATGGTGGACAGCACACGTGTGGTTGATCAGATTACCACTGTCTGACCACATGCCCAAAAGAGAGGTAGTCTGGAGGATGTAAAAGAGAGAAAACAACAAAACACCCCCAAGGGGTGGCAGAAGGAGACCTGAGATATGAGGGTTAGCCTTTGTGCAGCTGGGCTTCCAGTTCCCGTACTTGAAAGCATCTAGATGATCCTTTATGGGTGTTCTTTAGTATGAGGCCACATTTTAAACAAGGCTTTTGTTTTGATGGTAAAAGCAGATGAGTTGAGGTTGTGCCATTAACAATGGTTGTATGGTTGTCAGGGTAAAAGCCCTATGCAGGTTTTGCTGCAGCTCAATGAGAGCGAGGAAGGCCACACTGCTGCACAGTTGCAGATAATCACAGCGGGGGGCTCCTCCAGTCTGCAGTATTACAGCAGCAGTAGAGCAGAAACAGTAACAAGCAATTGCTTTGACAAGGCGTAGATAGAGACTTACAATGTTTCTGATGCCCCAAGAACCATACTAAGACTTTCATGGGGCACTAAGCTAAAGACCAAGCAGCCATATTCATACCTGCTGATAGCCATGACTTTAATGCACCCAATGTTGTCTTCTCAGAGGTTAGATTTTTTGATCAGGGCCATGCATATGCCTTTTGGTATATGGTGGTATCAAAAATGAGTAGTGTTTGAAAAGTGTTTTCACTGACCATGGTGAAAGTCACCTCCCCCACCATGACCAATGTCTCAGAGGCATTTATGGCTTCCATAAAGGAATGTATAAGAGAAAAAAAAATGGGCGGGTGAAAGAAAAGGACAGAAGGGGGTGGGGATGCATCTGAGATATACACAGAAGCAAGACTCTGCTGACAGGTTGGTATGCTGTGCAATGCTTCCATGGTAACTCTGGTCACAGTTTAGTTGCATAGTGTATGTATAATTTCCTACCCTCTAATTTCAATAAGAGCATTGGTTACCAATTAAGTCGTGCTGCAGAGGGGAGTATAATCTATGAAGGATTTATCCCTGCTGCTTCTTGCTTATTTTGTTTGCATCTAAAAATGCTGAAAATCACCTTGTCACAGACAATGCTCTTCATCAATATGCATGAGCCAGAGTCCTTTCGTTTTCACCCTCCTTTGCCCTCTGTGTATGAGAGGTTCAAGAAAATATATATACGGAGACCTGGAGCAGAAAGAGAGCATGAGAAAGGAGCATCTGGCCAATCAATCCCACTTATTTTTCAAATTTTCATCAGTCCCAAAAGCAATTGATATCAAATCAATCATGAGGTAAAATAGCATCCCCTAAAGCTCAGACTCTTACTGTTTTTGTGCAGGGATTAGTGCTTTAAGGCATCAGGGGCGGGGGTTGGGGCATAGGGTTTTTTCCAGTCCCCTATCTCAAGCGCACATGTGGATTGTGACATTGATATTTATGATGACTGTGGCATTATAGAAAGGTTATGTTGCAGCTTGTGAAATACTGCTGAATGAATAGCTACGGATAATCATATCCAAGGAGAAGAAAGAAAAAAAAGACAGACATGCATATGATTGGACACATTTGCACACACACTTAATGTGGCAGCTGTAAAATAGGCTATTTTTTGGATCATTCCCCCAGTACTTGACTGATGGTCCTCACCAACTCCAATCTCCTCCTAAGTAGCATTTCCTAATCACTGCACAGCGTACGAGCATTGGGATGAGATATACACATCAAGATATACACCTATGCGGCTAATTAAATCAACCCATATATATTTACAATTGCCAGAGCCTCTCACAGCTGATCTTACTCATCTCGATGAAGTAGCCAGTACTCAATACTCCTTCCAGGATAGTGCTCTGAAAGATTCTCTCAACAATTTAATTAAAGCGTTCTAACATCTCTGAGTGATCTCAGACCAGCAAACCCAACTGCAGCTTTTACTGATCTCAGCTGGTGCTGATCTCAGTGAGGCACTCAGACAGCTCTGTCTGATCTCGGAACAGTGCTGTAAATACAGTTTTCACTGATCTGAAAAACATCCTTTTTGTTCAGCACTTTTTTGAAAGGCCCTATACTGAATTTAAAAAATATATAGTTTTCTTGTATAAAAACCTAAATTTAATTATGTTTGCCAATAGAGTAGGAAAAATAATCCTGTTTTCAGAGAACATATCTTATAAATGCCTTAACATTTAATGCAATTTTGGTTACATTTTTCTTTTTTGGCAACAAGATTAAGGACAAATTAGGACAAAAATTAAGAAAAAATAATCTTGTGCAGTGTAATAGTATTAGTTATGTCTAATCCATTTCTATCTATCTATTTATCTATCTATCTTATTTCATATATTTTCATATTCATATATATTTCATTTGGTTGGAATCAGCGTAGTTTTATGTGGGTAAAATGGTCCAGTTATGTCTTTGTACTTGACTGTACGCGTGTACCCTTTAAGAGAAATCTCATGGACCTAAAACGAACTTCATTTTATAAATGAAGCTTAAAAGTTCATGTTTATTACAATCTCTTATTTGTCCTCCCTGTCTGTCGAAATTGCTGGATTTGAACACTCAATGCAAAGCCCTTCACATATCTCTGCTTTCATAGAGATTCACTCAGGCTTACATCCTTTCGTTTGTACAACACCTCCACTATTTTATTCAGTCCAAATATGATTGCTGTGAAGCAGTATTGGCACAAGGCCCTTTGAAGATGTCAAAGCCAGTGGGAAGAATGAAGGGAAAAAAGTATATATTATACACCCACACTGGTTTGCACACACGCACACACACACACACACACACACACACACACACACAAATTTAGCTTAGAATTCATGCATTCTACCTGACTGATATGCCTCTGGAGATGATTGTTGTTTTTTATCTGTTTCTATGAATTTCAGAAGAATAAAAATAAAAAGAGGGTGAAACGAAAAGTGTTGCATCATTTATTCGTGTTATTACAGATACTTATTAAATTAAGCATTAACAGTAAATAAGAAAAAATTATTACGACTTTTTTCAGTTTTGAAGCATGCTGCCATCTAGTGGGCAGTGCCATTACATGACAGTGTTGTAGACATTGTTAATTGGTGGAAAAAGTGCATGAAATTAAGCATGAAGTACAATGCCATATATGAGCTTTAATAGTGTTACAGTATAACCAAAGGAACCAACACACAGGGAGAGCAAGTATGGAAACATAATTGGGAACGACTCCCACAGTGTGACATTACCAACAGCCTCTACACATCGAGAGCGCTCAAATTCTCAGAGGACTTCTTTAGCGTAGAGAGCTGTGAAAATTGCTAGGCTGTCATTACCATTAGTAAAGGGTTCATTAATATAGCAACAAGAGCCATATGAGCAATGGTGTATGCGCCCAAAAGCACAAGAATAGGGGAGTTTTCCCTTCTTTGAAACAGACATTACACAATGAGTATTGAATTTCACATGACATATTTCCTCCTGTCTAATGCCACTGGCAGTCACGCATATGCTGTGGCATTCCCAAACTCAGACCTGGTCGGCTGTGGGTGGGATCTGAGCAGCACCACGAAGACTGATCATGAGCAGAGATTACAGAAGAAGGGTGTAACTTCTCACTAAAGTAACCTAATACTGTTTTGTCCAGGTCAGCTTTTTGCTATACAATTCAGAAGAATTGCAACCACTGCTTTAATCAGATAAGAGAAACAGCCACCATATATTATAATAAGCTGGTTTTCCGTATAAAAAAGAAATGGTTACATGCAAATGAACTCAACTACAGAAAGGTTCAATAGACAAGAGGTGAAAAAAAAGAAGTGCATCAATACTCATTTTGATTCAGCATTTTTTCAGGTGTGATCCGTAACCATAGAAACTCGGTCTACTAAAAAGCTCATTTCCATCAGGAGGAAGTCATAAAAGACATTATTTAAAACTCACATTTATTTTTTAAAAATGATACTTCTCCTACTTACAGCTGGGTCCAAATTTAAACCTGAAAAAAAATGTGGCTTTTGAAAATATAAAATATAAATATTAACACAAGTAAATATATGTATTGTTATCTTTAACTAAAATGGTTAAAATTGTTTTCAGTAATTAAATTAATGTGAAATAAACTGAAAAAAATAAGTGTACAAAAAATTTCCTAACCCCAATACAAAAAAAGATGAAAAACAAACAATAATAATAATAAATAATAAAAACAACAAAAACAAACTAGACAGTTTAAACTTATAACATATAGTACTAATTTTACTTCACAACCTGACAAAAAGAAAGAGGAAAAGGGGATAAAGGGGCCCCAGGGATCCACACCCTGCATAATAGAAAAGATGATCTGCTGTAAGTGTAAGGGCCATTTTCACAGGTGTCTTTGTTTGTGTGTGTGTGTGTGTGTGTGTGTGTGAGAGAGAGAGAGAGAGCTACTACAGAGAGGCTAACAGGAGAGTTGAGGGGGAGAGAGAAGTTAAACCGGTCTGTGCTCCTCTGAACATCATTTTTCTGTCACTTTCACCCACCAAGCCATAAACACAATGTTTCCTTCATGTTCAAGTTCCTTTTTCTAACAACCCATATCACACACTACCAACATATACATTTGTAATTTTAAAGGACTAGTTCATCCAAAATTAAAGCTGTGTCATTATTTATTCATCCTCATGTTGTTAAAAAAAACTGTTTAACTTGATTCCATGGAATACAAAAATGCTGCTCTTTTCCATAAAATTAAATAAATGGTGACCAATGGCTGTAAAGCTTCAAAAATATCTAAAAGCGTTATGAATGGGATAGCAGGACTCACATTTCAAGTTTTCTGAAGCCATACAATAAATGTAAATATAGAACAGACAAAAACACATTGGACTCACTAGCCACATTTACATGAAACAAAATCATCTGCTATTATTGATACTTGAATCGGACTGAAAAGCCTTCTTGAAAGCACAGAAATCGATCCAGTGGAGCTCAGTCTGAATGAACCAGTCAGTCGAGGAGGTTAAATATTTATTAATAATTGCTAGAAGCTCTTCTAACATTTATGTCAGCTTTCTTTTTGAATATGTCATCAAGGCAAAATGACAATTAAAATATAAAACATAAAACTAACTGAACCTATAAAATAATATATGTTATAAAAATAAACTGAACCTTTGAATGGCTTCGATCCATTCAACTGGCGAATGTTATTGCATGTTATCATACCCACTGTGTCTCATAGCCTAATTTTATGACAACAAATTGTATTTTCTTAAAATAAAGCTGGCTTCAGAGGACTACAAATGTCAAACAGATAACTTCTTCTGCAAATGCCATTGTAGTCAACTTCTTTTTTGCCATATTTAGAGCTGTACGGCTCCTAGTCAACATTCGCTTTCATTGTATGTAAAAGAGCAGCGGGAACATTCTGCATAACATCCCCTTTTCTGTATGTCTCCAAAAGAATATCATTAAGATGAGAAAACAATGACAAAGTTTCTTTTTTTGGATGAACTCTTACTCGAACACAAACATTCTCCTGCTTAAAAAAAATACCTGTCTGCCTTTACATCTGACGCATTTCACATACTATTCAAAGGCACCTGCTAAGTCATGGAACATTTGAGCTGCCTTTGTGACGTTAGCACCGCTCTCAATAAGCAATCATGAAAACAGACAGGGTGTCTGACCCCTGAGAAAGAGCAAGAAGAACCCTGAAGGGCCGACACAAGGCATGCACAGATGGGCATGCTTTACCTCCACTGACAGGCTGCCGAGGGTCCAGGAAATGTCTGAGTCCACATCCTGGTCCCTGCTGTGCCTGAAAGAACCAGTTGCCACCAGATCACTTTTCATTAAGTAACCATGGTAAAAGACAGTAAGAAGACAGTGCTTTTCGAGCACTTATCTCTTTATCTCATTATTTCATTCATACCCTGTAATTAATACCGTCAGAGGATTTAAAAAACAACCCCTTTAGGATAACAATTGAAGCCTTAATAATGAAAAACGCAAACTCAGCAATAATATCAGGCTTCAGGGTACAGAAGGAGATCGATAAAATCATAACTAAATTGTCTATGACAAAGGAAAGCGTCAGTAATGCTGACTGAAAAGTCACCAAGTGCAGAATAGAGGAAGGCGTGTCATCCTCTTATTGGAAACACGAAGTTCTCACAATAATGGGAGTGTCACAACATTTTTTTTTTTTTTTTCAAACCCAAGAACTGTCTTTTAAACTTTTTCCTGTTTTGAAACCGCGTTGCTTTCTTATTTTTCGTTACCTGACAGAAACGCAAGCGCGCGTCGACGGACCCCAGGATTTTACCTCACGTGGAGACGTCCGGATGGAGTCAAGAGCGGCGAAAGAGCCGCGAGTTTAGGATGTCTTCAGGCGCATCCCGCGCGACGACACCAGGTGAGCGGAAGACTTCGTGAACAAATCCAGACAAGCCAGACATGTATTTGTAGAAGACATTAGAAATGCCGCTTAAATGGTTTAAGCACAAAAACAAATCGTGAAGTCAGGGGGAAACTAGAAAGCTGAAAGGAGATGTCAATCACGTGGTGATAGATTGATTGACAGGTTCGGCAATGTGTTCCACATAAAATAAGCAACATCTAAATATGAATGAACATTTTGCTATTTTATATGTATGTTTTTTTTTGCAGCCTCCGTCGGCTCGTATTAACTGGGAGAATACAAGTAATCGATCCAAAGTTGTAAACGGTGACAAAACTGCATGATACCAAAGTTGCATGATCTATGATATACAGTTTCCCTTATACATTCATAGTTTTACCTGAATTAAAGCTAATTAGTAAAATTAAAGGGTTTTTTTGTGCTTAGACAGACCAAAATGTATTTTTGAAAGACAGATAAATCAATGTTTGTGGTTTCTTGGTATGAGACAGGTGTGAGACAGGTTTTTTAAAACAAAGAGTCTGTATGGAATTTGATGGCGTAATTATGCCCAAGAATGCCTGAAATAACAAAAAAAATATAATAAAATAAAAAAATAATTTACCTATCAACTGACTGTGATGAAAGAAATAGATGGCTGGAGATTATCAGCACATTTAAATGTCGTCCAACCTGCTTGCATTCCACAAACGACAATAACACACTGTATTAATTTGACTTCTTTGGCCAACAGGATTCGTGATATGATTTTTATGACTTTTTTGAGTCTAGATTTCACTCATTAATTCAACATGAAGATAACACGTGAAGGAAGTGTATTGTGTGTGTGTGTGTGTGTGTGTGTGTGTGTGTTTTAACACTTGTTTGCATTCCTTTCCCTAGAATTCTTGAAAACAAGTTACAGCATTGATAAACCTATAACATATTCATTTTAGTGTCTATGCAAAAAAGCACACAAAAACGGAATAAAACATTTTCATGACAATAAGGAATATGAGTTTCCAAGAAAGCTAAAAATATTTAGACTGAAGCATTAACAGACAAAATTCTACACAAATATATTTAACACAGAAACGTCCATGGCTTCCACAGGCCTAAGAGTCACTGTTTTACAACAACCTGATATTTCCAGACTTTCCATGACTGTGGGGCATCTGCTAAGTTAGTGCCTTTGGTCATCACAAATCATCATAACACCTCTGAATCCTGATACTCGTGAACACCAGTGAATGGAATTAAATATACATTACAACATTCCTCACCACATATTTCTGTAAAAAAAAATCGAAACAAACAGATAACCATTAAGTTTTCCCATAGATATCAGTTCAGTTCTCAGATAAATTTATAGTATAAATAATCTAAAAGAAGAAGAATGTAGATGATTGATAGATAGATAGATAGATAGATAGATAGATAGATAGATAGATAGATATTATACTATTTAGCTTGTACTTCTCTTTGTTGTTCTGTTTCATTGTTCCTATGCAAATTACCTCACCTGTGGCCCTTTTATACAACCTGAGATTTTAATTGGAGTGTGAACAATAGAGCTGATTATTGTTTTCATGTTGAGAAATGCGTTATAATTGAGCTCAGGTTGTGATGTTGTTATCACAATTAAAGAATGCAAGTGTTTGCTAAATGAGCACACGGTACAACCTCTTAACCGCTGTCTTTTTGTACTGATTACTGTATACAGTAGAATGTAATCACAAAATCTTCAACAAATTGTCAAAACTGATTTATACAGTATGTTAGCAAAACCCAAAAACTATTTGTTTAGCTGGCGTGAGCCATAACTGCATTGTTTTGTGGGCAAGAATTATGTTTCACCGTCGGAAAAAAAATACTTATCGGCCACTCAAAATAGCCATGTATTAAAAAATAAATGCATTTTCATTCCATGGCTGTGTGCAGCAACGAACCAAAGCGCTAATGCATAACCAGATACATTAAACCTTGTCTATAGATATCTATAGATACATTAATCAAGTACATTATACAAAGAGAAAGAAAAGGTAGAGAGCAAGAGAGAGATTGTGTGTGGCTGACTGAATGAATAAACAGCCAGACAGATTTGATGAAAGAGACTGCAGTAAGTCGACTGCCACTTTACATTAGACAGAATTACAGCCTATCCCACAGTAAGTCCAGACAGTAAACCAGGAGCATTTCATCAGAGTTTTATTCAAACATCCCCACGCAGCCATTCAATCACTCTCAGTGCCAAAGACATCTCAGTCTGTCTTATTACTGTAAACCAGCCGCAGATATTTAACATTTCCTGTCCTTTCCATCTTTAAATCAAGTCGGGCTTTTATCCGCTTTCCAGAGTCGCCGTGGACTTTTGCAGCAAAAAAGTCTAAGGTTTGCTCATAGACTAATGACACCATTTTGAACAATGCCTGAGGCCAACTCTAATGACCAGAATCAATATCCGCTTGCAGCTAACGTTTAAAAAATATACAAATGTTCAATTCCTTGTTGTTACCAAAAGCACAATGGGCATTGTTT
This sequence comes from Puntigrus tetrazona, assembly GCF_018831695.1. Classification (NCBI taxonomy): domain Eukaryota; kingdom Metazoa; phylum Chordata; class Actinopteri; order Cypriniformes; family Cyprinidae; genus Puntigrus; species Puntigrus tetrazona. Next base: position 19,715,512 of record NC_056722.1, on the reverse strand, counting down.
ATTTGATTTGTTCATATTATAAGTCTCTCCGTTCGTGCTATCCAAGAGATCTAGTCAACTTTTGTGGCTTACCACGGGAATTTGTTTGTTTGGTGGGATTCATTATTCACACAATGACAATTAAAAAAGCAAACATAATGGTACTGGAAAAGCAATGTCCATAATATATGCAAATGCATATATGCAATCTTATTTTATTAATCAGGCATTGATTGAATTGTGAAAAGTGGGTGTTAGAGAGGAGGGATTGAAGAAAAGATTCATGATGTCAGCTGAAACAGGAAATGGTTTTAGTTACTATGTAAATTGTTGATATAAGACTCCACTGACAGGTATAAAGTCATAAATGTGCATTGTGAATGTAAACAGGGTCAATTTTAATTTCATGTTAAGTGACAAACTGAAAGAGCTTTATAGAAGTAATGAACTTTTCTCAGTTACACCCTGTTATTGTATGAAAACACTATTTCCTTTCTTTCTTTGAACAAAAGAATTCCTTTGTTTGTCTTTGAAGGATGCTTTACAAGCACAGCAAGCACCTGAGTGGACGATACAAGAAGTCCGCACAACACTTTGTCTGGCTCTTCTGTCTTTGGGTTCACCTCTGGCCTCAAGGTAGGAACAGTACTCTACTATTTTAACAAACTTTATTTGTTGAAAAACACAAGGACCTGCGAGACGCAAGTCTAAACTTGTACTTGTCATTTATGGGAGAGCAAAACTGAAACAGATGACATGAAAAATGATTATTTATCTGTGTGCACTGTTTCTCTTTCAATTTATATCTGTGGAAAGCACAGAGCAGAGAGACCCTGAAAATGAACAATAGTTTGGCTGAGACTCAAATCCAGAAAGGACAGCTTTTGCTTAATTGCTTGCCAGCACTGCCATACAAGTCTATAAAACTCCTTCAAGTAGTAAAACGATTAATAAGAATGAAAGGAGGCTGTAAATTGCAAACAGGAAGGCCTGGCTCTGTGCAGTAGACCAACGCGCAACATTTTTAGGGGGAGCATTTTTTAATGGCATTATGAAATCTCATCACGTTTTAGATTGAATTTAATAATAAATACTAGTAATGCCGGGAGAATTCACACACCCTGAGGGCATCTAGCCGGAGGAGAGCGAGAGACAAAATGGATGAGATAATGTGGAGGAGTCCAGTGGCCCGCAGCGTGATTGTCCTAGCCTTAATGAATTAATTAGTAATGATCACAGTGAAGATAAAGGGATTCAGAGCAGTTCATTTCTCATTCCCCAAGAGAAACCACCATCACGACACTTACAGAGCGGAGAGGGAAAGTGCCTAACTTTCAAATGATGCACTATACAGTGTATACTATATATTTGAGAGGTCTGTTGTCAGTAATATGTGACCCTGGGCCACAAAACCACTCATTGTTTAAACATCATCTAAAAGCCCATGAACAAATAAGCTGTCCATTGATATATGGTTTGTTAGGATAGGACAATATCTGAAAAAAAATTGCCATTGAAGTTCTTAACACTGCATAATACTAATCAAAATTTAAGTTTTGATATATTCACAGTAACAAATATTCAAAATATCTTCATGGACCATGATCTTTACTTAATGTCCTAAAGATTTTTGGTATAAAAAGTTCAACCCATATAATGCATTTTTGGCTATTGCTATAAATATACCTAAGCCACTTAAGACTTTTTTTTTTTTTGTGGTCAGGGGTCACATAATTTTCAGCTTTTTTCAGCAAAGACTCATTAAGCTGATCAACAGTAAAGATTCAATCCAATTCAATTTTTTTGTGCAGTGCTTTTCTTGATATAAATAATTACAAAGCAGCTTTACAGGAAATTAATTTTCTACAATATATTTAGTAGTAGCTCATCAGTAGTAGCTCTTCATGTCAAATTGATGTGCATATGACAGAAATGTCTGGTAAAAATCTGTTAATGACTTAATCAAACACTAAACATTATTAACAGCAATGATTATATGTTGAAATCAAACTTAGTGCAAAATTCAGTACTTCTTTAAAGACATATGTGGAAGTTTAAGCGAGATATGAGCTTGCACTTGTGTGGAAGTCAGAATTGTGAGATTAAAAAGTTGTCTTTATTTTTAAGTTATTTTTTAAGTATTAGCATAAACCAAAAAAAAATGAATTGTGGGATGTAAAGTTTGAATTTAAGGGAAAAAAATTGCAATTATGAGATATGAACTCCAAATTATTAGATAAAAAGTCAGCAATTTCCTTTTTTAATTTTAATTCCCTTTTCTCCATGGTGAAAACTGCTTCCACTGAAAAAAACTTAAAACTTAAAACTGAAAACTTTAAATTAAAGGTATATTTTACAATATTTTTACTATACTTTTAGTCAAATAAATGCACCCTTAAAGAACAAAAAAGACTAACCAACCTCAGCTTTTGAATGATAATGTATTCTGCAATTCAGTGTTTTCATTTTCATTTTTTTTTTCACATAGAATGTGCTTGATTTTCTATTACATATTTTCTTTCAGTTACGTTCTCTGCTCTTGCTGCTATGCAATCAAATATTTTTTGCTTGAACAAGTGCATCATAGGGGTACCCCCAGTATACTGCGCTTCACCGCATGAACACTCTAAACACAATGCTTTAACTATAAAATGGAGTAGAATAGTGCAGAAGCACACTAAATGGAAAGAACCTCCCCATTTACACTGGAACCCTTAGAAGATAAGAGAGAATTTGAGATTGGCATTTGAGAGAACATGAGAATAAAAAAACAAATAGCAGTAGTGTTTTAAAGAACAGACAGTGCAGACACCATGCTGCATTTTACACAAATGAAAACAAGGCTGTGAGGGATTGATTCAGTTCTCTGTAGATGAAAGAGCATTAATAAACTAAATGTCTCATAAAGTCTCCAGCAGACTTAGATGTGGCCTAGAACATATATCATTATTGAATACGGTGTCTACTTAGAACGAGTAACTGCTGGTTCAGAATTATTTAGACATAGCTTGGTGCACGTCACAACTCCAGAAGTATTCATGGTATGTTAGACTAGCACACACACATAATATAAGTCAACATTTGGCTGTCAAGTTGTTCCTTTCAGGTTAAATCTGGGCCAGCCTGTTTTATCTGGTTGTGTGCTTGTCAAAACATCAAACAGAAGCCTTATGAAACTGACAGGCCTCACGGGGAGGTGGTAAACTGGACAGGTCAGAGGGGATTAGAGTTAAAAGTTAATGTGAAGGTGTGCGAGTTTAGTGAAAATTTAACAGAGCAGAATCATTTTCGGTGTTTTGAAAAGACCAAAGGGTGCAGTGTCCTTAAACTCACAGCCAGAGTTGTTAATAGGTTATTATCTAGTAAATGTCAGTGGCTTTACAGACAGTCATTGCTTTTGACAGAAGACTTTCTTCTGGGTGATGCTAACCTTTAAAAAATATGAATATGAACTTGATAAAATCTGCATGCATACCCCTGTACTTTCTTAATATACTTCAGGTCTTATTGTGAATGAATTATAGTTCAGGTTCAGGTGTGGTGGCTAAATTTCTGAAAAAGTATGTGGTAGTGATGTATGATGCCCCTTCGTAATCATGCAGCTTTTTTTTTGTTAGTCAACAAGGTGAATCTATGTGACCAAATCGCTCTGAAATCTGTGCGGGGAAATCATTCACCTTCAAGCAAAATTCCAGATTGCATGCATTCATATTGAAAAGACTCGATTTTGCCCACAAAATTGGTGAACTATAAATATCACTGCACCTTTATTTCAAATCAGTTTTTCTTTATTGAAATAAAGAAATGATACATGCCTTTGGTATGGCTTTAAAATTTCTTTAAGAAATAAGAGCGCTAGAAATGAAAGAAATAATGTGAGGACATTTCTCTTTAATTTATTAATATTTACTTAATATTTACTTAATATATTAAAACTGGACTGATGTCATTAAAAGTTCTCACATAAGGAGAAAAACTGTGAAAAATCTTATATCTTTCTCTCTCTCCCCAGTGGATGGCTTATTTATGTCTGATGCTAAGGCTGTCCTGCAAGGGTGTGATGACCACTGGACCTTACAGGAGAAAGAGCGTATGTCTGTGCTCTATCAAACCACAGTGTGCGTGGACATAAGGGTTCTTTCCCCAGGCGAGTGGACAGCATTTAGCTATGTCTCGGCCCCTGCACCCCGCTATGAACTCGCCCTGCAGGGGGACTCAAACAACCTGTACGCCTGGATGTTGGGTGTCCGCCACCAGTTCCCAGTTCAGCTGACCGCTCATCGCTGGTACCACATATGTCTACGGTGGGACGCCCCTCGCAAAAGCTTCAGTCTGACGATAGGTAACAACTCAGAAGTATACCAGAGGACCGCCATTGCCCGAGCAATCCCTCCTTCTGGACGTCTTCTACTGGGTTGCCAACCAAATGAAGCCTCTCCTGGGGCGAAACTGGCCACCGTGGAGCTCTACCTGTTCCGCATATGGGATGATGTTGGAGAGCACAGTGCCTGCGAGAACGGGACGGTGATTGGCTGGGACTCACAACTTTGGGCCGTCACACGAGCCCAGGCTAGAGTCCAAGATTACACATTGCAATGTGGTGCGTACAAAGATTCACAAAAGGGTAGCCTGTTTAACCGGTTGACGAGAGAGGAGGGCTGAAAATAGCAGTGATAATTTGCCTAATGACTGTGTATAAGCCAGTGTCAGATCAACTCGGCAAACCATAAACAGCCTGAAGCCCTTTGTCTCTCTGAACTAAAAGTATGCAGAGTACTTTTTTGTAACTTCTTCAAAGCTATTTAAAGCGTAGAATGTTGCTGACTGAACCAACCAAAGAGACGTCTTGCTTGCAAAGACTAGCATGTGGATTGGTCAGGACATTTTGTGTGTAGTGTCTGCATATACAGTACATGCATGATGAAGATGATGCATGTTTTAATATTGCATGATTTCACTTATTTGACTTTTCAGAAAAATTCACTTTCATGCATGTAATATTTATAGATAAAAAAATGATCCTGTTGGAAAATCCAGCTTTAGCTGGTAGCTGTATTTTGGAATATTGTTGCTGTTTTCATGCTAGTCTAAGGTGGCCATTATATCTAGACTAGTCCCCATATTCCAAAAATTTGTTTGACCACATTAAGCTAGTATTACCAGCTGGTAACAAGTTTGTTGCTGGTCCACAATGGCCACCTCCTTGTACCCGTAGCTAATGATCAGCTAATGAACAAGTTGGACTACCTAATGACTATAGCTATGGCCACTTAATTACCAGCTTGGATCACAAAATGACTACCTAGAACCAGCTAATGACGAACCAGCACCAAGTAATTAACAGCTTGAACCAGTTAATGGCCTATTCAGACCACCTAATGACTAGCTAGGACAGGCTATTTTGAGCCAGCCAGAAGTCAGTTATCATGTTGCAGAATACAGTTACTGGCTTGATATGGATTTTCCATCAGGGGAGTCAATAGCCTTGTCTGTTCCCTGCATCAGAAGGTAATAATCATCTGACTGTCTTTTGGGAAAATTTGTTCACCATCCAGTAAAATTCCAGATGTTGTTGATCCCTTTTTAAAATTTTGCACCTTTATTCCAGAGATGTCTTTGTAAGTTTTGAAAGTAATAACCTGCCCTACCTCCGAACTCTTATTTTGCACTTCTCCTATTTAAATTAAAACAATTTTGTTGTAAATCAGAACTGAATCTTATTGACATTACTTTTTTTCTCATTCCATAATTATTTAACAGTGATAGGCCCGCTGAATCATTGGAATGAAAAAATCATACATGGTTACATTTAAAAAGAGGCATCTGATATATATTACAGCTCAAATCTAGCTTCTCCTTTCCCGACCTGAATAAGTTCACTATGTAAGACATGCTTTTTCTCCTCCACAGGAAATTATGAAATCAATTTCAAATATCCTACAGGATATTTGAAACATTTCAAAACGCATCCAGACGCCAAAGCTGAATTGGATGTCTTGATTGAAATGATCAGATCAGATGTTGTTGATGCAGGGTACAAGAAAGGCAGTAGTAACTACGCTCTTGTCTTTCCATCATTTGTGCATGCCAATACTATTTCTATATTTCATCTTTTAGGTCTAGGGCATCTGCGTATGAAACGCGATGTAAAAGAAACTTCAGAAGCCCCATCGAGTAAGTGCAGTGCAAGTGTGAATTCACTTCACTGAGTACTATTGTAGTTTGGTGGTGGGTAACTATCTGGGGGAGTGCCCCAAAGTATAAGCTATTCAGAATTTAAATTTATTTGTTTTCTAAATCTGAATAGAAGTGGCAGCTTTAAAATTGAACCGATACTGTATACAGTAAAAATTTTATAATCCATTTAAATAAATATTCCCTATAAAAAGGAGTCAGAGAGTCAGCTAATTTGCGTTAGGGGTTTTCAAACTGTTCCTAGGGCTTTCCAGCAAGGCACATTTTTTGAAGTTTGCTGGTAATGGAGAAATCTAATAATTCATCTCTTTTAAATAAGAACAAAATATGCAGGGATTCTCCAGATCAAGCAATGATTTGAAACCCCATGATTTACATAACTGTCAGAACAAACCATTTCACTAAGAATACAAAGACAGAACACGCTAATTTCCAAGGAACACAAAAGAAGATATTTTACAGAATCTCCAAGTTGCTTTTTTTTATAACCAATTACAACAATGTTCAAAGATTTGAGAGCTATGGCATGAATTTCAGCAAATGAACTTCAGATCTACAGTCTAAAGAGGGCACAAAAGAGCAGAAATATCTGAATCCTGAGTAAAGTTTGATATTAGAAGGCATCATTTACATCATTGACTATCCTTTATTTAGGATAGTTTCCAGGAATCAATACTTCTCATGTATGACAGGGCTTATCTTTAACGTCAAATGTCATTTCCACTCCTCTGCAAATGTAGCTCTTCCTTTTGTCCTCGATCTCACGGCATGCGGCACTGAATCCAGGCATGTTGCATGACGCAAACAGATGTTTTGAATAGCGGATGGGTTAGGCAATCTTGTTGTTTGACGCTAAATTGAACAGGGTTACAGAGAAACTGATTTAGTTGAGTAGAAATTAGGAGTATCTGTATATCAATTTCTTACTCAAGAAAGATGAAAAGGTGTAACCTCCATAAACATTTTTTTTACTGTAATGAATTATTGTGAGAAGCCTGAACGGTTTTTGATTTTAAGGTTTAAAGGTTGAAGTTTAATGTTTTATACGCTTACAGCATCCCAAGATTCAGCCAGCACCCGAGAGTTTGCCTCGACTTCTAGTAAGTGTTCCATCACTACTTCACCACAGATCACTAGATACAGATATATAAATAAAGTTACAGCATTGTACTCCTTGACTATTTGCATTTTACATTTTTTTATGGAATGTATTTGGTGCTGTTGAATGAAACTTTGTCTCTTCCTCCCTCTCTAAGGTCCACTCCAATTGATGTTGACTTCAATAATTACTGGTTTACAGAAATCCACCACCCAAGGTAAGTAACAGAATAGTATATAAAAGTACTGTATTAAAAGTAATATAATATAACATTATAAAGTTACAAATCACCTTCAGCCAATTACCCATTTACTTTGTGCAGTACTGGTGTTGAATGTGTCAGCATAAATGACTAATTGACTTTGAGCAGTAATGCTTTAAAGGATTCTTTAAATCTAGAAACTCTTTAAATCTGATTCCTTTTCCTGTCCATAGGACAGAACCTTCAGTCTTCGAATCAGGTCTTAAATACAGTCTCTGCTTCAACCACACAAGCCAGAACCACATCGAATCCTGCAGGACTCACTACAACAACTTCTAAACCTTTAGTGACTCTCAGCGCATCAACACAAAATCCCACCACATCAAACACTATTACACTCGCTATTCAGGCTGGTTCATCTGTCAATAACACAACTACTGTGTCAAATACTAGGGAATTCAACACGTCAGCTGCAACTCCAGCCTCACCTATGTCTTACATAACCACACAAACTACACAGAGCACGTCGACATCTGCCCAGACACTTTCAAGCATTCACACTAGCCGTCCGGTCAGTACTTCCCAAACAACAGTCAATCAAACGACAGTAAACTCTTCCGCTGCACCAACTGCGACTCAAGTAACCAATCAGACAGCAGTTCTACGAACAACGACGTCCAATGTATTATTCACAGGTACGGCTATTATCACTGCGTTCTGATTATGTCTTTTTTCTGCTTTTTTGGAAAAAGACAGATGGCTTCTATTTCGGTGATAATTACAGGATATTAAATTAAATTCCTTACCTTCATTCTCTCATTCTGCCACATATTACATAATTTATACATTATAAAATTAATCCTAATGGTTCAATGCTTTGATGTGTCTTTTCATTTGTTTCAGAGCCATTCGCAGTACAGTGTAACTTTTCCCAGTCCTGCTCTAATGAATGTAAGAAAGAAAACATTTTTAGACAAAGCCTATTTTATTCTTAGAAGACATCATTTAGATTAAAAGTGGTGATTCCAGGGGATGTGTAATAATATCTCTCTTCTTACGTCACAGCATCATACTACTGGATGGTTGTGGAAGTGAAAGGCTCTAATATGACGGAGGGAGACGTTCAAATTTGGGTAAGAAATTGGGTAAAAGTTGCTTTAATAATAATAATAATAATTATTATTATTATTATTATTATTATTATTATTATATACTATGTTAGTTTTGTATGAAATGATTATGTTATAAACTAGAGAGTACTTTCCAAATTAAAACTTTTTCATTTTGAAATTTTGAAATTCATAATGCTTCCCCCCTCTATATTTAGTTTTCAGATCTTTTTCATAAAAGCACCTGCTCTGCTGGAGTTTTAACAACAGAAATCAATACTACAACTTGTCAGACTGACATAGTCTTTGTGGTAGGTATCATTTGTTTTCAAAAAACAGGTCAGGGCTAAACTTTGATGTTGCCCAACACTGCATCATTATAAAATGTTTCTTTTTCAATTATATAGACTGCTGAGGTTAGATGTGAAGCCAAGCAGAACATCCAGTAAGTCAAACTTAACAGTCTAAGCTACATAGAGGTATGATCTCATTGAAATTCAGTATCAAGTAATGCTGCTACTGCCCCCATTCTTATAGGAAGACGAACTGCACTGTGCTGCTACAGCTGAGCCAACCTGTGAATACGTGCATCCTCAGGAGGCTGGTGCAAAACGGGACCATAAACCCATCGATGCAGATCCAGCTTCTAGGAGATATAGAAACAGTGGGTGAGTGAGACAAGCACAATTCTGTCAGAATTGACTCACCTGTTTGGTATTCCAAACATGAAGTGAATGCAAACTAGGTCTGTTAGGCTTCAGAATGACAAAAAGCACCTTAAAAGCAACATAAAATTGTTCCATTTGATCATGTTACAGAATAGACAGCATTTTGTTTTTGAAGTCTCACTGAATGACATTTCTTTACAGGCAAAGGACTATGCCCAGAGCTCAATATTACACCCCCTGGAGGCGGTTTTGTGCACTGCACATCTTTAATGTCTTATGATGACGTCTGCAAGACAGAGGGACCTGTCAATGTCACATGGTAGAATATGTTACTGACTTGCCACACTCTTAAATTAGTTCTGCCATTTTTAGTGTTTACAGCAATTAATAATGCAATTGTATTATTGATTTCATTGTTCACTCTTTCTTGCATTAGTTCTTATGAAGAGAATGGTTTCATTCCTAAAGACTTGGTTGCAAATCAGTCCTGCAACGGTGAGTGTTATTTCTATTTAGACTTACTATTAGATAATTTTCTGACTAATATCAGTCAGACTAATATCACATTCAAAAATTTAATTTTGTTTTGTTTAGTTGAGAACCAACAATATTGTGAGTGTTACGTGTCTACCAACAACGGTAAGTAGAATATTATCGTTCTATGAAAGAGTAGGTACAAAAATATGTCATGGACCAATCAGTCTCCAAGTTCCCTCTCCCACCTCTCTTTTAGAGACATATTATGCAGTACGTCTAAATATTACAAGTCCAGATGTGAATTTTACCTACGTTCAAAACATGGTGAGTTTTTAGCGAACAGTTAAAAAGTGTTTTACTAAAATATTGTTGTCTAAATTTGCAAGTTACCTTACCTCAATGAATGACAAATATGTTTATTGTCTTATTAGTTTTGTTGTTCCATTCAATAGGTTGTACAGTTGAGCAATCCTTGCAACGAAGATGGAACGCAAGGGTATGTCTGCAATTCCTGTCAAAAATAACATACTGTATATACAAAATTTTGGAGTCAGTAATATTTTTAAAGTGAAATTTATTCTATTATTCAGCAAGTACAAATTAGAAAAAAAATTGCAGTAACGATGTTTGTGATATGTTTAAAACCTTTCTATTGCAAATAAATGCTATTTTATTCACAACAGAATAATAATAATGATAAAAAAGACTAAATATTGTCTGTGTGTGTATATATATTTCAGTATTTAATAATAATATTGAATATTTTTTATGGTCGATTGTGTTTCATGTTCTTAGGTCTCTGTGCAATTCTTTTGTTACTGAAGTATACCAGTTGTACCAGGTAAACATCCATTTGTTTTCCATCTAATTTTGTGGGTAAAATCTTGTTTTCTTTATTTGCTCTAAAAGTCGGTCATTTATGCTTTGCAGGGAATGCACTTGGAATGTTTTGGTGAAGGAACGAGGCAAGTTGTACTGCTTTGATTGTGTGTTTGTTTGCATCTACAGACAGCTTAACCTCTCTGTTATTCCCCAGACTCTACACATGTATGTTAACTCTGCAGCTGTCAAAACAGCTGGATGTGTGTACTGTTAGTACTGCTATTGGCATTCTTTGGAAGGACAGTACCAACATTAGTTTTGATGGACCCCTCAGTCGAATTGGTGAGTGTTGAACTGTATGTACTGGTATTCCCCAATTATAGCAAAGCGTATCTAAGTGGTGTCATTTTAAAAATGCATTTTTCCCCAATCTCTCTACTATACAGCCATATGTCGTTTGCCCACTGATTCAGAAACCATTCCTTTAAACTCAACATTCACTTGGATGTCTGTAAATGTCAGTTCCAGCCACATTGATGACATCAAAGAAAATCTGAAATGGTAAATCTTGTATTCAGTTAATATGTCAAACTGTGCATACTTTACATTTGTGTAAAATTTCAATTATTCAAATTACAGTTAATATATTTCCATGTCTCTATGTTTACACAAAAAAAAATCAACATTTCTGTATTCAAACCAAAAATGTACACTCAAACCACATTTCATCCTGAATTATTAATGGTTAAACATCAGTCCTAGAGAACAATTTTGAAAAGCAAATCAGTAAAACTGTTGGTACTGTGAACGTAACCATTTAATGGGATTCTGCCAAGTAGGGCATGTGTCCTGACAAACATCCGTGTCCTTGTTAACCAATCGGATGTCATTTTCAGGCATAGAACTAGATTTATACTTTGGACAACATTCTTATCAGCCTATCATTTCCTCATTTAGCAGTATATAATGGTTAGGTTTGTTTGTTTGACAGGAATGTTGTTTCAAAAACATTCCAATCTTGCTCTTTGTTTTCCAGTGCACAGGGTCAGACGTTCGCTATTATTTTAAATGAGAGCTGTGAAGTCTCACCTCCTGAGTCCTACACAACTCAAGGTGTCCCTTCTAGAACAAGTTCTGAGAGCAGTGCTACATTCCGAAAAATCACTTCTCCATCAGTACCTACAGATTGGTCACTGACCAACCAAACCAACACTTCAGTCACACCATCAGTCACAAACACTTCTAGTACACCACTCAAAACAGCAAGTTTAATATTCAACACATCCATCAACAGTACAGGCAATCAAACAAACACCTTGTCAAATTATACAGCAAGTCTGCCACTCAATTCAACACTTGTTACAGAACCACAAGCAAGTACACCACGCTATATAACAACCTCGCTGGTCAGTACAACACATAAAACATGGAGTGTAACACCTCAACTGAGCAATACAGCAGTTACAACACACTATACAACAACCTCACCTATCAGTACAACAGGTACATCAAACAATATACCAGCATCATTGTTTAGTACAACAAATATGACACACAATATAACAACCCAACCAATCGGTACAATGGGTGCAACACACAATATAACAACTTCACCTGTTAATACAACAGTTACATCAGTCAATATACCAGCATCATCGGTCAGCACAACAAATACGACAGACAATATAACAACCCAACCAATCAGCACAATGGGTGCAACACACAATATTACAACTTCACCTGTTAATACAACAAGTACATCAAACAATATACCAGCGTCATTGTTCAGTACAACAAATATGACAGACAATATAACAACCCAACCAATCGGTACAATGAGTGCAACACACAATATAACAACTTCACCTGTTAATACAACAGAAACATCAAACAATATACCAGCATCATCGGTCAGTACAATAAATATTACACACAATATAACAACCCAACCAATCAGCACAATGGGTGCAACACACAATATAACAACTTCACCTGTTAATACAACAGAAACATCAAACAATATACCAGCATCATCAGTCAGTACAATAAATATGACACACAATATAACAACCCAACCAGTCAGCACAACAGCTACACCATATAGTAAAATAACCTCATCAGTCAGTACAACAAATGCGACAAACTATATAACAACCCCAACATTCCACGCAAGTCCAACATATAATGTCACAACTCCAACAGCCAGGTCAACAAATACGCAACAAAATATAACCCTAGAAGTTGGTGCAACAAGTACACCATACAATAAAACAACCTCACAAGTCAAAACAACACTCAATAAAACAACCTCAGTTGTCAGTACAACACTCAGTGAAACAACCTCACTAGTCAGTACAAAAGATACAACACACAATATAACACCCGTCAGCACAACAGCTGCTTCAAACATTATAACATCCTCACCTGTCAGTACGAGAGCTACAACACTCAATATTACAACTTCACCTGTCCCTACAACAGGTATGCCACACAATTTAGCAACCATACCAATTAGTACAACAAGTACATCAAACAATATAACATCACAGGTCAGTACAGCAAATATGACATCCAATATAATAACCCCACCAGTCAGCACAACAGGTACACCATATAAAACAACAACCACAAAGGTCAGTACAACAAATACAATACACAATATAACAACCTCACCTGTCAGCACAACAGGTACAATAAACAATATAACATCACCAGTCAGTACAGCAACCTCAACAGTCAACAATACAGATACAACACTCAATTTAACAACCTCACTGATACATACAACAGATACAACACTTAATGAAGCAAGCCCACTGGTCAGTAAAGCAGGTACACTACACGATACAACAACCACAGTTGTCAGTGTAACAGATGCAACACACAATGTAACAGCCTCACAAGTAAATACAACAGAAGCCACATTAGACATTACTCCAACAGTCAGTACAAGTGATACACCATTTAATATAACAACCTCACCAGTCAGCACAACACATGCAACACTCAGCGAAGTAAGCCCACTGGACAGTAAAGCAGGTACACCACAAAATACAACAACCACAGTGGTCAGCATAACAGATGCAACACACAATGTAACAGCCTCACCAGTCAATACAACAGAAGCCACATTAGACATTACTCCAACAGTCAGTACAAGAGATACACCGTTCAATATAACAACCTCACCAGTCAGCACAAAAGATACAACACTTAGCCAAGCAAGTCCACTGGACAGTAAAGTAGGTACACCACACAATACAACAACCACAGTGGTCAACATTACAGATGCAGCACACAATGTAACAGCCTCACCAGTCAATACAACAGAAGCCACATTAGACATTACTCCACCAGTCAGTACAAGTGATACACCATTTAATATATCAACCTCACCAGTCAGCACAACACATGCAACACTCAGCGAAGCAAGCCCACTGGTCAGTAAAGCAGGTACACCACAAAATACAACAACCAGAGTGGTCAGCACAACAGATACAACACTCAATGGCACAACAAAAACGACACCTAAAATAACAACTGCACCACTTAACACAACAGGCGCACCCAGTATAATAACTTCATTGGTCAATACAACAGATATAGAACTCAATGTAACAACCCCAGCAGTCAATATAACAGCTACAGTACAAAATTTGACACATTTACCAGTCAGTACAACAGCCACACCACTCAACCTAACTGTCACAAGAATAATTTCAACAACCCCTATAGTCAGTACAACAGCCAAATCAATTGACACATCTGCTACAACAGTCACAACACATAATAAAACTACAATAACTCTCAATACACCACTTAATACAACAGGTAAGCCACTCTTTACAACATCCATACCACCTTCTAAAGTGGTAACAGAAACACTACCCAATACAACAGCACAGATACATGAAACTTTTACTACAACAGTTAGACCATTAAATGCAACAGCCACACCTCACTTTACTACTGCCGTGCCACTCATCTCAACTACACTACATCATACAACAGTCACGCCATTCAATACAACAGTGACAGATCTAAACTCAACTTTTACATCTGAAACTGTGAAAAATGTGACACAGTCTAACACAAGTAGTTCACAAATCTCTGGTGCCGAGACCACCAACGTTACGACCTTTCTGCCAAATACAACACTGCTTAACCTGACAGCACCATTACATCTAAATGCAACAACACCCCAATTAAACATTACCCAACACACCAACACATTCACAGCACATTTGAACACTACTGGGCAAGACAACGCAACAATTTTTAACACTACATTTCTCACTCACAATGTAACAACTCTCACAGACAACAGGACAGATGTGACAGAGGTTAATGGAACCCTTAAAAGTACTACAAACCACAAAAACACAACATATTTAAATGTGAGCTCTTCTGTCTTAAATACCACAACACAATACCCACATGATACACAATATAACACAACCACTCCATTTGAAAATGCAACAGACTCAAATAATACAAGCTTAGCCCACACTACTGAATCACCAAGTAATGTAAATGAATCAAACACAACTCAGCCTCTTAACAGTACATCTGAATTCAATACAACAACCATTCTTTATTACACAACACAACCTCTGAATGATTCTACAGTGGGGGAGACCACATATGCTGCAACTGATACTACTATAGATACACCAGAATTCAATACTACAATGTATTCATTTAACTTCACAGCTATTAATACGACCGATGTTGCTTATTCCAACACAACAGACTTCCTGTTCAATACAACGCAGTCAAATACAACGGCCATTACAATCAACATAACCTGGTTTAACACAACAGATGTGCCACTGAATGAAACCAATTTCAATGAGACTGATGGCAGACATAGCATCAACTCAACAGAGACCCTAATAGCACATTGGAATTTAGTACAACTGTAAGCCCTACAGTTAATACAACAGAGTTTGATATCACAAATACAACACTGATACATACTACAACCTTTCCACCAACTGAAAATATTACCAGTGGGCTAACTGACTCCACTTTAGAGCCTGTAACAACAGATAGTTACCTTAACACAACACAGTCAAATGACACACAAGAAAATGTCTTTACTGAAAATATAATCCCTAACACAACTACAACAACCAATCCAATTAACATAACAAATAACATACCAACAAATACTACCGTTTTTAGTATTGTCACAAATAGCAGTACAGCTCCCACAAATGCTCCATCAGCGATACATCCAAGCTCTCCTCAGAACAGCTCTGCTTCCGCAACAGATGCTCCAATTATTGCTCAAACTCCAATGACTAGCACAGTCAACACAACAACAGTCACTACGAGGCCTGCCGTTCCAGCTGTGCCAATAATACCAGCCACTACAATTGCAACTACTACAGGTTTGACTCTAGTTTCTTGACTCAAATTCCAAATATAAATGCTTTTCTAGATACATGCATCAACAACAGTAAAATAGCTGATTCAGAAATAAACATTTACGTGAGCTTATGTTGTTACAAGCCTTTTTGTACAAGTATTTATAAATATTTTACTTAGTGCAAATATCCCATTTTATTGGCAGAGATTATTTACACAAACTCCGGGTAGGGTTAGGGTAGGTATAAGAAGGGCTTTATTGACCCAATAAGGTGGCATCCATTTAATCATTTGAATTCAAATTCAAATTTAAACTCAGTAAGTTATTATTGCATACTGTTTTATAATGTGCTACTATTCTGAGGTGCAAATAATTGGCACTATTTCCAATGAATAGTATCAGAAAATCCTACTATTTTAACATAAATAGCCTCTATCGCTATTTACACCTAGCACAAATAGCCATTGCCTTAATTTTATCTATAGGAATGGCTTTCTCAAGCTTTAAATGGGATGTTTGATGTCATTTGTATCCAATGCAGTGAAGTTATAAAAAATGTTTTGGTGCCCGTGTGTATCTACAACAGCTCATTTATTTCTGTTCATTTTTCAGAAGCAACAACTAAAAGCCCAGATGCAGTGGCTAACGAGCTTTTGAACCAAACACAGAATTTGGCATCTTTAAACTCAACTGAAGTCAATAAGCTGATCAACCTGTTAGAAAGTCTCATCTCTGCACCCAATATTAGTCTGGATCTAGGTCGGACTGTGTTGTCTGTCATCAACAACTTTCTAAACAGCTCTTCAGATACTGTGGCTGCCTCCTCAAATCGGTGAGTCACACGTGCATTGCAAATATTCAATGTCTGACACTGTCAAACTTGAAAAAATGTATTCACATCTTGTATTGTGCTTTGCAGGTTAATAAAAGCTGTGGATAATGTGGGTATGAAACTTGTGATTCAGGACCAGACTGAAAACATCGTATTTAATTCACTCGCTTTGACTGTGACCAAAGTTGATGGGACCAACTTTGGGAAAACATCATTTACAATTGCAGATCCCTTAAACCCACAGGTAATCACAACCGAAGTCCAAAGCAATTCTGAATTCATTTTGGATGCTTTTAGATGTCACACTTTAAATTTGGTATTTATATTTCTGGTAATACAGGTCACCAAAGGGCTTCAAAGACAAGTCAGGGCAGTGGATAGTTCCTCCCCCCTGGCCAAAATAACACTACCTGCGTCTCTGACAGAAAACCTTTCTCCAGAAGAAAAGAAGATGGCCTCTAGAGTCCAGTTCACCTTCTTTCAGAAAAGCACATTTTTTCAGGTAAAACCAGGTTGATTGGAGTTTCATAGAACAACGTATGATAAAGAACACACTGTCACACAACATTATTTGTACATAACATTTTCAGAAAACCAATTGCCCTCCAATTAAATAAAAAAAGTACATAAAAATGAAAATTCCATAATTATTCACTTTCATGTCATGCTGTCTTTTCCAATTACCATGTATTTAAGCTTCAAATAGGATACAGAAGACATTTTCAGCAGATTTGAATCTCCACATCAGCTGATTCTTTGATTTTGCATCTATCTACAGGACAAAACCCTGAGTCCAGATAAGCTGAACAGCCACATTCTGGGCTCTAGTGTGGCTAACCTGTCAATCAAAAACCTGAGGGAGAATGTTACATTTACTCTGAAGAATAAACAGCCCATTGCGGTGTGTGTGCTTGCCTGTTTGCAGGACATCGTATCTCAATGCCAGCTGAAACCTGTCTGATCTATCTCTTCTTTAACTCCTTTCCCACAGGGGAACTATGTGGCTTCCTGTGTTTTCTGGGACTTTGACCAAAACGGTAAGATTACACACCTCCAGGAATTCAAAGATGTGATACATCTTATTTCTTCATGTGCGTCTTTTAATCTTTTTCTAGGAGGTTTAGGTGGCTGGAATCGCAACGGCTGCTCTGTCAATAATAGCAGCAATGAGAACGAAACTGTCTGCAACTGCAATCACCTGACAAGCTTTGCTGTACTACTGGTATGTATGTCAGTGTGTTGGGTTTTTTTTGCGCTATGTATATTTCAAATGTTTGAGGTCAATAAGAAATCAGTCTATGTTAACCCAGGCTGCCTTTTTTTGATGCATTACACATTTCTGGGATTGTTCTAGTTTATGTCTTCATTAATCATTTTTCAACTTTGTGTGTCTTCAAAGGACATAAGCCGACAAGGCATAGTTGAAAAGATGCAGGCAATTATCCTTACCTTCATCACTTATATCGGATGTGGGGTATCCGCCATCTTCCTCTCGGTTACTCTGATCACATACATCGCGTTTGAGTGAGTAATATCCTCCCATTATAAGCCTTAAAGTCTGCATGAATCTGAAGTTTGTGAAGTTTGTGAATTTACTTCTGTAATGTGAAGTGAAGGAGAAACACAATATTGAATGAGAAAAATGGAAGGAGTGGCTTCTTTTTTCTACTGTGAATTGATTGGATGTAATAAACCAGGTGTTTCATTCAGAAATTAACACTGACGGTTGGAGGGGCGTGGTTAAGGATGTCATGCTCATGCCCAAGCCGTCAAACTGACATTAGAGAGATTTGGATTAAAGATCATGAAGGCAAACAATTGTTTTTTTTCTGTGGATGAATTGTTCACCACAAAAATAGCAATGTGAGCTAACAAAATAAATATAGTCGATTTTGATTTCAAGCAGACTTTAAAATTAAATGAATCATGATTGACTCCTCAGAAATCTCTTATAAAACTGGAATTGATTCCCAAATAGCATTTATTTACCAATTTCTTCTGTTTCATTTCAGCAAACTCCGTCGTGACATCCCTTCAAAGATCTTGATCCATTTGTGTTTCGGCCTGCTTTTGCTGAACCTGGTGTTCTTGTTGGATGCTTGGCTTGCGCTCTACAAAGATGCTGTAGGCCTGTGCATTTCCACAGCCTTCTTCCTGCACTATTTCCTGTTGGTCTCCTTCACGTGGATGGGACTGGAGGCTCTGCATATGTACCTGGCCATTGTCAAAGTCTTCAACAACTTCATGTCCAGATACATGCTAAAATTTTCCCTGGCAGGCTGGGGTGAGTTCAGCTGCTGAACTAGCTGTGTGGTTTGTGGCTGTAGATGATTGCTGATTTAATATCGCAATGTGCGTTATTGCAGGAATCCCTTTGGTTGTCGTCATTATTGTGATTGCGATAAACAAGGATAACTATGGCCTCATAAGCTATGGGAACTTTTCTGACGGAACTACAGATGAATTGTAAGTATTCACCTCATAATTTAAAGGGGTCATAAACTAGCCTTTTCATATTCATCTGTGGAGGTAGTATCAAGCTGCACTATTACATCATAAAGTGGCACATTCCACAATCTGTCATTTTGGCTAATTGCATTCGCTACTACCCAACAAACTTACCATCTTTGAAAACCCCTAGATGGGAAGCTGGATATGTGTGATGCTAGCGCTCAGAAGCATCCGTTTTCAAATATACCAGTATGTTAATATTGTTTTGAAGTCATAACATGATATTCTTCAAGTAAGAGGTGCGAAAGTTCAACTTTAATAATCAAAACTGGTTGGTATATTCTCGCTAAAAAGTGCACGTTTATCCCATGAGACCAGGTAGAAATTTTAGGTAATGAAAAATGTAGGATGTTTTTCTAGCACAGTCAAGATTGAGGGGAATTTTGGTTTCTCAGTTTATGATCCCTTTAAAGGCATCAGTCTTGTGGCATTATTATTAAAGGCATTATGTCATCGCTCCTAATGTTTCTATATTTCTCTCATCTAGTTGTTGGCTGAAAAATAACGTAGCGTTCTATGTGGCTGTTGTGGCGTACTTCTGCCTTATATTTGTGTTGAACCTGGCCATGTTTGTGGTGGTGATGATCCATCTGAGACGAATCAAGCGCAGAAACCCTCACAATAATCAGTATCGCAGTGGCTTGCATGATCTTCGTAGCATCGCAGGACTTACTTTCCTGCTCGGGCTTACATGGGGCTTTGCCTTCTTCGCCTGGGGACCCGTCAATTTAGCCTTTATGTACCTGTTTGCCATCTTTAATTCCCTACAGGGTGAGAAAACAAATTTCATGCATTTTTTTAATGCAAGAACTCGGTGTAATAATTCAACTACCTTGATCGCTTGATTTATTCTTGTTCTCATTCTCTCTCAGGCTTTTTTATTTTTGTTTTCCACTGTGCTCTGAAGGAAAATGTTCGTAAACAGTGGAGAATGTACCTCTGTTGTGGCAGTTTACGATTGGCTGAAAATTCAGGTACAGTCACATTGCTAATCTGAACTGAAGACTAGCTGCGTGTTAACTTTATTGATATTTTATGGGCGCTCTCAATCTCTCCGATGTTTTATCTACAGAGTGGAGTCGGACAGCCACACAGAGCAACCACACTAAAAAGACTTCGATCATGACGGCAGATTCAGGGTCCCACAGTGCACCGCGAAGCTCAGTGAGCAGCGATGACTCCCAAGAGCCTTCCCAAGGCATCGGTCAGTTCAGAGGGAAAGAAAAAATGTACAAGTGCATTTTATTCAAGCCAAGCATGTTCTTAACTCTCTAATTTGACATTACAGGCTCACCGGTGGATGACAGTGTGATCATGTCAGGGGAAGCGAATGATGACGTGATCTTCAATGAGATGAACAGTCAAATCCGTTCACGACTCAGATCTGAATAATTTTTAGAAGAGAATTATAAAAGCAGACACTAAAATAGGTGAAGAAACAGATGATTCAATATTCTGTTTCTGTCAGGCCTGAAAAAAATGTATTACCAAGATGAGAATCTAATGACTCAGCTCAAAATGTCTTTTGTCATCAGTTTGTCGTAATGAATATTACATGCAGTAAAGCTTTCAGGATTTTGGTTTATAGCCAGACATTTTGTTATTTGTTATTGAACTGGACGGCTCACAGCTAAGTAATAAATAGCAAGAGCATGTACGTATGGGAGTCAATGAGTAAAAATGTCTCTATGTATATCACTAGAGGATTGAGGTATATTACTTTTGGGGTTTTAAACTCCTATATATTTTCAGCAAACAGTATTAAACAGCTCTTCTGCAAAAAAAGTAAACAAAGCTCAGATGATGCAAGGGCAGATGATGCATTTTTATAACTGATGAAGGACTACATTTAAAACGAAGGGGAAAAATTGGTCTTAAAAACCATATATATCTGCCAGACGTGTTGTAGGAAGACTGAGATATGCTTCCCATATAGTTTTTTATTAGTTTTTCCACATTTTATAGTAACTCTCAGTTTTGTAGTTTTCACATAAGGAGAAAATATGCAATTAATGTGCTATGTATCAAAAAATGTGTTACATGTAATCAGATTTGCTTTCTGTGTACTGTGTAAAACAGTATTTGTCTGAAATTGTTTTCGAGTAGTATAAGGGTTTTGTTTATCCAAAAAGAAAAAAAAAAAAAAAAAAAAAAATCATAAAAAGTATGATTTTTCATGTTTTGATATGTATTTTTGAACAAGTATGTAGTGTTATGAATTTATAATAATTTCATATTTGTACATTATAGGCAGAGTTAGGAATCTGAGATTCTAACATAATAAATAATTTATTATACCTTTTGTCTGTGATACAGTTTCTGTGTGAGAGTCTGGATTCTATCATCCGATTACATTCAAGCAATCAAGTGTATGAGAGTTTATAAACTCAGAGCAGGCCAGTTTTCTCTCTGGCTTAGGAGTAGATGCTCCAGTAGATGATATTGAAGAGAAAGTACGCCAAAGGAAAGAATATTCTGGAATAGGAGTCGATCTTGTAACTGTTATTCATGATATGGTTGACGCTTTGGCGAATAGAACGACGCCGACGGAGGCGTGTGCCCAGGACCGGAGGAAGCTCGGGTGTTGTGGAGTTCCTGGAGGACATACATGGCTCTGTGTTTAGGTCAGACAATGGAAATGTGCTGAGCTCTATGTCCTGGTCATGGAAACAGCCATCGAATGCCATGGCTTGAGATGCATCGTATCCTGAGAGCTGCAAGAGACAAACACAATTCAATTTTTCATGAAGAATGTGGAAAGTACAACGTACTGGACATTCAAGAAATAGTACACAAAAAAGATTGCTCTAAAAATTTCTATGGTACAGTAAAATTTGATGCTACTGAGGTCCAGAAAGGCCGTATTGTATTTGAGATCAGCAATGGAGATATTATCAAATTCAAGATTAATAATCGCTGGAATTTTGTTTCATTTACAGACAGCTTTAATATAGATTAAGAATTATATAGCACATTCATTTTTGTTTTTAGAACAGTGTTGACAATAATATATCTGGTTCAAAAATTGTCTTAAACGATTAGTTGACTTTTAAATAAAACTTTATTTACTCACCCCATTTACTTCTCCCTACATCAAGCGTGCCCTTTTCAGCGTTATAACGTATTACGTGCATCACATCTTAAAACAAGCAAGAACATTTGTATTTATATATATATATATATATATATATATATATATATATATATATATATATATATATATATATATATATATATATATCTTCTTCTCCTGCTCTTTCCTATCCTTTTCTTGTTTAAAAAAAAAAAAAAAAAAAAAAAAAAAAAAAAAAAAAACCCTTGTGTCTGCATTAGGAAAGACAAGACCCCACTCAGAGCTCTTATGCACTACTGCCCTTTTGCTGATTTTAATTTGCTTCTATATGCCTACCTCATTTGTACGTCGCTTTGGATAAAAGCGTCAGCTAAATGACTAAATGTAAATATATATATATAGTGTTAACGCTAGATAACTATATCCTGGAATGTTTTTTTAAAAACCTTAATTTCTTTTCGACTAAAGAAATACATTATCTTGGATAACATGGGGGGTGAGTAAATGACCTGCAAAATTTAATTTGAAAGTAAACTAATCCTTTAAGTCCATTTTAAAGCATTCATTGGCCAATTGCAATATTTAATCAACAGGGGGCGACATTTCAGCATTTTACAGTTTTGTTCATGGAAAGTAGAGAGAATGCATCATTACACTGTGAATACTGAAGATTTTTATCAAGCTTAGAGTGAAATAAATAAGAATCCTAGGATGTTTAAGAGATCTTTGACCTTCAATTGCTCGAGTTTCTTCATTTCTTCCTTAGTAGTGAAGTAGTTGACGGCTGCATACTCGATGACGGACAGAAACACAAACAGGAAGCTGGTCCACAAATAGATGTCCACCGCTTTCACGTATGATACCTGAGGCATGGACGCTGACACTCCCGTAATTATGGTGGACATAGTCAACACCGTAGTGATGCCTGGATAGAACACACATGCAGAGACACACGTCTGCTTTATTCTAATGCAGTCACACTGGTGACTATCATCGCTCAGCTACCAGAAATCCAGTTCAGAGGTTGAAACCATTGAAGCTATTTAAGTAAAAATTCACATAAGGTCAAAATATTCCCTCACAGATTTTGCAATAGGGTTTTTTGGCAACGTTGACCAACAGAAAGCTGCTTGAAAGTGACTTCTGAGTGAGCTACAGTTTTGGCACTAGACATTTTTTGCCCAAGAAACTTTGCTAACGTCACCACATTTTTAGATTGATTTACAAAGTTACAAAATGCAGTGCTATCTAGATCAACATCCTTGTTGTTTGCTCCCAATCAATCAGATGTCAGGACTAGGCCAGGGCTACCTGCTAGTATAAAAGAAAAAAAAAGGAAAATCTTTGACATCATCTCTAACAATCATAGCTATTCAGAATACATTATGCAGGATTTTGTACCAATGAGATTTCATAATGGGTGGAGCTACCCAGTATAAAGCTGCATAATTTAGCATGTACTGTTTTTTTGTGCAAAATATGGTTGCAATCACATATAGTTTGTTTCCCCAAGGCTTTTTACAAAGTCTGTAATTGTATGATGCCTAGTGTTTCGTAAATCTGTTAAGATTTCCACAATACACCGGGGTACAGTCCAACAATATTAAAATAAAACTTCGAAAAGATGGTTTTCACAGTGCAGTTTTTGCATCTGCGTGAACAGATGTTACCCACCAAGTGAGACACGGGCCGGTACTGCCCTCCTGTCGATCCAAAAAGACACCCAGGACAGAACAACCATCAGCATTGTAGGAAAATATGTTTGCAGCATAAAGAAGAATATGTGTCTTCTGAGGATGAAGTTGATGTAGAGCCTGTTGTACCAGCCTGACAGAAACATGTGTGAAGTTAAGAATTAATGGCATACTGGTATATTACCAAACAGGACAAAGAGATAGGATTTTTCAAAGCATGAATATACATAAAGAGGGAGACAAGCATGCTGTACCTGTGCTGCTGTACAATGCCAGACCATGTGAGGGGTGAAACTCTTCAATGAAGAACTGAGAGAGAGCAATCTCATCTGTCCTCAAAGAGTCATTGCCATTTTTCCAGTACAACATGAGGTCGTTCTCAGCATATGCATCTGAATGGGATACAGGAGCAAAGGCAAAGATAAAGAAAACCAGCAAAACAATTTCCTGTTCAAGCCATGTTTATATACATGGATCATTTGAAGTGTGCTATTATGGCACCATATTGTTAATGTTATGTATTCAAACAGCTTTTGTGGCATAATTCAAAATCCGTCTGATTCAAAATGGGCGGTTAATTAAATTGCTCCACATACTCAATGGGTTTAATAGTAGCCTGGATAAATGTAACTAATTTAGATGTTTTTCTAAAACACTAGCATTTGCTCTAGTAAGCGACAGTGTAGATGTCATTAACTAAAACCAAAAAAAACCAAAAAAAAAAAAAAAACATAAAAATGGGAAAAGCAGATAAAATTACAAAAAATAAAATGTAAAAGATGAAAAGCAAAAAAGTTAAAGCTTATTCGATATATTCATAAATATAATAATAGAACATAAATAACACTAAAATCATGCTAATATCCTTTCAATGGTTTCATTGATTAATCTTGAAGAATGTGAAGAAATGGCTTTACTGCTATTATGTGCATCCTCTTCTAAATTTGTAGTAAATAAACATCTTGTTATTTAAAATATATATAATTAAACGTGAAAGATTACTGGGTTTAAATGCTTTACATGAGAGAATTTTTAAAAATCCTTTCACAGAAAAGGTCGGGAAGTGTTTCATGCCAACATATGCAATGTTTAATTATTGGTGCTATAATTGCGCAACAGTGCATATTCTAAGATTTATATCATTACTTCATGCACGTCCATTGTAAGCACCTTTCCATTACTATTCATTTACTAAATGGTGTCTAAAATGTTCAAGATCCTTTAATAAAATGACCCACAATTGCCAAACAAAAGAAACAATGTAGGTGGGACTCAATAAAAATTACACAAGAACTGAAGATGTTTCTAGGTGGACACGCACAGCTCTCCAATTCCAGGGAACAGTTTTGGGTGTCCAACGGGAATCTACTGAAGTCCATTGAGCACAGAGAAGTAACTGTAATCCTGCAATAAAGAGAATATTCCATTATTACCAAATGGAATATGAAGGGAATGAATCATCATTGGTTGCAGTCATCTACCTGACGCTATAAAGGATGTTGCCGTCTGGGTATACTCTCAGCATTATGTTCTCCATGGTAGTATCATGGATGAAAGAGCGCTTGGAATGGACAAAAAAGACATCAGGCTTCCAGATCTTCTTTACGAGCCGGCCATCGAACGTGCGGCTCAGATTGTTACTGGAGGGAAAAGCCAAACGTTCATCCTTCCAATAATGCCTCAGGTACAGGGTCATTGTGAAGTCCTGCAAGAGACCTTTAAATTTTACTGACCTTATAGATAAACATGAAAACTTATTAAGGGCAACAGTGAAGGGCAGTTACTGGCATTTTGATGCAAAAAAAATGGTTTTGACATATATCGGAAGACCTTTTGCTGAGATTTACTTTGTAGGAAGCCAAAGGCCTGCTTTTATATATAAAGAGAATGTGCACTTTTACCATGTTAACTTCAGAGATGCTGTCTATACTCTCCACCTGAACATCAATGCCCACAGGGATGGCAGATCCTGCAGGACAGAGGATACATTACATATGCATGCATGATAACAGTAATGGCTTTGATACAAACTTAGAGAAACTGCCTCCGTTGCTTCTACAGAGAGAGCATATGGAGCTCAAAATGTTACTGTAATCCTATTTGTCCCATCATTAAATTACAGAAATGGACGGCATTGAACTTCTCAATCTCCTTCAATCGTCATGTAAAAGAAAGCCTAATCACCGATAATCTACTGCTTTATCTAAATCTCATCTATCCCTTCGTCCTCCTGCTTCTACTTTTACCGTGAAAGCACTGGCAGATTAAAGCCCTGCTGGTTAAAAGAAAAATATACAATGATTTATGCTTGCATTAAAAAATAACCTGGCTCTTTCAAGCTTTAATGGCATATTTAAGCAAAAATAGCCGTTTTTTTTTTTACAAAATAAAGTTCATCCATCTATCATAAAAAAGTACTCTACACTCTAGAGAATATCTAGCGCAACAGCACAGAGAGATTTGAGAGTGCACAGGACATATATATGAGAGTGCATTCGGTTTTGTGCCAGAGCAAAGGAAATCTGCACACCAGTAGAGAGTTTTGTGCTTGTGCATTTTATTAATCTGCTTTCATGCTACAAAAATGTGCTCTTAACATTTGTCATTAAAATAACAGCATAATGTTACACTTACATTACTTGCCCAGAACATCACTCTCGTGAGCGCATACAACAGTAAGCAAAAGCTAAAACTTATGGCTTATAAAGTTGCTTCACTCCTGAAGGACTTTATTAACCCATCAAAGCCCGAGTGGCGCATTTTTTATCAAGGATGGATGCATTTTTTTAAATCTCATTTAAACCTCCATTCACTGCTTTAATAAAGCTTGGAAAGTTTGTAACTCTGTATTTGTCCAAAAGACGAAAGTCATATAAACCTAGGATGGATTGAGTAAATGGGGTAAAACTGTCCCTTTCAAGTATTCAAACATGTGTGAAAATAGTCCATGAGTGGTATCTTGCACTTTCCCATCTGTTTTACCAGGTCTGGGGTGTAATCCAGATTATTTTCCACCAAAGCACATCTGCGTCCTCAACATCTATTGTCTAATTTGTGTTTGGCACAATCTGGGTCACGTTTGAATTCAGGACCAAACTCGCAGTGTCAAAGTCACCTCTGGCTGCTTTCCCCCCCGAGCAGAGAGATGGCAACATCCACCTCTCTCTGCCCTCTGACACAGTGAAATGGTGCAGTCCATTTCTAATCAGGTTTATTAAAAAGAACACTCTAATTGTAATGTTCAGGATCGAGATGAAATTGATAATTGGAGCAAATAAGCAGTGATTCCTGACCTCCGAATCCAGGCCTCATAGCAAAGTCGTGGTCTTCAATTCTCAGCAGCTGCTCAGTTTTGATCAGGAGGGACTTAGTGCTGTCCTTTCTCTTTAATTTATAATCAATCCGTCTGAAAATGAGAAAAAGGGTCAGGTGAAATACAATTAATCCACTACTTATGACTTTTCAACAGGATGGAATAGCAGGAATGTTGTCCAGGGTCAGACCCTTGGCATCACGGAGCACTAAAACGTGTTTTTATGATTCGCCGACCTGTTCGCATGTCAGAACGTTAACCTAAACATCTGCCTCAGTGCTCCAGCATCTGTAATACGAAAATAATTACTCAGCCATTAGAGGAATGATGTACAAAAACAGCTTGTCGCACAACAGCGATTGTGTGTGCCAGATTGTAAAAATGAGCCACAGTTTGGAGCAGTTCCAGATGCCTCCGGAGCAAATCATTCTCAGAGTCCTGAGAGATAAGACATGAAATATGCCAAAACGCAGCAATAACTAGTGAAGGTCAGTGGTAGACATACAATGTTTCACCTAACATAGCTTTTCCGTCTGCGTGCTTTAATTGAAACCCAAATATACTGTCAATCATGCTGTGCTCATTACACGGCAAAGTTAATTGCACACTGAAGTGCAATTACAAAATTAAACCTCAAACTGAATACAGAACCACACCACCCCTAATGACTGTGATGGACTCATTACGCAATCATGCTAACAAAAACACAACTGAGAACTAATGACACAATGCATGCTGCTGTACACTGCTGTGGTTATCTGAAAAATGGAAGTAAAATAAATGACATAAAATGTTAAAAAATAAATGTGTTTTTGCCTCATTAATGTCTTTGTAAAACAAAGTTCACCATGATAAAGCTTTTATAAATATATGAGACATTATGCATTAGCAAATTACCTGGAAAACCTGGCTGACACTGTGAAAAGGCTTTTTAGGAAGCTGCAGGCGTGACTTTAATGCCAAACAGCGGTTTGGCTGCTTTCCATCCTCTATGAAAGCTAAAATCACCAGGATGGTTTTAATTACAGAATGAAAGAATATTCTCACTCCTGAGGTGGTGTGCGACACATTACCTTGTGGTATTAAACAACCACCAACAATGGATTTAAAAACTCACTTCATTCCTCATGTAGACAGATATAACATATAATTACAAGATAATTCACATTTGCATTACTTGAAACAAAATGAACTATAATACCATATAGGGTGTAATACACTATATAAATATAAGAACTTTATTGCAGTTAATTGCCAAGATAAATTAATTATAAATTATTTAAAAAAAATAAGAAAAATTACCCAAACTCTAAAAAGAAAAATCTAAATATTAACAATATTACTAAAATACAGATTGTCACAATATAGGCAATGTATCTAACTTGTAATATCCAATATAGCACACCTGAGTGCTTAGTCATAAATCCCCCAATAAAACACTATTTTTCAGTCCGGCCTCATGCTATAAACACAGAACACAGAAAAAATGATTCTGGTGTCCTCCAGTCTAATTAAACCCCCTATTTACTCTTTCCTAATTACTGCCCATCTGTTTACACAATGAAACATGCTGGCAAATGACAGACTAGCAACATATTTATGCAAAACTGATCAAATATTTAAACCATATTACATAATTGTAGGCATATTACAACTAACAATTTGCTAGAGATGAAACCGTTTTATTTTTCAAATAACCTAACACTATCATTCAAAAGTATATATATATATATATATAAATATATATATATATATATATATATATATATATATATATTATATTTGTGGAAACCATGACACATTTTTGTCTGAAGCCTTTTGATGAATAGAAAGTTCATAACAACAACATTTATTAGAAACAGAAATCTATTCGTAACATCATAAATGCCTTTACTGTCACTTTTTTTTACTTTTTTTTTTTGTTAAAAAATAATTCAAAAGCAATGCATTACTCACCCTCTGAATCTGTTTTTGCCATGCTCAGCCAAGTAAACATCCTTGTTTTTCTTCCGGTTAGGATAAGGGTTGTTGAGCAAGGTGACGGGCCAGAGACAAGCAAGGCACAGCAGCCTGAGATTCAGCAGGACCAGCTTCATGACCGGATACGATGACAGTAGACTCGTTTCTCTTCGTCTGTAGCTGGAGTCCAGAAATCTTTCACAGAGCCAAGAAGGGACGGTTCCTGGGTCCTGGCCATCCCAAGCAAAGCTCAGCTGAGAGGGTACTGGGAAACGTTATGGCTTGTTCACACGTCTTCCAGTACGATCATAAACCCAAAATCTAGTTTGTTTGACCGCGTATCACAGCATGCCTTCAGTGTCCATTATCGTCAGCATATCTGGCCGCTGTCGACGGTGGTGCTTTGTCACCCAAACATAAATCAATATGAATTTATTCTTACAGTAATAAAAGAATGACATTAATTCCTCTCAAATCCTCTTATCTGTAGCTGGTGGATCTTCCCTTAACCTACACAGTGGGATGGGACCATCTCTAATCGGGATTTCCACATGCCAGGAGTTATAGCTTCATGTCATTACTGTTAAAGGTAAACTTTTCATACCTGTCCACTCATGTTCATACAGTTCATTCGCTGATGCTGAAGTGAAAAACATGCAAAGCGGACAAATAAGAGACAAGAAGATGAACCTAAACATGAAAGTGACATGTTGCATTGACGTATAGAGATGTAATCCTGTCTTTGTCCTCTTGTTCAACTTCTTTCAAGAAAACAGCATCGGTATCACAGATGTAGTCCGGATAGATTAGACATCTGCAAATAAATATTTCAGCAGATGAGCATTTGAAGGTGGTAGTGCCGGTTAAAACCATTGCATCTGTGTTTTGTAGAACGCCGCTCTGGCATCACCTGATGATCTGCTCCAGTTTCAGGCAGATTCCATCATTAGTTATTATTATAAAAAGCTGAGAGACTAACCAATCAAATCACATTAACGCAATCAATTACATTACAGAAGCGTAGAGAGAGGGGGAGGGGAAGGAGAGCAAGATCATAGGATGGACAGATAGAAAGAGGAAAAAAATTCATAAACCAATCGTGGAGTCCCTGTGTCCAGTAATCCCAGTGCATCGCCTAATCTGGTGGATTACGGCCTGATCAGCGGCAGAGACAAGCTACATCACCACAGATAGTGTATCTGCATTGAGTTTGACTGGTTAGCTTACCACATCACAAGAGGAACTTGGCAACATATCAAAAAAAAAAAAAGAGATCATTTCCTGTAATAAATGAAAGGATGATTAACCTTGGCCCCTTGCCTCATGGTGCCAAGCAAAAAAAAATTTTACCAATACCAACCATGTATTATATATATATATATATATATATATATATATATATATATATATATATATATATATATATCATATAATTTCATAGGAATCTCATACGTTTACTTACAACCATAAATATTAAAATACTGTTTTTTTACTTTCTATTAATCAATGAAAAGTCATGCATCACTGCTTCCACAAAAATATAAAACAAGCAAATTAGAATGATTTTTGAAAGGTCATGTGACCCTGAAAACTGGAGTAATGGCTAAAATATAATACTCATAGAATGACTACTGTATTTTTCTTTAAGTCACAAAGTGTTCAGAAACTCCACCCATTCATGTATCAGCAGAAAGTGGCAGCCCTATGCTGATACTATGGGAGTGTGTATTTTAAAATAAACTAGATAGTCTAGTCAAGCTCAGCGCCAGAGACAAGACTTTCCTCCACAATCAAAACACACGCACGTGAGTCTGCCTTTTACATCATATTAACCACAACACAGAGCCTCGGACAGTACCAGTAACATTACTTTTCTAATTAACTACTAACAACAAAGAAACCAGAGAGACATATTATTATCATCATCTACTACATGCTTTTGAGATTTGTTTTAATCTAAAGTGTCAAATTAGCAATTTTCATTTAATTGCTTCTTGTGCATATGTCTATACGAAGTAGTGTAAGTTGTTTTATTATATTTAATGTTGTGCCTACAAAGGTTCTGTTATCAAAAGTGATCTTGATCCGAAAGATTCCACTTACAAAGAGAAAACGTGATCAACAGACTTCACACAAAACAAAAACGAGACAACGCTCAAGCTTAAAATGATGTAAAATCTTAAAATTGATTAATATATGCACTTTCAATATCCAATAGAATATAATTTGTCTTGATTCACTTGCTCACACAAACAGAATCTGTTGCTCTCTAGTTTAAACATTAGTTTGAAGCCTCTGGGAAATGTATTTGTAAAGTATCACTTAGTATACATCTGATATTCTACCTGAAAGCAATATTTATCCACTTAATAATGACTGATGTTAAGAAATACAGTAACTGTTTTCTCTACAGTAGTTCAAGCTTTCAAAAAGAAGAGAGCGATGACGGCAGTGCATTCTTGGATTGGTCTAATGTTATTGTGGATTACTGCTGAAACAAATGGGAAAACTCCAGGTACTTCACATTAAACATTTACTTCTGTAGGCCAGCAGTGTTCAGGTTCTCTAGAAGACTTATGATTCCCATGATCTAAACTGAAAAATGAATTGTCTCAGACACACCACGAGATCATGGTTTTTCATCTGTCTGACTTTTATTAACATTTAAATGACTTCTTTTTAAGAAAAGAGTAATTGCAGAAATTCTCGCAGCCTTTTTAGTAAAATCAGACGACGCACTCAAAACAGACGCATCTGACAGCCAAAACATTGGTCTGATTAATTGCTTGATGTTTATCATCAACAGGGAAACCAGCATTTCAGCTCTGTTTTTGACCTACGACCTAAATAGTTTCAGGTCAAATTGAAGATCTCAAGATGGACTCCAGAAACAAGAACATATCGTGCCCTTCCATGAATGACACTTACTATTACCGTGTCTCAGACACAATTTAACCCTTTAAAGCGATTGAAGATTAGACACAACAAAAGTATTTAACACCTTGGCGTCCTTCTAAAATAGTTTTTCACTTCAGATGCGGGAGAGATATCACTTTCTTATACACTGATTTGTGTTTAAAATCTAACATTCTCCTTTTTACCACACCTCTAGATGTTCAGTTAACCTGCACGTTCTCAGAAGATTGCGTCCTACCCTGTGTCTTTGAAGCAGTCGGAGATGAGGCGATACACTGGTACAGACAAGATGTCCTGATCCAGAGTTGTATACATGGAAGCGGCCGGTTAGATGAGGCGGATCAACACTACAACAGCAGGACATCATTATTCACTGAAATGATTGCGTATGGTAACGCATCTCTTCATATCCGGAAGTGCGGTCCACAGGACAGAGGGAAGTACAAGTGCCTTGTTACCAGCAGTCGAGAAACCACCGAGCACTTCATCACAGTCAAGGTGGAAGGTGGGCCACGTTCAAGAGTTCCGTAAATTAAATCAAGCAGCAATTATTAAATTATTTTGCTTCATATAGGGTTAGTGACCATGTGAGAATATCATAATCATCATAATAATATCTTTCCATTGATAGAGAACAAAATACACTGCAAACAAAATGCTTCTCTTACTTAGATTTTTTTGTCTTGATATCTTAAATCAAGAAGGATTTTCTAGACAAGTAAAAAAATATGTTGTCTTGTTTTCAGGAAAAAAACCCTAAAAAAAATCAAAATTAAGTCAGTTTTTGCTTAGAACAAGCAAAATAATAATATTTTAAACAGAAAACAATTATTTAGCTTACCCCGTTGATATTGGAAATCCTTCTTGATTTAAGATTTGTTCGATATCTGGCCTGGAAACAATACAAAAAAATATATAATATTAAGTTTAAAAAGCATTTTTGCAGTGTAGGGGCAAAAATTTTATTTTTAATTAATTTTGAGCAGCAATTACCAAGCTGCAGATAAATAAAATTAATTTAACTGGATATTACATCCTCGGTGACAATTTTAGAAAAATGTATAGTTGCTTATAGTACGGTTGCTTATAATCTGCCAGAGAATCCTTGTCATGTCATGTCATAAAATAAATTAAAAATATTATTTTTATTATTATTAATAATGTGGGACAAATTAAAAAAATTAACAGTCATGCAAACTGCACATGGCCAGGAAAGTAATAAATGCATGAATATATTATATATGTTATATCCCTAAACAACACAAAGCATAAGGATTGCGCTTCTAAAGCTTTTAAAACAAAAGTAAATACAAATAAAAATGAACCAGTATTATTTATACATAATGTATCATCTATGCCATGGTGACCATGACTTGAAAATGAGAATGACACCAAAAACAACAAATAACTGTGCCATTCCAGCCCCTATTCAGTCAGTGAGCCTGGAGACAACGCGCCTCAGTGGTTTTGAGGAAGTCATATGCTTCAGCCGAGACGTCTATCCTGCTCCCCGTGTAAACCTGTTCACAGAGCCGGCCGGTCTACCCGATTCCCTCCAACCCTTCACACGCAAAACGGCTGACAAACAAGGCCTGTACTCAGTGAAGAGCAAGCTCAAGAAGCTGAAAGATCTGACCTACATCTGCCTCATCCAATCATTCTACAGGTCTCAGACATGGAAGGCGTCACTGCAGGAGAAAGGTTTGATCTCATCGAGCCAACTCATCTCTGTACTCGTTTCATTGCATTTCATCATCATTATTATTACATGACATTGCATCACTAAATATTTTTGTGACCAACTAAACAATTACATGCAGATAACTGAATATCGTGTACCACAGTGTTTCCAACCTTTCAAATGGCACCAAGATGCTATTTTAACCAATTTTCGACTAAACAGAGATATTCAGCGTGGAAGGAAAGGACTTCATCATCCCTTGTGCGGCCCCATGGAAGCTGCAGAACTTCACACTCACATGGTCCTTCACCAAAGAACACAAGTCCTCGACCATCTACACCTATGACAGCCTCACACAGCGGAGCTCCAGCTTATGGAAGGAGAAGGTGCGACTGGTGACCCCCAGGGGTCGAGACGGAGACGGCTCACTGCAGCTACGCAACCCGCTGAGTCCAGAGCACACTGGAACCTACACCTGCATCCTCTCTGCTCACCAGGCCAAACATGAGGTCCATACAAGAGTCAGCATCACACTAAAATCTGGTAAACCACCATCATTGACTTGCGCGACATTTCTGACTTTGAAAATGAAGTTAAAATCACATATTATTTTAAGTTCTGGCTCTGAAATCCAAAAGCCCTTTATGCAATTAGTAACCATCTTACGTTTGGTTAATTGGAGTCTAATTTGTACCAGAGTACTATAGCAACTGTATGGCCTAATAAAGAATCATAATATTTGGCAAATGATTATTTAATGAAAAATTTATTTTTAATATGAATACATTTTATTGCTTTTATGAAGACTGGAATAGTTTCATAAAAGGGACATTACTGTTCTACTGCACCATTTAAGATATGTTACTTAAAAAATATCTTACAAGAGTATATCAGCCTTCATAAATACATAAATATATCCACTGGTTAAGCAGTAGGCACTTTATTAAATATAACTTGATTATTTTCACAATGACAAATAAAATTAACAGGATAGAACTCAACATGAAGGCAATAAAAAGCTTAACTTTGTCATTGCTCAATGAATGATTTAATGAAAGTTTATGTTATGTTTTCTCATTTAACTTTTAAATGTATTATTGAACTATTTCTAATTTTGAATCAAATATGAGCACACAGAATGCTTTTAATAATTTTAAACATTTTTTTACTTAGCTGTTGATTTCCCTCCAAAATAATGTCACTTCCTGAATGATGATGTCATTTAGGAAGTTGATTTTATTAGTACGTTGAAAATAAAATGGAAAGTGATATCAATTGATTGATGTTGAAGACACAGGAAAACCCTGTGAAATAGCTATCAGTTAAAGCTATAATAAAAATTAATACAATTTAAAAATGTAAAGTCTATTCAACAGTCTCTGGATCTTTGTTGGGCAATTGCGTCAGTTAACTAAAGAGCAAGATATAAAAAATTCATTCAGTTCTCTCAAAGGCAAAATAAATCAACCAGCATTTTATTTATCAACTAACAAGCTTGTTTTCATTGTATTTCAATGACCGCACAAATAGTTTCTTACGCGCAGAAAAACAACAGTCCGAGAGCTCCCCCCAGCGGCGGATTCCTGCAGCGGTCATCACAGGCCTCGCAGTCGCTGCAGTCGCTGCAATCATAGGAATGATAAAATATAGAGGTACGGATTACCACAATTGCACGTATATATATATATATGAATAAATATTTGGAATATATATAGTGAACATATTTGTACCACAATTGTGCCTTCTTCAAACCAGCTGGCTGTACAAAATCAAGTAAAGGCCATGCAGAGATTACAGAGATGCAACCAATCAGAGGTTAGTGTGTGGTAACAAATCACATATTAAATACTCCTCATTTCACTGCATTACATTCACAGATCTCTATCCTTTACAGTGACTGTTATAAGCAGCAGAGCTGCATCTGAAGACACCTGCTTAACAGAAGAAAACGAAAACAAACCAACATGAGGGGGGAGGGGCATATTTGGGACTTTTTTTAAATTATTGATGGCAAGACAAAAGGGGAAACAAGAAGTATTTATTCATATCCAATGTTTAATCACTATTAACTTTTAGTAACTTTTAACTCATTTTACTTGTATTTACTTGTAAAGTTATATTCACTTAAATAATGTTTTGAATTGCATGCATATGATATGTTGAACTCCAGCATAAAACTAAATTACTAATTTAATTTTTAACGTCTATCTCTGTGAGAGCATCTACTAAATGCATTACATGTAAATGTAACTTCCCTTAAATATGTGAATGGTTACATTTAAGCTTTCATACGCTCAAACAATTTTCTTCATAGAAAATTGAAGTCCGGAAATGTTGCCTCTTTGTTGCCATCTATGTTTGAAAATCTGTAATCGCAGTTCGTTGAAGAATCCCATGCGTGGGATGAATCTAATGTGTTGAGGTGAAGGCGCGGCTGTCAGTTACTGCACCCGGAGGAATCCTGTACTTAGGAACCACAGATTCTAGAATGCTTCTTGGAATATATGACCCTAAAAACAATTTTCATCGTACGTTGTTATCTGAAGTGAGTAACGAATCTGCCACACTTCGTTCTGACCAACTGAGGAAACAAAGCATTGCACTACCTATGGCTCATATCACATTAAACCCTGCTAATTATTGTTATTGCTGACCGAATCCAGCTCAATAAGTGCTAAGTGCTATGTGTTTAATTTTACAAGCTCTGTCTTAGAGGCTTTATTTTCAATCACAAATGGCAAGTAAAAGTAAATAACGGCCCTTTCAAGCTAAAATAATGACATGTTTATTTATAATCATGATTGTGTTATATGTGGTATATGTTAAAGAATCTGTGTTTCCAAATAATTAGGGCTTGTTTTTTTTATGTAATTCACTGCCTTTTTAAACTACAGCTTGTATAGTTTCCTATAAATCAGAAGAAATGACCAAACACTGAATGTAAGCCTAAACTTCACAAAAACTATAAACCGGTTTTTCGCATTTAATTGGTTAATCACAATGTTGTTCCAGGGTCAACAAAGATGCTTTGTGCCGACGTAACCATTACGTCTCTGAGCTAGCTGGAGGCAAAACAAAGGGGAAACTGCATGGAGCCAGTCTCCTGGGATCTCTTTATTGAAACATAAACTACTCAAATGTGCCATAGCCTACCGTACATTTTGTTCTGACTGTTCATAAGCTTTCCGACCGTCAAATGAGACACTCGAGAGATTTCTGCATGGATGTTTTATTACATAATTTAAAACTAAAAAATATTTATCTGCTTTGTGATTATCGGATAAAACAAATCTTTAAAATAGTCATGTATTAGTTATATCATTGTACAGCCCTTTTTCATTTAAAAATATGTTTGATGGAAAGTTTACTGTATAAAAAACTGAAAAAATTGAAAATGAAAATGAAGATCACTTGCAGCCCATGTATCATTATATATATATATATTTGTACTTTTGTTCATTTAGCTACACACCATGAGTTCACTTCTCATTTTGTAAACACTATGGATTAATGTCAGTGCACATTATTTCATTCATTCACGTATGTTTCTAATGCACTGGCTCATTATATTTACAGTATAGTAATAATATCAATGTAAATCTTATTTGCATTTGAAGTAATATCCTGTAAACAGGTCGTAATATCAATTATAAATTCAGTTATTATATATATTTGGCTTTTCATACACAAGTAAATGGTTGCAGATTTGCTGGAGGGGCATTTTGCAAAAGCGGTTTCAACATATTTTTCAGTGGTCTCATGGAAATTTGTCATTTTATTTCACATAAAAGGATTAACAGCACATAACAGCACAGCCTTTAATTGGCTGTCTCAAATTACCTCAACTCTGGTGTGGTTAAACTTTGGGTTTGTAATCTTAGTGGGAGGGTCCTAAGTAAGACCAGTGGGACAACTTGTTAATGTCCAGAGACCTCTAGAGAAACAGAACAGTAGAAAGTATTCAAAGAGAAAGTAGTTGTTCGACAGACTACACATTACAATCAAATAATTTGAAACTATGTGACTATGAAGCTGTTTTTCTTGCTGTGGATTCTGCCTGTAACTTTAGGAGGTAAGAAATCAAAATACCGACTGCCATATATTTACATGTCTGATATGTTTAAAAAATGTCTTAAATGATCTGCTCAGCCTCTAAAAAACGAACTGTATTATGCAGTCACATTAGCATCTTTGTGTCTTTTGAAAGAAATTACAATCAAGAGTTTAATTTTTAATTGTTACTAACTTTAAAATTGTTTAACTTTATATTACATTAATGCATTAAGATTCAAGGGTATGTACATTTTTGAATGGGGTCATTTTTATAAATTCAGTTGTTCTTTTGGCTAGTGGAGTATTTGTAAACATCTGTTACAGTACAAAATAAAGCATAACATGCAATTTTCATGATTCCTCTTATTTTATATATATATATATATATATATATATATATATATATATATATATATATATATATATATATATATATGTGTGTGTATGTGTGTATATATATATATATATATATATATATATATATATATATATATATATGTGTGTGTATATATATATACACATTGATCCTACACCAAGAACAGTATGAGTCAGTAAAAGTTGGACTATTTAAACCATTCAGCTGTAGGTAAACACATATCAGTAAAGCCTTAACTCAAATTTGTCTTTTCATATACAAGTAAATTAGTTTTTGTTTAAATTTGTCGCAAGCAGATTTAATGGAATCACATGTTCTAACATTATGAATGATGGTTGAATATGTCCAATTATTATTAACATGGCACTGTTTGTGTGCTGTTTTTACAGACACTGATGTCACCTGTATCTATTCTGAGGAATGTATGTTACCTTGCACGTCCCCCTACTTTGATATCATCCACTGGTACAAGGATAAAAAAGCAGTGCATTCATTTTTCCTCGATCAAGACCAGCTGGGCCATCAGCACAAGGACTACAAGGGGAGAACGTCACTGTTGTCAGAATCTGAAATTAAAAATGGAAACGTATCACTCTTGATAAGAAACATCAGGGTCCGAGATGAAGGCAGATACAGGTGCTACACCGTAAGTGAAAAAGCAAATTATGAAAAGTATGTGGTTGTGTACGTGGAAGGTGAGAGAATTATAAAAAAATATATATTTTTTTTTTAATCCCTGACTTTAAGAAAAAAATATGAAGGCTCAGAGGAAATGTGTTTATCAGAAGTTTCCTTTTCATCTGTCAGGATAGATATGATGATTTAGATGTAAAAATATAGATTTTACGTAGACCCACCCTTTTCAGCCCTGTGGTTGTTGTCTTTTGTGTCCCATTTGTACAGTATTTCCACATCCTAAAGGCAATGTTGTACAAATTTATGAATGAACTGCTAGTTTTAAGACAAGTCCTCTGCTTCGAACATTATAGGTTATGTCATACATTGTAAAGTTTCGTAACATAACTTTCGTCAACTCTAAGTAAATCAACTTTACCAGCTAAATACTCTTCACCATCGATGCTGTAGAAACATATAGAGCTATCACAAAATGGAGGTGGAAGGCAAAATTCTAAAGATGGCTGTGCAGGTGGTTTCTCCGCCATAACGTCTGTACGGCCTTCTAAATAAATCAATTCTGATTGGTCAGTCATAATGTGCACTTAAGAGAATATTGACAATATGTCAACATATTTATACGGTGAGTAGTAATAAGTCAGCCACAGTCATTATTTCAGAATAAATTAATCAGGGTTAAATGAGAAATATTTGAGTTCATATTTAAAACCTTGATACTCAAACGTAATCAGACACTGTAGAAAATACAATCTATTTACTGTATTTACAAAAATTTGAAAATAATATTTAGAATTGTGTAGTGCATGTTTATATATATATATATATATATATATATATATATATATATATATATATATATATATATATATATATATATATATATATTTTTTTTTTTTTTTTTTTTTTTTTAATTATTTTTATTTATTTTTAGCTCCAGCTAAATCAGTGGATATCACACTAAAGGACGATACAGTGATCTGCAGCATCAGTGGAGTTTATCCAGAACCAACAGTCTTGTGGTCCTCAGATCCTCCAGCGATGGAGCCGCCGAACACCGTGAGCCGAACAGAAGATCATCTGTTTACAGTCATAAGTCAACTTAAAGTGGAGGTCATCACAGATACCTACACATACAACTGCTCCATAATTGCTAAAGATACATGCTATACAGCTATTCTCAAACAAAAAGGTAGGACAATGCAACCGTCTTCCTGTGGGTTCCATTGAAAGAATATATCTGTTGAAAGTGAAATAAGACAACTCTCAGTTTGAAAAATATAATTAAGACATACTGTTTGATCGGCAGTAATACAGGAAAAGAGTCCAAAGCTTTTAGTGTATAAAGTAGATAGGAAACATAATTTCTTGTAGTAGAAAAGAATGTAAAATATTGTTTCAGTAATCTCAAAGAAAGACTCTTTAAAAACTCTCTCTTGTCCGTTCACAAGTGACATAAATATTAATGGCCTGCCAAAATAAATGGCAAAAGGGTTTCTACCTTTATTTACAAATCTAATAGCAAAAACTGCAGTGCATGATGAAATATTTTGAAGTACATAGCATTTAAATAAGGTATTTTAGAACAAGTTATTATATTAAAGCTTAATTTTTGATAATATGCATCGCTAAGTACTTAATTTGGACAACTTTAAAGCTGATTTTCTCAATATTTAGATTTTTTTGCACTCTCAAATTCCAGCTTTTCAAATAGTTGTATCTTGGCCAAATTGTGCCATATTTCATATGCTTTCATGTTAGATATTTAGATTTTTGTATAAATTATATATAAAATCGAAATTTAAGACTTTGCGCTCTAGGGTCACATATTTCATTAACCACACAAACAAGTTGTTTCTGACTTACAGCAAAGCTGATCTCCTGGAAGACGAGGACTATAATAATCGCAAGCCTTGTGGTAGTCGCAGCGGTAATAATTATAAAACATAAAGGTATGGATTACCAGAATAATATAAGTGGGGTTTTTTTGGTTTGTTTTTTGCAACGTCTATACTTACGCTGAACATATTTGTCTGATGAAATGTTCTTGAAACCAGCTGGCTGTACAAAATCAAGTACCACCCATGCAGAGGCTACAGAGATGCAACCAATCAGAGGTTTGTGTGTGGTATCACCCGTTACATGATCAATACACTGCATCTTATTCACAGATCTATATTCTTTACAGTGACTGTTGGACACAGCGGGGCTCCATCTCAGGACAACTGCTTAATGGAAGTGGTCGCAAGCAGACCATGAGAACGCTTTTGAACCGCCTCCAAGGCCTTCTTTTAAATCCAGTTAGAACAAATAGAGTCAGAGGAAGTATTTATGTTTATTTATTTATTTGTATTTTATTTATAATGATGATTAAGATTGTGTTTATTATTATTTTGGCTGAACGGCGCTTTCTAAAGTGCCCTTGAGCAAGGCTTCCAATCACTAGTTGCTCTCTAGGAGCTGCAGCAGAAATGTATGTGCAATAATCACTGCTGTGATTCTGAGTATTACACAGGCTACTTGTCTCCACATTTCATTATTATCAAATCAGTATGTTTAAATGCAGTAATCACCCACAGCATCAAAAATACACTCTAGAATTATAACTTTTACAAATTGTATGTATCGGTGATTTGTTTTTAGATTAATGTTCTCTCGAAATCTGTATTAAATTGTATACGCATGCTGTCTGTTGACCACATGAGAACTAAGAGATTTTGTATGACTATCTGCATGAGATGAGAACATCTAAAAAGTTTATTAATTATTAAATATCAAGTTTCATACCTTGTGATATATATTATTAGTGTATATCTACCTCCAAGCTCTTAATATTTCATTTTAAATGATCAACATTTAAATTGTTTCATGTGTGCTTGTGGTCTGTTTTTAATTATAAGTAACTAGTAAATGTACTCAATGGTTCACTACACAATTGTTAACAACTGTTAGGCCGCTAAAAGCCAGCTGGAGGCAGCAGATTATTTACAATCATGACTGCGATGTTTGTATTCAAGGTATATGTCACAAACACTATCAATAGGCCATTGTACGTTTTTTTCCCAACATTATAGTTTTGGATATATCATATAAAAACATTTATTCAAAACCTAAAACTTGTCCTTCAAAGGCTCGTATGTACATTTCTGTACAAGATTTAAAGTAAAAGTGTTGCGTGCGCCCGCGCCCCCGGTAGAAATTTTAATGACAAATGTAAATTATTAAAAGAGTTTACCAACTATTTCTTTAGAATAAACGCTTTTGTGAGTGGAAGATAAAGTAATTGGTCGACATTAAAATATGCTTTTTAATATATTCTTGGCAACAGGACTGAGAAAAATGTATCCTTCCCCAAGTTTGAAATGATTGAGCAATTCTGAACAGTCAAATATAGATGCAGTGTTGAAAAAAGATTTAAAAAATGTATTAAAAGTTGAAAAGGTTACCCATTTGGTTGAATGTTCCTTTTGAGATGGTTAACATAATATTCTTGGAATGAGGTGAGGTTAAAATTCTAGTGGGAGGTTTCTAAGTAGGACAAGTGATACAGCTTGTATTGCACAGTGTATATCGCACAGTGGAGAAACAGAACAGCAGAAAGCATTCAAATTAGAAGTAGACTACACATTACAATCAAATAATTATAAACTATGTGACTATGAAGCTATTTTTCTTGCTGTGGATTCTGCCTGTAACTTTAGGAGGTAAGAAATCAAACAGCAAACTGGCTGCCATTTATTTACATGTCTAAAACGTTAACTGTAATTTGATTTTTAATTGTAATTATAAAAATTGTTATATTACATCGATGACAGCGCTGGAACTGCTTTTGTGTTTCTTACAGAGTTCGATGCAATTGTTACTATTATCAGATTTAATACTAAATACATACATTTTTAGGTCAATGACAAAAATATTTGTACTAATATTTTGATCCTACGCCAAGAAAAGCATGAGTTAGTAACAGTTTTAAATAGTTTTTAACTATTTTAACCACATTCAACTGAAAGTAAACATATGAAGCTTTACCCAGATGTGACCTTTGATACACAAGTAAATGATTGCAGATTTGTTGGAAATCCCGAAGGTATTTTGCAAAACATGTTTCAGGGTATTACTCAATGGCCTTGTGATGTTCATTTTATTTGTGATTTTATTTAAAAGGACACATGACAGGACAGGGAAGCGTGAATGCTGATTAAATACATACAGTAGGACCACATGTATAGTGTTAATATGACTCTGTATGTTTGTGTGTTGTTTTTTCACACTATAATTTGCTGTTTTTACAGACACTCGTGTCACCTGTATCTATTCTGAGGAATGTATGTTACCTTGCACGTCCACCCACCTTGATATCGTCCACTGGTACATGGGTGAAAAACCAGTGCATTCATTCTACCACAATACAGACCAGCTGGGCCATCAGCACAAGGACTACAAGGGGAGAACGTCACTGTTGTCAGAATCTGAAATTAAAAATGGAAACGTATCACTCGTGATAAGAAACATCAGGGTCCAAGATGAAGGCAGATACAGGTGCTATGCTGCTGATGATAAAACAAATGACGAGAAGTATGTGGTTGTGTCCGTGGAAGGTGAGAGCGAGTTTTTGAAGCTCTTCAAAAACAATATCTTTGAGTATAATGTTGATTGCTTCATTTTAATTGGTCAGTCACAGTATAGAGCCAACTAGTGCCTGACCTTTATTAAGACTTAAGAATTAAAATTGGTGCTTAGATTAAAGCAGGATTATTGGCCATAGTTAAATTATAAAATTCAAGTAACTTTTAATAAAAATGTAAAAATGAAAAAAAGCTAATTGCGACTTTTTAATCTCACAATTC
The DNA here is from genome assembly GCF_018831695.1 of Puntigrus tetrazona. Classification (NCBI taxonomy): domain Eukaryota; kingdom Metazoa; phylum Chordata; class Actinopteri; order Cypriniformes; family Cyprinidae; genus Puntigrus; species Puntigrus tetrazona. The sequence continues at coordinate 19,671,699 of NC_056722.1, read as the reverse complement.
TGACTTTGTAACTCGCAATTGCGACCTATCGATAAGCCCCTCCCCTCGAAAGAAGATGAACCAATGGCAGTCGAGTATCAATTGCAAGAAGAGTGGAACTCTGCAGTGTAATTGAATTAGAAATCTTAATATTAATTTTAATTATAAGTATTCATTTAACGTTTACTGGATCTACAGAAACAATACATTTATAATTTTATAAGAATAAATGCATACATATACAAATATTTCTGAGAGCACAGGGAGACTCGATTGCATCATGTGAAGTACTCTTTAGATGAACTAGCAGAAAGAAAATAGCAATTGAAAATTACAGCACCAATTCTAAAATGATCTATTACATTTTATGGAAGAAAAACACCAGAAAAAAAGAATTTTAACTGTTTTATATATATATATATATATATATATATATATATATATATATATATATATATATATATTTTTTTTTTTTTTTTTTTTTTTTTTAGCTCCAGCTAAATCAGTGGATATCACACTAAAGGACGATACAGTGATCTGCAGCATCAGTGGAGTTTATCCAGAACCAACAGTCTTGTGGTCCTCAGATCCTCCAGCGATGGAGCCGCCGAACACCGTGAGCCGAACAGAAGATCATCTGTTTACAGTCAGAAGTCAACTTAAAGTGGAGGTCATCACAGATACCTACACATACAACTGCTCCATAATTGCTAAAGATACATGCTATACAGCTGTTCTCAAACAAAAAGGTAAATTCACAGAATTGTTTATATTTATTTTTAAATCAGTGTGACTGTGTATAATCCATCAGATCAATAAGGTATAGATCAATAAATGATCAATCAGATCATTTTTTTTATTTACATATTCAGCTGCTTCAAAACTCTCTGAGAATGAGTTCACTATCGAATGTCCAGTCACCCCGGACTTCCACTACACTCTCGCCTTGAATTTTTCCACCACCAACATCATGACGTATGACAGCAAAACCTCTATGAAATCAATTCCTAAGCAGTGGAGAGACAAGGTTTCCTTTCATCCAGAAAATGGAACCATTAAACTCTCTCACCTTAATCAAGAACAACTGGGAACATACACATGTGAAAGCACTACAGCCCACCAAAGATACATCACACAAACCAAACTCCCATCAAGAGGTAACATTTATCTACTGTCAAACAAAGCAGTCTGTATAAATCCTCAAAAAGTAAAAAACGTTAAATTACATTATTAAAAAAAATTTAATCCTTTTTACTATCCATACAGGTGCGGATGCCTACATAATAATCAGCATCATAGCAGCCATTATTATTATTATTATTGTTATTGTTTTTGTAAATAGAAAGAAACTATTTAAGGTGAGTTCATTTATTTTGTTTTTCCATTACCATAAATATTATATATAACTTTGAAATTGACCAAAAAGAAAATCATTCTCCAGTTTTCATTGCATTCGAATGAATCATTTTCTTTTTAAACATTTAAAGACTCGAGTCTTTTATCTCAACATGCTAACCTGACACCGAGCTGTCATCTTCACACAGAAACTGTCCACATCTAAAAAAACGAAAAACACATCAGAACCCGCAAATGAGGAGGACGTGAAGTTGGCAGACATCAATGGAACAACGGGTGATCATTAATGTGCCGAATTTTATGGATGAAAAATGACGTTCATATTAATTGTTCAGGAATTATTAAATGAAGACCAATAAGCCTGAATACAACTAATGAGAGAAGAGACTGAAGAAGTGTGTGTAAATTTTGTCATTTAAATTCACTGAAGCAGTGACTGCCAAGACTCAACAGTACTTGTGAACTCACTGCTAGCTCACAAACTTTCAGGCTTGAGAGGTTTAGTCAGACATACTCCCCTACTTTTAACATACTTTACCTCTGACTGTAGTGGATAGATCAGATTCCACTCATAATTCTACTCTCAGTGTCATGATGCAAATGAAAACAAGTTTTCGCTCATTCCACAGTAAACCAGGACAACAAAAAAAAAATCTGCAAATAAGTTTTGTTGATTGCTTTCAGAAGGTGCTAATCTGTAACCATGGCAACCATCTACAACGTTGATATGAATCTACCTGTCAGTAAACTCTGATGTAAATAATTGTTTTCTGCTGTTCTTTTACCGGTTTGAATTGCGCTACAACTCACTTCAATCTAGTTCAGCTCAGAAGGATGTAAATACAACATTTCTTAAATTCAGATGAGAAGTACTAGCCGCCTCCATTCCATAGCAAGGCTTGGGAAATCACTCACAAGAGCGAAACTGCGAGAAACTCTGAGTCAGATACACTCAACAATCAAGTCATAAAAGAAATCATACCTTTAACCTTACACACCTCCAGCTGTAAAACAATAACAAAAAGACGAGACAATGTTTTAAACTGTTCACTTTAAATTAAGTGAACAAGTGCAGCCTGTCTAGCGTGTCTCCAAAACAGATTTCTAAAAGCATACGAATGCAAAATCAACACTGGTTTTGAACTGACTGGACACTAAACTGACTCAAGCTAACAAGTAACACTGCTGCCTATTGTATTGAACTGCCTAAAACAAACCTAACATCTTTCGAAGTTGTTTTACAGGAAAATCTCCTTAGCTGAGTTTCTACATCTGCTATTTTCACTTCATTTATGTAAAGCTGCTTTGACACAGTCTGTCTTGAATAAAGCCACCACTTCTGTGCCTCTAAAATTGAATCTGAAAGAATGTTCAAACAGACAGGTTATACAGGTGCTTAAACAAAAAAACAAACAAAAAAAAGGAATCAGGAAAAAAAAAAAAACACCTGGTGTGTAGAACAGTTTCATTAACAGACAAGCAAAACTATGACTGTAGTCACAGTCCAGTTTAATTGGGCCAAATTCTTTCAACTGGCTGGAAACAAAACACAAAAGTATGAAATAATTCAGGTTCTGGAGAACAGAAAGTGAATGGCTCATCCTGGCTTTAAAAGATTGAAACTAATTGTACGATTATATGAATTAATTAAAGATTCAGTGGCCTAATTTAAGACATAATTTTTTACAGGGAAGTCATATTTTTTACATGAATAGCCATAAAATTCTAGTTTATTTATCCTTATCTGTTATGAAACTGAAAGAACACAGAACATTTTTTTCTGTTGCTCTGTGGCAAGCAGAACATCTTCAGAAACAAAAGAAATGTGAATAACTACTCTCATTTCAAAAATTAAAAAGGGAACATTTAAGTGTTGGTGCCCTCTGGTGGCTAAAGATAAATATTGAAAATCTTTACATTACATCAACATCTGAATAATTTCAGTCTAAAAATACTTTCAAATGATGAAAGTAATCCGAAATTATAACAGACATCAACAAAAGTTTTACAGACATTTATTCATTCACTCATGTACATTAGAACACGAATGTAAGTAAACATACAGTGGAAAGATTAAAAGTGACAAAACAGATAAAATAAGTTATTTTCATATCATGAAGCAAGTAAAGTATTTCATGGCGTATATATGAATATGTAGGTGTCACAGAGAGAGGTTGGCAGTGACGTCACCCTTGAGTTTGCCGCTGCTGAGACTGTGTATCATGGCGATCATTTGCGTGTGTTTGCCCAGCTCTTCCTCCATTTTCTCCAATTTGGCCTCTAGCTGGGATTTTTGTAGCTCCAGAGAGGAAGCCTGCCAAATGAGATCAATGACAGAAAGCACACTAAATCAATATGAAGCTTACCTGACCTTTAAAATAACAGGTATAAAATAGGAAAAAGCTAAAACATGACTTTGTTTAATCATGGCACACTATGACTGGAGATGAATAGGACAGGTTGATAGGTTGGAGTGAGTGTTGACGGCACCTTGATGCTGGTGTCCTTCCTAGCTTGTTCTGTCTTACTAAGCTCTTTCCTGAGGATGGAAATATTCTCCTCCATCTCATGGATCTGATCTTCTTGCCTCCTCGCATCATTCTCAAGACCTGGTAAAAATCAGAAAGAGGCTTTATAGTACACTTCACATCAAATGCATAAATGTGTATTACTGAAAAAGACCCATGTGAAAATAATTCCACTTGCCTGCTATTTTTCTCTCTTTGTCTAGCACATCTGTCTTCAGGCACTTTATCTGCTGTTCTTTTTCTTCCATCTCTGCAAGAGTCCTGAGCAGATAAAAATTAAAGGACAAAGTGCATTCAATCATTTTCATTATTAAAAAATAAATTTAAATAATAATACCACAATTGATAATACTACTACTACTTATCCATTCACAGGTGACATGAAGCACACTTCAACTTAATAAAATAATAAATAATAATAAAAACTGTAGATACTGATGATGAATACAGACAAAACTATGAATATGAATAACCATAAATAACAAATATAAAAAAAAAAAATGTATACTGTTAACATGAATAATGCCATAAAGCATAAAATATTATGATAACACTTTACAATAAGGTTCATTAGTTAACAAAATTAGTAATCATAAACTAAGAATGAATAATACTTCTACAGCATTTATAAATCCTAATGTTAATTTCACCATTTACTAATTAATGTTAAAATCACAAGTTGTGTTTGTTAACATCTGTTAATGTAGTGTGACCGAACATGAATAAATAATGAACTGCATTTTCATTAACATTAACAAAGATTAATAAATACATTGTTCATTGTTTGTTCATGTTAGTTAATACATTAACTAATGTTAACAAATAAAGCCTACTGCAAAGTGTTATTAGAGTTAATATTATATAAAACTATTAATGCTAGTCAAAAATGCCACTGTTTTAATCACTGACCTCTCCTGTTGGAGTTTTAATCCCTCATTTGTCTTTCTGAGCCCCTCGGCCTGCTGGGTGAGAGAGATATGGGCAGCCTGTAGTTCCTTCAGCATCCCTTCACTTTTGTCATACCTAAAAAGAAAAGGTTGCTAATAAAACATTTGACAGATCCATCCCTTTAGTGTGTGAGAGAGAGGAACACTGACCTACTGAGGAGCTGGTTGTAGGTGCCCTTTAACTCCTGATGCTGGTCAGCGACTTCCTGCAGACGACCATTGTGCTCCAGGAGCTGCTGGCTGTCAGATTTCAGTCTCTCGACCTCCAACAGATGATCATTCAACTCCGTCTGCAGATCCTCTTTCTTCCGCTCTGTGTCTTTGAGTAGAGACGCCAATTTGCGAGCCTAGAACAGAGAAAAATCACAAGGTTAAAAAGTTGCACAAATAAAAACATAACAAACTAACACACATAAAAACACACACACATAAAAGGTTTCACCGCAGAAACAGACAAAAATAAGTGTGTAACCTCAGCTTCCGCTTGAGCTCTCTGACAGCGGTACTGAGAAATCAGTCGATCTGCCTGTGACAGCGCGAGTGCTTTGGCCTCCAAAAGGTCCTGCAGACGGCTCTCTTTACACTACATAAACAAAAGCACATATGAATACGAAAAAAAAGAAAAGAAAAAAAGTCGCAAACAAACAGGAAGTTCCTTCCTGACTTGGCCACTCACTGCTAGCGCTGAAAGCTTCTGCTCATACACATCGATGATCTCTGACATGTGTACATCTTTGACCTTCTCCTGTAGCTACAACAGCGCAACATTAGAAATAAAACAAAAAAACAAGCATGCCATCCACTTGTGGGCACATTTCTGTTCAAGACATACTGTTCATGAAACCAAACCTACAATGGAACATCGGCAGACACTGTGGTCACAGAAGCAATGAGTCAGATTCAGACAAACACAATACCTCCACTCCGTTCTGAAGCTTCTCGATGAGACTGTCAATATTTTGGTAAGCAGATCCAGAAGGTTCTGCATGCATCATGGGAAAACTCTTCCCCACAAAAGACACATCCTCATTACCAGGACTGCTCCGGATCGACAACTCACTGTCCTTCTGACGGTATGCGTTATTGGCAGCAATACTGTCTCCCAGACTTAAAACAAAGTGAAAGAGAAACATTTACTTTCCAAGATTTAATGTCAGTATTTATTTCCAAATATAAGGTTTTAATTTTTTTTTTTTGTGAAATTTCTTTTAGAAAATTTATTTAGCATGGGTGCATTAAATTGATCAAACGTGACAGTAAGATCTTTACAATATAAGGTTTATCTTTTTAAATAAAAAAAATAATAATTATATAATAGTTCACCTAAAAAATTTAATTCTGTTATCATTACTCACCATTGAGTAGTTTCAAATCTGTATTTGTATTTTGTTCTGCCAAACACAAAAGACGACTACATTTTCATTTTTGGGTGAACTATTCTTTTCGACTGTTTTCAACACAGATAATAATGAAAAACTTTTCTTGAGCAGCAAATCAGCATATTAGAATGATTACTGAAGGACCATGTGACACTGAAGACTGGAGCAATGATGCTGAAAATTCAGCTTTGCCATGACAGGAATATATTACATTTTAAAACACTAAAATAAAAATAAAAAGGCCGGTTCTACAACAATATTTTATACTATATAATAATATTTCACAATTGTTGATCAAATAAATGCAGCCTCGGTTAAATATCTTACTTTTAAAAATAATTTAGCCAACCCCATGCGTTTGAACGAGTGAGGTTTGATAGTTAAGCAACATTTCTCCATGGACTTACTTGCTGTTTGTAGCATGAAAGTTTAATCATGATTGGAATTTTTTTTTTAATTTAAAATGCTTATTTATGCAAGAAAATGTAATACTTCGGATTACCAGTTTATTAAAATTTCTAATCCTAGGTATGAGCAACAATAACGCCTTTTCAAATTACAATGAAGACCATTTCTAAATTATTTTTATATTGTTTCACTCGGTCATTCACTCGATAATCACAATATTTTGTGCATCATATACAACCACATACTCTACCATACCAGTTTTGACACCTCACAGTTAATGTTCACACTGGCTGCGTGTTCTGCTGACTCACATGACAGAAGGGAAGTCGGGGAGAGGGGCCGCTTCAAAAAGTATGCGTAGGGCAACCTGTACATGCACTCTACAATTTGAGGTCATAGCTAAGGAGAGAGGTGTGATCATACGCTGGTCCTACATGCAATGGAAAAAAAGTAATAGAAAGTTATAAATATCTCAGAAAGTTAACAGAAAGGGCAGCAAGGAAGTGTGGCATACGTCTTGTACCTGTAAGATCCTGTAGAAGGACGTCTCCATGTCTGGCATCTGCTGTCTAAGGTGGCTCATCAGTTCTAGAGTCTTCAGTACCACTTTAGAGCACACCTGACTAGAGACGCACAGGGAGACAACTGTTTTATGTAATGGACAATATCTAGCTATTTTAAAGGTGCTGTATGAAGGATTGACCTAGGCATTGGTTAAACTAGGTATCGCAGTCCAAATTCTAAATATTGGAAAGGTTTTTATTTTTTCTTTTCCCGGCCCCTCCTCTTATAGACACCAGCAGAAATGAGTGCACATGACAATGAATTAAATAAAATATGATCAGATGCCGAAATACAATTGGGTAAATATAGGTGGGCGGGTTTCACAAACCAAAACAGATAAACAAGTATGTTAACTTAACGTGTTTTTTAAATATTTGCAAAATGATGGTATTTTTATGCTTTAACATAGTCAAAAACCTTCAGCACCTTTAATGTGTAATAATCCAAATTAACACTTTCTCACAAAAAAATATTACTTCCAAAATGTTTTACTACCTGAGCTGGTAGTTAGAGGTAGTACAGGTGGACCCAGAGAGGTCCTGGCTGTAGGACAGCAGAAGCTCCACCTGTGAGGCACACACTTCTGGACTGAGCCGTTGGGACACCAGCAATCTCAGAGCATCATCGCCACAAAGCAGTAAAAGAGTCAAGGATATCTATACTATTACAGTAGAATCAGACATTCAAAATACATTGCAGGTCAATTCATAACCCGGGATAATTAATGATCTGACATTGGCTTGTACAGACGGGCTAATACTAGCCCATTAAACATACAGCTTGTTCTGTGAGGTGTGTTGAAGCGTGATTATTTGTGCCTAACAAGGATATCTAGCAGAAAGTCAACGACACGGCCTGCACGTACACAGTGTTTCTTCAGCAGCTGGTCTCCTTCAGTGGATTCTGGAGACTGCAGCAAAACCAAAACCTCCTGCAGAAGGAGCTCTACAAATGACTGAGCTGAGCTGCACAGAGAGGAGTCGATCACCTCCTGGATGAACACAAGCACAAACTTACAGATTCATTTGACAGAATGTCACTGACATGGCACGAACCAAAATGTAACATCTGGCATGGATTTCTAATTTTTTTATGAAAAATATTATAGAAATTAAAATCATTTGATAAAAAAATGGTAACGCTGCAGTAAGGCTTTAAATGTTAACATTAATGAACATAAAATATATAAATTTAAATATATAAATTTGATTAAATATTGAAATCAAAAGTTTAAAGACATCAAATTCTCATTTAGTTAATCTTTAAAAAAATGAGGAATTATTTACATAAAAAAATATATATATTATATATATATATATATATATATATATATATATATATATATATATATATATATATATATATATATATATATATATATATATATATATATATGCATTTTTTTTCCATCTAACATTATATATTAGGTATTGACTACAAAATTGACCACAAAATAAGACAATAAAAAAGTAAAATATGTCCAGATTTGTTTGAGCATCACTATTTTGTGCACAAAACATCCTAGGTATGTTTCCTACCACTCTCAAATTCAGTGTATTCAGGCATGATTCTTTGTAAAACTGTTTAAGAAAAATATATATTTTAAAAAAGAATATTTAAACAAAAGAAACACCGACGTACTTCAAAAAGCTCAGCCAGCAGGGCCAGAGCCTGCATGTAGCACTGCTCTGGACCATCCAGAGGTGACGTAACCCAGTGGATGAGCGCTAAACTCGGTTCAGACCCTCGAGCCGGAACACCTTTTCTAGTAGCAGGCTGCAGTCGAGGGGCTGGAGGTCGTAGCACAGTCTCACAGACAAGCTTACGCAGGACAGGGACTGAGCACAGAGAAACCAGCAACTCCATAACCTGCACAGACAAGAGCTTTTGATTAGAATTCAAGACCTTTTGGTCTACAAGGTAATGTTCAAAGGATTGAACTTAAACACATATTTTGCCTAAAAAGTTAAGTATTTGACAAAACAAAACATTTATGAATAAAACTATGCATTTGACCTTTGATGCAGTATCGGGATCTTTGTTGTGCAATAGCCCAAGAACCTCGGACAGACAAACTGGAAGGTGTTTATACCTAGAGCGACAAAAAAAAAAGAAGAAGAAAAAAAGATAAGACTGTGCTAGAAAGCCATTTAAAATATTAGACACCCAGATAAACACATACTTGGTCAGGTAATCAGCAATTTTGGGGTTTTTCAGGAGATCCACTAACAAGTCCACAGCATAATTCCTGGTTAATGTGCCATCTCCGTTGACGGTAATGTTAAATATTAGCTGAAAGGTCTGATGAATGTTCTTCGCATTAAACAGCTGCAAAAAAAACCCCAATACACTCAGTACAACCTCAATTGGAAACAAGCTTAAAGCCACAAGAAAAAAAATATAGATAAAGACATGTAAGATAACAATCATCAGTGCTACATTTAAAACTGACCTTCTGCCCAACTTCTTCATTTAGAGTCAAACTCGATAATATGGACAGTGCAAAGACGACTACAGTCAGACAGTTGTGACCCAGGAAATTAATCAAGGCTCTGTAGAAAGCCTTCACATTACTCTGAAAAAAAGGAGTATGTATAATAGTTAGTTTACTAACAAAACTCATAAGAGTTCATATTGAGAATTCCTTCTAATGCTGTTTCTGACCTGAGATTTGATGTGTGACTGCACTGAGATGTCATGTCGACACAGGTTGGCCGTCAGGCCCAAGCAGGCCTTTACAATGTCATCATTACTTGACTGGCTAAAGACAATCACAGAAACCATTATATTTTATAAAAAAAAAAAAAAAACAATGTTCTTATTTGCATACTAGCATCAAATGCACAATTCTGTTTTGCATGCATAATCACTGTTGTGCAATAGTTTAATGTATAGTGCATTCTATAAAGTGCGCTGCTACACAAACTATGTTCAGGTTCACCGTTGTGGTTTTCCACTACATAACCACTGAAATGTCAGCTTCCTTTTAATAAGAATGCAAAAAATATTTCCAAGACTTGTGACTTATTGTTAATAACATGCTTGTATTTATTACCTGAATGATTATTACATACTTAGGACATGAACAGTTTTAGTATTTATTATATTTTATACACTGTGGTGAGAAAAAATATATCTTTTTTTAAAGTACAAGACATCATTTATTTGACCAAAAATACATTAAAAACAGTAATACGGTTCAAAAAATGTGTACAATTTAAAATGACTACTTAATATGTAATTTATGCCTGTGATGATAAAGCTGAATTATTACCATCATTACTTCAGTCTTGAGAGTCACATGATCCTTCAGAAATCATTCTAATATGCTAACTTGCTAAGTAGATGTGCTGCTTAATATTTATGTGGAAACTGTGATACATTAAAGAATAAAAAGTTCCAAAGAACTACATTAATTTAAAACAGGCATATGATTTTACTCTCGTTTTTGAACAATTTAATGCAACCTTGCTGAATAAATGTACTGATGTATTTCTGGAAGTTTTAAACAGTACTGTACATGAAATTAACATCTTTGCACAAAGCAGAAAAGTGAATATCGTGGGTCTTACACATGCTGCATTAGGAAGCTGATGAGTTCATGGATGTGAGAGACACAATGCAGAGTCCTCACGCTGTAGGTCAGTCGCTGCAGCACATTAAGGCACTGTGGAGAGCATTAAAGATTAGAGATGAATCACATGATTTGGGATCAACATATCTTGAAGCACCAAATCAGAATATTAGAACAATTTCTGAACAATAATGTAATCGGAGTAAAAGTTACTCTGAAAATTCAGCTTAGCCATCACAGGAATACATTTCATTTTTAAATATTTTAAAATAAAAACAAGTTATTTTCTATTCTGAATGGTAGTGTCACATATAAAAAAATGTACCAGTTCTAAAAATATACACAGTATACTCACCTGCAGCACAAGAGGTTCTTCTGGAGTGCTTCTGTTGCAGTGGATTATGGATGCCAGAGTCCCGGTGAAGTTGTAGCTGCTGTGAAGAGCCTCTTTAGCCTCACCATCAGAAGCTGCTGGGCCATTATGAAATGTACATGCATGGGTAAATAATGGATGATATGACTATAAACAGATTTTGGAATTGCGTTACAGGGTTTAGTACCGAACTGTGCCAGCAGGGATATTATGGATCCCGTCAGTGTGTGACTGGTGTTGGGATCTCCAGCTACTTCCATGAGTCCACTCACACACTCGCTGGGCAGCACCTGACCTGAAAACAGCACTCCGCCACATTTCAGCCCTGAAACGTCCTGTGGAAATTGGCAATTAAAATGTGAGATATTTTATATTAAAAGGAAATGATGTGCAAAATTACATTCTTTGTGACTTTTGCCCACACTTTTTCAGTCATTTATTACAGAACAGAGATTGCATCGTTCATAATGAGCAAGAAAAGCTATTATATATATATATATATATATATATATATATATATATATATGTATGTATGTATATGTATATATATATATATATATATATATATATATATATATATATATATATATGTATATATATATGTATATGTATATATATATGTATATGTATATATATATGTATATATATATATGTATATATATATATATATATATAAAATGTTTATGTTATATATAAATACAAAATCTATAATAAAAAACGAATAAATCAATCAAATAAATACATTTAAAAAATCTCTTTTTGTGCTTCACATATAGTAAATCTCATTGTTTTTAATAACCCCACAGAAAAATGTGTTCACTCACTTCAATGTGTTTCTGCAGCTGAGATGCATTTAAAGCGCTTCTGTTATTTCTGTACTGACGAATGGCCAACAGAAGCGATTTCAAACAGGTCGATACATCCATGTTTACACCCAAGAACGGTCAATGGCGGGCTTGAACTAAAAATATTTACTGATAATAGGAAACTAAAGTTTATCGATAGATTTTTTTTAAACGTACAGTAGGCTATGCTAACGTCAGTTGATAATAGACGCTGTTACTGAGATTAATAGATATATCGTATTCTCTCCCGTACACCGTTTTCATCAACACTATTTAAAAAAAAAAAAAAGACATTTAATAATGTTATTTTATGTTGAATTTACTAAAAAGCTTAAATTAACTCTACTCTACTGTCTGCTTCAACAACAACTTACTCCCGCTAACACTTCGAATCGCCGGAAGAGTTCATTATCCAAAAGGGAAGGGGGTAATGGACGCAATAACAAATATATTGAAATATTTACGTTTTAAATATAGGGTAAAACATTTTACGATGCACTAAAAATCGTAATCTTGAAATCAAAACATAATTATTGAATCAATGAGTCTTGTTTTATGTTAATATTTTTTTATCATCTTAAGAAAAGTTAAACCCCCTTTCTATGAAGAATGGTTGAGAGCCAAAACGCGACGACTCCGTGACGTAACGACGTCATAGTTAGGGTACGTGTGTACGCTTTTCAGTTGAGTGGGGTGAATTTCTACACTTCCTTTTTAGTTAAGCCAGGGTTGCGAACTGTCTAGCGTCTGGTGTGAGATACACGCTTTCATTCTCTATCTCACGCCCTCATGCTGCTCAAGTGAATCTCACGCCAAAACAAAAACCGCGCAGAGTTGCTACAGACGTCTTTGATCTCGCAAGCGTCATGGTTACGCGGTCACGTGGGTCATGTAGCGCTCAATAATTACAAACCAAATAGTAACCAAAGCTCTTAATACATTTGAATATTCATTACGCAGGATAGACGACAGCTTCACTGTACATGTATTTGCAGCAACTTTTAGTAAACATACATTGATTATTACGTCGATGACAGTTTTCCATTTGAATAAATATTTAGATGTAATGAAACACTGTTTTTTAAGGGTGAAATGTATGCATCCTTTCTTACTTTTTTAAAATGATACTCTTATATGTTCACACAAGTGTCACTAAATGTGACAGGCTATTTAGGCATTTATAATGAGACATGAAGCATGTGGAGAAGTACATGCAAATTAAGTTATTAAAGGCACAAGACAAACTTACAGTAACCTTAAAAGACGTCACCGCCGTCTGACCGCATACATCAGTGTAATGGAAATTGTTTGTACAATATGGGCAATACCTTATTAGTATAAGTTGTGTTAATATATTTACATGAATTCCAGTTAATCTTAATAAAACTGCAGCTGGGCTAGTTTAAAACATGAAACATTAAAATTAACATTTGTTTTTGCAAATAAACTCTACAAATTTAAAAACCTAAATACAGACCATTTTATGGAATAATAACACATAACATTTACACATCATACTTTATTATAGACACTGTTCAAGGCAAAATTCTATTATAAACTGTGTTTACTAACAAAAAAACATATATACAATCTCTTCTTGTAATAAAATAAAAAGGTAAATGTGACTTTGTTACAATTTTGAACATTTTCGTTGCATTTCATAGTTGAAATTTCACAAAATTTCAGTTTTTTTTTCACAATTCCCTTTTCTTTCTCTTACATTATATAACCCAGATGTCTAAGTTTATATATTGCAATTCTGACTTTTTTTCACAGAATTGTAATAAACAACAATTTACCTGTAAAATGGAAACCTAATCCCAAAGCAGAAACAAGCTTTTAAAAAATTCACACCGTTAAAAAGCACTCCCCGAATTCATGCATCTTTCTTGCACGAAGCATACACATGCTAAAATGTGATTCGTGTAATAAGATTCCATATGTATTTCCGAAATTTGAGGTGAAAATGGCCAGAAAGTACTTGGAAACTGCAACAGCGTATCTATATGGTTCATGTTGTTCATGATCCAGTTATCCAGTCAGAAAGTCACACTGTGACTAAATCAATCCGGTAGAACAACAACATAGTCCCCTGAGCAGTCAACATCTGAGAAAGACAAAAAAAAGTTCATTTTGGTAAATGAAATATTTCGATCCTCTGTCAAAAAAGAAAAAAAAAACACTAAGCCTGATTCCTGCTAACTGTAATTGTCTAATAATGTTTCGAGACTCACTTTCATAGTCATTTTCCTCGTTGGGCACTAGCGGTTCTGCACACTCCAATGGCTGATCTAGCAGTGCTTTTCTTTTCAGTGAACGGCGTAAGTGTGTTGCAAGTCCTTGATTCTTTTGCTTGTAATGACCAATGAGATCCTTCAACGTCTTGAAAAACTTCTCCTCTGCACCTGAGCTAGCCTGAAACAAATTGTGTTGTGACCTTAGAATTCATTTTTGATTCATTTACATTCATATATTTATTCACATCAATCATATTTGTCGGCAAACGAATGCAAATCGATACGATTATTCTACCTGTAGAGTGAAGTACCCGGTGTGGGTTTGGAGGATCCTGTAAGTATAGACCACTTTTTGTTTGCTGTAAAGATGCATTAATACATAAATAATGAATTAAGTGAACATAGTTAATTTACATTAAATCATAAACATTTACATTTTAATTATGTCAGACTAGAACCTTGGAGGTGTGATAGTCAGGGTTACTGTGGGTCTTAAACTGTTTTAATTTGCCCTTATAAAAATGTAAAAAAAGGTCTAAAAAGGTTTTACATTCATAAAGTCATGGCACGAAATGTTGCATGCACTGCAAAAATAGAAAAAAAAAAGAAGAATATCTTCAATATTTTTGTTTTGTTTCCAATACAAGTATCTAAATATCCTGAATTAAGTAGTTTTTCTGTTGTTTTCCACTGGTAGATATATATATGTCCTTGTTTTGATAATGAATTAATCAATTTCTCAACTTAAGTAAATGCATTTTGATTAAATCTTTGGACATTTACATGTGAAAACAAACAGAAATACTGAAGAACGTTTTTTGTTTCGATGTGTGATCATGAGGTACAATAAATTGTAGATGTTGAGAGCTATAATGGAGATTTTTTTTTAAGCATTGCTAATACAAGACATTCATATTTGGAGATCATATCGTTGTATTG
This sequence comes from Puntigrus tetrazona, assembly GCF_018831695.1. NCBI lineage: Eukaryota > Metazoa > Chordata > Actinopteri > Cypriniformes > Cyprinidae > Puntigrus > Puntigrus tetrazona. Next base: position 19,656,570 of record NC_056722.1, on the reverse strand, counting down.
TTTTCCATTTAATTTATAACTTGGTCTTAAAAAGTCTTTAAGTGCCTTAAATTTACCTGCATAAAACCTGCAAAAACCCCGAACTGCACAAAACACGGAAAATATACATGTAAATAAACCGTTTCCTTTTCCTTTTATAGCTCTTGACTGGAAAAGACAGCATGGTTATAGCATCTGTATCATTAAGGTCATACATGACCTTTAGCAAATGACTTGCAATGTCTGGTTAGATTTGCTGATAAGACTTTCAGTTCTCTCTTCATTAATGTTTTTTGAGAACATGTGATATTAAACAGAAATGTTGTGGAAAAGCAATTCCATACGTTGTCTTGAAGACCAAACGTTAGAACATGATATACACAACTTAAATATATGATGTGTACATTTTCTTTGATAAAAGCGTCTTCCAAGCGAAATTACACTTTAGAGGGTAGTTGAGAAGAACAAAAATTTGTTAGAATTTTTTAAATACATGCGCATTTTAAAACATACCTAAGTGAATATTGTATGCTACTTTTATATAGGTGCTATTTAAGTGCGAATCACTTAAATTATTATACTTACAATTAAAATCGCACAGGTTTTGTTCTTTAGAATGAAGACATATCTGAAGTTCTTTTAATGGGAAAGCATATTAAGAATATGAGGCAATCGCCAAAATGACTCAATATATTTATGACTCAATGCAGCCTACTTAAGCAATTAAAAAGATGCAGGCAAAATGAAAGAACAGCACGCATTCTTTGCGAATGGCCAGGGATGAATTTAGCTATTCTGCATCTTCTGACCACAGTATATTGTTCTGAGCACTTTATGCTTTTATACAGAAAATTTTGAATTTGTTGTGGGAACTCTGAATTGCTTCCAATATTAATATCACTTAGAATGGCCCCTAAAAGTGCTTTATCTACTATTGTTTCCTATTTATAACCTAAATTTGAGCAGTGTATTTTTGACTGCATAGTGTATAATTATCCAGTATCTAGTTCTCTTTTACCACTGATGCAAGCTACCCGTTTCCTCTTTGTAAATGTGCATTTGGCAAAAACTTCAACCTTAAACTTGCCTAAGCATTTGATTCTAATAGTTTAAGCGGTTCCTCTTCAAAACACGCAACAAAGAAGAAAGAAGTATCTACTGTGTTGATCCTAAATGGATTTACCATATTTAGAAAATAGACAAAATAGCAAACAAAAACACCGGTCTTAAACGGTAACACTTTTAAAATATCGCAAAAAAAATATATATATGAGAACATGTGATATTAAACAGAAATGTTTTGGAAAAGCCGTCCCGTATGTTGCCCTGAAGATCAAACGGCAATATCTCCATTTCAAATTCTATGATTTTAGAAATAGATAGTATGCAGATAGTATGCACACTGGCAAGCATGGTGCATGTCAATTTATGCGTTTTAATAAGAATTATGTCTGTTTTCAACACTGTCAGATATCAAAACATTCTAATGCTAATCAATATCAGTGTCAGTCTTCATTCTAAAGAGCTACCTTCCATGTCTAACCTGCTCTGTGAACTAAGTTTACATTTATTGACTTAGTTCCTAATAGTATAGTAAGACAAATGCATTTAATGCATGTGTGATGTGCAAAATGATCCTTTTTCCCAACCCTATCATCTGTCAATGCTTTTATCTTATGGTGGTAGATACTAAACAAACGAAGCAGAAAATCAGCTTGATCTGTCCCATGTCATTTAGATGAACGCTATTCCTCTTGTTTTGGGTGCTGGCAAGGAAAGTAGCTAGATGAAGTGTGATGTTACAAGAACGCCTTCTCCAAACGATCCCAAGTCATCGGTTTCATTAATACCGACCAATGCGAATAAGAAAAACCACTCACTACACGCAGAGGCAGAGAGCTCCCTGGATGGTCTCGCTTTCCCGAATGAGGTATGTTCCATCCCGTCCCTTCTTGCCGAGCAGCTCCTCACATCTTTGTTTGCTTATCGGCCCATGATACGCTGGATGATCCATGTTTCACATCTCACGTGTCAGGAGCGACGTGCCAAATCCAGTCACCGCAGCTCAGACGATACTAACACGTCACGCTTTAACTCGGCGAAGGAATCTTCCTTTAAGCCCACACTCAGAAATTATGATACACGGCGAGACGAGCTGAGAGGGTTGAGCATCTTTCCGTTTGAGGCTTTAAAAATAGTGCACGCTAACTTACTATTGTCACACAGGAAGTCGATCTGCTTACGTGCCTTTGCTTACTTGTAGGCTAGTGGTCAAGGAAGTGTACGTGTCAAAATAGACAATAAACATACGATAAAGCCCTGTTAAACTATCTATTTTCTATTTTATCTAAAAAAAAATAGTGTCTAAAACTTTTACTTGAAACATTCTCTTAATGAGCGTTTAGACATTTCCCAGATAGCCCTGCTGGGAAAAAAAACAATAGAAACTTATAAATCTATTACATTTTCTATTGTGTTTTGGGCAGGCTTCTATTGTTTTGTTTTTTTACAATACAGGTTTTAATGGACCGTATAATAGCGTTTACTTCTATGTGATGATTCTATTACTGGGACATTAAATCCTGTTGGAAAAGTGCAAAGAGGAATTTTGTAATGGTTTTACCGGAAAAAAAAAGTCGGTGGTTCACAGTGGTTTAATGGAAACTATTAGAATTTCTGTGATTGTTTCTATTGGGCTTATATTATTTTTATCATGGAACATGCGTCTACAAAGTGTTTGTTAAAACACTTCACACTTTTTTTTTGAAAGGGTGCTAAAGTGTTCAGAAGCAAATCTCCTTGAAGTGGTGGACACCTCACTTCTTTCTTTTTTAATTATTATTTCAAGCCCTTTGAAAAGTGCTGTTGTTAAACCCCTTTTGAAAAAGTTATTGAGTAACTGCGGACCGATATTAAATCTTAATGTAGTTTTAATCACATGAACAATGTCTTACAAACAAAAAAAAATGTCCAATGTGGTTTCCGAGTGCATCACAGCACGGAGACAGCATTAAATAGTAAATATCAGTTCTGGTACTGCTATATCTTGGTGCTGCATCTGACACTGTCATGCCTCTAGAAGGACTTGGAAACTGGGTCAAACTTTCTGTCGTGGTATTCAAATGGTTCTTGCTTAGAAAATAGAGGTTTTTATGTGAGTATAGAAGAGCATAAGTCCCACAGGGCTCAATTCTTGCACCGCTCCTGTTTACCCTGTATATGCTCCCACTAAGTCAAATAATGAGAAAGAACTAAATCGCCTATCGCAGCTATGCTGATGATACCCAGATTTACCTAGCCTTATCTCCAAATGACTATAGCCTCATGGACTCCCTCTGCCAATGCACTGATGAAACTAACAATTGGAAGTGTCACAATTTTCTTCAGCTAAACAAGGAGAAAAGTGAAACAAAGATGACGTTCTCAAGGTGAATGTGTACCTTATAAATGACTCAATGCCATAGGGCTTAAATACATTGCAGATATGCTCACTGAATATAAACCTAACAGAGCACTCAGATCATTAGGATAGAGTCAGTTAAAAATAGAACTGACAGTCGTTGCATTGTATTTCATGTATTTAATCTTTTTTTATCTGAATAATTTTTTATATTATTTTTTGATTCCTTGTTTTTATTTTTGTAATGTTGTGATTTTACTTCCTTTCATGTAAAGCACTTCGAATTACCACTGTGTATAAAATGTGCTACATAAATAAACTTGGCTTCCCTTACCCTGCCTTGTTAAAGATCTTGTGACAGCTTTGGTTATAAATATTTTTATCCAAATATTTTTTACTGTACATCAATAATACATTAATAAATTTGTCATTCTTGAGACAAAACAGTGTAACCGCTATTATTTGTAAAAAAAAAAAAAAAAAAAAAAGAAAAATATTTTCAGTTTTAAATGTTTTGAGAGATTAATAATAGAATGTATTTAACACAATTATCCTATTCTGTGACAATTATCCTAGTGTGTCCTCAAAGAAGGGATCTATCATTTATATGCTTTAAAATTACTATTATTTTTTATGAAAAAGACCTTCTTTTATGAAAAACAACACTTAATTTATCATATTAAAGCAAGGTTGTTTTTCAGCGACACAGCTCATTTCATAAGATTTTATAGTTGTGTCTCCACTTTTTGTCAACACTGCCAGACATGTATTACAATGTAATAAAATCTGGTAACATCAGGGGCAGCTGTCACTCTAAAGGACCCCCTTGCCAGAGTTCATCACATTCAGACAAGCTCTAAATAATCTTTATAGTCTTAGAAAATGTAAAATTCTAATGTTAATATTTCCTGTGTCACAACCATGATATGTCAACACCATCAGCTGATTTCTGAGGAAATGATTTATTTATTTAGATCAATTTATTTTCCTGAAGGAGGTTCCACTAGCCTCTAGCATCAACAGAAAAACAAAATGGCTACTACAATGAACTCTAGCGTGTATTTGTTGTGGGATTGTTGGTCACATGTGAAAATGTAATCTGTTTGCTGACAGGAAACACTCTGCAGTGCCAAAAACCAAAATATGTTAAAGATAGGATTTTATTAAAGTTAAAATCTTCCATTTTTTACCTATTCACTGCACCAGCTGCTGTAACGTATCCACTGATTACACTCACTGGTGTGGTCACTAAGTCAAAAGTGAATGCCATGCCCTACAAACATGACAATATCCACTTGCGGTACTGAAGGTGAAGCGTCCCATCTGTTACCTGTCTAATGGAGAAGAAGAGGGAGGGGATAATCAGCCCTGACCAAGACGTTTAAACTCCAGCAGGGAAGCGGGGAGGAGGATAAGGATTTTAATTTGGATTTAAGAAGATTACTTTGTAGAAGAGCTCGCTCTCCATCTGCAGTCTGCCTCACACATCTAGTGACATTATAATGACTAAATCGTTGTTATCTTGATTCAAATCGTGAGTTGATGACCCGACTGACCGTAATGATTTCACGGGGGATAACAAGCATTGCTGGATTGGCCTGGCCTGGATCTGTGTTGAATTGGCACCGTGAATTTTAGAGCTGAAAACCTTTACTAGAGGAAATGAAGACTCGACCCACTGGAAACACTTCCAATGCAGACTGGATGGGCTCCCTGTGCCCTGCCCTCTCATCCATGCCCCTCAAGCACCTGGCGGTTCCTGGTGAGAGGACGTCTTTTCCTTTTTGACATTTAACTGAAATTAAGTGAAATATTAAAGTGTGGGTAAAATTAAAACAAGCTATTATTTTCCATTTACAGTTATTTCATTCTAATGCAATTATTTGTTAAGAAAGCATGTTGTTTATTTGTCATATTATTTATATTTTCCTCTTGGGCCTGTCACTAACCCTGTTTACAATAATAGAATAATAGTATCTATTAAATATTACATTCATTAATAAAGTGATCATTTTAACTCTATATATATTTATTGAATTTATTATTATTAATTCTTGTTACTATTAAACTTTTTCTATATTTATAAATATTATGCAACATTAAATATATTGTGCCTTTTTAATTTTATGTATAGTAAAACATTCATCTTAAATTTTAGATTTCAAATGCACTCTTATAAAAATGTAAAAAACAAATAAATAAATGAATGGCATGACATCATGATGACATCATAATCCTTTAAGGATGATAATTCTATAAAGACAAATATGGGTCTCTCCAATTTTTTTTAGCCTTTCACCAGAAGACGGTCCTAAATGATCAAACCTGTTTGTATAGAAACCAAGTCAAGTGGTCATTTCAACTACATATAGCTGTGCAGTGCATAGTGAAATGAGACCTTTCTCCAGGACTTGGTGCTACATAAAGTCACAACACAATACAAAAAAACTGAGCTAAGACAGTGTTTTAGCCACATAAAGTGCAAAGTGTGCAGACTAGTGCAAACGGCAAGAGAGTAAAGTTCAAGACCTAGTGCAAACTAGTGCAAACAGTGCAAGGACAAAATCAGTGCAAAGAACACAGAATACAAGACAACAATAAATACGAAGTGCAAAGAATGCATGTGGAAGAGAAAGTCCATTTAGGTGTGATTATTGAGGAGTGTGATGGCGTGTGGGAAGAAACTGTTCAGCAGTCTGTTTGTGAGGACCCGAGTGCTCCGGTACCTCTTACCAGATGGCAGGAGGGTGAATAGTGTGTGTGAAGGGTGTACGGGGTCAAGTGCTACATTGAAATTTATATCACTTTTTTTTTTTTTTAAATGCAATGAAAGGTATATATTTCTAATAAATCTTTAATATTGTTTATAATCTAATTCACGACATAACGGCTAAATGAACGTAGTACTGTCCTGATATCTTTGTGCTGATGCTGCCTTCATGCTTGTGCTATAGGTTCTCATGATTCCTTCAGCTTCTGGGTGGATGAACAAGCTCCGGTCGGTCCAGACCAGAAAGCGTATGTGAAGCACCTAGCTGCGATTTTTCGCTTCCTGGCCAAGAAGGTGATGAAGAAGTGGTCCATGACCCAGAACCTCACCTTTAGGGAACAGCTCGAAGGAGGAATACGCTATTTTGACCTACGTGTTTCCTCTAAACCAGGAGAACCAGGCCACGAGATATACTTTATACACGGGCTGTTTGGACACAAAGTACGTGATGGCCTTAATGACATTAACAATTTTTTGAACATACACAAGAAAGAGGTTGTTTTTTTAGACTTTAACCATCATTATGCAATGAGCGAAGAGCATCATTATTACCTAATCAAGATGCTGAAGGACGTGTTTGGTCACAAGCTCTGCAAGATCGACGTGGTGGAGGACATCACTCTGAATTATCTGTGGGAGAACAGGTACCAGGTGAGCTCTGGATGAACATGATAATGAAAGCTTTACAAATAGAAAACTATCTTAAATGTTATTTGATAAAAAAGGCTGCAAATATAAATGGAAAGTATTGACCGACTGATGGATTTTAGGTCGCTGATTAATCCGCATGATATCTAAATAAACAACCACTTTTGTGAGAACTTGAGATACCGTTTGGTGCCCTTTAGATGGAGGAAATAAAGAGTCATTGTGAGAGGTTGACTTTGATTAGGATTAGGTGATCAGTCATACTGAAACTGATCTCAAATTAGCTGTCAAATGGAAAATAACGTTTTTCCTGTTACCAATACAAATTTTAGTCCGGTCTCACAGCATCAAAACACAAATCCATACACATGCAGAGCTGTTTCTGACTAGATTCCATTGATATGCATTGCATTAGCACTATTATTGAAATATGGAAATTATTGCAATTTTTTTGTGTGGGTTACTTTTCACTGAAATACCGGACACGAATTTCTAAATGTCTGTTACCAACTGTTTAAGTCCAGGTATTATTGAGATACTATTATTGCTTTTTTTCTTAAAATATAGTACATTACATTTTACACCATTTTTTTTGGTGAAGTTTAGTAATCTTGTTTTGTGTTTTTATAATTTTTTGCAGCTTTTGCCTTTTTTTTGTATATGGTATTGTATATGGTTTTATTAAATTTTTTACAGTTATCTTACCACGTCAAGCTAAATCAAAATGAGAAATGTCAACTCGGTTACTAGCAGAAATAAACGTGCTTTTATATTTCATTTCAGTTATTTCAAGTAATAGAAATTCTGGTCTAGTTTCACTTTTAGTTTGTTAGAATAACCCTGGCTGTGCTGAGTCTGTGGTGTGTTGCACCAGAGGTCAGCTATTCCTGCTGTGTACTGACCCTAATCACCATAGGATTAATGTCTCACCTCTACTCCGATGGAGACAGACAGGTGTATAAATTACAAAAACTGGACACCAGCATCCCATTTGAGCGCTCTATTTGTGAACAGATTCTCATGTTAGTCTGTGGACATAACTGATTAGGACGACATGCAAATTTTCCAGAAACCCAACATCAACACCAAGTTTAATTGTTTTTGCTAGATAGGTCTGCCTATCTATGTACATTTTTGGTCTATTATTATTGTCTAAGAATAGAACACCTCTCCTTAAAGTCAGAATTCTTTGTAAAATGAAAACTCATCTTTTAAAATTAAGTTGAAGATTAAAAATAAATAGCATGCAATGACAAGTCAATAGGAACTAAACCTAAACCAACATTTGGAATAAAATGTGTAAATGATAACAGAATGTTCAGCTAAACTTTGATGGTTCACTTTGGGAATTCTGTTGATTATAAGTCATTTTGCAATTACATGTCATCTAACTCACCTGACTATTTGTAGAGTTTTATTAGACTGCAAAGTTACTTATAGTCAACAACAGTTTGTGTTTGATTTTACAGGTTCTAGTGTTCTACCATCATCCTTCCGCTGAGGGTTGTCCTGTGATGTGGCCTGGTAGTAAAATTCCCGCCCCCTGGGCCAATACAACAGACACCACCAAGCTCATCCAGTTCCTGGAGACAACTCTGGGTGAACGAGCCAAATATGGCAGCTTTCATGTCTCTCAAGCTATTTTAACCCCACGTGTCAAGACCATCGCCAGGGGCTTGGTACAAGGGCTAAGAAACTACCTGGTGGAGAGGTGAGTTATTATAAAAAATATGAAAAATGTAAACTATAACACATTTTTGAAATAAATAAAAATGTAAAACCATACAAACAAACCTTAATAAAAATGACAAACAATTTTAAAATAATCCACTAGGTGGCAGGCCCAACAACATTTACAAATTAGTAAGTGAGGTCTGAGGAACCTCTTCTTGAGGACAACTCCAGAGGTCCACTAAGGTCCCAGGCTACTCATTGGGCCTGACTGAAAAATTCCCAGGCCTGTTGAAATACACCGCTGGCTTTTGATCTATGCATAGAAAATATTTGCATATAGAGTGCATATAGCATTCAAATGACATAATGTAAGCTCTTCTGAGTGTAGCCTTTGAAGTTAGACCGTCTGACTTTAATGGGACATAGTGGCACAGATACTGACCGACACAGAAGTATGGAGCCTTGTGCTGAGTCTTAGCGGACATCCCAGTGAGACAGCCGTCTCGGAGGAAGCTGTTTAATTCTGCTTGTGTGGAAGTTGGATTGTTTATTATTCCAGGATAAACACAGTCTGAGCTTCCCATTTCCTGGTTTTGTCCAGGCTGCTGTTGCAGATGACTGTGGAGCTTGGGAAGTTTATATCTAGTCAGAGCTGACTTGGCTGACCTGAAATAGAATTAACACAGTAATTGCTAATACTAACTTGCTAATAGCAGCTCCCTGAAGACGTGAGTTTGTCACGTTGATTATAAATGCATTAATGCACATTTTTAGACTACCATTCAAAAATGGTTGGTAGGATCTCTTATGGACTAACAGTCTTCAGTGTCATGTGATCCTTTAGAAATCATTATAATATGCTGATTTGCTGCACAAGAAACATTTAAAACTGTTACTGTATGCTGCTTAATTTTTTTTGGACACTGTTTATAAATATTGATAAATTATTTGATGAGTAGTAAGAAAAAGAACAGCATTTATTGGAATTTTGCATTCCACATGTATATTCTTACATATGCTTCTGTTGTTTCTCTCACAGGAACCTTCCAACCATAATGACGTGGGTGGAGGCACAAAAGCCAGGTGTAGACGGGGTCAATATCATCACTTCAGACTTCGTAGAACTTGTGGACTTCGCTAACACTGTCATTAAATTAAATAACCTTCTTATTTAGGATCGGCAAGGGACACGGCCTATTTAGTGACCAGAATGAAGGACTATGAGAGCTTACCATTTTTTATATTTATTTCAACAGAACTTTAAGTGCCATCAATCAGATACCCATGTTCACTGAAACTCAACTGCTGTTTTTATTCTTTTCAACAACAGTTGTTCACCTACACTTCATGTATTGAAGGAAACTATTGTAATTATTTATGATTACTTATAATGATTTAGAGCATATTTTAAGAAATGTTAAATGTTTATTTCTATATCGCAGTTTCTATATCAAAGTTCATTGAGTTTTTTGTTGCGTCATGAATGAGAAAGTTTCCCATCTCAGCACATTAAAAATGTTTAGCACTGGCTCATATGTATACCTGATGTGATCAACGGTTTCTGGTCTTTATTTGTGTACTGAAGATGTGGGCCTCGGTCATGGCAGGAACCTTATTTTTACAGCTGGTGCAATACAACAATAAACAGCGTTTCTATTTTCCATTGCCTCAATTTTCAAAATAATAAATTCTACCATGGTGGATAATATTTTATAGTACATTTTATACACATTTTTTCTCTCTCTCTTTTGAAAAGTACATTTTTATTGAATACAAAAATTAATTTTGAAAGGTAAATTATATAATGTGGCCTCATAAATATTATATTTATTTATAATTTAATATTTATTTACATCTTTATTATTATTTTACTTTTAGTTTGATCCTTGCAACAGTTATTTTTTATTACTTGTTTTATTTTATTTCAGTTTTATTTACATTACGGAAGACTATTTTAATAGTTTAAGTTAACAGTAACAATACTGTATGAGACAAATATGAAAGGCTTGTTTCAAACAAGAAAGGTTCTTTTTTCCTTATTCTCAGCTTACTTTAATGATCTTCAGTATTTAAAAAAATGTTCTTACCAGTATTCTCAGAAACAATGATAGTGTCTGCACATCAAGGGCCCTTCAGAGCACAACATCTTCCACACCTGCAATTCTCCACATTCCACTGTTTTCTGTGGTCTTTGGGATGGAAAAGCGATCAGATAATGATCAGGGTCATGTGAACGAGTCCACACAGAACATTTGAATCCGATGAAGAAACAATTATGTGCTCAAAGCATGAAGGTATTTAGGAAGAGAGAAAGAAAATAGAGACAGATCTAATCAGCACAGCTGCTCTTTTTCTCTTTGGCTTTGAAAAATCACAGTTTTTGTCCACCGCCGTTATCGTAAAGGAAATGTTTCCCCTTCAGTTTTTCAGTTTGGATACTGATAGTGAATTTCAAATGAGAAATGCAACCACATTTAGAATGCTGTAGGGTCCAAAAGTGCATTTGTGTTTATTTCCTTTATTTTTTCATTTATTATTATCAACGTGCGAGTGAAGAGTTAAATTGAAAGTCTCTGAAAACCCATAAGTCTGTGTAAAACCTGATGATCACGTTCTCCAGCATGATTTGAGATAATCTAATGAGCTTCAACAAAAACAAGAACATCTGACTGTCTGTACAAAGGAGTCACATGATGTCACAAATTTGCTAATTTGCTTAGTAACCTAGAAATAATGCTAAATATTCAATAATTCTTATTCATTTTAACATTACAATGTCACTGTGTACAAAATCCTAAATAATGTCCACGTTTAACCCTTGTGCTGTGCTTTACCTAATTTGGTGTTCTGGTCAAAAACAATATCTTTATAAATCTTTCATTATGCTTATCGCCAAATCTTGGATTCAGTTTTTTAATCAACTTGCTTTCTTTCAAATTGTATAGTATATAGATTTCATTTTGGAATGGGTTGATGGCAGGCCTCACTGATCCGAACAGATCGGTGAGGCATAGGATCAATCAGTTCCAAAAATTAGTGGAATTTTAGTGGTCAGAAGTTTGGACTTGATATCAGTGATTTGACATGTAACACCAAGCCTTAAAAACATCTTGCCAAATTTTTGTGAGGTTCAAGGCATAGAGACCCGGCCAGCTGCATTTTGAAACTATGACATTCTTTGTTCTTTCCATAAAAGTGTGCACCAGTGGTCTTTTTAAAACCTTAACAAACAAAATTCCTTCTCTCCATCCTTTCTTTCACACTCTCGCCTCTCCTTTTGTTCACTCCCCCTATTTATTTCATTCCAGGTCCTGAAAGAATGTCAGAGGTTGTGTGTTTTTTTTTTCATGTCGGCAACAGTGCAGTGACTTATATAAAGGGACACTAACTGCAGTGTAATTACACGCCGCTGTGGCCTTGTGGGTACAGTGGACTTCTTCCAGTGTTTTTTCTAACTGGCTTAACGCTCGTAGCTTCTGTCTCTTTGTTTGAGGGTTCTGCTGGGTTCTCCTGGTCTCCAGGGTGAAGGGAGGCTGGATGGGCAACACAGGCCATCTGCGATCTGACCAAAGGTCATCCAGCTCTCCATTCCCTCTGTTTGCCCAGCTTAATTAGGAACTATAAATAGTAACAACGCATTTTTGATGGCATTTTGGACAAACATACATGCATAGCACGTGTGGTACCATCTATATATATATATATAATAGCATCTGTTAGACTACTGAATAATACATTTGGTAAATGGCATTTGTCTTGTTACGGAGATAAAGAAAACTGGAGGAGCATCCTGTTTACCAAAAGATTTACCAAAGCCACACGTGACCTCTAATCACAAACTGGATGTTGGGTGTGAACAGCAGTGGGTGTGAATTTATGATACACGTTGTAGTATGTTAAATAAACAAATTTCTTACTGTGCATAATTTTAGTTGACAGCTTTTAACTAATTAGTGAGAGGAGGAAATCCTCTTTTTGGTAAGTAAACTTGCAAGAAATTGCATAATACATCCATATTATACAAAATACTAAAAAACAATATACTCACAATTCTCTTGATGCAGGATAAGGATGAAGGTGAGGAATCACACTGCAAGAGAACAGAAGAATAGGTAATAATAAATAATAAATAAAAATAATAATAAATAAATGCTTGTTTTGAACACAGCAAAGCAAAAAATATGGCATAAGAATGGCACAAACCTACAACTTTAGGCTATTTGAAGTTTTATTTAGGGCTTTTATATGTTAATGCCAACATTTTTGATCTTTTTTTTTTTTTTTTTGTTTCAAACTAATACATTAAAAGCAGTTGAATATTTAGATGTGTGAAGAACCAGTGAACTAGCTGTCAGTGCTGGCTGACCCGCACGCGCCGGTAACTCCAGTGCGCATGCGCACTTCAGCGCACGGTCCAGTTCCAGCTGTTGCGCATTCCACAGCACAGCGGAGTCGCCGCTGGCCAAGAGCGACAGGACAGCGCCTTCAAGTCACCAAAGATCCACTGGACTTAATTTCTTTTAAAAAATAAGTGTTCGTATCAGAGTTCTTGTTTTCAGAGTTATCAATAACGTTCGGCGGAGCTTTTGGAGTTTACAAAGAAAGGGAAATATTGAATAGGCTTGATCTTCTTTTCTCTCTGTCACTTGGAAGCGCACAGGATATTTGGGGAAGAGCGCTATACGCACCTTCACTAGGCTATATCGTCTTTGGATCTGCCATTCAAGATGACAGACGTCGTTTCAGTAATGGTGAGACTTTTTTATGTTTTATACAAAATTGTCTTTTAAACAAACCTTTAGCTTTTAATATAAAGAAGTTTTTTAAAAACTCTTTTTTGTTGTTGTTGTCTAAACCATTAATTAGGCATACTTGCAATATTGAAAAAATTAGTATATTAGTGTATATGGTATACACTAATATATTTATATGGTAACATATCCTACGGCATATGAGATTTCTCTATTAAAAATCACAAATACTAATTAGATTATGACATAAAATTCTTCTTCTTCCATCCTAATGTAAAAATCTTCAGTCTTACACACACACATATACATATACATATACATATATATACACATACACATATATACATACATATATATATATGAAAATATTTTTTTAAAAGTGTACTGAATTGTTTGCTTAAGTTTGTAAGTTAAATACTGATAAATATGATTGATAAGGTTTATTTTGGCCACAGTATTAATTTAACTTAATCTATGATCGACTCTTGGCACAAGTCATGGCATGGTCTAGAGGTGTTTTGTCTGCTGACTTCATCATGAGCACTGAATCATGACTCTGAACTGAGATAGACATCATACAGTAAACATCAAACATCAGAGACAATGAAATGGCCCATTTTTAAAACAATCTGAAAGCAAACAGTTAAGGAACTAATGCCATGAGATGCTTGATTGAACAAAACTGAACCAAACAAAAAAAACCTGAGGTTCATATTGTGTTTTTTTCTGCATTGTTTTTGTTTTATTTGACTTAAATGACCCGTCTGTGCACAAACAACAGCATAAGAACCCTCAAACCAGCTGTTATGGTTGTAAAGTAACAGTCTATGACACTCAGAGCACAAATGTTAAATAACTGATGCATAAGAGCAGCAATTATTTCATGAGTCAATCTGAGGGAATGGAAATAAATAAACATGAGGACAGATAAAGTGAGGGATTAGGTTAGGTGCTATACGTGAACCACATGCTATAGTTGTGAAAACAGTGGACTTGTCACTCAACATACAATCGGGCTCAGGTGTGTTAACCTGTGATTCGGCTGACTCACACAGCTCTCATTGGCAGACAGGTTGTTGATGCTTAAGATGTTACAAAGACAGTAATCACTTGTGCTGAGTGATGATGCTGGCAATCAGTATAACCCCTGTCGCAAGAAGAAAACATCTGGATGAGGTATGTTTGTATTCAAAACCAGCTCAGAGTCAGGTGATTTACTGTGAACCAAACACGGGTGCCACAGAAGAACTGAGTTCCCCAAAGAACCTTTCAGTACACGGTTCTTAAAATAATTGTTTGCGCTCTTAATGTGAAGAACATTAAGGTTTAAACTACCTTTAACGGAATGGAAATGTTCCATGAATGTTAAAAATTTTACGTGGAACCATAGATGCCAATAAAGAATATTGATTTTCAACCTTCATGACATTTTATGTAATGTATTTTACAATTTAGTCGCTGGGGAGGAGAGTATATGGAACTTAGTGACTTTTGTGACAATTGCTATATGTACAGAAATTTAAGACTGAACTGTTTTACAATGAATTAGTCTTTGGTAATGTCTAAATACATATTCAAATATATAATATGTTTTACAAATGAAAATTGGACCAATGGAGTGTCCAATGGTGTGACATCATACAAATAACATGAGAAAAAATTGTCTTCATTCTTAGCATGAAAGAGGTTTATCTTCAATGTTATTAGAGGTCATTTTATTAATTGATAGCACGCCAAGTACCATATATAACATATGTAGTATTATATTGAATTGCATGTAGCATAATTAACATAGAACATATAAAAAAATATATATATCATTCAAACTAAATATAGTACATAACTTTAATTTTTAAACAACTATTTCCATGTACATTTTCCATGTGTATTTTGTTTAAATAAAACGAACTTTTACAGTGTAGAAAGTTCAACAAGTTTTCAAATTATGCTTACCTTTATAAATTGGCTTTGTATGTAAAAAGCTTTACATATTACGGTAAAAGAAATCTGTGCTTTAGAGGAATACTGTTAGAATAATATTACGTATGGTTTTGCAGACTAACGTGGATTTCCTTACGGTTCTTATTCCTGCAGTCAGATACAGCTGTAATAACATTCCGCACTCTTCCATTTGTTAACTTTGGAATTTGGGGCTAATGATTTAAAAGGTCTTAATATGTTTTTTCAGAAAATAAAAAAAAATACTGCATTATACCAGTGCAGACTAATCATTTATTAAATTCCTCAAGTTTGTAATTGAAAAACAAAATATCCGCATTTACCCTACTGCTACAAATGTGTTACAAATTGCTATTCCAATTATGGTCTTTATAGTTAACTGTTGTTATTTTTGAACAGAGCTGCATTAATTTTACCCTCCTTATGCAACATAATGGTTTTCAGTGGCTTGATAGTCAGGGAAAGACTAAAAGGGGTGGAAACTCAGAACAGAGAGTGGTTTGTCTACCTCAAAGATCTCGCATCATTGAGTGTGTCTAGGGGAAGCAAGGGGGCTGCTTCAACCCTTCGTAAATGAGCTGCATGCCATGAAGGGAATCCCATATTAAGTCCAGGCACAATGAGATCATTGTCACATGTGACAGACTGGACTACATAAGCAGAGCTGCTTCACCACCTTCGAGAGATCAGATGGGTTTTCTATGCTGATATTGTTAAAAAGGCGAGTGCGTGACCTTTAATAAGAAGATGATGACCCCTAATAAAAGTAAAACTATCTATTTAACATGGCACTATAATTTATGAGCCAGCTTGAAGCCCATTTATTCTATGTTAGAGATTGTTGCAAATCTGAAAGCTTCATTTCAACATGGACATCACTGAAAATAACTATAACGGTTTAGTGAGTCAGATGTTGATTCAGTAACCACTCAATGAAGGACTATCAGACTGAATCCTATTAAAAAGGTTAGTCACTTTTTAAACTTTTAAATAAAAAGAATCGTCTTACGAAAGTCATTAATTCAATTGTGCTGCATGTTTTTCCCTCAATAGCAGTTATTCAGACTTCATGGGTTGCATTGTACAATTATGGCCCACTTATTCAGTAAATAGAACCTTTACAATTACCTATGATTTAGATTCACGAAATAGAAGTTGCTCACGGGAGTCATTTGTCCAGGAATCATACTACACTGTAAAAAATCAGATTTACGTAAAGGAACAGGCTCATAGGAGTCATTTGTTAATGAATCAGACACTGCTCACGCTGCTTGTTATTGATTTAGCTGCATCTAATTGTATCCTGTTGTATCCTAATTTATTTAGCTGTGGCACTAAATATCGCTGTACTATTCCAGCAATATGCCAAAATGTGCCGTATATGATAACACTTTAGCATGCTTATGTTTAATGTTTTATTGTACAATAATGGCTACAATTGATAAATAATAGCAGAGCCCTTAAAATAAAGGTTTCAAAAGGGGAGAACCATGGAAGATCCATTTAGATATGGTTCTTCTAAGAACTATTCACCCCAAAGAACCTTTCAGTGAATAAAGATTCCATGAATGTTAAAGGTCTTCATAGGACAATAGTTGACAATAAAGAACTTCAATTTTTAAGTACAGAGTAAATAGTAAGCTAGCATTTCATCCGGAATACAGTCCATATGTCGGGCAGAAAGATGAACCCAACCATCACAACCAAGATCAGCCTATGCCAAACGCATTTGGAAATGGCCTGGAAAGCGACCGTGTTTCTGCCAGCATTCTCGTTAGATCTGATGAGGGGAAAGAATGAAAACAGAGGGAGGTTGACAGACCGTTTGCCTTTTTAAATCTCCCACCCGTCCGCCAAAACGCTAACCTTGTGTGTGGCTGTGGCCAACCGTCCTGCAACTCTGGGTGAGACTTGAATGTGTGATCCTTCTTTGATCATCCATGTGCGTTACAGCTGAGTCGATGGAGTTGTCAGGAATGGCCTCCCACATCATGTCTTGCGTAAAACACAAGGACTCAAAAAGCCCTTTGTGTCAAATTCTGGCTTTGCCTGCTTCTTCTGTTTCTTCATCATAGAACTAAAGCCTTAATGTTCTTGTAACACTTCTGCCTTTCTCCTTGAGTCTTGTCTCCACAATCTTATCTTTCATCCTGTTTTAGTGGCTCATAAAATAAATGTTGTTTTCAAATTAACACTCTCCCCCTCTTCCTTCCCCCAGTTGCTTTCTTTCCTGCCTGCAAAAAACCCTCTTCACTCTTTATGAACAGTCTGGTTTCTTTGTTTTCTGTAGTTGTCTGAACATGCCTGAACATTGCAGCTTCTACCTGATTGA
Source organism: Puntigrus tetrazona (assembly GCF_018831695.1). Classification (NCBI taxonomy): domain Eukaryota; kingdom Metazoa; phylum Chordata; class Actinopteri; order Cypriniformes; family Cyprinidae; genus Puntigrus; species Puntigrus tetrazona. The sequence goes on along the minus strand of NC_056722.1, from coordinate 19,639,057 downwards.
AGCGGTCTTGCTGACTAAAGTTATAGTCAGGGTCATCTAACAAAGATCAGCCAGTGTTTAAAAAGCAAACCTGCCTTATCGCAGTGGCCCACATCTATAATCCCAAGAGCTGATTGGAAGGAGAGGTGCTGGAGAGGAATGTAAATGGTATTTTGATCCTGGGGTGACATACCAAAGGAGCTCTTAGAAGAAAAACACTGGGACATTCCTGCAGGAACACGCTTGTCTACCTGTCAGGAAAGAGGGCAAAGAAAGTTGAGGAAAGGGTTTATGGTTCATGTGCAGTTGTTGCTGAGCTGTAAAGTAGGTCATGTTATTGTCAAGTGCCCTCTTGGGATGTAGCCAGACGTGAACTTAGGGTCTTAAATATCTTTAAAGACTTAAAAGAACTTAAAGTTGAGTTTTTTAAGAAAATCAACCGCAGTTTGAGTTAATGAATGCAGTGCTGTTAAATTTCTGTTCACTTTTAATAAGGCAAGTTTATAGTATAATGTAAGCATTACTTTTATTGAGCAAGATGGCATTAAATTGATCGAAAGTGACAAAAATAGATTTGCAATGTTGCATAATATTTTAATTAAACTACCGATTAATCAAAAGAATCTTCAATCTTCAAAAGAATCAAAAAGAAAGTTCTGCTTTGCCATCAAATTTTATATGTAATATGTAGTAAATACTGCTAGGCAATGATTAATTATATATGTATATAAATAATTATATGAATATAAATTTATACATATAAATATACATGTAGAAATATTAATGTATACTGTGTGTTTTAAATTGCAAAAATAGTTAATTATTTAAATGAATTGTAATAATGAATTGTTTTACATTATTGTAATAATACTATTATTATATTTATATATTACATACATTTTTACAAGTTTTTAACCAATTTTTGATCAATTGTTCAAAAGCATTAAAAAATTAAAACGGCCCCAAACTTTTCCAAAATAGTGCACTTAAGCATATTTCATGCATATCGCATATTTACCATTCCTTGTGTGTTTGTTTATTTACTGTTTTATTACATATCTATATTGGGGCAGTGCTAAATAAAATTTAAAAAAGTACAAAAAACAAACTAAAATGGCACTGTTATGATTACTTTTAAATATAAATCTTACAGATTCCAAGTGTACAATCAAATGAGCATAACTGTACAAACATGTCAAACAGTAGTATGAAAGCATGGTTCACTCTGATTGGACCCTGGCGTGTGGATTGGAAATGAGAGTGTTTGAACAGCAATGACCTCATTCAGGAAGTCAGTTTTGTATCTGAGGAAACGGAAACAGCGTGAGGCAGTAATGGTCAGATGTTCCTGAGCAGGAATAGCACATGTAATTCCTGCTTTCAGGTCTGAAGAACTCCCCCAAAAATTCTGACTCATAATATGAAAAATGTGTCAAATCGACCTCACTAAATATCATATTGGAACTAGCCATGCAGTCTAGCAGCACTTAGCATTAGCATTTGATATTTTGTTTCTAATGCATTGTATGTTTGTGAGCAAGGTTATCAGAAATGTACATAAACCCCTCTCTGTGGTAACTGCAAATCTGGGATGGCAGGACCAAAGCAAAGGCCATTTCTCACTACATCTCCATTGGCATGGTATGCCAAACACTCCCAGTGACTCGTGGGAAATAATAGGCATGGAACATTCCTGCCTTTTCCTCCCACAGTTTTTTTACTTTTCACAAACATTCCAATGTTACGTGTGGCAGCTGGATTAGAGAGTGTGAGTATGTTCGCTCTGATGTTTATGGCCCTCAGGGGATGTTTGTGAGTGTCTTTGCTGTACCTATCTTTACACTAGGTGAATCTACAAATTTATCTCATTATTTACAGAAAAATATTTTCCTCCACCACAGCAATAATAAAATCAACTTACATATACTGCATTAGTTAAAACATGAAATAGAAATATTAAAATAGAAATAAATAGAAAAATTCCCATAAATGTTTCATACATTAAATGTGTTAGTAGACATTTATAATCTTAGAAAATATTTTTTATGTCTAATAAATTGTTGTTAAAAACCTGAAAAAAATGTAGCACTTTCCACAATAACATCAAATTTAAACACTGATAATGTTATTAAAAAAAATTGAGTGCCAAATCAGCATATTATGAGAATGATTCTGGGGATCATGTGATACTGAATAATAGAGTAAAAGAGAGTAAAAAAAAGTTTTTTTTTCATATTTCATATTTGCCATCAGAGAAATAAATGGCATTTTAAAATATATTTAAACATAAATAATATTTCACATTAGTACTGCTGAGGTAATTTCGACCAAATAAAAGGCAGCTTCAGTGAGCAGAAGACTTCTTTCAAAAATGTTTTACAAAAATTTGTATTTTTGCTCCACTCAAGAAACTATTGAGTGAATATAAATAGGTTAACTATATGGGTTAAGTATATAAAACATTATACTTGATTATAAAACAAGTATGTATACGTTTAAACATATTGTTCTTTTTGTGTGGTACAGGATACAGAGCCAAACTGCCCGGCGAGTGTCCTCGAACCAGAGTCACATCAAAGCCTCGCTTCTCCTAAGGTTAGTGAAACATTTGTTGTTGTGTTCTTTAAGGTATGAACTGTTAATGAGCTGTAATGCACTGTTTTAGAGTCCACCGCTGGATCTGATTGACACCGGAAAAGGACTGAAGGTACAAACGGCGACCCCTCACCTGGTCAGTCTGGGCAGCGGAAGACTCAGTGTAGCCATAACTCTGCTACCTCTAAAGGAGGGTATGTGCCTCCCTCACACACAAACCCAAATAACCATGAACAATAGCCTGCAAAGAATAGATCTGTAAATAACCCTCTCTATCTGTGTGTGCCTTCATGCGACTGTGGATGCATGTGACTTTTATTGTTAGTGCACTTAGGTTATCACAGAAAAAGACGGCGGAAGGATGGGGTGTAAAGCCAAACCCAATGCATCTTATTTCATTTTTACCTTAAAGAAGCAGTAAGAAGGCCTCACCTGTCTCTGATTACACACAGGTGTCAGACTTGTTTTAATGACCCTGTCTGCGCATGTGGCCCTTGCTCATTCCTCGCCCTTCTTATCACGGTCGCCATGGTAAAGCTGGAATGCAATCTTAGAACGGTACAGGAAATTAAGTGTGCAACCTATCAGGATAGAGACAGGACAAGGAGTCAAGTTGACTTCCTCCCAGTGGGACGGAGTAATAAAATATTACAGTACCGCCATGGTGCCGAACACACACAAAGACTTATTTAAACTTGCTATATCGAGGCAGTCTAATTATGTTGCGATATAAAAAGAGCAAATATTTGACCATATCTGTTAGTAATAGACCGTGAGGTGTTGAAGCAAAGCTGTAGGGGGGTGATTTGCGTCACTGGTTGAGTGTATGAGCCAGCAGAGGTCATAGGAGAGTGGAAATGTAAAACAGAAACACACACATCATTCCTTAACAGTTCATCTCCGTGCCAGGAACAAGTCTCCAAGCAAAATGAACAACAATTAAATATTAAATCAGATGACTTCGGGTGCATTTTTGTCAAATGTCAAGATCGCAAAGGTTTCCTGCATTCAAGCAGAATCCAACTGAGGATTCAATCATACAAAACAAACAAAAATAAAAAAATTAAAAATTAAAAAAATCACAAAATGGTTAAAATCATTCCTTACTTCCCAACTAATAAGTTCTAATAAGTGACTCCCTAACAGCGTCATTTTATAGTTATATCTGAATGAGCTGTTACTTTTATAGATTTGAGTGCATTAAAAGTTTTTGTTTTTAATTATTTAAAAAAATATTTATTTATTGAATTAATAGATATAAATTGTAAAACAATTATTGAAACGAAACAGTATTGGTTAAAACTGCAATAAATATATACCAAATAAACCCATATAAATATTTTTCCTTAATAATATTTAGTCTGGGGCACTAGCCATGGTTTACCTTTTTTTTTTTTTAAATACATTTATACCAAATATACCCCAAATAATCCCCGAAAAATATTTTCCCTTAATATTTAGTCTGGAGCCCTAGCCACGGTTTACCTTAACATAGCCTGAAAATCACTGACAACTCTTACTTCAAGTGAACATTTTTTACAAAATTCAATTTTTACCTCAAGCCCCATGAGGTAAAGATGTCCCCAAAATCTTTCTACTTTTTTGCCACTCAATAAACCTTCGGTTAAACTAACAGCAGGACAATATGCAGAATTTATGGACGAATTGATTAAATACACATAACCACACAGCAGACATATGTATTTACTGCCTTACATTTTTCGCAGTCGATATTCATTTAAATCGAACTCGCAGCGACACTAAAAGCTGGCACTTACAAATTGAATCGCTTTTTATTACAGGAGTAACACGCATAGGCCGCGACGATGCCCCTGTACCTCAGGACATCAATATTGAGGGTCCAGGCATTGAAGCAGAACACTGCAGGATTGAAAACAGAGGAGGGGTCGTCACTCTTGACCCATGCGGACACCCGTGTTCACTCGATGGAGTTCCTGTTACCAGACCAACACAACTCACGCAAGGTAACTGCAATATGATAGCGCTTCAGTGAAAACACATTTACAGCACGCATGTTTTTGTTTGTTTACTTTGGAAAATACAGTGTCTGAGTAAACGAAAAGGGGAAGAGGTTTACGACCTGGGAATTAAGTCCGTTATGTATTGGAAATGCATAATGTGTCTTTCCAACAGGCTCTTGGTTTTGGACGTCACACATAGTTTAATTGGTGCGGTTTGGATCTTTTCTCAATGCGACGCTGTGACTCAGAGCTTCCAGAAGCGTTAGAGTGAGCTACTGAGATCAGCATTTCTTCCCCAAGGTTGTATTTTCCCATAATTCCTGCATTCTTTAGCCTCAGCGAGCTCCTCAACAAACGATCCATCGTTCTCTATGCCTATTTTCTTCCGCATCTCAGTGAAAGCGAGTCAGATAAACAATCACCAGGCTTATTCTGACACTTTTCAGTCATGAAGTGCAAATATTGACAAGGGTTGCTAAACGCGTCCCCCGCTTCTGTCTTTGTTTCTGTGGGAGAAACTGTCAACAGGCACGACTGTGATGCAAATTAAGACAAATTTCTCTCTGTTTTGAACGTTGAAACTACAAAGAGACCAGTTTTGAAAGAACTCGTTTCATACATCTGTATTGCAAAAGGCGCCACATGCTAGCTATAAAAGGATGCTCTGTAAATGAGAAATAGAGGCATACTTGAGGCTAACCTCCCCTGACTCTAAATGTTTTGAGTCAATTAGATTAAAACTGAGAGCACGTGAGTTACAGGGCTGGTAATAATCAGCAGAGCTCAGTTAGAGGTCTGTTCCACCTCCTCCTCTCACTGTGACGCAACAAGTGCCGTCACTTCGCCCCAGGCAATTGCAAAACTTCATTTGATTGGCAAATTCTTTGATTGGTGTCAGACTCAATCTATTATTAGACTGTTCCAGACTATTTGAATCTGTTGGGTAGTTACCTAATCCTGACTAAGGTGTCTGGTATGTAAACAGCAGAAATCCTACAACGGAAAACAGACTTTACAGGCTCTAAAAGCATACCGAAATATATATGATTTCTTGTGTTCTAATCATTTTAATAAATACAAGTTTCTGTGGTGTGTCTATACAACATTATGATTCACTCTCAGAAATAAAGGTACAAAAGAGTTTTGTGCTGGCATTCATGATGTGGAGAGGTCAGAAAACTGAGCGAGATCATGCTCAGTCTTGTGCAAGAGGAAAAATTGATTTCCACTGATTTCAGTCAGAGTTGCACAAATTATTACTCAACAGGCAAATCCCACAGAGGGCTGTCTTGGAAAAATGCAAAGTTCTGTAATCTACATTTTACAGGTTCTTTCTTCTCATCAAGTTGTTCATTGAGGTTTCTCAGGTAACTTTATCTCTTAGGAGGTAGACAAAGAAAAAGAAGGGGGTGGGGTTAAATCGCCCCCTTCACTTACTTTTAAGGTGTTTGTTTTAACAAACTGGGGCAAATTTCGAGATTACCAGTGTTTATAGTAACACATAATAGAAACTAAAAGCTTTGACTTACTTTCCACAGCGAGTTACAGCTTCTGTGTAACAGCTGGACTTCCCTCTCGTGTTGTACTTGAGTTTATAAAAAGCGCCACCCCTTTAGGTTGGGTTTGGAGCGTTTGCGTTATTCTCATTGACCTCGGGAGAGGAGGAAAGTGAAGCGGTCGCGTGAGACGCGCGAGCCTTTATCCTACAGTGAAACGCACGCGGGTCATAGCTTTCGGCGTCAAACTCTAATTGATTGCCCCGCTGGTGCTTTGGCGTACCCGCTCAATGGGACTTTCTAAAAGGTTTGTTTACTTTTTCTATTTATCGTTTTCCTCTGCAAAATTGATTTAGATATGTTGCTTAGACTTTTAAATTGAATCCACTGCAAGTCAAGGGCGCAAACGTTTCTAACGTTTTGAAGCCGCCGCCTACGTGCTCGTTCACGGCGACGTTCATTATAACAGGAATGTTCTTATTTTGTTGTATCACGTCCTAGTGGCACTGTTTTTTGATCTGCTTGAATGAGCCGTCTGGCTATTATTTACTCTTTTTCTTAATGGCATTTAATTTTAAAATGTATGTTTCTATGCAACCTGGTAATTTATTGACGTGCGTGACGTCATTATAAAGGTTATAAGGGAAACCACTTATTCGTATACAATATTCCCACATCTGTCTGCTACAAATACAAAGTCTGGTAGAAATCCACAGGTTATCTCTGTATGTAAATGATTGTCAAGTACAGAGACTGCTGTTGCTACAACTTATGTTAGTCACGTTGGGCTGTAATAAAATAAAATAAATATTTTAAAATTACGTTTTGGCTGATTTAAATTTATTGTGGCAGTCTAATTGCAGTCTAAATCGATAATCTTTATTATATATTTTTATAATAATTATTATATTAATTTACAATAAGTTGGTTTTAATGCATGCATATTATAATTTAACTTTCCTCATATGTTTTAGAGTATGGTTGACTGTGGTATGTTTTCTCTTAGTCTTTGCACAAAGGGTGACCATCAGGTTTCCTGTGCAAAAGACCAGATAATGTTTTTTCTTAATTATCAAATACCATTTACCTAATATCCATCCTATAATCTTAACTGTTTCTCCTCATTAACTTATAGCACTAAAAATTTATATGTATATGAATATGTACCATAAGATTGTTTCCTTATGGTGCTGGGTTAATCCAATAATTTGAGCAGGGAACTGTTCATAAAGTAACATGCACATTTGATTATGTGATCAAAGGACTCTTATTTTTAATCCAAGCCTGTCTTTTATAGGATGAGAGTTTATAGGATGCAGCAGCTGTGTTTGTGGATTCATTTGTGGGGCAGAAGGGCAGGAAAAGACTCGCAATAAACTACAAGTGTAAACTCTTTTTATCAAAGTCTTGGAAACATTTTTATGAACCTACACAAATGTATTCTGCATGGAAGTACATGAAACAGAATTGGAATACAGTCACCTTGGGTGCCAAAGCTTAGATGTGTACATCTTTGTTCTTTTGAAAGTGTATTTATTTAGCCTTAGGAGCACAGCTGTGTAGACTAAACACTTACGAGTGTGTGCACACGCACACGTGTGCCTGTTTATGTTTCTGTGTCGTGAGTGTTCCTCTGGACGTGCTTTGCCTATGGAAGTGTGTTGACTGACTCAGGGTTTTATTTTCCTGCACATTGTGTCCATCTGGTGTTATGAAATCTGTGCATCTCACAGCTCAAGCTGTATTTGTCTGTTCTGAGACGCATTAAAAGGAAATCCAGAGAAAGCTTTGAAGAAATGTTCTTCCAGTGTACCAAATCCGGGAATGTTTGAGACAGATTTAGGAGACTGAGTGTCAAGGGTTTGGCATGTTAATGACAAGCACGACTGGACGTTCAGTGAGCTCTTCATCTTTGTAGCATGTGGTGACCAAAAAGTACTGGAAAATCATATGCACTGTAAGGAAATATACCTAATATTTTTGTAAAATATTGTCTCTTTTAACTCAAAATTGTTGGTTCATTTATTTGGTTTCTTTCCTCAGGCTGCTGTAATGCTCATGCGTTGAAAACCAGTGCTAATTTTACAGACAGTTCCCATTCATAATTCTTGTTTTGTTGGAATTGTTTTCGCTCACACCAGCTTCTAGATCCTCACAGCGAAAAGACCACTGAGGCAAATATTTTGGGGTTTCACTGAGGAGGAAAAAGAGGTCCTACATATTTTCCATGAGCTGTTATTTCACTTTCTATGACTTTTTTCCGGGCTTGCATCCATCTGTCGTTCTGTGGTCTCTGATTTCAGATTAGTGGAAAGAGCAGACCCAGACCCTCAGGATGTAGTATTCTGCTAAGAAACAATAAGGAAAAACTGATGTATAAATCAGTTTTTATGGTAAAACAAGTTTTTCTTAATTAGAATTTGCAGCCATGCTGACTGACAACCTGAATAATTGAATTATGAGGTTGAAAGATTGATTTAAAGTGAACCATATAGGGTTCAGTGCTGTGCAAAGATTTCTAGTGCTCTTGGTTTCAATGAACTATGGACTTGAGTGATGTGAACACTAATCTGGTCTTTCTTCGATTGATCCATGTGTGTGTTTATTTTCCTTTCTCTGCAGGTTACACACTCTGTCTGGGTAAATCCTATATCTTTCGCTTTAACCATCCAGAGGAGGCCAACCGTATGAAAAGCATGCTGCCTCAGAAGAGTCCTGTATCTCCGCTGGTCTACAGCACAGGTAACCTTTCCTCCTTAACATCACTGCCACATTCCCTTCATTCTCTTCATCTTTCTTCTTTAACTATCCATCTTATGCACACAAACCCCCTCAGGAACTGAAACCACTAATCATTTGTACACCAATATGGCCTGTATCCTATATCACAACATGCCAGCTCAACATCTATGGAGGATCTTTTCTGTGTGTGTGTTTAATACATGGTTTCATTTATCTGTCACAGCTCTTTTACAGTCTGAAATCGGATCCTATGAACCTTTGATGTAGCAGAATTCTTTAAAGAACGCTTAATGTCTACTTTACAGACAAGGCATCTTTACACAGCCGAGTAAAGTCTACTTGGAGTAATCTCTGCTTCAATTTCTGTATAAAATGCCACTTTAAAGCCATTATAATATATGGCAGATGACCTACCTCAGACCACAGTATCAAATGCATGAATATGCAAATACATTTTCATATTTTTACATCTAATATTTATTTATTTTCTTGTTGATGTATACTAAACTGTTATGTTAAAACAAGATTTCTGAAAAACATGGTTTCACTGTATATATCTATATGAATTACTTTTACCGTTGAGTACATCCCCAAGGTTAGTTTTGCAAGAGTATATCTAAGCAAGCTCACACACTCTCAGGGAGCCAGTCTGTCTCATGGAATGTGTGATCTGTACACAGATGTGGTTTGGATTCCCCCGGTTGATTGATTGAAGAGTGAGGTGTAGAAAGTGACATAAATCATTGCCACCTCCTCTCAGTCTTTCTCTCACTCACACTGTGTTGCTAGACTGCAGGAATGATTCTTCACAAAAACAAATGTGCACCCACTCAGTGAAAGTGCATTGTACATAGCAAACCTGGGAAAACACACACTCTGGGCCTCACTGAGCTTGGTATACTGGTATAAGTTAAACTTTAACCCTTACGTTGCTGTCTAGTTTGTTTATGGGCTGATGGCCTTACCAGTGTGGTATATACACCAGCATGCATTAGTTTCTTTCAGTAGCCATAAAACTGAAGCTTGTCACTAAATGGTTAGCCAGAACCTCCCCATGTATGGTTAAAGTTTGTGTGAGCTTGCATGCCTTTCATCCCACCCTGTCAACCTTGTGATATAGCTTTTAGTTTCTGCTCTATTTCCTTCGTTACCCTCACGTGAGAGATTCTTCCATGATTTAAGCTTTGCTCCAGCCTAATGTACGCATACAAGCACCTTAAAGAGATAAAGGGATTTTTCTTGGCATGTGCAGGTTCATGCGTTTTATGAGCATTCATGTCAGTCATCTGAAGTGGGATTTCTTTGATCTTCACTGTCTTGGCACGTGGCGGATTGAAGCTTACGTCTCGTCCAGAAAGCAGATGAGAAAAGTGTGTCTGTGAAGGAGGGAGATAGAAGAGCAGACATAAAGGCCAAATTAAACATGAACATTAACAGTTATTTTAAAAGTTGGAAAAAAAATAGGCAAGTGCTTTGTGTCTTTATTTGTACTCTTTGTTTGCCTCATTGTGCTATGTATTATGTAGAGTAGACTTTGGTCTGTTTCTGTTTCTAGAACATTCTGGACTTTGCTCAGTTTCTGTTTTTAGAAAATGTGCTAACTGACTAGGTTTGTGTTAATGCCACATTGAATACTTGGACGGCAAGAAAGACAGGGCTTATTTATTGGACCCTGAGGGAAAACCAGTGATCTTTTGGTTCCAGGTTGTTGCAGGCCACACAGTCTCAGGTACAGCAGTCTAAGCTCCTTACACTCCTGCAAACAATTAAAGTCATTCCAGGAGTTAACAAGGAACAAGCAGACAGTTATATAATCCCTCATAACCTTTATCTTACTTGTAGTGGTCTGACCTTTTCAAAAACCAAGCTGCACTTATTAAACTCTTGTTTATTCTTCTGAAGAATCTTTTGTGTTTATTTTTAGATTATCTGAAGTTCAGCAGCGACTTCAGCCATTGTCTGGGTGGCTCTGGATCTAGAGGGATGCGCTCCGTCTCTGAACTGCGGGATTTGATGGACACTTTACAAAAAAAGAAGCAGGCATTGGAGAACAGTTTGCGAGCCAATGGGGACTCAAGTCCCTCCTACTTTAGCATGACGCAGTCTCCTCCCACCACACCCAATCTGCTGTCACCCATCACAACGTCCTCCCCAATATCCTATCAAGAACAAACCCGTCGGCTGTACAGCTCTGAAAGGCCACCACTTGCAGCCAAAGGGCCAGCACATACATCCAGTAGCATGCCTCCATCTCCTCGTCGTTCCGACCCTCGAGAGCGTGACACATTACTTCCTTATTCTCGACCAATGACCCGAAACCAATCTCAGGATAGTCTTCTCCTCAATACATCTGACAGTTGTCGTGCTGGGACTTCAGGTTCAGCCCTCTCAATGTGGAATGGCTCATCTACTGGTGTGACCGATTCTCTCCCTCCAACATCAGTAGGCGGTAGTGGTGCAGCCAGCATGCCTTCTAGTCCTCGTCTGTCTCGTCGATTCCACACCCCAGATGCAGGCCGTAATGGAGGACTCGAACCCACTCCACGGCAACGAAAGTACTCGGCAGGCTCACTTACAGGTATGAGTTCACACAGCCGCTCCCTACCACGCCTCTATCGACCTGCCGAGACTCAACTCACCCTCCCTCCAAGCTACCGGTCTCCTGATGGCCAGCTTTCTCGCCCAACTGGCTCCAAACACCAGAATGGTCATTCTGAAGTAGTCTCCATCTCGCTGTCCAATAAACCTGTAACCAAACACACCGAAGCCCCGCCAGACGTCACCATGACATCAGGAGAAGCCACCAGTCCCCGCCAGGCCAAGAAGGTGAGTTTGACATCCACCAGCTGCTACTCTGAACTGGACAGGCAAGCCATGCATGGTCCCTCACCAGCTCTGGAGATTGGTCTCGGGGAGAGAAGGCAGTCGTTTGGAAAGGCAGGCCTGGGTCCGCCCAGTGGCTTCAGGGAGAGAAAGGGCAGCATCAGCTCTCTCAGTGGAAAGGAGGAGCTTCAAGACTACCATCAGAGACAGAGGGATGAAAGACTGCGGGAGCAGGAAGTGGAGAGACTGGTGAGAGACTTTTATCACTTAAAGGGGAAAAAATAGAATTCTGTCATTTTACTCTTCCTCAAGTCATTTCACATATTTCATTCAACAATGTCTTTACTATGCGTCTGTGCCTTAAATGTAGTAGTTGCGTTGTCTATGCAGGGTCAGAAGACTGTTGGATTGCATCCAAAATGTTGTGTTCTGAAGATGAATGGGTTTGGAACAACATGAGAGTAATTAATAATAGAATTTTCATTTTTGGGTCACCCATCTCATTAATGTTGTTGATTTTGTTCCTTTAAATTCAGCATGAAAATGTAATTAAGTAGAGACTGTCATACCTTTCATAATATAATCAATTCCTAATGACTCCTAGTGATCCCACCCTACTTTTTTCACTTCAAACCTTCTAGTTAACGCTCAAATATGTCACATTTATATATACATATACATATGTCACTTTAACATAAAATATGCATATCATTTTAGAAGTACTCAAACATCTGCATGCCCAGTCACTTATGTAATTTTTATTATAATATTTTAGAAGCATATCAGTCATCTTAAGACTCACCCAGTATGAAGAACAAATGACTTTAAAGATTGATTTCATCTAGAATATTTAACATTCCTTCTCCATGATCCTGTTTTCTTTTCTCATTATGATGGGGGTATCACATTAAAAGCGGGTGATATTTCAATTCTTTTTGCAATATTGGATCTTGTGGGAGCTCAGATATTGGTGACCCCACCTGCAGCCTAATTAATCTTCCCGACAAACTTTGCGCTCTGGCATTCCTGTCGGTTATAACAAACACATTTGCCGGAAGGCCCCTCTGGTTCTCTGTAGTGGATGCGGTGGAAGACCCAAGCAGAGGTGTGGCTGCATAAACCTCCTATTAATAGACAGCTCGACAGCCCAGAACCACATCCACTTTCATTGAACCCGGCCTCTCAACAACACTCTCGCTGGGAGGCCGCCCACAGCTGCAGATGATCCTGGCAAATTGCCCATTCTACCATGCCAGATTCTTGCTTCTCTGCTGCTCTCAATGGGGTTCAAATGAAAGGCAACAGAGTTTTTGTATGCTGTGGTTAACAGAGGCCACCTGTGGCGCCGCCCTGCTGGGCAGAGGCCAAACCATCATCGTGGGACTCCCACTCATTAGTTTGCACCACAACTACAGGCTGGTGATCTTTACAAGGCCAGCACTGAGTGAAAACAAGGCCGCTACAGGTGGAAAATCATACCCACACATAAACTTTTAGTGGATTTCTCTAGAGAACATACTCTCTCAGAGGAATGTAATATTACAGACTTTAGCTATGGTTATACATGTCCAAAAAACACACACTCATTTTATGATGGCACAGTTGCATGGCATGTGGTGTTTTGTTTTTTTCTGTTCAGAACCCAATGAGGTCTAAAATACTGGGAGAAAACTATCCAATAGCATTTCCAAATGGCAGAAGCATTAAAAAATGTAAAAAAAAGTATTTCAAAGTATGCATTTCATGCATTTGTAATCTATTTATATATTTTATGTTGCTCACAATGATTTTAATTGCTTTGCTAATGACTTTGAATGGCTATCAGTGGACAAAGATGTTTTTTGTCAGCTTTTTTTTCTCCATGCAAGATCCTGTTTCAGTTCCTAATTAAATGAGCTTGTTCTAGCTAGAATTTTATTACCTGTTAGAGTTAAACTAATAGTTGTTGCTAACCAAAGGTGAAAACATAAGGATGTCAGACATCTATTAGGTGTTTCTATCATTTAACTAAACTTGAAATTAAATTACATTCTTGATAAACTTTGGTGTTTTGAAAAGTACTAAAATTAAACAGATTTTTTTTAATTATTTAAAATAAGATAAATTAATACACATAACAAAATTACATATTAAAAAAATACAAAAATTATTAAAATAAAATTTAAACACCATTAGGTTACTAAATGTTTTAATTATTTCTGTAAAAAATTTATTTGTATCTGAAAACAAAAGTTACAGATAAAATGTTAATAATAACTTACTTTTTTTATTTATTGCATTTTATTTATGGACATGGCAATAACATTGGATGAACCATATGCATAGCAATGGTTATATAATCTGAAAAGGATTTAAATATCAAGAATAAATACACTGTAAGACTAAAAAGAACCATTCTTTCAGTTGATACACACTGTGAAAAAAAAAATCTATGGTGAAAAATGGCTGCGGTTGCCGGAATTCTGCTGTAAAAAATAGATCACATTTTTGGTTTTACAATTTTTAAAATTTTAAATATTAAATATATCACAAGCTGCTTTTTAAATATGAACATATATAGCAGGTGCTCAGTGTCATTCACACAAACTTTAAACATTATGAATATGAAATATGCAATAAACATTAATTTAACAACATTGTAATATACAACCCTAATAAACATAACTCATAAGAAAAACTGAGATAAAACAAAAGAAAAAAAATGCAATGCAGGGAATTCTGGGAATGTAAATTTTTGGGTAAATTTTACAGGAATTTACCTTTTCCAACTGGTTTTTACTTTATATATTTTTTGGTTTTTTTTTACAGTGCAGAGTTTATGTAAACTGATTAGGATTATGGGAGATGATCCAATTAAGTTTTGCCCTTTATTCTTGAATTGGGGCTGTTAATGTGACATGAACAAAAGCGGAAGGACTGAATCCTGCTGCTCCTACTTGTATATCCTTTCCTGTCCAGTGCCAGCAATGTTTTTATTGGGTCTAGTGTCAATCTCTGCCCAGTTGCGCTCTCTCTCTCTCTCTCTCCCTCTCTTTACCATTTGCAATTTCCCTTCCCACCGACTCATCAAACCTCCCATCAGAGGGTTTTTGTTTCTGACACCAGCTTGGTTCGTTCATGTCTCTCTGTAATTTGTACTTGCTGTGCTAAGCAACGTAACTAAACCGGTCATCTTTTTGATGAGGGCATGATCTCCTCCTGTGAGGTGGAGGTCACCATGTGTCCTCTGACCTCCGGATCTGTTAATATGGTGAGTAAAGTGCTCTGTAGAATAGGGCATTGTGAATGCATAAAAGTGCTGGGCTTGTTTTGCGGACCAGGTTTTGGTTTACAAAGAAATGTCGTCTTTATGGATTTAATAACTGTTAGCATGCCGGTTTGTTCATTCGCAGCTATATGAACCGGTGGGATCATTTTTCTTGGCTCTGGAAATGCTCGCCTGAACTTGCTGTTTGCATTTCCATATCAGTCGATAAATACAGGGATTTTTTCAGGCCAAGTGTACTCCTTCATGAGCCAGGGTTGTTTTTAGATGTATGCGCCTGGTTGTTTTCATCTGGTCTTTCTCTGATCACAGTTCTGGGCTGTCAAGAGTGCTTTTGGAATCAGAGATGTTTGTATGTTAGACCTTTTTGGAAAAACAGAAGTAAGGTTCTTCTTTTAACTACCCATGGGCTATTAGTGGGAAATATCTGCACTGCATTTTCTTTTAAATAACAAACATGTTGACAACTGCTGCAGGTAAATCTGTTTGCATTTCAAAGGTGAGACAGGTTTCCAAATTGATCATTTCCTCCAGCCGTGTGATTGTGAGTTTTGATGCTGCAAGAGCCTGAATATGCATTTTTTTCATACTGTCTCTGTATGATTCAAAGGAACGTCAGCGTCTGGAGACTATCCTTAATCTATGTTCCGGGCTGGGCCGTGCAGAGCAGGACAGAACCGGCTTGGCCGTCGCAGACTTGCAGAAGATCAACAAGGAGCTGGAGAAATTACAGGTGTCAGATGATGAGTCTACGTTCTCAGACTCTGCAAGTCTCTCAGCCAGCATTTCTGCTGAAAACGACTATAGGCTTAAAGCCCGGGAGACCCTGGCCAGTGAGGAGAGACAGGTACGGCAGCGCAAGAATAGTGGACACAGAGATGTCAGGGCAGAAACAACAGCTGTCCTTGGCTCGGCTCCCACACCTTCTCCTCGGCTGACACGGATAAACAAGGTAATTGGTAAAGCTTCTCTTAAGCCACTTAAGCTTCTCTTAGAAGTGTATGAATGAGAGGAACTGACTTCATGCATCTACCAAAAAAAATCAACATGGTATTTGGTTAAGAATCATCGCATATGCGTTGCATCAAAATATTTTAATTCTCCAAATACTTTTTCAGGCCACTGATTATATTTAACGTACAGTAATATTAAATAACAATTGTTAAAATGGAAGTGTACGAAGTATTTGATTTAAAAATGTATATTATATTATGTTATGCTGGAATGGCATTTAATAAAAACATGTTTTTTAAAAAAAAATGTTTAATTGAATAAATGTAAAATAAATTATATTGTATTAATGAAATATAATAGAAATGGTTGAAAATGGAAATGTACGCTACTTAAACTTCAAATGCGTATATATATTATATTGTATTATATTGACATTATATAGTATTATGCTGTATTGTATTATATTATGCTGTAATGGTAATTTATACTTCATTTAATAAAAAAAACATACTTATTATATTATGATTTTAATTTAATAAATAGTTGTAAAATAAGTGTATTATAATTTCAGGAATTTATAATAATTGTAAATATTTTAAATGTAATATTTCTTTCTCCCATGTTTTCTTTATATAAATTCAATAAATAGTTTAAAAAGACCATATTAAAGAGTACATTCAGATATATTATAGTATATTACATTTATATTATATTAGTTTATTTTCTACACTTGTCAGATGACCTTCAGCTTTGATCACTTTCCATTATGGCTTCATGCATGAAGTGTTTTCTGCGTGTATTGTTCGTTTTAATCTTGTTAGGTAACTGAATCGTATGTCAAGCTAGTCCTTTTCCATACTGCTAATTCCTGTGACCTTTTAGAGAGGTTTTCCCACCCCTCTTCGGCATGCACACAACCTCACGCACACTTTAATCCAAGAAGGAATGTGCGAGTGTCTTCCCTTCAACTCCTGTATGGGCTAATCTAATTAGTCTGCTGCGCAGGAGTAGCAGTCATGTGTTGGTTCTGTTATTTATCCATCCAAAGGTATAGGTAATAAATGGCTTTGGACACCAGTTTATAGAAACTATAAATCTGTATTGGCCCTCTTTCTCTCCTGTAGCCCACACAGAAACAGCTGAAGCAGTTTAGAGTTGTGCCCTCCACAGTATAAACTGTGATGAGCAGATATAAACATCACTGTCCAAATATAGCAGGGTCATGCGCATTGTGTTTGGTAAATCTTTGCCTCACACAGTGCAAGAATAGCGGTCTTCTCACCCATATGTGCTGTCCTAATCATGCATGCACGAACATGTGGAATCTTCCAGGTCAAAGGTCAACTTTTTGCTAATAAAACTCAAAATAAGCAGATCACCTTCCACGGATATTGAAAATCTAGATAAATAATTGGTTTAGGAAATGGAGTGTGTAACGCCGCCCCTCTGTGCCTCGAAGTTTCTGTTGAACCCATTCATCATTGTTGGTGTTCATTCAGTAAAGCCTGTTTGTCAGAGTTAAAGATCAGCGCAGCTGCCAGAAGGGGGCATGTTCATGCTATAGATGGCTTGCATTAAAGGGCTTTGCACTACTAGCACTGCCATCTAGGCCAGTTCTAAATGTAGCATTGGGAATCTATTCAAAACCCAGTTTACTTGGAAGGTTAAACATTTTACTAATTGCAGATTTTATTAATTGTATATGCTCCTGTAATTTTTTTTGTCAAATAATTTTAGTGCTTTAAGTTTAAGGTATTTACCTAATATATAAAAAAATTATGTTAGCTTTATTTAAATTTCTAAAAATAGTTTTCAATCGTTTACATTTGTATTTATTTTTTGCAGTTTTTTAGGATAGAAATGCATTGAGGTAGGATGCAATGTGGAAGAGAGAGGAGGGTAGGGTTGTGAAAGGTCCCCAAGCCAGGACTCTTGTGATGCCAAAAGCTCAACAGCGATCTATGTCCATGCACTGACTGAATAATTTTTTCTTATGTATTTTATTTTGAATACATTGTTCAATAGTTGTGTGGTTGCTTACATTATCGTGTCTTCAGCAGACTGCGGAGGATGACTCACAGCTGAAGCTGGACGTGAGACGTATAGAGGAGGAAAGAATCCAAGTCCTGAACAATATGGAAGAGTTAGAGTTGAAGATCAAAGACCTGGACAACCAGATGGAGGAGTCCATCAGAGAGGTACAGTAGACACATGTACAGGTCAGGGAGGAAGTGGGAGAGATCAGAGCTGGTGGGAGAGTGTCTATGTGGGAGATTTGTGCATGTGGCAAAGCAATCAGGAGCTGTGATGAGGAGCACAGCTATACATGGAGGTCTGAACTGCCAAGAATAAATCTCTCTCACTTAAAGCCTCATTTTCTCTTTTTCCCTTTAAACGATGCACTTCATTCCTGATTCGATTTCAATATTTCAGTGCTCCCTCACTGTAATACACTTCGTTGTCATTTCTCCTATTTGTTCTTTTGTCCATAACACTCAGGTTGGGAGGACTAAATAAATTTAGAACAAAAATAAAGAACATTCTAAAAATCTAAATAAAAAACTTTTTGTGAAGTGGAAAGGCTCCATGGGGTTTAAAGGTTCTTCATGGAACCACAGATGGCAGTAAAAAATATCTGTAAGAGTTCAGCCTGCATTTTATCTGGCCTACTTTATGGTGTCTTGGTCCTTGCATATTGCTTCTGTTCCATTACTTAAGAACATATCCTATTTCTTTGCCGTCTTAAAGGCTGCAAAGCTGTTCATAAAGCTATTGCTAAGTTGGCCTTAAAGCAGAAATTCCCATCTCTTGATTAATGTTATGTAGGTAGGTTAGTATTGCGCCAGCAGTTCCTGCTAAGTCAGCTGTTCCATTAGTGCCCCATTCAGTAAAACCAAAACGTCAATGTTGTGCTCTAGTTTTATGAGGTTGGGCTTTTATGGGTTTAGAACGTGGGCCTCTTTTTATTTGTGTGAAATTAGGCACGTTCTAGGTGGTCCAGATCATAGTGAAATGACATCACTGTTGCAGTAGTGAATTTGAGATGGAGTAAAAAATTAACTAAAAGTTTGCTTTCTTGTTTGTTGTGTGTTTAGTTGGAAGTGGAGCGCGCTCTGTTGGAAGGTGAGCAGGATTCAGAGACGGCTCAGCTACAGCAGGAAAAAGACGCTCTGGAGCAACTTAAAGAGAAGATGGCTGACATCGAGAATAAAGCCCAGACGGAAAAATCTCAGGTATGTGCCATGATTAAAATCTGTATATCACTGGGGGGTACTTAACTCTACCTGGTGACAATACTAACTAGCGTGGCACTTTCCTAAACTGTCTGTTATTTTGGTGTGTACAGTAGTACATTAGTCAGATTCATTTTTACTTGTCCATTCAGACAGTTCATGTAATTATCAAAAGTGTGCAATTTATACTACTGTTTAAAAGTTCACATTCAGTATTTTGAATAAATTCTTCTGACCTTTCTTGACCTTTGAATAAAAGGTAATATCCTTTGCAGAAAAAAGAAGCACAACTGTTTTCAATGCTGGTAAAAATAAAAAATGCATCAGTATATTAGAATTATTTCTAAAGATTGTGACAC